>NC_138127.1:29393426-30808426 GCF_964188305.1 Podarcis bocagei | reverse complement strand
CAAATAATAGTAGGTTGATAGCCAGGAAACATGGTTCCCCCAGCAACTTTATTCAAAAGTCTCCATTTTGGCTGGAAGAATGAGAGCTAGCATTGGATTGGCCACAAAGAGGAAAAGGGTTCCATGCGTACCACTAACTGTTCTCTACTGAATGAGCTTTCCCCATCCTCTATTTAGCAGGTATAGAGCCTCTGAAATGTGTAGGTACCCTACTCTTTCCTGAGTTCCAATATAATGAACTCCCATTGCTCCTCTGTGATATTGGCTAAGAGAGTTCTCAGAGTCATAGAAGGCAAGATATCATGCAGAAGGCCCTGGGAAAACCCACTGCTAGAACACTATCATGAATGCATTAGTTTAGAAACCTGCAGCAAAGACGAAAAAGGTCAAGGTTTCCTTGGAAATAATTTTCCCCCAGAACACCACACCACTTGACCTAAATTTCCCCAAGCATTTGTGTTCTGGAAGGGCTTATTCTCTGAACATGGAAAAGCAGTGTACATATATGTTTCAAAGCACTTTCCTGAGCAACTGTGGTATCGGGAGATATGTGTAATTCAGAAGAAAAGGCAGTAATGTAGTCTGATCAGGGTTAAGCAGTGCTGCACAACTGATGACTCACCAAGCTGAACACAGACCATTAATCATGTATCTCCCCCCACCCCTGGACCTTGCTGTATCACCTTTTCCTCTGCCTGACACTGCAAGTACAACAGTGCTGTCAAGCACCTGGCAGTCGCATGGTCCTAAAGTTAAGAAACACTTTCTACCTTGAGATCTGATTATTGTGTTCACCTGAAAGATGAGAGGTGGTTAGCTTCCTTCCACCTTCAGCTGTTGCCTTTTAAGGCTGTCTTGTAACTCTGCATCTTTGGCATTTTATCTTAACACATCACCTCCATGCAATCTATCAAAAAAATGCCAGCCACAAAGCTCCATCTGTCTCCTTCTCCCACTTGCATGCATTTCTCCCCTCCTTTTCGCAAAAGATACTCTATTCATTCCTGCCTTCCACAAGAAATTCCTACATAAAGATTAAAAGGTGACTTCGCTGAGCAAATGGTAGGGTCAGTTTCTTCTCTCTTTTTTTAATGTCTTGGTACCTCTTTGTTCCATTTCTAAAGTCAGAGAAGAATCCTGGTCAAAGTAAGGTTTCTGTTTTCTAACTTGTATGAAGTGAGTCTGAGGTTTATCTTCCTTTCTCCCACGCCATACTCCCAGGCATAAAGTGAGGCAGGACCAAAGCATTACTAAGTTTATCTGTACCCATGATTTCCCTGAATCTGTTATTCATGCCTAGAATGAAAGAAGCTCACTTATCTCTCATACTAGGTAGGAAAATGTTTGTTTGGCCTGGGCCAAGGTATAAGAAAGCCTCTCTCTGTCTTGGAAAAACACAGTCTGGTCCCATGCCTACACTCCAACATACATAGTCATCCATTGATATGCAATGTATCTGATATTTTCAAACAGTTTTTTTATTAGGAATATATTGTTATAGGTCTGTGGGTTCTAAATGCCTGGATATAATAAATGTTAGACTTTAATTAGAAATGGTATGTTAAAAAGGAATGTCAGAGCATTGTGTCTTAAGATAGATCTGAGTGTGTATTAGGTTGTGTCTGACACCCACTTCAAAACCGCTGGAATGAGCATGTGCAAAAGCTAATGAAGTTAGGCAGACTACATAAGTTGTGTATTAGACCCTGTCTATATTGTTACCATCCATCAGTCTTGGGGGACAATGGAAGAGTGTGCCTTTGAGTGTGAAGGTTGCAGCGCCTGCTGTGGATGTAATGGGAAATGGGAGAGCTGGCACAGATGAAGGCATCTGGTTGTGCTGCTGTAGATGCAACTCTATATCCACATGGCTTAAGTGGGAAGTGAGCCATTAAGCCAGGCTTCCTCAACCTCAGCCCTCCAGATGTTTTGAGACTACAATTCCCATCATCCCTGACCACTGATCCTGCTAGCTAGGGATCATGGGAGTTGTAGGCCAAAAAACATCCGGAGGGCCGAGTTTGAGGAAGCCTGCATTAAGGCAGCAGAAGATTAACAAATCAACACATCACAGGAGTGGAGGCCACTCCCTGTGTTACAAATGTCTAAGGCTTAGGCGGAGCAGGAATGCTGCTGCTTTTGGAAGGTGGTGCCACTTGCAGTGTGATGCTCAGAACCCCCTCCAAGTTAGGCACAGGTTGTATATATGTGTCAGTATGCCATACTTTGTAAAGACACCACAGACTCCACTGTGCCTCGTTGTCCTAAAGGGAACACAGACCCTGGCAAGCATGCCTGGTACCCCTGGAATCTCACACCACTCAGATTGGGATGGCATGTAACCATATGCTACATGTCAAATAAGCAGAAGTGTGGACAAAACTACACACAGATACAACCACAGCTGGATACAGAAGGCTGTTTTTACCACATATTTTACCTACAGTTAGTCCTGATGTATGTAAGAATTCTTAGTACTTGGCAAGGCAATACAGACAGCTAAGTTACCAAGTGGCTGCATCCATTGCATGTTGACTTGGAATCTGGTAAATGGCTGTCTGAATCCACCCAGCAATTTCTATAATTGTGATGGCTGGAAAAGTTGCTGCTGTTGAAATCACTGAAATGTCTGCCAGCTGTATCTGTATACAATCCAGTTCACACTTATGTTTCCACATGATCAATAGAGAGTGGCTGAGATGTCTCTTATGGCTATTAGTCACTGCACACAGCTTGAGAAGAGCTAGATGGAAAAGTTGGTTGCAACCTGAGTTTCTTGCGTTCCTTTGTCAGCATTTCATGGTGAAATAAATAGGCTTTGCTGAATGACAAATTAATTGAGAATCAAATTAATGACCCAATCTTTCTCTTTAATTAACGGGAAGGCTTCCAGACCCTCTGGGGAGTTCAAACAAAGCAAAAAATATATAGGTACATCATCTCAGCATATCTCCAAATGTCTTCTGAGATTTTGACAGGTGCATACATGTGAAACCATTACCTCCTCCCTCCCCTGCTTTTCCCCCTAGTTCCATGATTGCCTGAAGCCTATTTGAAGCTCTTTCCTCATGCCCCAAACGTGGCAGAATATTTTCCTCAGAGTAATGATGCAAATTATGTCAGATTTAAAAACCTCAAAGCTGAGAGGGGCTAACCCCCCCCCACACACACACACAAAATGCTTGGTTTGGCTGTGCGTGGGAGAAAGGCTTGAGACGGGGGTTGCTGCAAAAGGAAGCAGAAAGTCAAATGAAGGTTAGTGATGGTCAATGAGAAGCTCTCATAGCTGATAGGCAGATAATTAGAGCACATGAGGACTTTAACTTATCAGAGCCCAACAGCCAGAGGAAGGCAAGGGTCCATGCCAGCAATAGATCTAACACTTGACTGGGTGTGTTAGATACAGTACAATGATCACAGAATTGGGTGCAGTCAGCATTTAACACCCTGCAGCTGTGGAAACAGTAAAATGATCCCAACTTGTCATTGTGAGAAAATGTAACGTTCCAACAGTCGTTCCTCTCGGCCTCCTTAGAAGAAACAAAACAATGCCTCTTGCACTTTGAGAGTACAGTTGGGTGGATTTTTTTTTTAAAAAAAGAAAAATCTACCCATACTTTTTAAGAATATTCCTCAAAGGCCAGTGCTCTACCAAAGCCTAGGCAATTGCATCACAAGTACAATAGGTTCTGGGAAGGCAGAACTTGTGCTAAAAGGCTAAAAACAATTTTGAAAGGCAGAGTTCCATATTTGAGGCTGAGAAAGAAGTCCCCAAGTTCAAGTGCAGTCTTTTCCTCATGTCTCCTCATAGGTAAAACACTAACTTTGGCTGCCTTGATTTCCTTTCACTACATATCTTACCCCTTGCTCACTTCCGCTCACATTCTACAATAAAACGTTATATTATGTTGCTGCTGCTGCTGCTTTTTGCTTTTTTGAAGCACTCTGGGTTCCACAAGCACCGTGATTAGATATATCTTTCTTCTCCTAAATCCTACATCACAAACCCTGTTTGGACTGAGACTGTAGTGCAAGTGGGCTTCCTCCAATCCATTTTCCCAATGTAAATTCTCTCTCTCTACCCCCCTCCCCCTTTCTCTCCCCCCCCCCACTATTACGCAAGGAAGGGGTAATATAACTGTGATCTTTTGGTCTCTGCAAATTCCTTGCAGAGTTGTTATAGAGATAGTCAAGTAAAGGTAAGAGCATAAGAAGGTGAGCACTGCTGGATCAGACCAGTGGTTCATCTTGTCCCCCATCCAGTTTCCCACAGTGGCCATGTGGATGCCGCTGAAAGATTCAGGACAAAAGAAACTAGTTATTTACATGGTGCATAACTGAACTATGGGATTCACTCCCTCAAGAAGCAGTGACAGCCATCGACTCGGATGGCTGTAAAATGCATGGATAAAGTTGGTGGCTATGTTCTAGAACCACTGTTAGAAGCAGTGAGCCTCTGCATGCCAGTTACTGGGATTCACAACCGAGGAGAGTGCTTTTGAGCTCAGGTCTTGCTTTGAAGCTTCCTTTAGGTATCTGGTTGGCCACTGTGAGAACAGGATGCTGGGCTTAGATGAGCCATTGTTCTTATACCTCTGGAAACCCACAAACAGGTCTTGAAGGCAAAAGCCCTCTCCTGTTGCTGCTCCCCAGCAACTGGTGTTTAGGGTGCCTCATAAATAGTAGCAACAGTCTTTCTCCAGGAGCTCATCTAACAGAGGGTTGCGCCCAGACCCTGTTTACGACGGCCGATTCCCTGAATTTTACACACTTTTAAACCTGCCCTCTCTTTGCACAATGGCACCAATCCAAACTCTCCAACCATAGAATTCCCATGAAACCTGCAGTTTCACTCTTACAATAGCCCTTGTTAGATCTGACCGTTTTAATAACACTGTATTACAGGCAGGGATCTGAGGTTTGCCTATGGCCATCCAGTGAGCTCATAGCTGAGGTGAGACTTTATTTGGAGATTTTTCAATTACAAGAAAGTAATAGGGTGACCAACATTTCATTAAACAACATTTCATGAACCAGTCGTTTCAAATAGGAAAACCAATTTTCACTTACGTATTCTCTTTTCAGAGTTATCAAATATCAAATTAACAGAAAACATAACATACAATATCTTACAAATTTGTAATGCCGTCCCCAACATTTTTTCAATTCAGTTTATTATTTTTTTGTGTTTATCAATGTCAGTATCACAATATAAATGCATGACTGTGCCCAGCATAAAAAACTAAATACAGGAATTGAATCTTTTTCACGTTCTCCCTTTTGTGAAGTTTGACCCAGGCTCTTCCTGTTTTACAGCTTGTGCACACACTTATCTGTTATGACTCATCAACTCTCTTAGGCACTAAGGGGCACAGTGAGCATGATGGGAGTGATTCATATTCAATTACAAAAGCATAGTACCAGAACTAAAATTTAATCATTCATTTCAAATATAAGAATCAATTTTCATTTACAGGACTCGGAATCAAATGGTCAGGAAGGATCCTTAGTCAGGATCTCCCAAAAGTGTGTTTTATTTGTTTATTTGTAGCAGCTGGCAGAGTGAATGTGGGTGGGAGTAAATCTGAACGAAACCTTCACACAAGAAGATGGTGAGAGTTAACACCTAACATCAATGCTGCCTTTCTAATTATAGTCCATTTCCGAAGGTCCTATTTGCCCCTCGGGTGTCATGCTGCTTACATGCCACATTTAGATATACCCTAACACCTGGATGGTTTGCAGTAATTGCAAAGGCTCTGTTCCCGACCCTCCAAGTATCCCTATTTTCCAGGGACGGTCCTGGATTTACAGAAGCAGTCCCAGATTCTGATATGATTCTGGAATTTCCCACTTTTCCTTAAGACGGCCCTATTTTCATATGCTGGATAGGATGGTAGGATGTTCCTAGTTTCATTGGAGAGAAATGTTGGAGGGTATGGAGTTATGTGACCCCCTGAGCCAAGGAGATAAGCAATTATACAGCCTTTAGAAGACATCTGAAGGTGGCCCTGTATAGGGAAGGTGTGTGTGTGTGTGTGTGTGTGTGTGTGTGTGTGTACGTACATGTTGTTGTTTTTTATGTTATGTTTCTTTATATGATGGAAGCCATCTAGAGTGGCTGCTGGGGCAACCCATTAAAATGGACAGGTATAAACAAGAAAATGGTGATGATGGAATAGGACGACCCTATTTTCATCAGAAAAATGTTGGAGGGTATGCTATTAATGTGTTACTCATGTGTAAAATGATGCTGTGGTTACCTTGGAGGTGGGCTGCACTTTCCCCCCTGCCCCCAGTGTTGGGGAAGACATCAAAATATTCCCAAATTAACATGGCAGGAAAAGGCTAGGCTAAAATCTTATTTCTAACATTATGGTTTTGCAGAGGTATAGTTCCCCCTCCCCAACATGGGGATTCATAATGTCAAGCATATGTTAAGTGTGGCATTCGCCATCCATTACACAGCAGGACTGCACAACTTGTGACTCGCTTTGACAACCACATCCCACCTACCATGAGATGGGTGGCCTATTAGGGCTTCTGTTTTTGCTGCCTGCCTGGAATTGCATAAAGATGAAGGTTGTCAAGCTCCTCGCAGACCACAAGGTAGGTGGGCTGCATTTGGCTTGGCAGGTCACATACAAGTTATGCAGGCCTACTCAACGGGTTATATTTGGAGCACATTTCCCCCCTGCCAATCTGCTCAGACTTAATACATTTTGTGCAAGGATCAGCAACACACCCTTTCCTGTACTGTTAGGATTAGCTTATGATAGGAATGCATTCTGTTTGTTTGCTTTTTATTTTAGAAGTCATAGAACAGAACTAAGTATGATGAGCAATCAGCTGAAGAGATTTCTGAGAATTGTATAAAAGCCAAGAAAAGGCTGGCATTAAGTGGTCCAAGTAATTGGGTAGACTGCTGTTTACTTCCATGGGTTTGGAATTATACACCCTGAGTGAGCAAAAGAAATTATGATTGTAGCACTTCTACAAACAGAGGAGAGCAACTCTAATGTTGCTCTTGATCTAGATTTTGTTGCCCAAGAGACAATGATTACAGTTCATACACATTTTATATTTTAAAAAGAGCCTTTTCTCCCCTCTTAAATTAGTATTAATGATGCCCTACTTCACCATTAATATTTTGTCTCTCTGCAATAGATATTGAAGTGATGTTTTTCTGTAACTTGAAGAAATATGTTGGAAAATAGGACTGCTTTATGACTTATTATCAGGCTTCAAATCCTATTTTATTTCTTCAGTTCTAAACTCCCCTTCACCTGATATTCCAGGGCACTTTACAAACACAATCTTTACATAAAAACAATAATTAATACAGAATACTTAAAATTATAATGAAAATATCCTACAAAATACAGTCCAGTGAGTGAATCATCAACAACAGTGCCAAACCTTAGTGCATCCATTTTCACCCAAGGCCTGGATGAAATTGTGTGTGTGTGTGTGTAGTCAGTGCAGAACTAAAAAATTTAAGTGTTTGGAAAGACTGTAAATTACAGTAAAAATAAGCTGCACTATAGCCAAATTTGGATCAATCCTTCAATATAGAAGTATAGAGTTTGTGAGCAAGCATAGCTACTGCAGTTTCTAGTTTAAGACCCTTAACCACTGCTTCCCAACAAGCTTGCTAGCATGGCCTTTGCTTTTCAAAGACTTCTCACAGTGTATGGAAGGTTTTCACTCTGTAGGCCCCTGTTGGAGCTGTGGTTTCATATATGATTTGTCTGGACCATGAGGCACCAGCTCTTATTCTTTTTTTCCATTCAGAGTGGATTTAACATTCCTTCTAATCAGGAACTCGGGTACTAAGATCTCACTGGCTTGGAACCAAAATGGGACTAAAGACAAATGAGAATTCTTAAGGGACACTGAGGTCTGTAAAGCTAAAAGTACACACACACGATTAAGAAAAGCCTAAAGGTGGCCAAAGCAGCCATAACTCCAAAGGAAAGTCCAATGATTAATTAATTAATATACTGCTTATATGTCGAAATGGCTTGTAAGTGGTTTACAACTATACATACATAATTGAAGTGCACAATAACAATTCTGCCAAAGTATTAAAGCTTTCCTAATTAAAATGCACAATAAAAGAAGCCAGTTAAAAAGCATGGCAATTAAAACAGTTAAAAGACAGCTAAATCTTTCAGATCAGAAGGTCAGTTCAGGGCAATACTTGCCTTCAAGAGCTGGCAGATGGCCAATACTGATGAGGGTCTTTCATATTACAGCAGGGAAGGTATCCCATGACACTAGTCTGCCTTTTGTTACCACAAGCCAATCAGCATGCCATGGCAAAACTAACCAGGTGCTAATAGTGGAGTGCAATGCCCTTGGAGGGGAAGACAGCTTTTTGATAACTTTTTTCAAAGTTATTCGGGGCTTTATATGTGAGTTGCAGAAACAACAGCTAGTGCAGTTCCCTCAGCACTGGCATGATATACACCCAATATGGAGCACCACTCATGATTTGGGCTTCCGAGTTCTGCACCTGCTATAGCCTCCAGATCAGCTGCAAGGGATGCCCAATGGAGAGCACGTTCCAATAGTCCAGTTCTAAGGCTATCCACACAGTGGCCAAATTTTTATTGTTCAGGAAATAGGTGCTCTTCACCACAGCAGCCACTTGAGCTCCATGGACAAAAATTGTTGAAAGAGCATCCCTAAGCTGTGTACTTGTTATTTCAGAGGGAGGGCAACACCATCAAGAACAACGCGTCCTAATTTATTGGACCCGGCAACCACTTGCTCAGTGTCTTTGTCTTAGCAGGATTCAACTTCAGTCTGTTTACCCTTGTCCAGGCACTGATTCAGTTTACACAAGGCCTCTAGTCACCCAGATTTAATAGAAGAATAGAGCTGAATGTCATCAGCATTCTGATAAAATGCATATGTATCATGCACACCCATACACATACATGCCAATACCGTTTAATGTGTTGTTTCTTGGGCAAATTTCACTCCAGTAGGAGTCATTAAGCTGTTCTTAATTCAAATTTATCCAAGGTATGAACATATTTGCAAAAGCCTTTCCTCTGGCTGGGGGTGATCCTACACAGAGCTGTCTTAAGTATATTCGGCACCGGAATGCAAAGATCCGTCCGGCGCCCCCCCCCCCCGGTTGCCCAGTCCCAGGCACACAGGAGGGCGGAGCTGGCTGGCCAGCTCAGCATCTCACTGGCTCGGTTGCCCCTGAACTTGTGGTGCAGAGCTGCCCACAGCAGAAGAGCCCGCTGCAGCGCCCTGACTGACGGGAGGACTCTTCCCCGGACTTAACTCTCAGGCCCTGGACTCTCAGCCTGGTGCCCCTGAGAAGCCAGTGCCTGGGTGCCCTGCACCCCTATCACCTATGGGTAAGACGGCCCTGGTTCTACATGGGTGATGCTAATGTGGGCATGTACAGAATTGGAGTCTCCTACTTCTGTTCCTCTCCCTTATGGGGACTGCTGGCTTGAGCCCTGATCAGAGCCAGCAGCTCAATTAACTCTGCCTCCATAGTTGGATTATTGGTGATTGGTGCTTAACCACTCAGATTAATTACTTTCCAACAGTGACTGTCTGCTATTAATCAAGTTTCCTCAGGAATGCATGTCATTTGATTCATTCTCAACCTGACACCTTTGAGTAGGAAAAAAGCCCTCTATGTGCAGCACCATTTGAGTTCCACATAATCTTCTGAAACGTCACATACCTTTACTACAATTGATTGACTTGGCCCCTGCTTGATTACCTGCATTTTGAGTCATAAATATCTCCTTAATCCTGCCTCATTTTCAGGGCTAGCCCACCCATGAGGCAGGCTGAATCAGCTAAACTCTGCGGGACAGGCACCCTGCCCACCCCTGCTGCCACCGACAGGGTTCCTTTTATAAAACATAGTTGAATATTGGGAAGTTAGATATGGGTGGCCTCATGGAGGACTAGTGCCCTGCAAGTCTGAGACAATGGCAGTCAATAAGCAGTGTATAATATAATGTAGATGAACAGCTAAAATATGCCAAATGATTACAAAACAGATATATATTATAATTATCATTAAAACTCATAAAGGCTTCATGTCCAAGAAATAAAAAGGTATCCATTATCAGAGTAACAAGCCCATCTGCATACCTCAAGAAGCTGTGTGTACCATGATGTCAGCAAATGTACAAGTGCCAGGTAGGCAAAGTGCGTCACCTATTTATGCAAGCAGCAATGACAACATTGTCACAGCTGTAGTACTTCATTGCACAAGAGGGCCAGCAACTCCTGTTGAAACATCCTTCGCATCCTCGTACAAACGGTCAGTGTTCCAAACCCGGTAGGTGTTTACACTATAAGCATTCACGGACTGCTCCGCTGCTGAAGGCTGCTTTCTGTTTTCCATGCCGTCATTTGGCTTGTAACTCTGATGTTAGACCAGGAGAACGGTTTGGTAACAGATCGTTAATTGAGCGTGGATTTAAGAAATGGAAAGAGTGCAACATACATTAAACCAGCCATAGCTGGGGGTGGCAACAACGAGGCACAGACATCCTCCAGCAAATTACTTTGCCTCCATGCTGGGGAGAGGAGATGTGTTCCAAATGTTCTCCCAGTTTCTTAGGCACAAATGTTTAGATGAGAGAGAGAGTGAAATTTTATATTTATGAATATCTAAGTGGTTAAATATTTGGTGCACGTAACAATGGCACAGCTGTGGTGCAGTCGACATTCAGCATATCTAAATCACACTGCTCTTAACAAGCAATTTAACATATGCATAAAAGTGGTTAACTTTGGCTGGCTTCTATGGTGGTTCTTGTTGTTTTTAACATGACACTTTCGAAAGCTCTGGGTGATACAATCCTGCAGGTTCCTTTTAATGGGCTTGTGGAGATGATTATAGAAGAGGTCGTTTTTCCACATAGCAACATATTTTGAAGTCTGTGGGTAAACTCATTATCACTATAAGAAAAGTAAAATCATATTGTATTGTGTTGCAAGTTGAGTCCCTATTACAAGCATCACACACACCCCAACACATTTTTAAGACAGCTGCCACAACCTACACCACTACATTGCTAAAAGAAATACATTGTAAATGGAGAGGAGTAGCTGATTCTCTCAGCGCATGAAGAAAAAATAATATTATTGGTAAACATCGTGTTGCAGGTTGCAGATTGGCATATAAAAATCAGGGTGCTGGCTTGCAGTGAGTCATGTGCAAAACTGCTGTATTGTTCCAAAATTAGAACAAGGAAAATATCTTCTTACTGCCTCTGACTGTTTTTCCACCTCTTCATTTATTATATGTATTGTCAATAAAGATCTACTATTGGACTCCTAAGTCTTTAGTAAGTCTTCCTTGGTCCTGGGCTGTACTACTTTGATCTGCATACAGAAGCCCACATTATATGCACAAATATTTTCTGTACCTAGAAACCTTGGTGTTGTGAGAAAGGTTCTAGCCTAGCCTTCTCCCTGACGTGCTCATTTTCTTATGTGCAGAATCTGTTGGATAGTGGAGGGAAACATTTCAACATCTGAAGCAGAACAGGAGCAGGTTTTGCCATCCCACTGAGATCCCAAGGCCAAAGACTATGGCAAGGTGGCAACAAGCCTTGCTTGTTAAAGGTAGCGTCTACAATGAAAATGGCGAGTGACACCTAGATTTTAAGAGGATATATTGTTAAGTAGGTCACAACATAAATTTTCAGTTTTGTGCTGCAATGTGTCCATTGTTGTACTGTTTTCATGAGATTGGTTTATTATGTATTTTAATTATGTGTTTCTAATTATTCTGTATTTTAACAAAGTGGTACAGTTGGTTTCTGTGTTTTGTAAGCCCATCAGAAGTCATTTGAGCATTAAGTGGTATATAAATTCAGAATATATCTATTTAAAGTGGGAGCTAGTGTGGTGTAGTGGTTAAGAGCGATAGTCTTGTAATCTGGGGAACCGGGTTCGCGTCTCCGCTCCTCTACATGCAGCTGCTGGGTGACCTTGGGCCAGTCACACTTCTCTGAAGTCTCTCAGCCCCACTCACCTCACAGAGTGTTTGTTGTGGGGGAGGAAGGGAAAGGAGATTGTTAGCCGCTTTGAGACTCCTGAAGAGGAGTGAAAGGCGGGGTATCAAATCCAAACTCTTCTTCTTCTTCTTCTCTGGATTTTACAATACAATCTTAGTATCCTTAGAAAACTGGAAAATGAAGAAAAGGCAACAAGACAAGCATATGAATGAAATCAGAGCAAGATGCATGAGTTTTCTAGCAAAAAGAAATATAGGAGTATATCACTCAGTATTTTGTTGTTTTTTTACATGGTGAGAGAGAACAAGGCAGGGAAGTGTTTTAGAGCAGTTCAAAATCCATAACCCTATATCCTTTTAAATAAATGTCTGGTGAAAGGAACTTCTCTTCTGAAACTGTATTTAATATTTCACTGTGGTTTTCACAAGATCAGTGGCTATTGGCTTTGTCCAAAATCTCCTGGAAGCTGGGGGAATAAGAGGTAGAGTAAACATTAAGAACAGGATTTTTTTTTTATTAGCCTGCTACTTTACTTTGATGTGAAAACACAAATCTAGCCTTTTTGTGAATCATGTTGGATTGAGTTGTGAATCCTGTTGGTTTGAATCTGTCTCACCGCCCTCATGTAGCTTGATCCAAATCAGGCCCTCCTCATCTGCCTTTTTCCCAATAAATGTGGCTGAGCTTCTCATAAACCTGTCGTCTCAAAGGAAGGTGCCTTATGCAAAATGAGACCATTTTGTTTGTTACATTTATATCTCACCTTTCTTCCAAGGCACAGTTCTTCTACGCCTTGTTTAATCCACACAACAACCCTGTGAAGTAGGTTTGGCTAAGAGGCAGTGACTGGTCCAAGATCACCCAGTGAGCTTCATGACTGGGTGGGGACTGGAATTCGGGTCTCCAGGGGACCTCGTCCAACACTCTAACCACTACATCACACTGGTCTATCTAGCTCAGCATTGTTCATACCTATTGGCAGTGGCTCTCCGGGATTTCAGATAGAATTTCAGCTCTACCTGGAGATTGAAACTAGGGCCTCCTGAATGGAAAACAGATGCTCTACCACAGAGATACAGCTCCCTCAGTCCATTCCTTCTTGACTCATATTTATTTCCCTTTTCTCAGGGATGTACACAGACTGCCATCTCCCCATCACATCCAATGTAATTTGCAGTCACATATTGGTGTGTGTCAATAAGTGCACATGGCAGAGAACGTGTGGGTGGCCCTGTCCACCCAAGGCACCAGCCATGGCAGATGGTATGTGGGTCCATGAGAGAATATGTGTGTGTGTCAGGGATTGGACTCAAGGGGACGAAATAGGAGGAGGAGTGGTGGGATTCACCCTACCCCCACCCCGTTCTCCTGATGCTGCATTGATTTACAGCAGGGGTTTGGGGAGGATCACAGCTCAGAGATAGATGAACAGAAAAGTTGTGAAGTATTAGAAGGAGGAGGGGGGAGAGACACAGGCAGAGCAGTCAGCTGCCACGTTGTCACTGGAGAGTATTTCTAGCCCTCTTCTCCCAGAACTCAGTGTTAAGAGTACAGGAACAAAGGACTCAGAGACAAATGGCCATGAGTGGCCATCACAAGGGGAAATGCTGTTGCTGGGGGGGGGAGCCCAGTTGGAGCAACGCCATTGTTAGGGCTTGCTGCGTTCTTTTGTTTCTCGCTATTATGAATGAATAAACAAGGACTCTACCTTGTTCTCTCTGCTTCTTGCTGTCACTGGGAGAGGAACAGACTTCCCAAAGCCTTGACAGTGTGTAGGATTGAGTGTGTGTGAGAGAGAGAGGAGGAGTGTGTGTGAGAGAGAATGAGTGAGTAAATCACCCTACCTACCAATGGCACCCGTCACAACCATCTTAAAACAAGGTACGTCATGGGATACTTTTCATGGCTGAGATAGTCATTCTACAATTATGTAGATATCATTTCATATCTCAAGGTGATAATGAATGCAGAACCATAAGCATAGGAAAGAGCAGCTGCTTTTTCCTCTGGGCCCATAATTCCGTAATAGAGCACATGCTTGGACTGCAGAAGATCCCAAGTTCAACCCCTGCTATTTCCAACCCTTAAAAGCATCATGTAGCAGCTGATGTAAAGCCTATCTCTGTTAGTATGGCAGACAATGCTGTCTATAGAGATGACCTGATAATAGGCACATTCCTGTAATTCTTTCTCCTCCCAGGACTGGGAGTTTCTGGCATTTCAAAGCAGTACTTATCAGGCAAGAAGCCCTTGTATTATGTTGCTGGCAACCCTTCCTTTTACGTTCTTGTGATCTGGATTACATTTTTGCATATTGGAGCAAGTGGGAGGACCCTCCATTTACCAGGTAATTACACCTGCGATGTTTCCCCGCCAGCATTCCAGTCTATAGTTAGGTGTACATTTGCTGAGAATAGAAGGAAAGCACGTCCTTAAAAAAAGAGAACAGGTTAAAATGAAGAGCAGCTGAAGAAGTATGTATTATCCATAGTTCTTTTGTTATTGTCAGACTGCGAAATCTAGGACAGAAGGTTTTATCTCTGTGCCTCAGTTCCACCAACTGTATATTGCGGGTGGTGACATGTTCTCCTTGGAGTTATATCAGGGGTGGTGACATGTGCTCCTTTGATACGCACAGCTGAAAAGCCCGAAATTATGATACACCTATTAGAGCCTTAGAGCTCTCACCATTGCAGTAAAAGAGACCTCTGTTGTGTATTGATTGCATGAAAAGTCAGTTTGTTCTTGATGAAACTTCCAAGCTTTGTGAACAAGCAGATTGATTTTTTATTTTTTATTTTGCCCTTAGATTTCTTTGCAGAGGAATTCCCCTACCCATATACCATTCATTTCAAGTGCAACACATAGAGGTAGTTTTTCACTTCATTAGCGTTAATCTCTTTAGGCTTCAACTTTAAAACTGTGTGGGAGGTGCAGCATAAAAAACACTAGTTTTGGTTAGTTATCATTCTCAAAACCTTCTTGTTTTCTCTCCTGTGGTTTCAGCATTTCTGTAGCTGCTGTGAATCCAACCCTAGCTGGTAGCAGGAGCAAGCTACGCTCTGACATGTGTAGACAGACACATTTCAGAGAAGTGAGGCATACAAGTTCAGTTCATCAGCCTTGTGTCCTTAGATGCTATTGGATTGCAAGTACCATCATTCCTAGACTGCTTAGTCAATAGCCAGGGATGATGGGAGTTGTACTCCAGCAGAATCTGGGGACCCAAGGTCTATAGCCTCATTATAGAGTTTGATTTTACGAAGAGTTTTAGGTTCTTGGAAACTATGGAGGGAAAAGAAAGACCTGGACTTGGGGGCAGAAGTTGAAATCTTAGCTTGATTTATGTTACAGTGGTGCCCCGCAAGATGAATGCCTCGCAAGACGGAAAACCCGCTAGACGAAAGGGTTTTCCGTTTTTGAGCTGCTTCGCAAGACGATTTTCCCTATGGGCTTGCTTTGCAAGATGAAAACATCTTGCGAGTGTTCCGATTTTTTCCCGCTTTCCCCCCCTTTTTCTAAGTTGCTAAGCCGCTAATAGCCTTTTAGCCGCTAATCCGCTAAGCCTTTACTAGCCGCTAAGCTGCTAATAGCGCTAATCCGCTAAGCTGCTAATAGAGTTGCTTCGCAAGATGAAAAAACCGCTAGATGAAGAGACTCGCGGAACGGATTAATTTCGTCTTGTGAGGCACCACTGTACTAACATAAGACCAGGAGCAAACTACCAAAGCTACTGTATGTCACAACTGAACTACACATTATGTCCAAACAGGGTTTAATTTGTAAAGCAAAACTGCTGCATCACTCAGTAACTTGGCCAAATCTTCTCCCTTTAACTATCTGTTTCCTGTGCCGCTGTCTCCTAGCATCTAATGGTGGAGCTATCCCTGCACAGCACTGTGATGTAGCATTAAAATATAACTATCATAACTAAATCTCTTCACTGCACTGCTTTGCTTAAATTCAACCTTGAATGTATCAACAAGCAGACCTTTAAATATTGCTTGGAATCTTGCCCCAAACCACTGAAATCTGAAATGGCATTCTGGAGGGAAAACATATAGGAAATAGAGAGCCAATGGATGCCTCTAGCCTTGCCGCTTCACTTTCCACAGAGCAGCCAGTCCAAATGCTCTGGGGAGGCTTGAGCCAGAAAACAAAATCTATTTTAAACCTCCATAGCCTGCTTTCAATAAATAATTTTAGTCCACAGTAGAATTTGCACCATCTGCCATCTGAGAAGCATGAGTTCAAGTGATACAGTGGTACCTCACAAGACAAATGCCTCGCAAGACGAAAAACGCGCAAGACGAAAGAATTTTCCATTTTTTGAGTCATTCCGCAAGATGAATTTCCCTATGGGCTTGCTTCGCAAGACGAAACGTCTTGCGAGTTCTTGCGAGTTTGTTTCCTTTTTCTTAAAGCAACTAAGCCGCTAAGCCGTTAATAGCCGCTAATCTGCTAATAGCCGCTAAGCCGCTAAGCCGCTAATAGCCATGCTTCGCAAGATGAAAAAAACGCAAGACGAAGAGACTCGCGGAACGGATTAATTTCGTCTTGCGAGGCACCACTGTATTTGATTGTAGATTCATTGGGCAGTGTGCTTCCCTTTTGTGAAAGGAAGGCACTTGCAAACCAGCAGCACCAAGCAGGATCAGAGAGCTGTTAACTAGGGGGATTCAATCCTGCATGGTGCTGGTGCGTCCCCTCCGGCCTTTTTTAAAACCCTTTTTTAACTTTATTTTATTGCGTTGATATAGCGTGTTCTCATAAAAGAGAGAGCACGTGTTGCGGATGGGGCCGAACAAAACCCCCAGTTAGTGACCAGGCCATTGATGGCAATGGGCTGGAGCAGATTGGAAGAAGTTGTTACTGGGGCAAAATTGATGTTGCCAATTTAGGGGTGGGGTCAGACCCCTTATATAAGCAGGGTCCACAGCTTTCTCTTTCTCTTTCGCTGTGGACATCGGATCTCCCGCCCGCCCTCACTTGCTTGGGCTTGCGCTTTGACCTTGCTCTGCCTGTCATGGGGTCGTTCGCCTTGGTGCGGGGGCCCAGTAGGAATTTGTCCAATTGGCTGATTAGTGCGTGCCTTTTGGGTTTTGCCTACTGCTTAGCAAATCGTCACAACTTGTAAGGTTGGCGGTTAGGCATTGGTTAAAATTGGTTGGTGGAGGGGTATGGATTGGCTGTGCCTGCCCCTCCAATGCTGCTGCAGACGGGTATTCCGTTAAAGGAATTCTGAAGCTTACCATCCCCCTCGTCCAAACCCTGACGGCAGGGTGCGGGCCGCGTAAGCTTCAAGGAACATGCGCGGAGCAGTGAGAGTCTGTGACGCAGCTCCAGCTGACTCTGACCATGTTTCCTCCGGGACTGGCTACGGAGTCAGTGCTGTCCCCCCAAGGCGGGGGGGGACAGGTAGTCATAACCAATGCCTAAGCAACCACTCTCAATTTGTATAAAAATAAAGTTGTGGCCAAAATTATGCCAAAAACCTTAAAAAAAAATTACGTGTGATGTCTGAGTTATTGGGGTAGGGGTTTTGGGGGACCTCAGCACGCAACCCACCTTTTTCTGTAATGAGCTCAAGGTGGCATGCAATTCCCTTCCAACTCTGCAATTCTATAAATCTATCTGTTTATAATCTATTTAATCCTCACAACAATCTGTGAGGTAGGTTAGGCTGACAGACAGAGACTGGCCAAAGGTCACCCAGTGAGCTTCATGGCTGAGTGGAGATTTGAACCCTTATAAACCAGGTCCTAATCAAACACTTTATGTTAGTGTTTAAAACTCCCTTTAAAAACACTTAAACCAACCACCAAATTGTTTTGGGGTGGATTTGGAGTAGCACAGGGAAGATCTGCTGAATCCATGGGCCACAGGGCAGATGGGAGGCATGCACATTCCTAGCTTTGATGCTGCGAGCCGATGAACAGTGACAAAAATAACTATTTGATACCATTAAAGGCTAAAGTGAAGGGGGATACTTACAAGTGCCTGGTGACAAATTCTGTACTGTGTGTTCTGCCAACCTAGTGTAGCTGCAGGCACTGGGCTTTTCATAATTGGGACACCACACTAATGCATTAATGTCTGGAATTATATGGCAGTTATCACATTTTCAATTACATAGCGCATTTGGCAATTAACATTTTGTTAATCATCCAGTTCCCAATTTCATGTTACTTTTGAAAAGAAGTATCTTACCCTCCACCTATGTACAATTACTGTTTATCATCAAGGAATACATAGAGTTGAAGTTTTGCACTTAGAGCAGCTTCTAGTATTTATTCCTCCAGTAGAATTCAATATACTTACTCCCATTCCTTCTTTGTTGTTTTTCTTTTGAGTTTAGCTCAATTTACAACCTGCAATTTCCTGCTCATGCATTGGGCAACATTGTGGCTATAGTCAACATGTAGTAAGAATGCAGGATTGCTCCTGTCTACCCAGCTGCTGGCCTGACTTCCATCTGATAAACGTAATGTGTATGCATAGCCTAGGCCTGATTATACTCTTCGCACATACACAGCCTTTCTGGATGGGCATTGCATATGGGCCCACTTGAAGATCAGTATTACACGTTACAGGGACTTTCAGGAAAAATGAGAAGCCACCTTGAGTTCCTCAAAAATTAGGAGGGGTGCAAGTTTTTAAAATAAATGGCATGCAGGTCCTATCTTGAGTTATGGTAGTCTGATCAAGATAATTGGCGTTCATTGGTAGCCTTGGGAAAGTTTTTCCATCCTGATCTTAGTTACCACATGTAAAATGGGTCTCTGAGTAGCATACATCTCATGATTGTGAAGAACAGAATAATAAAATGTGAGTCATTTCATGTACTAAAAATATAGTGCCACTTTCTGACTGAAAATATAATTAAGAGAAATAATTCTGGTTTATGTCCTTTTCTAAAGCAGGCAGCAAAAGGCTTAGATGGAACATTCTATAACAATAGAAGCATCTAGGTCTTACTCTGAGCGTCAGCCAAATGTATTTTTGAAGGAAACGTGGAACATGGCTTATCCATGAGATCTTAGATGATGAGAGGGTTCATACTAGGAGAGGCCTACCCTCAGATATGCTGTGTCTAGGCTATATAAGGCTTCAGAAGTCATAAGCAGTTATGCTGCTAATGTATTCCAACACCTAGCTTGACATCTACTTGTGGTAAATGGTACTGGACTTGCCATCAATGAAGTCTCCATTACTGTAGGAGAATGAAAAAGTCAGATGGAATGAAATCATCTGAGAACTTTTTATTCTGATTCAGAGAGCAGTTGACATGCAGCTGCCTTTCCTGCAGGCAAACTTCAACATTCATTCTTTTCCAGCAGAACTGTCATCTGGTAGTTTCTGCTAATATAGAACCACATTGCACAGTACAGTTACTCATGTCAAACCAGGAGAGTATTTAATCATCAGTTAGGTCATTTAATTAACTGTGGCATACTTATGCCTAAGTTTTCAATGGATATTAAAGAAATATGATTATATGAAATGTGTGTCTAAACTCTCCTGGATTGTAATACTATACATTTCAAAAACAGAACAAGATCTGCAGGCCCACCTGTCTCTTCATCTGAAATTGCAGTTATTTGAAAGCGTGGCAATTTGTTTGGTGGTCCTGAGCAAATTACCTGGCCACTTCACAGGAGGAAAGGACCAAGAAGGGAGAGCAATAGGATACTGCATGGTGGCAGAAGAAGCTGGAAGACAGCAAGTGTTGCACAATTCAGTCTATGCACATTCAGAATGACTAGCAGCTGACACACAGGCTGATGATATCATTGGGCACCGAGGGCCACACACTAGCACACACGGTACCAATTAAGACCTGGTGTAGATATGTACATTCATCACTTAACCACTGCAGCATTCAGCGGTGACATGCATATGAGAATGAACCATCACACACACAATGGGACAAACAGAACATTTGTATCCTATGATACAGTTGTCCAAAAGAGTCAGTTGCACATACTGGCTTCCAGTCATCAAGGGTTTAGTTCATACATACATGTCCATCACTTTAGTATCCAGTGGTAACTGCAATGTGTGAATGTGTAATTACATCCCAAAGATGAGACTTTCATATCAGTTCAACGAAAAGGGTTTACCTGTTTAGCTAATAGCAATTAACAATCCTTAACCATGTCTACTCAGAATTCAGTGCTGCTGTCTTCCAGGTAATTGGTGTTAGGACTGCAGCCTTAATTAATCAAATGTGGTAAAATCTAATGATGAACATGATTCTATGTACATTTGAACCAGCCATCCCTTTGAAAACAATGGACTGGGATCTAACCAGAGACCTTGTTAATACCACAACTTCTTTTATACAGTGGTACTTCGGGTTACAGACGCTTCAGGTTACAGACTCCACTAACCCAGAAATAGTACCTCGGGTTAAGGACTTTACTTCAGGATGAGAACAGAAATCACTTGGCAGCAGTGCGGCAGCAGCAGGAGACCCCATTAGCTAAAGTGGTACCTCAGGTTAAGTACAGTTTCAGGTTAAGAACGGACCTCCAGAACGAATTAAGTTATTAACCCGAGATACCACTGTACATGTATTTATTTCTTAGGTTTCTTACCTGCCCGTGTGAGTTACTATAAGAAAAACACTGGGGGCTAATTTGATGAGTTGGATGTCTGGCATCTGGTGGGCGGGGCTTTTGTGTTATGCTCCGGAATCAGCGCCTCCCTTCAGGTGTTCAGTTAAGTTAGAGAGACTAACTGTCATTCTTGCCTCATGTTGTTTTAGTTTCTCTCAGACATTACTGTATGTTATTGTGTTACATTACAGTTTTCTTTATTATTAAAGCTTTGTTTGACATATACGTGAGCCACTTTGCTGAAAGAAAAGAAACTCTGCTGAAGAATGGTGGAATATTCTAAACTGGGTGAATAAGGGGATATTTCCAGTCTGACAATAGGATTGATATTTTTTTAAAATCACCCCACCCTCCACAATAGTTACAACAACAACATGTACAACTGAAGAAGAAAAGACCACCACACAAAGAGTCAAATGTAAAAACAATCAAAAGCCATTTTATATGTAAAACAATTCCCTCTTTTTAAAACTTTGTTTTGGGGGATTTTGCCCAGCACAACCTCTTTAATAAAACAGATTTACTTGACACACAACCCTTCAAGATTGATGCCAAACTTCTACCTACATACCTTTATCCCCAAATCCCCAAATGAAAGTAGACCCCCAAATGGAAGTAGAGCTACAGATCAACCCTGCCTGCTTGCCTGCCAGGTGCCTGAAAAATCCCAAAGCAAGTTGCAGTGTATTCAGTCTATTCTGTTAAAATTGCTTGATACAGAAGAATCTGTAAAGAAAAGCTATCTCGTTGAAGCAAGTGAACATGTGTGGAAGTGATTCTGCCTGCTAAGGTATCTTGCCATTTCAAGATTAATTTTGCAGTCCACGCTTGGTTGTCTAGTTAGTGAAGAAAGCTGTAGATATCCTGTACAATCCATCAGGATAGTAGAAATAAACTGTCACTACCAATCTAGGATGTGAATATGTTTATGTATGAGCTGTTCTGCTGAAACCAAAAGGAGCAGAGACCTAGAGAGTGATGGAAAAAACAGGGTATTTGATATGTTATATGTTAAACAGAAGCTAATAGAAAACATGGGAGGGAGACATTTTGAATCACTTTTCAATTACAAAGAGGTTAAACTTATTATCAAGAAGTTTGGGTCGTATATTTTACCTACGGAGAAAAAATGATACAATTGGCTATGGGTGGCATCTGAATTTGAAATGTGTATGTAGTGCATCTTATTGTTTTAAATTAAGCAACCCATTACAAGCAAAAGTATCACCCAATATGTGACACAATGCTTGTTCTGCTTTTGCAGAGATAGCCATATTGCATATGTAGTTCTTAGATATACCAACATGCATATGATTTCATGTACTGGGGAAGAAAAATAATTTCCAAGCAGTACTCTAATGGGAAGAGTAAATCATGTTTTAAAAACAACTGAGCATCTCCTATAGCGTGCTAATCAGAAGTGAGGCTGGAGGGGGTATCTAACACTGTCTACTCAGCATCACGATCATTTCTGATTACTAAACAGGTAAGTCAATAAAGCTACTTGAAATTTCAAGCCAATCCACAGTTTAGGATTCATTTATATTTGACTGTGTTTCTTTTATTTAAGTGAGCATTCTCAGATGGGGTAACTCTCCACCTCACAGGAAGTGATACAACCAGCTATGAATCAGGTACTTTGTGCTATGAGAGTGAATTCAGGGCTAGTTCCGAAAGGCTTACCCTCTGAGTGGGAAGTGGGAAGAGTATTTGCAGAAGCAGAGAGCCTGCATTGCTGCAACACATGGGAATGTGGATAGATGAATCCAGCAAAATGCAGATGCACAAATGGAAACACTGAATTGTCTCTACAGGTGTGTTTGCACCACACTGACCTTACCA
The DNA here is from genome assembly GCF_964188305.1 of Podarcis bocagei. Lineage (NCBI taxonomy): Eukaryota > Metazoa > Chordata > Lepidosauria > Squamata > Lacertidae > Podarcis > Podarcis bocagei. The sequence continues at coordinate 30,785,946 of NC_138127.1, read as the reverse complement.
CCACCTCATCCTCTCCTCACTTTTCTGGACATGAGAGTTTCAAGAGGCTCAGTAGACCCAAAGTCATGCAGGCAGGATAACCCACCTGTGAAGGCTAGTGAGCTGTAGCCCCAGGATTTCCCTTTGAGTTGGTGGAGTAGCCAAATTTCATGAAATGGTTGGGAAAGCAAGAAGCTAGGGAATCAGGGACATTGTTTCAGAAGAGTAAGAGAAAGCCAGCATGGTGTAGTGGTTAGAGTGCTGCACTAGGACATGGAAGACCAGGGTTCAAATCCCCACTCGGCTATGGAGCTCACTGGGATGACCTTGGCCCAGTTACTGTCTCCCAGCCTAACCTACCTCACAGGGCTGTTGTGAGGATCAACTAATGAAGGGGAGAACCAACTTGAACTTCTTGAAGGAAAGGTGGACTATTAAATAAATTTTCTATCCTTCTGTGCTTCAGATCATAAGTGATTATTCAATAGGAGCATTGAAATTTGGTTACCTTTTCTCTTTTTGAGAACTCTATCCATGCCACTTATATAGTGCTGTCATTCAACAGAACTGCATATCCTACATGAACTCAGAAGTAGTTAATGCATTCTGTGTGCTTAGTCCCAAGTAAGTGTACATAGTTGTTTTAATAGAGTAGACTTTGAAGAGGAACGCATTTCCTTTTCTGTTGGAGCTTCAGACCCATCCATTACCTCCCCCCATCTCTATAGGGCTGCGAAACCAGAAGAGTCACAGCATGCTCCAAGGCTGAACTCCTCTGCCCAAGGCATAAATGGAATACGTTAAAAACTGTATGCAACCCCAACAGAAAGAGACAGGAAATTATCGGCTGGATGAAGCCTTGTTTCCATAGAACATGAGCACTGGTGCACTGGTGCAGTACCGCATCTGAGTTGCATTCAAAAGGGTCCTGAGGGAGGTGGGGAGTAGATAAGGATTGTGATTCACATGGTGCTTCCAGAAAACTCATTTATTGAGTATTCATTCCATTTTCTTCTGGGGATATTAGATGATGTTAGCTGTTTAAAGAGCATTCATTCTGAGTTGTTTGTGGGTTAATTGATGTTGCATCATAGCAAGTGTCATTCCACACTTTCCAGCATATTTTTCCATTCTTTTCCTTATCGCAAAAAGTTGTGATCTTTTGGGGGGGGGTGGAGAAGTGGGTTTGTTGCACAAGAACTCCCAATCACCTATAATTCTGGGACTTAAATTTGCCAGCATGTGATTTACTCCTACATGAAAATAGCAACAGTCTGGAAGCACCAGTAGACTAATGCACACTATAGATCCAGAATCATTTCAAAGGAGGCGGTATAAGTTGCAAGGATGCTATCTCCAGAAAGACTGCCAAAGGGTAATTTTTAGAATTTAGTGCTTTGCCTAAAAACAATATAGAGCTCCACAAAAAAAGGTTGAAATACAGATGGTGACACTTGATAAAGCAACCATGCCAGAGAATTCTCTTGTCAGCCTGGTATTGAAAAAGGGACCAACTCCCACCACTCCTTCCTGATGGTGTTAAGCAACTCTTAAATCAATATGATGCAGCCATTATTTATTGATTTCCTTTTTTTGTCCTTCTTCCTTGTCTGTCAGTATAGTGACAGTCCAAAAACAGATCCTATGCACTAAGACAGAGTAAAGCAAGTGCTGCATTAGCTCATTTATACACACTCTATTGAAGGACAGAGATGATGGCCATCTGTGAATGTTGTATTTACATCTTGTGAAGATGGAATCGCTTTCTGGGAGAGAGGGGAAAGAGGGAAGGGCAAATCTGACACTTTTGGTTTCTCTCGGTTTCTCATTTTTCCAATCATAAATTTGGTTCTCCGTATCAGTTTGCAATTAAACAAGAAAGTTCTCAGGAAAATTCATCAGCATTTTAGTAGGGATTCTACCTAATGTATACAGTGGTACCTCGGGTTAAGTACTTAATTCGTTCCGGAGGTCTGCACTTAACATGAAACTGTTCTTAACCTGAAGCACCACTTTAGCTAATGGGGCCTCCTGCTGCTGCTGCTGCACCACCGGAGCACGATTTCTGTACTCATCCTGAAGCAAAGTTCTTAACCTGAAGCATTATGTCTGGGTTAGCGGAGTCTGTAACCTGAAGCGTATGTAACCCGAGGTACCACTGTACATTGTTATATGCATTTTTGCCTAGCACACTTTTTTTTTTTTTTTACAAAGCAATTTTGCTTAACAAAACAATTTTGGTATGTTATTTTCGATAATATTTGCATTTCTATGTGCACTTTATCCCAGGATATATATGTTTCTGTACACATTGCTTGGCTGGAGATCAGCACTGCAAAATTCAGGGAATTGGGTAAGCCGGCCTTTAAATGGAAACTCAAACAATTTTCTCCCCCATCTCTAGGGCTAGGAAGCATCAGGATCCTTGCTAAAGTGGTGGGATGAGATCAAAATATTAATCTATCAACATGAATGAGTTGTTATCTTTATTTCCAGCTGTCTCAAAACCTAAGTACTTCTTTAATCTCTTTCTATTTTACTCATGCAGCAAATCCAAAAGTCTCACTGAGTTCAATGAGACTTTCATCCTGCTGTGAGTGCTTGGAACCTTAAAACACTGGTAAAAACAGAGATCATGGGAGTGGCACTATTGCTTTAGACCAGGGATAACCTAGCAGTCACCTGTAAGGTGGAACAATTTTCTCAGTCATTTGGTGTTTCTCTGTTCCAGAAGGGCAGAATAAGACAGCCTATGAGAATACAGAAGTTGTCCACTTATTCTTTACTACTATGACACAGTAATAGAGTGTCTCCTTTGCATAATAACCCAGAATACAGTTTGTTGATTCTACTATTAACTGAAATGCATTGTGTGCTCTGATGCATAATACTCATATCAGTATAACCCTTCAAAAACAGAGCACCACCTTTTCCCAGTCTGTCATAGCAGATATCACAGTATAGCCAGCTTTAGTTCTCCTGGAATTGCCAACAGTGGCTACTGATAATAATAGTAATTCATCTCCATAGGAACACAATGCATTCTGTTTTAATGGAAACAAGTCATAACCAATGGAAATGGTTTGTGACAAATTTATAAGAATTTGCAGAGCTACATAAATAAAAGCAATCATTGTGTTAAGAAAGGACACAGATTCAAAGCAAGATCATAATGAATTTTAGTAACTAATATTAGCATCATTCACAAGGCAGAATGTTTCATTTTTATTAAATAGAAAGAACATTAAATCATAAAACTAATGTTTGAGGTTAAAGGTTTATCTGAAGTTTGGGGAAAGTTCAATCTTTCATTCAAGGACATAACTGTAGTTAAAGGTTTTGTTTATCAATTAATGGTCAATAAATTTTAGGTTAAGGAATGTGTAATCATGATAAGCTGAATGTCACGATAAGGATAGTTGTAAAACTTGATGTATTGATGTTAAAGTTCTGAGAATGTTTATAAATGATAAAATAGCTTAGAGTGGATTGTGAGCCTAATTTATGAGACAGTGAGCTATTATTTTCTCATAAGATTCTGAGAAACTTTATAAATATGCTCTAAAGTTTGAACTACCAATTTCCTACGATACGAAGCTCACTTGCCTAAGCCTATGCTTGCAGCATCTTACAAGAGATAGCAAGGGCAAGAAACTTGGAATGCTCTCTTACTTTGAACAATGGAATTCTTAAGATCTAGACTTTGGAACAAGAAATGTTTAAGTAGTACTATTGCTTACCTTAAGCTATATATAGATTCAAGTCAATCAATCAATATTTATTGTATATAGCCCAAAGGCCTTTCCAATGGATGACAGAGAATAAAAGGAAACTTCCATCAAAAACCATACACGTAACCTGTAGCAGTTTACAATATAAAATAAATTTACAACATTAAGACTTAAAATTGGAGTGCATTCACATAGCTGGAATGGAGCTTCTTGGCTGCCAGTGCAAAATTTGATGTGTCATATATAGATATTTATCTGCTAGGAATTCAACTGTCACTTCCTGTGCGAATTGACCTGGAAGCCAATTAAGAACTCCTCTCTAAATATGCTGAGGGCATCTGTTGAAATCTTAGCTCTACAAAGTCCCCGCATAGTTATGAAAAGGTTAGAGTCTCAAGGTAATGGGGCCTTGAGTGATCCTTGGTCTTAATTTGGGGGTACCAAGTAGAGGAGCAGGCAGCAGTGACGGATACACTGTCTTGGTTGGCATCCTGATGAAAAATCCAATTTCTGAGGTCACATGGACTAAGGGATAAGTAGTTCTCCATTTGGAGATTATAAGACCTAAACTTATCTTGGCACTTTTGTGCCCAGCTCCATGTCCTTAGTTGCTCTAACCAGCAGAGCTTAGTAAGAGTATGATCTTCCAAGGCGTTTAGCCTGTGCCAGTATCTCAGGTAGACTAGATCAATTCTGGCTAATAGCGAGGGAAGGCCCAACTAGGCTGTGAGGTGGGCTGCTGGTGTCTCACAGGGAAGCCCCCAAATCTGCCTCATAAATTTATTTTGTAGGACTTCCATTTCAGATTTGACACCAATTTCCCCTATCTCAGCCCCATACAGCTTTTGAGCGATGATTTTAGAGACAAAGATCTTGATAGCTGGGTTGGTTAACTGTCTACCCTTTGAATGGAAGAACCTATATAGCTGCCCAGTAGAATGGCCAAATATTAGCTTAATTGCTTCCAGATGGGATTTCCATGAAGACCTCCCATTGATAAGTAATCCTAGATATTTAAATCTGGGTACTTGATAAGGGTGTGACCATCTAGCGTCTACCTGGACTTGGTAATCTTCTTGCCAAATAAGAGTGAACTTGGTTTTATCGTAGTTAATTTTTGGATGCTCTTTTTTACACAGCTGTCCAAATTTAACCATCATCCTTCTAAGTCCGCTTTTATTCTGGGATAACAAAGCTTAGTCATTGGTGTAGAGCAAAATTGGCACTTTACGATTCCCAAGGGTGGGGACAAAGAAGGATGGGGATGCCATCTCAGGAATGAGATTATTTATATAGTAATTAAATGGGAAGAATGCCAGTATACAGCCTTGCTTGACGTCTCTGTTAATTAGAATTGCTTGTGAGAGGGTGCCTTGAAGGCCCAGTCTCACTTGCATGAGGTTCCCTCAAGGTAGTTGTTGGAAGAGCCAGAGAAGTCTTTTATTGATATTTGAATGGGCCAGTTTGTTCCATAGCTGTTCCCTGTCTATTAAATCAAAGGCTGAGGAGAAGTCAATGAAGGCAACATAGAGTGTCTTATGTGGGCTTTTGGTGAATTTACAGATTACGTGGTACAAAACAAAAACTTGGCCTATGGTGCACCTGCCCTTTTTAAATCCTGCTTGTTCTTCATGGATGAAGACTTGTCCCATTCCAGAATTTTATTTAGTAGATACCGTGAGTATAATTTGGAAGCCACATCTAGGAGACTAATGGGTCTACAGTTATGGGGATCTGATCTGTCTCCTTTTGGAGGGGCGTTCCCATGACTATGCTGCTGCGCCACCTCAAGGGGATATCTCCAGTCATGTTTATGTGAGTAAATAGTTCGGCCAAAATTGGGGCCCACCAATTTACGTCTGAAGAGAATATCTCAGGAGGGATCATATTTTCACCCAGTGCTTTCCCAGGATGCAGCGACATAATCGGTTCTCCAATCTCTGTAGTGGAAACAGGTGGCCAGCCAGAGTGGTTTGAAGAGTTTTCTGACCTGAAAAGGATTAAGTTCATTTCACTGCCATTGATGTCACTAAAGTGGGTCACCCATGTTTCAGGTGTTATGAAGGGTACAAGGCAGAAAGGTTTATCTGATAGGCCTCCTTGAACTAGGCTCTAAAACTTAGTTTTGTTCCCCTTGTTGAGAGCAAGGCCGAGACATTTCCAGCTATTTTCACAGTATGCCCTTTCCCCCTCCCTTATCAGAGTTTTGTACTCTCGTCATCTCTGTTGTAAGAGAGTAATGGCCTCGTCTGATTGAACAAACTGGACTTGTTGGGTCAATTTGGTCAGTTCTTTTTTCTGGGACCTACAGTCCCTGTTAAACCAGCTCCAAGCGCTAGCAGGAATTTTAAGTTGGGAGGTGGCAATCAGGAGTGGTCTGAATTCCTTAATTATCTCCTGATACAGCTCACAAATGTTCCTGGTCCCTTCTAGGGCTTGGAAGCGTAGCCTTTGCAGTTTTTCCATGACCATTCTCCGCTTGATGCTACAAGCAATTTGGTGGGACCATTACAGTAAGCCTCCTCTCTCCATGTAAGTGACCTGCCATTTTAGTTTCTGTTAAGGCTTTTGATCAAATGTGCTTCATTTGGAGCTATATATAGATGCTATATATGTATTATTAGAGGCATTTATAAAAAGTGAACTTCAAGATTATCTAACACTGCAAAATACTGTTTTATGAAATCTAAACTGAACCCTCAACAATTCTATGTCTACACTTTCTTGAAGTGGATTAATCAGTTATAGGCAGTAACTGCAACCTAGGGCTGGTAATATAAATTGCTAACACTGATACTTTGATTCTGGAAAACAATGTCATCACATCCTGAGGTATATGCATGTATCTGAATTAAATGGTTCTATCTGCATATGGTGCTACCTTGCTGTTTTCATTTACTAATCGGCAATGTTTCAAACACTAGTCATATCCATCAAAATCTTAACACCTGAAAATATAAATATATTATAAGTTGAGCACCAATGGACTTCACCTTCATCCTCCTCCTGACTGTAGGTCAAATTTATTTGTCGCTGTAAATTCTTGTGAGAATAACAGCTATGAGGAGCTAATTGTTATTAATGTGCTAATGTGCCTTATCTGAGCTAAGGTTTTACTATAACATATGCAGCATTTGCCTAAGCTGCTGGCCAACAATGTCATTTAAAGGTTCATTTTTATATGCTGCAAACAGTGGAATTAATTCCTTCATTATTAAAATATTATGTGCCCGATATTTCTCATGTTATATGACATGACAAATACAAAGAGGGCTTTAGAAGAATGTAACAGAGTAGGCCCTTGGCTTTCTGCCATTCAAAGCTAAAGGACTGTGGAAATCCAAAGAATGCAGTGACAGCAAGAGCTGAGATTTCCTGTGCAACAAAAGCGAAATATATTTTAGAACAGCAGCAGTCTTGGGCTGTTTGATCACTTAATTGCACTGATGCATTTGGAATGATGCCCCCATCACACCCAGAATCTATTGGAAGTAATAGAAGTATCATTTCTATTTACAGAAAAAGACTGGAGAGCTGCACTAGAAATAAAGCCCAGTGAATTTAATAGGAATAAATCCTTGGTTAGTATATTTAAGATTACACTCAATGCTGAATTTTAGAATATCCCCTATGTAGGATGGTCTATTGGGACACGGGTGGCGCTGTGGGTTAAACCACAGAGCCTAGGACTTGCCAATCAGAAGGTCAGCGGTTCGAATCCCCACGACGGGGTGAGCTCCCATTGCTCAGTCCCTGCTCCTGCCAACCTAGCAGTTCGAAAGCACGTCAAAGTGCAAGTAGATAAATAGGTACTGCTCTGGCAGGAAGGTAAACGGTGTTTCCATGCACTGCTCTGGTTCACCAGAAGCGGCTTAGTCATGCTGGCCACATGACCCAGAAGCTGTATGCTGGCTTCCCCGGCCAACAAAGTGAGATGAGTGCCGCAACCCCAGAGTCAGTCACGACTGGACCTAATGGTCAGGGGTCCCTTTACCTAGGATGGTCTATTGCTATCTTCATCACTGGCAAATGATTATTGAAAGAAAACAAAATCATACATATATTATTTATACATAATCTCTTTACTCCAATCAATAGGTTTAAATGTGGCTAATGGGTTCAATTTTTCATCCCAATATAAATGTTTCACTTTCCTGTGTTTTTTCCCTTAACATTATCAAATGTTATATGAGAGGGTCCCACCCATCACAATACAAAATCCAAAGATATTGAGTTGGATCCAGGTTAAATTAACTGCATTTCCTATCCCACATACCTAGGAATAAGTCCATGTGAATTCAGTAAGACTTACTTCCAAGTAGACATGGTTAGTATCATGTTGCCAGTTCCCATTGAAGTTAATGAGACTTAAGTTAGAGCCTGGAACCTAAGTTAACGTACTTAGATTAGAGGCAACCCGTGCTTTTGTAAAACTTTGACTTTATAGAATGTACAATTTTACAGAGCAATTCAGAATATTTTCCCCAAGCACTGTTTTAACATTGGGCTCCTTTGGGAGGAAAGGCAGGACATAAGTTGAATAACTAAATAAAAATGTGATTATGAAATTATAGTAAATAATGAACATTACAGAGAGATATATTATTTCCTTTTCTTCCCAATACTAAATGTATGGGATTTGGCTGTCTAAGAACTGTAGTGTTGATATTCACAACTTGGGGTGGCTTACAGAATTGCTGCTTATTGTGCACTGTTCTAGCAAATTTGGAATCCTAATGTTCAAACATATCCCCTGGACCTACACAAACAGATGGCGCTCACCAAATCACCTTGGCCGTTCCTCTCTGATGGATTAGTATGCTGAATCTGTCAAAAGCAACGGCCTTCAAGATATTATGTGCACAAGGTGCATAATGCAGTAAAGGAGAGGGGTTTTATGTGGTGTCAGTTTGAAAGACAGGTCCCCATTTGCCATTTTGCACACATTACATTTGATCCAGGATATTTGCATGCATCTGTTTTATATGCCACTTTGGCTTTTTGCATAAATGCATATACCAGCTTCATTATGAGTTTTCCAGGCAATCATGACACATGCTCATTTCTGTGGCAGTCAGCATGGAAGGACACATCAAACCAATATATTCATTAATGTTATGCTGTGCCTTTGTGAACTGGACAATCCTGTCTATGACTCTGGAGACATATATTCCATTTCATATGTCTGGAAGGACATGTACACAATGGAGTTTGTTATTACATACACACACACACACACACACACACACACACACACACACATTTCAGCAGAGTGCAGAAACAAATAGTCTCATAAGACTGTTGGTTGAAAGAATAAAGAAACTTAAGGTTTATTATTCCTGGCAAAACAAAGCCATTCTGAGTACTAGCTCACTTGTGGTCATTACAGTGTCATGAGGCTAAACAAAATGGCTTTAACACCAGGATGTACAGAGAAAGACTGACTGGAGGAGGAGAAGGAGGAAGTAAAGCCTGAGATACAAACAATCTACAAGAAGAAATTAGCGAGGGAAGAACAGGTTGCCTTTCTGTTGGTTCCCCGCCCCCCCTGCCCCCCGCCCCCAAACTGGTTCAGGTAACTTATTGCAAGTGTTGCTGCTTTACTCCCAACAGTTTGAATCAAGGCGTATCTGTGATGTTAGGATGCATAAAGTAACTTATAAGTGTCAGCTTGGACAACCATTATTGTCTACATTATTATCTTGAGAAACACATGAGGTTTGTTATGTGAATTAGAGCAGTGTTTTTCAACCACTGTTCCGCGGCACACTAGTGTGCCGCGAGATGTTGCCTGGTGTGCCGTGGGAAAAATTAAAAAATTCGAAAGATTTTTTTTTTAAAATAAGTCACATTTTCGATTGGGGCGCCGTCCCCGGAGGGAGGCGGGCGAGTCGGGCGGCAAGAGGCGGGGCGGCGGCGGCGAGGAGAGGCCGCCCAGCGCGGGGCTCTCGCTGTCTGCCTGGCTGGCTGCCTGCGAGCTCGGCGGGCAGCGCCTCCGTCCGCAGTGCCCGCCTCGCGGCTCTCATTCCCTGCCCCTGCCAAAGCTCACCCAGCCAAGCCGCGCTCTCCTTCCTGCCTCGCTTTGCTGCCTCCTCCCCCCCCCACCCCCAAAGCTTGGAGGTTCCCCGGCGCCGACCCGCAGGTTTGACCCCCTTCTCACACCTGTTCGCGCTCCTTGCACGGAATGGGACAGATGGGGAGGAATGGGGCTCGCCGCTGCGTCCGCTCGCCCTCCCCCCCTCCTCCGGCGGTCCCGCGATTCTTGGCTTTTTGGCGGTTGGCACAGAAGGAAGGCAAGGGGGAGGGAAAAAATTGAAACTTACACTTTCGTGCGTCCCTCCCGGCGTGACGCTGCGCGCTGACGTCACGGGGCTGTAATGGTGGTGTGCCTCGAGATTTTTTTCATGAAACAAGTGTGCCTTTGCCCAAAAAAGGTTGGGAAACACTGAATTAGAGTGTCTGATGTTGCACTCTTCCTCACATATCAAACTTCACAAGACATTGCAAAATGGCACCCCACCACTATTGAAGATGTCTAGTACCTTCTTCCCCCACATGGAGTGGTCACAATACAACCTCCATCAAGGCAGCAGACACCACCTCCTCATGCAAAAACACATTCACCACACCCTGTACTCACTCAACTATAACCTCCTAGAGGGGACCACCAACCCCAGGCAAGGTACAGAATTTGAATTCCTCATAAAAAGCAATTTCCTATGATGGCTGTGAAATGGTCGTGAGAGAGTTAGAATGGGTGGAGTTGAGAGAAAGAGAGATTTGCTTCATAAAATTTATATACAGCTTGACTGTAGAAAACCTTAAAGCAGTTTACAGAAGAGGCCAACAAAAGAGATGTTTGTTACCTCCTTGGCAATCACTGTTTCCCATATCCACCACCATTGTTGATCCTCCACCTCCCACTGTGTGTTACACTGCCAGTCGCCACCTCTCTTGCTGCTTCACCCACCCACACACACATTTGTGCCTAATTATCCCTTTCCCATACCATCCCCACTGGGGCAATTAGTCCAGCCCACATATTGTACCCATTCGAGGAAGCAGCACACACAGAAGCATTATTTATTGAAAGCCTATATCTGTAGCTGTGCAGGTGTGCATTGAGAAGTAGTATTAGAAGAAGAAGAAGACACCAATAAGACCATCATTAATAAGAAGTAGCATTTGAAATATGACTATTTGGTTGATGGGATGTAACAGAAGATAAAGCCCACAGATTCCCACAGATTCAATGTAAGGTTAAACTTCACATTTTTTTTAGAGATTTCCCATTTAGTTTGAGTTTAGTTCTGATGAAGATATGGGAACAATCCTTGAATCCCATCTATGAGCTCAATCCCATGTGAGTCTAAATACCATCTGGGTGGCTATGAGGCATAGCATCCTTTGTTGATTTAAATGAGAGCTATGGGTTCTTTACATCCTATCGTAAATAGGGGATTTTCGTTAGCCTTACGGAATCAGCAAAACTATTGTTCTTCACGGCACTCTTCTCATGGTTTTTGGTCTACATGCTCTCTCACATTTCAGAACTGCTTCACCAGGAACATTCTCTTAGGTCTTTAATTTCAATTTGGTCTGAGACCACAAAACGCACTCTGTGCTATTTCTCACCTCAAACTAGACAGCAACTTGGCTGAAGAAAATACCCAGCCGGTGTTTTTTCACTCACCGTTCAATGCAGGCACCTATTAAAACCATTCACAGTGCAGTTTTATGAAACAAAAGGTGCATTATTGGCTGAGAGCCATCCAACATAAATATTCCTTGGTCAAGATCTCATAAAGTAGAACATCCTGACTAACGTTAAAAGAACCATGTAACAAGATTTGTATGTCAGATTACATAAAAGTGAAAGTTTAAAGCAGATTAATTGAAAATTATTGTAGCATATGAAGAGAATTTTGCTGATATATATAAAAGCAAACCACAGACATGCATGCAGGGAGATGCGTTATCGATTCCACATGTGCCTACAATTTCCTCGAGTGGAAAAAGCCTCTGTAGATTTCATGTTGACTTTTTCATAGGAGGGAAAAGGTGGTTTTCTGCACAAACACGATTTGTAAACATTTAGTAGCTAGTTTCATTTCTGCAGTCACCACCATTTTTGTCTGTGACACTGTGGGTACAAAATGTCAGCACACATGAGAAATTCTAGTTAGCTTGAGGTTCATACTTAAAGCAGAGCTTGCCTTGAGAGAAGCTGATGGGCCGGGAAGGAGGGAGATCTGTATTTTAAGCAAATTGGGAAATCACAAGACAAAGAAGAATGGAATATATCGGGCACTTCATCCATCAGCTGTCATCTGCCAGCAAATAGGAACTTCAAAGAAAAACAGGAGGTACTCTAGAGAAGAAATATTACAGGCCTTCTGTTATTGGTTTTGTGAGCTCCCTCTGCGCTGACCCTCCTCTCTGGTCTAGTTGTGATTAGCATGGGGACTGGCAGAGTTGTGTAGTGTATATACCTGGCTTCCATTATTCATGCAGCAGTGACCTGCAGGAGAGGTACCTGCTCATCTATGATGCTCCCTGGGTGACCTTGCTGGAGATGAGGGTGGCGTGACCTGATGGTAGTGATTATTTTGAATGGCTAAGCAGAGGAGATAGGAGAAGCATCTAGGGAGCCTCTCAGTCAATGTAAATGTATTAATAATGTACAGTGGTACCTCGGGGTAAGAACTTAATTCGTTCTGGAGGTCCGTTCTTAACCTGAAACTGTTCTTAACCTGAAGCACCACTTTAGCTAATGGGGCCTCCTGCTGCCACCGTGCCGCCATTGTGCGATTTCTGTTCTCATCCTGAAGCAAAGTTCTTAAGCCGAGGTACTATTTGTGGGTTAGCAGAGTCTGTGACCTGAAGCGTCTGTAACCTGAGGTACCACTGTATTTGGGTGAAAAGAGAAAGACTGGGCTATGACTGTGGAGGTTTGGGGCGGGTTCAGAATCTTGGGAGGACTGTGCCCCACTTTGCCCCACAGATGAGCCTCCACTGGCTGTATTAGGTGGTGGATATATTCTGCTACATGTCATTGTTGCCATAATACAGTGGTACCTCTGGTTACAAACTTAATTCATTCCGGAGGTCCGTTCTTACCCTGAAACCATTCTTGACCTAAGGAGCTCCATAAACTGGGTGCTGTAATTGCCGAGGTTCCAGCCAACTCTGCTTCTGAAATAGTGGAACGCATAGCAGAACTTCCAATATTCAACACAGCAGATGAACAGGATCATACGGGAGGAGGCGGTTCCAAAGTATTCAGGGTTTTGTAGTTAAAAAAACAGCCACCAGGAACTTACTGGAAGCACATGGCAGCAGAATACTGCTATTACAGTGGTACCTCTGGTTACGAACTTAATTCGTTCCGGAGCTCTGTTCTTAACCTGAAACCGTTCTTAACCTGAGGTACCACTTTAGCTAATGGGGCCTCCCACTGCCGCCGCCACGCAATTTCTGTGTTCATCCTGAGGTAAAGTTTTTAACCCAAGGTACTACTTCTGGGCTAGCGGAGTTTGTAACCCGAAGTGTTTGTAACCCAAGGTGTTTGTAACCTGAGGTACCACTGTGGTGTATTAGTGGTGGAGTTATACTAGAACTTTCACACATCATGACAGGCCAGTGGCCCTGAGTTGGCATTGGGCTTGAATTCCCATAATTCCTGACCATTAGCCATGTTGCCTGGGACTGATGTGAGTTCAACAACATCTGTAGGGCCAGGGGTTCTCCATTCTTGAGCTAAATCATCATTTTTAAGGGGGGACCATCATTTTAGATACTTAGAGAAGAAAGCTTTAAACATACCGAGTGGAGTTCAACTTCAAGCTGTTCACTGAACTGTCCCAATGGAACAGTGACACAAGACATTTCTTAACGTGACAGCTCAGAGCTGTCATGTAAGAGCAGTGAAACCAATTGCCAAATAATTTGTGACAAGCCTAAAGATATAAAAGAAGACCTGCCACTAAGGAACAAATCTTTCTTCTATGCCTAAATCCAATAACTTTCAGCAGAAGCTAGCTACCCAGGTGCTGAACAATACAGGCTTTAAGAAGTCAGCTATTAGTTTTTTAATGAATAATATTAACGCTGTACATAGCAAGTGCATGGCAGGCGGTTTCTGTGGAAAAGATGCATCTCATTTATTATGCAGCAATGAAGGCAAAAGGGGGGGAACACTATAAGGTAGCCTATTTACCATATTCAATATGATTGCCATTGTGGAAGTAATCTGAGGTAACCTTTATAAGTAAAAGTAAAGGCAAAAAGGCATATGTTCCTCAATAGATAATGTTGGGGATATTGCTAAATGGATGGAAAGGGAAAGAACATTCTGGGAATCAGTGAACTATATAATTAGAAGAAAGTAAGAATAATGGTTACAGTCCAGCCAAACTGAAGCACATTTAAACCCCATTTGAGAAAGCTAAGTACACCCTATTGTGATCTGGGTTTAACTTTGTTTTAGACCAAGAAACACTGTGTGGCACTGTGTGAGTTACTCAGCCGAATGTGCCTCCACAGGTTTCTTGTAAGGATATAATGGGGAGAGGACTCCCTCTGTCTGTCACGATATACTGTATTATATGGTCTATACTAGGAATGGTGGAATACAGCCACAGTAACAATAATAGCTAAAGCATGTTGCTTTATTGAAATATTTGTGGCATCCAAAACATCCCTCAAAAAATCTAAGCAGTATATGAAAAGATAAAAAGGCATACAATACCAACAACCAAAACATAACAGGACAAAGCACAGTTCAAACTTCACAGAGAACATCAAGATATAATAAAATGCATGGCCATCAGCTTCATGGTAGAAGTAGTGAGATCAGGAGGTGATGAAACCCATGAAGAGCTACCTGTATATCAAGACTGTACACCAGGAATGGGGAGTCTCCAGCCTGCATGCTAAATTAGTCCTGGAAAGGGGTGCTACATTAGCCCATGTGGGCATTTCCGCCCAGTCACACCCACTTGCCCCACACCTGAAATCATATGGCATCAGGCAAAGATGCAGCTGAAAAGGGAAACCTTCAGATGTACTCTCAATTGTTCACTGGTTGGCAGCGTTTGCATTTAGCAACATTAAATATGGCACCCAAGGCAAGCTCTTCTGGGGTTGGTTCCACTTGGGAGGTACTGATTAGTTGCTTCTGAATGCAGGCGATCCCTGCTGAAACTGGGGACTGCAGGAGGCACTGAATTTAAATCTGGCACTGACTGCAAGCCCTGCTTTAGGAGGAATCTTTCCTTGCAGCCTGAAATGTTCCTTTGCAGATGCCGATAACAGTAACTTAGTAACTATAGTAACTTAGTAACAGTAACAGTAACTATAACTTAATAGCCATTATAGACTACTGTGCTGTAAGTATTTAAAGCTTGTACAAGATGGTACAGTTGCTAAACCCTATACTGATTTAATGTATCATTTTCTGAACTGTTTGAGGTAAATGAATTTGATGCAATATCCCCATATCATTCATGGGTTGACAACTGATCTCATTTACCCATTTCAGGAATTTGTCAGTCAATGGTTTATAAAAGAATTACTTGATCCAGCTATGTATGTTTGTTTATAACACTTCTATACTGCCTTTCATGAAAACTTCCAAGGCAATTTTAGAGCCATAGAAGACAAAATGAAAATCAATACATTGAAACAATAGATACATGAGCATCCACAACAAGCTATAATACCATATTGGCCCGAATATAAGCCGCACCCACAAATAAGCCGTACCTTTAAAATTCAAGGGGAAGAAAAGAAAAAGACAATACCCAAATATAAGCTGCTCCCTTAAAATTGTGTCTTATGCTCGTGGTCCTGGGAGTTACACACTGCCATGGCTCCTGCCATCTTCCCTCACTGGAAGTCCCATAAAAGCCCATATTTGTAAGGTCATGAATTTAAGCTGCACTTTTAACTTTTCACGGTTGGGATTTGGGGAAAAAAATGTGGCTTATATTCAGGCCAATATGATAATTACAACAAGCTAGGTATCAATGACCAGCAAACACTTGTGGTGAAAGGTAAGCTTTTAGTGACTGACAGAAGCACTTCAAGGTTGGCACATGCCTTAGGCAATTCTGCAAGCTGGGTGCCACAATGGAAAAGGCCTTCTCCTGGGTTGCCACAAGATGGACTTTGACAGACTGGCACACCCAGGAAGGATAAATCCAGGAAGATCACAATGAATGGATATCTCTATGCAGGAGAAGCTTAAGCCCCAAGTTAAGCTCATGTAACTACTGTACATTTCAAGGAGTATGTTAAATGCACACTTTATTCTATTGAAATCAACAGGGATTTTTGAAGTGTTTTAGTTTGGTGGATCATGCCCTAATTCACTATCCTGAATATCATAACAAGATAACAAACTGATACAATGTTATTCATATAATTGTTAAAGAGATATTGCCCATTCTTTGGTATTACCGCTTCTTAACGTTCTGTATGTACAGTAGCATACATGTGAGCTCATTCATGCACACTGAAGGGGAAAGAGCATTATATGTGATACACAGCAACCATGTGTGGAGGAATTGTTGGTTATCTGTGGTAGATTCCCTCCCCTCAAAATTTATCTCCCTACAATACTTGAGCAGGCCCACTGACTATGCATAAAATAGCCTGTTCCTTTCTCAGGTCAGCTGCACATGACAGCATTTACAGTTAGCCACAACAGAAGGTTTAACTTAAGCCTGGTGTATTATTAGAACAATTAATGCAATCAACGTCCAAGCATTTAGGTAAAATGAAATGATCAAATAGCTAATTTGGGTTCATGGGTGGGATCCTTCACCCACTGAAGTCAATAGCAAAAACTGGGGGGATTTCAGCGGAGCAGGATTGCCACCGTAAGCCTCCAAGTTCCTACAAGTGGTCCCAATGACTTCAATAGGATTAATCATATGGCTCTAATGCAGTACATCTTGACATTTGGAAGACATTTGATATGGTTCTACATGACATTTTCACAGTGGTTTAGGAAGCTAATGCAAAATGCAAACAACATTATGCCTAGAAGCTGATGTAAAAATATGAAGAAGGTGGGGGAGGGGGAGGACTTGAGTATTTCTCACTCAGAAGGATTCTATGAGCCCAGTCAACTTTCCACATGTATTTCTATCAAGAATTTTTGTAACGGGGATATCCGCCGAACTAATAATAGCAACAACAGAAACTCATGTTATTTATTTATTTAGCATCTGTAGACCTCGTTTTTCAGCCAAAAAAAAGCTCCCAGAGCAGCTTACAGATCAATAAAACACAAGACAGTTCCTGAGCTGGCCTAAAACTACCTAGCAATTTCACGCTGAGTAGACAGACCCCAGGGGCATAAGGCACGTACTGGTATATCGGGGGTACTGTGATGTCTCAGACATGCTGGTTCCAAATTGTTAAGGGCATTGTATACCAGTCCTAAAACCTTTCACTTGGCCTGGTTACATATTGGTAGCCAGTGAAAATTGCCCGGCACAAGAATTATATGCTGGCAATATGTTGATCCAGTTAACCAACTGCATTTGCACCTGCTACAGCTTGTGGTCCAAGCCTAAGGCGAGCCTCACATAAAGTGCATTGTAGTAATCTAGCCTTGGGCACAATGGAACTTACTCCCAAGTCAATGTGCCTAGGATTGCAGCCTAAGTTTCTTACCTATTACACTCCCGGAACTATTTTTACAGAATAATTTTACACATGTCTGCTCAGAACTATGGGTTGTATCCAGTGCTCCCCCCCTTTAAAAAGTGTTTAGGGATACTCTCATTTTGACTCCAGAAAATCACCATTTTATATTTCAAATTGGGAAAAATAAATACAGTAAATGAACAAAAGTACAAAGATTTACAAAATGTTTAGGGGTATGAATACCCCTGGGTCCCCCCAGAAAAAAGCACTGGTTGTATCCATTGCTATTGTTCCACTCGTGCAACAGACTTCTGCTGGTGCAATGGAACTTCTTTTTCCTCTCCCCCCATGATAGACCTTCAAAATCTACAAAAGAGATTTGAGGGATCCTCTGGGATAGATTTTGGAAGTGTGCAAGGGAAGGATAGGAAGAGGAAGTCGCATTGCATAAGCAGAACTCAGCTTGCACTTGGCTACAACCATTGCTATTTTTCCAGAAAAAAGAGATGAACACCTCCCTCATTCTCTTAGAATGGCAATGGCGCCCACCTGAGAGATGCCAAAATTGAGTTCTGGCAAGTTCCAGTTCCAGCCCTGGATTCAATCATTGAATACAATGGTGCTTGTTCACAAGTGAGTGAATATAGAATTGATACCTTATAAGTATATTTCACATGCACTCTTGCTTAACAATATTGTTTAACAAATAACAAACAAGAACATGTCCTTTGGTTAAAAGACCACCGTTAAGGTTATTTTGCTTGAAGAAGAAATCTGTATACGGAATTTTCCCAGTGATTGTAAACCAGTAGATGGCCAAGTGATTATTCAGTGGATAACTCTAGATGACAATTTTATTTTTCTCACAAACAATTTGTAATGATAAAAAGGTAAAAGTCATCCTATAAATTACTCAGTGCAAATTATTCTCCCTCTCTAACTGCTAATGGCTGGTTGTCAAGTTGGCAGGAATTATTAAATGAGGTGTCTAAGAGAGGCCTACACCGGTGTTCAGATGATTCAATATTTTCAGTAATGGCTGGATGACTGGAGTGGAGAATATGCTAATGACATGTGTTGATTAAACAAAAGATGAAAAGAAACCAAAAAGCACTGTTTTGGAGACGAGGGTAAGAAATATAGATGGCTATTAAACCATGTAGTTTTAAGCTAGTTTGTGTGCATCCTTTTTTTTTTTTTTGGAATTTTAAACAAGTATAATGCTGGCAAGGGCAATAGTGAGGGTCAGTAATGGCTATTGATGTTGCAGTGCAATCAAACTGGAATACATAACTAGGCTGCTGATCCCATGCCAGGATCTTGGATCCCTCCACATGGATTCTGCCTTATGCATGAATACATGAGGGTGGTACATGAATTGCTGGATGTACCAAGGCTGAGCATATACGAGGCTCAAGTTAGTAGAGTTTGTGATGGCCTGGCTCCAAAGGGCAGCCTAAAAATCACTGAAATAAGCAAAACAGTTTCAAGTGAAATCTGGCACAATTGTACATAAACATACAGTGGTACCTCGGGTTACATACGCTTCAGGTTACAGACTCCGCTAACCCAGAAATAGTACCTCAGGTTAAGAACTTTGCTTCAGGATGAGAACAGAAATCGCGCAGTGGCGGCGCGGTGGCAGCGGGAGGCCCCATTAGCTAAAGTGGTGCTTCAGGTTAAGAACAGTTTCAAGTTAAGAATGGACCTCCGGAACGAATTAAGTACTTAACCCGAGGTACTGCTGTATTTTACGTTTAGTAGTTTTCAAATCCACATGCTTTCGCTAAACACATCTGGGATTGGTCCATGTTCAGACAAAGATGGTTGCAACATACCTAGCCATGTTTCCTTGGACATACATCCCACTAAAAATCAATAAGACTAGACTTTGGGGGTGGGGGGTGGGAAGTATGATTAAGGTCAGGCTGTTTGCCCCACTGGAATTAAAGGGGGGATTCAGCATAACTATAATATGATCATTTCATCATCACAAGCATTTCTGCTTGCCAGACAGAACAATCCCTCCTATCCTCATCCCCCATTCACATTATTCTGGGAGTTCTCCCAACCCCCCAGAATAGATTTGGGGGAGGGGTGGGGACCACAGGCAGCGGGGAGGGGAGTAAAGCTCTAGTGCACCAGTAGGAGCCCTTGCATTCACTTCTATTAGCGCACAGGTTTAGCTGAATTCAAGCTAAGGGACAAATTAGTTGTGTCTAACCTAACACTCCATTGCAATCAATAGGACTGGAAGCATGTGTTGTATGGGCTTACTCCCAGTGAAGGATGAGTGTTCTGCCTCTGTACAACTTCCTCACAAAGCAATTTCTGCTGAATCAGCTTTGCACTTAAGCTGCATTCAGGCATTGACCTAGACACTCAGTGGAGAAGAAGGGCAGAGTCATATACACATGTGCCACACCAAATAACTCCATGAATGCTAGCCCTGACCTTCCTTGCTAAGCAAGAAAAGCATGCAAGGAGTTTAGAACCCCTGAACAAGCCTATTCTTTAGTTCTCTCAAATAATTTCATAACTGAATCCTTCTATGTATTACAAAGTGGTGGGTAAGCAATTGAAAAATGCCTGTGGTGTTTAGAGCCCCTCTTTCTGTACAGCTCAGATGCATTTTCATTTTGAGAGGGGAAAATAGCCTGAAAGCACCATTCTATTCTAACCTAAGTTCCTGCGGGGCTTACTCCCAAGTAAGTTTGCTCACAGATTGCCCTGTGAATACAACCAGGCCTTCTGTTCACCTACAACCGATAAATATGCTATGGGACTGTAGCCCAGTTTCTAATTTGACCCTTAACTGCTAAGCCCATGCCAATTTTTTTGCTTACATTCATTGTCATCATCCATCCTAATTTAACCACATTTGACTTTTTGCTTCAGCCTTAAATAGGATGTTGTCTGTATGCAGCCTGTGTTCTCATTTTTGTAAATTACCCTGTAATAATTAGCACATAATCAATATATGTGTGTGTGTTCCCAAAGGGGCTGAAAGCTATATGTGTGGTCGGATCCCAGTTCTCATGTGAAGTTGTGCTTACCTGGCCATTGTGGGTTATCCAAATATTAGCACTTTATAACAGTGTTTTAAAACTTAGTTCTTTAATGGAACGTGGGGGTCTATAACTCAAAACAAAAATCCATAACAGATGGTGAGAAGGGACTTGTTCCTAGTCCAGATGAGTGCCTTCTTTTTCTAAAACTAATTGGGAACACATTCCAAAAAAGCAAAAGATTTTTTTAAAAAATCCTTATAGGTGTACAGATTGTTTCTCATGTGGAAATACACGCTCTGAACAACAAGCACATTTAACCATTGCTTCACTCAGCACTTTGAAATCACCCAATATAATAATAATAATAATAATAATAATAATAATAATAATAATAGGATCCACCCATGCTTACTCATAGGTAAGCTCCTTTACATGCAGTTGTGCCCACACCCAGCTCAGTATGCATAGGATTGCAGCCCAGCAGCCCAATCCTATGCACATTTGCTTTGCAGTAAGGACTTGCTATATGGTAAATGTGCATTCTGAAACCATGCCAGTCCAATCTATAAATTTGTTAAAGTAGAATGCAGTCATTTCATTTGAGCCAATTTAGCCCCATCGGTTGTGGATCATTCCGAGGCTCTTTTAATCAGACTGTTCAACTTAGTCTTCTGAATTTTACAACAACAAAACAAATTTTTTGATATACAGAATTAATTCAAAAATGCTTTATTTTATCAACTCCCCATAGCAAGACAAGCTACTAATCACATTACTGAGTGTAGATAGCAAGACTCTCTCTCTCTCTCTCTCTCTCTCTCTCTCTCTCTCTCTCTCTCTCTCTCTCTCTCTCTCTCTCTGTGTGTGTGTGTGTGTGTGTGTGTGTGAGAGAGAGAGAGAGAGAGAGAGAGAGAGAGAGAGAGAGAGAGAGAGAATGATATTGGGAGGGGGGTGTCTTTTTGCTTTGATTCTGCCTCTGCTCCTGATCCTTTCCTTGGCTTTGTAACACCCAGTTAAAACAAACAATATTTTCCCTTTTATGGTGGAAAACCTGGCCAATGACACAGCTGAAACTAAAACTGTTTGAAAGCTTTTGTTGGAGATCTGGCTGGAAGTCACTGCTTAGTGGAAGGCCGAGAGTGCTCCAGCTTTCACCACAAATACTTTACAAGGCAAGGAACTTTAAAGACGGATGACAGCAAAAACCATTAGAAGATTAATGAGGATCCCTGCAGCCTGGTCTTTTATGGATCGCCAGCTTCTCTTTCATCAGCTATATTTACTGGGCAAGTAAATCTAATGCTAAGAAATATTAAAAGATCTCCCACAAGCCTGGTTAAAGGTAAAAGACCCTAACAAAAGGCTGAACACCATTCTACCAATAATACAAAGGCTTCTAGTGTAAAGGAAGTAGAAAAAGAAGCAACAGCACGTAATCAGGAAAAGCTTCCTTGTTTGCCAATAAGTCACATTTTGCCACCCCTGGTCATGTGGCTGTTGAGCTGTCTTTCCTCATTAGCCGAAATCATATAACATATAATATAATCATGTTATAGCATTGATCCTTTATTATACAGTATGTTAAACCTACACAATCATTAATAAAACTATAATATTTTTTTATGATGTACAGTCTTTAAATGGAGACTTTACAACTCCACAGCATCTAACCACAGTCACACAGGAGGTGAGCTGAATCTGTTTCTTTAAAAAAAGAACTTTACACATATTAGAGGGTAATAAAAGCATGCTATGCACTTATAATAATGGGGCCTAAATAGCAATAAACTTCTCTAGTAATGAAGTACAATACAGGTGCAGCCTAAATGTTGTTAATAGGCTTCTTTTAAACTCTGTTTGAAACCTCCATTGAATTCTCCATCTCTACTTAGAGGAGGGTAAGCTCCCTCTGGAACATTTTAGATTGGAACCAAAAATTAAAACAGTGGCAAATGCATGGAGAAAAAGTTCTTTGCAGCAGAATAATTCTAATTTTGCCCCTCATTGCTGCTGCCTCTCTCACCTAGTACAGTTACATAAGCGGAGATGTCTAGCTCTCCTCTTTTTCCTCCTCCTCCTGCATTCTCCCAATCCTGGCACCTGGAGAGCTGGAAGTTTCAGTTTTCCCAAGGCACCCCAGGCAACATCTGGTGCCCTGGAAACATTACATTCCCTAACATACCAGGTGTGGCTGTTAGTAAGGAAGGATGGAAACAAGAAAAGCCAGTCAGCTAGACAGACAGACAGACAGATAGGTCTGACCACCCTTCTCGTGCTGGATCCTTCCCATCACCAAAGCCAGAGCAGAGGCTGTAAAACGCTAGCTGGAGAAAAACTCAGGGCTTCAAGTATTCACTTCAGCCACGGAGTCATGCAATCCACCAACATCTGTAGTTTCATTCTATGACCAAGTATTTATTAGAAATCTACAGCTGGAAACATAAAGAATATGTCAAGGGTGGGTGTTACACAAAAGTATTATGCACGTCCTTTGTATATGATGGCTCACAGAATTATAGCATTGGAAGGGACCCCAAGAATCATCTAGTCCAATCCCCTTCAATGCAAGACTATGTAGCTGTCCTGTAGAGGGATCAAAACCTGCAACCTTGGTGTTATCAGCACCATGCTCTAACCAGAAGATATACAGATTGCCTTTATGCTTAATATAGATACTGTATTTTGGTGTCGCTGCACATAAAAAAGTAAGATGGAGACTACTATACTAATATTTAGGATCAAACTGTTAGATTTTATTCTTAATATTTCCCGCCCCCCAGGTTTGGAGTTGGCTCATGGTGATAGAATTATTGTAGGCACTGGCATTGTCAAATCCAGTTGTTTGTGAATCCCTGTGCCATCCATGCTAGAAACATATAGTATCTTCTACAGAACATGGCACCCACTTGATGCGCAACAATGCAAAATAATTGGCTTGTGCATTTTCGTGCAAGATATACTGAAACAACCAGGAAAGCAAAATTATAAATCCAGTACACACACGGAAAGTGTTACTTCTTTATTCCCACCATTACATACAACATCCATAACCCTGGATTATCATGTCATCAGTGCTGAGTTATAGCATGGATATCCTGCAAGTGTTCAAGTATACAAGTCTGGGAGTGAGATTTCAGATACGTTACCATTCCCATCCAGTAGCTTTCCCAAATATATAACTTTTGGCTGAAGAGTAATAATGCCATCAATAATAACAGCTTTTGAAAACATATTATTTTAAACTTCCTAGCAGCAGAAGTTGGTATATGTGTGTGTGACTTTTCTTGTTTGGTCGTCATTGGATTCCATACTGCTCAAACCCTAATAAATAGTCAGCTTGTAGTCTTATCATGAAAGGTGTGGCTTTATTTGTTTTTTAAAAAATAATAGCCATACACAAATATAGATAAACCATAAGGTATGGAGTTCCCGTTTTTCCCATGGAAAAACAAAACAAAACTTTGTTTGTATAGTAATAATAATAATAATAATAATAATAATAATAATAATAATAATAATAATATGGTAGAAAACCTGTGTATCAGAGAGGTGGGGGGAGCCCCTAGATTTAAAGCCTCTTTTTCTGACATGTGGACTTGAACATAGTATGCATTCAAACACAGTAGCAATCTAAACAGGTTCACTCCCATTAATTATGTACTATATTGCTTACCTCAATTTATAGATCAGCTGTAAGTTTTGTCTTTTAATATTTTCAGAACAAAAAGACCTCTCAACGCAGCTCACCAGCAAAAAAGATTTTAAACTAAAACACTAGTGTAAAATGCACCCCAACACCTATCAAAGTGCATGTAACAACACAAATCTTTATTTATCTCAGATACCTGTGCAATCAGAGTAAGACTGCAGTTCTAGACCTACTTAGCTGGGAGAAAGCTCCATTGAACACAAGGGGATTTGCTTCTGACATGTATAGGATTTCACCGCCAACGTAACAGAATCAACACAGAGCATAGATCGTGTGTTATTAAATCCAAATTTGGGCAAAGAACTACGGTACTCAAAAACATTTGTGCTCTTGCTAGTACTTTTTACTTCATTTCACTCTTCGTGTGTGTAAATCCATACCTCCATCTGACTGATTCAAACAGGGATACTTACACATTTGTTATCTTCACTCTGCATAGGTCTCTGCCCAATCCACTTCTGCCCCAGCAACCACTATTATAAATGACTCACAGTTCCTCTTGATGGGCCATATTCCTTTCACCTGCAATAGCCTGCCCTGCACTGGCTTTTAAAGCAGGGCACATAACCAGGCTGGCCATAACAGGTTCGGTTTTTTGGAAAACTTAAGTATTTTAACAGAATATTAAATTTCACAATGGATCTGGTTTTATTTATTGCAGAACAGCTGCAACCCAAGTAGTCAGCAACATTTACTAAGTATCTGGATAAGCCGTTAACAAGCAGCAGGGTGTGTAAGAGAAGCTAGTGCACTCTAGTACGTATTTGTACACATGTTCACCATTTTGAAAGGTAAACTAGAGATGGTTATTTGCAGAAAAGGGGGGGACTGCTCTCGGTAAATAGGAATAGGTGGAACATAGGCAAATCAACTCTAAGTATCTCTTATTCTAAGTGGTGGGAGCCATTCAATTGCCCTTCTGGTCTCCCTAGCCTTTAGAGGACCAGCTGAGTCAAAGAGGAGGCATACCAGCTAAAATTCTGGAAGGTACACTCTAGTAAATATGCATTGTGTGTACTAATCTCAGTTGTGGACTTTCTGCCTAAACTGGAATAGTCTGACTATATGAAATCTTATGAAAGGCCAGCAGGGGTGGCTGCATAGAAGTTTTCTGTTTGCTAAATGTAAAATTGCAAGATACTTGAAATCTCAATTTCGTTCAGACATTTATTGTGGCTTGGGAAAGACAGGGGTTTTTTTAGCAGGTAGAGGGGCAGGAATCTTCTCAATATAAAAATCTGTGGGTTTTAAAATGTAGTGATTTCCACATGTTCTTCTCCATTTTGAATTTCCTCCCAGTGTTTCCATCAACTTCTGTTGTAATGGAAAGCTGTGGTGGGAGCAGCTGGCTATAGAAGTTTGTTTATAACTGTTGTAGTCAAGTAAATTAGTATTCTCACCTGTGGTAAGGCCTAGCAACAGAAGACTCCAACCGCTATTAATCACACAATCACTACCAAGGCCAACAAATTAACAGTAACACTCTGTAATGTGCAAAGCACATAAAACCAATTAACACACAGCAGTACAAGTAAATCATACAGGAGAACAAAAAAAATCCGCATTTACAACAAGATGGAGAACATATGGTTGTCTAGAGACTGTTAGACTACCCAGAAAACCCAGACAGTATGGCTAGTGGTTATCTATTAAAGGAGATAGAAGGAAGATGTACCCCTTTCTTGATTTACAAAATTCTCCAGGACAAGGAGGAAGAAAGATTTCCAGAATACTAATGATGAGTTTGGATGACTATCAATACTATACATGTCCACTCAGAAGTCTTACTGCAATCAATTGGGCTTAGTTCAAAATATAGGATTGCAGCCTTATGTACTGATATTCCTACTATGTACTGATATTCCTCCTACTATAATACTGCAAAGAATGCTGCTGCAGGAAGGGGAAGATTTTTATCAGGAATATGGTAGATGAGAAAAGAACTTGCACCCCTTGACACTCTGCTTTGAATTGCCCCCTTCCAAAACAGCTTTTCAAAAGAATAAAAGGACCATCAGGCTCCTGGTATACAGTTTTGTATACAATATGTACCGTAATTTATCCCTAACTCCTTGCATTGAGTCAGACACTGCAACATTGTTTCATTGTTTGAAAAGAATATTTAATTCAATTTTTAATATGCATTAATGAGCCACACTGATCTTTTAGGACAGGTTGTTCTTGAAAACGTTTATGTGAAAGCTTTCTTAAAAGCCTTATTGTTCATTTTAAATCCCTATAACTTCATACTGTAAAAGTAAGTAGCTTGATTCTATCAAGAGTTTGAAGCATTCTTGTTTTCCATTAGCAGCTGTTCCAATTTCCGACACTTAACAATTTGCGACATGTTGCTCCCATCAAACTGAATTTCCCGGAAAAAATAATAATGAAATGCTGGGGTGGCTTAATGTGTCACCCTGTCGCTAATCCATAAAACAGACCCAGACTCAACATGGCTGGAAAGTTAATTGCATAATTAATATAAGTATGCAAAATATACTTGTCTGAAGAACTAAACATGTTATTCATGCTGAGGAAATGCTGCTTTGATGGTAGAATTAACAGTGCAATCCTATCTATGTGTGTTAGCTCAGAGGTTAGTATTGCTGTACTCATTAGGACTTACTGCCCGGTAAGTGTCTATAGGACTGAAGCTTGAAAGCACAATCCTGTCAATATTTAGTCAAAAGAAATTCTAATTGAGTTCATTGAGGCTTATTTGCAGGCAAGTAGACCTAGGATTGTCGGCTCAGTCTGTCTTCATGTAAACAAACCTGCTTACTCGTGTTTCTCAAAGAAAATGTCATCAGGCTGAAATGAATATTGGTTAAGTCCCGTATTCATTCCCAGGGAAATGTTTTAGTTATTTATTTCCATTACTCTTCTCCTATTCATCTGCCAAATCATTCTTTGCAGAAGAAAAAGAGAGGTTTTTATACAACTATACAACCAATGACAATTCTGAGCATATTTTGCTTGAAGGTAAGTCCAATTGAATTAATGCAATATACTTCCAAGTAGATCTGTTAAGGATGGGGTTGCATTTTTATTTTATTTTTTTAAATGAGCTTGCACTTTATTTTTTAGCTTGTTTCCTTTTATTAGTGATGTGGGCTGCTTATTAATCAGTGTTTAACAATGTAATTACAGCTGTTTTTAGTCACACTAGATAACACAGATGAATAAATGATCCGCAAGTAGCAGTGTGTGTAAAAAGGGTAATGAATTCTTTTCAGAAGCCCATTAATTTACTAGTAATAAATAAATAGTATGATGAATTAGGAAAACTTGTATACTTCCTGAATATTGCAACAAAAGTTTCCAAGCATTTAATCATCCTGTTTTCCTTCATTTACTTCTCTTCCTGTGTCATCATGGGCTGAGACGTGCCTTTACGATCTGAATTAAGCAGTCCCTCTAATGCTGTACAGCTCATGCAGGTTTGCACTGGGATTGCTGTACATGAGCTTTACCTACCACTGGTTATGGCATCACTTTGAGGCAAGCTAATGATATACCTTCTGCTGGAGAGACCAGCTTGAACGCAGCTCTTTCAAGCCTGGCAGAATTAGCCTTGCTTTCAAAGTGATTACAGTGGTAGCTTGGTCCTTGAACTTAATCCATTCTGGAAGTTGTTTGACTCCCGAATCCGTTCAAAAACCAAGGCATGGCTTCCGATTGGCTGCAGGAGCTTCCTGCACTCAAGTGGAAGCCGCGTTGGATGTTCGGTTTCCAAAAAACATGCAAAAACTGGAACACTTACTTCCAGGTTTTTGGTGTTTGGGAGCCAATTTGTTCGACAACTAAGCCATTTGAGTACCAAGGTACCACTGTATTTATTTATTTATTTACATTTGTATACTGCTACATACGCATAGATCTCAGAGTGGTTCACAACATAAAATTACAATATAAAAACAAAACAAAATGCATAACAAAATTAAAAACAAAGACAACACAATAATTCGCCCTTCTGCAACACCTTTGAAAGGGCAATAGATGTTGATCAGCCAAAGGCCTGGTTAAAGATGTTGTGGTGTCCTTTCTATGAACCTGGCTGACATCCATTTTGGTAAATATTCCAAATATATGTGGACTCATAAGCTTTGAAAACCTGTATGGGGAGACCATTTTAGCCTGTCAGAAACAGGCAAAATTTGGAGGAATGGTCAACTTTTACTTGGTGGTTTCTTTGTTTTTAAAGAAAGACTAAGCCTGCAACTTGTGGTATAGTGGGTGGAATATTGGACTAGGACCTGGGAGACCAGGGTTCAAATCCCCACTCAGCCATGAAGCTTACTGGGTGACCTTGGACCACTCACTGCCTCTCAGCCTCACAGGGGTGTTGTGAAGAGGAGAACAATGCAGGCCACCTTTAGCACCTTAGAGGAAAAGTGAGATTTAAGAGCAAAAAACAAACAAACAAATATTAACCACCTTGATCAAAGATCCCAAATGCAGCTCACAAAATATGGCCAACAACCATTCAATATAAAAATGGAGAGAACAGGCAAAACCAGCAAGAAAACCAACATAGGTGGTGGCGGTTTTGAATTATGGAGGCTTTTAAAAGGCCTCCAAGAATAAAGTGGTTTTCACTTGGTGGGAAAAGGGAGCAATTGCATAGGCAACACAACCAAGAGTGGCCTCTCTTCATTTGCCACCTCCATCTCTGGCAGCTGAGACATTAAGACAAAGACATTGATAGATTATCTTCTCTTTTTCCTCCTAATTCCAGGTGGATAGAAAGCATTCAAAACAATTTACTGTACAACAAGGCAGTGTACAACATCCTTCACATCTCCAGGCAGGGCTAGCAAAGACTCCAGTATGAAACCCTGGATAGCCATTTCCAGTTAGTGGTTTGACTCCTATATACATGTGTGAATGTACACACACACACACACACACACACACACACACACACTATACATCACTTTGGGATTTGGGATTTTCCCACAGTGCTTGGTTATACTGTCTTAAACAATCTGGAGTGCTGTTGCTGTTTCAAACAACAGGCAGACATCTTGGGCAGTTGAAAACTTTATCTCATTCATACAAATGCAAAGGGTATATCTCACAAGTGAAGTGAAGTGAAGTGAAGTCCAAAGGCCCTGATGTTTGACTCCAGACTCTTGTGCCAGTGGCAGAGCAAATTTTTCCAAATTAATGGTAGGTAGGGGAACTGTGGCAAGTTTCCTGGAACTGTTACTCAAATGGGATTTTAAAAGGAGTTCCATGTTCTGAATGAGACCATACTTGTGTGGGGAGAAGACAGGTGTTGGCTCTTTCTTTTTTTTAAGCCTCTCACAAATATAATTTGTATACATAGAATCATATAATTATAGGGTCGGAAGGGAGCCTGAGGACCATCTAGTCCAACCCATTCAATGCAGGAATCTCAATATGTGGTCCCCCACCCAATTTGAAACCATACTGGACCCTGCTTAGCTTTTCAAATGTGCTTGCTGCTTTATTGCTGCATCATCTTCAATCATAGATCAAACTTCCTTTCCACTTGTGACTATGTATCAATCTATTTATAAAAACAGATCTATAGATTGCTTTTGCTGGGGGGAGGGAATCCCCAGAGCAATTTGCACAATACACAAACTAAAATCATTTTTAAAACCACATTTCAAAAGAGCACAAAACCTACAATAAACTGGCATATCTTGACCACAATGAAACCACACAGCACCAATTGTATGTAAGAACAGCTGCTGAAAGTCTTTGACCCATTCATTTAAAGGGACAGTGACTGTATAACTTTACACAGAATTGAATTCTATAGAAAAACAGTTCTTAAGCACTATTTTACAAACATACAAAGATATCCAGAAAGATCATTTCCTAAATGAAAGTGCCAAGACTACTCTCCCAAAGTCTGATTATGCGCCAACAAGATAGTGGTAAAGAGAAGTAGCGCAGTCGTAGAGCACTTGCCATCAAAGCATAAGGTCCCAGATTCAATCCCTCATATTCCAGGTAGGGCTGGAGATATTTCCTGCCTGAAACCCTGGAAAACAACTGCCTTTCAGTGTAGACAATATTGAGCTAGGTGGACAGACCAAGACAGCTTCCTATGTTCCTAACATAAGCCCTTGCCCAAAATGGCTCCTGCCCACCCTACTTGTGCAGAATTCTCCAGCCTTTCCCTTCTCCAGGCCTTATGAGGTGGTCAGTGCTGGGCTACATCCTGCTTCCCAATCATTCTGTGTGTGGGTAGTCATAAGCATCGTAAAATATTGTCAACTACCTTTCACATACATCTGCCTTCTGGTTGTCACACATTATCATTCCAATACAAAGTATCACAGTGGTACCTCGGGTTAAGAACTTAATTCGTTCCGGAGGTCCATTCTTAACTGAAACTGTTCTTAACCTGAGGTACCACTTTAGCTAATGGGGCCTCCCACTGCCGCCATGCTGCTGCCGCACGATTTCTGTTCTCATCCTGAAGCAAAGTTCTTAACCTGAGGTACTATTTCTGGGTTAGCGGAGTCTAACCTGAAGCGTCTGTAACCTGAAGCATCTGTAACCCGAGGTACCACTGCAGTCTGTATGTGTCGCACAATCATGGCATCTTTAGCACATATTGGTATACCTGTACAAATGTGAAATATCATGTGAAAAGGGTGGGGGACATTAGAAAGCAAGGGAAAGCAGCATTTGAAAGTAACAGACAATGCACAAAAATACTACTATGCTGGAGAAGCAAACGCATGAGTGTGACATCACATTTCTGTTACTGTCCCCTCCCATCATGATCACAACAAATTGCCACAATGTTGCTACCGCTTCCCTTCACCTTGATGCATGACTTGCTTTATGAACGACCCCCAACTGCCCCCACCCCACCCCTGTGTAGCTTGCTTATATATTCGCAATTTGTAGCAATACTGTAAACTGTAGCCATACTGAGCTTGCTTGGATAGCAAATCTGACAGCTTTGTAAAGGTGTACTGAATGCTTAAAACCTACGAAAAGTTAGAATCCGAGAGACAAAAATGTGCTTATATCTGATTCTGAATTGCTACCATTTTTTTTTTAAAAAAAATGCTGCATCTGGTTATGAAAAGGAACTATATCTGATTGTTTTTACATAACAAACAAAAACAAAATTAAAATAGGGAGAAAATTGCCAGTCCCAAAAGGAAGCTTGCTATCTTTCATTAGGCTTGCTAAATGCTCTACAATGACCTCCTTGTTTGCTTAATGTATGACAAGTTTATGTTTTTATCTGACAAATGTCGGATGGTATGTAGGTGGAAGTGTGAAAGGGATATCATAATTCAAATGTATATGCGCGCACACACACACACAATTAACTGCTTGAGGATATATGGAGGTAATCTTATATGTGTAATTGTAATCTACGTATCTAAGCAAAAGTGATTACACATATTTAGAGGAAGGAACATGAATTGGTTTTGTGGAGGAGGACAGAGCTCACTGTGTGTGGCTTCTGTGGGAGTGATTTGAAGAAAGGGAGTGAAGGAGTTGTGTAATGGGATGATTTGCTTGGGGGAGCTCATTCACAAATCATTACTAAGAAAAGAAGAAGTGAAAAAGGATTTGCTTTAGCATGTAGAAGGAAAGGAATTACATGAGCAGGGATTGTACAATGTAAATGATGAGAAGCAAATGGAGGGGAATGAGTCATCTATAAGGAAACAAAAGTACCCAGCATATGAAAATATTATGTACACCTTTTGTCATTTGGTCCATACATTTTAGTAGACTACGTTGATGCAAAAAGCAAAAGGTGAAATAATCACCCCAAAGGAATATAGAGATTTTATAAACGTACACATAGATTTGAATTAAATAGAATAAGCCAATACACCACAGTGTATGAGGAAGGAATTTTGACTTTCTGTTGTTAAAACAAGCATTCTGTGGTGGATGTTTTCAGACCTGCTTTTGCTGCTCCTTCCGTCAGTAACATTTGTTTGATTTTTACATATTGCCATGTAATTGAGAGCTGGGTGACTTAGAGGTTTCTTCCAACATGGTGATTCTATGACTGTTACACTGGAGTCTGCTAAAGTGACTGAACCAACAAGGCTGCTGGGAATTACCTTAGTGGTCTTTGCAACTGTCTATTTTGTTATGGAATTTAAAGGTTGAAAGCTCTCAATAGCCTTAGGGATAGTCCATGAAATATCTGGAAGGGTGATGACTCTCGCTCTCTCTGCCACCCCAAGTTGGTGTTAATGTAAACAAGAAGATATTTGTGGAAAGCAGATGGACAGTTTTGATGCTAATAAAAAAATATACAGAGAGTGAAGTTTGGACTGTATAAGAATCTTTAAGCCAATGTCTGTCTTCCTGAAGACCTGATGTGGGAGCAGTGGACTGTTCCTGTCTGTCAGTGTGTTTCAGCTGGTCCTCCCCCTAGGCTAAACTTGTGTATTTGTAAATAAACTCAAGTACGCCTCCAATGACCTCACTGTAAAGGAAACCAAATTGCTGTCCGTGCTCAGGGGACAGGAGTATATAAAGCAATATTTCGTTTTATTAGTGAGTACGCATATAAATATACATAAAACCAGAAGCAAGCATGGAGCTCTCTTCCTATTGTGTAAGTCTGACTCACCAAATTTGCTATTCCAGTGACACAACAGACAAGATTCTTGCCAGTTTGGACTCCTCTATTTTTCTGTCTTTAAGTATTGTTTCTTCAATTACACATTTAATCAATATTATGGCATCCATTTGTTTAGATTTTCTTTTTTTATTCCAAACATTTGGCTGAAAATCTCAGAGTGATGTCAGAGTTCCTATTCTGTCCATAATATGCATAAGACTGGTAGAATTTGTTTCCCCACAACTCAGCCCTTGGTTGAAAGAAATGTACATATGACAATACTGTGATCAGTGTGTGTCAAACCACTATTAGTAGTTTGATATGTCTAGAGACTTTCCTTTGGTGGTTTAAGACATTCAAACAATATAACCAGGATGGTAATCCTTGTAAATTCCATGTACTTTGGAACTGGAACCATAAAGAAACTGAGGAATTATAATCGCTTCTGGGAGACTTCAGGGAACCATTTTTGCTAGTCACAAATGATAGCAGTCAATGGCATTGATTCACTCATCTGTGACAAGCATGTTCTACTAACAGGTTAGGATAAATATCCAAATACTCACTAGAGTACCGTATTTTTTGCACCATAACACTCACTTTTTTCCTCCTAGAAAGTAAGGGGAAATGTCTGTGCGTGTTATGGAGCGAATGCCTGCGGGTGGCAGGGGGAATCTGCTGCAGTCGTGAGCAGAGGATCCATGGTTCCCCTTCCTTTCCTCCTCCGTGGTTACAAAGCATGGATCCACATGGATCCTCAGGATTTTTGCATTGGGCTACTCCAAACTCACTGTCAGATCACATGTCTGTGGCCACAGCATGAACCACAAAAATCATATATCCACCATCGACCATAACATCCTTCTGGACCGTCTTGAGGGGCTGGGAGCTGGGGGCACTGTCATACAGTGGTTCCGCTCCTTCCTCCTGGGCCGTGTTCAGAAAGTGGTGGGGGGGATGAGTGTTCAGACAAGTGGGCTCTCACTTGTGGGGTGCCTCAGGGTTCTGTCCTCTCCCCCATGCTTTTCAACATCTACATGCAGCCGCTGGGAGAGATCATCAGGGGGTTTGGGCTGGGTGTTCATCAGTATGCGGATGATACCCAGCTCTACCTCTCTTTCAAATCAGAACCAGTGAAGGCGGTGACGGTCCTGTGTGAGTGTCTGGAGGCGGTTGGAGGATGGATGGCGGCAAACAGATTGAGATTGAATCCTGACAAGACAGAAGTACTGTTTCTGGGGGACAGGAGGCGGGCAGGTGTGGGGGATTCCCTGGTCCTGAATGGGGTAACCGTGCCCCTGAAGGACCAGGTGCGCAGCCTGGGAGTCATTTTGGACTCACAGCTGTCCATGGAGGCACAGGTTAAATCCGTGTCCAGGGCAGCTGTGTACCAGCTCCATCTGGTACGTAGGCTGAGACCCTATCTGCCCGCGGACTGCCTTGCCAGAGTGGTGCATGCTCTGGTTATCTCCCGCTTGGACTACTGCAATGTGCTCTACGTGGGGCTACCTTTGAAGGTGACCCGGAAACTACAACTAATCCAGAATGCAGCAGCCAGACTGGTGACTGGGAACGGCCGCCGAGACCATATAACACCGGTCTTGAAAGACCTACATTGGCTCCCAGTACGTTTCCGAGCACAATTCAAAGTGTTGGTGCTGACCTTTAAAGCCCTAAACGGCCTCGGTCCAGTATACCTGAAGGAGCGTCTCCACCTCCATCGTTCTACCCGGACACTGAGGTCCAGCACCGAGGGCCTTCTGGCGGTTCCCTCACTACGAGAAGCCAAGTTACAGGGAACCAGGCAGAGGGCCTTCTCAGTAGTGGCGCCCTCCCTGTGGAACGCCCTCCCACCAAATGTCAAAGAGAACAACAACTACCAGACTTTTAGAAGACATCTGAAGGCAGCCCTGTTTAGGGAAGCTTTTAATGTTTGATGTATCATTGTATTTTAATATTCTTTTGGAAGCCGCCCAGAGTGGCTGGGGAAACCCAGCCAGATGAGCGGGGTATAAATAATAAATTATTATTATTATTATTATTATTATTATTATTATTATTATTATTATTAATTATTATTATTATATTATTATTTCGTTTAGAATATTTTTTTCTTGTTTTCCTCCTCTAAAAACTATGTGCGTGTTATGGTCTGGTGCGTGTTATAGAGCGAAAAATACGGTAATTTAGGAAGCAATCAATCTCCTGAAAGCCAGATTTTCTGAGACTTGCTCAGTCAGAAGAGCAGACCTGAACTTCATGTCTCTGTGTGTGTGTTTACTCAGAAGTTAGCCCCTTTGTGTTCGTTAGAAAGCTTATCCCATGTACGTTTTGGGATTTCAAAATACAGCAATGAAATACATTAGCACTCAAGGCTCAGTCTAAGCCTTATTTGTGTAGGTGGAAATGCCTGGTATTCAAGATATTCTTCCCAATCCATGGTCAAATCTTATTCTTCAGCACACTTTGAGAAACCGTCCTGATCTAAGTAAGACCCAATTCATCCATCATTATGTGTGATCCTTGTGACCCCACACAATTCTGTCTTTCAAATGTCCAGACAGCCACAGGGAAGTGGCAGCCATGCTGTTCTATTAAAACATGAATTGGGCCACAGTCTGGAGGGATTGTATTTGGCAGGCTCTCTTGGAAAGGATTCTGTCAGGGAAGGTGCCATCAGCGAGAGTGCTCTTGTTCAGTAGTTGTGAATCTAGCTTCTGTAAATGATGCCACTGCCAGATTCTACATGTGACTTGCTTCCACACTAGCATAAGCAAACAGATAGATAAACAAGCAATTTGCATGCTCGAACACAATGTTTCATGAATTTCCCCATAGGAACTCAAGCATGAGAATCAGGAAAGATTCCACGAGTGGAAAATGTAACACATGAATCAGTCACTGTTAACAAGGTGGACCTGGATTCAGGCCATTTTGAACTGTGCAGAAACTTGCCTAGGGAGTGCAAATGTTCACTTACTAAAAATACCAGTTTCAGAAAGCAGCCTGATTTTATTGTTGCGGTTAAACTTTTAATTTGATGGTTTTTGAGCTGTAACCTACTGAGTTGTATGGAGCCTCCAGTGGCTTTTTGGCGTGGAATTTTATGGGGAAATTGATGGTTATAGTTTAGTCCCCATAGGTGTTTGAGTTTACTTGTAAGTAACATTTTATTTCTTTTTTTCTATCTGTTCTTCTTCACAGAAGGTAAATAGCACCTACCCAGCAGGATGAGTCAGGGTAGATTCTATAATGTACCACTGCAGAACAAACAAAAAGTGTTAAGAAATATTACCACAAGGTACTGGAAAAGAAAACAGCACGGTCAGTCAAAATCAAAGAAGATTTCAACTTAGGTGTGTATCCCAGTAGGGAATGCAGATATACCAAAACCAGAATTAATTAGATGCTATTTTATACGTTTGATTCATTTTATAAGTTTGAAAACAAAAAGAGAAATAGGAAAAAATATCTTTAAGATTTCAGGGCTCTTCGGTTTTATAGAAGCTGAATGTAAATTGTTTATTAAATGTACCTCATTCTTTCCCCCAAAAAATCCCAGGGTAGCAACCACATCAGCCTTAAAGCAATGCAATGAAAAATCACAATGCATCTAAAAATAATGACAAAACACATTGATCTTTTGGCTACACATTGTATGGATCACCACCCCAGTATTACCGATTTTCACTGGTGTTCACCTTCATATCAAAACATATTTTATATGCTGCTACTCAGAAAAGGGTGCACACCAATCCTTTGCATAGGGACGCGGGTGGCACTGTGGGTAAAACCTCAGCGCCTAGGACTTGCCGATCGCATGGTCGGCGGTTCGAATCCCCGCAGCGGGGTGAGCTCCCGTCGTTCGGTCCCAGCTCCTGCCCACCTAGCAGTTCGAAAGCACCCTTAAGTGCAAGTAGATAAATAGGTACCGCTTTATAGCAGGAAGGTAAATGGCATTCCGTGTGCTGCTCTGGTGCCGGTTCACCAGAGCAGCTTCGTCACGCTGGCCACGTGACTCGTAAGTCTCTGCGGACAGCGCTGGCTCCCGGCCTCTAGAGTGAGATGAGCGCACAACCCTAGAGTCTGTCAAGACTGGCCCGTAAGGGCAGGGGTACCTTTACCTTTACCTAATCATTTGCATGTTTACTGTGAAGTAGGCCCGACTATCTTTAGCATAATTAACTCCAACATAATATAAAATATACAGGGTGTTACAGTCTCAGGTACGTTAATGTTACTTGTGCAACATTTTGTTGTACCTATAACAACACCTAGAACGCTTATCCCTACCAGAGGAGCAGTGAACAGAGTGGAAGTCTTTAATGCTGAAGAGCTGCTGAACTGAAGCCAATGCAGACTTGGTCAGTAACCTAAGTAGCAGATAACTAGGAGCAAGGTATATGTATTAAATAAATCTTTGGGAAAAGTGCTTACCTCTGTCAGGCTCTTAAAATTAAAGCAATTTCCATGATATGTACAGAAATTCTATGCAGCACTGGGATCACTGTGGTACATCGTTGGTGCAGCTCCAGTAACAGCAAGTTTTTATTCTGTCCCCTTCTTTCATTTTATATATTTTGGGTGAGTGACATTGCTAAGGACATCAACCCACTACTAATCATGAGTGAAGTGCACAGCTAATTAAAATCAATGGGGCTGTGGCTTGCTGTATGGTTGGCAAATTGATGATTTGGAATGGAGCTTTATTAAAACAATGCATAGCACCCTAGGGAATGAATCTAGTGAAGTTTCATTGCTGTTATATGAAGTTATACTTGATCAAACAGTGTTTCTCAAACTGTCCTGAACTCAGGGTCCTTCTAAGTTTATCTGATGCGCCAAGCAGCACCAGTCTCTGCTGCTTAGTAGAAAGTGTATCTAGCTCTACCTGCTGTAAGAGCCTTTCTAGGGGATATATTGATATATTGTCCAGAACCAGTTTGAAGTTCATATCGTGATATCGGTTTAATAATTTTTGACCTGGCAATATATCATGAATCATGATGCGTGTGTATGCTATGCAACAATGACAACATGAAGAAAACTGTGAAGCCAGCCAAGGCCTCTACATAACTTCATCCTTATTTCAGACACTGTGATATATTGGTATATCATGATGTTTAGCTGGCGATACATCACAATGTTGAAAACCAGATATTGCCCAGTCCTACTGTTCGCCTCTACATTGTTCAATTCTTATTGCAGACATCTTTATATAGTGTATCAATATATCACGATGTTTAGCTGGCAATACATCACGATGTTGAAAACCACATATTGCCCAGCCCTAAGATTCCTTCCCCTCTTTAGGACAAGGTGCTTCTCCCGCCAATGTTAGAGTCACTGCTACAATAATACCAAATATACTATGAAAAGGATGTAGAATAACAAAATGGTGCCTTAAATTGTGCAAAATTACTTGCCCCAGGACTCCTTTCAATCCAAGGGCCCCATTGTCTTGTGATAATACATCTGGGGCCACATGCTGGTGGTGGGTGGGGCCAGAGGTAAAGTGGGTGGCTCTTTACCTTTGTACCATAGGCTACATTCCAATCATGCAAAAGTCAGATGATTCTAAACACATAAGCCCTCTGTACCTGGGCAAGCCAAATGCATTGTCACAATTCAAGAACACAACTTAATAATAATAATAATAATAATAATAATAATAATAATAATAATAATAATAATATATTATTATTATTATTATTTATACCCCGCCCATCTGGCTGGGCTTCCCCAGCCACTCTGGGCGGCTTCCAAAAGAATATTAAAATATTAAAATACTATAATACATCAAACATTAAAAGCTTCCCGAAACAGGGCTGCCTTCAGATGTCTTCTAAAAGCCTGGTAGTTGTTGTTCTCTTTGACATCTG
The DNA here is from genome assembly GCF_964188305.1 of Podarcis bocagei. NCBI lineage: Eukaryota > Metazoa > Chordata > Lepidosauria > Squamata > Lacertidae > Podarcis > Podarcis bocagei. The sequence goes on along the minus strand of NC_138127.1, from coordinate 30,747,382 downwards.
GTGGGAGGGTGTTCCACAGGGAAGGCGCCACTACCGAGAAGGCCCTCTGCCTGGTTCCCTGTAACTTGGCTTCTCGCAGTGAGGGAACTGCCAGAAGGCCCTCGGTGCTGGACCTCAGTGTCCGGGTAGAACGATGGGGGTGGAGACGCTCCTTCAGATATAATGGACCAAGGCCGTTTAGGGCTTTAAAGGTCAGCACCAACACTTTGAATTGTGCTCGGAAACGTACTGGGAGCCAATGTAGGTCTTTCAAGACCGGTGTTATGTGGTCTCTGCGGCCGCTCCCAGTCACCAGTCTAGCTGCCGCGTTCTGGATTAGTTGTAGTTTCCGGGTCACCTTCAAAGGTAGCCCCACGTAGAGCGCATTGCAGTTATCCAGTCAAAACCACTCACGGAAGGCATAGAGCAGGCCAGTAAGTGATGTGGCCGGGAGGAAGGGGCCATTGCCTAGGAAGAGGCCCAAAGGCTAGACAGAGAAGTCTGGAGAGTTGTATTGAACCTGAGGTTCCCCACCCAATTTACACTTAAACCCAAATCCTAATCATGCTCACTCAGAAGTAAGAATTATTGATTACAATGGGAATTACTTCCTGATAAGAATGCTTAGTTAGGGCAGGGATTAGGACAGTTCAGTGTTGTTTTTTCTCCTCCACAAATACATATGCACACACAGAGGAGATAAAGAGCAATATAAAGCAGTAATTCTACTTGTGCCTGTGATTCTGCTTGTGCTATCCTATTTCAACATATGTAGTCTCCAGTTTAATGGGAGAAAGTATTTATAGTAGTCTTAATGTGTCTTAAGTTATCCAGCAGCTATAAGGCAGGTACAACACTTTGAACTTTCTATTTGTATTAATTTAAACATAACTGCAGTAATTGAAAAGTTTGTAAATGGAGATTTTGTTTCAAATCTGTAAACGGTTATATAAGTAAGCACATTTAAGTCCCATTGAATTCAGTGGGATAGTTAAGGATGTGGACTTAAAAGTGACCGGATTGTATTTTATATTGTTATACCCTATACAGTGGTGCCCTGCAAGACGAATGCCTCGCAAGACGAAAAACTCAATAGACGAAAGGGTTTTTCGGTTTTGCGTTGCTTTGCTAGACGAATTTCCCTATGGGCTTGCTTCGCAAGACGAAAACGTCTTGCGCTTTTTTTTTAAAGCCACTTGAAGAGGCGCAGTTGTGACGGACCGTGCTTCGCAAGACGAAAAACATCGCAAGACGAAAAGACTCGCGGAACGAATTCTTTTCGTCTTGCGAGGTACCACTGTACACACTAAAAGGCATATTTCTAGTGTGCCTATGTATAATAGTAAAAATGCAGCCTATGGTTGTATCCCACTAAATTAGACTGTTACTGATGCCCATTAGTTTCAATGGGTCTACTCTGAGTATGGCTAACATTGTCTATATACCAATAATTGTTTACTTCTCCAGCCTCAATGTGATGGTATATTACAGTTAGAGAAAACTAGTTTACACAAGTTGACTACATTTGTTTCAAAAATATAAACATGTATGCCATTTAGTATCTTTTAAAAGGGCACAGACTGAAGGTTGGGTTTCATAGCAAAATGCAACAATAAATCCTTTTAAATGTAGAAACATATTTCTTCTAAAAATCGTTACTAGTAATTCATTACTAAGTTTCACATTTCAGTTACATATAATCGTCTCTGGTTTCAAACTTTTTTCCAAAGTAGAAAACAACTATTCTTTAACTTTTTGCAATTCTTGACAAAAATAATAATTAATTTTGTTATGTATTCCATTCCTACAAAGGGCACTGCTAAGATCCCCAATACAATCAGATTTTGCAGAGTAAGCATGCTTTTCATCACTGGGGTGAACTTTTAAAAACTGACAACTTTATTTTCCTTTGTAAACAACAAAATTACTTTTATCCGATTAGTTCTTGTTTCTGGTTGTGTGTTAGGGGGGTGGGGAGCCAAAGAGCAAGTAGATTTATGTTGTCTGACTGGTTTCTTCATAACTGCTGTGGAAAGGCGTAAAGGGGCAACATAGTAAAACTGAAAAGGTTGCCAATGTTAATAATTTTACTTTTTAAAGAATTGCAAAGTATACAAAGGTTTTGAATTACATACAATCAAAAGAGGTTGTTTTATATTTGCAATGGCTGCTTCAGAAACAAAACCAAATGTTTTATTGCAGATGTTTTTAGCCAGCAGATCAAACGGATGTGGTATCGTGTTACATAGTTTTTTCTTATCACTTTTTTAAAAAAGAAAAAAACAAACACACCAGAATATTTCATTTGTATGTTCTTGTTCTTTTATTCCGCATGCCAAAAAGGACACTGCAATCTGCAAAGGCTAAAATTAGAAAAACTGGTGATTCTTTTTTTAAACTATATGCACATACTACTGTACACATACACTTCTACTAGTTTCAAAGCTGTGAGTTTGACCCAGATCCACAGAAAAGTCTTAAATTGAGCCAAATTCACATATCAAACAATATAAATAATCTTTTTTCCCTTTTCTTTTTTTGAGAAGCTGAAATTGAAGGGACTGGAGAGTTCTTCTTGGGAAAGTTCAGGGAAGTGGGGAGAGTTAGGGTATGCTACAAGACTTTGCTTATGTAATTTGTTTTCTAGATAATTCAAGGAACTTTATTTAAAGCCGTTTCAGTTGCTTTAACTTGGGAACAAAATCCGCTCAAATCTCACTCTATCAGCTTAAAAAAATTGAACACCAGATTGTGTCTATTATTTGCTGGGAAAAGTCCTTCCATGTTTGCTGCTGCAGCAGCAAACAACACACATTGCATTATAGTGTGTATGCTTTTTAGAAAACATGCTTAACATTGCCACTTTTACTTTGAAGGAAAAGCAGCCCATCAGCAGCTGTTGCTAGTAAGGTGTGAAGATTAAGCAGCAACAGCAACCTGGCCTCCCTCCTCCTGCCCTGCAACAGAAGCTGGAAAGGAGGAAGAGAGATTCCCTGCTGTCAGGAACACCTACTCCTACCCGACAAGGCATCTCCTCCTCTAAAGTCTGCTGGGGAAGCATTCAAGGTAGAGAAACTGGAGGCTGCTCTTACCTCTGCTCTCTTTGGAGAACCTGTCAGCACAAACTTGGCCCATGGTGCTGCCTAGAGAGAAAATGTAAGCAGCCACCTCTGCCAGTTCACACACCCTCTCCAAATCATCCTCTGGGCAGCACAGTGGTGGAGAGTGAACCTTATCTTTCCTTCTGTGCTTCAGTGAGACAGGAGGTCGTGGCTATTTCTGGCAGAAGCAGCTCCTGTCTCCACAACTGCTCATTTTCTGTTTCTCAGTAGCAAGGATTGGACAAATGCTGGCTGCTGCTGCTGCCCGTGATAATTCAGCCGCCCTCTTGCTCTGAACCTGCCCATTCACCCTTGCAAGTTTGGACTGGCTGCTGCTACAGCAGCAGGAGGAAGGATTGGGACCGCCAGAGCCACTCAGAGAGGAACAAGGGAACACAACACGGCACTGACTGTTCACTGGAGGACCAGCCACCATCTCTGCCTGCTCACTCAACTTTTGTGTGGCCATTAAGGCCACGCAGAGGGAGGCAGCCAAGAAAATAAGATGGCCCTTTATAGGAGTAGCCCATTCATCCTCCCATTCGCAGGGAAGGTTGGGCCTTTTGGGACCCAATCACTGCCCCACCAAGAGTGCAGGTGAGCCAGCCAGAGGTTCAGCTGGCTGCTCTTTCCACGCCAACCCTGCCTGGGGCACCTCCTGGAGGGGAAGGGAGCGGGGCTGGCAGAGGTGACTGGTTGCATTTTGTTTCTAGGCAGCCCCATGGGCCCAGTTCTCCCTGCCACAGTGCCCAGAGGGGATGAGGAAGAGCTCGGAGCTCGGAATGGACACCAGCCAAAGCGGCGGAGTTCAGAAGAGGAGGCGCTCCGCTTTCTGCCTGGTCTCGTTTCCAACTCTGCTGCAAGAGGAAGGGAAGATGGGGAGGCTGCTCCTTGCAGTTTGATCTCCTCCCTTGTAACAGCTGCTCATCAGCTGCTATTCCTTTTTTTTAAAAAAAGTGCCAGCGCCAGCCTCGCACTTTTAAAGTCCGCTTAACTTAAATGTGCAGCTTGACCCTCAGACAGACCCACGCCCGCCTCCCGCCAGCGAGCGCTAAGAATACGAGCACCAGAAGGGGAATCCGGGACTAGCTGCAACCTGACACCTTCCGCCGCTGACTGGCTGAGACGCCTCGCTCCGCCTCCGCCGTCCGAGCGACTCATTGCCCAGCCGTGCCTCCAGAACTCGGAATCCGGCTTTCTCGTAGGCTGGGCTCTCCTGCCAGTCATTCTGAAGGACGGGCTCTTCTCCCCGGCTTTGGCCCGGCCCCCTTTCCTCCTCCTCCTCCTCCTCCCACCCCCCCGCGCCTATTGATATTATTGGAGTGTGGTGCGAGCGGCCGGTCTGCAGTCGGAGACTCGCAGGCAGCAAATACGGAGAGAAAAAGCGAGTAGGGCAAGGGGAAGAAGGCAGCCGGGGAGAGAGAGCGAGCTCTGGGCAAGAGCGCTGCGAAATAAAACACGTTACAGAACAAGCTCTTTAATCCCCACCGAGTGGCAGCAGCGGGAGCAACAGCAACCAGCGCACAGTCTCTCTCTCTCGAATATATATGTAATTAGATATATTTTAAACACCTCATGCACCATGGTTTTTCAAAGTAGGCTCCCTTCATGGATTATTTTGTGTTGCGTCTGGCTGCTTCGCTTTGCACACACGGGGGAGGCACAGGCTGCGAAAGAAGGTAAGGCGATGCCGAAAACAAAAGTTTATCTCGTTGCAAGGGCTTCCTGGAGTGTTTATTCTTGCTCCCCGAGATTGCAACTGCATGCAGCCCCTTCTCCCCTCTCCCTCTCGAGCCCAGCAGAGATGAAAGGGGCAGCGCTGGGCACCCGCAGCCCCGTGCCGAGTCCTAGGCAAGGGAGCGAGCACCTCATTCATAGATGATAATGGATCCCCGTTGCACCCCGATTGTGTCTGCGTGACTGTAAAGAACGGCGCGTTTCCTATCAGGATTTAGGTCTGTAAGGTGTGCACGTGATGCAAAGCCCTGGGATGGTTTCAGGTCTGTGCAGGGCTGGCGAGGGGGTGGGGGCGCATATCGGTAGGACCGCTGGGGAGTTTCTTCTATTGCGATTAGGGGGCAACTTAAAAGGTGGCTGATAGCATAAGCAGTGCAATTCTACCCCGCATCGATGCCCCACCACCGACATAATAAAATATGAAAAGATTCCGCCCCCCCCCCCGCTGGAGTTTGTGGAGGAATGAAGCTACTCCATGACTGCAGGAGAGTTTGGGGACGGAGGATGTGATCCCTTGGGGTCGGGAGCGAGGGCGCTTCTTTGGAGTCGCCCGTGTCACCTAGAGCAGCTCCTCCGAAAGTCTTACTTGTCCGCTTCGTATCGATAGCGGGATCTGCAGCTCTCGGAGCGGCGGCGTTCAGTCCGAGAGGAAGGAGAGGGAGCAGGCGGAGCAGCAGCAGCAGCCTCCTGTAGAACTATTTGCATCACATATGCAGTCTCCGTGCGTGTGTGTATTAGCTGTGTGCACATTTTCACGAGATGTGCTTTGCCTCCCCCCCGCACCCGCGCCCTCTGTTGTGCATAATCCATAGGCTGCTTCTGTGTATGGCAGGGAGCTAATCTGTTTCCTCGGCGTCTTCCCTCTTGAATCGCAACCGGGGGCTTCGAAGACCTGCTCCGTCGTTTACAAAACGTAGTTTCGCAGACCTGCGAAAGGAAACGGTTCCCCACGAGATGTAAAATACATCTCTTGCCTTGCCTTGCGGGAAATGTGAGGTTCTGTGAACATATGTGTTCGAGGGGGTATAATGTCTTGGGGGGGGAGAGGACGCCCCCCCCCCACCATACATTCTCGCTTTTTGAGTTTATAGGCATGAGGTAAAATGCATGGCTTAGCCTATAGTCGGAGCTAGGAAGGACGGGTCCTCCTCTTCCCGGTGGAAACGTGCCCTGTACCTAGGCAGGAGGGAGAGCGGGCGGAGAGCGGGCGAAATCAGGCGCTCTCGCTCGGCAGGCTGTGGAAAGTTTCTCCGGAAGGCGGAAAACGCCGAGGGAAAGCTGGCGAAAGGATAAGGAGAGGAGGGGAGGCGGCGGGCAGCGGTGCCCCGGCTCCCGAGAGGGCGGCATCTGGGGTGGGAAAGAAGCCCGCATCTCCTCACGCGGTGCCCTATTGGAGGGGCGGGGGGAGGGACACCGGACAGACCGAAGCCGGTGTCACTTCAGCCACCCCGTTGTGTCCAGAAGGGCGTCATGATTTGTGAATTGACTGGAGGGGGGGGGGAAGAAAAAACCCAACTCGGTGTGTGTGTGTGGTGTGATCTCTGGAGTTCACCTGGGGCAGCCTCGCAAAACTCCTCTCCAACTTTGGAGACCCTGCTCAGTCCCCCTTCTGGTCCGGGAAGAACGGGGGGGGGGAATCGCCGGCCACTAAAAAAAAAAAAGGTTTCATCGTCCACGGTGGTGTGTATGAAGGCCACCTTCAAAAGAAGGGGGGGCCTCGTGGGGTTTGAGGGGGGGCAAGAGAAAAACAATCCTGTGGGGAGGAGGGGGGAAGGCACAGCCAGCCCCACGACTTCCTGACGATCGTTTGCAAGGGGGACTCGGGTTCAGCGGCTATGGAGATGAGGGAGGGAGAGCCAGGGTCGCAGCCTCCACCTCGGCCAGCAGCGGACGGGGGTTTCTTCTCCGCTCCCTGGAAACAAATCCCGCCGCCTCAGCTCGGCTGCCCGCCTGGGAACTCCGCGTAAAAGGCTAAAGGGGGCGCTTGCGAAGGCGCTCGCTTAGGAGGAAGAGAAGCGCGGGAACGGGCTGCCCCCGCCGCGTCACTTCATTAGCTGAGCGGGGACGGCTGCGTGGGGCGCGAAGGGCGAAGGCGCAAGTCTTGCTCGCCTCCTGAGCCCGGGAGGGAGGGAGGCGGCATTCTCCTGGGTGCTCGGAGCAGAGATGCCTCTTCTGTTTCAGTCGCCTGAGGGAAGGATGGAGCCTCGAGGAGATGCTCCGCTTCCCTTTTCCTTCCTCCGGGCCTGACGAGTGCCCCGGACTGAGTTCCAAAACGTAACTCGCTTGTGCTCGGGGCTTGTTTGGCTCTGAGGCTTCGGCTGCGCTTGTTACTCGAGGCTAAGCTGCACTGAACCAGATGGGGCTTGCTTCTGAGTAAAGGCTTCGGCTGTTTTCCAGGCCTGGTGCGGGAAAAGTAGTAATCAAGCGCCTCTGAGCATGTGCAGAGTGACACACATTCCCCGCTGGCAATGCCAAAGGGGCTCTTGGTTAGATTGTTAAAGGATATTGCAGAAAGGAGTCTTGTGGCACATTCAGGCTTTGGGTAGGATGCACTGGACACTGGTGAGAACAAAAAATTATTGGGACACCTTAAAAATGTTTAATAGATTCGCACTATTGAAGGTGTCCCAAGACTTCTTTCGTTTCCTCCTGATCACAGTGTGTGACCCCCATAGGGCCAAGGATCGATCCAAACCAGAGGGTATGGATCCCAGTCAGACTTGTGTCCTAAACTGAACAGTGTGTTTACAGCAGTAGGGGGTGGGGAGATATATTTTTATTTTTTAAGCTGGGGGGATGAGTTGATCAACCATTCAGAGAATAGCTATCAGGTGTGAAAATGTGTTGAGTAATTTCTTTGGCACTCACTTCAGTGTACTGTTATCTGGTTGCGAGAGAGGGGAGAAGAACTTCAGAAAATAGCATAATAAAATAACATGCAAAAACTATATACCTATATAGCAGAGCTTTCCAAACTGTGTCGCGACATATAATTGTGTAGGGTGCAGTGTGTAGGTGTGTCATGCAAACGCTCCCCATGCTCTTATAAGGGGTTGGTTTAACCTCCGGTTTGCTAATAAAACTGAATTACTGTGTCATGAAATGCTGCATGTCTAAAAAGTGTGTCACTAACATGAAAAGTTTGGAAAGCTCTGCTTTATGGGTACCAAAGGTTATAATTGACGCCCCCCCCCCAAGTAGCTCCATTAGGTACAGCTAGTTTTATATAGTAGCACCACCGTTCATGAAATGGTTTTCTATCTGGCAAGTTACACTGGCTGTCCTTTATTTTTGAGCTGTTGATCTGACTACTGCAGCAAAGCTGGAATTGGCCGATGTGTGGACTACAGATTTCATTAGAGGCCTTTCTCTAACAGAATCTAAAATGTATTTCATTTTCTGTTGTTATTGACCTGGTTTGAGTTGGTTGGTTTGTTGGAGGGACTTATTTCTTTGGAAAAGAAAAACCTCTGTTTTGAGCACTTGGCAAAACTTAAGGGAAGTTTGCTTGTGAAACTTGAATAAAGGGTCCCTCAGCACCTGTGAAAGTATTTCTTTTTTCTCTCCCCAAAAAGTTGTTGTTTCTTTAAAAGTCAGTATCATAAAATAGGATTATTCTCATAACTTTGAAAAATCAAGTTAATGCACACTAAGCACTTTAAAACTTGTATTCTGTGTACTCCAGACACAGAAGAGAGATACCCCTTTCACTATAATTTTGTGTACAATACATGTTTAGGTTGTTTGAGTACCACTGGGAATGTTTAGTGCAATTAAAGAATTACAACCTGTTTTCAATAGATGTACTGATGGAGACATGGAGGGTTAAACCTGCACTATGACTTTTTTTAGCTAAGCTTATCAGCATGGTCTTTAATTAGCAACAGCAATACACAGAACTCTATTAACTCCTAGTTAGAGACCATTAATAGCTGAAGTCCCTTAGATACCTGGCTTAATTAAATAAATAATTAAATGAAAAGTGAAGCTATTTAAAGTTTGAGTAGGGCCTGAACTTCATTGAGAAGGCACGATGTAAGGATACAAAAAGATTCTTTAAAACAATATGCTTTCCACAATATACTTAAGTGTAGGGCTGCAACCGTTGGTGCATATTTATTTGAGAGTAAGCACCTAAGTGGGACTCACATTTGTGAGCATAGATGATCAGGTTGGAAGGCTGCATTCCTCTTTGGTTGGAAGTAATCTGAATTAAAATCAATAGTGATTACTCCCATTACACATGGTTAACACTGGATCACAAAATTAGACAATGCCTGAATATATTCCACAAAGTTCTATTTTTTATGATGGGAAGTTTATTTTTGCTTATTTCTCAAAATATGTCAACGTGCATGGATAGATTTCAAATGGTACTCATGGTAAGAAGTACTTTTAAATCTAAGACTGCAGCCAGCTACACACTTGGGCAGGGATTTCAATATAATTTACTGCTAATTAACTGTGTAGAGAACTGCAGGCTGTATATTGATTTATATTAATTGGTTATTTTAAACTGAAAGGTGCTTTTGTTAACAGTCGATTAGTAAAATGTACTCTTGACTAAAACATGTCAATGTAAAAAAGAAAAAAAGAAACACCAAGTTTGTATCTGCAGTTAGCAGAATGATGCTATTTGAAATAATATTTCATTATTTGAAGTTTAAATACTGACCAACAGTTTTAAGAGGTGGTGTGGAACTAAATGCACTAATGTGTCAGTAAAGCTTTATGATAATACTCAATAGTACTCATATTCAGCAAATTATAAATAAATTTATATTACTACCCATGTATAAGCCCTTTTCTATTTTTATTTTGTTTATTGGACTGAGCACTACTGTAAAATAACAGTACTTCTAAGTAGCAGGTAAGTTTACAGTACTTGTAATTTATAACAAATTTTATAGGAAAAAATAGAAGTGTAGTCTCTGTTTTGCTGAAATGGCAACCCCCCCCACTCCAGTTGCATCCAACATCTGTCAGTTTCATCTTCGTCTTTTTGAAATATATTTTCTGGATCTCAGTATGCATATGTGCATTTTAATAATTTATTGTATAATGAAGAATTGTAAAGCTAAGATATATGTATATTTTTGATGATGAACAGTTCCAAATTAACTGGATTTATCATTTTTGACATCTCGGTATAATATATTGTTTTATATACACACATAAACTTTATTGTCAATCTTCTCTAATACATCTTTGACTAGTACAGATCACAATAGGTTATTACATAGTTAAAAAATTAAAAAGTAACTTAATGTTAATGTATATAAATGCATGTTGCACAATAAATGTACTTTAATGAAAATGAATTTTTTTTTTGTATTTTCTGTCATTTCCCGATAGAATTTTGTTTTATATAATAAATTATACCTGAAAAATTAGTCATCTGCATTTGAGGAAGTTCATCCAGCTGCTCTGTGTTAATACTTTTTGAATTGATTTTTTAGGGAAAGATAATTTAATAAATGAAACTTGATTCTTAAAATAATTTTAACGCAAATATTTTTTCTCTCTTTCAGTAATATTGTTGGATTCTAAAGCACAACAGACAGAGTTGGAATGGATTTCTTCTCCTCCTAATGGGGTAAGTATACCACAAGAACAAGAGAAAATAAATTGCACCAAAAAATCGCGCGCACACAGTTTAAATTAAACATTTTCCCAAAATGTTTGTCAGTGTAACGTTTTTCCTGGGAAAGGAGGTATAGTTCAAACCTGTGTTCTATAATTTAACAATACGAGTGTTTTCAAGACATGAGAAACATTTCAAGCATTTAATTTTTTTTATAGAACTTAAAGATCAAGATACAGAAATTGCTGCCATTAGAGCAGAAATTTTATGTACTTATTTTCAGAACTTTACTTAACAAACTTATCCTGATGTAGTTTGACATTACTTATATAATTAAGTCATTCCTATTTAGACTTCCTTCCCCCCCCCCCCGTTCATTTGATCATATGAAAAACGCCCATCTCACATCTGTTTAGAAACAATATGATGGAATGAAAGAATCTAGATTCTTCTAAAAATGAAACACTCTGGAAACTATATCACATGGGCAGTTTAAATAAGTAAGCATCCTTAATAATTTTCCTCTGATGAAATTTTGATTTAATTAAAAGGGTTTCTGCTGCCTCAGCACTTTGAGCATTGGGTTGCCCACCATTTAGAGTAGTTCTTAAATCACACAGTCTCTTTGAGTGCCTGTGAATAAAGGTTTGCGCAATCAATCCTTTAATCCAAAGCTTATAAAGAAATGTGGAACTGAAAGAGCATGAACTGTGAGTGGGGATACAAAAGTGTAACAAATCCTGTGTATAAGAAGAATGAAAACCTGTTAAGTGTCTTAGTTGAAAAGCAAGATCGTAAACTCAATCCAACATAGGGTGAAAGTAAGTCTGAAGGCTTTCGAAACGTAATGTGAGCTGAAAGTTTAAGACGAATAATAACTTCATATGTGTGTTGGAAAGAACAATTTTAGGTAGACTGCATAAAGGCATGGTCACATGTTTGGGGGCTGGGGATATAAAATGTTTCAGGAAAGGTGATGGGAATACATTTCAGTGGTAGTCCATGCTGCAAGTGTCATATTTAAGATACTGATTAAAATAAAAGCATTGTACCCCTGACAAAGAAAAAAATACTGGTGTCATCTAGCAAATAAAAAGGCACAAAGTCTGCATTTATTATGCTTATTTGTTGTATGCGCTAGAGTCCAAGCATTGCCAAGTGAACTTATTAACACATTTTCAAGGAGAGGTTGATGGCTCTTGAGGAAAAAATAGTTTCAGTGTTCTTAGTGCATTTCTGAAACCAAAGAAAATCAAACCAAAGTCTCCATTATTAATGGCAAAAAAGGCAATAATGTGTTTTATTATATGTAATTCTAGAAAGTACCAGTAGCATACTTCTGATAATCAGGACGTTTCTGCAGTTGTTTATATACACATTAAAGCTGGGAGATTAATATAATATATCGAAACATTTTATTTCAAGGTGATTGTCTCTTATGTCCCTACTTTAAGCTAAATACAAGCATCAGTTCCGGCTTAGATTGAGTTTTCAAATTAAGAAAAGGTAATTGCAGTTACCTACTGGTACTCAAACCAAGGAAAGAAAGTAAATATGTACACTTAACTTGCATATACATAATTTGTTTGAATTTTCAGTATGAAAATGTCTTCAGGTGGTTTCCTTTCTCACAGTTATGACAGATAACATATTTCCCTCATAATACCAAACCTGGTATTATGTACTGTTCAAAGCAGTGAGATGAGAAGAGACCATTGCTCAGTATACAAAGCATGTGCTGTACCACTGAAGATTGCAAACTTCATCCCCATTTAAAAAGAACTTTGGTTATAAGGGTGGGGCAGCCATTTGCCTGCCAGTCAGTTGGCAGTTCTGTGCTATGTAGACCATTGGTCTGACTTAATATAATGTAGCTTCACATGATTCCTTTCTTAAAGGGAATATTAAGTTTCAGTGGGCAATTAGTTCAGCTCACTAAAGCAACAGTGTGCATGTCATATCATGCGTATTGTGACATAAATACTGCAGTGCTTTGAAAATACAGTTTTATATTTACAACTTCTGTGCGTTTCAACATTTACAACCATCATATATTTTGTGGTAATAAGTTCCAGCATCAGTTCATCAATGTCTGCTTTTCTTAGAGCAGTGGACTAACACTAAAATGATCTCATTTGCTGTCAAATAGGCTTGTGAACTATTGTGTGATACATGGCTTTGAGCATGGTAGGCCAGTCTTCCTTAGTGCTTGCCTTCCATGAGTCATTAATAGTGATGACTGGGGTAGATATAATGCTGAGCAGCCCCTTAACCATGGTTAAAATGGCAGGGGTTTCAAGGTCACGTTTCTCTCAGGGGGTGATTGCAAGATCCCCCACTCAGCCCCTTCTGTCACCTGGTAAAAATTCCACCTGCTCATTACCTATTGGCGTTGACAACAATTAAGCACTCCGTGAGCACAAAACAAAAGGAGTGGCTGATGCTGACCAGGGTTTGAAAGTGGTTAGTAAAACCTGAATAAGTGTTACTGTTAACTTCACCTAATGTGAATACTGATCTAGCACTTAACTGCAAATAATAAGAGAAAGGAGAAAAACAGTTTCTTTTTAGGAGGGTGCATGCATATGAGCTGTTCTTAATCATTAAGTGTTACAGATAACTGGTCCTGAGTAATGAATTGTTCCCACAAGAAGATGAGTGATTGTGACCCAACCTGATTCACACTCCAAGGCCTGTTCAATGTTAAGGAAATAATACTGCCAAAAAAATAATAAAAATCATTGGGTTGAATCCAGACCTGCTTTTCCATTTTTGGAAACGCTCTTTCTGTTCTTAGAATAAAATTGCATCTGACAGGGGCTACTGCTCCACAAACGTCATGTTTTCTTGTGTGGAAGTGAGGAGACGACTCTCACTTGTTCTTCCTCTCCCCTGCAGCCCACAATGCCATCTCCCACACGCTTCTGAAGGGTCTCCCAAACTTCTTGAGTAGATTTGTAGAGGCATGGGGACTACAAGGGGTGGGGGGGGGGGGAAAGGGATATGCAAAAATAGCCTTGACCTTTTGCCTGAAGGAGCATACTGTATGCCACTACTAACTTTTATATATTCCTTCGTTTTCAAACGAAGTTATATATAAGTTATAACGAAGTTATACCGAGATAGTTTCCAATATAGATGTAAGCTTTATCTAATACCAGTTTCAATAGATAAGCCAAATTTAAATGTCATTATTTTACTCCAAAGGGTTAATTCAGATTGCATTTTGGATATAATTGCAGTCATAACTTGATTATACGAAGCAATATAATCATGTGGTAATTCATCAAAGATAATTGTCTTGTATCACCTCATGCAATTCCAGGATCAAAGCTGTAAGGTGATAAGCCTGTCAGCGATAAGCTGTATGCCATATGATGTTTCCCACATGGAATGTGGTAATTTTTCTTCATTTGTTAGATGTGGAAATATATTTTTGGACTAGCCCTTTGGCCTTCCCATTGAACTATGTTCAATCACCTATTTTTTCATCGACCGACGAACCACCTCAGTCTTCGCTCAAAACAGCTTTATTCATTACCTGCAGGAGAAAATATTATTATTTTCCTTCCTTCAGAAGAAAACACATTGAAATAAAGATAATCTGGACTAGACTAGCATAGCTGAATGACTTTTACGAGTCAAGAATTTAGGGGCCTGAATTGTTACAGTGAACCAAGTAGGATATTGGGTTAAATTAAAAAATGATTTTCTTGAGTTTTTGCAGTTCATGTAAAATAGTAGTAGAAGAAAAAATAGTAGTTTCAGTTTCAAACAATTAGAATTGATAACAGTTGATTTCTAATGTAAACTTTCTGTTCTGATTTCTAATATTCAAGGAAGTAAAAATCGAAGGATTCAGTCCCTAAATATTAGAATGCTACCATGCTTCACTGGATATCATATGCATACCTTTGTAACACAGAGACTTTTTACCTACTCGAAATTCCACATAGCATACTTTTTTACTCTTAGACAGCTGCAGAGAGGCTGCATAGCAGATTGTAGCCCCGATATTGCAGCCTTTGTTTGTAGATTTATATCTTTCTAAAGGCATTTTGTTTATTTTGATACCCCTGAAGTTCTGATTGATTTTTGTAGAATGGAAATCCCATAACTCAGCAGTAGCCCCATGGACCTGCCTGCCATTTCTCTGTATCAAATGTGTTGTGAATCTGTGCCTGTTGAATAATACAATTCAGAGACTATGGCTGGGATCCAGTGTGGTTGTGTAGGAAGCTTTAGTGAATCCAGCAGGGCTTCTAATTGCAGCCTCCCTGAGCTGTCTGAGAAAGTGATCTGGAAAAATCTGCCATGTCAGACACAAACTCTTTAGATCTTGGCCCACAAAATTTGTGTGTTTTGTTTATTTATTTATGACAGTATTCATATACCACCCTTTCCTAAAATACCAGTCCTGTGTACAGCAATATAAAAACATAGCCTTTCTCTTTCATTAAAAGTAGTACAGAACATCATTAAAATGACCATCTACTCCAGAAAATGGTAAACAACTGTATATGCCTAGTGCCATAAAATCTTCAAGAGATGCATGGAGGTCAAAAGGCAGGATGTCTGCCGAATCACAGTTGGAAGAGTGTTCCTCTATAATCTTAGTTTTCTCCTTTAATTATTAAGATTGCAGACCATAGTCCATGGAATCGGTGACAAAATTTTCCTGGTGTTTCTGTCAGATCTAGAGTACCCATTTAATGCAAGATGAAGTAAATGGTTAGAAAATCATTTATATAGCAATTTAGTGTGTCCAAATTGTTTCACTTAAAATATCTTGTAATCCTTGTAACAAACTTGCAAAGTAGTTTGTTATTATTCACAATCTGAATCTTAGATAGGACAGAGGTTAAAATGCAACTTGCATAGTTCAGGTAAGATTGAGAACCAGGGCTGCTCACTCCTTTGGCTACTACAGTATACTAGCTCTCCATGTAAATGCTTTTGATATTGCTAGGGTTTGGATCAGATTCATCACCACAGTTCAATCCCCCCCCCCAATATTTTGAGAAAGATGTTTTATTGTTAAGTATGCTAAAATGTCCTATTTTAATATGAATAATTATTTCTTTTATGTTTTAGTGGGAAGAAATTAGTGGGCTGGATGAAAACTACACGCCTATACGAACGTACCAGGTATGCCAAGTCATGGAACCTAACCAAAATAACTGGCTTCGGACTAACTGGATCGCAAAAGGCAATGCACAAAGGATTTTTGTAGAACTAAAATTTACTCTGAGGGATTGTAATAGCCTTCCTGGAGTCCTGGGAACATGTAAAGAAACTTTCAACTTGCATTATTACGAAACAGACTATGACACTGGCAGGAGTATCAGAGAAAACCTGTATGTAAAAATAGATACTATTGCAGCTGATGAAAGCTTTACCCAAGGTGACCTTGGGGAGAGAAAGATGAAACTTAACACAGAGGTGAGAGAGATTGGACCTCTGTCCAAAAAAGGATTCTACCTTGCATTTCAGGATGTAGGTGCCTGCATTGCTTTGGTTTCTGTCAAAGTATACTACAAGAAGTGCTGGTCCATTATTGAGAACTTAGCTATTTTTCCAGATACAGTGACTGGGTCAGAGTTCTCCTCCTTAGTTGAGGTACGAGGAACCTGTGTCAGCAGCGCAGAAGAAGAGGCTGAGAACTCTCCTAGAATGCATTGTAGTGCAGAGGGAGAATGGTTAGTACCTATTGGAAAGTGTATCTGCAAAGCTGGTTTCCAGCAAAAAGGGGACACGTGTGAACGTAAGTAGAAAAAAAAATACTTTTATGTATTCCCCTACTGAATATTTTACTGTGTCTCTTTTTTTAAAAAAAATGACTTTTGAATGAAAGTGTTCCGTTATTTAGTTCAGATACCATGAGGCTTGGAATTGTTATGCTTCACACTAGCTGGCGTAGATCAATTGCATTCAAGGGTGGAAGTCAACAATTGAATGTTGCATTTTGAAAAGGCTGTTAAACTGACTATGCAGAGCACGGTTCATCTTTACTAATGGTGTTGCACGCACACTGTAAATGCAGTTACATAATGCTATTTTACCAGAAATAGGCCAAGGAGGACATTCTTCAGAATACCCTTGAAGAAATCACAACTTGCAGAAAAGATACCATGAACAATCTTGTGTGTGATGAATGCTTGCTGCTTATTCTGAGTAGCTTATTTGTAGGAAACTATACAGAAACTAAAAGTAAGAGTATAATGCACTTTTGATTAATTAGCCACTGAAAAGCTTTTTGGGGATGCATTAGGGTTAAGGTCCTAGGGGTGGCTGTAGGAAAGTTGCTATTCAGAAAGGGAAGCGAGTCACAGCATGCATGGTTTCCTCTGCACCCATATCAGATCTGGTTCCTAAAGGTTTGATTCATTACACAGGATTCTAAAATGCAAACACGTTTTATTTCTGCAAGTTTCCCACAGGTGGATTTTATACAGTGTGATATTGACTTTAGATCTTTGCAGGACTGAACAAATCTTCCAGTATTGAAGATGCAGAGAATAAGAATCTGTGCATTAAACTTGGGAGATAGCGTTAAGAATTGTAATATGAAACTACCCATGCAAGTCTGTTAGAAGTATTATAAATACTGCTAACTTTGACTTTAATAATAATAATAATAATAATAATAATAATAATAATAATAATAATAATAATAAGTGACTTGGGATGAACAAAGGTTTATCATAATAGTAATGGTAAACACTTCTTTAGTATTTGCTTGGTTTTTCCCAACTTTTAATTATCACTGTTGTTTCTGAAGATAAACATATCTTCCATAAAAGTGAGAATATTGATAAAAATGAAATGTTGAGACCAGTGTCTAGACATTAGAATTCTACTAATTAAACAGTCTTCTTGATTTTAGACATCAATGGTATTTTTGGTTGAGGAATTAAATGATAACTTGTTTTTAAATTTCTCTGTGTTCATTTTGCAAGAATACTTCTCATATCTGGCCGGCTGCCAATGAAACTGCTAAGACAATATGCTACCCTGGAGGTGATCCAGGTTTCATTTTGTGGGGGGTTTTTCGGCCTTCCTCTCCATCTCTTTGTTCAAAAATAATCCTGATAAGTTTCAAAATAAGCCCATGTATATTAGATAGCTACTAACCCTATTTATTTATTTAAATCTATATACCGCTTGATTGTAAAAACAAAACAAAACTCAAAGCTGTATACAAAAGATAAAAGCTGTCAGCTCTTTTATGTCGGAAGGACATGAGGTGTCTTAAATGCCTTTAGTCAGCTGCCTCATTCTGATACTAGTTAGAATTTTCTGCTTTAAGAACATTAATGATAAACTTCGTAGTAACTTATAATGTAGCTGGAAGAATGGTACATTCACTTTGAAGGAAACTGAACACAACATTAATGCAATTTGTTCTTCTTACTGTCAAGTTTTGTAGTATATGAAGCAGAATCAGGCTTTAACTTTTTGGGAAATGGTACGGTCTGAATTTATCTCCGCTCCCTATAAGACCATCTCTTTGGTTCTATGAATGGGTCTGATCTATCAAAGGAAAAGTCCTAGCTTCTGAATGAGAGGATCTAGCAAAGGGCACTGCCCATTTTTCCTTTGTATACAGAAAATGATTTTCACAAGAAAAACCTTCTTCTGTGTGCACCTTCCCTTTACTAAATTAAAGTGATTATGTGCATAGAAATATGATTTTAATGGAATTTACATAGGCCTCTGTGTTTTTCGGGTTGTTATGTACATAGTTTACATTTTGTTTAGATATATCCATTCTACTACTAAAATATTTTGAGAGAATTATTAATATTCCATAACTACAATCACAAACACATTTTCTGGGAGTATGATTCATTGAACACAGTGAGACTTACTCTTGAGGAAATATGCTCAGCATTGTGATATTAAGGCGGACATTGCAATTCTTGCTAACAGACACCCACCAAAGAAAAAAAAGCTGTGTTGCTGTGTTCTTCCTCCAGTCATAGCACAACCTTTGCGGAAAATTTATGTAAATTCCAGCATATATGTTGTGGTTTTTTCTTCTGTGTCCAATTAACCAATAGGATTTAGCCATTTGTGTGACCAGATCTGTACAGTTTCCTAATATGTTTTGTTGTTATGGTGTTTTAATTAGTATTTTGAAATTGAATATATTTGCACATTGCCAATATAGATATCTTTGTGTACTTTCATGCATATACATATACTATGCAATAAAGAAGCCAATTCAAACTTAAAGGAATACCTAAGAAAATACTTTTTCACTGACTATATTTTCAGTGTGGTGCATAATATGTTTTTTCTTTAGACAGAAACTATATTCAGGTTGAAATGAGGCTTTTTTTCTGGGTGGGAAACTTTGAGAAGTGCTGATATAATCCATATTCCATATGTTCTGTGTTATTTAAAAAGGAAAATAATACTCATTTGCTCACACATGGCTATATAATATTTCATATGCTAGGAAGCACTTTTTAGTGTGCATGAAATATATATGAAAATTAATTTGGCATTGTGTCTGAAAAGTCAGACTTCCAATAAAAGCAAAACTGATCTACTCTTCAGTTCAACTGCTTCAAAACATGATGAAATAGTTGTCTAAAACATGTGAAAGAAGTATGGTCTTTTTTGTGTCGCACGGCTTATGTGCTGAAACAGCGTTCAGTGCAATGTGACACTGCTATTCTGAATAGTTTTAAAAATAAATTTAAAAACCTGATTTACCCATAAAATGCTTTAAATATGGCCAGGTCTTGTGGTGTCCATTTGTTTCTAGGTAATGTAGATATTATTAAATTGAGAACTGCTTGATATTACAGGTATAAGGATATCACTGTCATTTGGTTCCCACACTTACATATATGTACAGTAGTAGATAGGTAGCCGTGTTGGTCTGCCATAGTCAAAATAAAAAAATTCCTTCCAGTAGCACCTTAAAGACCAACTAAGTTAGTTCTTGGTATGAGCTTTCGTGTGCATGCACACTTCTTCAGATACACTGTGTATCTGAAGAAGTGTGCATGCACACGAAAGCTCATACCAAGAACTAACTTAGTTGGTCTTTAAGGTGCTACTGGAAGGAATTTTTTTATTTTGATATATGTACAGTGTTATAATTTGTGGGATGGAGAAGACGGCGCACTGTACCTTCTTCCTTCCACCACACGCAGAATATATAGTATGAGAAAGGTGGTCCTGGTGGAGGCTAGTAATGCATGGAACCATGATCTGTGTGGTTCTTCCCCTAAAAAGAGGAGGACTCTACAGTGAAATGAAAGAAAGTGAAATGTATATGAAGGAATACGTTGGACAAATTTGAACGGCATATGAGATGCCTTTCTGGTGTACTTTGACTATAACAACATTTCCCCCAAACAACAGCTGCTAATATCACCTGGGAATCTCACTCCTTGCCCAGATGGCATACATAAATTTTCGCCCCGTCCTCTTCTTTCCACTTGCTTCTCCTTCATCTGGTTGCCTTCCCTTTCCTCTTATCTTGATTGAAGACACAAGACTGGGTTTTCAATTATTCTGCAGAATCCAAAGACTCTAAGACAGGGACATAATTTAATTATCAAAAGCTCCCCATCCCCCACCCCTCCGATAATTACATACCGCACAAAGAGTTGGTTTGTATCTGTGCTTTACACTTTTACATTATGCTCGGATTTTAGTTATAATTATTCTCCTTTATTTCAGTTATTTATTGTTAATGAAAAATCCCAGCAAATAAGTAAACAAAGCCACACTACTCCTCTGAGGGATGAACAGCGCATTATCTTTGTGATAGTATGTTGACAAACCTGAGTTTGCTGTGATAGCATTTGTGTGTAGGAGAAGGTGATTATAGAGATGGACTGAGAGGCTGGAGGATTGTTTTACCGTGCCTGCATCTGTCAGTTCTCGATAATACTGGCCTACCTTCCAGTTGTTATAAGGATTACTAAGATAACACATGTAAAGTGCTTTGCAGTGTTCAACGTGAATGCTAAGCGAGTAAGCGGGAAATGAGCTATACTAGTGCATAATCTCATATCATGACCATTGAACTGGATAGTGGTTTCAGTGCTGAAATTTGGTTTTAAGAAAGCAGTAATCTGGTGCTGGAGATTCAGAGACTTCATATACCTTCTAGTGTGCATTTGGTATGCAAAAATCTGTATCTTTTGTATGCTGTATTTCCCACTTTGCAGAGCAGTGGATGTCCAATATATATGTTTCCAATGAGAGCAGGGCCCTTTTCATGCTGTAGCAAGAGAAACAACCAGAAACATGTACTTTGAAGTTGCATCCATATGTGTAGTGAGGAACATTAATGTCCTGGAACAGGAGAAACAGGAAGCTTGCTGTGAAAGGTCAGACACCAGAGAAGCAATTCTTTTTATTCT
Source organism: Podarcis bocagei (assembly GCF_964188305.1). Taxonomy (NCBI): domain Eukaryota; kingdom Metazoa; phylum Chordata; class Lepidosauria; order Squamata; family Lacertidae; genus Podarcis; species Podarcis bocagei. Next base: position 30,726,590 of record NC_138127.1, on the reverse strand, counting down.
CAAGTGATGAAGAAGTTTAATTGTCATATATCAATGTTACAATGCTTTCAAAGTTCATTCATTATTTCGTTTTATTTGTACGCTGCTTTTCCACACAAAAATATGCTCAAGGCAGCTTGCAACAAAGAAAACAGGAAAGCACTTCAAAGAAACACTACAAAAGCAATTTCATAATAATATAGCAAAACAATAGCAGATTTAACAACTTGCCAAAAACAAACAAACACATTTTGATACTAAGGCTATAAAAAGATTACGTAAACAAAATGCAGCACCCAGTAGCAAAAATAACAAGAGAGCTTCATTCATAGCTTCACCTCATTCCTAGAGACCCCCCTCCCATTATGTTGCTCACCGACCCTTTCCTTCAGCAGCTTTTTATAAGTTCTGGTACGATTGTGTGAATTCTTAGGTGCAGTGTACATACTGTTCTGTATCTGCGCGTGTTTCCATTGCTATAAACATTGGAAAAGGCATGACTGGAATAAGAAATGCCAGAACACAAGCATTCAGAAGCTGAAATTAAGGTGGAAGGAGGAACTGGAAAGGGGGTGGGGTGGGGGGTTAAGAAAACCCAGTCAGGGCACATGCATGAAACAAGTGGAAGAAAAAAGATTTATGTGATGAATATTTGCATGAATGAGCAAAACATTCCAAACCTGATGCGCTACTGAAAGATGGAATCATGCACTCACTTTCACCCAGCTGTCAGTCCATTTGTATTGATTAGCTCAGGAATTCTAATACAAGTCTCCTTTTACCTGAGAAACCATGGAAATTGTGCTCTCTTTGATCTTTATCTGGGCCTGAAGCTACTCTTATATTTATTGCCACTTAAGACTGTAGTGTAAAAATCAATTATTGCTCCCTCACTTTTAGCATTAATAATACATGTGCTTAATGTTTTCCCTCCATTGTGCAAGCCCCACATTCAAATGGTAGTCTAGTTTATTAAAACCAATAATATGTTCATAGAATGTGGACATGTAGTCATTAAGTCTGAAAGGTTATGAATTAAACTGTTTCAATTTAATGTGCTGTAGCAGACCAAAAAGAATTTCTGTAAGTGGCTTACTTATTGCATGGTTGTAGAAATTGAGACTATTTTTTATTTTTTTATGAACTTTTATTCCTTCAACAGGGAAACTTGTGATTTTACAATATTTTTTCTTGGTCTTTTTAAAATTAATCAAGCCAGACTGAAACTGGGATTGGAGCAAAAATACATGCAAAATATCATATTTCAAGGAACTGGTGTTTTTTTTAAGCCAGCTGTTTGAAGAAACTCTGTTGTAAGCTGTATAAGCTGTAATTTCATTTCATTCAAGAAACCAAATGGTCAAAATAGATGCAGTTCACAGCATTTACTATTAATGCAGGAGTTACATCAGTGCATATTTTATAGGAAGAAATTAACTGGTATTGATCTTTCCTTGTTTGAGCTAGTGCAATTCTGATAGCTTCATAGGGCCCTGTACTGCCAAACTTCTGCATATGAGGTTCTGATGTAGTGTGAAATCACAGATCTCTGAAAGCACTACATGGCTATATGTGGCAAATGAGATATGGGCCTTGTCATTACAGATAAATTTGGTTGTGGCAGCGAGTAGCCTGGTTCACACAGTGCAAACCCTGTGCCTGTGGGTTTACTTAACAAATGCGAGCAGAGGCCCTGGAATATGGAGTATTTGTGCTAAGCGCACTTCACAGGACAGGTAGTGCTGGTCCTTTGGCCAAGCAAAACAGTAATGCCGGTTGCCAGTCGTGAGACCAAGTAATACTTTCAGTCCCCTGAAAGTTACTACTCCGGCGTCTCCGCCTTCGGTCTTTTAAATTGCAAGTTCCTAGGGCCAGATACTTGTTTTTCTTCCCTGTAAGTTCCATATATCTTGCTTTAAAATAGTTCCATATATCTTGCTTTGAAAGTAATTCTTAAGCAGCTTACCAGAAAGTAAGTTTGATTCCAAAGGCCCAGGTTTCAAAAATATATGCTGAGGAATGTAGGCTTCCACAGCCTTTTAGTTTCAACCATTCTACTGGCCTTTGTTAAAAAAATTACTACATTGTGAATCAAAAATTTTGAGTCAGAATACGCAAATGCAATCTGATAAAATCTCTGGAGTACAAGAGTAGGCACAACTGTGGATTTAATTCACTGTGGCTGGCAGATGGTTGGCTACAAGTTTAAGGCTGCAACCATAAGTACATTAATAGTGACGAAACTTGTATAGGATGTCACTGCATATAAGTCTTGCAGTGATATGACTGGATGGGCAAGTTATCTAGGTTGCCTAAATCACACGTCTCCTTTTAGGTATTATAGCTGTATGGGATATTTGAACCATTAGTGAGGGTTGGAAACCATAAACCTTGCCCTAGTAGATAGCAGGTACAATGTATATACAAGCAGTTGTGACATGGTACCATTTTCTTGTTTTCAGCTGCAGTGCTCACATACGCTTAAGAAAGCACAATAGCAGTCATTAAAATTCAGTAGATACCAGTCTTACTGCTTGTTACCAGTCCAAAAAATGGAGCCTAGGAAAACAGTGAGGTTGATTGATGGTGATATTCTGAGAAAATGTACACAAACAAGCTGCTTAGGTAACTTGAGCACATGAAACCAATGTAGCATAAGCTCAAAGATCCTCTCAGCAAGATCTGATTCTTAATCTAATAAAGTTGCAGCCCATTAAACCTCATTTATGGTCTCTACATCTTCTTTCTGACTCCTGGGGCAAAATGCAGAAGCCATTTGATAATTTTTATTCAGCGACCATCCAGAGTAAATGAAGTAGCTACTGCAAAGGCCAAGTAATTTAATATGTCAGAATATCCTTAAAAAACATTACCACCATGTTTAGAAATCACAGGGCTCTTGTGCACATTTAAGAGTACACCTCCTTAAAAAAGAAATAACATAAAGCAAATTCAGCATTCCATAGTGCCAGCTAATAATTAACTGGCTGATGGGATTTATAGCCATAGTCCACCTGCTGGCTTGATGTCTGGAGGCTTGATATGTCCAAAAGCCTTAAGTGAGATATCAAATATCAACCCAGTCTCTTCTGTTATGGATCAAGTATTCCATTGTCAGACCCTTAATCCTTGCACTCAAGTCTGTATATTTGCTTTTATTCATTTTGGATTTGTGTGTGTGCAGAAAAGGGGCTTGTATCTTCTTTTTCACTTATCACCCCTACTTGGGACAGCTACACTCCAGAGAACCCAGTCTTGAATCTCCAGCACTGCCAGTTCCAGCACAGCTTGGATGTCATTGCTGATTCGCACTGTCTTCAAGCTCCACACTCCCCAAGAAATTAAGCATTGTCCCCATGTTACCCCAAGAGATGTCTAGGCATATTACCTATTTGGCAGCACATGATCAGCCAGTTTTATAAGAGATTAAAATAAATGCTTACATTGGATTACGGCCTAAATAACAGATTTAGGGGACAAACACATTCAAAGCTATCAAATACAATTTGTACAGTGTGACTCTGTACAGACACACTGTCACAAAATGAAAGTTATTTTCATTTCCCCTTACTTGGTTTCTGGATGGTCCAAATAAAAAGTCCCTTTAGGCATAAACAGCTTGCTTTGCCTTAAGATCAAAATCAACCCAACACAAATTTCATGCTCACCATTTGTTGTTTTGTTTCCTTCTGGACTAAGCCATGTATAAAGGAGCCCCCCAAATGGACTTCAGATGGGAAGCCCAGGGCAGGCAGGTGTGATGCACTTTTCTACCACTTCAAAATTTCCTGTTTGTTGGGGGGGGGGGAAGGAGCTCACATCCTTTTTGAAACACAGAACTCTAGTTCCATTAAAAGGCATATAGGGCCAAGGGGACGGAGAAGGGTTTTTCCGCTCGCACTTTAGGGACATCAAGGTATATAGGGTGGGAAGAAAGTGCACTGCAATTTCATATTCTGAACCCCACCCCATCTGTGTATGGGGTTGCTTTGTACCTCCTCGTTCAGTCATTCTTGCTTTTATTGCTGATAATTTGAAGAGGCAGCTGCTGGCTCATATGGAGGAAAGAGTCAGAGGAGTGTTACTGAGTGCAGTGAGTAACTATTGGGTAGAAGTTAGAAGGAACCTGATGCTTAGCCAGTCTCAGCTTTGCACAGCAACAGGCAGCTTGAAATGTATGGTGAGCGCAAAATGTAAGATTGCTGCAGTAACAAAGGCACAACCAGGGACATGTCTCTCTGTGTGAGGAGAAAAGGAAAGCAAGGGCAGAGGAGGGGGAGGGAAAAAACTTGAAGTGAAACTTAGCTAGCATAGAATAACTTGTTGCCTACAGACACGTAAACAAGTTTTAGAAACCAAAACCAAAATCATCAGTCCTATGAAAGAACAGGAAAGAACTGGACAGCCTTTGTTACCCTAATAGAGACAGCTGCTTTCTGTCTTTGGAGCACCCCTACCTGGCCTGCTTAGACCTATTTAATTGGAAAGAAAGCTATGTAGTGTGTTTGGAAATGCTCAGAGGAGGAAGAAAGTATGGAATTCTGATTACCAGACTTAAATGTATGGTTGTCTTGGTAACTGGATGGCACATTTGAGTTTATCTTCACAAGTTGTCTGATACATAAAAAGAATCATTTGTAATTAGATTGCTAATGAATTTTCTTGTCCTTTTCTACCAGGAAATTATTTGCGTTTAGGGCACCTTCTGCACATGGTTTATGTGCTGGATCAGGAAATGCGTATACACAGCTAGCAGCACATTTGGATGTTAGGAGTTTAGCACAGCCCACATTCACAATACATGCATGTCCCCGAACACAGTCTTGTTTCATTTTTGCGGACATAATCTGATGCGGTGTTTTATGTTACACCTCCCCTTCTGAGTGTTTCCAAAGCCCTTTATAGATGTTATCTTGCCTAGCCTTACAACAACCCTAGAAGTTCAGTACAGTGGTATCTCGGGTTACATACGCTTCAGGTTACAGACGCTTCAGGTTACAGACTCCGCTAACCCAGAAATAGTGCTTCAGGTGAAGAACTTTGCTTCAGGATGAGAACAGAAATCGTGCTCTGGCGGCGCGGCAGCAGCAGGAGGCCCCATTAGCTAAAGTGGTGCTTCAGGTTAAGAACAGTTTCAGGTTAAGAACGAACCTCTGGAACGAATTAAGTATTTAACCCGAGGTACCACTGTCCTATTATCATAATGTTAAGAAGGGAAGTGAATTGATGAGATGTCTAAGGCTAGTGAGTTCATGAATGTAGTGAAATTTTAGATGGGGACTATGAGCTCAGAGCTTATTGTCATGACCACTTTACTACAGCCACTCTCAAATTTGGAAACATAAGAACAAATTTAGTGGACAGAGCTAAGCGCATGCTACATAAATCAGTGCATCTTAAAAGCAATTAACTTCATTATATTAATATTATATTAATTCAATAGATTTTATTATTCAAATAACACTATCAGTCTACATAATTTTTATAGAGGAGCTGTGCAAGGAGTTAGTACACAGTGGACATTACACCTTTCAGAGGCATGGTGGAGGCAGAGTTGGGCCACCCAAGAGAAGTCTAGCATCTCTACTGAGCCAGCCTAAAGGTAGCACAGCAAAAAAAAATGTAGATTTTATTGCTCCTCCCACCTTTTGTGCTTGCTGGCATGAATGGCAGGGCTCATCTGATCTGTTTCACCCCACTAAGAGCCCAGAGTTAGTATTACTCTGTAACAAAGAGAAGGAAAGGAGATATGGAATCAATGAAGGTGACCAGTTTACATTATCCCACTTCTGGTTCTTCTCTCCAGCCAAAATAGTGCTTGAATGTGCATAACTGCATTTTTATGCATAACATGCAGTCATACAGGTTTAGGCACCATTTTGATTCGAGTTAAGAATTAAAAGGGGTGCAAGCCGGCCACCTTGATTTTGCAGAAAAAGAAGCTGCAGGGTATCACTCCAGAATATGTTCATAATAAAGATTTCCCCTGCCATTACCAAAAACCCCATCCCCACTTCCTTTCTCCTTCACAGGTGCTATTTACAGAAAACTACAGCTTCAGTGGCAAGTAGCAGCTAGGGTGGGCAATTTTCATCAGGAAACTAGCCTGGGCCCCCAAGCTACATCAGGAGAACCCATAGCTGCTTTTTCTAAAAATAAATGTGACCAATTTAATCATATTTATTGATAAAAACACATGAATTACCTAAACTGAAGGATTTATGTTGCTTAACTTTATGCAGCTTTGTATCCATTGTTATTAGTTTCAAGTCCAATGATTTTCTGTCGCATGTATTTAATAGTATGGGTGCGTGGTGTGTTAGTATTATAAGCAATTGCACACTAATGAAGTTTGGTTTGAGTTGGTCTGGTGTGTTGTTAAGGAATAAATATTGAATTTCAACAGACATTCAAACATTCAGCAGAGAACTTTTTAAAAAAGAAAACTTCTAATGCACAGTATACATGAAAAATGCACAGTCTCCGGTTTCACATCAGTTCTTCACAATTCTGTAGTTTAAGATATTTATTTGTATTTAATTTTAGGAAAGAACTACCATTCATTTTTCATTAACGTTGAGGAGATAACGTACTGTTAGCTGCCAGTCAAAAATGGAGTATAGGAGAATACTGACATTGATTGATGGACATGTTCTGACACTACACACATACAGTCTATTTAGGTCATTTGAGCATGAGGCCAGTGCAGCATAGCTCCAAAGATTAGAAAATAATCCTTTGCTTGAGTTATTCCAGGATATGTGAAAATTCACTTGACACCAGAGTTTTCTAAACCATTTCCTCCCATTAAGAACTGTGTCTACTTTGATATGGCAAATACAGTCAAGGTGGTTCTTCCACAAACTAAGACAAACATAAGATTTTCTGTATAAATTCTATTAGTGGCATATCACTTTACAATGGGCATTTTCAATTTCTATCATGTTCCTTTTTAACCGAAAATACATTGAAAATCAGATACTAAGGGTGAAAATAAGATGCTAAGGCTGTGTACAGGTTGAACTTCAATGTAATTTATTTATTTATTTTAAACAGAGTTTCCACTGCTGCCTTTGAAAAGGAAGAAGTTTATAGGCACCCTGCTGTCATCATGGAACTTTCCTTTCCTTGTATCACTGTGGGTGGCTTTGGGCATGTTAACCTGTCAATTAAGGCATCCCTCAGGAGCAATTTATGGTGCCTTGAAAGAAGTTGCACCTCTTGAGACTGCTGCACTCTGGGGCTGATCATTATATGAACATAGGTAGAAATCATCCAGTGACAGCCTGCAGCTGGTCATTCAATTGCATGCTCATCGAGGAGCAACTGCTTCCATATATCAGAGGCATGGTTAACAGAACCCCTCCTGGGCTGCTCTGGGATTGAAATTCCTCACTGCCATAGGTTTAGGGATTTAGGGACATCAATTTTCCATAGTAGACCAAGAGCTGTTTTATGAACATGCTAAAGATTTAGAGGCTATAATTTACTCTACATTTTCCTGTGTGGATATTTAATCTTCAGTGAATCTACACAGCTCAGATTACTGTATTTTTCGCTCTATAAGATGCAACAGACCACAAGAAGCACCTAGTTTTTGGAGGAGGAAAACAAGAAAAAAAAAATATTCTGAATCTCAGAAGCCAGAACAGCAAGAGGGATCGCTGCAGTGAAAGCAGCGATCCCTCTTGCTGTTCTGGCTTCTGGGATAGCTGCGCAGCCTGCATTCGCTCCATAAGACGCACACACATTTCCCCTTACTTTTTAGAAAGGAAAAAGTGAGTATTATAGATCCAAAAATACGGTACTTTCTCCTTCCCCAGTCAGGTCAGTTCTTCATGCATTCTACAGTGAAATCAGAACAGTGTTCTGGGGTGGTAATTTCAAATGCTTTATTTGGTTTTATTAATTATACTTCTGGGCAGATTGTCAGTGGTCTTTGTGCTTTGGAATGTGCCAGAATTTTCCCATCTTTCTGCCTTCAGCTATTAGTGCAACATAGTACTGAGCAACCTAAGCCAGTAACTTCTTCTTTTCCCCTCCCACCGGAATTTCCTTGGAATTTACTGGTAGGCTTTGATCTGCCATTTGGAAGCTATTTTGCTAACGTCTCAGGAGGGTGTGTGATAGTAACCCCATGATGTCACCTTTTCCCTGTTTGATCCTAGGAAGTAAAAGCCAGCCTTAACTTCCAGGAGTTAGGCTTTGGTTTACTCATTTTATGTATACAAAATGTTTGGATTTTGAATGCTTTCCTCAGTTTCGAAAATAGTTTGGTATGCAACATGGGGAGTTGTTAAGAGAACAACTTCTAAAGCCTCATTGGAATCATGGAACAAGTTTCATTTTTCTTTGGATCCTGGTTTTGGGCATCATCCCTGCATTGGCATTCATGTGAGCAGTTTGTGTGAGCTGATAGCTCATGAGTGTCATCACCATAATATGGAGTGTTATAGAAAATGTAGTTCTTGTAAGATATTTATTAAAGAAAGATATCAGAAGCTGCTTTATCCTAGGTTCAGCTCATCGTTGTAGTTTTTAACTGCCCACCCTGAGCTCCTTAGGGTCTGAGGGATGAAGTGCTTCCTAGCTCTGCTTCAATAGATCTTTTGTGCAGCAATGTCTGGATTGAATTGGGGGTTGTTACGCATGCAAGGCATGTATTCAAACACTGAGTTACCACCTTCCTTTTCATTACGTTTGAGAAAGTAATGCTTATGAATTGCCTACCTCACCAGGTCTGTTTGAATTATTCATGCAAATGATAATCCCCTGGTTTAGTAAGGAGTTGGCACCTTTATGCTAATTATATGTCAGTTGATAAAAGTGTGAGGACCTGATCTTGCAACTTTTTATCAAACAAAAATGTCAAGAAGCTGGGGGAGTGCTGCATTAGACATTTTAAAAAAGTGACCTTTATGGTTTTAAAATGTAACTATAGGTTTGTATTCTGCATTTTGTTCTCTGAAATTGTTTTATAAAGCAAGAGTACCAGGGATCATTGCATGCACTCTTAGGCACTTTGTGCAGTTCAAATAACAAAGTATGTGGGGTGTTTTTTTCGGGGGGTAGCTTTTTCCTCCCTCCGTGAATCAAAGCACTATGTAACTAACAACACCTCCAAATCAGATCAGGCCCCCTCACAAAGCCTTGTGTCACTCTGCTGTTTCTGTACAGAATAGCTATGTTTTCCTATATAGTTCTGTTTCTCCAGGTCCAGGGGATTTGCAAGAAGCTGTCCAAAATACTGCCTGTGGGCTTTTAAAATTTGTTTTAAGGCACAGCAGTGGATGGTTTAAGAAAAGAAGAGAAAAGTTTGAAACTTAGGTGGGTTTAAAACAAAAAACCCTAAGTTCTGCTTTGACATAAACAGCTCACAGGTCTTCAGAACTCTGCAGGCAGTATTCTAAGCACCCTCACATTGTAAGTTGCTTTGGTTTGCCTTGGGCAGGATAAAGTGACTAACAAATCTAATAAATAATACCAGTAATAAAGTGTTTTAGAGGCCTGTAAGGCTTAGTACTCAAAAGGCTGGTGTGGAGTTTCATTTTTTAAAAAATAAAATAAAAATAAAACGAAGTAAAATGTACAAGTAAGAATACACACCATTCGGTCACTTTCAAATTATGTTAAGGTTAAAAAGGGTAAACAAAATCCCCCACTATTTCCCTTGAAAGTATGACACTACTACAGATTATGGAAATGTGTTAACCCCTGTTACTTCAACCACAAAAAGTCCCTTATCATACTTTTCTGCAAATTTGCAAGCTTAATCTGTTTTGCAGTTGGGGCCCCTATGTCTGCAAATTTTATCCACTTTGACCAAAAGGAGGAGAGGTTATATGTATTCTTAAGTATTCAACTCAGATCCTGAAACATAAAGCAGAGAGAGTGCAGAGCTACTCGGAAACAAATTGAACTTCAAAAATTCAAAGATGCAAAGTGAACTTTGGGACCCATGAACACCTCTGATAAATACTGAAATTGAGATGCCTTGCTGTGTCTAAACTGCATATAGTTTATTCATCTAAATCAAAGGTAAGAATTTGATTTTGTGAAAGCTTTTCAGAATAAATAACTCAGTGGTGAGGATTGCATATATACGATTAACCATTAGCACAGTATTAATTAATAATTAACGAAAACTTGCAAAAGATTGTGCAGTTCAGGAGAGAAGGAGCGAGAAAAATTACCCATCCACTGTCTTGTGTGACTAACTCCAGTAACTTCTATCTCTTTGGTTCTGAGAATATAGAGTAATCATGGGGTTCAGTCCTTTACATATGTTAGCATTAACTACGTGGCCCAAAATCACTGTTCTATGGGCCTTTGGACCACAATAAAGATTTATTTATTTTTAACTAGATGGCCCAGAATCACTGTAGCATATCTTAGAATAAAAAAAATATTTGTGTTACATTGAATTTAACACTGTCTCTATACTATATATAGCAACAAAGATAAAAATATATCCAGTTAGCCTAATAATTTATCTGTGTTACCTGTGACTAGGGGCCACATGTGATTTGTGTTCCATCAGTTCCAAATCATTTCATTTTGTTTTGCTATGCCTCCCCCTTTTTTGAATGCTCATTACAATTGTTTCTATTGCAACAGAATCCTCATACAGTGGTACCTCGGGTTAAGTACTTAATTTGTTCCGGAGGTCCGTACTTAACCTGAAACTGTTCTTAACCTGAAGCACCACTTTAGCTAATGGGGCCTCCTGCTGCTGGTGCACTGCCGGAGCATGATTTCTGTTCTTATCCTGAAGCAAAGTTCTTAACCTGAAGCACTATTTCTGGGTTAGCGGAGTCTGTAACCTGAAGCGTATGTAACCTGAAGTGTATGTAACCCGAGGTACCACTGTATAGAATTGAGGGTAATATTGGTGGGTTAAGAATTTCAACTTATCCCTGTTACATAGTGGAACCTTTCACTGAATCATTGGGCCTGTGAAGCAGTCATCAACAAAAGAAAACAGTTGCTTTTTTTCAGGGTTTCGCATGGAGGTTGTGCAAGCCCTAACCTAGCTTTATATTATGGCCAATTTTGGGAAAGCTCTGCCAATTTCATGCGATAGCCTCAAATGCTCGAGCAGAGAAAATGTCCCAGATTCTGCACTGAAAATGTTTTTGTTTAGTTTTTTGTGCCGGATTGGGGAGGGTAATTTTTAAAAAATAAATAAATACATACATTTAGGAATATAGCAAACATTGTTTCTAACCTAGGCTTGTACATAAGAAAAACAAATTCCAAAACTATATGAATAGTTTTGGGCTCACTCATTCAGCGATATACCTGAAGGCTTTAATTTCATTTTACCATGTTTATTATAATTAGGTATTCTCAGCACACAGATGTTTGAATCCAGCTTTAGATTTCTAATTTATCATGGATATGATTGAGTTCCTCCACTGAATTAAGTTCTATGTCAAAGCCGTGTTTTAGTATTTTACGTGAGTGTTTCTTTGCCTGAACACTAGGGAAATAACATTGTTCTTCAATAATATATAGTGGTACCTCTGGTTAAGAACTTAATTCGTTCTGGAGGTCGGTTCTTAACATGAAATTGTTCTTAACCTGAGGTACCACTTTAGCTAATGGGGCCTGCTGCTGCCGCATGATTTCTGTTCTCATCCTGAAGCAAAGTTCTTAACCCAAGGTACTATTTCTGGGTTAGCGGAGTCTGTAACCTGAAGCGTTTGCAACATGAAGCATCTGTAACCCGAGGTACCACTGTACAGTATAAGACTACAACCCTAATTTATCTCTTTGCAGTCTCCAGGCTCTCCAAGCACGGTTGTTTCAGGGTGCATAGTAATATTAATATTAATAATTATTTGTCACTGCTTCTGTGTTTTTTTTTTAATGTCTTAGCAAAAAAAAGTCTATTTAGGCACACACACACTTCCTCTGATGAGTTATAAAATGGTTAAACTCTGCAGTCAAACCACATATCAGTTTCCTCAAAATGCCATTAGGAAACTGAGATAAATGGTGCAGCATTTTCTGTGTTGACATGATGTTTGCCTGTCCGATTGCATCCTTCCCAACAGACAGCAGTGAAGCAATTACAAAATAAAAAGACATCTGTGCCAAGGTTTGGCTAGCCAAAGAGGGCAAACTCTTGTGTTTAAGAGGTATAGAATCCAATCGATGAAAATGTCTGGACCTGTTAGTACCAATAAAGCTGAAGGCCACTGGGAAGCTCAGAGAGGGTCTTTTGTTGTGGAGATAGAAAAGAGGCCCAAACGGTGACACTTAGGGAGGAATGAGGTCAGCCAGTACGATCATCCATCTTCCTCAGTGGCAGCTTTCTGTCAGCTTCTAACCCTGCTCAGCAGAGGATCTAAACTTCTATTGTTGACACCAGCCAATTCTCAGCCAAGTGTAAATGAAGTTAATATTCACTGACCTTATGCATAGCCAATGAAGGCCCTCAGTGTCATCTTGGAAATAATGTTATCTGACACTTCAAAAGCAAATGCTGGCAGGTTGTTTGTGTATTTTTTCCTTGGGTAGGTTTTTGTGTGTGTGCTGCACAAGTAAGCAGAGCTCCATTGTTCAGCTATCACACTATTCCCCCTCCCTTTCTTTATATTATGTGCCCAGAGGATATTTCTACTTTAAATCATCCTAAGTATGTCTTGGTTTTTCATATAACAATGCCTTAATGATAAGTGTGCATTGACTGTCGTTTAGAGATACAGCTCTCAGTAAAGTACATTTCAGCAGTTATAAACATTAAACATGTTAAATGAATACAATAAGTAGGTATACAAGACTTATATACGGCTCAATCAGAAACACATACCTCTAAGTAGTTTATGTAAAATGATAGAAAATACCAATAAAGTAACAGACATTTAAAACAAGTAGACATGATAGAAATATCAACATTTATCAACAGTTTAAAAATGAAAATACATTTGAAAAAAATCTATATACACATAAAAACAAAACAAACACAGCTCGGGTAACATGAGCAAGGCAAGATATACCAGTGAAATAGTTTTCCCTTCCAACAAAACCCCATTGAAAGGTAGTGGCAAGGGTGATTTTACATTTAGTAATAAATTTCTTTTGCTGTTACCTTAAAAATATGTATCCAGTGAAAACTGATAAGAAATTCTCAACTGGAAAGAGCAAGAATTACCAAAAGTCCAGACATCTGGGGAAAGCCTTGGAATAAATAAAAACTAGATGTAAAAAGTGATATTATTAGTAGACTCAATGTTCTGGTTTGTATGTTGCAGAAAGCCAATCTTGCAGCTTCCCAGATTAGAGATTGTGTGTGGTTTGTTCCTCTTTGGTTGTTCTGCTGCTGCTTCCCACTGAGTGAGATCATAATTTGGCCTTGTGTGTCATTTGAACCCAGGTTTAAGATTTTACTTTCTCCATGTGAACCATGAAATGTAAGTAAGGTTGAGCTATGGTTTACAGTGGTTGGTTTGTCCCACAAAAAGCATGTAGGAAGTGATCCAAGTGATTGATAATTTTGGCATGGAGTGAAAAGTAATTGTTTGATCTGGGAGCGCCAAAACTAGTGAGAAGGCTGATAAGTGATTATTTGACATGCTTGATAATATGCTGAGAATAAGCAGAACAGATCTGCATCTAATTCACATCATTCATATTAGATGTGGCTGTAAACAGTCCATAGAAATTTTGGAAAGTCTATATTGATTTTTCTTCACTTCATCAAACTTGTTTATTTATACTTATTAAAGACATGAACATGTTTTCTGGAACTGCAAATTTATTCAGACAGTAAATGATCACCTGCTTTTCCCATTAAATTAATTTAAGTCAGATGTGATAGACTGGGCCTGATCATGTTCCTACGCCAAAGGATATGAAATAAACAAGAATTTAAAAGGAAAGAAAAAAGATTCATAGCTGTGTTTTATTAGTCTTAGTTTGCCATCTGTGGATGATCAAAAAAGTCCATTCAATAATTGCTGAATTCATTTGATAACTAGATGGGATTATAATTGTACAACACTAATATTATTATATAGCACTAATCCTATACATAGTATTAAAAGCACCATGAATATTTTACAAACTATAAAATAGTAAACACAGGTGCCGGTTCGAATCATGGTGCTTGAGAAAGGGATCTTATATTTACCTTTTTACACCACAATATTCCAGTGAAATATTTCTGCATATTATCTTCAGAAACGAAGTAATGCTTCCCATTAAGACATCGGTACATGCATGTTGTGTGTAGCCATGCCTCGGTCGGGTGTTAAATTACCCCCGGAAAATGCAGGAATAATTTCCATGAAAACATAAACAAGCTGCAAAAGTATTTATGGAGAAACTTATTCTCCCCCACCCCCAGCCAGTTAAGTAGAATTCCTTCAAAAACATAGCATCTTCCATACTCTGTTATTAACAGAGTCTTAGATCACCTCAACGACTAACAAACTTACTGTTATAGCATAAACTATCACAGACTATACAAAGGCTAATGTGTTATATAACAATTGTGGTTCAGTCCTCACAGAGTAGTCAAATTAGTATACACTATAATCCCACCTACAGGAAATGTATTTGGGATTTGGATACTAGTATGAAATCCGACAGGGCAGGGCCCATGTTCTTTCTGTGTGTGTCGTTCTGCATATTGTTGATGCTAAATGCCTCTGCTACCATAAACCTGCCCATACCCTAAGAGCAACATCCAAGGCCCTTTTCTGGATGTCACCTCTGAGAGCGGTTTGGTTCTGCTCTCCCCTTATGGAATGCTTTTCCCAGCAAGGTCCAGCTGGAGTGAATGATACTATCCCTTAGGTGCCTGGATAACAGTTTCTTCAGCGCTCAGGTATTTGCTGGCACACAGCAGGCTGCTTATTATTAATTGATTTCTGTCAGTCTTTGGTTATTGACTGTATATTGTAGGGCACTGCAGTGGAATACAAAAGCCCAGAACATTATTTTTTAATCTGAAGAGTGATTTCTTTTTCTGTGTGAAAAGGAGAGAAAGCTCTTGAATTCATTCACAGGACATTCCTTTCGTTTCCTGCTTTCAATATTGAATAGGTATTTTGCCTTTTAGGTTCCGTAGGCCAGGAACTAAACAAGTGATCCTCAAATAATCTAAATGAGAAGTGTTTGGTTAAAAGTACACTTCTGTTTGTTTTCCCTGTAAAGAAAAGAAGTAAAGAAAAGTCAGAAGACAGGTTCTTTGTACTAAATGTCAGCAGAAGATTCATTACGCCAGTAGTGACATCTCTGGCTGTGAATTGTGGGTTTCTGAGAAGGTGGCTGCTTTTTCTTTGTAGCTGTCCGAGGGAAAAATAATCCTTGCATTACCAACAGCTGTTTTTATGTTGTCACTCTGTCCAGCTTTAACACAGTAATTCTGTCTCTGCCAAGAATGTCAGAGTAAGTAAGTAAGTAAGTAAATAAATAAATAAATAATCATGTAGGAAGATAAAATCTCAGGAGGCGTTAGTATGATTTTTCTCCTGATTAATGTTATTTTTAGTGGTGCAAGATTGTAAGGAGCAAACTTTTGACCCGCTTCTGTTATTCAGAGTAATAGGTAACTTTCACCTTCTCTTTGTCTGGGTCTCTGTAGAGAAGGTATGTATGGATTGGAGTTCACTGTGTATTGCATTGTAAGCATAGCTGTGATTTTTCCTGACAGTTACATCAGTAGGGATAAGGAAGGAGGGGTGAAATGGAATTAAAGCATGAAAAATTACTTTTTTCTCTTGGGTTCTAGAAAACAGGCTTTGATGGCCTTCTATGCAATCTTCAGCACATCTGCTGGTAATTAAATTTATAAAGAATAAACATCAAAATTGTGTTTGAAAAATTTAATATTGCAAGGGGGGAAAGGCAAAACAAAATCAATTGAAAGTGTAAATAGAATATTTTATGGTCAACATTCTGCATTGTTCAATAAATAAAGAGTAAAATTACATGACTGATAGAAAACCATATTGAAGGCCAGCAATTAAACTGTGTATATGTACCAGTTTGCTATAAGCATGAGAAGTAAACAGATTGTTGTTGGCATACCTCTTTCTTGAGAGATAATGGATTATGCCCCGGGGTGTATGTGAAGTCAAATCACCTGGGACGCGGGTGGCGCTGTAGTCTAAACCACTGAGCCTTTTGAGCTTGCCGATCAGAAGGTCGGTGGGACGAATCCCTACGACAGGGTGGGCTCCCATTGCTGTGTCCCAGCTCCTGCCAGCCTAGCAGTTCAAAAGCATACCATGCAAGTAGATAAATAGGTACCGCTGTGGCGGGAAGGTAAACGGCATTTCCGTGCGCTCTGGTTTCCGTCACAGTGTCTCATTGCACCAGAAGTGGTTTAGTCATGCTGGCCACATGACCCAGAAAGCTGTCTGTGGACAAACGCAGGCTCCCTCGGCCTGAAAGCGAGATAAGTGCCACAGCCCCCTACTCTCCTTTGACTGGACTTAACTGTGCAAGGGTCCAGTCAGACCTTTACCTACTGAAGTCAAACCGCTGCATTAGTAGCACCCAAGTGACCTCCCTGGGGCATTGAGATCCTGGGCTGCCCAGACCCCACACATCAAGACTCCGCTCATGGTCTCACTGATGTGGTCCAAAGGAAAGCAGAGCAATATGTTTGGTACCAGCATGGCTGCAGGAGTTGCAGGAAGGAGGCATACAAGGCAATATCCAACTATCTTAGGGACTCCAATCCAGATTTGTGTAGTGTTTACCCTTTAGCCTTTTCTTCTCCCAAAGTTATCCCACAAGGCAGCAGAGGTTTAGGATAAGAGTTTTCCTTCTCTAAGATGGGCTACCTTCTCAGGTTCACGAGCCTCATCTGCCCCTCACTTCCACCCTACAGCATGTGCAGAAACCGCCTTCTTGACCGATAGATAACACATAACACCGTGATCAAAATGCCAGCCTGTATGAAGTTTTGTTTTTTAATTTTTATTTTATTAAAATGAGACTTCGATCATAGAACAAAATCGTCACAGAAAGCAGACGTGATATATCAAAGAAGAGACAAAGACCAGGAATGAGACATCAGCAATACATTCCAGACTTTTGATGTAATAGATATTGTAACAATTCTATAAGAATAAACAAATGTAAAAATTTAAAAAATGTCCAGTAGCACCTTAGAGACCAACTAAGTTTGTTCTGGGTATAAGCTTTTGGGTGCATGCACACTTCTTCAGATACACTTAAAACAGAAGTCACCAGACCCTTATATATAGTGGGAGGGTGGGGTGGGGTTTTTCTCAGAAGGGTAGTAGGAGATGGGTGTTTGACTCAAAGGGTATGGTAAACCTGTTGATGACAGTTAATGACTGCAATTAGTTCTACAGGAAAAAGCAAGGGATAGTATGCAGATGACCAAAAATAGCTTTAGCATATGTAATGAGACAAGAATCCAATATCTCTATTCAGACCAGGTCTCTGCATAGTTTTCAGTTTAGTAATAAGTTGTAATTTTTTTATTTATTTCAACTGCGTCAGACCAACAAAGCTACCTACCTGAATCTATAAGAATAAAAACATCCTTGGTGTGGATAAGAGATATCCACGTCAATTGAACTTGTTTACATTGGGTAACATCCAGCTCTACTTTACTCAGAGTAGAGCCATTGACTCATACTCAGTGTAGGCCTATTTATCTGGCTTTCATTATACATTGCAATTGCTGTGGAGGTGTGTTACTGCATCTTTCGTAAGTTTCTTTTAGTTGGTGGCTTGTTAGATGTGTGGTGATGTCTCTGTGAGTCATTATCATCACACCTCTACATCCTTTTGCTCCTTGCCTGAGTACAACATAACAACTTTCTTGCTGGCAGCTTAAAAAATATAAATATAAATGTGTGTGTGTGGGGGGAATTATTTTGGAAACTGTAATCATAGTACATACACTGGAATGTACACCAAAAACAAATATTGTGCCAAACCTGAATATCAGAATTTTAATATAGGTAAACAATAGTCTTGCCCAATATCCTTCTATTAAAACAAAACAAGAACAAATGAAAATGAACGTTGCCCACACCCAAAAGCACAAGTTTCCATCTTGAAATATAATGAAGGGCTGGTAACATTTCTTATTGCTCACTGCTGGGGGAAGAAATATCTGTCCAGAAACATCTGTCTAGAATGGGGATAGATTGTGGAGGGCAGGGAATACTACCGGTACTTGTGGGGAGAAACCAGAAAATGCAACACAGAAACTTTCCATCAAGGACCATCCACAGGTTTGGATGGGAAGCAGTAAACACCTACAGGAAAATGAAGGCTAAAATATATTTCGTGTGGATGCTTCTGTGGCAATCACACACAGAGAAAAATTCAATCCGAAAGACCCATTTGCAGCATAAATCTCCTGTATGGAAGCACTCTAAGAAGCTTGATTGCTGTGCAACTATATGACCTATAAAGCCAGCTGTTTTATACATCCATGCACAGTTGTTCTTTAATGTTAATGGTCCCATTCTTGGATCACACTCTTTTGATGGTTGAGAAGCGCGGGACTATACCTCCATTTAATAGCAGATAGTCACTTTCTCTCTCTCTCTTTTTGCAGAAAGCAGAACTTGGAGGGCATTGTATCAATACATGGGCATAGCCAGGATTTTTGTTAGGGAGGCAGGCCTTTTGTTGGGTGAGGCAGAACCTCAGTTTGCTATGTATTTTTATTGATATTTATTTTTTCATTTGGGGGAATAGCTGCCCCTCCCTGCCGTCCCTTGTCTACACCCTTGTAGCAATGTTTTAACTGTAAGTTTTCCTTATGTAATTTGAGAAATTGTTCTGTGATTATTACTTAAAATGTATTATTTTACTGTTTACTCTTTTGTGTTGTTTCTACATTTAAAACCTAAATAATAAATCCAAACCTACTGCTAGCATCCCTTTGTGGAATGGTGAGGCCACATCCACATCCATTCTCTACTGTTCACAGGGGCCATGATGAAAGCTGGTGGGGAACCGGGTAATTAGGCATGAGGGCAGTGTGACAGGCCAGTTCAGCCCTGCCCTTGGAATTCCTCGTTCCAGGGCTTTCTCCTCGCTCCCATTGGTAGGGATCCTCCTGGGAGGCTGCCTGAATAGAGGTAATTGTGTTCTGAAGGCAAAAGGTGGGTGCTGGGAGGCTAGCTTAGCCAGGAGAGCTATGTGGAGGGACACCTCCTCTTAATCCACAACCACCACCAAGCCTGATGTAAGGTTTTCCTGTGAAACTTGTAAATAAAAGCCTTTACATTATCAATACAGTGGTACCTCCAGTTGCAAACGGGATCTGTTCCAGAGCTCCGGTCGCATCCTGAGGAATTCGCAACCGGAGATGCCGCTTCCGCACATGTGCATAGCACATAGAGTGCTTCTGTGCATGCGCACACGGCGAAATCCGGAAAAATACTTCTGGGTTTGCCGCATACATATCCCGAAGGATACGTAACCGGAGGTGAACACAACTAGAGGTACCACTGTACTTTGACCCTTTTTTATCACATTATTGCCACTTTGACCCTACTATATTTTTTTTTGTATTTCTACAGATATACTAATTTTACCTTTTTTAAAAAAACTGATATTGAAACAAATCTATATCTACATAAGTACAACATATTCACTGAAACTTTCAGCATGTGGAGTTGGGAGAGAAACTGTGAAAACTTAAATATGCTAGGCTGTCATGGACTGAGAAGAGGAGGAATGGTGGAGACCCTTCCATGGAGGAGGAAAAGGAAGACAGTATAGATTTACAACAGGGGTTTGAGGGAGGTCGCAGCTCAGAGGCAGATGAGGGGAACAGTTGGGAAATAATGGGAGAGGAGGAGGAAGTGGGGTGACAGCTGATGGACACAGTGTCTTTAGAAAGCATTCCAGACCCCTCCTCTCCCAGAACCCAGCAAGCCTTGAAAGTAGGAGAGCAAAGACAGAGGGCACTTGTCAGCACCCGTAGAGGAGATGATGATGAATGAGGAAGTAGGAGAGATGAGGGGAGGGGGGGGGAGATTCACTTGGGACAACACCATTATCCAAGATGCTGGGTTCTACAGCCTCTTTTTGTAAAGTTTTAAATAAAAAAGGACTGTAAGAAACATTTCCTTGTTTTTATACTATCCTGGGCCACCAGCTGGGAGCCGCTGACAGCACCCTTCAGGCATCCTTTTTAGTTTGCATTCACAAACTTATTTATGATTGTGATGCTACCAGGGTACTCATATTACAATCCCGTTTTTCATACTGTTTGTGCCAGAAAAAGGTTTGGGGTGGTCACATTGCTTAGATTCCAATCGGTTCACATCCCATATCTTTCTGAACCAGAAATGTTCTTGTTATTCCCCTTGGATCTCACCGCTTTTGTTACATGATAGCCCCCTACAGACAGCAATAATTTGGTACCATTGTAGGAGTATCACAGAATAAACTGAAGCAGAACATATCCACTACTAGGTCAAGAATATGTTGCATAATACACCCACAACAAAGCACCTACCTGGAGAGGTATCTGGTCTGCTTTGCAACTGAACCTATAACTCCAAAGTCAGTTTGCCACCACAGCATGTTTTTAATATAGTATGTTTAAAGTTGTACCCATCTCCTCTAATCCTGCCCCCCCCTACTTCTACCAAATAGGATTTGTGTGCCCGGATGTTTTTATCTGCTTATTCTTTTCTTTTCTTTTTTGTACCGTTAACTTCCAAAAAGCCATCTCATCTCAAAAAGAGGCAGAAGAAGAGTCAATTAAATCCAATTTATTGTTCGCAGAAATGTTTACACAGTACCAATACCTGAGCAAATTCTTTAAAAATTGGGTGCTGAATATAGTAGGATTGCTATTTTTGAGCAACAGAATATATATACATGGCCCGCAGAAGCTCCTTCGTAAGTGATAATATACAAAATGGAAAGAAATCAGCTAGGCTCTTAGATTTCACAACTTAGACTGAGGTTGCAAGCGTATATAAATATATTTGCCAACAGACCACAAGAGCTTGCAGAAAATTGCACTTTGTAAAACGGCGAAAGATATTTGAGTGCAGTCAGTAAGCAAAGTGGTCTGCCGAGTGGTCTGCCTGGCTTGGACATACCATATTTTTCCATGTATAAGACACCCCCATGTCTTGGGGACTCCAAATTAAGAAAACACCCCTCAGCACTACCTGTGTATAGGACGAGCCCCACTTCTAAACCACTAGTCTTATACATGTAAAAATAAAGCACTGCTAAAGTATGATTTTGTATTACACAGTCAGGTGTAACTTTTGCGGTCCTCCTGTTATAGCTGTGGGAAAGAGATCTGAAGCTTTCACTTCTGTTTTCAATTTACAAAAGTTTAGTGGTGCCTTCCCCAACTTATTGCCTCCCCAGTATTTTGGACTATTAACTTCCATCAACTCCAGCCAGCATGGTCACTTGTTAGGAGTAACATTCATTCATTCATTCATTCATTCATTCATTCATTCATTCATTCATTTATATTTTTATTATTTTAGAAAATTGGTTTCAATATCGCCAAATAATGGAAATTTTTAAACAGGATAGGAAAATCGGTTTCCAAGTGGAGAAATCAAAACTAGAGACCGAATTGCTAGAATCCAATACTAAGAATTTATCTAGAATGTATAACTTGCTGTTGAAATGGAACACACAGGATGAAACAGTTAAATCTGCTATGATTAAGTGGGCGCAGGATGTTGGACACAACATTATGTCAGATGACTGGGAATGGTTATGGAACACCGGTATCAAATTTACGGCATGTAATGCCTTAAAGGAAAACATTATGAAAATGGTATACAGGTGGTACATGACCCCAGTCAAGCTGGCAAAAATCTATCATTTGCCCGATAATAAATGTTGGAAATGTAAAGAGACTGAAGGTACTTTTTACCACCTTTGGTGGACATGCCCGAAGATAAAGGCCTTCTGGGAAATGATCTATAATGAAATGAAAAAGGTACTTAAATGTACATTTTCTAAAAAACCAGAGGCCTTTCTCTTGGGCATTGTCGGCCAATTGGTGACAAAGAAAGATAGAAATTTCTTTATGTATGCCACAACAGCAGCAAGAATACTCATCGCAAAGTATTGGAAGACACAAGATTTACCTACTCTGGAAGAATGGCAGATGAAAGTGATGGACTATATGACACTGGCTGAGATGACAGGCAGAATCCGTGACCAACGTAAAGAGATGGTGGAAGAAGAATGGAAAAAATTTAAGAGCTATCTTAAGGACTACTATAAACTCAACGAATGTTAAAATGTTGTGGTTGCTAGAAGTAACAGGGTACAGGGATACAAGGTTAGATAATAAAGGAGGACTAAGATGACAGAGATTAGAAAGTAACAACTGGGAGTTGCTAGTTCAAATATGGACACTGGGATGCAGAGAGGGGGGGTATGGGGAAGTCCAAGAAAAGAGGTTTATGAAAATATCTTTGAAAGTATTTTGTATGTTTGTTTTGTTTTGTGTTTGTTTGTTCTTTTTAAAAAATGCTGTAAAACCAATAAAAATTTATTAAAAAAAATATATTTTTATTATTTTATTTTATTTTATTTATTTATTTATCAAATTTGTTTACTGCCTTTCATCCAAAGATCACAGGATGGTTCACAACATAAAAATACAAAGTGAAAACACGAAATACACAATAAAACAAATGCAAAAGCAAAGTAAACCAATAACCCACCTTTCACAGACACATTGAAAAGACCACAGAATGTTAATCAGCCAAACACCAGCATTGTTTTTATTTCTTAAATTTGCTGGTAAGAGCTTTTTGATGGTAAGTGCTTCTTGACTGTGGAACAGACTCCCTTGGAAGGTGGCGGACTCTCATTCATTGGAGGTTTCTAAGCACAGGTTGGGTGGCCATCTGTCATGGATGCTTTAGTTGAGATTCCTGAATTGCAGGGGTTGGACTAAATGACCCTCAGGTTCCCTTCCAACTCAACAGTTCTATGATGGGATGTGTAGCCAAACAGCAGAGGTCACTAGGCTGAGGAAGGCCAGTTTGCAAATATCTGAAATAAATAGTAATGTCACATTATGCTTGTGCTTTGAATTTTGGTTTATCTTAGTAATGGTGGGTTGTTGTTGTTTGGAAAGAAACCAGTTTCATAAAGAATAGTTGGACATTGTCTTGTTTCAGTAAATCATAGTTAACACGTGTACAGTTTGTCTTCATTCTGGCATGACGTTAAGATCCTCCTACTCATTGAAGAAGGAAAGGGGAGCAAGGAACTGATGATGCTTAAAGGGACGCGGGTGGCGCTGTGGGTTAAACCACAGAGCCTAGGGCTTGCCGATCAGAAGGTCAGCAGTTCGAATCCCCATGACGGGGTGAGCTCCTGTTGCTCGGTCCCTGCTCCTACCAACCTAGCAGTTTGAAAGCACCTCAAAGCGCAAGTAGACAAATAGGTACCGCTCTGGCAGGAAGGTAAACGCCGTTTCCGTGCGCTGCTCTGGTTTGCCAGAAGCGGCTTAGTCATGCTGGCCACATGACCCAGAAGCTGTACACCGGCTCCCTCGGCCAATAAAGCGAGATGAGCGCCGCAACCCCAGAGTTGGTCACGACTGGACCTAATGGTTAGGGGTCCCTTTACTCACTGAAGGAAAGGGGAGCAAGGAACTGATGATGCTTAAAGTTTGAAGAAAATTTGAAGTTATATCTGAATGAGACCTACCGTATATAGATTGTAGTGCTTTATCTCCTATTTGGAAAAGCAGCAATATTTTACATGAATGTGATATAGTTGGGGATTTGTCAGTAAATTCTATCAACATTGGTGTGCGAGGGTCAAATTGGATAATTGCAAACTGTGATGTGACTGCTCCCCCCCCAAAAAAAAATTCTGTTTCATTAGTTCATTAGGAATGATGAATTTGTGCCAATTGCAACTACAATATTTGGCATGCTCGACAGTTTTAGAGTTACTAGCATTGTTTACTAAGTACAAGTAAAATAATCATGCACTCATTAGGGCATCAGAAAGTTTTCCAGTGCCAATTACCCTATGCAAATTATCCTATTTTTCAAAAGATCCCCCCCCCTCAAAATCTCCACCACTGATTATGCACAGATGTCCTCATAATCCATTTCAAGAAAATGTGGTTCTAAGTGGAAGACTAGTGGGAGAATACTGGGTATCTAATAGTTTGCCTAGTTTTTCCTCTTAAAATGACACTGAGATTTCTTCTATCTCAAGCCCAGGTTACTAGAAACATCAACCTGGGAGGTGAGCAGCTTAAGGGAAATTTTAAGCAGGTATTTTTGTGTCTTTCCGGGTCCTTAAGTTTGATAACATTTGGGCATTAGAATGTGAGGCATGGGGGGGGGTGTTGTTTCCAATAGTTGCATTTATTTTTTTTGCTTGTGACAGTCTGGAGATAGGAAAGATGTAGAAACAATCTTTATAAATTTAAGTATTAAAAATAGAACAACTTTTTTTAATGTACCGCCTGTTTGAAAATGAAGAACATTCCTGATGCTGCAGAAAGGTAACCCATTTTAAACTCATTAAAAACACATTGAATGTTTATTCTCACTACGATGTGCTAATAGCACTTTGAGCTATTAGTGAGTGTCTGTTGTGCATTTGCAATAAGTTGCATTGCTGGGTCAGCATGTGTGTTGCCATTTTGTGATAAATGAGTGGTATTAACATAGCTGGGCATAAGTAGATTAAAAATAGCTTAGGATATCAGCTTTTATTGTATATTTCAGCTATTTCCTCCTGCTTCTAAAATTATGAGCCAAGTGTTAAATAATTTATGACTTCACGTTTACAAATAGGGTTACATCATATTGATTTTGTGCTACAATCTGGAGTTTTAATATGGACGGATAAAATTCACTTCCACTTTAGTCTTCTTGTCGGTGTGATGTACCTGAGGTTCTTAGGACCCTTCTTTTATTGCATAGAATACATGGGGGTGGAAAGAAAAAAAGAAAAGAAAAATGTCTTTCTCCCTTATCAAGCTTGAATAGAATAATTGTAAATGTTGGGTGAGCTGGTGAAAAACAAGAACAATGCCCTACACACACACACACACACACACACACGCACACATCTATATATCTATATATATGAATGATGGAGGGGAAAATATTTGTAAAACACTATTTTAAAAGCAATATTTCTATGCAGCCACTTCATGCTACTACAAATCTTTTAGATCTAAGATTATATCAATGATGCTTTGTGATTACGTATAGTCTTGCTGTCATATGTGGCTGGAATACTAATGGATTGAGTGGAAGAGGGAAATTCGCCCACTCCACATTGCATAGACATGCCTACTGGGAATGGGAGCTCTACTCACAGAATTTGCCAACACCAGAATTTTAGGCATAATCCCCTGGGCCACAGCCAACCCCATTTAGCAGCACTGCCTTTAAACCAGGGGTTGAGGGACTCATTAGGGCCATGCTCTGGTGGAGGAGAATTTCACTCATTTCATTCTGTGCTGGTTTCCCAGCATTGCTGCTGACTTCCCAGTATTTATAATCCCTGATCCACACTAGTGGAGCCTGAATAAACCCACTATATCCGGAGCCCCCAACACGATGTCCACAAACCAAGACTTTCTGTCTCTTCTGTGATTTTATTTTATTTTTTGGCTGTTGAGGGTTTCCTTTGTTTGAGGGTTGTGGGGCAGGGGTTATTACCTGCTTTTTGCGTCCATGTTCTGTTTGACTTTGGTCAGTGTGTAGGTGTTTTACCAGTTTTGAGCGCTGTCCTGAACGTCACCAGATTTTATTCTGTGAAATAGGTGTTTTGTGGTGCCCACAACAGTTCCTTAGATTTCCAGATGTGCCTGCAGGCCCAAAAGAGTTGGGGGCCCTTGCACTATGTAGACAAAGCAACTCACGTACTGTAACTAACATGCATACAAAAAATAATGTAGGAATGAATGTGGCCATACACCATTGCCAAAAGAGTTTCTGTTAAAACAGAACACACACAGACTTCTACAGTCTTTTTGCCTGTGTGTTATAATTTTACATATATTGCCTGAGATTCAGAGCAGGTCAGTGCTTAAGTTCCATGAACTTGAGAGGGGCTTGTCTAACTTTTTTGGACTGGGACAATTGTGCTTCATCACATATCTTCTATCTTGATGATGGGCATTCTCTTGCTCCCACCTAAGTCAAGCAAGAATTCAGTTTGATTCAGCTTGCAGAGCCGTTGTTGTTTAAAAAACCACCACAGGATATTTCTCTTGTAACTTTCAGCTTTCCCAACAACAAACTTTGATGCCAGAAGGGGATTGTAGCTTGAGGTGAGGAATAGCAGCAGTAACTAATCATCCAAGCATTGCTGATCCCGTTTATGCAAATTCATTTATAGCATCTTTGAAAATGGGAACATGTGGGGAGGGGGGGATTTATGCAATATATCCATCTCTAAATTTTCAAGGGGGTAAATAAATAAATAAGCTACTTTTAACTGTTGCAAGATGTTTAGTGATTTGAAGGGGGAAAACATTATACACACAGCCTAATATGCCATGTTTGATTTTGTAGACATGAACAATGCATCGAGCACTTGCCAATGCATGCATGAGCCAGTCTTTATTTCCAAAGAGTTTTCCATAGAAACAGGAGAAGCGAACTTAATAAGAGGCATAGCTTTGCTTTGCTGCTGTGGAAGAAGTTTATCTATTGTGAAGGGTGGGCTTCTGAATGAAACATTTGTCTCCAGCTTCCTTGTAATTGGCAGTATGGCCAACCTTGTCAGCTGGATTGGAATAATATGCTGATTTTGTGAGGCTAAAAAGAAATTCATCCTCTGTTCCACTTTTAAAAATTGATATAAGTTTCTTTAGATGTTATGATACCTAGCTGGTTCCAGTTGTTCTGATTTTAGCCTATCACTTTCCTTGTACAAGCCAATACCGCTATGCTCTCTGAGGGAAATGTAGTCCAGGGATGAGAGAAGTTTAAGTAGCAGTGTAGGGGGCATTCTTTTTGCCATTTTCTAAGGTTTATCTTTCAAATATTTGTCAGCTGCTCTCCGTTCTCGTGCAGATTAAAGGTTCTTGTTATGGCCTACAAAGCCACAAACTACTTGGGAACAAACTACTTGAAGGTCTGTCTCATTTTAAGTGAATTTTGTGGCCCTCTTACATGTGCTCTTGCCTTCTTAACATGTGAGAAAACTTCCTCTGTGGTGGTGCTCTGTATGTGAAGCTCCCTGCTCCAAGAGGTTAGGTGATCTTCTTCATTTATTTGTGTCTGTCTGGCAGTAAAAACATTAAATTTTGAACTAGTGTTTGACTCTGTGAGTGCAGCTCTGTGGGTGTGTGGGTGGGTGTGGTGCTGTTTTGGTTTGGTAATTTGTCTTCTAATGGTTGGATTATTGCTTTTAACTGTTTTTTTGTTTTTCTTTTCTGTTTATAAGCTACTTTGAGCCGTTACTTTGGAGGGGAAAAGCAGGGCACAATTCTTTCAGTTCATAATAAAATCCAGGGATGCTCAGGAAATAGGTTTTGCATTGAAACAAGGTTTTTCAAGGTAACATAGTAATTGTGTATCATCCTTGGCAAATTTTGAACCTTAAAACAAATCCTAGTATTGTGTAACAATGCTTTAGAACAGGGCAGTTGCAGCACATGGCCCAAGGGCCGCATGCGGCCCTCAAGGCCTTTTTTGGTGGCCCTCGGCAACATTTGATGCCTCCCAGCTCAACAGCCCTAGCAGTACCTTCCCATACCCAGCTACGTGAGTCACTGGACTTTGGGAAGGAGGCACGACATCTCTGACAGGGTCCTAGAATCTTTCCACCTCCTTCACAAAGCCTAGTGGGTTCCCTGTCAAGGTACCCCTTTCTATGAAAGGCTGGACTGCCCTGTTTTAGAAGGGCTGATATGTGAAGCACCAAGCTGTTCAAGTTTGTTTTCAGGTAAATAGGAAATGCTGATAAATAAACAATAGCAACACTAAGGCCAGCCAATACAATAAACAAAGAAGCAAGCAAATATCCTTTTAGGCTATTGAATAAACCGTGGGCTGTTAGAAGCTTTGCAGAAAAATGTTAGATGTGTATTTGTGTTATTCCCCTTCCCCTCCCATTTAATTTCACATATCAAGATTTATAGGTATAATAAGCATTCAGGGCACAGCAATTCTTGGGATAATTAGGGAGCTTGCT
Source organism: Podarcis bocagei (assembly GCF_964188305.1). Taxonomy (NCBI): domain Eukaryota; kingdom Metazoa; phylum Chordata; class Lepidosauria; order Squamata; family Lacertidae; genus Podarcis; species Podarcis bocagei. The sequence goes on along the minus strand of NC_138127.1, from coordinate 30,698,465 downwards.
GAGATTCTGTTTTTCATGCTTTCCGTCAACATTGGGACTGTGAAATCTCCAGCTTTAAATTAGAGTGGTATGTGGGTAGAACCTAGTAAAGAATTTGTGCCAAGTGATTCTGCCTTCTCCTACGTATAGATTAAATCTGGATCTCCAGTAGCAGTGGAATTAGATGGTAATGAGAAGGCAGAATTCTCATGTGATAGAATTGACTCCCATCACTTCAAATTGCTGGTGGAGGAAATATTTCTCTGAAAGTTTCTCTTGTGGAAAACTCCCCTGGAAGTAGGAAAGTCAGAGTGGTAGGCTGTTTTTTTCTGTCATACTTTTCTACACAGAGAGTTTATACTGGGGGACATTAAAAATGGTATCTATTTTATGGTATCTGCCTAATTATTTGCAGTGTGTAGATAAAATCAACTTGTCAGTTTCTACTTGATTGTCCTCCATTGCTATGTCTTTTTTATATTCTTTCGAGTGCAGTGTCTTGAACAACTTGCTCTGACTTGGTTCTACACTTAAAATAACATTTCTAGCATCACATCTGTTCAGTTAGTCAAATACAGATTTCAGTTTCTCAGGAAGACAGAGCTGCCTTGAGTACAGGGCTGCCTGTTCAGTGCTCCTGCCTACATATTATATTATGGCCTGGGGAACCTTCGCAACATGTGGCATGTGGTTCTATGTGGCAGTGTTTCTGCTGGTGTGTGGAGGTCATGTATGTGTTTGTCTGTAGCTGTTATTAGAGGATGTTGCATGACAGCATCACCATGCAGCGGATGCAGTCGACCTGCTCTGTGCACATGCTAATGTGGATACCACCCAATATGGGGTGTTGGAGTTGCTTTTGCATAGTGATTGTTTCACTGCTAGTTAATATATGAATGCACCAGTTACAAGTACAATAAATGGCCATGCTATAGACGCGGGTGGTGCTGTGGGTTAAACTGCAGAGCCTAGGACTTGCTGATCAGAAGGTCGGCGGTTCGAATCCCCATGACGGGCTGAGCTCCCATTGCTCGGTCCCTGCTCCTGCCAACCTAGCAGCTCGAAAGCATGAAGTGCAAGTAGATAAATAGGTACTGCTCCGGTGGGAAGGTAAACGGCATTTCCGTGAGCTGCTCTGGTTTCGCCAGAAGTGGCTTAGTCATGCTGGCCACATGACCCTGAAGCTGTACGCCTGCTCCCTCAGCCAATAAAGCGAGATGAGCACCGCAACCCCAGAGTCAGTCATGACTGGACCTAATGGTCAGGGGTCCCTTTGCCTTTTTATATGGTTACAAGGTAGTTGGAGGGCTCTGAGAAACAATGTATTTAGATAATCTGGAAGAAATGGGGCAGATCCCTGTAAAACCTTTAACTTGGATCTAATGTCCAGCCCCAGACTTCTCTGAAATTTGACCTTCCCAAGGTAGTAAAACCAAGGTAGAAATCTGAGCTAGACTTAATTGGGCAAATTTGCACAAATACTACATTTCTGAGGTGCATTTCCACCAGAGCCTACACAGATAATCTTGCAAGTGTCTGATTAGCCTTGGGCTAGTTTTCTGTGTAGTTGTTCCTCAGGTCTTGCTTCTGTGAAATATCTCTGTAATTCCTGTTCAGCAAGAGCTCGTCTCTTCTGTGTAAAAGTTGCTTTTAGAGAGACTCAGTGCCTGTGAATTATCTGCCGGCCTACAATTGAGTTGGGATGAGTGTGAGTCAGTCTCAGTGAAGTGGTTATGGGATGTAACAATGTTTGAGATACAGAAGAATTCAGATATAGAAGGTAACAGCACCAGAGTATCTTTGATACACATTGTTAAGCAAAGTGGTACTGAACCTTTAATCATGCAAGGTATGGTGCAAACTAACCATGAACTTCAGCTCCACTTGTTAGCTAGTGGGATCTCCAGAAATATTTTAAATGGTAACAAGTTCTCTGGGGAATTTGAGACTGCTTTGCCAGCCCTTAAGAAACCTGCTCAGGATACACCAGTATCTCATCTCTGCTCTAGCCTAGTCTTAGTGTCTGCAGGTGAGCCCTGGTAAAGTATAGATGTTTGCAGCTGTGCAGGAAGGTTCAATTTCAACATGTGCAGCTGTTACTAATCCTAATGCTTGAAGCATGTACTTCAGTCTTTTCACTCATTGTGTTTTGTCAGCACATCCCTTTTAAATCAGTGTTGTTTATATGTGTTATTCTAGATTTCAGGCTATTACTAATAGTGTTTCATGTTGAACACACCACTGGTTTGTACCATCGGTTTGTACCAACCATCCTTTGGTACAGATAACAGGCTTTTATGGTGCCTTGAGGGCATATATATATATATGCATAATTTTTCATAGACTACAGTCCACGTCAAGAGCATGGAGTACAGGGGTTTTTTTCGGCCGGAACACAAGGGAACAAGGGAGGCATTGATGGTGAGTTCCAGCACATCTTTTTCTAGAAAAATAGCACTGATGAAGTCTTGTCCCAAATAACAGGTATTTATATTGGTTTGTGGATATTTACATAATTATCACTGTCTCTAAGCTTCAGTATTTCATTTCCCGCTTACTTCACTGTTTACAACCCCACTCCCCCAAATATGTGTATAACTTGGGGAAACACTTTATGCCTTTGAAGTAATTAATAAAGTAGTTGATAACTCAGACATCCTGAGTTAAGACAGTTGAAAATTGATGAATTGTAATTCAGTGGTTTCATGTTGCAGTTTCCTTTTTGAAGTTCTCTTGTTCAGTCATGGCCACTTTAAGGTAATCTACCAAGCGTCCTGAGAGGCTGAAGTGTTCTGCTACTGGTTTTTGAATATGCCATTTTGGATGTCTACTTATTTGTGTCCATTTGTTCTTTTGCATAGAGGCGTGCCTGTTGTCCTATGGACATTGATGGCAGATGATGACATATATCACATTAGAAGATGATCAGGTGAATAACCCCCTGGTGTTGTGGATGACATTATTAGGTCCTGTGTTGCTGGAGTTGTCATCTGGGTCTGCTACAGGGTGTGGTGCTTGTGTTTGTATATGGCGTGTTGTAGCTGGTGAGTAGCTGTTTTAGGTTTTGGAGGCTGTTGTGCATGCTGTTGGAGTCCATGAATACTGTAGATTCCTTTCATGGAGAAATCCATGGCAATCCAGATTTAGTTGTACTACCCCTTCAATCAGATGTAGTTTGCAGAGCCCATGATCGTTAGTTAGAAGAACCAGTGTTACATTCTGTGTTACATACTGTGTTACAGTCTTCGCAATGTACTCTTCCCCTGTTCCCAAGCATTCCACTAACAAGTTCAAAATTCATTCAAGTCTTTAAATGAAATCTCCAAATAGGAAAGCCAGTATTGTGACTAGTCTATTAGAATTGAATCCAGGAAATGCGAGTTCAAATCCCTCCAAATTATGAAGCACACAAGTCAACATCTTCCAGCCTAGCTTATTTTATGGGAATAACTAAGAGTATAAAATGAAACATCCAATGTATCCTGAACTCTATAAGTCATATTTATGATAACATGAAATGTGATAATAAACATGGTTGTAATTCTTTTTTTAAGATGTTTTTTATAGAAAGATTTTCTATAAGTAACAAAAGTACATTCAGTGTCTCAATGTTTTTAAGTAGTAGAATCCTTCATACAAGTCAATTACAGTCAGCTAGGGACATTTTTTGTTCTAGGCAATGTGGGGTTGAAGGGGGAAAGAGAAGTGGGGGGAGAGGAGGGAGATAACATAGGATCAGTATCAAACTTTATTTTGGTTACAGATAGGTAGCCGTGTTGGTCTGCCATAGTCAAAATAAAAAAATTCCTTCCAGTAGCACCTTAAAGACCAACTAAGTTAGTTCTTGGTATGAGCTTTCGTGTGCATGCACACTTCTTCAGATACACTGAAACAGAAGCAACTTCTGTTTCAGTGTATCTGTAGAAGTGTGCATGCACACGAAAGCTCATACCAAGAATTAACTTAGTTGGTATTTAAGGTGCTACTGGAAGGAATTTTTTTATTTAAACTTTATTTTGGTCACAGACCAGCATAAGATAAAACATATGGATAAACTGAACACATAAGGTAAGGGATAAAACTATTACCGTAATTAAAAGCTGATTTTACCATACATAGTTTAAAAGGATATAAACAAGGACAAATGGTTAAAAGTGACTATAAGGGAAGGAGCATAAAGGAGCACAGGTCTTTCATAACATAGAAAAAGAAAAAATAGGAGCAGGGGAAAAGAGGGGAGGTGAATGAGACATTAAACTTTAATTATTTGCATAGTATATGTGGATCTTTTTTGTCAGCATCACATGGATAGGTATCTTATTTTTGCTGGTTGAGCGAGAGATCAGAGGGCTCAAGGTATGGTTGGTTGCAATTCTAAGCATATTATGTACTAGGGAGTAAATGTCATCGTGCACAGCGACACATGCCTCTCAGTAAATCTGCATAAGATAGTTCTGTACAATAAGAGGGCATGTAAAAAGACAGCTATAAGTGGAAGGCCTTATTATCCAGAAACCATTTAGAACTTGGAAAAACAAAAGCATATATGCAGCTAACTGTACTATAATTTATTTTTCTTTTACTGTGCAATTGCTTCTATCATGTTGTCAGGATTCCCTCCCCCATTCCAGTTGTTCAGCTCCATGACTTTGCATTTGCTTTAGTCTTTAAACAATTCCAAAGGCTATGGATTTGGACTGTATTTATTTATATACGTTCCCTATCCCTGCACATTATTTCTTTGCTATTTGTGGCTAAACCCCACTTGAGTATAATACATTCTGCTTGTTCAGACACATTTACAAATACATTTTCTTATCAGATCCTTGTTGAACATTTACACACCAGGGCATGGTTTTAAGAATGAAAATAAACGAAATTTGAAAATCTTACTTGACCTCTTCCACCTGGTCTCCATCTGTGATTATTCTGTCTCCACAATCTGTCATCTGTTTTTCCTCTGTGTGTTCTTTATCATTTCAGATGGGTGCGTTACTCTGCCCCCCTTTCCCCTTTCTGTATTACACTTAGTGGAAAGTGACATTGCCAAATCCTCAAGTTCAGCCAGGCAGATTTGATACACTATCAGCTGAGATACAGTTCTGATGATCAGGGTGTGCAATTAGCAGAGACAGCTTCATTTCACAGTGCAGTGGCTCCTGCTATACTACTACGAACTGCAGAGTTATGAGTTTCTGGGAATAACCCCTCCTAGGAAAAACTTCCAGAAAATAAACCTGTCACACAGCTATCAGAATTTCTCTTACTACAACTATACAGAACCTCCTTCTCTTCTTGGTTTATTTAACCACGTTCCAGCCATTTCCATGCTAAGTTATTTCATTTCCAAATTTCATTTAAACAAGGACTAATATATATAAACCATACAGCGCCGCCACTCCCTCCAACCCATTCACAATTGTATTTCATGTTAAATTGCATTATGAGTTTGCCTTTTTTTTAATTGTTTCTGTTTTCAGTTTAAAAATTTAGTAGGAATAGGAAGATGTAGCCGTTCTGTTGATTTGATTTATTATATTTCTATGCCTCTTTTCATTAAAATGAATCCCAAAGTGGCTTACAAACACCAAATAACAGTAACATGATAGAACATAAGGAAAAGTCACAAAAAATCATATAGAATAATTAACAGATCATCAGCAAAGCAACTGCAATCTATAAAACACTGTTAACAAAGCTACAAAAAAAAAGCTAAACATCACAATTACATCAAAAGATACACTTCTTTTTGGTGGCATGTAAAGCAGCTTGGAATACAAGAATTATACACATAAGAAATGGATGAAAAACCCTCTTTTTCTGGAGTTATCAGGCAAATTAGCCCCACTAATGGAAGCCTGAGTAAGGACTTCCACTATCACAATAGGGCTCTCCCATGGGCATAGCCAGGATTTTTTTTAGGGGGGTCAGGACTTTGTTGGGGGGTCAAGACTTTGGTTAGGGGGGCAGAACCAATGTGACTGGTCCATTAGTTAAGTATTTCTATTGTTTTACTTGATTGGGGGTGGGGGAGAGCTGCCTCCCTGCCCCCCATTGGCTACACTCATGGCTTCTCCCACTCTCCTCGTCCCCCAACTTTGTGTTAGGGAGCGGGAGAATCCCCAGAACAGTGTTTTGGGGGGATAAGAGGGGAGAATGTTCTGTTGGGCAAGTTGAAAACGATTATGAGCATTCATTAGAAAATCCTGATGTAAGGGGAAGTTGTTTTAAATTTCATTTTAATGAAGTATTTTTTTTTTTAAAAAATAAGTGTCTGTGAATCAAATTGTTTTGTGTAAATTCTCTATCTCTAGGTCTTGAAACTTACACAAACATATGTACCTACTTAACTTTCAGCACCGGAAGACTTCAGCTGAAGCTTGTGATGCACATATAGGCATCCTGGGTAGCTACAGAAACCCTTAAATTTTTGATGGCTGTATAACAGTCTTTCTCTTATCTGATTGTCCTTTGAGTACTGTTTTATTGATGGCTCTATAGTCAAACTCAGGTTTATGTCCCCCGCCTCCCCTCCCCTTTTGAATAAAAGCTTGCTGGAACACTTAGAGCAAGTCACTACCCAAAGAAAACACGAATCTGATATTAAATTATTTTAATTACATTTCAATTGGAAAGCCTATAGACATGTCTGCTTCTGTTTATTATTATGCATAAGCCCTCCAGATTTATTTCTTGCTGGCTTGCCATTAAGGCTTACTAGAGAAAAATTAAATTAAAAAACTAATTCAAATGCACTGTGACAAAGCCTCTTGAAACACCACCTTACCTTATTGCTTTCTTTATTCAGCAGTTTATATCTGAGCAGGCCATTTTTGGGACTGATTCACTCAGTTGCAATTGTTGCATCATAATTAAAATGTTATCATGCGATAACATAGTAACATGCAATACTTGTCTTTTATATACTTAGTTTGGATGTAACACCTATATCTCAGTTGAGCCCCTGGGACTGAGATTTGGTCTCACTGTTTAGTAAATTTCCAGTTCTAGTTTGGAGGTAAACTCTGGTTTGTGAAAGCCATAGTTTGAGTTGGATTTTATAGCCTGGTTTGCATGTCAAAGTAAGCCAAACTATGGCTTAGCAAGAATGTGTCACAGTCATTCTTTCCTACTGTCATAGACCAAGGCTTGGTTTAGCAGGTGATCCAAACCTAGGCTTCTAGTTAAGCCAAGATTTATTATTGATTACAGCTTGTGGGTAGTGAAGAGAGAACATAACTACAAGCCAAGGACAAAATCAGAGTGTGCAGACCGAGGAGGGGTGGTATGCAAACAATGGTTTGACTGTTTCAGTTACATGTGAGCTGAACCTTATTTTAGTGCAGAGATTTTGAGCCATTGTTATATGAACCAAGTATAATCATTTTTTTTGCGGGAGGAGACTGGTATATGCTGAATTTGTCACCGCTTGGTGCTTTGATTTACGTATTAGTATATGCACTATTTGATGTATGACTGAACAAAAAAGCAATATTCAGTAAAATAGAATATTTTGTTGAAAAATGGACGTACTCTGCAATATTAAACCAATGTATTTACTAGGTTCAGCTTTTAAAAAATGAAAATGCCTTTTCAAGTTTGGGCACTTCTCTTTTGTGAGAACAATAGACAGTGAGCAAATCTTGAAAGATGTTAGAAATACGTATGACAGCCAGGGTATTATTGGGTGGAGGGGAATAACGAGTCTGAGAGATTCTTGACAAGCAACAGCAAACATTGAGCTGGTGATGGTATGCAGCTAGAGGACAGTCTTATTTGGAGATGTCATTCACACTATTGCTGAGGAGCCATTAAAAGTCTCGTGTTTACTTTGGCTAACCATACAATGTAATTCTTTGATGGAAGCACACATAGACTTTAGACACTATTGCTGTTTAAAAGAAACATTTGCAAGATAAAGTAAACATATTTTAAAGCTAGGCATTTATCACTGCATAGTGTGAGACACATAAAATACAACAGCTAATATATATATATATATATATATATATATATATATATATATATATATATATATGCTTTCGTAGATTTTCACGGGTACAGGAATGTAGGTTTTGGTGTCTTCGGGTGTCTTCCCGTGTAAGAGTTGGGGTGTCTAGGCGACGTTTCGACGAGGTCTCACTCGTCATCTTCAGGCTGGTGCTTTCGGCTTCTTGTTACTAGAACAGAGCAGGATCTCAGTGTTTGAGTTCCTATAAATACTGTTGAGGGGGTGTGGTGTATAGCCTCCAACGTTCTGGGCAGAGAGGAAGTTCCTAGGTTAATGTGCCTTTTCTTCTTTTGTTCATTAATTACTTGAGGGATATCTTGAGTGATTACTTGAGTGATATTCTGAGTACCACTTAGGAGGGTCATTAGGTGTGGATTAGTTGCTAAAGCTTTCGTGTCTTGACCTCTTGACCTTGTAAAGAGTTTTTCTGAGAAGATGGCTGTACTGCACTTAGTTGTGCTCTGGCTTGGCTTCGTGTATAGGGGCGAGCTGTGGTTTTGTGCCCTGTGCCAGCCAGATCTGTGTAGGGATTGCAGGGGGGTGCAGCATCCGGAGGTGCCACTATGGTTTGGCTACTGGATGGTGTCTGTAATTTATCTGTGGAGAGGGTCTGGGTTTGGGTCTGGTGTGGTTGATTGGAGATGGCGTTCTGTGTGCCTCTGGTTCTGGTGTCGGTTTTTGTGGGGAGGGCTAATTTCCAGATGTCTGGCAGGCGGGACGTGTCGTCACGCTTGTTCATGTTGTGAGGGTGTTTCTCTATCTCGATGGCTTCCATGATTATTCTCTTGTGGTGATGTTCCATGTTAAAGAGCAATTTGGAATCTGCAAAATTAAAGAGCAATTTGGAATCTGCAAAATCTACGGTCTCCCCAAGATACACAAAGAAGGAACACCACTCAGACCAATAGTCAGCTCCATAGGCTCACCTCTACAAAATCTCGCTAAATTTCTCGCTAAGCAACTTCAGCCCTATGCAGAATCTATCGCTTCACACGTTACAAACTCCTTCCAGTTCATAGAAACAATAAAGAAGCAAAACCTACATCCCGATGACCTACTTGTGAGCTTCGATGTTGTATCTCTCTTCACACAAGTGCCCATTAATGAAGCCTTGACAGCCATTCAAAACAAATACAATCCCCCCGAATACATCCTGGACCTGACCAACCACTGCCTAACCAACACGTACTTCATCCACAATGGACAAAGATACAAACAGATAGAAGGAGCACCTATGGGATCACCCCTCTCACCGGTCATCGCAAATCTGTACATGGAACACTTTGAAACCAATGCTTTAGACAAGTCAGAACACAAACCCAAACTTTGGCTCAGATATGTTGACGACACCTTTGTAATTTGGCCACACGGGAAGGAAAAACTAGATAGCTTCCTCACACATCTCAACAGCCTACACCCCAAAATACAATTCACTATGGAAATAGAAGCCAACAACCAACTTCCCTTCCTTGACGTCCTAATCTACAAAAAACCTGATGGCTCCCTAGGACACACTATCTACCGGGAAAAAACACACACCAACCGCTACTTACATGCACAATCACACCACCACCCTGCACAAATAAACTCCGTAGCCAAGACTCTCATCTCCAGAACCAAACGCCTGGCTGACGAAGACCACTTGACAACTGAGTTACAGAATCTCTCAAATGTGTTAATCGCCAACGGATACCAGCAAAACAGGGTTACGAAGCTAATCCAAAAAGAAACACCCCCCAAAAACCAAGACACAGAAGAAAACAATGGCATGGCCCTCCTTCCTTATATCAAGGGCACTACAGATAAAATTAGCAAAATCCTCCATAAACACAATATCAAAACAGCCTTTTGCACCAACCAAAAAATAGCCAATATCCTCAGAAACCCAAAAGATAAAATCCAGTTAGAAAACCAAGGGGTCTATGAAATACCCTGCAAAGTCTGCCCAGCCACGTACATTGGACAAACAAACAGACGAATAAATGCACGTATCGCAGAACACAAGAATGCCGTCAAAAAAGAAGAAAAAACTTCCTCTCTTTACCAACACATGAAAGAAACAGGACACGAAATTAATTTTGCAGATTCCAAATTGCTCTTTAACATGGAACATCACCACAAGAGAATAATCATGGAAGCCATCGAGATAGAGAAACACCCTCACAACATGAACAAGCGTGACGACACGTCCCGCCTGCCAGACATCTGGAAATTAGCCCTCCCCACAAAAACCGACACCAGAACCAGAGGCACACAGAACGCCATCTCCAATCAACCACACCAGACCCAAACCCAGACCCTCTCCACAGATAAATTACAGACACCATCCAGTAGCCAAACCATAGTGGCACCTCCGGATGCTGCACCCCCCTGCAATCCCTACACAGATCTGGCTGGCACAGGGCACAAAACCACAGCTCGCCCCTATACACGAAGCCAAGCCAGAGCACAACTAAGTGCAGTACAGCCATCTTCTCAGAAAAACTCTTTACAAGGTCAAGAGGTCAAGACACGAAAGCTTTAGCAACTAATCCACACCTAATGACCCTCCTAAGTGGTACTCAGAATATCACTCAAGTAATCACTCAAGATATCCCTCAAGTAATTAATGAACAAAAGAAGAAAAGGCACATTAACCTAGGAACTTCCTCTCTGCCCAGAACGTTGGAGGCTATACACCACACCCCCTCAACAGTATTTATAGGAACTCAAACACTGAGATCCTGCTCTGTTCTAGTAACAAGAAGCCGAAAGCACCAGCCTGAAGATGACGAGTGAGACCTCGTCGAAACGTCGCCTAGACACCCCAACTCTTACACGGGAAGACACCCGAAGACACCAAAACCTACATACATATATATATATATATATATATATATATATATATATATATATATATATCCCACAAGCATGTATTAGGTGTCATGAAAAACATAACAGATGACATCTTTGACTATTAAAAAAAATACTGTTTAACATGGTCATGATGACTGAGAACTATAATAGAAAAAGTGGTCTATGATAATAAAATCTCCCTTTCCTGTTGCGTTCTCTCCTCTATTAAATGCTGATTTGTTATATTAGATGCTTTGATTTCAGTTACTTCCTTCTTTACAGACATATTTTGAATATGTGTTTGTTCTTAATATGTCTTTGCTAGTGTAAAATGATACTTCTTTATTTACTGCCTTTATCAAAAAGAAAGCTTAAGGCAACAGAATATAATTAAAATGTGTAAAAGCAGATATTTAAAAACTTACTGAAAAAACCCCATCAATAAGAATAGAAAAAATAGCATCACTAAAATCAAAATATACCTAATGTAATAGTTAAAGCTGTGAACTCCCACAATATGCTTTTGAAAAGAAGCATATATCCTGGAACCGTGTGTTCAATGTCTAATCAAAAATTTGCATTCCTGGATTCTCCTGTGTCATGGGTTGCAAAATAATTGCACTGGATTACTGCATTAGAATACTCACAAATCTTTATTCATTGCACCATGTTGTTTCCATCCACCTCATATGCTGCTCATTTTCAGTATTAGAAAATGGTTATATATCAATGACAGGAGGTCTGAATTTGAGGCTATTGTAATTATTCCCACTGAGACACTGTCAATAGGATTAAAATGAAGATTCTGGATCTGTCCTTCCAAGATGAGGTCACAACATTAGCAGTAAGATTCCTGTTTTGGCAAACTGCATTTTCAATTCTGAATTACAGAACATTAATATGACATAAATATCTAAAAGTTGCAGTGATGAGAATAAAAGAACTCAGACCCTCCCAAATCTACATTAAAAAACACCAAGGACATAGCAGCAATGTATCCTGACCTAGGTTTATGTAGCTCTTTTAGAAAGCCGGAGGCTCATAGGTTTCTTGTTACAGAACTGTCTTATTTTCATTTTATTACTAATCTTTTAGCAGCTGTATAACTTCAGTAATGAAACTTCTGAATAAACCCAACCACTTTAAAAAAAAATGAAAATGGAAGATATATAGGGACAGGCATACAAAGAAGGAAGAAAAATCTAAGTAAAATTCACTTAACAATATACAGTTTGCTCTTATATTGAAACAAAACAAAGATTTATTTGCTGTTTAACAGAGGGAAGAAAAATAAACCAAAGTCCTAACTTTAATAGCAAGTAAATTTCCTCTTTGCTCAGTTTAATAATCTGATTGTGAGCAACTGGTATCAGAATATGGTATCAGAATTTACCCTGCTCTGAGCAGCACTTCCTACCTTCCTCCCCCCCCCCCAAAATACTTTATATTAATTTCAATATTACTCTTTTCTAGATGCCTTGAAAAGTGACTGATAAATAACTAGAATAAATAAAAAGAAAGGTAAGTTCAAACTGAAATACTAAGAATATTGGAAGAGCCTGCAGGATTGGACCAATGGCCCATCTGGTCCCACAGGCTTGTGGGAAACCCTCAAGCATGGCCTGAGTGCAACGACACGTTCCCTTCCTGCAGCTTCCAGCAATTGGTATTCAGAAGCAACAATGCACTGATTCGGCAAGCTAGAAGTCCCAAAGGAGCCAGACTGCTTCACAGAATTGCTGTGGGTGGTGTTACTGGGCCCCATAGATTTTCTGTTCAGAGAGAACCTTGTCCTACTGGTTTTCTCCATTCCACAAGGTTTCTCTTATACCCACTATATCAGCACTTTCTTCTAAGTCCAAGCACTCCCAATTTGCCCATATTGGCTCAGAAGCCTTTAGTATTAGCATGTAAATGCTTCCATGCAGTTTCTCTCTTCGCCACTTGCATTTTGGCCTGTGATTATTTGGTATCTCTGAATTGCTGTCCTGTGCACAATGCCTACTTCTATGCCTCCACCATTTCCATTTCCATTAGTTTTTCCATCTTCACCTCAGGAGGTTGATCTGACCCAAACTGGACCCTCACCAGCTCCTGTCGGCTTTCACCTCAAAATCAGTTCACAAAAGCTGCTCTGCCACCCTGCTCTGTTCCCAGCTCACGTGGGTCCCTTCCCTTCTGTACAAGCCTGGCTTGTCCCAGAATGTTCCCCAGTGCCAAACAAATCCCAACCTTCATTCCAACATCACCATCATCTCATCCATGCATTGAGACTGCAAAACTGCCTAGTTGGCCATATTAATATCTACATTTCCTCAAATCTGTCTAGAAATATATCTCACTCTACATGCCTTCTGCTGTAGCTCTTCTTTTGTCTCCGCTGCTCTGCCAGCACTGGAAACAGCTCACTTGCTTTCCAATTTTTTATTTTTGTGGTGAAGTGTAATTGAGTTTCTCATACCCTGCATACGTGGGGAGAGAACTGTTGCATAGGTCCTGCTTGCGAGGTTCTCATAGGTATGTGTTTGGTCATTGTGAGATTAGGATACTGGACTAGATGGGTGTTTGGCCTGATCCATCAGAACTTTTCTTATATTCTTAGAATTGCATTTGTGTATAGGAGGGGGGAGTTGTGTGATGGCACTCAACTAAGTTTCATTCACAGTAGACCTACTAAACTTAATGAACCTGACCAGTGCTATTTTTCTACAAAAAGAGGTCACCATGAATGCCTCCTTCTTTCTCTTAGAATGACAGCGGCACCTACCTGAAAGGTGTTGGAACTGAGTTCCAATGAGTTACCCATGAAAAAAAGCCCTGAACCTCACTAAGCTAGGTCCATTAATATCAATATGACTGCTCTGAGTAGAACTTAGTTGAATGCCATCCTTTGCTTTTTGTATGTTACCCAGTTATCTTCTTATTTCAAACATGGGCAATAAGCGTCACTTTGCTGCTGTAAAGTGTCTTTTCTATGTGTGAGAAAGATTGGATTTAAAAGGGTGCACATTTTCTAAGCAGTATTCCTTTTACTTGGGATATATTCCGTGGTAAAGGGACAGCCCCCATTCCTTGCCAAAATAATATTTATGCTCTGGAAGAGGATTACAACACAGAAATAAGCTTAAACCTTCTGTGTCTTCCTCTTTTCAAAGCAAGTGATAGCTACTTGAGTCCACAGTTATTTCATTTGTGAATGTGACTTGTGTTACAAGCCTTCCATGAAATTTTGTTGTGCTACTCAGTTCTGATTTTACATGAGATTTTTCTTTGCAAAGCAAACAGTTCAATAATCACAGCCTCACTGGTCCTAAGGGACACATTCTCCGAGGCATTAGAAATATCACCAGAGACACTGAATATACAATAGGTGTCTAAATGACATTTTTACCTTTGCTAATCTAACCCCAGAGTGCTTTCACATGCTGCATTCTAAAGCAGATTAAAATGACCAAACTTGTCACTTGAAAGGGCCAAGGGAGCTATTTACATAGGGTTCCCTTGAGATGGCTGCCCAGTGCATTTCAGAGATTGCTGATCCAGTCTGGGATCCTGGATGCAAAATGTGCAATGTGCTAATAACAGTTCAATGTTCTTTTTAAACCATGGGCACTCTAGGTTATTGCCACTCAAATCAAAGTTGCATTTCTGCCCACAAAAAAAAGAGAGAAGGGGAAAGATCATTTACTCTATCTTAGTCTTGTATGATGTGACAAAAGACTCTCCTTTTCAGATTCAAGAAATGGCTTCTGTTTAGGTGACACAAATATATAACTCCATCTCTGTATCTTTGGCTCCATCTTTGTCACACAGCAAATGGCAAAGATTTGTTCTCTACTTCCCCAGAGGTCAGGGAAAGTTCTAATGGATTTCAGCTACAGAAGGGTGGATTTCAGTGAAGGTGCTTATTAATTTTAAGAGCAGTTCGACAATGGAACCAATTACATTTGGCTGTTGCTTTCTGGAAGCCTTCAAGCAAAGTCAGCTGTTTGTTGGTGATGTTATAGGAGGTGAGATGAAGGCCCCTACAAAGCACTCTATGACTCTCCAAGGCACGCACAGGCAAACCTGGCCCTCCAGATGTTTTGGGACTACAACTCCCATCACCCCTAGCTAACAGGACCAGTGCTCAGGGATGATGGGAATTGTAGTCCCAAAACATCTGGAGGGCCGAGTTTGTCTATGCCTGTGCTTGCTCTATGGCAACTGTATGTTGGCACCGGAACTAGTTCTAACTGGGGGCGGGGCACACACTCCAAAGGTTAAGTTAAATTAACTTCCACAGCTTCTGTATTTTCTAATTCTAATTCTAATCTACAGCAACAACCAATACTTTTTCATATTTTTTTTGCAACAACAAACAAACAAACAAACAAACACCAAAATGAATAGATCTTTTCATGTTTGAACCATTTTAGCTTCCCATCTCTTCTCTTTTTCTGCTTTTTTGGTGGTAGTAGCCATTTTGTGTTAGGGTGCACCTCTAGCGCTTGCCATTTTCTGACTGGTCCTCTCAGCTTCTTCTCAAAATTCCAAATGTGCCCCTCGGCCCAAAAAGATTGGCGACTACTGCGTTAAATTTATATATTGTTGCTTAATTTTAGGGCAAATTGCTGCAGTAGAAGAAACCTTCTGTTAAACAAGTAGTAAAAAGTGATATACCACCACAAATGTTTAGGATACAACTGTCTCTTCTCTTTGGCTGTGATTTCTGAACACACGTATGTGTACGCATTTGACCAAGGTAGGACTTTGGGGCAGGTGGAACAGAGGGAGAGGGAGTAGTAATCATACCCAGGGAATACCCACAGTGGTATCCATTGACTTACAGGTTATTATTGTGAAACGGGTTCCTAGAAAATGCCTGTGATGGTTACAACTGATCTAGTGTATGCACCACAGCCACTATTATATGACTTCCATTTTGGAGCCATGTTTGTCTGTGACTGACAACTTTCAGTATCCGTGACACTGAATAAATACAAAATGTTAGTTTGATTGCGTTACTATTTGTGTTCAGCAATACAAATTTGAATTCATGCCGGTTCAGATCTCCTATCTCATTACTTTAGACATGCTTTTTCTGTGATTCACTTGCAGTTTGCTGGGCTTACATAAATTATTTGCTCCCAGATGCACTTTTATATGCTTTTATAGCATTGCCTGAGTTTGTTTTACAATTGATTTAACAACTTAAATGATCATAAAATTTGCAGGCTTCAGTGAGAAGTGGATTTTCTGTTAAAGGTGAAGAGGGTAAGTTCCCAATTGGTTTTCTGCTCCTTCTCAAAAGTATCATGGAGAAAGTATGGGCAGGTAGAGAGTATGGGCAGCACATCCTTTACAATTTGTGGTATAAGCTTACCATATTTGTTGTCCTCTGTACCAGTCAGTTCCATGGGGTGGGGTGGGGGGACAACGATGGACGGACATAAATTACTATAAACACTGATACATTGTGGACAGCCAGTGCTGAAAAAAGGACTCTGTATGAGATGAAGGCATGCGTGTCTATAAAGCTGCTTGCATACGTATTTATTGGTTTTGACCTATAAAGTTATAAACAACTTACCTGCTCACTTACAACCCTGCTCCATGGCTGTGATTGCCTGTTAAAGCCCTCTTGGTTGTGCTGCAACCTATGGATGTTTTTTAACAACAGCTAGGGAGAGGACTTTTTCTATGGTGGTGCCTTCTCTAAGGAATCACCTGCCCTCCGAGCTTAGGCAAGTTCTAGCATTAGTGGCATTTCAGCACTTATTTTAAAATGTATTTATGTTTCCATGCTTTTGCGGTGCTTACTTCCAGTGAGTTGTTGTGATATAATCCTGCCCTAGATTATTAGCAGCATTTTATTTCTTTGTAAGTTTGATGTTTAAATTGAAAATCTGTTGTATTAACTTTCAACTATGTGTGAAAGGCTGTTATAAATATGTTTCAATAAATAAAATTTTGCACACACACACGATTGGAAATATATATGCAAAAGAATGGCTAACATTGTTGATGTTTTGCTTTTATTTTATATTAGATTTATGTCTCTAAAAATAATTGTTTGATTGCATTTATGTAGTACGTGCTGTTGAAGAATATTTTATAAGTGTCACTGCATAGCCTTCTATATAGAACTACCCGAGACACTAATTGAGAGACCACACAAGGAGCTTTGGGCTGGAACAGTCAGTTCATTTCTTATGCACTTTCCTCATAGCCTGATAAGCTCAGCTATGGCAGAAAACAATGGTTTTGTCATTTGGCTGTTTTGATAGATTTGGCTGAAAGTGAATCAAATATATATATAGGTTTAGTGCTATTTTTGAGACAGCATGGCTGACCTTTACTTCAGTTAACAGCAAAGATAACTATGGTTCAGTTAGCTGTGGTTTAGATAGAGCCTCTACCCCAGGAAAAAACTCACAACACAAAAACAATGATCATATGTAACATGAGCGTAATATGATGGGAACAATTATAACTATTTGATTGGGGGAAATGAAGGGCAATTTCTTCCATACTGACACAAGATGTTCCCTGTTACAGCAGCAGTGTACTCTAAAAAGTGTGCTCTAAAAGTCTACTCCTGTCCCCCACGGATGTACTGAGGGAAGGATATGGTACTGTTGATCATTAGGCAAAAGATTCCTGCATTCCAAGGGGTTGGACTGGATGACCCTTGGTATCCCTTGCAATTCTATTATTTTATGATTATAAATAATAGTTTGATACATATTTTTTTCCTAACTGCAGAAAGGCCTTATTTTGGTAGTCCTTATGGAAACTGGAATTATTATGTAGCTGAGAGGGGATAGGTTTTTCTAATGAAAGCTGTAGTGTGTAAGTTCAGCTGATGTTAGAAACCAGAAACTTCCAGTTCCTAATTTATGCTTTTAACCGCTACCTTTTGCTGGGAGTGAAGTGTGGGACCTTTTCACAATATGAAAGAGGAGTAAAAGTGCATTTTGAGAACATTTTAACACGGTATGTTTTCACACGCCCGAATCCATATATCCCTTTAAAACGCATGGTGTTTTTTTTAAAAAAATAATGGTATCTGTTTGTTTCATTATCTTTTAGCCTGCGGCCGTGGATTCTACAAGTCATCTTCGCAAGATCTGCAGTGCTCCCGCTGTCCTATGCACAGTTTCTCAGACAGGGAAGGATCTTCGCGATGTGATTGTGAGGACAGCTATTACAGAGCACCTACTGATCCACCATATGTTGCATGCACAAGTGAGTTATTCATGTAGATAATCACAAAGAATGTTATCTTGCCAGCCGCAGGCACACATCTATTTGTTAAGATGGGCTCTCTCTTTCTTTCTGGTACACAGTATTGGCCTTTAGTCTATCTGAGTTAGAAGTGTTTGAAACTGAAAGTTCTGGCAGAGCAGCAAAGTGGGCAAAGTAAACAGAGTAGGAACTACATAAATCTAATTTCCCTGTTGCCCCCAACATAACCCAGAGAACACACTATGCAAATATATGTAATATTGTGATGAGGATGAAAATATGGTTCTCCTACATATATTTGCATTGTCATATAAGCCTAATGTGTTACTGCACCAAATGAGCGACATGTGAAATGAAAAGTAACCTGTGTAGATAAGGAGTCTGGTTGAAATGTAATGGGATTTGGCTTGGCATTTCACCTGCAAATAGACTTACCTATGTAGACTGGTGATTCAAGGAACGAATTTGTGCAGTTTGCTCAAAGACAAAACCACCCAAATAAAGCTGTAATTTGCATCAAAACCGGGTAAAGAGGATCTAAATGTATTCTGTTTAATGCATTTTAAAAGGACACAAGAATTCAACTGGAGGCATTTTGTATGAGTCAGCTTCAGAGGTGCATTAACTTATCCCTTTAATTGCACAGAAGAAAAGCTGCTAAAGCTAGGTGTAGTAAATACACAGAGAACAGCTATCCTGTTTCCTTAATGGAAAATAAATAAAGCTTCTTGTCAAGTGAGTTCAAGCAGGCTTTTTGGTAGCTTGTAGTAAATATAATGAAAAGTTTATGTTCTGGCAAGCTTTTGCCTAGGTAATTAAAACATGAGCTAAATTCCCCCCTGCTGGTTTCTGTTTTAACTCCTCCCTCCCATTTGTTTTTGTGTGTTTTGTGTTCAATAAAGGACCTCCATCTGCACCACAGAACCTTATTTTCAATATTAACCAAACTACTGTGAGTTTGGAGTGGAGCCCTCCTGCTGATAACGGAGGAAGAAACGACGTGACCTACAGGGTATTGTGCAAGAGGTGCAGCTGGGAGCAGGGCGAATGTGTTCCCTGTGGGAGCAATGTTGGATATATGCCCCAGCAAACTGGATTAGCAGACAACTATGTCACCGTCTTGGACCTGTTAGCTCACGCTAACTACACTTTTGAAGTTGAAGCTGTCAATGGCGTTTCTGATTTGAGCCGCTCCCAGAGGCTTTTTGCAGCTGTTACTGTTACCACTGGTCAAGCAGGTAAGTAAACAAACTCTAGGATTTTTTAAGCACATGCAGCAGGACTTGTTGCACACTATATTTGTCAGCAGCTAAAGCGAGGCACATGTTGTGCATGCCTGTAGTAAGCCCCTACAAGGCCCGCCCCCTTTTTTTGCTAGTTTAACATTGTTTTGATTCTAGTGGCAGATGTGGCTTTTAGGATGGAGCACATGGGGCTATTTGTGGCCTACTTGCAGAGTGCCACATGGTTGTCAGTGCTAACCACTACCCTGTTGCAAGGCGTAAGACTGGATTGTAATGCTAGTCAAAGACAAGAACTGCTCTGTTGTGCCAGAACTGACTCTTTTGCCTGATCTTGACATTTGTTGCTGTGTGCTACCTTGCATAGGATCAAGCTGTTAGATGTTTATGTTATAAGGGTATGAAGTCAAGCACTTTCAGACCCATTGATTTCAATGAATGCATTAAGGATATGTTTAAATTTTCTTCAGTGGGTGTTTTGTTGGTTCAGTATGTTGGTTTATTAGTGACTAATAAATTTAACTTACTACTCTATATGTTCTTAGTGCAATAAGAAACATAAAAAATCATTTGTATTGATAAAATGGGTTTCTGTGCGTGCATTGGCTTCTTTGTAGCAATACCCTAGTATTTTCAAACTCTTAAAAGAGTTTGTTTATATTTCATTCTGAAACAGTTTAAATCCTCTGCCGGAATCTGAGTTAAGGATAATGCCTTCGGTATTCACATCCTTCCCCCAAGATTATCCTTCCAGCTTAATACTTCCAGATATTTGATGATGAGATCCAGTGAGAATGTGACAATTATTCTTTGTTTCTTATATTTATGATAATCTGACAGGTGAAATGTCAGGAAAAATAAAATCAAACTAGCATATCACCCAAGGGGCAAAATGTGTTTTAGTGATCTTTGCATGTCGAAATAGGAAGTCTCCTATTCAGGAATGTAAAATGATGAATTGCTTGTTGATAAAAATGATGTTCTAGCAGGTCTGGGCTGCATTTGTGTTGATGGTAGAAATAGGGGTAGACTAACGGCAACAGGCCAGCTGTTTATTTTAAGCAAAAAATAAAATAAAAAATAAGTTTTTTCGATATTCTGGGGTTCAGATGAATAACTCTGGAGCAGGGAAATTAGTGAATGTCTAGAAGTTGCTTCTTGAATACTCATTGCTAAAGGGACATGTACAACAGGCCCAGTATACTTCCTACTGCATGAGCAGGACAAGTATCTGCATTGGGCTCTCCTGGGCTCTCTTCGCTCCATCCCTTTTCTTCCTCAGCCCTTGCTCAGGTGCATGTGACTTGCAGCATGCCCGATATTGTAAGTATTAAGTGATCCAGATGTAGACACATCTGGACAGCTCCACCCTAAGGACATGGATTTTGTCCGTGTTTTCAATACTTTTTATATTTTTATATCACATTCTATAGATAATTGCAATGAATGTTTTAGTTAAAATATTTATTATGCTAAAAAAACATTTTCCATCCATGTATTCATTATATTTACATTATTTTTCTCATTTAAGAACACAGGACAGTATTTTGTAAAGGGACGATTCACATGGCAGCAGTAATCTTATTTCATGGAATTGTCAACAATTTGGAGATACTAATTTTTCATGTCTCCTCTTCCAGACACCTCCTAGGGTTCTTGGTCATTTTCTTCAATTTCAACTAGAATAATTTTATAAATAGTTTTAAGTATGTTTTTCCTTGTTTTCCTTTTTAATATCAGGGCATCATCCATCCAAATGAGGAGCAGCCTATATCATGCCTGAAGTTTATAGATTCGGATTGTGGGAGGTTCTGAAAGCTCCTTTGCAGTGTTTTTCTTGTTTCCCAAAACATGATTTCTCAATTTGTTGGTATGGAGAGGAGAGCTCTGACTTGGGCTGAGAGCAGGACTGTCTGTGCATTGCAGTGCCTTAGGAGTGTCTAAAGCATGTTGCTGTCCTATTCTGCTGTGACATCCTGCTGACTGCCATGGGGAATGTAATCCTCATAGCATTATTTAATCTAGAGGTGCAGCTAGATAGTCTCTGGATTTGCTGGACCAAGTAACAATTACTGGGTGAGGCAAAAGTACAGCTTTCAGAAGGAAACATGGAAGGTTCAAACTCCCCTATCTTACTGTGAATTTACATAGTTACCTAGGAGCAAGTTCCATTAAACTCAGTGTATCCCTTCACCTACTGAAAAGATAGGGGGAAAATATTATTTTTGTTATTCGACAACAGCTTGCACATATTTTAATCCATTAACATGCTTCAGAGAGTAGTGTTATTGTGTAAAAAAAGAAGGCTAAGCTTCAAGTATTAATTTGTTTAATGACTTTCACAGAATCAAATACAGGACCCAGAATAGTTGTGTATATTTGCAAAAGCCCTTTCCTTATGCAACTGCCAGGCTCGGCTACATCTGTGATGTGAAAGAACCTACTAGTGTCTTGGCAAGCAAAACTGCTAAAGCTCAGCTTCAAACAGCCTTTTTCTTTTCCATTCTTCCACCAGTATGGCTGTGGCTAATGCTAGCCTCTAAGTTTATAAATCTTCTAAAATGTGTAGAGCATTTAATGCTCCAATTCCTTTTCCAAGGATTATGAATAAGCCTTGATCTACAGAAAAGAAGTGATGATTTTTGTTGGTAAGAAAATGATTTCACATAAAACAAAGAAATTGGTTATGATACTGAATATGCTTTCTAAATCTCCTTCCTGTAATTAAAGTTTCTACAGAGCACTACAAATTGTCCAATATCTTAATATTCACTTTTATAAAATTATTCTTAAGCTGCCTGTTGGTCCCAAAAGGGCATCCGAAATGACTTATAATTGAAAAACTTTAACACAAGAACTTTAAAACAGTATCATAACAAACCAGTTAAGAACAAGAGGAGAAAACACATTTTAAAACAGAAAGTGTGATTAATCACATTTAAAATTGGGCAAAAGCCTTGCAGAATGGAAAAAAGGGTTTCACTTACCCACTAAAGCTAAATATAGATGAAGCAAATTTGATGTTCGCAGGAAGGGTGTTCATTCCACTAAAGAAAAGGCCTTGTCCCATGGTTCCATCTGTGTTACCTCCTTTGGTGAGGATATACAGCAGAAACTTTCTTAAACTACGGGCAGGTTCATAAAGGAAGACACAGCTTTTCAAATACCCTGGCTCTGTAGTGTTTAAAGCTTTATAGGTAAGAACCAGCAATTTGAATTGTACCCGGAAACAAAATGGAAGCCAGTGCAATTTGTACAAGACTGGTGCAATACAGTAGTGTCAGCAAAGCACACAGAACAAAGCAAATTGGCCATGACATTTTGCACAAGCTTCAATTTCCAAACATTCTTCAGGCTGTTGCTGTGTACATTTTTAAGTGGAAAGTGATTAAGGGATAGCTCACCATGTACAGATCCACTTTTTCCAGGAAGAGGCACATCTGTCCTCCTACAAGCTGGGCAAAGTTGGACCTAGCCACAACAGCCATGGAACCTTCTTGGAGCAATGCTGGGTCTAAAAGAAACCCCCACATTGTCAACGTGATCAGACTGGATGACCTGCCCCAGTGGCTTCATTCAGATCTTTAAAGCGTTAGGGGATAAAATAGAGTCCTGAGGAAACCCATAGGTAAGAGACCAAGCAATGGTCCTCTACTTTCTGAGGGACAGAGTTGTCAAATCCCATACTGGTGAAAAGCCCCAGAAGTTGATGGTATCAAATTATTATTACTGCCTCAAGGTGATTTACACATAAGGTAATTAAAAACAACCAAAAACACATAAACAGCAAATACATTTAAAGCAAGACTAAAATCCTAAAAAAAGTAGACACTCATGGTTAAGACCCATTTATCCAACTGAGAAATCCTGCCAGAACAAAAATATCTTAAATTGTTTCTGGGAAGTGTGGTTGGTGGGCTGCTGTCGTATCTTCATAGGAACGCTGTTCCACATAGCAGGGGCAGCCATACTAAAAGCCAAGCTCTGAGAAACTCTCCCACAGACTACAACAATTCACTGGGTGTGTAAGGGATTCGGTGGTCTCTCATATAGCATAATCCTGAGTTTTATAGTGCCTTGTATGTTTATATGAACACCTTGAATTTGGCCCAGTAGCAGATCAGTAACCAGTGAAAATCCAATAAGCAGGGTGTTATGTGCTGCCTGTAATTTGCCCCCACAAGCAAGCTAGCTACTGTGTTCAAAACTAGCTGCCGCTTCCAGACCAGCACATTGCCATAATCAAACCCTATCACTGAGAGGTCTAACAAATGCTTAACCAACAGGGATATACACCCTCTGTATAGTTAGTTCCTGAGATACGTCTTCCATCAAGATGACAAAGGCTACTGTTCATTGGAACATATCCAAATAATTCGCTTAATCCAAGAAAGCCTGGATATTTATTTTTGAAATTATTAATATGGAGATGGCATCAACAGCACAATCCTATGCAGTGTTGCTCAGAAAGAAGTCCCACTATGTTCAGTGATGCATACTCCAGGCAAGTGTGCATAGGATTGCAATAACAGATGACACATTTTGTTGTGTAGTCATCATTTGCACTGAACATAACTCAAACGTTAGAGCTTACAGTGTAGTTTAGAGCTTCTTATCTGCTTTCATTTTCTATTTGCTGAGAATTCCGGTGTCTAGATCCAGGTTCTCTAGTCACAACTACAACCATTGTGTTTTTTATTCAGGTATCATGCTATACCAGAGATAGAAGAAACTTTAGCTTTTCAACTATGCTTCCCTCCCCCCTCCACCTTCTCATTCTGGTTTGATAGTGGTCACAAACCATAGTTTGTCAATTGAAACATCACATTAAGCCATAGTTAAGCTTCCTGAAACATGGTGTAGCTTGATGACTGAATTGAGTCCTTTTTTTCTTTCTCTGTAAATTGCCACCACTTTAATTAAATGGTTGGCAAAGAGATGGGCAGCACTCAATGGCCTATATAAATCCATGCTGTCAATGCCTTAGATTGCCATATGGTGAAAAGTATTTGAGTTCTCAACGAATTAAGCTAATCAAAAGGACTTCATTATGCAGCAGCTCCTTGGCACGTACCTTGATATCTAGAGACAGCATGGTATATTAAATAAGAATTAGATTTGATGGGGGTTGGGAATTTATTTTATTTTCCTACTTGTTTAGCTTAATTATTGTGCCACAGGAAACTTGCTTTTCATACATTAAAGGAAATAGATAGAAGTAACAATGTAGGGCTTGGTGGGAGAGGCGAAATAACCTAGGCTTCATATACTGCAAAACTGCAGACATATCCTACCACAATAGCACACAATATGCAAGTTACCTACCATATTTCTTCTTGGGTCTTGTTCCACAAGAAAAAAGCTAGGCAAAATGCAATACTTTTAAAGCAGATTGTTTACAGAGTAAACAGTACTATAATTCCCAGCAACCTTTAACAAGCCAGAATATATTTGGGGGGGGGGAGGAGAAATGTACTTCAATTGTTCTTTACAGGAAGAGTATGACAGCTTGTTCACAGCCACAGGTGAGCAAGGGTGGTCTCAGTGGAAGAGCTGTTGTTTGTCTGCATTTTGCATCTTCCATTCTGCCCATGACCAAGGTGGTCTGTAGGAAAGGCAAGTCATACTTTAAACTGTGTGAATGGATGACAATTGTTCATTCTTTGCCGCTCATTTGTTCTCATGAATTAGGCTTTTTAAAGATTTTCTCTCAGCCCAGTGTTTGTGAGAACAACTTTTTTTGTGTGCAGGGAACAGACCCTTAGAAAATTATAATCATTTTTTATTTTTATATTTTTTCCCATTTCCCATTTTCCCCACCTGTATTATCAAATACTGAGCATTTCTACTAAGCATTTTGATATATAAATGCATTCTATCACAGTTTTTTTTCCTTTAAAAAATACAAGATTTTTTCCCCTTTAAAAAACATTATTAAGACCCAAAGAATAAAAACTGTTTTATTGTGTAACACAAAGCAGTTTTGTCATATAATTGGTAGCCTCTACAGTTCAGAGAACAGAAAATATTTTAGGAAAATGATTGATAACTATAATTGAGTATAAAAAAAAGGCTTGGAACACAACAGAAAGAGTCTTGCTTCTGTTCCTTTATTTGAAAAAAAAAGTTTACTATGGAGCGAAGAAAATGTTTAACCTTCTTTATAGCTGCGTAAACTGGAATTCATGCAGTTCTTATTTGTGGCTATGATTGTTCTGTGCTTCATGCAAAAATGGTTATTTTATGTAGTCAGATTTGTGTGTATATAGGAATAAGGGATGCTGGTGGCTCCTAGGGCTTGCCGATCAGAAGGTTGGAGGTTCGAATCCCCGCGACGGGGTGAGCTCCCGTTGCTCGGTCCCTGCTCCCGCCAACCTAGCAGTTTGAAAGCAAGTTAGTGCAAGTAGATAAATAGGTACCACTCTGGCAGGAAGGTAAACGTGTTTCCGTGCACTGCTCTGGTTCGCCAGAAGCGGCTTGGTCATGCTGCCCACATGACCCAGAAGCTGTACGCCAGCTCCCTCGGCCAGTAAAGCGAGATGAGCACTGCAACCCCAGAGTTGTCCGCGACTGGACCCAATGTTTAGGGGTCCCTTTACCTTTACCTTAGGAATAATATAGTACAGTATAGATGTGAGAATGCTTGTGATCTATGCACTTGCTGCTGTTCCATCACATTATGTGGACACATTCAATAACCTGGCACTCACCACGCAACAAAGTTGTCCTCCGCCTTCCAAAAAATTATTCTTTCAGGTTTTTGTTCTGGCGCATTCACTCTTAGAGGCTGCATTCACAAAATGCAAATCATTATGTAAAGATAACATCAACTTAATTGAGAAAAGAAGTGGGAGGGGCCATAGAATATGTACAACTCATTACTCCTCTTTTGTTCTGTCTTACCCCCGAGGAGAAAAAATGTCAAAAAGGGAAAAGAGATGCCAAATCAGCTGGGAATTGGCGGGCAGGTGGCAGATGATTAAGATCAAATTATTTGTCATATTGGAATAATATGGAGGAGGTGTATGTAACAAGATAATTGACACAGCAGGGCTCAGGCTTCATGATATTATTTTGTGTTGTGATATAATTAAAGTTGAAATTGGGATGTAACGTGTAAGGGTTTCAGCAAAAGGTCACACCAATATTGCTCATTTATTAGGAATCTTTTCTCCAAAATTTGAAAGACTGCAGCCAGGAGCACAAATGAAAAATATTATTTATTTGTTATTTTAAGCCGGCCCAGGAGAAAAGTCGCACCTTGCTTCTAAAAATTTAGGCTAGTTTTGTATACTCAGTGTTCTTAAATACCCAAAGGCAGGAAACCAGCAATTGGTTGGTTGGCAACCAAAAACCAACAAGCTGGACTGGGAAGTGCTGTTGTGCTCATGTTCTGCTTGTAGGATTCTCATAAGTATCTGTCTGGCTACTATAAGATCAGAATCCTAGACTCATAAGCCTTTGGCCTTATTGAGCTGAGCTCTTCTGAGGGAGAAAGGTTGTTTTCTGCTGCTCCAGAGAAGCGGACACGGAGCAATGGATCCAAACTACAAGAAAGAAGATTCCACCTAAACATTAGGAAGAACTTCCTGACAGTAAGAGCTGTTCGACAGTGGAATTTGCTGCCAAGGAGTGTGGTGGAGTCTCCTTCTTTGGAGGTCTTTAAGCAGAGGCTTGACAACCATATGTCAGGAGTGCTCTGATGGTGTTTCCTGATTGGCAGGGGGTTGGACTCGATGGCCCTTGTGGTCTCTTCCAACTCTATGATTCTATGATTCTATTCTATGATTCTATGATTCTTAATATGCATATTCATGATTGGTCACAGTGATATAACAAGGGCAATGGTTGACATCACCACATGTCTGCAAATACTGTAGGTAGAGGGGAACTTACATCCAGCCGTGAGGTGTCACAGTCTCTGCTTTTGCTGCATATGGTATATGAACAGATGACTGTACCTCTGAAATGGAGTGTTCATAATAACCATCAGTTTATTTGTATGCTGCTTTTCCATGGGAAACAATGCTTGAAGCTACTCATAGCAACACCAGAAATAAGATACATTTCAAGATAATTCACGAACAATGACAAAACACAGTATTTGAACAAATAGTCCAGGCAAAAGATTAAGCAACTCGCAGAAGCACCATCCAAATAGCACAAAAAGCTGTACATCATATCCATAACTAAATGTTGACCCCAGCGACAATGCCGAAGTCTGTCAAGTTACCTCCCTTCTTCCCTGCCAGGTGGAAATGAGCCAGACAGAGAAGGAGAAACCTGCTCTTGCAGGAGTCACAAGTGGTCTTTCACATCCGAAGTGCCCTGCTGGATCAGTCCAAGGGCACATCTAGCCCCGTATCTTGTTCTCAATGTGACTTATGAGAATCCCGCAAGCGGGACCTGAGTACAACAGCACAATTTCCACTTAAAATCCCTGCACCTCATACTCAGGGGCTTATTCCCTCCAGCATTGGAGAGTAGAACACAGTCATATGACTGCATCTTCTTTTGAAGCTGGCCAAGTTGGTGGTAGTGAATTCAACAGTATAATTATGTGGTGTGTGGAAAAGTACTTCCATTTGTCTGTCTCGAGTCTTCATTCAGCCTCATTGATTCATCCCTGAGGATGGGGTAGCGGGGAAATTTCTCTAGTGGCTACTTTCTCTGCATCCTGCATAATCTTATACTTGTTCTGTAACTAACAAAGCTCAGCTAATAGTAGGGCAGGCTTTCAGGTTACTAAGCAACATTTTAAATATAACAACAAAATAACAACAATTTATTAAAATGTTATCTCAGATTATGAGTCAGTACTGTTCTTTCCCTTCAGCTTCTGAATTTGCACATATTAAGCTGATGTCCTTCAAAGGTGAAGGGCAGTTTATTTGTCTCTACATTGGATGTAAATATCTTACGTTTCTTTATGGGCTAATAGCCGTAAATAAATAAATAAAATAAATCTTACGTTTCACATGCAAATAATGTCATTACTGTATAATTACTTGACCACAACCTTTCTATTTTTCTCATGCTATTAACCATTTAGACATTTAAAAATATTAGGACCAAGTTAAAAGTATTTCTGCTCTGAGTTACAGTGTTCTTTGAGTCTATTCTGTAACCATTTTATAAAAATGATTCATTGACTGTTTTACACTGGTGTAGCCCAAATAAACTTAATTGCCCCCTGCCTCAGATTAATATGTCAAGTATCTGACAGGATTTAGTAATTGGTTTTATGTCTGAATAAAATCTAGATACAATGGCTGTCTTGTTTGCATGAAACATGGATCAGGTGAAAAATAAGAAGCCTAGCCATTCAAGTGGCTATAGCAACTATCATTTTAACATCTTAAGATGCAACAAGCTAGATTGCTATATTTTCTAAACAAAAGTGGCATTGTACTGTTGGTATGAGGTGGGGGTAGCTAGACACACTATGAAGGGAAAATGGCTTTTAGCCCACTTTCAGCTCCCTGAAAAAAGGCTATTTCTTGCTTTCTACATTGACACACACCCATTAAACCTTTAAAATATAAATAACTCTTAACTAGTGAAACAGAAGTACTCATGACCATAGGTTTTAATCTATAACTTGGGAATTCAGAATTCTATTTTAGTTGTTGTATTTTTAAAATGATGGTTTCTAATCATCGTGGTTTGGGGTGGGGTGGACCGCGACTGCTTTTTAGTCAATGTTTGCCATTTACTGAGACATATTGGCTCATTTGGATGTTGCTGTCGGGTAACTAGGTATGCAAAAATTTCCTAAGTGTCACTACTTCTTCTCAGTTCATCTCCTAAACAGCGGCGTAGCGTGAGTTGTCAGCACCCGGGGCAACGCAAGTAATTTGCGCCCCCCCAACCCCTAACCTGCAAGTTGCCGCTGGCGCTGCCGCCCAAATGACGCCGCTTGCCCGGAGGAGGAGGGGGGCAGAGAGGCGAGGAAAATGCAACGGCCCAGCAGCTGCAGCAGCAGCGGCGGAGGCGGGGCTGTGAGGAGGGGCTGCCTGGCGGGACTGGACGAGCGCTGAGAGCCGCTGCCTGCCGGACGCCTTCAGCCCGGGCGCGCGCACAGCTCGTCGGTTCCGCGAGACATGCGGCTCTGCTACAGCCTGCGCCCGAGGCTCTTCGGCGACTCCGGAGGCAGCGAGCGCGCCCCCCCAGATGTTGCGCCCGGTGCGGCCTGCCCCCCTTGCACCCCCCACGCTACGCCACTGCTCCTAAATACAGATTTGTCATATTCTCAGTGCTTTGTTCTATTCCTCTTAGAGCTCATCTTTCTACTAAATTAGTTAACCTACCAGTGTTACAGGAAGTAAAAGGTACAAAAGTTAACTAGAACTGTGGTTGACATTCATTGTGGTGAGCTTTAAACAAGCCAACTTCATAAGCCACACTTTGAAATCACTCCAAATGCTGGTTTCTCAAGCTCCTTTAAAATTAACTATAGTCAGCGTTAACTACAGTTTTGTCAATCCAGATGACATGACAAACCATGATTGACCAGAAGTGAAAGTGAAAACTTTCAAACTATTCATCTTGGCTGTACAAGAGGAGAGGGGGGATACATGAGCCAAGAGGAGCTTGGGTTTGTTCATGTCATGCTAAAACATAGCTTGCAGGCAGTTGTTTAATTTGCATAATTTATCATAGTCACAAATTTGGATTGTTTGCATGGAACACTGACTCCCTTACTCTTTATCCTCCTCAATTTATCATACAATAATGCACAAGGTCAAGTGGAAGAGGAACTGAGTTTTCACATCCCATTCTTAAGCACGTGAAGACAAACCATGGCATGGCATCTTGTAATTTCTGTGATATAATCTCTATCAGACACTGGAGGTCTATCTCATTCAAAATAACAACAATGCATTTCCTTTTAAATGATGATACATTATTTTTGTAAATAATCCAAGCTATAATCCAAACAAAGTTAAGCACTTACAAATCCCAGTGACTCCAATGGAATAATTTTAAATGTATTCCATTGGAATAAATGGGACTTTAAAGCGGTTAACTTTGGCAAAGTCATGTTCCGTAAATAGAACAACATTTGTCAGTATTTTGCTTTGCGTAAACAAACCCTTCGGGAGATTTGTTGTACTTGCAACTAAGCATTGCTTACTTTTCACATTGCAATGTTTGGTGCTGGAGGATATAACAATGGCTTGGAAGCTGTTAGAAATAACAGCTTAGCTGACTGTGGTTGCACACACTGGAAAGACAAACAGAACAGTTCTAGCTGACTGGTCTCCTCTTTTTTATTACTATTGACATGAAAGTTATTACACTGTTTCCATAGTTCCAACGCAGAAAAGAAGCTCACAGTCCCTCCTCTGCCAGCACTCAGCTGGATAGTGGTTTTGGTGTTTTTCTGCAGGCTACAAACCTATGGGGTCTTATTTGCAAGACTATGTTAGCCCTAGAGTTAATCTCTAAACTGAACGCATGCCGTCTTCCAGATATGTTAAGATGAAGTAGGCTTTCCATGTGAATGAATAACCAACTCGATAATTTCTCAAATGTGAATATATGTCAGCCACTTACCTAGCAGAGACATTTCATCGTCACCTGATAAAAATAGGCCTGCTTTGATCTGTCAATCACATTTTTGTTTGCTACTTTTTGTGGGGGTAGGGCTGGGCAAACTTTAGAGGAGCAACTTTAGAAAGAGGGGATGGAAGACAAATAGTGCAGGTTCCTGCAAGTGTACCCACTTACTCGGAAGAAAGCTCCATTGAAACCAAGTACACTTACTTCTGAGTAAATAGGAGGCTATTATTTGCAAACCCTCATGCCTGCTTCTTGTACGGGCAATCCTATATAAGGATATTTCGAAGATACTCCTACAGAAAAAAGGAAGGCATGAAATACAGATTCTGTACAGTCTGAGTAAGATATGCAAGGCTTGATTATAACAATGAAATGGTAGTATAAATAATACTTTGTTTAGTGTAAATTAACATGGCTTAGTGGTCATATTTTGGTCACCATTGAAGAAGTATCAGCGGGAAGGGTGATGTAAGTCAATTATTTAAATTGGCTCCTTTTCACCTTGATTAAAATCATGATTTCAATCATCTTGATTTAAATAAACGAACCTGCATTTAAGCTAGCAGTTTGAGAAGCTGCCCTTGAAGGAGGAGCAGTAACACAGTGTGGAAGAGCTCAGTGTTAGCATAACTCTTGCTGGTTTGCAACCTATGCCCACCTTGTTGATATAGCAGCGACTCCTGCTTTTGGTTCAGATAAGTGTCTGCCTGGTATGAGCAGATGACATGGTGTTGAAGTACAGTTATTTTATTTTTGTTTTTGTTTTTATTATTAAAATTATTATCATTCACCAGCAGGTCCCAGGGCAGGTTACAAACCATTTTAAATTCAGCATCCAAAAGGTTAAGACAAATTACAGTCAAAGGAATAGGGTAGGTCCGGTTGGTACATATGTCTTCTGAAAATAAATCCAAAAAATGGAAATATTTGATAATTTTATTGGGGACAAGCTTCTCTAACTCATGATTGTTTACTAATTGAAAAACAAGATGACATTGTAGTTGCAATAACACAACCCAAAGAAACAAGTGAAGGGTAGTATTTCTACTCTGTCCTATTTTTGTATCCTTATGTAAAATCCTTGGCATTATTCCTGTATAGTTTGATAAATAGCACACAGCTGCTTTTAGATACGCAGACAGGCAATTCGGCAATGAAATCTACAAGAATAAATGAATTAAGTTCCATGATATCTTAAGGTCCTAAGCAGCTGCTCTTAAAGACCAAATTAAAAAACCATAAATATAGGATTGAGAGCTTGATGCTGAAAGGCAATATGTACTGATATCCCACTGATATTTGATTATTTTTAATGGTAGAAATTTGGGCTCCAATTCAAATTATTAGAAGCAAAAACATGTTCCCTGTGCCATCATAATGTATTTAAGGATGCTGGCTGACCCGGACTGGTATTTTGCCCCCCTCTATTTAAAAGACTAGCATGCAAAACTCAGGTTCCAAAGAGGCTTGTGCACAACATAGCACTTCTAAGTTCACATGGTTGTTGCTATTTTTCCTTTCTGGTAACAGATTCTACTGCCTTAAAGAATGTTGATTTGCAAGGTTCCGGATGCTAGGGGGAAGCAAAACAGTTCTTTAGATCCCATCCATTATGCTTTTTTCTTGAGCTTCGTTTGGAAAGCACCAACTCAGACAACTTTCAGCCCATTCTTGAATATGCTTTCCTTTCCTCCCTTCATTTTGCCTCCATTACTTCCTACAAAATACATATCTATTTCATCACACAAAACAATGTTCGTTTCTGCAGAGTCTAATCAAAGTAGTGTAGATATACTCAGTATGGTTTCTCTGCCTTTTTAAACACGTATTTTTATCGGACAGTGCTGTGAAGCCTGCACCTCCTAAATGGTTATTTCTGTGCAGTGTACCATATTAATCACCTATTGATGAAGTCACAAAGTATATCAATATAGTATATTTCTGCAGAAGACAACTCCCTCACGCTAAAGATTAAAAAAAAGCCCTATGGGCAATTTGCTGAGGTCGCTGTAAATTGCCAGTAGTATTGGGTATCCTGTGTTCCGTATTTAATGCTAACATAGTAAATGTTGATTATCTTATTTTTTGCTTCGTTAGTGATGAATGAGAGCAAATTTGAGGTAGACAAGCAGTCTGGTGGAATGATGCAGAGCCATCTATGAAAACATCTGTACAACTCCACCAGTGCAGTAAATTATTGCTGCAAGCCAAAGACATTGATCCAAAAGGATCATTAACAGCTTTAGCCAACTGATCCAAGTAATAGGGCAAATGAAAGAACATTATCAAGATCTAAACTTTTTAAAAGCTGTCAGTTATAATTGCTAAATCATTGTCACTACTTTGTATCAATATGCTACGTTATGACTTAAATTCACTTTCTTCTATTGCGAGCAGAAAATAAATATCAATTAAGTGGTAAAATCCACAGGATAAAAAATTATCCAGCCCTCCTGCACTCCATTTTCTAGGAGGTCACCCACAAAGGGAGAGATAATTGCTGCAAGGCAGCAAAATTAATCCAGTATGAGCAAGAAAGGATGATATATGTTCTGTGACAAACTACGTGACAGAGATGTACGTATAAAACAGTGGGTTCTTCTTTTGGAGAGGATGCAAGGGCAAGAGAAGGAGACCTGTGAAAAACAATTAGCATGGCTTCAGAGTGAGCAATTCTTAATTATCCATAGCATGTCGACACAAGGTAATTACTGTCCGAATTTTAACAATATTTGGTGATTAACTAGTAGAACAGGAAAGAGCAAGAATACAGCCAGTTGTTTCGTATTGCAAAACAACATCCCATATATTAACACGAATCAAGCAACTCGCAGCAATAATGTGACATGGCAATTCTGCTGTTGTTTGACTGACCCACATGTATAGAAGGTAAGGAATCTGTATGGCAGCAATCCAGCAATACACAAGCTGCTTTCTTGTATGCATTGAGAAGTCATGGTGGGCAAATTAAACTGATCTCCTTTCTGGCAGCACCTGTGCCTCATGAAATTGCCACCCCAGAAGCTGTCTCAACCTTTTTAAGAGCCTTGCAAGTGCATTTGGATGCTGCTGCCTGAAGAGAATGCCGAATTACTTTCATATATGTGTGTGGTTTTATTCCTGGTCTAATGTACTTTGTGTAGGCTAGCAAGATTACCGTATTTTTTGCTCTATAAGACTCACTTTTTCCCTCCTAAAAAGTAAGGGGAAACGTGTGTGCATCTTATGGAGTGAATGCAGCTATCCCAGAAGCCAGAACAGCAAGAGGGATTGCTGCTTTCACTGCATAGCGATCCCTCTTGCTGTTCTGACTTCTGAGATTCAGAATATTTTTTTTCTTGTTTTCCTCCTCCAAAAACTAGGTGCGTCTTGCGGTCTCGTGCATCTTATAGAGCAAAAAATACGGTAAGCATATGGTGAAGCGAAGGAAAATCCCAATTTGGAGCCTCTAAACTTAAGTATAAATGTACAGGTACACTTGTAACGATGAAATTATATGGCTTCTTGGACTGACTCACATATACATTTGTTAGATTGACCTGTGCAGTCCTTGAAAATATTAAGCAGCTTTCAAGTTTGTATTTTGTGAACAAATATTCATTCATACAGTGATCTTGTTTGGTAAGAATCTTGAATCCTATTGTTGTTCATGTTGAATTCCAAGAAGTAAACCAGGAAACACATCTCTGGGTGGGCTTTTACTTACAAATTGTGGCACTGTAATGTTAGTGTAAAGGGTCTTTGAAGTCTTGATATCTCCTTTTGTGAAACAGTCAAAACAGCTGAAGTGTAAAATGTAATTGAACACAGTTGGCTATGTGGCAATGCAACTGAACAAATTGACTATAAAGTTCAGTGACACACATCAATTTGTACTGAAATGTTTATTATCCAGTTTGTTAAAGTGCTCAGTGTGTGTGCTTCCAAAGGTTATATTTTTGTGGCCTTTCCAGCATACAGCAAACAACAAAAGCCAAGTTTTATTTGTTCACAAGATCTCCAATACCCAGACTTTTCCCGCCCTGAAGTTGATTTTGGGTTGCTATTCTGCAGTAGGAATTCCTTTGCAGAGGCAGGATAGAGCTGCACTGATATTCCTGTGATAGTTAAAGAGATCGGGAGCAGATGGTGAGATAGTGTGTACCACCTTACCATCCGGCCTTCTCTCCAGCATGAATTCCCATTTCTCTACAGGATATGTCAACACCAGTGGCTCAACACCAGTTACCTGATTTAAAGGGACGCTGCCTGCCCCCTTCTCAGTAGTCCACATCAGCTTGCTCCTCCTATTGCATTATGTAATAGGCACTGACTACTGTAGTTGAATAGATCTTTATGCATTTTAAAGGGAGAAAGAGAAAATTGTAATGTAGGAGGCAATCTAAAAGGTACAGGCAGGGCTTTTTTCCCAGAAAGAGGTGCCAGAACTCCCCCCTTTTTAGTGGGGACACCCACCCAAAGTTGTTGAGCTTTTTTTTCTTAGAAAGCACCCACCGAGTCTCAATTTTATTGTATATAACCAAAGGCCTTTACAATAGACGATAGAGAATAAAAGGAAACTTTCATCTAAAATCATACAATGTAACCTATAGCAGTTTATAACATAAAAATAAATTTACAACATTAAAACTTAAGATTGGAGTGCATTCACATAGCTGGAATAGAGCTTCTTGGCTGCCGGCGCAAATTTGGCTTTCTGGTGTGTAATATATAGACATTTATCTGCTAGGAGTGGTGATATATTTTTTCCTCTGGGCATTGTGTACAGTGTGGCAAATCAGCAGAAAGTGTGTGATGCCCTCTACCTGATTGCATCCATATACAGTGGTACCTCAGATTACAGACGCTTCAGGTTACAGACTCTGCTAACCCAGAAATAGAACCTTGGGTTAAGAACTTTGCTTCAGGATAAGAACAGAAATCGTGCGGCGGCAGCAGGAGGCCCCATTAGCTAAAGTGGTACCTCAGGTTAAGAACAGTTTCAGATTAAGAACGGACCTCCAGAACGAATTAAGGTCTTAACCTGAGGTACCACTGTATACATTTGCAATCTATACAGGAAATTCCCCAACATCTCCCCTCTAAATATGCTGAGGGCATCTGTTGAAATCTTAGTCCTGCAAAGACCCTGCTTAGTTGTGGGAAGGTCAAGATAATGGGGCCTTGAGTGATTGGTCTTAATTTGTGGGTACCAAGTAGAGTAATGGGCAGCAAAGGTGGATACTCTGTCTTGATTGGAATCCTGATCAAAGATCCAGAACTTTGTAGAGCCCCCCCCCCGCCCAACCTCTTGTTTGCCTGCTCGACCTAACGCCACAGGGAAACCATAAAAAGCTTCACCGCTGCCACGCTGCTAAAATCCCTCCACCATGCAGCCCAGAGCGCCGTGCAGGGGGACGGAACTGCAACGCTACAGACCTTCTGGAATGCACCATTGAGGTGCCGGAACTCAGTTCCAGTGAGTTCTGGCTGAAAAAAAGCCATGGGTATAGGACGGGTATTCCATCTGAAGGAGAA
The DNA here is from genome assembly GCF_964188305.1 of Podarcis bocagei. Lineage (NCBI taxonomy): Eukaryota > Metazoa > Chordata > Lepidosauria > Squamata > Lacertidae > Podarcis > Podarcis bocagei. Next base: position 30,662,087 of record NC_138127.1, on the reverse strand, counting down.
AATAGCTTATCTAAGTGCTTTGTGTAACAAATTGTTGCAGTATGAAGTGTTCCAGAAAGACTGTGTGATTTCCCATCACATTGTGCTAATTCATTAGCATTTGCGGAATCACAAACCCTTGCCATTGCTTGGAAAACATATTCTGTTGTATGACATCCAGTGACTGCCTGGTCACTGAAGCTACCAAGGCTAGGAAGAATGATTTCTCCTCTTTGTTTTTCCATACATTGTCATAGCAAGATGTGAAGGCTGTCTTGTTTTAACGAAAGCAAGATATGTTCAGGCCAGTTTTAATTTGAAGTGCTGCTAACCAGTCCTGCATCTCATTATTCCGCATAACTGTTTGACACAGTGACATCCTTGAGTGTGACAGAGCAGTGCTCAGGGGTTTCTAGCTTCCAGTTTCTGTTTCATTTCTTGGTTGATCAAAACTTCAGTGGAATTTGGAACAGGGTGAATCCAAGTTCAAAACTGGAATAGGGAGGAGGGTTAGAATCAACCATAACATCTACTTCTCATGTTTATTCAAGTTGCTTTTCCCCCTGCTTTGCTAAGGCTTGATTGACAGCACACTGAAACGAGATTCCCTAAGAATGTATTGTTGTTGTTTGAAAAAACCTGCATACCACACATCCAAACTGTATACTACTGTGACAGTTTTATTTTTAAATGGGAATCTAGTAGCAGATAAAAACAAGACAACCATCAAGGGAAGCTACAACTAGAGACAGCTGAAGCAATTGGGTGTATAATGCGTTCCTTTGAGAGGCTGCTTATTTCCCCATTTTTGTTTCTGCAAACCTGTTAAGTCTAGGGATGGGAGATGAAAGTTCAGTGCATGGGATACCATGGCATTTTGGCAAATGTTTGTTCAGGTGTGTGTAAATGTATGTATGGGAAGAAGTGATCATTCTTGGGGATTTGGTGTTTTGAGTTCAAACCCTAGAGTCGTCTTGCACTTGGTTTGTCGTCTTGCACTTTGGTTTCTAACTTTAACTAGTTTGCCTTCTGTAAAATCAACACTGCATTACAGCAGCAAATGTTTTGTCAAGACAGTAGCTTTGTTGGGCTCTATATAGTTCCAGCACTTTGTTTTTCTAACTGAACAGTCTAAAGCCTCTGGAATGTTTAGAACCAGAGGTGGAGAATCTCAGGTCTAGGGACTTTTGGGCCTCTTCATCTGGACCCAATACTTTCTTATCCTCTCCTCCTGGGTCATTCACCTTCTTCCCAGGTTATACCCCTAATTGGCTGGAATATACCCTACTTGAACAAAAGTTAAGAGCCACAACCATTGCTCTAACTACTTTTGCCTCTGAGTATATGAAGAATTCTAAGTCCTCCGTTTGGTATATCAAAATTCAGAGTGATCACGAAAGGGCTACTTATCTACAAGAGTTCATTTCCCTCCATTAGACATGTGCTTACTCTGCTCAGATTTCAAGCTACATCCACAGAATACCTGGCTGGTGAATTATTTAATAGGCAAACAAATGACTTTAGGCTTGACCAAAGACAATGTGTATTATATCATGTATTAACCTTTATACAGCCCACCTAGGTCTATCAGATTATTCCATAACTAGATGGTTGCCTATAGAATAGAATGCACTATCAGTGAGAAAGGCTCTTTTTCTTTTACCCCCAAGTACTGCTGTGAGCTGAAGGGATTTTGAAATCTAAATGATTTTGGAAACTCTTGGATTTTCTGAGTTTAGTATTTGTGAGTTATATTCTAATGGCCTTTGGCTGCACTTCCACTGGCATGAGTCTTCTGGAAGGTGGACCAAGAGCCCTTGGGGCCTGAAAAGGTTCCCCATCACTGGCCTAGGAAACAGTGATGTCACTGTGTTCTCCCATTATCTGAGATTCAGCAGTTTATTTCTGAACATCAAGCTGGTTGGAAAAGTTTTGCATGGGTGGAACTGAGGGGGGTGGGAAAGAATTAAAGCAGATCCCGCTGGATCAGACCAACGTGCAGAATCCTGTTCTCACAGTGACCAGCCAGATTCCTATGGGGAGCCCACAACCAGGACCTGAGCACAACAGCCTTCTCCCCTCTTTCGGTTTTCAGCAACAGGTATCCAGAAGCATTACTGATCTTGGAGGCAGAACAGATGTGATAATAGCTTGGCAAGGTGACGTTGCAGCACCTTTGCTTTTTTTTTTTTTGGAGGCACCGGCTGCCCCTGCTGAGTATAAGGAATTAACACTGAATGCAGGAAGATATATTAAGTAATAATGACAATGTGAGGTCCATGTGCCCTTTTAAACCTAATTTATAACCCTGGTAGATTACTGCAGCATTGCTTTCATCTGTAAAAACTTCACCCAAGAGACTACTTTATATTAATTCATCATGTTGACTTCTTTTGGTGCATTTGCCGTAATATATATATATATTAAAATATATGGGAAGACAAGTCTGAAAAAGCTGCCAGCCAATTTGTTCCACCTTGGATGTTTTCATTTTTCAGGCGTTTGTTTTCTCTTCCTTGGAAGTAAAATGACAACTTTATATTTTGCCTTCCAGTACTACAGAAGGAGTAAGATAGCAAAATATCATCCAATAGCTACAGTTACTATAGTTTCTAAAGAGGCAAGGCCTGTCTCAAGTTAACCTGTAGCTTTTTTTTTAAAGCCTTTTGATTTATCTGTCACCTGATCCATCAGCAATGAATAATTTTCATGGAAGGTGCACTTTAATTACATTCCCATTTGACTTGCATTATCATGCCCTATCTAGGTAATTAATCTCACCAAGTATCCAATTTCGGCCTTTATTGCTGGCAGGCAGGCCTCTTGAATTATGTGTGCTTGAATGGGTATTTGGTCTATTTTAAGCTAAACACACCACGAGACAATTTTTAGGGTCTCCTGTTCTTCCCTCCCCCCATTAAAATGTGACCCTTACTTTGGAGTGATTTGGTTGATTTGCTTATTTTGCTTGACTGTCTTAGCATTTTTAGACTTAAGTGGCCAAGGGCAGCAGTTCACAGAGTTGCAGAAAGAGTAGGTATGCCAAATTAACCAAGATCCTGATTATGGTACGCACTTAAAAAAAAAAAAAGTAGTTGGAAGATGAGTCAAGATATGGGAGGCAGGCAGGAATAACGATTTTAGTTCTGTAGTTTCATGGTATGATTCAAGAAAGAGAACAGTCTCCCATTCGTTTTGATGGGTGTTTTGCAGGAGAACTTCTCTGTACTGTGGCCCGAGTCATGTTCCTTGTATCACTCTGAAATTAGAAATTGCAATTACGTTAAATTTAGTTCCATTTACCCTGTGGGATCATTCTTTATTTTATATATATATACAAAAAAAATGTACAATTGAACCCACATATTAGCTTGCATACTAAGAGTCTTGTAGAGAAGATTATTCTTATTCTGTACCCTCTTAAAAGGATTCCAGCTAAGGTCTGCAGTAATTAAGCTTATAACATAAGGGATACTGTGGAGAAAGTAAAGAACTGTATGGTAGAAAAATTAGAAACATAATTAGAGCCTTCATGTACTTTAAGAGAAGGAAAATATATGTGTGCATTGAAAGAAAAGTTTCATGTTTCTGAAGGTGTTTGGTTCCTTTGAAATAATAACAGTGAGAGAGTAACTTTAACTACTTAGCTAAGATATAGTTCTTTGCTTCCCAAAGACTTTTTTTCATATACTATTAATTTGGTTCTTTTTTTTTACTCATTAGATCTCTGAACAACATTGTGGCATTTATTTTCACTTTTTCTTAAATAAAGTAAGTTTGTATCTGTAACCATGTTTAGAGTTACATTTACATCCAGACATGTTCTTTAGTGTACCATTAATTATCTGATAAATGTTTTTAATTACTTGTTTTTAACTGTTTTTATGGATAATTTAATATTTCTTGTGAACCGCTTAGAGGCTTTATTATAATCAAACAATGTATATTTTATATATTTATATTGTTAAATATATAAAATAAAAAGTAAGGTGAGATAAACATAATCATTAGTGGTGCCTTTGTATCAGTAGAAAAGGAGAAATGCAAAATTAAATACATATGGTCTTGTAGAACTTTCTTTATGGAAATGGAGAATCATATTATAAGTCATCAGTTAGTAAATGTTGAAAGTCCCTGAATAAATTTGGCTTGTACTTTCCTGTCTGACTGGGCAGCCAGGGGCTTGCAATGACACCATACCACCACTTTGGTGTCTCCTTAGAACAGAATAGTTCAGAAGTCTCCTTTCCTCTCACCTAGGCATCTACCATGAGACGCCATGTAGAAAATATTCCTATAACTTGGTATATAATGCTGATTTTTAAAAATTTGTTTGCAGATTTATAAGCCATTTCACAATCAAAAGCTTCACACTCAAAATTTTTAAAAAGGATAAAATTCAAAAGTGGTTTTTTCTTTATGTCTTTAAAACGTGCATTGATTTTGTTTACAAGCTTCCTTAGAAGGATTTGTTTCCTAAAAGGTGGGATATATTCTTCCTAATACCAAATAATAACATAACTTGCTCATAACTCCCTGGCTCACAGCTGATACTTTCAGCAACTACACTCATCTTCAATAATTGCTGCAAAATCTCTTGTCTCTCCGCTACAGAATTTTACTGAGCTTTGCTCACTAGAACCCAAAATCTTCATGCCAACTGGAACTTTTTCTTACAAGAGTAAAGCATGCCTCTTTCCATATCACAAACACAAACATCTGCTGTCTCATATGCACACTATTTGGAACCCTTCTTGACATAGAGAGGCAGTTTTAGGAATCTTTATTATTCCACAGGACCTTAGTCAGCAAAAAATAGCTCTGGTAGAAGGGCATTTTAAGAAAGGAATGGGGGAAGTGATGAACCATCCCTTCATTTCCATTCTAGTGGACTGCTTTGTTGTCATGTTCCATTTCTTACAGATAAAGCTTATTTACACCTTGCTATTGGTGGAGGATACAAAGGGGTGATGTCATATTTGGTCTAGCACTATCGCTTCTCGGCCTTTTGGCTAAGATCAAGTGTAGTGTATTTGATCTAGCACTCTGCCGTTGCGAGCCACCGCTCTATAAGTCAGATCATCTTTGTCCCGAGCTTCAGTGTCCTTGTTCCAATGACTCCTGAGTTTAAAGGACACATCAGTGGTTGTTCATGTGAGTTGGTGCAGGAGTTGGAAATTTCATATCCTTTTCAGTTTTTATATCTACAGCTTTTGCATGAGATCCCAGCTTGTAAACGTAGCTATTCAAGCCACTGCAAAATTTGAGTTCAGTTTAGTGATCATTACTTTTGTCGGAAGCCCCATCAAAGGCATCTGTAGTGCCGCTAACAGATGCTTGGAGAATCAAACTAATATGCAGCTGAATGACACAGTGCTCACAAAATCTTGGTGTTTGCTTAACAATTCAGCAAAGCATATGCTAGTGCAGTAAGCCCTAAAAGTAATAGTGTAGGCTGAGGGTGCGCGAAACAGCCAGGACTTTATTGCATACCTTATGCCATTGTCATGTGCACAGTGAATAACGGAGAGCAAGATTTGACTTGGAGTAGAGTTTTAAACAATCCGAGTATAGTTTAGAAAAACTGAAGCATATTCAGAAATGAGTTTCAAACTTTCAACTCTCTAGTTCAGGTATGAGGAACATTGGGCCCTCCAGGTGTTGCTGATCTGCAACTCCCATCAGACCCAATCAGCGAAGCCAATGGCCAGGGATGATGGGAGTTATAGTTCAGCAATATCTGGAGCTCTCCCCACACCCGTTCTAGTGGTTTTATATTGATTATAATACTTGTGCAATTTGTAATGCAATAATTTGTAATGTAATAACGTAATAGCTAAAAGCTTGCAACCCTGAAAAATACGCCTACAATATTAACAGTATTTAAAAATGATTATAGTGGTGCCCCGCAAGATGAATGCCTCGCAAGACGAAAAACTCGCTAGACGAAAGGGTTTTGCCTTTTTTGAGCTGCTTCACAAGATGAATTTCCCTATGGGCTTGCTTCGCAAGACGAAAACGTCTTGCAAGTTTGTTTCCTTTTTCTTAACACCGTTAATACAGTTGCGACTTGACTTCGAGGAGCAACTCATAGAACGTGGTGTGGTATCCTTTTTTGAGGTTTTTGAAGACTTTGGTGATTTTTGAAGCTTTTCCAAAACTTTCCCGACACCGTGCTTCGCTAGACGAAAAAACTTGTGGAATGAATTAATTTTGTCTTGCGAGGCACCACTGTAATCAATTTATGCATTCATTATTTAAACATAGTTCAGTTAGGGTACATTAAAGAGTGCATTGTTACGGAGTGCAAAATAACAACAACACACCTCTAATATTAGTGTATATTTCCTGCAATGAGCAGAAACTTAAGTTTTCACTTCAGTTAAATCCATGATTCAGTAAGTGTGTTATGTAAGAGTATTCGGACTTCCTAATAAATGTAAAGTGTCGTTTTCCACTTGGTATTAAAAGAAACAATAGCCAAATGTCAACATACCGCATTTTTCACTCTATAAGACGCACTTTTTCCCTCCTAAAAAGTAAGGGGAAATGTGTGTGCGTCTTATGGAGAGAATGCAGGCTGTGCGGCTATCACTGATAGCCGCGCAAAACCTCTTCAGCGCAGCGGGAGCGTTTCTCCTGCTGCGCTGAAGAGGCTTCACGTTGCTTTCGCTGAAGCCAGAACAGCAAGAGGGATTGCTGCGCAAAGCCTCTTCAACAACATTTGATTCAGAATATTTTTTTTCTTGTTTTCCTCCTCTAAAAACTAGGCGCGTCTTATGGTCGGGTGCGTCTCATAGAGCAAAAAATATTTTGCCACTCAAGTAAAGATGCTGAATGAGATTATGATAATAGACCACTTTGTTTGAAATATGCAAATATTAATTGTACATTTCACAACTTTGGAGAGAATGCTTTGTTGTGTTCTGTGTAACATGAATATTTTGCACTACACAGTACTGGTAGATGATTAAGACCCACGAACTGAGAAATATAGATAAAGTATATTAATAAAGTATTTTAACTCTTTCTTGAATTAAGATATGAGTTCATAGTCAGAGCATATGGAAACATATTAATGAAATCCAAGGATGTGAAACCTGATTGTTACAAAGGATAAAACAGTATGTTTCATTTTTAAATATGATGTAGTTGTAAGAGCTCTGCAGCAAAATTTAGAAGTGGCTTTCTTGTTAACAGATTGTACATTAAACTTGAACCTCTTGATTGTCTGTGGCTCATACAGCATCTATTCTGATTGTATATAGATGGCAGTGAAGCTCCAAATATATATGAATTGATTTGGTTCAAATATTATATAGTTCTCTCTAGCTATTAATCTGTTGAGAACAGTGAGAATAAACAAGACTTGGTTTCCATTAATTTGATAAAGTGTGGATAAATTTGTTGCTTGTTGCTTGTTTTGAGATCTATAGATTGTCTTTTTGAAACTGGATATTTGAAGGTTACCAATGGGCATTTTAAGATTACAGTTACATTTCATCATTGCACTTTACAGTGGCATGTAAAACTGCTGGGATATTTTAAAAACATTGTCCTTGACACCAAGTGTTAATATAAATAAGGGGCATTATAGCTGGTAAATGGCTTAATTAACTTTTACAGTTACTGTTGTTTTTGCACTATCAATTTGGAAAGAATAATACTAAAGCCTCCAGTTCTTTTTTTTAAATAGAAAAATAGGTGCCAGTACTCACCATAAATTTGTTAAGATAAGTTCCACACTTTTTAAGAAAGAAGAGGTGTTGGTACTGCTTACCCTTTAGTATCCTCTGAAAAAAAGCACTGAGAGCATCTTATGGCAAGTGATGCAGCCCACCCATTTAAACTGGCTCAATAGGATGAGCTTTCTCTGCTCATTGATCTCATGAGTGCCTGTTTTTGCTCTGTTAAGTCAACAAACACCATGAGCATCGTCATAATGTTGTGTGAGATCCCCAGCCCTCACTTACCAGCTTTCACTGCTACTAAGTGGGGCTACAGAAACAAACTCTGTGATGCCATAGCATCACATGGTGTGTGTAGACATTGGATGGAATTCAGTTGATGTTCTTGCACTCACAGAAAGCTTTGGTCTAGTGGGAGCATCTGCTAATATGGGAGTGGGTGATTTTTGCTAGGTACCACTGTATACCTCATGCCACCTTCTTGGCACATTTCCAAGCATAATTCAAAGTGTTGGTGCAGATCTTTAAAGCCATAAATGGCCTTGACCCTGTATACCTGAAGGAGCGTTTCCAACCCCATTGTTCATCTCAGACACTGAGGCCTAGCTCCAAGGGCCTTCTGGCAGTTCCCTCACTGTGAGAAGTGAAGTGACAGGGAACCAGGCAAAGGACCTTCTTAGTAGCCCACCGTGTGGAACATGCTCCCATCAGATTGTCAGTGTTTGTTTTTTAAAAAAGGTTCTGACCTCCCTTTGTTGCCTCAGCCTGGTCCTCGGACCCTTGTCGGCATAAAAGAGTCCACAAGAAAAGTATCTTTGCAGAGTGCTTTCTGCTTTTTATTCTTAAAAGTCTTTCTGCAAAAGCGACTGACCAACTATACACACATCACCACTACCAGCTTTCACTAACCAACCAACCAGCCCAGCCTAACATTTCTCACTCTCTATGTACAACTCGGTACAGGCCGCTGACTCATGCTGACCCAGCTTTCTAAGCATTAAAGAAACAGCGGCCAATTTTTAGCCATGACACAGATATCAAAAAAATAAACAACTATATGACTATATGACTTTTAGAAAACATCTGAAGGCAGCTCTGTATGGGGTATTTTTTTACTGTTTTATGTTTATTGTGTTTTTATATTTTGCTGGAAGCTGCCCAGAGTGGCTGGGGCAACCCAGTCAAATGGGTGGATGATGATGATTCCATTCTGGAGGGTCCTGCAACTTTCTGGGGGAGGAGGAAGAGCAAAATTTCCCTCCCCATATCTTCCATCATTGGATGACCTCTTGATCAAGATCCCCTCCATGAATGCAGGGGCTATAACTGAATGCCCCCTTAAATGCAAAACTTAAGCTTATTATATGGTAGCAGCTCAGATGCAGGTAAATTAATTCCTGAGCAGCTTAAAAGGATGGGCTGCATGGAAGCATCACTTGGTGTCTTATGCTCTCCTCATGCTGTGTCTGTATCTAATAAAGGGTAGCCTAGGGTTGTTTAACTATTAAACCGCAACATGTTATTCATTCTTTATTTTTAGCTGAAACAAGCCAATGAGTTTGATACAATTTTGTTTTGAATTTAAGCTCAGGGGCGGGGGGGGGGGGAGAGAGGGACTGTGGAAGAAGAGACCTACAAAATTACTGTGCATTTTTATGGAGCTGCAATATTTTGAAATTAAGTTCACCAAATTACCTACCCTACTTGCAGGCCTGTGAGCTCTACATAGTCTAACTTTTATAGGCCAGCTGTTGGCCAACCGCTGCTTCTTGTTGAAGTGGGTCTGCAAAGCCATGCATCAGTGAAGCTACCAAGTGAAATCTTTGCTTCCTTCTGTTCGGCTGCACATGCCACCCCCTTAAATGGCAGGCTTTTCGTTTCCTTATTTTTATTCTTTGCTATGAGTTTCCAGCTATGCTATGGAGAAGTGCTTTAAAATCCGTTTTTCCAATTCAGCAGATATGGCATATCACCAGTATCATGAAATGATTTTGCAACAGCTTGAAAATATCAAGCTCATGCCGTTTGAATGACTAGCTGTATTAAGCGAGGTGATAGACTTAGCACTTAATTTGTCATATGTGCAGGTTTTCTATATGTAAAGAAAAACAGTGAAATGCATATTGGAATTGGAAAAGGTAGCACATAGTTCACACAGATGCAGCCAAGAAATTAAAGGCAAAACCTGATACAAGCAAAGATACTTTTGTGTTTTATTTGTTTTCATCCTAGCAAATTCGTAACCAAAGTAAATGTTACATATGTTTTGGAGGGCATTTGGAAATGGGAAAATAGCTAGCAGGAAAAAGGGTTAAGCATGTGGAGGAGGAATAAGTTCTAAAATGATTTTTGCATGGAATCTGGTGGTTCCAATGTGATCGAACTTAGGAATACCTATTCTATCTAGTGCTTGTTCGTGTTTGAGTCTCTGGTGCATTGTTGTTGGTTTAAAAAACAAACCAACAAACCCTGACTAATTATTTGCGGAGGTTGGGTTGGAGGGGTCTGTCTTGTTCTGCCAGCTGGTCTGGAGAGTACCATGGTCCCCCCCCCCCTGGCTTGGGAGGTGTTTGAAGACTAGATCCTGCCTTTTCTCATACAGAAATCAACAGGACCGCCTTCCATGTGCCACTGGGAACAGAAGTTCAAGATAAGTAAACTTCCTCTATCCTCGCATACTTCTAGTTTGGTGCTAAAGCGACAAGCAAGGAATAAGAGAATTATCTTTGCCGATGTGCCTTACATGTGCCCTGAACAAATACTGTGTTTGTGGCATTCCCATTATAGTTATCAATTACATCCTTCCTTTGCTCTGTTTTCCCCAATTGATTCTTATATATATATATATTTATAAATGCAAAATGCAAATTTAAAATGACTTGAGTTGAGTCAGTCAGTCAGTTTTGTTTTGTTTTAGTTTTGTATTAGCTATAGCTATATAGTCAAAAGAGCCACAAGGGTCAGAATCATATATTCAGCTGTTATAAACGGGAACAGTAATAACAGCTTCATTGTCACCTTTTCAGCCAATGTAAATCTCTCTTGTTTGACATTGTTTGGTCTTGATGCTTTATGATTTTTCTCCCTACTCCCATCAATAAAGGATGCTTAGGCTTGCCGATATGTATAGAGGTAAACAAAGAAAGGTCTGCAATGAAGTGATATCCTGGCCCAACTACACTGGCTGCCAATTAGTTTCTGGGCCCAATTCAAAGTGCTTGTTTTGACTTATAAAGACTTAATTGGCTCAGGACCGCAATATCTCAAGGACTGCCTGTCTCCAGATGACCCTATACAGGCCCTGAAATCATCCTCTGAGGCCCTTCTTCATGTGCCTCTTCCATGAGAGGTCCAAATGGAGTCAATACAGTGGTACCTCAGGTTACAGACACTTCAGGTTACAGACTCTGTTAACCCAGAAATAGTGCCTTGGGTTAAGAACTTTACTTCAGGATGAGAACAGAAATCGCGTGGCGGCGGCAGCGGGAGGCCCCATTAGCTAAAGTGGTGCTTCAGGTTAAGAACGGTTTCAGGTTAAGAACAGACCTCCAGAACGAATTAAGTTCTTAACCCGAGGTACCACTGTACAAGAACGGGCCTTTTCTGAAGTTGCCCCCCATTTTTTGGAATGGTCTTCCCAGGGAGGTTCAGTTGGTGCCTTCATTATAAAGCTTCAGGTGCCAGGTGAAAAGGTTCCTCTTCAATGAGGCTTTTGGCTACATCCAATACCTTTTTAAATGTGTTGTGTTAGGGGGATGAGGGGTTATTGGTTTGTATTTGTTCTTATTATGTATTTTGTATGTTTTTCTATCTTGTATTTTTATGTTGTGTCCTGAAATCTACATTTTTTTCCTTATAACGATTTAATTTTTGATTTATTTATAGAGGTTTTTCCCTGTGGGTAGATCCACTCTTGGTTACTTGAGTTCTCTGCTCAGATGACTAGCAGCACATGTTCAATACAATTCCACTAGAAAGTTCATTGTGTTTCAGGTGCTGTGACACCTATGCTGGTTCATTCACACATATGCATCCCTACTTGCCATTTCAGTCATTGGAAGATAAATATGTGAATTTGAATCCCTCCTAGTTTTGTGAAATTTCCCCTTTTGACACAAAGCATACACATTTTTTTGAATGTGTATTACTGTATATTGTGTGGAGTATGTAATTGCATAACAACTAGCTTTATTCACAATTCTGGATCTCTCTAAATGTGGAATCGACTGAACCTCTTGACTTTCATAGTATGAAAAGGAAGACACTTGCCTTTCAGGCAGAAATACATTTAGCTGTTTTACAATAAGAGATCAAACAAGACTTAACTGTTGGATACAATTGCGTTCAAGGATGGCTTTCTTCGTATGTCACATTAAACCATAGTTTTTAACTGTTATTTAATGCAGACCAGCAGCTCAAAAGGCCATGCTTTGTTCCTGCTATGCTCCTGGTAGCACTGCTCCAAGAGCAGCAAACCACAAGCCTTGACTTGCTGTGGCATCAGAACCTGGACTTGTGGTTTGTTTCTCCTTAGCAAACTACAAGGAGTAGCCAAGGTTTGTTCCTGGCTTGCTACTCGAGGTTTGTTTGAGGAAAACAAACATTGAGCTGAAATTCCAAGAATACAACAGGCAAGGCTTATGGATTGTTGCTTTTGGGATGGCACAGCCAGGAGTGAGTACATGCAGCAAGGTGCTTCTTTTTTGTGTTTAAACCATAGTTAAACAAGAGCCAGTATAGTTATAGTGTTGGACAAGAACTCAGGAGATCAGGGTTCACATCCCTACTCAGCCATGAAACTTATTGAGTGACCTTGGGCCAGTCACGGCCTCTTGGTCTAACCTACCCCACAGGTTCAGGTAGGCAGCCATGTTGGTCTGAGGCAGTCAAAATATATATAAAAATTGTCCAGTAGCACCTTAGAGACCAACTACGTTTGTTCCTGGTATAAGCTTTCATGTGCATGCACACTTCTTCAGATACATACACTGAAACAGAACCCTACCTCACAGGGTTATTGTGGGGTTAAATGAAGAGAGAGAGGGAACCATGTAACACATTGCAGAAATACAGCCAGCAGCTCCTTGATTATCGTACCCAAGATATTGAATCTTGAAAGATATTGATTGAAAAGCATCAGAATAGGTAAGCCACATATATTTTCCTGAAGTTTTATGGCAGTTGGAGTGCCTGCGCCGGCAAATTCTGAGTAGGCAGCACCTGCAGTATTGATAACATCTCTGTTGACTTGCCAAGTGTGCCCTGTGTTTAAGTGGCTATGGGAAGACTGTGATTCCATATGCAAATGTTGTATGGATTGGCATAGAACTACAAGAGTATTTGTGAAAACATTAAAAAGGCTGATGTGGGCCAAGTTTTATATATGACATGGTGTTCACAGAACTGTTTCAGCACATGGCACCATGGCTTAAAGTCGAATAAACTTACAGTGGTAACTCGGGTCACAGACGCTTCAGGTTACAGACTCCGCTAACCCAGAAATAGTACCTCAGGTTAAGAACTTTGCTTCAGGATGAGAACAGAAATCGTGTGGTGGCAGCGCGGCACCAGGAGGCCCCATTAGCTAAAGTGGTACTTCAGGTTAAGAACAGTTTCAGGTTAAGAACGGACCTCTAGAACGAATTAAGTTCGTAACCAGAGGTATCACTGTATTTGGTACTAGTACAGACCATGCACACACACGCACATGCACTAGTGAATCTTGAAATAGACAAGCTTTATTAAGCCAAGTCTTGCTATAGGACACATATGTATACATTTACCTTGCTTAAATTTTATGCATAAGGCAGAAATAATAGAATGTCCTCTTCATTCCCTGGGATTTCACTACACTAGGGCATAAAAGGACCTTAACATCCCATCCCAGCTGGTTTTTTACAATTGTTGCTATTTGACTTAAATAAGGAATACCTAACTTTCCCCCCTTCTTTTCCCTCTCCATCCAGTTTTTCCTCGTGTGTTATATCTTTTAGATTGTAAAATCGGTGGGTAGAACTGTCTTGTTTTTATGGATTGTGTGTTAGCTACTCTAGGAGCCCTTACAGCTGAAAAGTGGAGTATAAATCAATTATGTGTAGTTCTTACCAAAGCGATAAACCTGTGTCTGAAGTTGGGAGTTCACATTACTGAATGCTGCTGTACAAAAAAATACTAATAAACAAATTCTTTGTCTCATGATATTTGGCGTTTAAGGCACACCATGCAAATAATAAGGTAGATTTATTTAAACATATATTTCTAAGAGACAGAACTCTCTAAGAGCACTGAAGGGTCATAATTTATCATATCTTTTCATTTAATCTGCTGAAAGCTACTTCTGAAACCATGTGTGTGTTAATTTCCCCCAGTAGATGTGTAGTTTTAGTGTGAAAATGGACAGATGGAGCTACAGCTGGCAATGTATATGTTTTAACAGGTTAGCTGGCATTTATCTGCATAAAACCAAACAAAAATACAACTTTAAAACTGCCAGATTAAAGGACGCTAAAAAGCAGTCATGACTGGAGAGTAATTCCATTTGGTTGTTAACTAAGAAATTCTGTAACTTTTTCCATGATTCAAGTAAATAAAAGTACCATTTTACTGTAGTGAAAATACTAGAATTCTAAGTGTTTTCCAGAGCCTGGAAAGGGTAACATTACTCCATGTTTTGTAGATACACTAAAATCAACAGGTGAAAGGTATGGTACAAAATGAAATTATACTGTGGAACTCACTGTCACATGATATTATTATAGGAAAGAATGTTAATGGATTTTCAAAAGTCTCAGACAGAAACATTTGTAAAGAGAAAAGTAGATTAACAATTATTGATGCATTTGTATTCTGTTCTTCTCTCAAGGAGTACAAAGTGGGATGCATGATTTTCTAGTTAGTCTTTAAACCAGATTTGGTTTTTTAAAGACTGATTTTTGGTTAACCTACATTACTCAGTAACCTGGTATTGACACTGACACCAAAGCGCAGTCTGCATCGGATTCAAAGTGACATATATATCTCCAAAGTACATGGCAAACATCATAGCAGGTTACTGAGCACCAACATCATCAGCTAACAAACCAATACTATGCTAAATACTACTCTTGACAACACAGAGTCAAAGTAATGGTGTCATATCTTCCACAGAAGAGGCTCTAATATGAGGTCATGTGTGTGTTGTATGGATTCAGCTCTTTTCTCCATTTCCCCTCTAGCCATCATCCCATCTGTTTCATCTCTGTGTAACAAGCCGTGGCATGGAATCTTAAGCATTGGGACTTAGCCCCATCTGTGCCAATCACCTGTGTGAGGTCCCCATTCCAGAAATTTATTAGGAGGGCAAAGGAGTAGCCATAATACCAACCCATGAATTCCCAAGGGTATTCTGTAAGCAAGTACAGTGGTACCTCGGGTTATAGACGCTTCAGGTTACATACGCTTCAGGTTACAGACTCCTCTAACCCAGAAATAGTACCTTGGGTTAAGAACTTTGTTTCAGGATAAGAACAGAAATCGCGCAGTGGCAGCTGGAGGCCCCATTAGCTAAAGCGGTACCTCTGGTTAAGAACAGTTTCAGGTTAAGAATGGACTTCCAGAATGAATTAAGTTCTTAACCCCCGAGGTACCACTGTAGTTGCTAAGATTAGACCATACATACAGCATTTAGAGACTACAAAAATTCTATACCTGACCTTGTCCAAGTCAAAAGAATGATTTAAAATTTGCCCTTTGTAGACAAGAAAGCTGGAGTAATCCCATGGTTGTCATGGCAACCATGCTCCTGAGATGCTCCCTGCCAAGAATATTTGATGTGGATATTGAAGTGCCCAAGTGTCCAACTTGAAACCAAAGTCCACCTCTGTCTGCTCTGCTCAGACAGACTTTCCTATGAGGACCTCTCATTTCTCTGAAAAGCCCAAGACTTTTGAACACTTCGTATATAGAAAATGTCAAGAGTATGGAGCAAAGAGTTCAAGAGAAGGCAGAGGAAAAGAGGGGAAAGGGTAAAGCATTTCTCAGTCAGTGATTTGCAGCCAAGGCCTTATTACCGTGTTCTTATTTTATCAGGGCTCTCTTTTGAATTGCAGTATCCCAATAGCACCCACAGGGTTTAGGTCTTACCCAGACTATGAAAAATTCCAGATGAGCCCTGGGGAAATTATATATCCATGCAACAGAAGTGCTACCTTGAAGGAAGACTGTAACTAATGACTAAACACCAAACATCTATTGTGATAACAATGATAATCTGGAAATGCCCCAAGCTTTGTTCAATTTGTGCTACTTTCTTGCATAGTCTGTAGTGCAAAGGTCGAATGCCTTCCGTGCCAGCTTGATTCATCTTGATGTAAAAGCTTGGAGACTGCTTTCATGTAACACTATAGTCAGTCTAAACAGGGATATTGATTTAGCCACAATTATCTACATGTGTCTTGTCGCCACTGCAATGGTACATCTTGATAGCTATCTCAGGTGAGCAGTCGTATTGTAAAACCTCACGTCTCTGTTGTCGTTCTTCCACATGTTGCCACAAGTGGAAGTGACAAAGACGAGTGACTCTCCTGGCACCTAAAAAGGCAATATCATAAAGGACTGATTGTAAATCTGATATACAGCTTGAAGTTGGATGACCAGGCAACTTCTTTCCTGTTCTGCCACTTTGTAAATCACACCTTGGCATGGGTGTAATTCAAGCACACTGAGACCTTAACCTCTTCTGCCCCCCAGTTATAAAAGGCACATATACAAAGTACACAATACAGCTTTGAAAGCCTTACATTATGATTCTGACAAGGATTAATTGAAACTAATTGAATGAAGTCCCATTTAAAATTCTCTGGGCAAGGCCTGAGTGTGGAGGCCAGGACATGTTGCAGTTTTAACCTAAATACACCACCTTTACAAAGACAAGTCTTTTCCCTACAACTGTTTACTTTTTGATCTTCAGGCCACTTCGCATTTATTATATCTGTATCCCAACCAAAGAGCTCCAAATAGCAGTTTAGCTTCACAATGATAAGATGTGGTAGATCAGGCTGATACACAGGGACTTGTCCAGGCCCACCCAGTGAGCTACAAAAACGTGGTGATTTGAACCTCGATTTTCCGTATCTAGTCCTAACAGTGCAGAAACGGTATCACACTAGCATTTGTATGTAGCAGGCTTCTTCATTTCCTTTTACAATAAACCAAACTGTACAGTTTCCTGCAGAAATAAATGTGCTGTTTGCCCTAGAGCATAGCCTTGTTTATCTAAGTGGCCTTAGGACATCCAGTTTTAATAGGGTTCTATTGACATAAACCTTTATCTAGCAGGGACAGTGGTGAATTTGAGTATTTTAAGCATGGACTGTTTCAAGTTTGGCTCCTGTGAGGGAGCTGTCAATTTCCTGTTCAAGCTAATGTCAAATCTCTCATTAATTGTATTGGTTCTTGCAGCTGCTTTGTCACTAATTCATTCCCCACTGTCAACCAAACAGGACCCACTAGGAAGGCAGGGACAAGCAGATATTCCTGGGCAGTATTTCAGTAGAGATGGTAGCCTGTGTTGAAATGAGGACTCAGAAAGAAGCAGGAGCTGGAATATTTGGGATGTAAATCTTTTCTGTGAAAATAGAGATGAAGCCCAGGAACAACTATATCTTAGATGTACTCATCTTGCTGAACGGTGGCCAAGGCAAAACCTTGGAGAAGCATAGAGAAAGGGCTTTTGATTGCTATCTCAGGGATTTATTAATTGCTTTTGCATTCCAGAACTGGTGGTGTAGCCTAAATATTTATATATACATTGAATAAGATTATTTTGAAGCTAATATGTATGCAGTTATTTAGCATATCTACAGTTAACTATGATAAACAACAAGTGATACTGTGTATTTAGAAAGTCTTCCTGTCCATGCCAAAATTTAAAATCTTACAGAAAATTGAACAATATCTTTATATGTAGACCTCATAAGGGCTTTTATTATGAAAATGGCATTCTATGGAATATAAATATATATTTGTGGAATATGAACAAAAATTGTTTCTCCCCAGTCTCATACAATTGTAGTTGAAATCTTTGTGTTCCAATAGCTGTGTTGCTTGAAAGTGGTCCGTAGCAGCATTTTATATTATAGTGAACCAATATTCACATTCTATAATACTGCCATAAATTGCAAGAAAGGGATTGTTAATGGTATATGAATCGGGGACACATTGAACAAGTTGTCATCACAATACTGCATAGGAATTTTGGGTCTGCACCAAAACACAGGGAGCAAAATTAATATCCTCTTCCCTACACATCATCGTCCTGATTGGATCCTTTGTTTTCATGTTTCATGTTTTTGTTTTAAGCAGGTATATGAAATATAATCACATTTCACATATCTTCTATTTTGTTGCTTAGAGATGATCAACAGCAAAACATAATTACAAGATTGTGGTTCATAGTACCTGCATGCATATACACAAAGGGGAAATAAGAGTTATGTAGTACGACCTATCTAAGCACAGTGGGATTCATGGGGTATAAACCTTTATTCCTCCATTTAAAGTGAACAGAATTACTAATGAGTACAAGATAAAGGCTATTTAATCTTCCCTGGGCCTACAACATTCGTGTTTGGAAAACTGTGCTAAGTACAGTGGTACCCCGCAAGACGAATGCCTCGCAAGACGGAAAACCCGCAAGACGAAAGGGTTTTCTGTTTTGGAGGCGCTTCGCAAGACGAATTTCCCTATGGGCTTGCATCGCAAGACGAAAGCCCATAGGGAAATGCTGGCGGTCGGGAGCAAAGACTTTCGCCCACAGCCGGCCTTCAGAAGAGGACCTCTTCTGAAGGCCGGCGGGGGGGCAAAAGTCTTTGCTCCCCCCCGCCTGCCTTCCCCCCACCTGCCCCGGGCGATCTTAAAATGCTGGCGGGCGGGAGCGAAGCGTTCGCTGCCGACCCCCAGCATTTTAAAATCTCCAAGGGACAGCAGAGAAGTCTCTGTCCCGGGGAGGTTTTAAAATGCTGGGGGTCGGGAGCGTTCGCTGCCGACCCCCAGCATTTTAAAACGATGTTCCGAAGTGGGGGGGTGGGGCGGGAACAGCTGCCCCAGCCGCCCCTCTTCGGAACGATGTTCCGAAGGGGGGAGGTGGGGCGGGAACAGCTGCCCCATCCGCCCCACTTCGGAACGATGTTCCGAAGGGGGGAGGGGGGGCGGGAACAGCTACCCCAGCCGCCCCACTTCGGAACGATGTTCCGAAGGGGGGAGGTGGGGCGGGAACAGCTGCCCCATCCGCCCCACTTCGGAACGCTGTTCCGAAGTGGGGAGGTGGGGCGGGAACAGCTGCCCCAGCCGCCCCACTTCGGAACGATGTTCCGAAGGGGGGAGGTGGGGCGGGAACATCTGCCCCAGCCGCCCCACTTCGGAACGATGTTCCGAAGGGGGGAGGGGGGCGGGAACAGCTGCCCAATCCGCCCCACTTCGGAACGATGTTCCGAAGGGGGGCGGGGGGCGGGAACAGCTGCCCCAGCCGCCCCACTTCGGAACGATGTTCCGAAGTGGGGGGGTGGGGCGGGAACAGCTGCCCCATCCGCCCCTCTTCGGAACGCTGTTCCGAAGTGGGGAGGTGGGGCGGGAACAGCTGCCCCAGCCGCCCCACTTCGGAACGATGTTCCGAAGGGGGGGGTGGGGCGGGAACAGCTGCCCCATCCGCCCCACTTCGGAACGATGTTCCGAAGGGGGGAGGTGGGGCGGGAACAGCTGCCCCATCCGCCCCACTTCGGAACGATGTTCCGAAGGGGGGAGGTGGGGCGGGAACAGCTGCCCCATCCGCCCCACTTCGGAACGATGTTCCTAAGGGGGGAGGTGGGGCGGGAACAGCTGCCCCATCCGCCCCACTTCGGAACGATGTTCCGAAGGGGGGAGGTGGGGCGGGAACAGCTGCCCCAGCCGCCCCACTTCGGAACGATGTTCCGAAGTGGGGGGGTGGGGCGGGAACAGCTGCCCCATCCGCCCCACTTCGGAACGATGTTCCGAAGGGGGGAGGTGGGGCGGGAACAGCTGCCCCATCCGCCCCACTTCGGAACGATGTTCCGAAGGGGGGAGGTGGGGCGGGAACAGCTGCCCCATCCGCCCCACTTCGGAACGATGTTCCGAAGGGGGGAGGTGGGGCGGGAACAGCTGCCCCAGCCGCCCCACTTCGGAACGATGTTCCGAAGGGGGGCGGGGGGGCGGGAACATCTGCCCCATCCGCCCCACTTCGGAACGATGTTCCGAAGGGGGGAGGGGGGCGGGAACAGCTGCCCCAGCCGCCCCACTTCGGAACGATGTTCCGAAGGGGGGCGGGAACATCTGCCCCATCCGCCCCACTTCGGAACGATGTTCCGAAGGGGGGCGGGGGGCGGGAACATCTGCCCCATCCGCCCCACTTCGGAACGATGTTCCGAAGGGGGGAGGGGGGCGGGAACAGCTGCCCCAGCCGCCCCACTTCGGAACGATGTTCCGAAGGGGGGCGGGAACATCTGCCCCATCCGCCCCACTTCGGAACGATGTTCCGAAGGGGGGAGGGGGGCGGGAACAGCTGCCCCATCCGCCCCACTTCCGAACGCTGTTCCGAAGTGGGGAGGTGGGGCGGGAACAGCTGCCCCAGCCGCCCCACTTCGGAACGATGTTCCGAAGGGGGGAGGGGGGCGGGAACAGCTGCCCAATCCGCCCCACTTCGGAACGATGTTCCGAAGGGGGGCGGGGGGCGGGAACAGCTGCCCCAGCCGCCCCACTTCGGAACGATGTTCCGAAGTGGGGGGGTGGGGCGGGAACAGCTGCCCCATCCGCCCCTCTTCGGAACGCTGTTCCGAAGTGGGGAGGTGGGGCGGGAACAGCTGCCCCAGCCGCCCCACTTCGGAACGATGTTCCGAAGGGGGGGGTGGGGCGGGAACAGCTGCCCCATCCGCCCCACTTCGGAACGATGTTCCGAAGGGGGGAGGTGGGGCGGGAACAGCTGCCCCATCCGCCCCACTTCGGAACGATGTTCCGAAGGGGGGAGGTGGGGCGGGAACAGCTGCCCCATCCGCCCCACTTCGGAACGATGTTCCGAAGGGGGGAGGTGGGGCGGGAACAGCTGCCCCATCCGCCCCACTTCGGAACGATGTTCCGAAGGGGGGAGGTGGGGCGGGAACAGCTGCCCCAGCCGCCCCACTTCGGAACGATGTTCCGAAGTGGGGGGGTGGGGCGGGAACAGCTGCCCCATCCGCCCCACTTCGGAACGATGTTCCGAAGGGGGGAGGTGGGGCGGGAACAGCTGCCCCATCCGCCCCACTTCGGAACGATGTTCCGAAGGGGGGAGGTGGGGCGGGAACAGCTGCCCCATCCGCCCCACTTCGGAACGATGTTCCGAAGGGGGGAGGTGGGGCGGGAACAGCTGCCCCAGCCGCCCCACTTCGGAACGATGTTCCGAAGGGGGGCGGGGGGGCGGGAACATCTGCCCCATCCGCCCCACTTCGGAACGATGTTCCGAAGGGGGGAGGGGGGCGGGAACAGCTGCCCCAGCCGCCCCACTTCGGAACGATGTTCCGAAGGGGGGCGGGAACATCTGCCCCATCCGCCCCACTTCGGAACGATGTTCCGAAGGGGGGCGGGGGGCGGGAACATCTGCCCCATCCGCCCCACTTCGGAACGATGTTCCGAAGGGGGGAGGGGGGCGGGAACAGCTGCCCCAGCCGCCCCACTTCGGAACGATGTTCCGAAGGGGGGCGGGAACATCTGCCCCATCCGCCCCACTTCGGAACGATGTTCCGAAGGGGGGAGGGGGGCGGGAACAGCTGCCCCATCCGCCCCACTTCCGAACGCTGTTCCGAAGTGGGGAGGTGGGGCGGGAACAGCTGCCCCAGCCGCCCCACTTCGGAACGATGTTCCGAAGGGGGGAGGGGGGCAGGAACAGCTGCCCCAGCTGCCGGGCTTCGTAGCGCTGCTGCGAAGCCGGGCGGGTGGGTGGGAACACCTTCTGAAGGCGGGCAGGGGGCGAAAGTCTTTGCTCCCCCCTGCCTGCCTTCCCAGGGGCTTTTAAATCGCCCCGGACAGCGGAGAAGTCCTCCGCTGTCCGGGGCGATTTTAAAATGCCGCCCGCCAGCATTTTAAGATCCCCCGGACAGCGGAGAAGTCCTCCGCTGTCCCAGGGTTTTTTAAAATGCTGGGGGTGGGAAGAAAAGCCCTTGTCCCGCCCCCCAGCCTTCAGAAGAGGTCCGGGGACAGACTGTCCCCGGACCTGGCCTGAAGGTGGTTTCCCTAGGAACGCATTAATTGATTTTCAATGCATTCCTATGGGAAACCGTGCATCGCAAGACGAAAAACCCGCAAGACGAAGAGAATTGCGGAACGAATTAATTTCGTCTTGCGAGGCACCACTGTATAAATAAACAGAATTTTGACAAAAGAGTTTTTGGGGATTTGCCCAAGTTTTCACAGTAAGGTAAAATGATGAATAGGGATTAAACCTGAGAATAATCCCATTTCTTAATTCTTGAACTATACAGCCAGTTTTAGATAGTGCTGAATCAGTTCTTGCATGTAATAGAATAACTCTTTGGGGAAGGATAACCTTATCCCTGTATTGGTTTTCATTCATAACGCTTCTTAAAGGACACATTGTTTCCTGTTCCATGTATGCGCTTTGCTTTCAAGCAGGCAGCTAGAAGTATTCCATGCCTTCTTTAGAAAAGCAGCAGTCTATTTCTTATTTTTCTTGTTCAAACAGTTCAAACTTACTTGTTCTTTTGCCTCCTCTACTTTCTGGTCATACCTTTATGGCAAGAGACATGAAAAAAATCAAATGGGGGGAACAGTGGCGTAGCGTGGGTTGTCAGCACCCGGGGCAAGGCAAGTAATTTGCGCCCCCTAACCAGTGGATTTGCGCCCCTAACCCTAACCCCCAGATGTTGCAGCCAGTGCGGCCGGGCCCCCCTGCACCCCCCACGCTACGCCACTCTGCAGCAGTAGCTTCAAAACCCACCTTGCCAGTTCCCAAAGGGCACCATGCACAGCAAAATCCAACGCCTTTCGTTTTTCTCATTTATTTTTATTATTACTATGTATCTTTAAAAGATAAACATTCAGCGTAACAAAGAACTTAAACCGGAAGCCTTTCTTTAGCGCGTACACACACACCCTTAGGGGGATGATCCACCACTCATTTACTCGTGAGCAAGCCCGCCAAACTTGCTGATGAAACCGAAAGCCTCTTAACCCGCTGGCGAGAGGCTTAGCCGGGCCTCGCCCGCCCACTGGCTTCCTCTCGGAGGTTTTTGGGGAGCGCAGGGCGCGGCGAGGCCCGGTGGCGCGTCGGGGTGCGGAGGCTGCCCGTGCCGGCCAGGCGTCGGTGGCGGCGTCGGCGCTGCTGCAGCAGCTGCTCCTCCTGCGAGCAGTGAGTGGAGCGCAGCCGCAGCGGGGGGCGCGCGCGCTAGGGTGCAAGGCTGGCGGTGGCTGCGGGGAGCCCGGCGGAGGAAGGAACTTGTCCCTTCCCTCTGGACTCGCGCCCCCCCAGATGTTGCGCCTGGTGCGGCCGGCACCCTTGGCACCCCCCACGCTACGCCACTAGGGGGGAAACTACCAGTGTTGTCTGAGCAGCAACTTCTATACTTCAGCGTATTCACAAAATACGAATGTTTGCTCTGTACCTCTGAGCTATCCCATTTGCAGTTAGAATTTAGAATAAGCCATCCAAGTGTTTTATTGCCTCATCTGTACAGAAGGCAAGTGTGTCTGGGACACTCCCCTCGGCACCCTATCCCTTCAGGGATGTTAGTATACAGGCACTATAGTAATCATCTCCCTCTCAATTACTTCTAACGCAAGCCAAGGAATCGAAGACTTACACATGAAAGTCTGAAAAATCAATCTCCTGCTCATAGTTGAAATTTCTTTTCTTTTACAGTATTAATTCCCCTGTTTGCAATCATGACCATTGCATTGGATTTCCTGAAGTACACATGCCTAAACCTCTTTTTTTTTGGGGGGGGGGTGAAAAAGGGAAATGATCAAAGCTTTCCACAGCACCATGGTTGTGTTGCAGCTTTGAATAGATTTCTATTAAAGTTATAGCACATGGGGAAAATACTTTATGCTGTAATTGAAAAGAATGCAAAGCGGGAATGATCCTGCATGCAAAAGGAGACAAATAAAAAAGCGATTCTTCAGGCTTGTGTGAAGCTGCTTCTCAGGGTAGATCTACCTGCTGTGAGGCAAATGCTAATGTTGGAAGGAGGGAAGAATTTTCAGAGGAGAATCAGCAAATGGGAGGAAACACCTTTAAAAAAACAAAAGGTCCATGCCCCGGCTCTTCTTAGCAGACAGAGCTTGCCTTGGAAAAAGTTTGGTGCTGCTCCCATACTCCCCACAATGCTCCAGGTTTTATTTACTCTCATATTGTGTTTAGCCCCTTCCCCCAAATCAAGCTGATAATTGGAAAAAAAAATATGATGGGAAGGTGAACAGAGGGGAGGGCTAATTTGTAGGACAGAGTCAGCCAGGCAAATGGGAAGGGTTAGTATGAGTGGCCCCTCCAACTGGCTGCATTTACTTTGAGCTAGGTATGGAGGCAGTGTTTGTGAAAAGCAAGCAGAAGGGCAGGCTTTGGCAGAACTCTCACACTCATGCATGAAGCAGTTTCCCTACACAGAGACATAGCAGAGAGTCCCATCCCTCATTTGAACAAATGCAGATTTGGGAACACACATTTGACAGAGTAACATGGCATTCTTCCTTAACTGAGTGTCCAAGCAGAAGCTTCCAATATTTGTGATTTGGTGCTGTAGTTTACCTGAATAAGTAAATCAAGTGTCCTGAAAAGTTCAGATATTTTACATGAATAAATCACGATTTGGATTAAGTAACAAAATAAGTTGTGAAATTTCCCATTTTAACTAGGACTTGTAACTTCTATAGTTAGTAGATAAATCAACTAAAACTTTAGCCAATTAATTGCTGATGACAAATTTAATCTGTGATGAGATAAATCAATGGTACTGCCTATTTTTGTGTTCTGTTTTGGTCTGAGTGTTGTAACTTGGAACAAATAGAAGAAAAATACGACTTTTCCTTATAACAATGGTAGCTTTTCAATTAAATTAAATTAGAAAACATCCTGAATCAACTAAGAATTCTTTGGTCACATGACAGCCTTGATTTTAATATTCTGAATGTACCTTGAATTTCAAAGAGGTTTAGTTACATGAAAGCCATGCTTGGCTTTTCAAATGAGTTCCCTTTAAATCTAAATCATTTTAAGATATAAAATTCTTCAGCATTCTTCATGTTTGCATATGGAAAGAAATAACAGGAAGCATATTCTTTATGTATCCTTTTTTCTTAACTGTAACGTGTTTAACGGGCCTTTTACTGTACATTACAGTTTTTATGTTTCTTTAATGTATAATCTTTCACCCATTAACCATTCACTGCAAACTAATTTTATATACAACAATATCTGGCATATGCTGTTCAGAAGTAGCATAGTGATAAGCAAAACATTTTTGCTTTTAAACTCATTTGTCCATCATTGTGAGGCAAATACGGCAATTTAATGGGCGGAACAGCATGATTACTTCTCAAATTGTTTGCAGTATGTTGAACTTTCCATTAGGAAAGGGCTCTTGCAACCCCCAGTTAAATTAACTGACTATTCTGTAAACTTTCACAGCTTGTGTTCTGTTGAGTTGACTCTCTTAAGACCTCCATGCCATATTATCTATGTGCCACTTCATCTTTTACCCTTGCATCTACCAGCCAGCCAATCTGATTGCAAGTGGAGAAAAGAAATGTGTCATGTATACTACCTCCATCTGGAAAACTGTAAATTATGAAGCAGCCTTTGTTCATTATGGGGAAATAGCCTTCCAGTTTTACAGTCTGGAAAAGGAATCCATATGCAGATTAGGTAACTTTGTCTATATCAGAGAGTAGATGTACAAGTAGAAGACCTCAATACTTAGGAGATTTACCTTGCTGAACATAAAAACTGTAATGTACAGTAAAAGGCCCGTTAAACACATTACAGTTAAGAAAAAAGGATACATAAAGAATATGCTTCCTGTTATTTCTTTCCATATGCAAACATGAAGAATGCTGAAGAATTTTATATCTTAAAATGATTTAGATTTAAAGGGAACTCATTTGAAAAGCCAAGCATGGCTTTCATGTAACTAAACCTCTTTGAAATTCAAGGTACATTCAGAATATGTTCTTGTGGGTACTCAGTATGCGGGGTGGGGAATACTTATCTCAAGAGACAGGGAAGTGGGGAGATTAGTGGTTCTTTTGTCACAACAAGCACCAGAAGATCTAGGAATTTATTGGTGGTAGTAGTTTATGAAACAGAGAGAATATTACAGGCTGATGCAGTGTCAACCGTAAGAAAGCAAGAGTCAATGCTTAATGCCTTGATGGATCTTAGCTGATGTGCAGGTGTGGGGTGTGCTGTATCCTAGCACTGGGATTCATATGCTTAAACCTGATACAGTGTTCCAGAAAATGTGATCAAGATGTTATTGAAACAAGCTTTCATAAATAGGTTCATGTTGGGATAGTAATAGTATTACCATCTGGTTATATACCTAAACTTCATGATACTTTACAAACCCAACAGGTTGGTTTCAAGCAAACCAGGAGTGCCTATTCGGTCTTTTGAGCTGGCGAAAATGAATTGTTTTCAAGTCACACCTTCAGGCTCCTACAACTGTGCATCTTAACAAGCTGCTAATGGTTTGAATAGTTCATTAGAGTCAATAGCATCTCATCTTTCTGATTATGCAGCTCATAAAATACATTGGGAAGCGCAAAAATTGAAGTAATAAGTATCTGAATATAGATAGAACATTAATTTTGCTACCATTTTCAGAAAATCACTCCTATTCAGAAGGCACAGAACTATTTGCTTAACATTAAGTGTTTTCCCCCCTCCATAGGGAATAGATTAAGCAACAGGCATAAGTGATTTGCTGAACTGGCGCATTTAAATGCCAAGCTGGAAGCTCAATCCTAAATCAGCTCCACTGAAATCAGTGGGGTTAGCAGATAAGAAGTGTAGTGATTGTATGTATTTATTTGTATCTTGATAGTGCATTGTACTTATCTTCCTAATATTGTAGGGCTAGAAGAGATCTTAGTAGCTACCCAGGCAGTGTTTACTATGTCTTGATCAAGAAGAACTCAATGCTGCTTTAGACTAGGCCAGTGTTTGTATGAGAAGCACATGCTTTGAATCTTGTAGCCATTTTCAACGTTATGCATAGTTCAATTTGTTCCGTCCACAATTATACCCATAGACCAAGAACAGTAAGCACAAGCCTCATGGTGTCATCACAGTGTGTTCACCTTTAAACCATTGTTAAGCTTAACTCTAATTTAAGTGAACCAGGCCATTCTTGGAAATCATTCGCCTCTTTAAACTAAAGCAAAGCAGAAAATGGTGCTTCCAAAAATAATCATGGCAAAACTCCTTATTTGTACACTTTCATACTCTTGCTCATCCATTGCAACATGGTCCTAAATCTACTTATTGTTCCAGCAGCCTATCTGTGAGCATTGTAATCTCTGGCAGGAGGAAAAAGATATTGCCAAGTGTTCATCTTATTAAAGGGTGACTGACTGAGTTATAAAGCAACATTCAGACTGGTTTCATTGATGAATTTGGAACAGATCACATTCTTCTGAATTTATTGCGGATTAAGCTTGATTAATCCATGGCCCACCATTTTACCAGCTGTGAGCTTTGTGGCTTTCTTTGCTCTTAGAGACGGATTAGTTTTGATTTAGTTTGTAGGGGGAATGGAAGTCACATTTTTCTTTCTAAAACACACTGTTAATAAACGGCAGTCCTTTGACAGGTCTTTTGCTGGGCTTATTGAACCCTCTTGCACTCACCAGAGCAGGTGATAAAGGGAACCTTTTGAGCACAGTCCTGAAAGCCTCTGAGATGGTACTTTTGAGCTGCATTAAAAGCTTGGTTGGGTTAGATGGAGCTTTTGAGTTATCAGGTAGCACATCACTCAGTTGTGATTAATCCTCAAAGACTTCGACAAGGTGACCATTTTCATGTGAAATAAAGAGTACTTTCTTTGTATGGACCCCTTCAACTGTTTGTGTGTGTCTCCAAACCTACATTCTCATCTGTCTACTAAAACATTGCAATTAGAGGGCTCCTGTGTCTTTTTAAAAAGTACAAATGGCAATAGACAACAGAAAAGAGCTCATCCATAAAAAATACTGAATTATAAAAACAGGGGCTCATTTTCATATGAAAGTTTCTCTTCTGCTAAAGTATTTGCCCTTAACCACTTTCTCAAAATACATAAATCAACACTTTAAATAGGTTCTTATAAATGATAGGGTCTGTGGGTTAGCATGAATTGTGCCCATAGAAGGAGACACATTACACCACATCCTCAAGAGTTACTAGCACTGCATTCAGTTTACCCTGAAGATCTTGAAATGAGAAATAGGAGAAACATGGACTAGATAACTGCAAAGTTTTCCTAAGTTTTGTCTGCTTGACACTTTACTGCAATAATTTATTTAACAATCGAGATGTGCTCATAATAGTAACAGTTTCATTCAATAGTACAGTGGTACCTCGGGTTACATAGGCTTTGGGTTACATAGGCTTCAGTTTACATACGCTTTAGGTTACAGACTCTGCTAACCCAGAAATATTGCTTCAGGTTAAGAACTTTGCTTCAGGATGAGAACATAAATTGTGCTCTGGCGGTGCGGCAGCAGCAGGAGGCCCCATTACCTAAAGTGGTGCTTCAGGTTAAGAACAGACCTCCAAAATGAATTAAGTACTTAACCCGAGGTACCACTGTAGTGGGAGCTGTTTCCACCCATCCTCTTTTCCCTGAATTGTTAAGTGATGTGACGAAAGTCCCAAGACTTTCATCAGGAATGTTTAAAAAATCTTTGTAGAAAAATGTGCCCTTGCTTAAGGCTTTTCAAAATGAAGTATTGAATCAAACCATGGCTTAAAGGTTCAAACACACACCACCTTTAGTAATGTGATATAGTTATCAGGTGTTCCCTATTTCTCTTTTGAAAACTACCAGGGAAAATTTTATTTAGTGCCAATTACTTTCAGTTGCAATTTAACATCTCTGCTTTGTTGGGTTTTTGGGTTTTTTTGTGGCTAGCGTTCATATAATTGTACTGGAATGTGTTGGAAAAGTATCAAATTTTGTGTCAATAAGCAACCTATCTGGAATCTAAATCATGTTCCACTGTTTGTGTCACATCCAAGCTCAGTACAGTTCACAAGCCAAATAGTTTGCAGTATTTTCTGACTGATGGTTTTTACTTTTTTATTCTGTGAATCGCTCTGAGATCATGTTATGATGGACAGAATAGATGATAGATAGCTAGATAGATAGATAGAGCAACAGTGGAAAACATAAGAAAACTATCACAAGCCATCTCATGCACACAACAACTGATCCTATGCATACTGAGATTGTGAGAAAGTTATGTGTGTTCAAATTCCAGGATGCAATATCATTAGCAGCTTGATCCAAACACCTGAACAGAAATGGATCTGTGCTGTTGTCAGAGATGATGGAAATGCAGTGAATTCGCTGGACTGCATGGGTGTAAATGAGGAGTGATTAGTAGTGCTGGAGCATTGAGAACAGAACTTGTAACAATAACAAGTTTAAATTGTTATTTAACTCTTTTTTAAAAAATGTGTGCCAACCACTCAAGCAAAAAATAAAGATGTTACTGAAGTGCAGCACTTTAAGGAGAATACTTAAGGTTTTCCCCCCAAATGAATTTGACTGAAGATTTAAAAAATCAAAATTTGGTGGATACATAGTGGTCTTATGTTTCTGTCTGGTTGGTTTTGAGGAAATTGACCAACATTTACCTTTAAAGCTGCATATGATAAATTAGATCAAGAATTCCATATTGCTGCTTACATGGCAAAGAGAACATGTACTGTGTATCAGTTAAAGAATACAGTAATATTATATTATATTATATTATATTATATTATATTATATTATATTATATTATATTATATTATATTATATTATATTATATTATATTATATTATATTATATCTTGGCATGGGTTGGGAGAATTCCCAGAACAGCATGCTTTGTGACAAAATATTTGTCATAGCATGACATTGAATTCCACTCTGAGTCCACTACTCCAACCCATTGGTGCCAATGTGCAAGATTACAAATGGGTTTATTTAGGTTACTGTTTATTTGCTAATTTTAATGCTTTTATTTTCTTCCTTTTAAAACTAGTACTCAGTGCAGTGCACATACGGTTCCTAGGTGGACTTGTCCAGACAGTGATAAATGAGACTTACTTCATTTTAGCAAGGTTGCTATATTAAGTGCCTTCAGACCATAGTCCTGGTCATGGCTCTGATTTAAACTGTGTAGATATTAATGGACGGCCACCTGTCATCAATACTTCACTTGAGATTCCTGCATTTTAGAAGGTTGGACTAGATGATCCTTAGGGTCTCTTTCAACTCCACAGTTCTATGATTACGACTCATAATGGTTACAGGCACAACATACAGTTCCTGTCCACAGTTCTGCAATTCAGCTAATTATTCTTTCCTCCTTTGCATTCATAGTTTAATTGCATTCTTCTTCACTAATTATCCTTTCAAACTCACATTTACATTATATTTTATTACGGAAATTAATTAATAAGTGATGGGATTACATTTGTTTATAGACATCTTTAAGGAAGTTGTTGGCTAGATGCTGTCTCTGCCTGAATATGCAGTGTAATAGCTGTTCTTTTCTATAATGTTGTTAGTTTTTAATCACATGCACCTACATGCCAGGGGCTTAGGGGAGTTTGCATATATTTCCTAGGTAATTTCTGATCCTTTCAGTTTAGATGTCTAGACTGAGCCCTCTAAATGTCACGGGTAGAAATGTATAAGACCCATTCAGAACATTGTGAGGCAAATATGAGGCCATCCTTTCCAACTTCACGAAGTGATTTAAGCAACACAAAAATACATTTTATGTTAAATTCGCCACAGGATTTGGCACTCCGCATTAGCATCATTATTTGTGGCTATATGGCATCAGCTTAAACATGTTATGGACTCATTAGCATGTTGCCCAGAAATAAGCAAAATACACAACAACAAAGTTGATTATGTGCAATTTTTAAAATTATTTTCTAAAGTATTTATTTAAATCTCTTAGAGTGTAAATATTAAAAATACTAGGGAATTGTTGTTGTTGTTGTTGTTGTTGTGTGTGTGTGTGTGTGTTTGACAGCGCTGAGGATTCTCAGACACTGAATCCAAATGTGATTATTAATCCCTGCCTACCAGACACAATTGCTCTAGGCATTGTACATTGTATCTGGTTGCATCCCAAGACATTTTAACTGAAGTAGTCAAGATGTATTTCCTTATTGACATACCAGAGGCAGGTCTGCAACTCATGTATCAGTGTCACAAGATAAGTTGCTTTGTTATTATGAGTTATTATGTATCTTGCATAAATTGGATTCCACCTATGTCAGGGTCAAGGTCCCACCAATATCCACTAGCTTTGGGCATATGCTCATTTTTCTCCTTTTCCACATATATATGACCAATTTTAGGCAGCTCTTTAAAATAATAGCCATTCTTGATTTTGTGAAATGTAGTGGGGAGAAGCCTGCATTGATTGCAAGAAGGGCAGAAAGTGGTTATCTGAATCATCTCTGAGATAATCAGAAGAATGTGGAAAAGGTGACATGACATAAATTAGGATGCATTAGCCCAATGACACTGCTGCCATCAATAGATCTGCTTGAAAAACAGCCTGATAATGAAATACCAGCCACTGGAATTGTGCATTGAAAAGAGAAAATATAACTTAATATGCCAAGCAATTTCATTTTGATACAAAATAGCAACTCATTTGTTTCAGGATAGAAACCTTTCTGAGATTTAGTTCCTCATTTGTATTTTCTATATTTTCGACCTTTATTCAATTACAAAAGAGTTGAACTTTCCTGCAACAGAATATTTCCATTTCCAAACAGCTGTAGTGATCACATATCATTGTTGTGAAGATTTTGGATCAGAACAGCTTTATTTAATATGACCTCTAGGGTAGCTGCAGTGTGTTGTTGGAAACCTTAAACTGTTTATGTGTGCATTTACCAGGTTTGAGGATAACAACTTCTTAGGTTAGGCCACAGAAATAATCTTGGACTCTTTTACTGGTAAAGTCACCAATGTTTATTGCAGAAGTAACTTACCAGTGGAATATTCTTACAATAATTGCTCATTATTTTCCTCCAAACTAGGCCATTAGAAGAATACATTGTTATTACTTGTGCCTATACTTTTTGGAGGCAACAGAAAAAGCAGAATTTAAGCAGAAACATCTTTTGGAATGTTTATTTTGGCTCTTGATGGCTCATTGTGATGTTGTGCAACTTTACTACAAAAGTTTTCATATTTTTAATGGCACATAATAAATATATTTATTACCATTACCATTATAGTGCTAGTAATCATGATTATCTTCTGTAACAGAAAGAGGAATTAGTGTTTCTGTAATTCAGCAGCTTGCAACAACCAGTATGAGCACAATTCAGCCACCGATATTCACTTTTAAACCCTGTTGATTTTAGTGGGACATATTTAGGCTGTAATCCTCTACGTGTCCATGACTTAAAATTGACTCACTGGGACTTTCTTTGGAGTAGAAAGGTATAGGTCTGCACTGTCAAATACATGCTTGGTTCTGCCATTGTAACCAATAGGGCTTAAAAGTCCTTGACATTGATGGGTTCATGCCCTGATTTAGGACATTGCAGGTGTGCAGGGCAGCCTGATGTAACCGTAGAGACAGTTCCCATGCTTATTTATTCAAGACAGCAACTCCTGGTTTGTTAGCATTTTTAGTATATACATCAGAAATCAAAAGTAAATCAAAAGGGGTTTTCAGTTTGCCTATTTCTCAAATCAGGATACATGTTTATGTTAGCAGGCTTATTCCCTCTGGTAGCTGACATTTACAATCCCATAAAACAATTATCTATGAGGGCCACATTAATTTTTAATGTTTAAACAGGACCTGGGAGACTCGGGATCACTAGGCATGGGAAAGGGTTTTGCAACCTATCCCTGCCATGGCCATCCTATTGAAAAGAGTTAGACCTCCTTCAACAATGCAGTGGCTGTAATCCTGGCACGCATATCCCCGTATGCTATTAAAGCACTAACGTTAAGAATGCTTATTGTATTGACATAATCTGTGTAATATGTAATTGATTGTGTGTGTGTACAAGAATAGCCATCAGAAGGGTCTCTCAGAGCAATTTACCAAAATCAGTTCTAAGATGGTCCCTGCCCTTAAACCCACAATGTTAAAAGACATGAAACACTAGGAAGAGGAAATGGCAGGGAGGAGGGGAAAGTAAGCTCAAACACAAGTTCTTGGAGTAACAGTTCTGAAAGTTTCAGCAGATGACATCAATGGTGGTTCGGAATGTCCTGCCCTGGATAAAAAGCAGACCCTACTCTGAAGCATTCTCTGCCCCTCCCTCACAATCAGATCCAGGAGTGGACCTGGAGGCAACATCCAGGCCTGAAGAATAGGTCAAATCCTAGGTCTTCCCTCGCACAGCTGATTTGACATCAGGTAGAATTCTTACATTTCCCTCCCTACCCAGAAACTCTCCCCTTGCTCCCGCTCCCCAAATCAGATCCAGGAGCAAAGCAAATTACAATGTCCAGGCTGGGAGAGGGCAGTACAGGTGGTGTGTGGCACACCTACTGTTTCAATATAGAGGTAGCTCCACTTTGTGTGGGCACTTGCAGTGGGACTTGGTCTTGCTCATGTATCTTCTTGATTGCTACCTGAACTGAGTCAACCATATTTTGCATGTTAGTAGCTTTCCAAGCTTATGGGAAAGCACCTTAAGGAGACATCAGGATGTCGTATCTCCTGAAGCAAGTTTAAGACCATGTCCTTGGGAAGGAGTTGCTAGTTCTCTAACTGGTTGAGTTGCCATTGTGATAGAAATCTAAGCATTTTAAGGACTTTGAATGCCTTATCTTCTGGGAGGTATGGGGTATACCTTGCCCTTAGGTACCATGCCCTTTTGGTAGCTTAAAAACATGTAAAGATTGCTGTAGAGCATGAGTGCACACACACATGTGCACATACACACACAGCAGCTTCCATAAATTTCCTTTCTAGTTTTATAGTTTTAAAGGACAGAGTATACATGACTTCCAAATATCAGATCAGACTGTGTAATAAGACAGTCAGGGGATGTTTTATCTGATAAGCCTGAACTAAAATTAGATCAGAACCATTGGGGTTTGCCCATGCCTACTTTCCTTTTTCTACTGCTTACTATGTTAAAAAGTGAGTGAATATGAGTGCTTTTGATTTCTCTAGAATTACTTTTGCCATTTTAACTATTGTAGTCCAAGCTGAAATGCTTTGTTTGTGTTGCCTCTTTTTTCTTTATGCCTTATTGCCAAAGGTGGCATTGTGTCCTTTGAAAAGCAAGTCTTTTGCTATCATGCCCGGCAAATTCCTTTACTTAAAAGGAGCTAATTGAAAGGAGTATTCAGGTTTCTGCGCCACATATTATTGGAACACTGTAGCTAACCCAGCAGGTACTGCTTTTAGCTGTTTAAAAGTACTGTATCTGATTGGTCCAAAGGTTCCATTGTTTCCACAGGGGACTTAAGATATCATCTCCATTGTAATGCAGTCAGGACTGTGAATATAGATCTTTCACCTGCCGATATTGTGGCAGTACTGTTTTGTTAGCTTCATGCTGCAGTCTGGAATCCCTTTTCTGAATGTTTACTGTGGAAAAGCCTTCATTTCTAATGTTAGTGCTAGCATCTTTGCCCTAGTTCCCCACATTTGCAATATTATAATTTATTAATAATTCCTCCTGGAATTATGGAGCCTTGTCTTGTGAACAGCATGAAGCCAGCCCATGGGCTGTTACTTCAGCTATACATTCTCTTAAATTGTCACTTTCAAATTGCTGAAATAGAATCCCTATGCAATATATTTAATATAAGAGAGAAACTTTGAACCAACACTCAGATTCCCAACAGAAAGTTACTGAACCCTAACATTGGAGATCACCCAATACTTACAATATTGAGCTGTATAGGAATGCTAGGTGCTAATAATATTGGGTTGTATTTGATGCCAAACAGAATGGAACATCGCCAGGATAGATACTGCCTTGCTCACATATAATCTCACAATTGTGGCTCCCTCTATCTGAGCTGCCATGGCATAGTCATCCTTTGAGCCCCCAGGAATTCCTGTAATTGGCTTTGAGCCATCTTACACCATGCACATTGCACACTAGAACTCTTTTGACTCCATGGAAGGAAATTAGCTATTTGCCAAGTAGGGCACGGGTGGGTGAAGGCATGCCACAAGGGAAGCCACAACCTTCCTGGAGTAGTCTTCAATATCTAGTTCTGTTGTGGTCTAGATGTGAGCAAGTCCTGTCTTGGGAGATGCCAAGAAGCCACCCTTAACTATTGCATGACTAGGTAACAGCAGTCATTCCACAGGGGGGAAAAGGAAGTTCCCAGGGCTTGAACCCACAGTGCAAACTCTACAAAGGAGCTCCCTAGTCACTCCACCACAACAGGAGGAGAGACATTATGGGGTGTCAGATCCTGGCTGTCATACTGAAGACCATGCTAGAAGCAACACACTGGTTGCAGAAGGAGCACTAGGCCTGTGGCATAATAGCTCATGTGCCTCGATTCCAAAATCCTCCTAGGAAAGGTCCTCTCACATACAGGCACATCTGAAAGATTGTAGTTTCTGAGCCATTCAGGGAAAATACTCTGTGGGCTTGGCCAGATAGACCCCTGTTTGAAGAGTTGTCCATTCCAATATCACTTTAAAGTTAAAGAACTAGAAGAAGAGAGAGCAGGGACTTGGAGTTGCCCACCAGGAGTCAGTGCCCCCTAGACAGTAGACTGACACAGTAGACTTGGTCTCCACTACAGCAATATGTATTTTTACAGAAATTATAGTACTTCTCTCAATTTTTTCATGTGTTAAGCACATTTTATGCAATGTGGTGGTGCACAAATGGCCAGCCTTTTCCCCATCAGAGACTCACCTGAAATGAGTTCAAGCCAGATGGGACCTAGTGGGTGGAATAGGAATCCCTGTTTGACAAACCCTAGCAACAAAGAAACAACATGTCTGCCAACGTTTATTTACTAGCATCAAGTGTAGAATGTAATAGTCAACAGGCACATATTTAGATATGCTGTAAGCTGCCTAGAGTTGCTGGGGAAACCCAGTCAGATAGGCAGAGTATTTATTATTATTATTAATTTAATAATAATGATGGTGGTGATGTTGCTGCTTTATTTCCCTTGGATGCAGCTCATCAGGCCCTGGAGATCTGAATTCATTTAAAGTAGTCAGGTGTTCCCTTACTACAGACTTCCTCAAACTCGGCCCTCCAGATGTTTTGAGACAATTCCCATCATCCCTGACCACTGGTTCTGCTAGCTAGGGATCATGGGAGTTGTAGGGCAAACACATCTGGAGGGCCAAGTTTGAGGAAGCCTGCCTTACTACCTCTTTTCCTATCTTGGGCTGCAGATCCCTCCTTACATCATTTATTATGTTATCACCAGGTTGGGCATCGCTTTCCTTCTGGATGAAGACAGAGGCAAAGTAGGTGTTGAGTAGTTCCGCCTTTTCTCTGTCACCCAATAGCATTTCTCCATGTTCCCCATGCAGAGGACCTACCACTTGCTTGTTCTTCCTCTTACTTCGGACATAGCTGAAGAAACCTTTATTATTATTATTATTATTATTATTATTATTATTATTATTATTAACCTCTTGCAAGCCTGAGCTTTAGCCTTCTGAGCTTTAGCCAGCCTGACTTTCCCCCTGCAACTGTTGGCTACTCGCCTTTCTTCCATTTCTTATACATGCCCTTCTTAACTCTCAGCTAATCTGTAAGTTCCTTATGCAGCTATACCAGTTTCCTTAGATGCCTCCCACTTTTCTTTCTTGATGGTATTGTCTGCATATGGGCCTTCAATATTTATCCTTTTACAAACTCCCATCCTTAATAGAATAGACAGAATTCTTTATTTTTTCCTCTTCTGCACTGAGTTCAAAGGAATGAATTTTCCTTA
The DNA here is from genome assembly GCF_964188305.1 of Podarcis bocagei. NCBI lineage: Eukaryota > Metazoa > Chordata > Lepidosauria > Squamata > Lacertidae > Podarcis > Podarcis bocagei. Next base: position 30,625,259 of record NC_138127.1, on the reverse strand, counting down.
AACCAGGTCTGTTAGTATAAGGTGTTCCACAGTTTCCTTCAATTAGAAGGAAACAACACTCTGACAATAGCTTGTGCTGTGTTTGTGTTAGATAAACTGGCCCAATCTAGTAAGAGCTGCACTTTATTCCACCCTCTTCAGATACATCCATTGTGTTCAGTGGAGACTCAGGTGACCATTGCAATGTCCATTGTTCTGTAATGTTTTAAGAACCAATGAGCTCATATGCAATGGTTTTGCCTTCGGTACCATAGCCTCTATTTTGTCTGTTCCTTCAAATGGAGAATGTGAGGGATGTGAGGGCGATCTGGCTGCGACATCTGTCACCCCATTGATCGCCAGGGTTGATTCGGCTGATCTGGCTGGCTAGGCGGGTGTCCCCTTCCTCCTTCACCGCTCCATGTGCGTCCCTCCCGAAGCTGCGCGCTCGGTGGAAGAGGACGACCATCCCAGATAGAAGGAGTGTACTGTTCTTCGGTCAAGGGTATACGATAGCTGCGCTCCCCTGCTAGAACCTCCAAACAAATGGAGAATGTGAGCTAGAGCTTTCTGACAAGTATTATCAGAGGGCAGTAGTTCTGTGATTCTGAGAAGAATTGAGTTGATATGGCACTTCTCTTTTTTGTTGAAGTAATTGATACATTTAAATGTGTAATATTTCCAGGTTACCTCCTGAGGAAAAATGACTGTATTGTGAAAGAAAACTACACAACTGTCCTATATCTGTAATTAATTTTAGCAAAGCTAGTTTGTTTGATGTTTTTATTCACTGTCTTTTGAGTCCCAAACTTAAGCAATGTATTTTTTACAGTAAATGCTCAAATATGAATAATAAAATCAGAGAATTGTTGACTTGGAAGGGACCACAAAGGTCATCTAGTCCACACCACAGCCATGCATGGTTTTTTGCTCAATGTGGGGCTCAGACCCACAACACTGAGATTAGAGTTTCATGCTCTACTGTGCTGTATGGTGACAATCATACATGAATTCTGAAAATTCCAGCTGAATTTTGTGACAACCTGAAAACTATTTTTTAGTGCCTTTACCTACACAAGCAAGTGCTATTAATTCCATTTAGTTCACTGTCAAGTACATCTCTGAATTTTTGTCCAGTCGCAAAATTAATCTGAAATTGTTGAAATAGGTTCCTGATGAAATATGTAGCTTTTGTCTAGTAAAAACAATCCTCTCGTTATATTAATAAACAGTGAAAGGTCTAGGAATCATTAATTTTACACCTTTCTTGTTCCTTGTGAGACTCTGAAAAGACTCCATATTAGTTGTTACGATTTTGTTTTCGTTATAAAAACAATTTAGAACAAAATGGATGAAAAGCATTCCATTCATGGCTGAAGTTTATCAGATTGGCAAACAAACAAGGTCTGAAACAAAATGAGCCAATTCGTACTGGATAGGAGCACATTTCACTATCACCACCGCACAGGATGTCTGGATTAAATAATATGCCGGTACTTCTGTGGTTTTGTCAGACAAGGCCAGAGCTATTGAAAACCCAAACACAAAACAGGGATAACAGAACATTTTTAAAAAGAAGAAAGCTGGACTGGCTAAATCCATACATAAAAGGCATGCCTTAAAGAAATAGAGAAAGGGTGGTGGTTGGAGGGGGGAGTATACCACTTTAAAGTTTAGAGTTGTTAAAGAAAGGAGAGAGGAAACAAAGACTTCAGGCCTCTGGACAACTGCCAAAGATAGAGAACGCAACAAAATGAAGTTAAATGGATTGATAAAGAGGGTGCTCAAAAAGCAATGAAAAAATCAAGCTGCATGTTGTTGAAGCATTATGGGCACAATCCAGGCAAAGTTAAGTACTTCTGCATTCTATTTAGTTCAATGAAAAAGTTAAGTTAGTGGTTAAATCTTTCTCATTGAAATCAGGGGGACTTAAAAAGTGCTTAACTTTGCCTGGATCATGCCTTTTTAATTTGATTTATCTTATCCAAATCCAGTTATTCGTTTCTGACGAAGAAAAGAAGCTCACACTATCTTTCTCACAGTGTTCCCATAAGGTTATCCAATATGAATCTTGCCATTTTCTTTCTTCATATTTTAAAAATGGATTTTATAACAACATATCAAAATAATTTTATGTAAACAATTAAGCTTACATTGACAAGCCTTAAGGTCCAGAAGTTCTGTGCCGTTCTCAGAGTTCTGCATTTTATTTGGTGTAACTCTTCATGGGAGCTAATATTGTCTCTAATTGTCTCTCATTGTCTCTAATTTGACAAATGGTCCTTGTGGAATTTTTTACCACTAAGGTTGTAGTCCAATGTACACTTACCTGGGAGTAATCCCCACTGAAGTTTCTCTTGGGTAAATATTCATAGGATTGTGGTGCAGTTCACTAACTGAAAGTGAGACACTTTGCTATAAAATTCAGAGTTGGTAGTTCCATTTAGATCACATTTAAACTTCAAGAAATGGAGGAGATTTAGCCATATGCTTTAGTTTTTCTCTCTAAAACGTTTCATCACAGCGGTCTGGACTGTTAAAGTTGTTTGACCATTTACAATGTTTTATATACTTTTCAATTTTAAAAATCCTCAAAGCTGTTACTGAAACATAAAATTTCATTTAAAACATTGATCGGATTAAAACAATAACATTAATTTAGTTCTGAAAAGAGACAAAATATAAGTGATGCAGCAAAGAAACAGGCGGCAACCACTTCACCAGAATCATTCTCAAATCCTGACAGAGAAGGAAGATGTTTAACTGATGTCAAAAATTAAACCAAAGAAGGTGACTGGCAGAGTTCCCAAGGAAGAGCATTTCAATTCCTCAGCACGACAGAGAGGAGACCCTGCTTTGGATTATTTGTTATTTTCACCCCATAACATTGATATACCACTTGATTGTTTTTTTTTTAAAAAAACCCTCTCCTTTATTCTGCCCAGAGATCTTTTGATGAAGGGCAGAGTGTGTGTGGTTTTTTAAAAAGATGAAGACCAGACTCACTTACCTTAAGACTGGATGTATGGTTGTATCCACCAATATTTAGGATTCAGCATTTGTGATGTGACATTGGGACAATATAATACTGGGCCGCTTTATCCTAGTCCACTTACTTAATTCCAGCCTCAATGCAAACCTATAAAACCCTAGCTGGTTTGGGATGAGGCTTGCTGAAGGACTGGCTTCTTTTACATAAACCTGCCTGCACATTGTGCTTGTCATCAGAGGCAGTGCTCCACATCCTGTTGCTATAAGAAGTTTGTTTGGCTGGGACTTGAAGCAGACCTCTTTCATTTGTGCACTATCTTTTCTTTGCCTTTTTTATTACCATGAGAAGGAACTTTTCACAGGGTAGAGGTTTTTCATTCTTATTACTTGGGGCATTTATCTTTTCCATTAATAGTTGGACTAAGACTAACGTAGTTAAGTAATGGGACACATGACACAGTCAGGAATATAAACCAAAGTTCTTAGAAGAATTGTAGGAATGAGGGGAAAGGCAGGGGGAGCCAGGCTGGTCATTCAGCGTATCTTGTTTTCATTTGAAAGGGAGAGAAATCCTGAACAGATTCTTCATCCCGTTTCCACAGAAAGACTCCCACTACATTACAACTGGATTTAGATCAGACATTTTTCAGTGATGACGTTAAAAAGATTGATTATTTTCCCTGAAACGTTCCTTCAGTTTGTTGTAGCTCCATTTACTAGGATGCTGAGAAGAGAAAAGGAGATTTAGTGGTTGGATTAGAAAGTGTGGTGCAACGTTAATCGAAAATAGAATTGCTGCCATGGCACGGATAACTAGTGAGACTTTGGCAGTGATGAGCTCCTTCCTTCTTAAGAAATTGTAACCCTTTTGAGCCTCCCTTCACTTTCATGATTAATGGACTCATTAGAAGAGTGGTTTGTTCTATTTGTTATATCTAAGATTTACAGGGTTGTGGTGCAAAAGTGTCATTAAATAGATTATTCTCCATTCCAGCTTTTAAGACCATTGCTGATTTTTTTTAAAAAAATGAAATAGTGTTTGCATTTGCTTTATTGACCCTTTCTTCTTCCTGTGTCTTGTGGGTATGCTTTAAAATTTAACCGTTCATAACTATTGTGTTAAATACTTAACCTAATCAGAAGTTCTTGGGAGAAGGAAGCAACCTAACAAAACTTGAAATGCCTAAATGTTATAAATGAAGTAGGGCAACAGAAAGTTCATGCCATAGAAAAAGAAAACAGATTTCCTGTGAACTGAGGTAAAATAATTCATAAAAACTGGGTGTTAAGTAAAAGATGGTTTGCTTGCTTGCGTATTTATACATATGATGCCATCAGTGTAAGAGGCGCTTTACCATGTTTCCCAAGCAGGAAAGACAGGTTCCTTTCTGAAAGAGCATAGAATCCAACTTTTACTGAGGAGAGACAGCATTGGGAGAATTAAGGCAATCAAGGAATAGCTAAAAATACGTAAGCTTAGTTACAGATTCAGGATGAGGCTTAAGGAATTTAACCAAGGTTTAATGATAAACCTATGATGTTCATACCAGTACTAATTCCTGCTTCCGGCGAACTTTGTATACTAAGCTCTCTAAAGCTACTACCACCTTAGTCATGAAACAGAACTAGTGCTTCAAAGAAATTCTCTTCTTTGAACATTCATAATTTATTTTCTTAAATGATTAAAACTGCACACAAGGATCATTGTGATAAATGTCAAACTATATTGGTAAAGAGAACCAATCCATGCATTTACATGTTATGTAGCTATTGTAATGCTTCCTGTAATGGTTCTAGGGGTTGCTCGTGCCTGAGTGAACCCTTTGTGTCTGGACAGCCACTCTCTCGTGGCTGCCTCAATCGCTGGCAGAATCCGTCAGTGGGAGTTTCTTAAACTTTTTCCAGCAAAGAAGCTCTTTGACGCCTAGTCTCCTCCTACTCTCTCTGCACGAAAGCCTTCTGCGCAAGGAGGGCGTAAGCAGCAGAGGTCCTCTATTCTCCCCGCTGGTCCCTGGCAAGGAGTCATGGGACCGTCTCGCCGCTTCCCCCATCTGCCCCCCTTCTCCACTGGTGCTACGCTGATTCTCTTCCTCAGAAGATGGGCTGCCTCTCCCCCTCCCGGGACGCTCTCTGGAATCCCTTTGGATTTTGCTCTCTCCCTCCGGCACTGATGGCAGTTCCCTGACACTTCCATTTTTCATTATTATGTCTCGGAAATCTTTAAAAATCCTAGGGTAGTTTCAGACCACAAAAGTTTCAGATAGAGAGATGGGAGAAGAATGGAATCCAGATAAATCAGAGAACCCAATAAAGATGTATAAACATTGTAAATTTTAAGCAGTTAGAAGCTGATTTAATAGGCTCCTTTTCACCCTGCATACATGCATGTTTCTGTATCTTCACAGGCTGCATTCAATCAATGTTAGGGCTATACTAAGATGCTGTATTTGTGGATCCTTTCTCTATTTTCAGGAAGAGGTATGAACTGGGCTGTGTTCATTACGTATTGGAAAGTGGAGGCAGTTTCTTGTGCCAGCCAGGCACCATTCATGGCAGACTGGCCACCATTTTCTTAATTCCAAAATGACCACCATGTAGCATGATTTTGGGAGAAGAAACTTGTTAAGTATCATAAAAAGGTAGATGCAATTTTTTTTTCTTAAAACGTGAAAAAGGTGACATAAGGTTTTAAACAAATTCAGATGCTCCTTCCTCTACCACCACGTCAGATAACACAGCCCAGCAATGAGTTATGTAACCCCTTCCCTCAGATATCAATAAATTCATTGCCACCACCTGTTTGGTAGCCTAAATTAGCTTCCCCAGTAACTGGTAAGTCCAGCAGGTTTCCTACTAAGATTTGCATCCTAGTCTTAAATTCTAGTTCCTATAGTATACAATAGGGAATATATTTAATCAGGCAATGGTAGAAAAAGAAAGGTAAGGTCAAGTATGCAGGAGGATTATTTCCCAGTGTTTTTCATTCCCAAGCTGCCACTAAGGGCCCCCATAAATCCAAAACATAAATGAATTATTTTTCTTCACCCAGGTGTCAGAATTCCTTGATGCTGTGTAAGGGCTTCTGGTTTACTCTTGTGGCTGCGTTTAGCAATTATTCAATCCATTCTTCATTTTTGCAGTGTATAGCTTTGAAAGGTGACAATATGAAGTGTTACTATGTAGTAATGGTTTTAATACAAACTAGCAAAAGTATTTGGGGTGACCAAGGAGCTGTTATGTTTCCCAGTTTTGCATTGTTGAAGGCTAATATTCTGGATGCTTAAAGAAAAAGAAAAACTTACATAAGTACTAATCTCTTCTGACAAAAAAGAGGAAATTGCTGTTTAAATTTATTTTCCTTTTCGGACTATGAAACTAATTAAAAACAGAATGGTTGGTTAAACCCATGGATAAACATGACATGTTAGGGAACAGTCAATATAGATTTTGTAAATAGAGATTTATAAAGAAAATAAATATTTAAGTGTCGATCAATACTATTTCAGCCAAATCTGTCCCAGTGCCTTCAAATGAAATAATCTCTAGAGCAGAATGTACCTGACTTTGAAAAAAAAAAGCTATTTGCACATACTCATTTTGTACAAATCATGCTTATTAGATATATTCCAATGAGCTTGTTTCTTAGCACTGAATTAAAGGTGGCTCATGAAACAGGTAAATAAACCAACTGAGTACCACAGAATGACATTGCATAGCCTGTAGAATTCAAAGATGACTAAATATGAATCCACACAGTACACCTTTCTCCAACATCACTACTGCCCACCTCTGACTAGCCAGGTGTAATTTATGAGCCAGCAAAGAGAACAGAAGGAAGAGGTTTACCATGAGCACTGTGTGAATTCCTTCTGCAGGTACAACTGCATAAGTGGTGGAAAAAATGGTACCCTCAATAGCTAGCCAGTGATTGACATAGAAGAGAATGTAGCAAACACAGTTTTAAGCTCCCCACATTATTTAAGGGCATTTTTTATTCATATATATGATTTGTTTAACCCCCACCCAGCTTTAAGCACTTGTAGGTTTTGAGCCCTATCAATATTTTGTTTTCAATAGAGCACAAGACATCAGCACAAGACAGCATTGCTAATGGTGAGGAATGCTGGCAGTTTAGTCCAATGACATCTGGTGGGCCACAAATTCCCCATCCCTGCAATAGAAGTTCTGTTGAATTTATACTGAATTTATAACATCATTATTGTGTTACTTTGAAAGCCAGAGTGGTGTAGTGGTTAGAGTGTTGAACAAGAACTTAGGAGACTTTGGTTCAATTCCCTGCTCAGCCATGAAGCTCACTGAGTGGCCTTGTGTGACCTTAATGGGGGCGGGAGGCAGAAGCCCTCCCTGACATCTCTGTATACATCTGCACATCCCACCTTCTTGTGTTAAAAGAAAAGATGTGAAGAAGGATTCTAAGTGCATTGAGTTTTTAGACAGTGCAGAAATATTTGAAGTGGAGCCAGCATTACATGAGGATTGGCAGGAGCGAAAGAGCTCTTGCGCAAACCCTCCCCACTTTAAGCCCACATTTGTAAGCCTCAGATGCCCGAATGGGTCTTTTGTCAACAATAGTTCCCTCTGTTTGTGGGGAGCAGGGAAATGAATTCATATTCTAGCACATGGATGTGCACATATGTGCACACAATTTGAACTATAATACTCTTTATTTCATTTGTTGCCTAGTAAAATGGTGGGAGTTGCTTTGTTCAGATACCTAGCTCTCAAAACTGCATATGCAGTGCTGTACTTTTTTATCCTGTACCTGATCCAGGAGGAGATGCACACATACTATTTGTTTTTGATTGAGGTGAAAGGAGTTGAATCTAGGGCACATGCTGCTTTTATCTTCTGCTTGTGCACCTTCCTTGCCTAGTCTCCCAGTCTGTCAAAATAATACATTTTCTTCACATGTGCCATTCCTCTATTTTTGTACATATTCAAGAACACAAAGAACTGGGTTTTAAATGCTTCAGTGTCTGGAAACACTGAGAACAGTGGCTCTGTGTGGGAGGTAAGCTAAGGCTGTTTAAACTAGTTATCCTTTACATCTTCTATATTTGTGAATTCTAGACAGTCTGTGAAAGTTGTAGACAAAATTACTTACAAAAATAGCATAACCATTTCCTGATAAAGTTTTAATATGATTTTGAAAAATGGTTGAGTAGGAGTATTAATGATGAGTGCTTTATGATTGGTTACAATAATTAATTTTTTTAATGATGTGGAAATGCTTCGCAAGTCATGCATTAGTGAGAGCTAAAACTACATATGGAAATAGCGTTCCACATGCCAGATTCTATTCTGATGTGCTGCTGTTACTCCACTGCCGTCCATGAGATTACATGATGTAATACTGAAAATCAGAGTCTACCCCCTCTCTTTAAGAGAACTAATCAGAAAACAAAATGATTTCTAAAAGTTTCCAACTTATGCATTCTTTAATAATGCATTCAGCTGCAGCTTTGATTTGAAGTACTTACACAATAAATTAACCTTTGGGTAGATATTGTGCAGTTGCCTTCATATCCATGTTAGGCTTCATTGCCGCTGTGAAAGGACTATAGGCAATAAGATGTCTGTATAATTTTCAAGTAGGACAAATCACTTTGATCACAATCCAGTACACAATTGGATAGAGAGAGAGAGCTATAATCCTACGCATGCTTACTTTCAAATAAGTCTGATGGGACTTGATTAGGAGCAGGCTGACTAATTTGACTGAAATGACGAGGAATTGCCCAGGAAGCACCATTTCAGTGGGCTGGGTTCCAGCACTCATAACAGTTTCTAAGAGAGTAATACAGTGTCCAGATGCAAAAGACAACAGGGTTCATGTGCCTTTAATAGTTGTGTAGAAGACAAGTTGTTGCTGTTTAAATTCCCCTTTTCAATACAAGTATTAAAGGTGCAGTAGCCCTGTCCTTTCTTGCATTTGGCCACCCTCACTAGGAAGGACAAAAGACGGGCCAGCTCCAATTGAAATCAAGGAAGTATTCCTTGCTATGTCAGTCCAAGGTCTATCTAGTCCAGCATTTCTTATTCTCTTCCCTATTAACTATTTGCTTCTAGAAGTTCACAGGCAGGGCATGAAGGTGATAATTAGGACTGGGCGATATCTGCTTTCCAACATTGTAATGTATCGCCAGCTAAACCTTGCAATATACGGATATATCATGATGTCAGAAAGGAGGGAAGAAGGCAGTTGTCCGCAGCCTACCTGGAGTCTACCAGCTGTGGCTCACACCGATGATCACCTCTCAAAGTAATAAATGGCTATATAGGGTAGTATTGTTGAGCAACTGTGTATACTATGAGTATACTATGTATACTGAGTATGCATACTGTATACTATGTGTACTGTATACTATGTATACTAAGTATACTATGAGTAACTGTGTTACTCATAGTATATCCATTGAAAGTAATCAGCATGATGATGTTAGGCCCATTAATTTCAATACATCTACTTTGAGTAATACCTATTTAAATACCATATATGTTCCATATTGATACAATTGTACAGTGGAACCTCAGGTTGTGGACGTAATCCATGACAGAAGCACATCCGCAACCCGCGGCGTTTGAATTCTGAAGTGCTGCATCTGCGCAGGCGCCGGCACGATTTGGCACTTCTGCGCCGGTATGAGCGGCGAAACCCAGAAGTAACCACTTCCGGGTTTCCCACTGTCTGCAACCCAAAAACACTTAACCTGAAGTGGCTGTATTATGAGGTATGACTGTACTGCCAAAAGAAGAAGAGGGGAGTTGACCCCCCTCCCCATGTGTGGAAATACAAGATGGCAAACAAGTTGGAGGGGGAGAGAAATGGTGAAGATTCAAGGTTATGCATGTTGGCTTGGGTGTGTGGCCAGTATGGGCGGGGTGGTACTGGATGATTAAGAGGGGTTAATTGTTTGCTCAGTTGCAGCTGTAAAGAAAATTTGCACAGTTATTCATATACATCAACAATAGCCACAAGCAGAAATACGAGTACTTAATATCAGATTCTTTCTGTTTCTTTATTTTGATCTGTCTCATTTTTGGAAGGAAGAGTGATATAGTCCAATTGGTGTAAGCTCTGAAATTGCTTTTGTGAAACTGTTCTACAGGTACCATGTGTGAAAGTTTTGCAGGCCGCTATCAGCAGTTTTACAGGAAATAAAGGATATGATTGGCAGTGTAGTGAGCACATAGGCCTTGATCTTTAAAAATAAGTTTAGAATAAAACGTTTGAACAATGCCATTGGTTTTTATGCCATTGTCAAGTAGGGTTAAGGTGTGTTTATCTGATCTGTAAGATCTATGGGAAGTGCTGCATATATGAACCCCTGATTAAATTTCACAGGTATTTGGAAACAATTTAGGAACGTTCATACTAAGTGATGTTGTAGTTCCTGCCACAAAATTACATCCTTGAACATGGCAATTTTAACAACTCTGCAGCACAGCACTAATTATTGCTTTCTGTTGACACCTGGATGGACTATTTATACAATTTGCACTTAATATTTGACTCTATATTTGTCTCGCTGTTAATTTGCTTTTCCTGTTCCTCAGCTCTAGTTTATTTCAGGCTCACCCGACAAGAATAAATAACTAAGTACACTTTCTCACGAGACTGAAATATATTAAAGTGTCCCTTGGGCATCTCTCTGTAATAAGCTAATCACTGCAGTGTGCAACCCATAAAAGCTGTGGTTTTATGCACTGAGAATAATATTTTAATGCACCAAATTGTGACCATGCTGGTAGACAAGTTTAAGACCAGATGGCATGGCCAAAAGGCCAGTAAAATTGTGGCATAAATTAAGATTTTCCCCCACCACCAACATGCCTAACACCCTTGAAGTTGACATCCTTGTGTGACTGAATAGATAGGAGCAACAAATTCAATTACAGAAAGCAGTTTCTGTCATTACACCTGTCTGCTTCCCCAAGAAATGATTTGTAAATTGTGCTTTATCTTTCCATCCCATAAATCTTGTGGCCATAATTGACACTTGTCATGGAAGATGGATAGTGAAAGGAAAAGGATAAAACGTAAGTGAGTAAACTCAAAAGGGGAAAGTATCTCTGTTGCGGGGGTGAGGGGTGCTTAGAAACTTCTGTTCCTATGGGAAAGACTGAATTCTGAGGCATCTCAGTTAAAGAAATGTACAAAATGTAAATTGGACGCTCACATATGGTGCACACAATTGTCTCTTGATAAGTTTGTTTACTGAATCTCTGAGTTTATGCTTAACAGGTCAGAAATCATTTATGATTCTGACACAGAAGCTGCAGATTCCATCCGTGTCAATATTGTTCATCTTCTGCAATTCAAGTTCAGTTCACTGTTGATTAAAGCTGTATGTTAGCTGGTTTGGAAGATGCAGGGCAGAGAGATCACAAAAAATAAACAGTAACACAAAAATGGAGGCGTTCTGAAAATGTCTGTAGGCATCATCTGTAACTCAGATAGACTCAGCTAGATTAGTAAAGAAAAAGCAGTTTACAGTATATGCATTGTATCTGCGATATAACATTGTGCTGCCAGATGGCGACGTGGAGTCCCGTTTTTCTCTACCTGTTTTCCCTGTTTAAATTTACAACTTTTTAAACTGAAACGCTTCTTTGATGTGTCTCAATCCAGCCCATGACAGCTATTACTTTCACGCATAATGCTTTTATTCTTTTTTTTTTTTGGTAATGTTTTCTCTCAAACTTGGAAATTGAAATAATGGCACACAATTGATTCCTACTTCCCACTTAAAGAGGTGTTTAACAGAAACTCGAAATGAATATGACAGAATATATAATAGGGGAAATTAGCATATATAAAATTCAACCCTGAGTAGTTTTTACATGCACAGTTAACAAGGTGTATGCTAAAATGATCCAATTAACCAAATGAAATGGAAACAGCAAGTGCCATTTTTGGTCCAGATTTTACAACAGTTCAGTTCTAACCTTGTGTTTTTCCTCACTTGATTTGGAAATGTATTCAAACAGCTATAGTTACCAATGCTCCCCTAGGAAAAGCAGGTAATTTAAGGGCCTTTTAGCCACCAAAAATAAAACAGTGATAGAAATCTGTAATGAGCAGTCAAGTGTCCCTGAAGTAGGTTCTGTCTTGCCTCCTAATGCTTTAGTCTCCCTGTGTTTAGCTACAAAGAGGCTGCCTTTCTGCCAAGACACCCAAGAAGACTTGAGACAAGAAATATGGCAACGGGTGATATTTATTTTAAAAAAATAACAAGAATCTTCCAATCAGAATAATTCAACCAAATTAACCAAAACCAATGAGGTTTGGGTGGTGATGTGATTGATGACAAGGCCCTCTGAAGTACAGACAAGATACCATGTAAGTAGACTGATACACATGAATTAAGAAGGGATCACTGCCCACAGGCAGAGTCTACAAGTATCCCTTAGTGGCTGATACTGGACAAAGACAGGGGTATAGGCAACTGACCAACTAAACAGTAGCCCCCAAGTTCCTTTGGTCAGTCTTAGACTGCCTTCAATATAATTGCACCCTCTATGGGTGCAATCTACCACGTCTCCAAAATGCAGCACTCTGCCAGAGACATCAGACTGGTGGCTCACCATCAATGGGGCTCCATAAAATGCCAATTAAGATGCAGTGTAAAACAATAAGCTAGATGAATGCATCTCCTGGAACTGCAGGAGCAGGATTAATAACAGGTGTAATAGGTTTATACCTATCTATGGTGGAACCCATGGGACACGGGTAGCGCTATGGGTTAAACCACAGAGCCTAGGGCTTGCCGATCAGAAGGTCGGCGGTTCAAATCCCCGCAACGGGGTGAGCTCCCGTTGCTTGGTCCCTGCTCCTGCCAACCTAGCAGTTCAAAAGCACGTCAAAGACAAAGTAGATAAATAGGTACTGCTCCAGCAGTAAGGTAAACGGCATTTCCGTGCACTGCTCTGGTTTTCCAGAAGCGGCTCAGTCATGCTGGCCACATGACCCGGAAGCTGTACGCTGGCTCCCTCGGCTAATAAAGCGAGATGAGCGCCGCAACCCCAGAGTTGGTCACAACTGGACCTAATGGTCAGGGGTCCCTTTACCTTTACCTTTTATGGTGGGACCCGACTTCCTGGCTCAACCTTCTAGCATCTTACATAATCAGAAGCTGGGTGTGAAGTCTTTCACCTCTCCGGCTTGAGCAAAAAATGCCAAGACCTGGTGCTCATAGCCTGTTCCTAATCAAGAAAATGAAGACATTGCATTAAATGGGAAGTTTAAAGCTCCACTGAAGTCCTGAAATTCCTTGTGGCTCCACTGATCAGCCCTCCTACTGCTAGGTGCCAAGGCAGAGAGTATAGTACTATTGGTGTCCATCTGTACAATAGAAATTTCCTCTAGGAAACCTTTGGATCTGAGCAGACCCAGAAATGTCTAAAAGATAATTCTCAGAACCTCACCATACTACAATACAGTGGTACCTCGGGTTACATACGCTTCAGGTTACAGATGCTTCAGGTTACAGACTCCGCTAACCCAGAAATAGTACCTTGGGTTAAGAACTTTGCTTCAGGATGAGAACAGAAATTGTGCTCCAGCGGCGCGACGGCAGCAGGAGGCCCCATTAGCTAAAGTGGTACCTCAAGTAAAGAACAGTTTCAGGTTAAGAATGGACCTCCGGAACAAATTAAGTACTTATCCCGAGGTACCACTGTACAAAGGATTCATTGGGGGGTGCTCACTCTAGAATTAATATAGTATGGTTGGGCAACTCTGAAATAAGAGAAGCTCACATATTTGAGCTTGATATTCTGGAATACATGATACATGATTTAAAAGTTCAAGATCACAGGGAAGGTTCTCAGTGAATGGTTGAGCACTATGTTGATAAGCCTCCGTGGGCTATGTCCCTTCTGCCATGACCAGGAGGAACACTTAAGTCAAGCTTAGTCAGTCCAAGGTCTATCTAGTCCAGATAGAAATTAGAAATTAAGGACAGTGTTTACTTTCTAAATCAGCCAACTTGGAAGTCATGAGTAACACATCTGGCTTGTTTAACTAATCATTTTTTTAATTAAGAAAACCAGGATTGCTAAACTGGGATTCTTTAAAGGCCAACTAAACTTGGCATAAGCATTCATCCCAGCTGTGTGTAAAGATGAAGGTGGCTCACAGAAGCCTGATGCTTCCCTCAGGTCCATGGAGGCTCAATGCTACACCATGCCTTATCCTTGGTTGTAAATATAGCCATTGTTTTGTTGTGGATTGATTCTTAGATTTTGAGCAGAAGCTCCTAGTTTCATACTAGAGTAAATGAATTATTTTTGCTTCAGTTTACTGACAGGATGAGGCAGGAAATACATTGTTGTGCTTGTTCATGTCCTATCTTCCCAACAAAGAGCTCAAGATGGCACACGACGTACATAGCTCTCTTGCCTCCATTGTACTTTCACACAGTCTGTGTCTGGCAGGTCAGGGTGAGAGAGAACAACTGGCCCATGTCACCCAGCAAGCAAGTTATTAATTTACAGGCTTTTAGCTCAAAGCGATATAGGAGAAAATGGCTGAGTAATTTTGTTTTGTTCAAGCCTTTTAAAAAAGTTAAAAAAAAATCTTACATTAAACTTCTTTTAGCGCCAGAAACAGCTCTCTTCACTTGCTGATAGATTGGAAATAAACTCTCACTTCTCTTTTCAATTTCCTTGCTTTCATTGGTATCTTTTATTCTAGACTTGGGTTAAATTAAAGTGAAAAGCATTTCATTTCACATAAGGCTCTTCACTTCATATACTTCATTTTGTACTGAGAAATAATATGGGACTCTGAGTTGTTGTGAGCACCTCATACATTTTATTTTGCTTCCCTCCTGCCCCAGTGAGTATAAGAAAGATGGGCTAATATATTTTTTTTAAAAAAAATTCCACACATTTTAGAGAAAACTAAGCTCAATTTCAAGAAATTTATCTTTCTGTGTATTCATGTTTACTCATCTATGTTTATTAGTATTTTGGGAGGTGACTGGCTTTAAAAAGTTGCTACATCTTCCTACCTTCTTAGGAAACACTGCTGATTTTGCCTGAAGCTTGATGTGAAAAGGGTGACAAGTTTGGGGGGGAATCCAGAGACGTTATATGTACCTTTGTTATCCATGAAAATCTTCCAATAAAAACAAATAAATAGAAAAATAAGCTTTGATCAGTGCAAGTCCAACAGATTTTTCTATGGCTATTTATCTGTGGCTAAGATACTTAAATAATCAGTTTCTCCATGTACTAAATGTTTCTTTGACATTAATATGAATCATTCCCAAGTAGTCTCGTAATCTGGGGAACCGGGTTTGCGTCTCCGCTCCTTCACATGCAGCTGCTGGGTGACCTTGGGTCAGTCACACTTCTTTGAAGTCTCTCAGCCCCACTCACCTCACAGAGTGTTTGTTGTGGGGGAGGAAGGGAAAGGAGAATGTTAGCCGCTTTGAGACTCCTTAAAGGGAGTGAAAGGCGGGATATCAAATCCAAACTCTTCTTCTTCTTCTTCTTAATTTAGAATGCAGTACCACTGATACATTTAGTGCTCTCTGTTTGATTGGAGTCATTAAAAAAGTGGAGTGGCCATAGTTCTGTGAGAGCACACATGGTTTTCCTGGGGAAGGGTTTTGGTTGGATCTCATGTTAAAATAATTAATGGAAATGAATGGAAAAATATCTCTGCCTGACACCTTAGAGAACCACAACCAGTTTAGAATACATCCCAATCCTAAGAATACTTTCTGGGAATAAGATCCCTTTTATTTCAGAGGCCTGGTAAGCATTCTAAAGCCAGCCTCAATTTCAGTATTACGCTAATAAGTCAATGCATAGACCATAGTCTATTTTTCAGTTTTTCATGCATATGTTGGAGAGTGGTAGAATGGGCATTTCCTGCCCCCACCCTGTATGTGAAGGTTAAGAATTATATTTTGATCCCTTTGAAGCAGTCTGGCAAATATCAAACAGTCTATTTAAACTATTCTAATCCATGGAGGAAGTGTGAAGTTTTCTCATGTTGTTTGGCAATCACATCCAAGGACAGTGTAATCCTCCAAGCTTCCCTTTGCCAGATGGATTAAATTATTTCATTTGTTGAGTGGAGAAACCAGCCAAGCGGGAATTTCCTTTGCGATTTCAGCCTGTATTGTCACAGCAATACACAAAATACTGGGTGAGAAGATGAAAAGTCAGGTCAGATTGTAAGTATGTGCCTTGTACATATTTTGCTGTCTTTTTCAAGAAGAAAACAACAGCACTGGATAGGGTAGCTTTCAGACTAGTGACTTCTAAATTCCAGCTAATGATTATGAACACAGGACCAGGGGATAATACTTGTTCCAGCCTGGAACTGGCACATAATTCTTGAGGAAAAAGGTTTCTATAGTCAGACTTGGCGGTAGCACCCAATATGTTCTGGAAAATGTTACGGTCAAAGGGCTCCAGAGAGCCTGCCATGGCTGATACCAGGATTTATTTATTTATTTTTATTTGAAAGAATCATCAGCTGGTGATGAAGCAAATGAAAGGGGGGAAATTGGAGGTTGAAGAATGGGGGGGGGGGAGAAGGAGAGGTTCATTATGAGTGACTGGTCTACCTTGTAATCTGAGTGGGTGAGTTCAGGGCCGTCTTTAGCATATGCACCGCTGGGGTGCAAAGAGCCACCCAGCGCCCCCAAATTTAGTTTAGCCCCCAAATTAACTTTTATTATGCTTATGTCAGACACCATGCTTATGCCTTATCTCTTGTTTACAAAAGAAGGGAGGAAAAAGAAACTAACTTATTCATTTGCTCATTTATTTACAATACACTTATACTTAAGTATACAACACCACCACACTTAAACTTATAGGTATTGTTTAGGCACCTACTTAGGAGAAACATCAGTCATGTCAAAGGTGCCGCTGATCCCTCTGCTGCGTAGCAGCTCAATACAATACATAACATAATATTTTGATGTAAGAGTTAATTTTGTTTGCATGGCGCTGTTGTGAATGACAAGCGTCGCTGCTGGCACAACACATCTTTGGTAAATGAGCACACAAAGTTGAAAGTTCTTTAGTGAAACAATAGATATACATTTTGATAATACCTAGGTATATATGTATTTTGTGTTTCTAGCTTGATCAAAATTATTTATTATTTCATAACAGGTAGATAGTTAAGAGCTTCAGCGGCAGGTGCCTGGCGTCCCCCAGAATTTGGCGCCCGGGTGCCCCGCACCCCTTGCATCCCCGGGTAAAGACGGCCCTGAGTGAGTTTACCAGGGCCAAACCAAAGTAAATAAATAGTCTTAGCCTCACATATTTCTTGATCCTTTGCAAGTTCAGTCTCTCAAGAGTTATTCAGAGAGAGAGTTCTGTTGGAGTAGCTGAAGAGTCTTTTATTTTGCTTAAGTCCAACTCAGAATGCCTTCCTTTATCTACCCTTCCCTTTCAAATTGTACAAATACTAATCAAATTCTAATTCAAATCATATTCCTTTTCTATTTAAACTTGCTGTTGTTTCTGTTTGAATCTTGTATTTTTTGGTTGTTCTTATTAAAGTCAGAACAACTGTAGAAGGAACTTTGACTTAAATTCAGTCTGTTTGTCTCAAGTTTTGTTATTTAGCTATACTTTGTCTTAAGTTGTTCATTGATTTGAATGTTCGTTTGTGCGTGCGTTTCATACCCGTAGCTTTGTCCCAAGTGGTTTTTATAGCTGTAGTCTGCCTTATTCAGCCATTGTTATTACTGCTCTTCCTCTTCCTGCTAGCATTCACTGCTGAAAGCAGCAAAGCATCACACGATACACATTTGGTCTTTTAGCATCATTGCTAAAAGTCATACCCCTGTTAGCAGTTTATTATTTGTCTGACCATGAGGCATGTCCAAGGTGCTGGCCACAAACCGTGATGGCTGATGCACTGGCCATTCCCCCCCTTCACCAAGCTCAAGTACAGCTTCATGGTTACAGGCAGGAGCAGTGCACAGCGTTGAGTTGCCAGTGGATCCTAGCTATTGCAAGTGGCGGCTGGGTAAGCAGAAAATTCCAGGGCACTACACACCAGCAGCCCACTCATACTCTTGCACAGGGGGTACCAGTTGATCTTACTCAAGAAAGAGGCAGAGTTAGAGAAATCAGACAGGAAGGGCAAGAGACACATGGAGCAGAGTAAGAACTCTCCCTCTTCCTCTCAGGCTTCCATGTTCCACTCCCCCAAAATGTGGAAACAGTTTAAGCAGGTAACTATGGAGGATTCGAGGCGAAGAAGGTATGGATTCACAAGATCTAACTTTCCGGTGGCAACTCCAGCCTTCTCCTCATATCAAAATACTTTGCTTGCTCTGTGCAGTACCACCTATGTACCTTCCTTAATACCATTTGTACCTTCCTTAATACCATTTGATCAGTGCTCACAAACAAAACCATAGGGAGGAACATGAATCCATTTTAGTTGTTCCTCCACCCTACCTGACCCTCCCTGCCCCCACAGTGTAGATGCCTAGCACAAAAGAGCTGGATCTATTTGTCTGATTTCCCATATCACTTATTTTCAGACTAATGGAGAGGGGGGACCTGCTATGTAGGCCAGGCTTCCTCAACCTCAGCCCTCCAGATGTTTTTGGCCTACAACTCCTATGATCCCTAGCTAGCAGGACCAGTGGTCAGGGATGATGGGAATTGTAGTCTCCGAGGTTGAGGAAGTCTAAGGGATTTTTCTTCTCTTTTCCTTTTAAGTGTCCCCAAACTGTAAGAGAAACCTTTGGGGAAACCCACTGGAGGCCTCCTTCTGAAATTTGGTAGGATCCATCCCCTCAGAAAGGCTTACCAAGCCCCTAAATTTCATCAAATTATGCTTCTATATAGACATTTATTTTTAAAAACACACACACCATACTTTAATGGTGTGCAACACACATACAAATGGTGGACATAACAGCCTGTAATTTGACATGCTTTATCCATTATGGAGGGGCAAATTCCATCTTCTTCCATAAAAAAGAAAGTTACAGCCTTTTTTAAAAAAAAATCTGAACAGTGAATTGGAAAGATTACAAAGCAGATTTTTCCAAAGCAGGTCCCAAGCCGAATTAGGCAGTCTTCAAAGCAGGGTCCAAATCAAATATTGTGGTTTAGTACACACACACCCTAATATAAACACAATATTTTTCTCTCTTCAAAAGTATTTTTAGCATATTCAATTTTAGTTTCATCTATTAAAACTAATTTGATAAACTGAGTATGATTTCTATATCTATGTGACAGACTTAAGAAATTTGCTATAATGATAGCATTGATAGGGCACCTTCCATTGTCAGGTAATGTTTATGTCAATCTGCTGGAGAAAGAGAAAGCACAGCAGGTGTTAACCGTGCATCGGTGTTTTGGTGAATGAGCTCACATTGACATTGTAAGGGTGCACCCTCTTCCCAGTGTCCAGCTGAAAACTCAGGAGTCTCTCTTCAAGCATCATCTCGTCACAGAGATGCTGACAATGACAGTGGGTTAGTGTGTCCCCTAGTCTAGATAAATGTCTGCTTAATGACAGTTAAATAAACTTGGCTCATTTAAAAAATGATTATTCAAGCAAGCAAGCTTCTCAAAAGAAAAATGCTACCAGATCTGCAACTAAAGCAGATCTCTTTTCCAGCGATGCATGCTCTTTGCTTTCAAACTGCATGCATAATTGGAAGAATATGATGGGACTGAACTTGAGCTGGAATTACACACAATATGGGTCTAAAGTATGACCTCATCTTTGCCTCCTTATTTGTTCATTTGTCTTACAAGTGTTGTCGAAACGTTTGTAACAAATATATGGTCTGGTGGTTTACCACCGGGGATTAATCTGGAAGCATATTTTCCCGGTTTAATTAGAATTCATTTGCTTAATTGTCATTCTGATCCCATCAATTGCTGCCTTGCACTAACTTGAACAATGCTGTCTTTTGCTGTTTACACTTTAATTTAGATTTCTATTATGGTTTATGAGCAGTAATAAGGCTCTGCTTGAATATTCATTAGCTTCTGAATTGTGAACTATGGAAAGGTGTTTTCTCCTACCTTAATGACAGCAACGCAGCAGGGGACTGATCAGTGGTGACACTTGATTGGAGACTTCCAGCGCATTTGCTTATTGTTTATTGACATGTCTCCTCCAAACAGCTCCCTCGCAAGTTAGCGGCGTAATGAAAGAGAAAGTGTTGCAGAGGAGTGTGGAGCTCTCCTGGCAGGAACCTGAGCATCCCAACGGAGTCATCACAGAATATGAAATCAAGTATTACGAGAAAGTAAGCACCACTCTGAAATATACTACTCTTCCTTCTGCCATGGGCAACGTTTTGTACAGACTGGGATTGCTTTACTTTTATCACTCGTGATTCTTCCTTACTGTTTTCTTTATTGTCATCATTTCTATATTATGCATGGTTTTTTTTGTTTTTTAAAAGTATTTGAGGAAATAGAACAATAACAGTTAATCACCAGATCAATCAATCAAAATTCATTCATCAATGATGGCAAATTTAATTGTTAGGACTGTGAGTTCAGGGCGCAATTGTACTTCCTCTTGTTTACTGTAACATAGGGAAGGAACAAAAGAAGTCTTAAGATTGCATTTCCTTCTAGAAATGAACGAGAACTTATCAATTATTTCACAGTGCCTTCAAAATTCAAGAACGGACCTATGTTTTTTAACATAGTTTGCAAAGTAATGTACATCCAATTGCTTTATAAGTTAAAATGTAGGTGATTAATCCACTAAAATTATTTAATTGGTGACAGCCCTAATTATAATAGGCAGACTTACGATCTCATCTGCGGGATTTTGTGTTCCAGTATAAAGATTTTCCAATAATTTCTGTGGAAGAAAATGTTAGCTCAGAAGGAAGAGTCTTGTGCAAAAAAAGATTTTTCCTGCAAAATTCTCCTCCCCACCCCTTTGTGTTCCTTGGTATAATGCTACTTGTGCAAGAAAAACATTACATTGGAACAAACTTCATATACCCTTTTATTCTTCTAAATTTATCTTCCAAATTTATTAACAGCATAAGTGCTGGCTTTGGTGGGGTTACTTGGAAAAATTGGATCTGATGACCTACCTAGCTTTTCTATTTTCCTTCCAGTTTGAGTGGAATAAATTATTTTCCTCAATTACATTTGCCAGCTTTTAGCTCTCAGTGCTCTCAGGATCCCAAGCTTTTTTATAAATCTCATTGTGAGCATACATGTGTTAGAATGATTTCCCAGTGATATATAGTATATCTACTGTCACAATAAAGAGAATGAGATCAAAATCTAATATAAATATATGAGATATATAAAAATAATGTAATGAATCCTAATAGCAATTATAAATAAATGATTTATTTCTATTTCTACCAAAGCAAAAGAATACAAACACAGTCTGTATTGTCATAATATCAACACACTAAAAAAAATGTAGCTCATAAAATATCACATAGCACAAAAAGGTCAACAAACCTTTTTGTTAATTTTGAAACAACAAACTTGGTAAAAATATAATACACACAGGTATCACAAGTTAACAAAATCATCCCTTCACAGTATGTCACTAGTTTAAAGTTTTAAAAAACTAAACATTTCCAGTTAGAATATACACGTAAATAAAAACATACTTTGTAACTATTTTCAGATCAAAATCTTTTTATTGCTCCTCCATTTTTGTTGGGATTTCTTTTTTTCTTTTGTACCACAGTAATATCTAGCAGGCAGTTTTACTTGGTAGCATTGAATTGCTCTAGCAGTTTGTATCTAACATATAGTAGAATAGCAAGTCTTTTCAGGTCTTAAATAAAGTGACAAATGTTATTTAAAGTGTTTTAATACAATTTTGACAAGGAGAAATGGAAGTGTGGAAATCTTTTATGTCTCCAAATCAGAGGTTTCTGGCCCAGTTTGTAAACTTAGGAAACTGTACAGTTCACGGAAACTTCAGGTTTTTTTTTTAGTGAAGTCATCTTTTTAGATATAAAACACGTTCACAGCTGAAGTCATGATATATTGTTTTTCACAAATTAGCACTTTCCTTTCCACCCCCTTCCTTTTTTTCCTATTTTCGAAATAATTGATTAATTAAAAGAAGTATAACAATTCTTTTCTTAAACCTGCGCACACAAAAACATATTTTAACTCACTTTGTGCTAAACTATAATTAAAATCTGGCAAATCTCTGTGGTTTAAAGGCCAGGTTTCTGTTGTCATCATCTGTTAATATATAAAAAATACCCCAGCAAATAGTTAGCTTTGTAATCGTTTGTATTTAAAATACTTCATAAGATAAAATTAGTGTTTAAATAGGAAACATTTTCCCCCAACAAATACGCATGTCTTTCCTTGAGAGGAGATCTACACAACATACCTGTATCAGTTCTATACAATGTTGCCATAGAATAATCCTGAGAGTTGTAGTTTGGTGATGTGCGGAGAATTTTCTACCAGTGATTCCTACCCTACCACAAACTACAATTCCCAGGATTTATTTGAGAGGATAACTGTTAAACCGATTTCAAGCACTAGTGTAGAAATGGCTGAAGTTTTCATGTGAAGGTGCTGGTCAAATAGTGACAAAACAAAGTGTGATCACTCTTTGATTACTTTAGGCACAACTCATGGCAATGACCGCTCCCCACATCAAATGGGGGGTGCCTTTTGCGTGGTCGCATGCAGTCCCCCGGATCCCAGTGCGGCTCCCAGTAGTTCAGGCTGGCTTCATCCTCCCCAGGCTGGATACCTGGAGGTCTCCGCTTACCTCAGCCAATCGCCCAATCCCGCCTGGGGAGGCGTTGCCAGGGGATCAGCCAGGTAAGGGGAGGGACCACCCAGCCCACACAACAGAAGGCGAATCTTACCTGCGAAGCGTCAGTTGGCTCCAGAGCTTCTCCCACCCTGCCCTCCTTCAGTTCTTCTTTTGCAGGTTAACTTCTTTTCCACAGGTACACTACGTTAGGGTCGCTGTTGAAGGGCCGGAAAGGAATTTTCCTGCATTGGCAGATTTTGCGTTTCCCGTAGCAAAACATCACAACTTTGGCGGTTTCAGGCCTTGGGCGGAATCCTTTAGTCTATCTTCCTAAATGGGGGGGTGAAGCGGTGACCCACGCCCCCTTGCGGCGGTGATCCCAGGGTTCCCCGTTAAAGGGGTCTTGAGGGGAGGCATTGGCCTTACACTAAGAGGCTGTCATTGCTCTCCCCTCCAACAGTGTCGAAACGGGGGGTGGGCTCTCTACTTGAACATATGTTCTCCAGAGCCAGCCCAATCCCCACACATTCTGGATAACCCTGATGTCTCCCAGATCCCCGGCTGGGGACTGGGAAGGATAAACGCCCAATGCCTGAGCCAAGGTCTCCCTACATCTGAAACTTAATAAAGTTGTGGCCAATTTTAATCCCATAGCACGTTGTCTTGAGTCATTATTCTGTTCAGGGGTCACCTGAGGTTGGGGGGGGGGCTCCGTCTGTCCACACAAAGGTCTCTGTGAGCCCCACTGAAATTGATGAAAAGTAGGAGCTGAGAAGTGCTCCAGTGAAGCTTGCACAGAGAAACTTCCAAATGGGCTCCATCCTATAATAGGTTCAGGTAATTTATGGTTTAATCCAACCTTAGGTTTTTCCATGTGTATATATATACACATGGAAGTTGAATGCACTGACCAGCAGTTCACTACATGCAGATCCACACGTGTGCACAGTTGTCCACCCATAGAGCTCTTCTTTATTATTTTTAACATTTTAACAATATGCCCTCTAGGTGGATCATTTTAAAAATAAATAAATCATAAAACATAAACAAAGAATTTAAAGCACTAAGACTGATAGGGGGAGAACCATGCAACCAAAACCATTCACAAGCAGCATAAAATAATTTTCACGCACCATTAAAACTCGACTTATTTTTTTGTTTTGCTCCAAATTGATTTTCTTTGTCCCTTACAAAGCAGTGCACACACATATCTCCTGTAGCTCATGGACAGCTGTTACAGTCAGAGGACCTCCTTTTCCACATCAAATCTTCACCCAGAAGACACAGCAGGGTCATGCAGAATGACTTACTCTTTATCTGCCTAAATGAAAGTAAAAAATTATATGAAGGAACAATAAAATACCCCATTTTCAGAGCAAGGCGGTGGGGAAGAAATAAATTGTGTGGAGATATGGCTTGCTGTGTTACTTAAAACCTGACTTAATACACTATTTGAGCCAATTGATGATCAGCCAACAGAAACTAAAGCATCATACAATGAAATACAAAAAGGCAATGGCATTTCCAGAGCCCAGTAAGTAAGGCCTTGGGCTTTGAGAGGGAAGTGTGAGCCCTGGCGGCTTCTTCCAAAAGCTGAGTTGCCAAAAAACAAACAAACTGGGTGGGCAGAAATAAATAAATGAAGAGCAGGGGAATCCATTTATTCCCCCCCCCCGGGGTAGTCTTGGGAGTGGCGGGGAGGAGATGCTCTTTGTAGCAAATTGAAATAAAGTGCCAGGACCAGGGGCTGCTATATAGCCATTGGTGTAATGGAGCAATTTTGAAATCTCTGGTTTAAATACTATCCACTCATTTATCTTTTCCAGGACCAAAGGGAGAGAACTTACTCAACAGTGAAAACCAGAGCCACCTCTGTATCGGTGAATAATCTGAAACCAGGAACAGTTTATGTTTTCCAGATTCGTGCGTTTACTGCTGCTGGCTATGGAAATTATAGCCCTAGGCTAGATGTTGCTACACTAGAGGAAGCCACAGGTAAAAATTAATTGCATCTTCTTTTTAAAAATAATTTTTATTAATATTACATTATGACACTTTCCTCCTTCATATTTCTTTTTTCTTTTCCCTTTCTACTTCACTTGTTTTCTTTTTCCTTGAGAAGCAAGCTTGTTTGATGTATGTCAAGTGTAAAACTTTAATTATATCTTATGCCAATTAAGAGCATCAATATAAATGAAAACACTGTGTCTTGGTAAGAAAGGTTGGAACGGTACTTGGGGAGACAACAGTTGCCCTGTGAAAACAGCCCCTGGTTGAGTATGTATATGTCTTATTTTAATGAGCATCTGAATTTGTGGACCCTTCATTTCTTTCTTGATAGCACGTCAGTGGCACTTGTTTTCTGCCTCTCACCTGAAGTCTCAAGTCTCTCATTAGATGCCAGGCTGGCTCAGTGCCTAAGCCTGCAGGTGAGACCCAGATTAGTTATACCTCTCAACTTTCAACTCATAGTCACCCCCACACCCTGAAAACTGTGCCACAAGAACAGAGTGGCCTTACGCTTTGAATTCTCCACTGGAAAACTGCATGGATTAGAGATTTATTTATTTTAATTTTTATTGATATATCATAAACATATGGGCAAACTAACACATATACAATAACATATTCAGTATAAAAAAAAGCTAATTACAGAGATATTGTTACATATAGCCAAGTTTTTAAGATGAGTCTATATAGCCCAACCACAATGAGGAATGAGTCATGGGAGGAGTATTTCTATGAATCTCCCTATTTATATAATCAAAAAAGGGAGACTATTCCACATCAAAACTATCCAGTTCGGCTTCTCTCCAGACTACATGTCTGACCAGATGTTCATATAAAGCAACGTTATTTATTTTGTAAAGTATACATAATACACAATAATTCATTGTCTGGTGGGTTTATTTATTTAACACACAAAAAAGTTAATATTAAACTTCTCACCTCTTTGTTCCTAGTTAGCTATTGTCTCCCTATGACTCATGCTTTTTAAGGGTTTTTCTTCTTCTTCTGACATAAATGACATGGCTTCTGGGGCCAGAACTCTTGTTATTGGAGTTTAGAGCAGTAAATAATTTACTGATACTGTAGATCTTCATTCAGTTTTCAGATCTTATTTATGTAACTTCAGTATGGACCATTCTTTTCAAAATCAGAAGAAAACAAGTGAAAAGTCTGAATTAATGTCAGTTTTAGAAAAAGTTGCTAACATGTGAGTGTTTGTAAAACGTACACTCATCGCTATTGCTTTTATTACTTTTATTAATATGTAACAATTCTTAGCAGGAGTGGTGAGACAATGTGACACTTCTCAAGCCTGCCAGCTTGCACCTGTCAGGGCAGGAAGTAACAGGAAGCAACACATTTTCCTCCCTCTCAAGTGGTTGTTCTAAAAAAATAATAATCATCACCCCTCTAAAATCACTTGAGGAATTAAGACAGCTCCAGAATGAAGTAGATAACAGGCCCAATCATGGAGTCCCTTGAGGAAACATAGGGGCTTTTGGAGCCAATGGATTTAAGGCTGCCCTAGTCCCACTCTCAAGGGATGCGGGTGGCACTGTGGGTTTAACCACAGAGCCTAGGACTTGCCAATCCGAAGGCCGGCAGTTTGAATCCCCGCGACGGGGTGAGCTCCCGTTGCTCAGTCCCTGCTCCTGCCAACCTAGCAGTTCAAAAGCACAAAGTGCAAGTAGATAAATAGGCGGGAAGGTAAATGGCATTTCCGTGCGCTGCTCTGGTTCGCCAGAAGCGGCTTAGTCATGCTGGCCACATGACCCGGAAGCTGTACGCTGGCTCCCTCAGCCAATAAAGTGAGATGAGCGCTGCAACCCCAGAGTCGGTCACGACTGGACCTAAGGGTCAGGGGTCCCTTTACCTTTACCTAGTCCCTCTCTCAGAACACTCTATTTTGGAATGTAATTCTAGTCACCGACAGCAGTAGATCTGCACCTGCAGCGTTCTCCACAGGCACATCGGGCAGGCTCTGCAATGGGCATAGCCACCCCTACCTCATAAACCCTCTCCAGCCACTGAATCTGGGCGTTGAGATATCTGCGCCTATTCTGAAATTATTTAATCCACAGCAATTGCTAATGGAAGTTACCGTATTAAAGGTGATGGAAATAGATCTAAATCCATAATTGTTTAGTGCAGTTTTGAAATACTTGTAACTGGCAGTAGAATCCTCTCCATGTCTTTCATAAAATCAAGTCTGTTTTGTTCAGTGGGACTTATTCGCTGGTGAATATGATTACAGCCTAACAATGCAACCCCATGTGTGTCTGTTAAAAAGAAAGTTCAGTGGTACTTTTTGTTGTGTTATTGTGTATAGGATTGCAGTCTTCATCTGTAACTATCAACCTTCATAAATATTTCAATATTCTCCTATCCCATGCTGAGATTGCTGCTTCCCCACCCCACCCCCCACAGATATCCTTGTGTGTCTTTAACAGCTTGGAAAAACCCAGTAGGCACCTTTTCCTAATATAGACATGTAGCGAGGGCAAAACTGCACATGTTGAATTTCTGTGCCTGTCAAACTGTAGTTAGACTCAGGACCTTTGTCAGGATAATGCAGCAGACCTGATCGTAGCTAAGACATAAAATGTGTATCCTGCCTTTTGGGGTAAAAAAAGATAACCCACAATAGTCTCGAAAGTTGTAGAATCGTGCCAGAATCTGTTTCAGAACGGCATACTGGATTCATCTTTAACATTTTCTCTCTTCTTTTTCTTGTTGGCAGCCACTGCTGTCTCCAGTGAACAGAATCCTGTAATAATCATAGCTGTGGTAGCTGTGGCAGGCACTATCATTCTGGTCTTCATGGTTTTTGGCTTCATCATTGGACGAAGGTACTGCTTATGGATATTAAGAGAGTTGTTAAAATATAATTCATATAAACTAGCTATTAAGAAATTTTTCTTCGGCCATGCATTGGCATCTGTAGGGTTTTCAACTTAAATATTGTAATATTTTCCACTCAAAGCATGGTTTGGCTAAAAGCTTTGTTTTATTGATAGCTATTTCGCAAAAACATGACAGGGACGTTCCATGAACTTAAGCAACTAGAGTGACTGGTTATTTGAATTTGTTCATTGACTCTTCCGTAATATTCGTGACAAAGGCCAAGATCCCAAGGGCCTAACCCTAACCTTTGGGGACCAAAACACCTCTGAGATACATGAAAAAGTACAGGAAATAATAGAATTGTAGATATCTAGTCCAACCCCCTGCAATGCAAGAATCTCAACTATAGCATCCATGACAGATGCCCCCACAACTTCTGTTTAAAACCTCCAATGAGAGTCTACTACCTTCCAAGGGATCCATTTCCATTGTCAGAACAGCTCTTACCCTGAGAAAGTTCATCCTGATGTTTCGTTAGAATCTCCTTTCTTGTAACTTGAAGCCATTGGTATTGGTCCTAGCCTCAGGAGCAGGAGAAAACAAGCTTGTTCCATCTTTCAGGTGACAGCCCTCTAGATATTTGAAAAGGAACGCATTGGGTGGGTTGTTGTGTGGAATCAACAATTCTTAATGTGTGTGCTGAAGTACTTTTCACCTATGGATCGGAAGGCAAATTCACTAAGTGGTTGCTGAAATGCACCACTTCTCATACATGCACACTTTCCAACAAATTTTTGTGTGAGCCATAGCAGTATATGGGTTGTAATTAAGGATGAGTTTAAAACATACAAGGATTTTATATTTATACGTCCTCTTATATCCATTTCATATCTAGTTTTCACAATGGGGGAAGGGGAAAATCAACCTGTAGTTATATATTATTTTTGTGAAAATGCCCTTCTCTTTTTTTTACAGGCACTGTGGCTATAGCAAAGCTGATCAAGAAGGAGATGAAGAACTTTACTTTCATTGTAAGTGTTTTGCTGTTATTTCCCCCAAGAATTTCCAGGCCAATTATAATGCATTGGGACTGGCAGTAATAGAATAGACACAATACAAAAACAACATTCTTGCAGAGGAACAACTATAATAAATTTTAAAATGCTGTGTAAACGGCAAGTGTGAAGTTAAAAACTGTAAAAGAAGTATGACCTCTTCCAAAAGTACATAGAATAAAATCAACACTGTTCACATGGCAGATTTTATTGCTGTACATTTGGATGATATATAGTTGTCTCCAATCCACATTTTTCCTTTGGTTGCTTTTGAATAAGTGTTTCATAATATCCTAATGGTTCCCTCTGAGATACTGTGATTGATTGCTGTTGGCCCAATAGCTATTTGATTTATTTTTATTATTTGTGCAGGAAAGTTAGGATTCATCCATTGCCCAAGGCTAAAGGCAATTCAGTTAAAACTATATTTCTAAATTTGTCTCAGTGATTAGCCAACATAATACTTATATAACTTAGAATAACTGGTGAAGAAAATAGGCCAATCAACCAATTAGTATGTCAGTAAAATCTTGAGTTTTATCGATATTTTTTTTTTAAAAAACTCTAATAAAATCAGCATTACATAGAAGAGGATCAGAAATAGTTGTGTGTAATATCATACTTGCTCTCCAGCTGCTATGCTTAGTGAACTCAGAGCTGCCTAGATCCTGTTAAAGTTAATCTCTGTTGATAACATCACTTACATTTCAGCAGAAACATCTTGTAGTCACCTCTGTCTACTCAATAAAGGTTTTTCTCCCATAACAATACAGTGGTGCCTCGCAAGACGAAATTAATTCGTTCCGCGAGTTTTTTCGTCTAGCAAATTTTTCGTCTTGCGAAGCACGAAATCCCATAGGAATGCATTGAAATTCAATTAATGTGTTCCTATGGTCAAAAAAAGTCCAAACAAAGCCAAATTTGGTACAACAAGAGTTTATTAAGTGCTCTTTAAAGTCACACATACTGTAAAGAGCATTTCAAAAACTGAAGGAACAATAAATTAAGTTTCTAAACATGACAGAAAAACATTTAAAAATCAACAAAGTGTACAGTACATTTTCTAAGACTCTGGGGGACAACTCGAAGAAGGTTCCTCTTCCACTCTTTGCTTCTTGCTGAAGAACCCCCTCCTCAACTGTCCCCCAGCCACCCACCGCACAGAAATTCAAATCCAGAATTTTTTTTAAAAAAACAGCAGAGTGGCCCAATGGTCACAGAAAATCATAAAAATGCAGAAAAAAACACAAGCTTCCAGATCCTTGCAAACCCCTCCTCAACTGTTCCCCCAGCCACCCACCACACAGAAATTCAAATCCAGAATTTTTTTTTTTAAAAAACAGCAGAGTGGCCCAATGGTCACAGCAAATCATAAAAATGCAGGAAAAAAAACAAGCTTCCAGATTCTTGCAAACCCCTCCCTAACACCAAGTCCTTGAATTCCAAACACCCCAACCCAAAATCCAAAAAAACCCCAAAAAAGTTTTAAAAGTTTAAAATAAGTTTTGGAAAAGCTTCAAAAATCACCAAAGTCTTCAAAAACCTCAAAAAAGGCTACCACAACTCTATGAGTTGCTCCTCGAAGTCAAGTCGCAACTGTATTAACGGTGTTAAGAAAAAGGAAACAAACTTGCAAGACGTTTTCGTCTTGCAAAGCAAGCCCATAGGGAAATTCGTCTTGCGAAGCAGCTCAAAAAACGGAAAACCCTTTCGTCTAGCGAGTTTTTCGAATGCGAGACATTCGTCTTGCGGGGCACCACTGTATTTCGGGTATGATCAGATCCCAAGTGATTGTCTTCATATAAAAACTAGTTGTTGATGAATTACATTGTTCTGCAATCAGAATGTGTAATTGATTGAAGAATTATAGCATACATTTTGGAGGGGAGAATAATTTTGAAATACACACCAAAAGTTCCAACGTACTTTTGTTTTCTTTTGGGTTGTCCATCAGTTCCCACAGCGCTTTCTGATGCTTTCTGGTGGTGATTCAATGAAAATTGATTGCAAGTTGCCTTTCCCATGGATTTCAATTTAAATCAATTCAAATCTCCTTTTTAAATCTGGTTACTTAATTAACAAATAGATTGAGCAGTGCAAATTAGACTGATATAGGTTATTCAAACATGACTTGGTAAAAATTAAACTTTTATTTTTCCATTGTGTAGTGGAGGCTGGTCTTTTCAGGGTAATGGGGCACTGCCCTACCCACCTCTGTCCTCATCCAACCATCACCTGCCTGTCTTCATCTGCCCAATCCATGGGATGGCAGTCTCTGCTAGCTCCCTTATCTGTCTCAGTGTAGCCCTTGCAGAACTTGACAGGCTCCACTGCCATTGTGCCTCCAAAGAAGCTGTTCACTTGTGAAAATAAGTCTTAAATTTGTTCCCTTCACATTAAATGGAAAAAAGATGCAAGATTAATTAACAGTCTGTAGCCACCATCGTGGTACTGGTTCATACACTGCGTAGATTATTCACTCTAGTATTCACTCTAATCAAGAATTTCCTCTATAAAGAGGCAAGTTATTTGTATGATGGATAAAGTCATGAATTTCGGTGGAGCATCTAGAGTTATGATACACAAATTAATATTTTAGGCTTCATCCAAAAAATCATTCCTGTGGGTACATCTAATTAATATTTCAGATACAGCCCAACAATCTTCCCCAGCATGTGTTCTAGGTCTATGGTGATTCTAACTTTCCACTAGAGCCTCTTCCATTGCTTTGAATGCTCCTTGAGAGGGTTCCCTGACTTTCAGCAGTGCAGTAGAAATAAAGGGCCTGAAAAATCCCTTTGGTTGTCTAGATGTTGAGTCGCTGCCCTTTGGTCTTTACTCTTCCTTTTTATGTTGCAATGTAATTCTTTATTTAAAAAATTTGCAACCTGTCTTTCAGAGCATCCTGCTCTCACAAAGCAGTTTACGAAAGCAGTATAAAATATGGTGATGATGCTGACGAGGATGATGATGATAATAATAATAATAATAATAATAATAATAATAATAATAATAATAATAATACTCAAGGCACACTGCCCTTACAAAACAGTTTAAAAACACACAAACTGCAATACCTAGAAAAGCAACAAAATGCCTACAACAATAAAAATACCTCCCAAGTAAGAAAAGAGAAACAATAAAGCATTGAAAAAGCACAACACATTTAAATCAGCCAAACAGAATTTGGCAAAGTTTTACTCACCAGTTGAAATTAATGAACATGAGTAAATTTGCTCCATTAATTTGAATAGGGCCACTCTGAATAAAACTTGGTGTTTAGCAACCACTTGAAGACCAGCCGTGATAAGACCATGCATATTTTCTGAAGAAATGGATCTCAGCTTGTAGTTAGTGGTAGGCCATTTTTTTTACAGTTAGGTTCATAATACTTCCCTTACAACCTGGGTGCTATGAATTCATGTTTTGCACTTGTGCTTCCTGAAGCAAATGACTGATTCATCAAAGGAAATATAGTAAATTAAGAATCAGAGTGGCTGATAATAACATCTGGATGAATACAGAGTCATTCTACAATTCAACAAAAGAGTCATTCAATACACTCAAGGGAAAGTTATTGGGAAGTCTAAATACAACCTTTCTGATTTATAATTTTCTTATCTATCAATAAGTTTAGGAGTTATTTTTTGCCTTGTAGATGAAGGTGGAGATATTTTAGCAATTTTTTGCTGCCATATCACCAGAGTAGTTTTAATGTAACAAAGTGGCTGGTTATCAGTATTCTGTTTGTAATAGTTTATTACTATGTGGAATTTGTTGCTAACATAAATTTTAATACTCGGGAGTAAATGAAACAGCATTGAAAACAGTAGCCAAATAAGTGCTGTTCTGGTGGTATTTGGTAATGCTATCCAGAGACTCAAGTCAAAGTCACATCAAGTTTTCTCTTTCACTTTCCTCCTTCCATAAAATTTGATCAGCCTGAGTTCATTCATTCTCTCTAAGTCTAGATATGTCAATAGTTAAATCACTTCATTAAACTACGGATTGAAACCATTCCTGCCTCATTCAAGCCTTGCAGGGCACTTTACCTAATAAATGGAAAATAGTAATAGCAATCAGGGTTATCACGCTCTGAGTGCATGTTGTTGTTTTAAAAATGAAGCATTTGCAAATACCCCACTGTTGAAATGAAGCTCCTCTGAAGGATTAGAATCTTAGTAACACCATCTTATTTTAGTGAGGCTCTTCATAGCCTTAAAATACTTTAAGGTCTTTTCAATATTCCCTACCGAGTGATGTCTGAGAAAGAAATGAAATTAAGCATTTTTCCCCTTTACATGTGTCTACAGGGAAAGTGAAAGTGCTAGCTGGAGAATGCTTTCCCCCAGCATGCACTATTTTTAGATGATATGTTTTAGGGAAAGAAAATGTAAATAGGTTAACAGCCTAGTCTTAATAGTCAGAAACTGAAATTGAAAATAACACTTCATTCCTTCATTGTATCCCTTTCAAGAAATCTAGTTATCCAATATCTGGGGAAGCTTACAGTCTGTCAGAAAAGATTACCAACCATGAAGCCAACCCGAAAGTCTTATGATTTTCATCTTTACTTGACTACATTTTTAGAGCCTTTTGATAAAAAGCATAGTATTTAATTTGATATGATCATTGTTTCTGGGGAGAAACAAAACACAGTCTTGAAGTCACTGATGATTTCCAATTTTGCATCCTTTTGTTCCTGTGGTATACAGACAATTTTCTTATATGCTAAAACATCAGACTGGATTTTCAGAGTAACCTGAAATAGCAATCCTTTTAACTAGCTTTCAGATCAGTGAATTTAATAGAATGTCCAGTCTTCCCATTCAATTCCCCTCAACTTTGAATGATCCCAAGTGCTACGTTTTTAAAGGTATAACACAATGGAAGAGTTTAGTCAACCAATTGCAATTTACATTTTGTTTCCTCCTACCATTTTCTTTTAACAATGTCTTTGAATCTGAGGGAGCACTATTTCACGTTGGTATGCCAAGAAAGCGTTGGCCTGTCAAAATGTTTTATGACAGCTTGAATAAAGTACCATCAGAGACCCATTTACGATTCACAAGGTTACCTCCAATCCAGGCTCCTTATCGCAAGCACAAGAAGATGGCTCATTCTCCATCTGCTTGCTTGAGAGCACAATATAGGCAGTTAACCTATTGTTTTCTGCTCTCTTTCCCTTCTGGTTGGGGACGTAAATAAAAAATGAGCCCTTATCAGCTCCAGAAGCTGAGCCATTATTATTATGATTAGCACTAAACCTATTGAAAAATACAGTGCAGCAAAAGTAACCTCTGGGGAAGATGTGAAATAATTTCTTGCAGATCCTCAGTATGCCTATTCAGCTCCGTGGATGACCTCCACATCACTAGCATTCTTTTCCCATGGCATTATTTTTAATAATATAGCTGCTGCAGTTTGAAACATGTGATACCTGCTGAATATGTCGCCCATGACTATTTCATTAGGACCTTTCTCAAAACTGATGGAATCTGTGCCTGAAAACTTCTTTTCTCAACCCCATATCTTGGTGATTAGGCCATTGTACTGTCTAGGAGAGAGCATTCTGCTTCTTGTATTTCATTCCATAAACTCCCTACCACCACCACCACCACAAACAAACAAACAAACAAACAAACAAACAAACCAGTGTGCTCAAACTACAGATGTAACTGTGTCCCAAAGAAACAATGTAAACACAACTTTTGCCCTATATTATTCATTTACTAATTAAATTTATATATCACCCTTTGTCCCAAAGGAGTTCAGAGCAGCAATTTATGGCTAACCCACATTTGGTCGGGAAAATCAATATGAAATTCTGAAGGGTGGGGAAACTTTGCATTCACTTTCTACAATACTGATCTGCACATTTTCCTACTTTTCAGTACACTCACAGTTGGGGAAGATATGACAGAATCTTGTGGATAAATGAAATGAGAGAGCTCAAGAAGGTGTATCATTTATATGTCAGAGACAGCTAAGACTGTCAAAATGTGATGCCACTTTGTGTTAGGGGAAAAAGGAGGTTGGCACCGGTTATATTTCGTCTCAGAATAGTCACCTTTCTGATCTCTGCCCTTGCAGTATCTTCCCCCTCTTGCTTGGCAAGCCTACCAAAAGCAGGCCAACACCAGCAGCATGAAAATAGGTTGTGAGAAGGCACAGAGGTATCCCACTGCCCCTCCAGCAAGCCACTTACCCCTCTTCAGGAAGATTCAGTTGGGTGGAGGTCTCAGTATATTTTTCAGAACACAGGATGTGGATAAAGGACAGATACTCAAAACAATGAACTTGTTAGAAACATTCACTCCATTCACTCAGGACAATGTAAGTGTAAGGTAGGGATTAGGAACTAGAACTTCCAGGGCCAAATCCGTATCGTCTTTTGGCTGTCCCAATTGCCAGTCCACAGTTAATGGTGTGAATAGTGACTGTAGCAGAAGAGCTTGCAGCTTCTACTGGGGAAGAAAGAATTGGGTTTTCACCTTTCACCCCATCTCAGATGGGTTATCCTGCAAAGTTGCTTGCTGGCCACAAAAGTAAGGAATGGGGAGGTGTTTCCTGAGAAACACCCATTTGCCTTACCTAGCTGGCTCGACAGGAGCCTCACTGTTCTAGGGTGCGCTCTGCTTAATGAAATTCCGGGATTGGCTGCACAATAAGTGCTTTGCTTCATCACAGTCATGCTTTCTTACATCATTACAGTTAAATTTCCAGGCACCAAAACCTACATTGACCCTGAAACCTATGAGGATCCAAATAGAGCTGTCCATCAATTCGCCAAGGAGTTAGATGCCTCCTGTATTAAAATAGAGCGTGTGATCGGTGCAGGTAAGCTCGCTGTGGCTTCCTTATACAATTCTTCCATTTAGCTCGGATTGAAACTCATACATCATGATGACAGGCAAATAATTATATCTTGTGCATGGAGCTTTTTGCCTATACCAGAGTGGTTAAAAGCACTGGAGCTGCATTTGCTTATAAATGTAAAATAAATAAATAACCAGTCCAGTGGTCCAAAACATGTGTGTGTATTTCTATTTCCTTTTAGGAAAATGAAATGAAAATTGTGTTTTACAAATGCAAATAATGTCATTCCTCCTCACACATTGTTGAGAGAAGGTGGTGCATTTGAGTTAAACACCTGATGGCTATATTTGCATCAATATTTCCATTAAACTCCAAGAGAGGCTTACTTGTGTGTGTCTATATAAAGAACAACATTTGTGTTTGTTATAACTAAAAGCTGGCTTTACAAAACAAGTTTTTCTTTGGGGAATGTCATTGGTGCCATTTTTAAAGTATCTTATTGCTATAAGGAGTCCTCATCTTAGCTCTTGTGAGTGATGGTAATTGTGCTGTCATTACATTGCTTTTCTTCCTTTTCCCACATACTTAGGCAGTGGTGTTCATGCTCTGGAAACCTGTTTCCATTTGTTTGTATTAATAAGATATGTGACACTTTTATTATTATACTGGTTCATGTAGTGAAATTAAGTATCCATGGGCAAGAAAAATATCAAATACCTGGGACTCCTGGAGGAAACATTCTTTGATTTCCTGTTGTTTTATGCAGCACTTTTAAGTCCTCTTTTTCCCCTCTTTAAATCACTCCTGCAGCAGTGTGACAAGTGCTGTAAATTACAGATAATAGCTCTTTGTTGTTGTTTTTTAAAAGGGGAGGTGGACTCACTTAACTTAATGTGAAAACAGATGAAACCTATGCATGCTATGTCAGTGTGTATAGGACTGCAGCCTTAGAAGATGTTAATGACGACATTAACTAAAACTAAATTCATGTACACTCCTGATTCAGAATATTATCTTAAGTCATGCAGCAGTCTGTCCCACTGGAATTCAATGGATGCTCCAACCTTGTTTTTTAATATCTGCTTTCGGTGCCAGCATAACCACATGCTTTCACTGTAAGCACTTATTTGCAGGCACAGAGGTGAGTAATAACCTTCAAGTCCCAGTTCTTAAATTCAGCAGAGGCATCATTATAACATTTTGGAGCAGATTTGACACAACAACTTCATTTTCACCATGCAGATAACCTTCCCGCATGAGTTGGAGCCTCCAGGCAAAACAACTGTTCCGATTGATTGATTGATTGATTGATTGATTGATTGAATTTATATACTGACCTATACCCGGAGGTCTCAGGGCGGTTCACAGAACAAAATCTAAATATAAAACCACACTATATATAATCAAAATAAAAATAACAACCCCCCCAAAAAAGAACCACATTTTAAAAGGGCATAGGATGCTTTGCCAAGTTAGCTGCATTGAAGGCCTGCTTCCAGGAAAACTGGGTCACCCTTTCTCCATATCCATTCCAGTGATTTTACAGAAGTCAAAGCAGCCCCCTTATACAAAGTCTGCCTCTGAAAAAAAAAGTTAGCAAGTTTAGATAGGTTCAGAAATTAACCATGGCATTTCCCAAATTAAGAGAAGGCTCATTTCTGAGCCAGTCCAACAACACAAAGCATGGGTGAGCTTGCCCATCTGTAGACAATAAAAATCAATAGCACCTTGGTAGACTAAAGTTGTATAAAACCCTTAATTCACAGCAAGCGCTCACTGGCTTAGAACTAGACTGAGATAATAGATAAGGGTCTGTGGTTAAATAAGCTTGAGACAGCACAAAACAACAATCTTACTTTCCTGTTCTTGTGGAATTCTGATTCAATTTGGTTTTTTAAAAGGAAAATTAATTTTCTGATTGATTTTGTGACTACAAACTCAGAACTCCGCTGACAAACTGAAAGGCAAATATGGAAATGTCAGTCCTTTTAGTGGTGAAGTGTTAAGTGTAGTTGCCTTATTTATATTTCAATTCATGGATCATACTTAGCAAAGAATGCGAGGAAAATGACTGTTGCAACAGCCTGACGATAAAGCAGAAAAATATATGCACGGTTTATATCAAGTAAACATATGCAGTATCAGTGTGACAGACAACAGGCAGCATCAAAGATTTTAGCATGTTTCACTGCTAATGTGGTACACTCAACTGTGGAGTAAAGGTTCTCAGTTCTGTGAGTGGTTGATTTTGATGAGGGCACTATAATCTTCTGTTCCCTGCCAACATGTTTATGATACTCCCGTTGTGCACAACCATTGTGTGCTATACTATTGTCTGTACTATACTACTGACTGTGCCATCATAGTCCTTCGCTTTTATAGCTTCCTCACGTTGCTATAGAATAGGCTAAAATTTGCTCATTTAGGGCCTGATCTTGCCAAAGCTCTTTTATATTTCTTTGATTTCAACCATGTGCTTAAATATTTTCCACTGAAATTACTGCAGATTGGAGGCATTTAACCTTGGTTGGGTTATGCCCTTGTTGATTTGATTCAAATCTAGCATAACATTAAGTGGGAGTGTTCAGTTGACATCTAAATGCATTGAACATAAGTAATTCTGGTCCTGTATCAGTGATTTCCTAACAGACGATATGTTTTCCATTTCAGGAGAGTTTGGAGAAGTATGCAGTGGGCGCCTAAAGCTTCCAGGCAAGAGAGATGTTGCCGTGGCCATTAAAACCTTAAAAGTAGGCTTCACTGAAAAGCAAAGAAGGGATTTTCTTTGTGAGGCGAGCATCATGGGACAGTTTGATCACCCCAATGTTGTTCATTTAGAAGGGGTGGTTACCAGAGGTAATTAACTACCAGATCTGACCTTTAGACAACATGCTAAAAGGCAATACATTGTTACAAAGTTTTCATAGTCAGCAATTCAAAAGACAGAGATGTGCTGCATAGATTAACAGATTTTCTTCTGATGTGTAACTAACTAAGGGAATGCTTAGTTTATGCAACAACATGAGAGAGAGAGAGAAGTAAGATCAGTGGATGATGAAAAGATGAAGAACTTTGGAATATTTATTTTTCCTAGTCCCATTTAGCCTCAAATACCATGTAGGAAGATAAGGTTTTTTATGTCCTTTCGTATTATCTGAAGTGCCATTTCCCCAGAATTCTCTTCACACAGCGGGAGTCAGGAGAACACACTGACATTTTGATTTGTACGGTTTAACTTTTGCGAATCATGACCATATTCTGCACACAGACATTTAAGGGCCTTTTAGATCTCAGTAACAGTTTGGGAAGCTTCAGGAGCACTCATGCCTCAACTATTCAGCCCTTCAAAGGAACAACATATGTTTTATCAGGAGTGGAAGGAACCACTCTGCTCAGATTATGATTCCTTTAAACAAAATGTGTCCCCCTTTCTTCTTTCTTTTTTAGGGAAACCAGTCATGATTGTAATAGAATACATGGAGAATGGAGCTCTGGATGCATTTCTCAGGGTGAGTGAATGCTAGAGGGAAACATACATAGCACTTCAAAAATAAAATATATATGCTACCAATTTAGCATAATAAAACATTTTCAGTGTAAAATGAGAACACGCCAAACATTAAGAGATCTCTGAATGGTCTCTGAAAAATCAGATTAGAAATTAGAAGAGCAGACGGGATCAAACGAAAACATTTTTGGCCATCTAAGTGATCCAATGTGGGACAGATATTGTGGTTTTGATTACCATCATCGAAAGGGACCTGAAGCCATATTGTGGGAACACATGCTTCAAAATCATATTTGTATCTTTTCAACATTGTAGAAAAGAAAGAGTCCTTAAATTAAGTGCAGCAGTAATTCAGAAATGAAGGAAGCATTTCCTCCCCCAAGTCCCAAGAGAGATTTTACAACTTTTTGTGACTGTTTACCATTTATGGTAGACAACTTGCTAAACACTACAAAGTCCAAAAAGGAAAGTACATATAACTGTTAGCATCATTAAGCTAAATCTGCTGCATGGATCCCAAAGTATAATATTGGTAATCATGGGCATAGGCAGGGGGGGCAGCTGCCCTCCCCTAGAGGGAGTAAAACAATAGAAATACCATATTTTTCGCTCTATAGGACGCACCCGACCATAGGGCATACCTTGTTTTAGAGGGGGAGAACAAGAAAAAAAATTCTCCCCCTCTCTGCGCAGTGCCCCTTCAGTGAAGCGGCAGGAGAAATGGAGCCCCTTCCATTTCTCCTCCCGCTTCGCTGAAGGGGCACTGCGCAGAGAGGGAAAGTTGTGCAGCGCCTCTCCAGGCTTCATGTTGCTATTGCTGAAGCCAAGGAGCCTGCATTCGCTCCATAAGACGCACACACACTTCCCCTTAATTTTTGGAGGGGAAAAGGTGCGTCTTATAGAGTGAAAAATACGGTACTTAACTAACTGACCAATCACATCAGTTCTGCCACCCCTAACAAAAATCCTGGCTACGCCCATGATTGGTATCATAATGTTTCTTCCCATACTCGCAACAGCTACTTTCCTATTATGTAGTTCACACTTTAGGAGCATGGATGCCAACATAAATGTCATGTAATATATACTCTTGCCCTCAAAATACATTTTTACATAAAGCTAAGGACCAGTATATTCATAGCTCTCATGGAGTAACCTATTCCTCTACCCTTTCGAAAAGGTTTAATGAAAATCAGGATTTACACATATATATTCATATACTAATAGGGTTTCTCTTATGATTGATCTGCTGCTAGGGTGGGAGGTGGGGGTTGACGGACTGCACATGTGGAGCCCAGAGCGACACTTCATGTCTTACATGTGGGCTGTGGGAGGCAAGTCATGCATGAGATGGAGGCACTAATGACATAGTACATGTGGAATTTGCAGACACGGGGCTGTGGGAGGCCTGGCCTTAAAGCACCAGGATTTTAACAATGTTTTTATCCTTCCCTCTCAGCTGCTTTAAGACGCATTTCTCTGCTTCTTTCTTTTACTTCAGAAACATGATGGGCAATTTACAGTAATTCAGCTGGTGGGGATGTTGAGAGGAATTGCTGCTGGAATGAGATACTTGGCTGATATGGGATACGTGCACAGGGACTTAGCAGCACGCAACATTCTGGTCAACAGCAATCTTGTTTGCAAAGTGTCAGACTTTGGCCTCTCCAGAGTTATAGAAGATGACCCAGAAGCTGTCTACACTACAACAGTGAGTTGCACATTAAACAAAAAAAGAGCACAGTCCGCTCAAGTATATTGTTGCCCATTCCCCACTCCCAGGAGTGGTGAGAATTTCCAGGGGCTGTGCTCCACAAGTCAAGTGACCTTTAGATGAAAAAACACTGGTGACCTGTGGCATTTTTGCATTATTTGTGTTATTTCCAAATACATGTGTAGAGCACAGGTGGAGGCAGGTGGCATGCCTATTATTACAAGACGGTAGCACCACTATCCCACATCAGATCTTCAGGGGTGTCTTTATCCAATTCTCTGTTCTTTCTCCCTACCTCCTGTTTTTGTTTCTCACACACAAACTTATTTAGAGAAGTAGGTATCTGACTTCTCCAAGATCTGATTGCTTTCCAGTATAAAAGTCTCTATCTGCCAGACATTAGCTCCCATTGATGAAACATCATCACTCCAGTATCCTGGGCTAGTAACAAGCAGGGTCTCTTAACAAAGGAATTGCCAGCCGATCATAGGAATTTTATTAACTGTGAGAGTTAATATTAAGAGTAATAATGCAATAGAACTCCATGCAAGACTCAGTAGAAATGGGGGGCGGAGACAGGGATTGAGAGGGATTGAGTGGCACCTGGGGAGCCACCCAGGGGGAGTGATCAGCACCCATTGGGGGCAATTGGCATCCAGGGGGGTGGTGCAGCAATCTGCCCAGAAGGGAATTTGTCATACACACCCCCTCAGGGATGACACCCGGCCACCCATCTTCCTACGCCCCTGAGCACATGCTAACAGCAGCTCTAACTATGCAATTTGGGACAATTGACTTGAAATATTTCCTGTTAATAATCCTAAACTGTCTCAGAGTAAAGGTGCCAGTAAAAAAAGGGGGGGAGTGAAAAATTCATGCTCATTAGCAAGCTCATTACAATACAACAGGTGTGGTAAGTCAGGTGTCCTCCACAATAATTTCCATCAACACTGACCATTCTGGCATGATGGCAGTTGGAGC
Source organism: Podarcis bocagei (assembly GCF_964188305.1). Lineage (NCBI taxonomy): Eukaryota > Metazoa > Chordata > Lepidosauria > Squamata > Lacertidae > Podarcis > Podarcis bocagei. The sequence goes on along the minus strand of NC_138127.1, from coordinate 30,583,602 downwards.
TGAAGAACATCTGGAGTGCCACAGGTTCCCCTGCCCTAAAATACAGTACCTGTGGAGCTTTCACCAGTGCTCAAGGAAGGTGCGTATTAATGTCATCAGCCCACAGGTGCAATGATTGCTGCTGTCCTCTGCCAAATGCTGGATTATGGCATCTGCACACCGCTCTCCCAGCCCAGTCCTCTAATGGATGTTTGTATATTCTCTTGAGCTCCCTGAATGATGGAAAACCAACATGTTAAGAAGGAGAAAGTGCATTTTTAATTGTGGAGGTTCTCAGTACATTACAAACTAGCGTATCGGGAAGATGTCAAGAATAAGAAAAAGTTTCTTCCTGATATTCTAATTTTCCATGTATAATAAACATTTATATCTAGTTATATTTAACCATGTCATCCTTGCAATGATCTGAAGTTGTGCAGCCCAGTAGTAGCTGATCTGTATATCGTATAGGTTGACTCTGTAGGAGGGAGGAATGGCTATAATCTGTGAGATGATGCAAGATTTAAAGAAGCACAGGCATAATTTACTTCCTTAGTTTTAATTTTCTTTTGTGATTGCAAGAAGATCTAACAAGCTGCCTGTCAGCTAATGCTTTCATAAATAGATGCTGTTACTGTAAGTTTGTTTCATAAACTTTCTTTATCCATAGGGTGGGAAAATACCAGTAAGATGGACAGCTCCTGAGGCCATACAGTACCGCAAGTTTACATCAGCAAGTGACGTATGGAGTTATGGAATAGTAATGTGGGAAGTCATGTCTTACGGAGAGAGGCCATACTGGGATATGTCAAATCAAGATGTAAGTTCCAAAAATGCATGTTCTGTTTCTTATAATGCACAGTGCTAGATAATAGAATTAGCAAATGATATATGGATTAGAGTTTTCTCTCTAGCAACATACCCAAAGACTTGACTAATATTTATATTATAAAAGGGAAATAGAAACTTATTTTGGAAAGGTATAAATTTATTAGCACTAGCCAGCTAGTGGGAAGCCAGCTCAAGGGTGCACTGGAGTTTGACCACTTCCTCCTCCAAATCCACTCCGGAGTGTGTGTGAGGAAGGGGCAATTATTCTGTCCAGCAAATAGAAATGCTTGCGCTGACAGAACAATTGCATTAACGTGATGCTGAATTCCACATATTGTTTTAATTATCTTTTTAGCTACATCTATATTATTTTATCATAAATACTGGTGCTAGCTGTTTCATTATTTTATAGTTCATTAAGAGGGCATAGCAAGCAGCATACACAGAAAGAGACTACATAGCACATAACTTGTAGGCAAATAGCACAATCCTGCACGTCTACTCTGAAGTAAGACCCATTGAGTTCACAGGTAAGTGTGTAAAGGACTGAGCCAAAAGCTGGGATAAGGATCGGTTATGATATTCAGGCTTTTCCAGCCATTGTTGCCTTTAGACATCTTAAAAAGTCACTCTTGGTGTTTGAAGACCTCTGAAAGCAAGTTGGCAAGGACATGCAAGGGCACTTTGGATCCTAGACAGTTTTTGGGTTTTTGTTAAAGCCCACAAATTCTGTAACTTTCAATAACACCATTACAAAATCCCCAAAACACTACCCCATTAATCATCCTCTTCTAAAACTTAGAGAGAGGGAGTAATGAATAACTATTCATCCATAATAGCTGATTTCTTCTCAACATTTTACAACTGAACCTTTATTCCATGTCATCTTCAGTGAAAATAATATAATCCTACAATGAGAAAAGAAACCCTTTTCATAACAGTATATGCATCCTCATTCTAGGTAGGACTTAGGCTGTCACTTTTTTCCCTTTACAAAACAGGAAAAATGAAAACATGTAGTCATCTCCACACCCTTGATCTTGGCCTCAGGCTTGTTTGCACAGGTGCAGATTGAGGGCTTGTTTACATGGCACCCAATCTAGCCCTACAAGAGCATTTTAGAGCAGATTCATGTGCACGGAAGTTCCCTGTGACTAACCCTTTTGAAGAGGATTATTCCTTGAACAGGGTAGCCATTTTCACAAGCAAGCGGGGAGGGGACTTGGCTTTACCAAGCTTTAATTTTGAGCACAAAGGTCCGTGGATGTGGAACAGAGCTATATCTAAATTAGTTCTTTATTTGGACACAAAATACTTCATCAAATAAATAGACGGTACAGTTTGGCCTAAGTTACAAACTTACTTACAATTGTCATCTGAGCTTCTAGTGACAATGCTACCTCCGGGAGCATCCCCAAGCTGTTCTTTTGGCAGGAATGCAACTCCATTCAGAACAGGCTATCTCCCTGGCTCCTAGACCCTGGTGCTGCCCACTATTCCTGCCTCCAGCTAGTAGGAATTCAGTCTCCGTTTATAAGCCCTTATACAGCTCAACAACCCCAGTACTGGTCCAACATCTAAAGAGCTTCTCCTTATTCTCTGGATGACTTCTCCCAGTGCCTTCATATAAATGTTAAAAGGTATGAGAGACAAGATGGAACTCTTGCAGAAATCCTCAGGTACATGAGAGGTTAAATGCATGGCTGACCACAAGCTTTGACATTGATTCAACAAGCAAGACACCTCCCTTTGAAGAGAGCACAGCTGTTCGTATGTCCCAAGACTGGACAGACATATGGGCATATTCCTCTGTGTGGGCTGGCTCTCTGAAGTTTGTCTTCACCAGTGCTGGCATCTCCATGTCCAAAGAGATGGAGGTGAAGTTAGGGCTGCTTTAGCATCATGCTAAATCTCTAAATCTGCTCTGCAAGGTAGAGAGACACTGCCCCGTCCCCTGAAACAGCAGGCAGGGGAAGGAGAGGGGGACAAGTAGAATGCTTGTGCCAAGGTAGTGTTGGCACAGTACAAATGTGCTGGTGATGCCAATATGGTGCTCCTCCCAGGGCATTTCCACCATGCCAACCTTGCCACTGCTGCCTCCCTCTTCCTCTCCATAACAGTATGCTGCAGTGACTCAGCTGAACAGAAGTCAAAGGAGCAGTGCAGCCCCACCACATGGCCTACTGCTGTGAAAAACAAAGGACTAGGGAGAATTTCTCAATACAGCGAGGCCAATATTTGATGCAATGTGTGCTCTTTCCCTAAGTATAGTACTATTAGCTATTCTGGTTTCAAGTTTATTGCTATTTTATAAAATATGGGAATCAAACTGCAGATACCAAGGGAAGTTTCATTTTGTCATAGAAATAAGTGTGTTTGTAAATAAATGATGAGGAAAAAAATGTTATTTCCCTGTTATCGTTTTTTTAAGAATGATCGACATCAGAGAGTACTTTTTTGGTGCATTTTTTTTCTAATCTACCATATAAAATCTAAATGATGAGTCAGTTTGGCAGAGAGCAAAGTTGTTAATATTTGACAGGTCTCAGTGTCAGAGATTTCATGGACTGTCAAAATATGGGCAAACAAGTCCTTGGGGCAGGGAGAGAGAAATATTTACATTCCCTCGACACCCAGTCGAGTTTCATTCCTTTTGACACCTTCCTTCTGTACTAGATTCAAACATAAAAGGTGTCTGACAGGAATATAAGATGCCTCAAAGGCAAAGCTTACCTATCTTTCAAAAAAGACATAAGGAAAGAACTGTTAGGAGAAGGGAAAGCAGCAGACAAAATCAGTATTTTCATACTTCTTGCTGAAATTTTGCATTGGGCTTAATGTATGGGCTTAATTTGTAAATAGGTAAACAGAGCAAATTGTCTGACAGTGAGAACAACGTACCAGTTTTATTCTAGTTAGCATTTAATTTATTTCCTGCTCAGCTGAAATGAGGTTTTCAGTGCAATCTTGCACATGTCTATTCAGAAGTAAGTCCCATTCACTTCAGTAGGGCTTACTTCCAGGCAAGTGCATTCAAGAATGCAGCTTAAAAATTTTAAGCCTGGTATGATAGGATGGGATGAGGATGTGTTGAACTACTGCTCTACAAACTAAGCAAATCAGAAAAGAAATGAAAAACAAGCACAAGGGATAGTTGTGACATAGAATAATAGAATTGTGGACCCCAAGGGCTATCTAGTCCAACCCCCTGCAATGCAAGAATCTCAGCTAAAGCATCCATGACAGATGGCCATCCAACCTCTGTTTAAAAACCTCCAAGGAAGGAGCGTCTACCACCTTCCAAGGGTTCCACTGCCAAGCAGATCTTGCCATGAGAAAGTTCTTCCTGATGTTTAGTCAGAATCTCCTTCCTTGTAACTTGAAGCCATTGGTTCACGTCCTACACTCCAGAGCAGGCGAGGCAAGTGGTACCTAAATAAAGGATGTAGTGTTCTCATTAGTTTAGACTAAAGCTACACTTTTACAATCAGGTTTCACACAATCATGTTAACTGCATTTTGTGTCATTTGTATTCACCAGTACAGTATGTAAAGTGGAGTACGTCAGATGAGAGGGACTAATTTATTTAATCTGGTTTCGTATGGCAAGACAAAGATGGGTTGGAACCTATTTCCTTACTGAAATAGCTAGTGTTCTTATCCAGTTTACATGGCTATAAATTCATTTAAATATATATTCACTACTTAAAATAGAGTATGTGCTGGAACTAAGCCAAATAATGTGAAAAATTGACCTCATACCATTTGTTGTTGTGGTGGTTTTAGTGCATCTTGTCGGTCCCCATCATTATGCTTTGACTTTAAATCTTAGAGTCACTTACCTTATTTCTCTCATTCAGAATGGTCTTAAACAAAAACTATTTGAATTTCTGGTTTTATTTGTTCAGCATTCATGTGTAAAAGAAGTATAAACTTTTTCTTTTTTCTTTTTAAAAAGGTGAACCATTAACCTTTGCTGTTAGTCATTTCTCATCACCATGGAATTTTCTACAATCAAGAAAATATATTTGTCATCATGCCTGCTAATGCATATTTTGTTGCACTTTCTTCTTTCGTTGCTTCGCTTTTGCTGTCTAGGTGATATGTTCTGCCATGGTCATGTTTTGGATTTCTAGATCAATTGACGGCAATCAGTCAAATAATTGTGTTCCAATTACTGTGAGAGATTGGCAAGGCATGTCGTATTTGTATTTCTCTCATCTCTAATTCCTTTGGAAATTCTGCGGAGTACTCACATTTTATTAATAAGTGTCTGAGTTGAATTTTCATCATAAACACATTTTTAGTTCGAAGAGCATAATTACTACATCATCATTTTGTATAATTACACACACACACACACAGAGAGAGAGAGAGAGAGAGAGAGAGAGAGAGAGAGAGAGAGAGAGAGACTGACTTTCCACATGTATACCTTACACAGTTCTGACCTCTGCAAATTTCAGATTTGAAAATTTCAGATTTGAAAAATTTGATGTTTAGCCCAAGCTAAACATCAGAGCTCCAGGAATCTCTGCGTGTTTTATCCACACTCACCCATGCATAATCATAGAATCAGAAAACACAAAATTACAGCCATTGAAATGTCTGTGGCATAAGAATGAACACGTTAGATAACATTAAGGATATTATTTGAAGTAAAGCTGCAACCACAAAAGTAGTTTGTGACACTTCAGTTTGAATGAGGAGTACCCTCCAACTTTGCAAGTGTATGAGAGCTCTGTATTCAGCTGTAGGTTTCCACTCAGAAGAGGGAAGGTGATATTGACTATATTTTCTTCTCTCCCTAGCAGCTACCACAGCTTCCAAAAAAAATCTCTTCTAGAGGATCCCACAATCTATTAAAAAAATTTTTTTGCAGGTGGGGAGGTGCTGGTGTCTGCAGCCGAGGGAGAATCACACAAACACAATTTCTTTCCCCCTCTTATGCGAGTGGATGCTTCCTTTGGCACAAAAGTGATAGGAGCGCTAAGTGACAATCACCCTGTGTTTTCAAACGTTTACAATATTTGCAGCCTGCATCCAATAGGATTGTGGCTTCCTCTGTTCATATATATGTCATTGATGCCTGTGTATATGGCATTACACATCGTTATACTTTTCTGCAGTGCACTGGGAGATTTTGAAAATTCTTGGAGTCTACTTTTCATTCTTTAAAATCCTCCTTCAATTCACATTCCAACATGCGTATATAATATATATTGAACAAAAGCTTTCAATTCTCACCAGCTTTTATTTATCATGACAGCTTTATATCCTAGGGTTAACCCCAGAAGAAAGCCCCAAGGTTGGCTTTCTCTGTGGACTGCTGCAAGGGAGAGAGCCTGTGCTACTTACTCCTGAGGAACAAGCACTCTTCCTTAGCAATTCTAACACAGTTATGTTTGTCGGTATTTGAAATACCCACCCCACCCTGAAACAATATTTTAACGCTTTATATAACTTTTTTTTTAATCAGCTCATTGCTTCCCATCATGGTTTCTTATCCTGTCCTAGGGGCATTTAGCAGTTTCCTATAATTATTTTCCCCTCCCTCTTTTACTTAAACCTCAAATGAGTTTTGCTAGAAAATCAAGCAGTGGGTGTAACTCTTCCTACAGACATTAACTGCCCTGCACCATATCACAACATGCCACATTTTATTAATAATGGACTTTCCTTCTCCTGATTCATTAAGATATTACCCAGCCAAGCTATGCTTATACATGTCACATTGCATTCAGATCCAGTTGTGCCCACTGTAAGGGTGAGTATTAAGGGAAAGTGCTTTTTTAGAAAGTACCTCTTATGTATAGTGATTTCCAGATACTTTTCTTGCATAGCATGCACCGATGCCTAAACCTCTGTTCATTTAAATGCTGTGTGTATTCCTGGAGGGGAAATGAAGGGGGGGAGCTTTTGGGCAAATGCTGTTGCCTTCAAAGAGCATCTCCATGTATCAATTTATCAGCTGCACCCTTGGTGAATTTAATTGCTGCTTCCTGCTGCTGATTTGACTAGGTAATGCAACCATGTTCTCAGCATACACCACAGAATAATCTGTTTAATAAGCATGGAAAATAAAAACAAGTTTATTATACAGCAACATGAATGCATGTGTCAAAACAACAGGCTCTGTTTGAAAGATACATTTCATAAAGCTTTGATTGCTTAATTTGGCTGCTTGATTCTTCATGGGCCGTAAAAAAATCAAAACAACGTTGTTTTGTCTTTTAGGTTATAAAAGCAATTGAAGAAGGCTATCGCTTGCCAGCACCCATGGACTGCCCAGCAGGCCTTCACCAGCTGATGCTAGATTGCTGGCAGAAAGAGCGTGCGGAAAGGCCAAAGTTTGAGCAAATAGTGGGCATTCTGGACAAGATGATTCGGAACCCAAACAGCTTGAAAACCCCTCTGGGAACCTGTAGCAGGTAAGTTACTGGTGCTGTTTCTAAGTCGTAGGCCAGATTTTTAGGCTGTATTTCTTCATTCAGTTCAGCTGCTGTTATCCGCTGCAGGGTGTACAGAAACATCCCCTGTTCAGGCTGCCTTTACAAAGATAAACCAGCAGATACTCTAGACTGTGCTGTGTGTTGCTTGTCATAAAACTAGCAGGAACTGAACAGAGGAACCTGAACAGCTTCCATGTTTTGAAAGAAGCAGAAAGGCCACTGTTTGATTTGAATTTCCCTGATTTGCTACAGTTCGTTTACTAAAAAGGTTTTAGCACAAAGCAGCTTCCAACAAAATTGCTGTAAAATAATTTACAAAAACATGAAGTTTTAACTGCTGCTCTTTACTGTTTTATTGTTGCTCTGTTGATAGAAATATGCAGCAGCTACAAAGGCCTAGACTCCATATGAAATGTATTTATTCATTTACTGTATTTAGAGCCCATTCGTCACCAAATGATCCAAGGCCAGAAATTCAAAAAAATAAGAGATACTTAACAATATTTCTAAAATATTGTGTGTGGGTGTGTACATACACACACACATACATATACTACACACAAGCACTAGATGCTGTGTTGGCTATATTTTATTCCATGTTAATTTTTGTCAAATCCAGAAATACTCAAAACCACAATGTATAATCTTCAAAATTCCAGCATATTTCTACTGAAGTAAATGGAGCTGTTCTTTGGTTTGCATATATCAGACCTATTTATCTTCAGATCTCTTTTTATTTATAATAGTTAATCTCTGATTCATTTTATTTTTATGTTTTTTTAAAAATTGCATTGCACGTTTATGTATTTGGAAGGAAGTCTCTGTGCTCAGTGAGGCTTGCTCCCACATAAGTGTGCATTCTAGAAGGAAGGTTTTCTGGGTGTCAGGTGGGCACAAGCTACACAAGGACTACAATTTTACCTACAACAATTTGGGTCATGGAAAAAGGCTATCAGAATCAGCACAGGTTGTACAGCCAAAAGGAGTTGATATCACAGGGATAAAAGAAAACCTGCTTCTTGGTGTCTCTTTTCCCAGACATCGCATTCTAAAGAACCTCAACAAGAAACAAAGCCAGCCTTCAGAGAAGCTAGACCCAGTGCCAGAAGTCAGATCATAGTTGCCACATTTCTCTGTCTTTTCTTCTCTTTGACCAATCTTCATTTGATCACAAATGTTTGGAGCGAGGCTTTCCTCTTGTGTGAATTTTTATAGAGTCAAATCTCCATTGTGTGTATAAGACATAGCACACTAATTCAAATAAGAAACAATAATACAGTCAAACCTCGGTTCCCAAATGCCTCTGCTACTGTATGTTTTGGCTCCCAAATGCCGAAAACCCAGAAGTAAATGTTTCGGTTTCCGAACATTTTTTGGAACCCGAACGTCTGACACATCTTCCACTTGAGTGCAAGAAGCTCTTGCAACCAATCGGAAGCCGCACCTCAGTTGTCGAATGTTTTGGAAGATGAACGGTCTTTGTGAACGAATTACGTTCTACAACCAAGGTATGACAGTAACCCTAGTAGATAACTAGTGAAAAAGAAGGGGGATTGTTGTTGGAATTGAACAATGTGGACAAGGCCTTATGTGCTTGCTGTGCCTTTAACCCAATTGGATATGATTTGTTCCTACTCCTATCAGGCAATATAAATGCTCTCTAGTGTTGTAATTTATCTTAAAATATAATAACTTTCTGTTTCCCTTCCGATCTAGGCCAATCAGTCCTCTTCTGGACCAGAATACACCTGATTTCACTACATTTTGTTCTGTAGGAGAATGGTTGCAAGCCATCAAGATGGAAAGATATAAGGATAACTTTTCAGCTGCAGGTTACAACAACCTTGAGACAGTAGCCAGGATGACTATTGAGTAAGTGATTTGATTATCATGTGATTATGATGGCTGATGTTTTAAATAGGTGTTACCACAATAGCTTTCACCATGGCCCAAGATATCATCATTTCCTCACCAAGTCTGGAATGAGGAGTAGAGACATTTTTTTCTCCTAGAGGTCCTTTCCCTACCACCACTATCAGTTCACACAGATTGCTCTAATTATTAAAACACGTTGTTTAAAAATAAAGGAAAGGTAAGTGCACAAAAGAGGAGCCAATAAGAACCCTAAAAACATATTGTAGCAGAGCCAACTTGCATAAAAACATTGGGATCTCCAGACATGTCCACCACTCACTCTTTAGGCTCAAACCCACAACCCTGAGATTGAGAGTCTCTTGCTCTACCAACTGAGGTCCTCCAGATATTGCTGGACTACAACTTCCATCATCCCAAACAATTTTATATCAATTTTCTATATTTTTATTAGAATTGGAGATTGCTCACTGCTTAGATACTCTATGATGAAGTGGTATATAAATTCATAAAATAAACCAATATAAACCATAAAACAACCACCAGAAAAATCAGGCCTAGGCATCATACTGACATCCCGGATGTACAAAATATCATTCAGTTCTGTGAATTGTACTAATGTTTCTTTTTTGTCTTCATACACTGACAGTCAAATGCCTAACCTTGAACCTTTCTCTTCCCTTTCCACCAGCGATATTATGAGCTTAGGCATCACGTTGGTTGGCCATCAAAAGAAAATCATGAGCAGCATTCAGACTATGAGAGCACAAATGTTACATTTGCATGGCACTGGCATCCAAGTGTGATAAACGCTTCTCCCTTACGAGGGAGGTGACAGACTTGAGAGAACAGTGCCGGCCTTCGATCTACATGAAGTGCTGCTAGAAGACACATGATTTTCTGGGTCCTTCCTGCAGACCACAGAAGGCCCACAAGAAGCACCTACAGACTTGAACTCCTAAGTGCCACCAGAAACTTACTTAAAAAGGGAATATGGATCCACTGATGGCAGCAACGAAAGCAGTGACAATAAACAAAGTACTACCTGAAACACCTACGAACACCTTGAACTCTCTAACCTCCTTTTTATCTAATGGACTTTTTAAATTGTACATAAGGGATTTTGAAAAAGAAAGAATATATTTGTCAGATAAAAATCATATTATTGCTAAAGTCAACAAAATATTTTCCTTAAACCTTTCATTTCAAACTTTTTCCCCCCCAAAAAGAGGGGGGAAAAGGAATCAGTTGTGTTGCTTTGTCATATAGACCTTCTTTTAATGTAACATTTATATCTTTGGACCTTCTTAGTGCTAAGCATATGACGCATTATTACACTGGGGACTTTTGAAAGATTGTATGAATTTCTACAGACACAAGAGGTGTAACTGAGAAATGTGGATCTGACCGCTGGGTTGGGTGAAATGGAGTTGCGGGGTAGGGTTTGCTTTATGAAGTTTACTTCGGTCTGTTAATTCCGCACCACATTTATGTGGTTTGCTAATTGGCAGGAAATCAGGAAGGGGGAAAAAAGACATTGCCAAGAGTTCTGATATTTTTGAAAATAATTTTGTATGATAAATCACATGGTCTCTTTAAACAGGAAATGAATAAAACGGAGAACCTAGCAATAATGTTCCCTTAAAATGCCCAGGCACTTTAAAAGAAAAGGCTTGAAAGATGACTTTAGGAAGTTGCCTGGGTTAAATATAAGCTGTACATCTGCAACTTTAAACTTGTTAAGACCTCTTTTGCTGAATAATTGATTGTAGTAGGTGTGTCAAAACAAAAACAAAACAAAACAGGTACAGTACTGTAGTGTTGCCTAGCCTTTTAATCAGAGCACATTGGTGTCTATTGCTGTTGTTTCTTTCTTTAATTTTTCAATATTCCACATTAGAAGGTCTAGGAAAAATAACTGGCATATGGTTAATATGAGATTAAGTTGAATGTAGTCCCTCCTGCAAAAATAAACATCTGGGGGTGCAATCCAGAGAACAGAAGGCATACCTACATCCCACTGAACTCAGCATTTAATTGAGACTAATTTTTACTGGTTTCAATTGGGACTTAGTCTCAAAAATGTGTTACCACATTCTGTATGGAGTCCCAGCAATTTCAATGGGGCCTGAGTGCAGCTAACTTTCTCTGGGTTGCACTCCTCCAGTGTAAGCCCTAATACAAGTGAATGAGAGGTGAACAGCAGCTGTGAGGCTTGCACAGGAGATGTTCCTATCAGATGGTGCCTTTGGATTTTCTATTAGAACCGCTGAGTGTAAGGCAAGTGGCAGTTCAAAAATTTTCAAGTTTTTTGTTTTTTTTACAAGCTGCTCTATACATACACAAAAACAGTCATTTGAGACTTCTGACTGAAAAGTAGCTGCTGAATGAGAGAACTCTCTTTTTTTAGGAAAAAAAACCAGTTTTAATTTAATATATGCGTACTTGAGTTGAATGAAATGTAGAACTACCATAAGCAATAACAGTGCGTTGCAGGAATATATACAAAACAGGTGATAAAATGCTGTCAAAAAAATATCATGAAAATCACGAGCTACCCCAGCAGTGAATAGCTGTACTTCCAAAGAGAACTGGGCTGCTCCCGTTGGTTTTCATAGAGAAAGATCCCAGGGATCAGTCATAAATTAAGTCTTGTTTGATAATGTGGGCATCCACACAAAAAAGTATAACCCTGTAAATGTTCCTTTGTAAAACTTGTACATTTTATTTATACTGTCTTGTTTTGTACACACATTTCTGTGCGGTGAGCTCTGAATACATTGAAAATGCACTATATTTTTCTATTTTACTTACAGAGCATCACAAAAAAGAAAATGTTTTTCAGTGCTACATAATGTGTTTTCCCACATTTAGGACCAAAGATAGCTACAGAAAACTTAAATAGATCATTTACCCCTCCCCCCGCCCTAATCTTCCACTTTTAGTTCACTGTACAGTGTTATATTTGTCATTTTATTTATTTGTTTGGTTAGAAAAAAAATCACTTTGATTATGCTATTTTTTTCTTATTTCCCCTTTGTTAAAGAAATCTGTAAAAAAAATGAGAGAAACAAAACAACCAATCTTTGAATTAACATAATCTCATTACATAGACACTTCCATTTGTAATCTTTGTAATAGACTGTAAATATATTTTTGGAAATATAACTGTGCATAAGGGTTATTTTTCATTGTCTGTCTTATAGCAGTCACAACACACTATAGTAAAATGGCAAAAGTGTAATTCCCCCTTGATATTTGGAAAGTACAGGTGAATTCATTAATTTCATTTTAAGTTATGAGTTCGATAGAAATGGTTATCTTTAGCTACAGAGGTGATTCTACCACCACCAACCGCTCACCAATTTGTCAAAGTGCAAAGATTTCTTAAGGCGATATATCAAACTTTTCATTATGCAGGCTTATCACCCTATCTAAAACATGTTTACTTGGATTTAAGTACTATTGATTCCAATGCCCTTATTTCATGGTATGCTTAAGATAGGCTAATGTATGATCCAGACAGGGCCTAGACACACACAAGCAAGCTTTTCTACATGCATCCCTGGCTGCATGAGAAAGCTCATGGAAACAGATGTTCTGGGTACATTCCTTAAGCATAAAAAGACTTATCTGGGTAACAGTTAAATGCTCAGGTGCATGTGATATTTTTATCCCACCATCCCCCGTCCCCAAGAAGTGGCTTACAGGATTCTCCCCAAACCCATTTTATTGTCATCTCAGTCCTGTGAGGTAGGTTAGGCTGATTCAGAGAGACTGGCCCAAGATCATCCAGCAAGTCAACACCAAGTGGGAATATTAAACCAGGCAGGAATAGAGGACATGGTATCATCCCAAACAGGTGATTTTGCTAGTGTTGACAGCAAGATAATGGAGCATTTCATCCACTGCTCTTCTCATTCATAGTTGGACAACCACCAACGGCTGTAGCTCTTAATCGGATGGAATTTGCTTGCAACACTCACATTGACTTTCATTGCTGTTTTCTTGTGCTGTTAACTTCTAAATGTACATCCATAGTTATCTCCTCATCATATCATTCAGAGATTTAGGAGCTGTGTTTGTTTTTGTACAAGCAAATCATGTGGGCTCAGCTTGGTGAATATAGCTACATTTACTCACTTTTAAGATATACACAAGTTTGAATGTTAATGCGTATTGAACACTTTATCTTTCTGAACCAGTGATCAGATGCAAGTAAATGGGACAAACTTCTGCATGCACTCAACTTTCCACCGGGTGTAATGAATAGAGGTCCCAGAACTGGATCTCTGTACAAACCCTCATCACCCAAACAAATTACCAGCCACATACATAATGTGCTTCCGGATGCTGGGAAGTGTGGGAGGTCATAATTATCAAATGGTCTAAAATGAAGCATTCCCTTTTCTAAATAATTGTGATAATGCATTATTTTAGTTTAACATCTCAGTAAAGAATTTGTAGTGGTTTTTCCTAAAATGTCTAATAGATGCATATGACAATTCAAATGATATTCAAAGGGGGTGGGTCCTACATTTTAAAATCCTAAGGTTAGGAGCACTTCTGTGCACACAAAGATTCCTCCATATTTAATGTGAGCTTTAGAGCTCAAGGGATGGCATAGAACTACACATTTTTATTTGTATGTCACCTTTCCATCATTAAAACCATGCTCAAGGTGGCTTACGACATGAAAAAAAATACATAATTATAAAAGTAGTCGTAAACAATAAATAAAACACATCAAAAAGTACACAGCCTACTTAAACTATTTCCACACTTAAATCATAGTAATAGCCTGTTTGTGTTGTAAAATGTAATGTTGAAAAGGTTCTTACTACTAGGTCCATTCCCTCGCATACAGCATAAAAAGGGATTTGTGCACACAATCTATCAGAACTGAAAGTCTTAACATTCACTGTTAAACCATATTTACTGATTTCATCAGAATCCTTTTCGTCTTCCAGGGTGTAGTATCTTATGATACAGCCCTCTGCATGTCTGCTCAGAAGTAAGTCCCATTGGGTTCCATGGGATTTGACTCCCAGGTAAGTGAGCACAGAATTTGGATTAGCCTCACAACAAGTCATTTGAGAATGGGTAGGATGACAACTAGAGATTTCTTAAATCTACCTTTTGCATCTACTGATTTATTTAAAACTTTTCTATACCACCCTTCAGTTCAAAAGTGCGGAGTACAATAACTTTTCATAATCACGAGGATTAAAACCAGAGGTGGTGGTTTGTTTGTTTGTTTTGCGGGCTGGCGGGACAATTATATCCTTGCTGTGCAATTTCTGCATGCAACTGATTGACTTGATGGACAGATTCTTACAGGCATATGGCATATACAGAGTATTTGACCCCTCTGTCCACTCCAGGAGGCACTTACTAAAACTATTAGATCATGATTTTATGATAGCCTTTCCCCAATCTGGTGCCATCCAGAGGTTCTTGGATTCCAGTTGCCATTATCCCTAACAACTGATGAGACTAATGGGGAGCTAGAATCCAACAATCTCTGCAGGGCAGTAAGTTGGGGAAGGCTAGGGTTATGAGCTACCCTGAGATGAAGGGATATTTCACACAACGCCAGCCTCATCCCAGAGTTAATACCTGGACTTTGGCAGATGTCTAGCCTGGGGAGTGCCTAACCCATGGTCCTCCAGATGTAGTTAGATTCAATTACCATCAACCTATCTAGCATGGCCAACATTTGGATGGTAACAGGTTAGCCAACTCAGCCAGGGATGAAATACACGTGGTCCTTCAGTTGTTTGAGGCTCCCATCAAACCCAGCCAACACAGTTACGGGTGATGGGAAGCCACTAGAAATGTTCTGCCAGCTGCTGTCAAACCATAAGTATGAGGGCACTTCCGGGGAAATTAAATATATCAATGGGAACATAGGAGAGGCAGCAGTCTTTCAGGTTACAGTTTAAAGGTTTGCAGGTCAAAACCTGGTTGAACTGAGCCCATCAGACAATAGTGAGCCAGTACAGAAAGCAATAGCAGTGTAATATACAACCTGTGGCCTAGCCTTGGCAGGACCAGAGCCATAGCATTCAATTAACAGTTCATGGTTCCAGACTCTCCCAAGTGTTGCTATTTTCCAGGGACAGTACTGGATTTAGAGAAGCCATCCCAGTTTCTCATTTAATCCCAGAGTATCCCACTTTTCCTTAGGACATCCTTATTTTCATTGGAAAAATGTTGGAGGGTATGGAGTTATATGACATCCAAGCCAAGGAGATAAATAACTATACAACCTTTAAAGGACATCTGAAGGCTGCCCTGTATAGGGAAGGTTTTTTTAAAAATAAATAAATTAATGTTTTATTATGTTTTTATGTGTTGAAGCTGCCCAGAGTGGCTGGAGCAACCCAGTCAGATGGGCAAGTTACAAATAATTGCTGTTATTGTTAATATTTATTTATTTATTATTATTATTATTATTGAGACGGACATTCCTATTTTCATCGGGGGGAAATTGGAGGGTATGTGGTTCTGAATTACCATGACAGGCAGCCCCACAAAGATTATGTTCCAGTAGTCTAGCTTCAGGTTTATGTAGGTATGAATGACAATACCAAGGTGTGAGTCTGAGAGAAAAAACCTGCAGATTGAGTCGATGACTTTATTCCAGTCATGCTGGAAAACAAATGTGCAAGAAGAAGCAGCAGCTTGAAGCATTTAGTACTTTGGGGGAGAGGCAGGGACAGGTCAACACTGATATAAGAACACCAACTGGAACAAAATATTTATAGCCCCATCAGACATTTAGGATCTCAGTGTTTGAAAGATTTCATCACATGCACGCTTGACTGCTAGACAGTTTAATTGGATGCAGGAAGGAAAGAAACAATATATGGTTTATGGCAAAACCTTCAATATCTTTCAAATTTTTAAAGCAAAAGTAATTGCCTTTGAAGAAGTGGCTTTCAGTAATTCACCAGCATGAGCTGCAAACCCACCCCACCCCCCAAAAATAAGCATGCCTCAATCCCATGGAAACCAATCACATAAATCCCATTGGTGTATGGGGGACTAAAATGCACATAATGGTTTATGGGCTGCATCCACTATTATCCAACAGGCCCAGTGGTAGTTTTCCAATGTCTCATGGAAGTGTAATGGAAATAATAGCTCTGGAGAGGCTGGAGTGCCCAGACTATTCATACATTGTGTCAAGTACTACTTCAGTTTTTTCATAGACAAGGAACAAAGAGCAACCAACTTGGCAGCGTTATAGAAAAGCAAGTCACAGGACTCAATCTTTATTTTTCTGTAATTTTTCTTGGCTTTTTCAAGCCAAGTCACCCAGTGTTGCTCTTGGCTGGCTATTACTTTTTGTTAACGTCCACACACACAAACACACAGCCCTGGGACATTCTTTTCCTATGTGCCTGATTGCCTATATTTTTCACCAAGCACATTCACGATCACTCCTGTAATATAAATAAATACATGAACAATGAGGGCATTTAATCAACCTACTGCAGAAGTCATTCCCTTTATTGCATCGGTGGGGCTATTGCATGAGCTGCCATTGAGCCAGTAAAGGTAATTGGTTCACTTCAAAAATGCATGTCTACATGCCATTTGCAACATGGCAAAGGCTACCATCCAATGGGACTTAACATTTGAATAGAAAGTTGCCTGTACAGGATCATCTCCCTTCCTGGGAATTTATTCACCACTATCAGCACCTACATGTGTAATGCACACACAGCATTAGCACACACATACATATAGCAAGGTGTGGTTCATTAATGTGATCTATCATTACTTAAGTATTACAATTATTTAAAGGTGGTACACATTGTGTACACTGAATATGTGCAGAGGAAAGAGAATGGCTGCCTGTGTGTCCTGGCCCTGGCCCACATTATATGCACACAGCGTAATTCCTAAATAAGCCTCTGCTTTCTGCAACTAGGGATCCTTCTTTTTAGTATGGCCTGCAAGTGCACAGGCTTTTTAAGAAGTTGTTCTGAATATATACAGGGAGTCCCCCCCGCCCAGTGGGTGTAATCTTACTCCAGTTTATTTGTTTGTGAAGTGTGCACACTGTCAACTGAACTTGTGAATTATCTCCAGAGAAAAGAATTGTGTCTGAGCTAGCATCTGAAGATATTAATATGTCCTGATTAATCTTTGATGGCTCATTCACTTTTGGAAGTCATAGCTTGATGTCATGATCAGGTGGTAACAAACATGCCCATGAAAACTATCTCCTTAAAAGGTTTAAGGATTTTCATTTTTCAACATATGCATACACTGACTATAGATTCACATGTGACGTCCCAATTGGGCACTGACCCAAGCGAGCCTGTTCAGCTTCAGTGAGGTGACTACATCATATGCATTCAGACTATGCGCTAGGACTTACATGCTGGATTTGTGTGTACGTACGCTGTATATATCAGCAGTGAACACCAAAACAGCAAATTGAGCAAGATTATAAATTCCAGCATGGGCAGATGCTGTAACCCACACTAAATCAAACTACAGTGAGCTTATGTTAACTTTCATAGAATCACAGAATTGTGAGCTGGAAGGGACACCAAGGGTCATCTAGTCCAACCTCCTGCAATGCACACATGACAAATGGCCATCCAACCTCTGCTTATAAATCTCCAAGGAAGGAAAGTTCACCACTTCCCAAGGGACTCTGTTCCACTGTCAAACAGTAGTCAGACTCTCCTTTCTTGTAACTTGAAGCCATTGGTTCAGGTCCTAGCCTCCAGAGCAGGAGAAAACATGCTTGCTCTGTCTTCCATGTGGCAGCCCTTTAGATATTTGAAGTTGGCTGTCATATCTCCTCTTAGTCTCTTCTTTACCAGGCTAGACATACCCAACTCCCTCAACCATTCCTTATAAGGCTTGGTTTCCAGAACCTTGAACATCTTGGTTGCCCCCCTCTGCACACATTCCAGCTTGTCAACATCTTTCTTAAAACGTGGTGCCCAGAATTGGACATAGTACTCCAGGTGTGGTCTGGCCAATACAGAATAATGTGGTACTATGACTTCCCTTGATCTAGACACTAGGCTTCTGTTGATGCAGCCTAGAATAGCATTAGCTTTTTTTGCTGCTGCATCAAACTGTTGACTCAAGTTAAGCATGTCGTTTACTAAGACCCTGAGATCCTTTTCACATGTACTATTGGCAATCCAGGTGTCCCCCCCCCCTTTTTAAACATTTGTACAGCTGGTTCTTTCTGACTTTTCACAGCAGTGTTGTCAGTTGTTATAGGTTACTTGGACTGTTCAGTCTCCCAAACTAAGCATGACTGAGGTTTTCAGGACAATGGCTGCCACAAGTTGCTGTGCACTTTACAGATTGACAGTGGGCTATGCTGGACCCGGATCAGGGAGCTTTGTATAAGGATATCATCATGGAAAATTATGCAGAATAGTTTGTTTAGGATTTCTGCTGTGCAAGCTGGACCTTATTGCCTGGATGGAATGAGGGGGGAAGCTGTGGGTGCCAGACTCTGGGATTTCCAGCTGACAAGCCTGACCTTGTTGCCTACCTGAAATGAGGGGCCAAGCCTTGAGTGCCAAACGCTCAAGGTTCAGATGAAATGCAGACTCCTGGCCCCAGTTCAGTGGACTTTATAATCTGACAAGGAGCCAGGAACTTAGTGGCAGGACTAGTCTTGCATACTTCTTTATTAAAATGACAAAGGAACTGAAAACTGCTGTCCACGGTGCTCCTGGCTGTTGATTGGAAAAGTCCAAACAAAAGAAAACCTACAGAGAGACTCTAAAATGATCCAGCAGAAGTCAGCTTCCTCAGCAAGGGAGTGCAAAGAAGGGAGAAAGAGCCTTGCCTTCCCCACTCTCAGTCAAGTCCAGCCGAGCAATAGCCTCTCCCAGGCCATGACTTTAGCAGCTGGGAAGTGAGAAGAGGATTTGAGGGTTTGTTTGTTTGTTTGTTTGTTTTTAAAAAAATATTAAGTTGTGTGTCTCTGTTTCTCAATTTGATCTTTTTACATGGTTTTGAATATATTGTGGTATTTTACACATTGTGACTTGCAATTATAGTTTAGTAATTTTTTAATTGTAATTGAGAATAGTGAATTTCTGTTTCATTATTATTTGCTGATGTGTTCAGAGTTAATATCATTGCACACTATTATAGTCTATTGGATTATTGAATATTACTTTATTTGATAGAAGTTGTTTCCATTTTAAAATTATGTTTTACTAGGACTTTTTTGTATTGATTATTATAAGGTGCGTGATCTTTGTTGTATATTTTTTTGCTGCAAACTGCCTTGTGTATAGTAATATACAAAGGCGGTCTACAAATTAAAAGTGAAATGAAATGATAAATGGCATGAAGAGAAGGGTTCTGTGGTATCCCCCTGTGGCAATGGGGATAATGACTCGCCTCAGTGGCGTAGCTAGCCGCTCGGGTTCCCGGTGCATCGCGTGTGTCCTGCAGCCAGGAGTGGGGCAAGCCAACCACGGGGGTGGGGGCGCTGCGTGGAGCCTCTCCGCAGCCTCCCCCTCAGCAGTAGGGCAGCTGTGGGAAAGGCGGTGGGCAGACGCAAGCTCCACACTGCCGTTTCCCAGAAGAGACGCATGGCTCAGGCATGCTGCGGGCCCCGCAGTAAGTGCCACCCCCTGTGGTGTAGTGCCCAGTGCTAGCCACGTTTCGTTGTGTTTGTTGACTGAACTAAAAAGTTTCAGGAGCCCAATTTTATTATTTATTTTTTAAAAACCTCATATTTTTGTTATTTTGTCACACCCCTCAGTGATGACACCCGGGGCAGCCACACCGACCACACCCACCCTTCCTCCGCCACTGACTGGCCTCTCAGTGGGCTTCATGGTTGTGCTGAGATGCAGACCTAGGTGCCTCACACACATTCTGATCCATGCAACACACTAGTACACAACATGGGCTGTAACATTTTGCATACAGAACGGCTGGTACTGAAGCACACGTCACAGTTTAAGAATATATTTCTAAAAAACCCCGAGACTTGATCAGAAATTAGCAACAGCACGACTATTCTGGCGAACTTAACATTAACTGAAGAGTGGTAAATCTGGGCAGTTGCATACTTTTGGATCAAGGAGTCATAAAAAGCCAGCCAACAATTACATTCAAGCAAGAATGTAATGATGATATTCTTCCCCATGATATTCTTGTAAAGAAGCTGGTAAAATGTGGTCTTGACTATGCTACCACTCAGTGGATTTGTAACTGGCTGACTGACCGAACCCAAAGGGTGCTCATCAATGGTTCCTCTTCATCCTGGAGAAGAGTGACTAGTGGGGTGCCACGGGGTTCTGTCTTGGGCCCGGTCTTATTCAACATCTTTATCAATGACTTGGATGATGGACTCAAGGGCATCCTGATCAAATTTGCAGATGACACCAAACTGGGAGGGGTGGCTAACACCCCAGAGGACAGGATCACACTTCAAAACGACCTTGACAGATTAGAGAACTGGGCCAAAACAAACAAGATGAATTTTAACAGGGAGAAATGTAAAGTATTGCACTTGGGCAAAAAAAATGAGAGGCACAAATACAAGATGAGGGACACCTGGCTTGAGAGCAGTACATGTGAAAAGGATCTAGGAGTCTTGGTTGACCACAAACTTGACATGAGCCAACAGTGTGACGCGGCAGCTAAAAAAGCCAATGCAATTCTGGGCTGCATCAATAGGAGTATAGCATCTAGATCAAGGGAAGTAACAGTGCCACTGTATTCTGCTCTGGTCAGACCTCACCTGGAGTACTGTGTCCAATTCTGGGCACCACAGTTCAAGAAGGACACTGACAAACTGGAACGTGTCCAGAGGAGGGCAACCAAAATGGCCAAAGGCCTGGAAACGATGCCTTATGAGGAACGGCTAAGGGAGCTGGGCATGTTTAGAGAAGAGGAGGTTAAGGGGTGATATAATAGCCATGTTCAAATATATAAAAGGATGTCATATAGAGGAGGGAGAAAGGTTGTTTTCTGCTGCTCCAGAGAAGCTGACACGGAGCAATGGATCCAAACTACAAGAAAGAAGATTCCACCTAAACATTAGGAAGAACTTCCTGACAGTAAGAGCTGTTCGACAGTGGAATTTGCTGCCAAGGAGTGTGGTGGAGTCTCCTTCTTTGGAGGTCTTTAAGCAGAGGCTTGACAGCCATATGTCAGGAGTGCTCTGATGGTGTTTCCTGCTTGGCAGGGGGTTGGACTCGATGGCCCTTGTGGTCTCTTCCAACTCTATGATTCTATGATTCTAAGAATGGTTATTTACCTTGTGCAGTCTTGCATTTAGTTAGGAGTATAAGCACTTGTAATGACATTTCCCTTGGAAAACAATGGTTTGGCCAATTCCTTTCATAATGAGTCTGATGAAATTTTGAAGCGTTTGCAGAAATCCAAAGCATACAGAGTAAGTGAATTAGATGAAACCCAAAGAAAAATGCCCAACCTCAGTCCTCAGTAGTAAAATTGTGTAATGACCACAATTAGATGAATGGAATAAGAAATCTGAATCCTGAAACAGAATGCTACCTTAAATTGCTGGATGGCTAACTCAGTGTTTCCCAAACGTTTTTGGGCAACGGCACACCTGCTTACCAGAAAAAAATCTCGCGGCACACCACCATTAAAGCCCCGCCCCCGTGACGTCAGCGCGCAGCGTCACGCCGGGAGGGACGCACAAAAATGAAAGTTTTTTCCCTCCCCCTTGCCGGGGTGGGAGGAGGCAGCAGAGCGAGGGCAGCTGAGGCGGCGGCGGCAGCTGAGGCGGCGGCGGCTGCGATAGCGGGCGGAGGAGGAGCCGTCGCCGGGAGTTGCTGCTGCTGCTGTTGCTGCTGCTGCCCGGACATGCCGGCCTCCTCCTCCTCCGCTGTCTCGCGCTCCTCCCTTTTGCGCGCGCTGCCCCGCCGCTCGGCACGACCACCGCGGAGCCGCCCCGGCTCGACGCGGATCCTCCCTGCCGCCTCTCGCCGCCGCCTCTCGCCCGCCTCCCTCCCACGGCACACCAGCCGGTGTCTCACGGCACACTAGTGTGCCGCGGAACACCGGTTGGGAAACACTGGGCTAACTCCACGTTTCACACAAACAGGAACAAATGAGGCTTGATGCTGTGTTGTTGTCAATAAAACCTGACTAGGGATGGGAAAATCTGTCGTATTTGGTTTCTCACTTTTCTAATCTGAAATTGAGTTCTCTGTTTCACTGCAGCAACTTGAACTTTTTTAAAAAAAGCTCCTCATGAAAATTCTCATTATTGAGCAGGTTTCTCCTAATAAACACATTTTTGGATGCAGGACTGAGTAATATGCACAATTTTGCAAGCAATTTCCTTTAATAACATGCATTTTTTGTGTTATTTTCACTAGTAAATCTATGTGTGTGTGTGTGTGTGTGCGCGCGCGCATTCCCAAGTGTATGAATTTTCGGCCTGAGAACTGCCTTGCAAAATTCAGAAAAGAGCAATTTTTGAAAGTTTACATATTGGTTCAAGCAGTGCAAACTAGGTTGTTTCTCAATAAAATGCAAACAAAATCAAATACCCCTCACAGGGTAGTATTTCTTGTTGGCTCCAAGTGGCTTTGCTTTGCTTTGCTTCAGCAAACATGATCTTGGAGGCAAGAAATGGGAAGGTAAGGGCTAAGCACACCTCCACTGTCCTTTGCTGATTCTCTGCTCTAAATCTCCTGTCCCAGAAACATCACACGCGCACACACACAAGAGTATCAGAACTGAGTTAAATGTATCCCAGAACAGATTGCAGCCTACTGGGTTTTTGAAATGCAAGAACAAATCTAAAATGATGAATTCAAGATGAGAGTTTGCACCTAACTTAGGCACTCTGAAGCCTGTCATAACTGAAGAGGCAAAACTGAAAATGCTTCACATCCTGCAAGCACCAGTTGAGCATTTAGCACAAATAAATGCATGCTGTCTAAAAGTGAAGGGCACTCTCGGAGAGGTTATGAGATGATGAGACCTTGTAGCCAATGTCACCGAAAGCCTTAAAAAGCTGGAAAGCGAACACATTTCCCACTTAGTAACGGACATGAGTAAGAACTGATATAGTTTGCAGGAGACAGAAGGAGAATGTGAAAGTATCTCTAACGTTGACAGGATGTTCCATTGCAGAATTTTAACAAGAATTTCTAACACAAAGGGGGGGAGAGAAATCTTTCCCCCTTGTTGGCATCCTTCCAGAGATCTATGCCAGTGATGGGTAGGGACAGAGGCAAAATCAAGCATGGCAATGGATGCAAAGCTTATTGTCGTGCAGAAGGCAACATTTCACTCACCCCAAATCCAAATATTTCTATGCTCGACTACCCCATAACAGCAACACCCACACATCTCTCTATCCAAGCAAGCAAAAGGCATTATCAAGGAGACCTTCTAGCCAGACTCTAGGGAGGTTCAGAAGAGGCTGGTCAGAAAGTCCTTGGGCTACAGGCCAGAGGTTCCTGACCACTGTTCCAAAGCTGTTCAAAAAGTTTCTGTGGGATTTGATAGGGGAAAGGGAGAGGAAGGGAGGTGTTAAATAAAGCACCATTGTAAATAAAATATGGCTAATAACTTATATAAGTGAAGCTGATTTGGTATTATGATTTTATTCCTCATGCCAGAATGTAATTTGTCAAAGAGACTAAATTGAGACAGATGGGAGAGCAACTGGTAATGTATAGCTTATTCAAGTGGATTTGAAAAGACATGAAAGGAAAATACTTTTTACGGTAAAAAGCATGAAAGTAAAATGCTAGCTGTGATTATGTTTGCTCTTAGTGGCACATAGATGGGATTTTGGATAACTTGTCTTCACAAGAGCAGATCTGTATGCTAATAGTATGCAAAACAAGCAAAGCAACTTCTTGATTAGAATGGTCAAAAGTTCAAAATGAGATAGAGTTAGCATGCTTTAGAGACATTCCCCCCACTTTTTAAAAAATAAAAATAAAGGGAGTTTTGAAAGGGCCATGCCTTGCCCACATAGCTAAAGACAAGAAGGGTAAACAAAACAGAGTGGATATCAAATCCAGTCAACTAAACAACATGAATGGTGAATGTGATCTCTTTCTTTTCCTTTTCTTTTTTTTTCATTCTTCCAAGTGTGTGGATTCTGCTGAGCTAAATCCCGGCTGAAGAAATAGGCTAGCTAATCATGCATTGATTTGTGCATTGATTTGTGCATTTATGGAGGCTTTTAGCCTTTACTTTTTGTGTCAAACGTATCCTATCTGGAACCTAAATCTGGAGTTGGACCAATATACCAAAATAGAAGCTAAAGAAGTTAGAGCTAAAGCTCAGGGGTTGAAACCAGGACTTTCAAAGGGGCTGGATGGGCTGTGATTGATGGGATGATGTTTCCTCCTCTGAACAGGTCTAGAAATACTCTTCCCCCTGTGCTACTTTTTGTTAAAGACACAGCTGCAATATATTTTCCCCACCCATCATATCTATTGCATACCACCACTTATTGGATAGTGTGCATCTTCTCACACTGATCACACCTTTGTGACTTTCAGGCTTGTTGTCTCTGACATGTTCTACACTGGAGCTGCTCCTTGACAGCTTCTGGCAGTGCAATGGGGAAGTTTGGACAGCCCATGTTGTGTTTTCTCACCACTATCCAAGAGGAATTCAAGGTGACTTCTGAAGGCCTTCATAGTGTGGGAAAACCTCAATATTTTAGAGGCTGTCTTTGCCCAGCATGCCACCACCCCGCCTCCTACATTCTTCCATTCAGGCAGGCACGTACTACAAGGTGTTTCCATCATAAATTCAACGTGCACATTAGTACTGGTACAGAGAGCAGAAGTCATTGTGTGCTCTGTTACTGCTCTGATGGCACTGAGAATGAGTCCAAGGTTAATTGGTAACAACAAAAAAGCAGGTTTGGCCTGATAAACATTTTAAGAATTTCACAATTTTATTTACCTAACTATATTTATTACTTCATGAAACTGGAAAAGAAAAGTGTGATACAAAGTAGGTAACACAATCGACAAACATGAAGAATGAGAATTAAACTGGTATTTTGAACCAAAATAGTGAAGCACTATGATGCTCCAATAAATGACCCACTTTAAAAACACAACTTTTGGCTACTGGCAGGGCTTTTTTAAAGCCACGGATCAAAAGGCACAACCCATAAAGCAATAACTCAATTCTGGAGCATTTTGAAATTGCAGTAAAGAGTTCTGCTTCTGATTATATGCAGCACATCATTTCCTAAACTCTTAATAGCTGTCATCCATTCACATACTGATACTTCTAGGATTAAGAGTCAAGTGCTTTAGGTCGAGAAACATAGAAGGCTGAGCCACCTCAGCTTTCTGTTCAGCCATTTGCCTCTAGTTACTCTTCCAATGAAAATTGACCCATGCAGCATTTTAACAGCTGTTTGTTGATTTAAGGAAGCTGATGGATATTGTATGTATTTCCATAGAAAATTCTTCAGTGTGTGGTCATGAGAAATCCCCTGTTAGAAACAGACAAATCTATCAATTTCAGTTTCTCCCAGTTTCTCATTTCCCAGCCTTAAGTTCTGTGCACATTTCTGCAACAATTTGTGATTTTTTAAAAAAGTCCTAATGAATATTCCTCAGTGTTCCAGTGCAGGGTTTTTTGTTTTTGTTTTGTTTTGTTTTTTTGGAAATATGCACATTTTGGTATGCATTTTTGTGTATTATACACAGTAATATATACATTTTTCTGCAACCTTCCCCCAATTATACACATTTTTGCATATATTGCTTGGCTGTAGAACTGTGCTACAAAATTTGGAGAAGTGCAAATTCTGAAGGATAGTTGCTTTTAGGATCACTTATTGTTTAGGAAACTGCAAATGAAGCAGTTTACTTCCTTACACTCCATGCAGACTTTAGGAATTGTAAAACTTGTGCTGTTAAACTGTTGAACTTCACTTTTTTGTTCTTATTAATGTCAAAGCCTAATGATTACCCCCCCTACTAAAAACAAACAAATATTGCCTCACTATATACTTACACAGTGAGACTTACAAATGTGTGAGTGGTAAGGAAAACAAATGAAAATGAATGATCTGATACCACATGACTGATAAATGGTCTGGCTGACATTTTTTTAAATCTGTCTTCCAGTTTTAATTTTAAAAAGATCTGGTTTTTTTTAATTGTACAGGGAGTAAAATTAGATTAAATGTAGTGGAAAATGTTTAAAGAGGAGGAAGTGGCAGAATATTAACTTCTTACCCCCACTTTACCCACACAGCGCAGCATCTTCCAAGTTTGCTTTTCATCTACAATTTATTTTTATGTCCCTGACAAGTGCTTAATCCAGTTTCATGTCTCTGTCTGCGTGTGTGTGTGTGTGCATGCACGTGTGTGTGTGCATCTGTATGTGTAGGGAGAGAGAGAGTTATGCTACCCAACTGCTGAGTGGTGTGAGATTTTAGGGGTCCAGGAGTGTTCATGTTTCCTTTGGCATGAGGTACAATGGAGACTGTGGTGTCTTTATGATATATGGTTTATTTACACATATATGAGCCTACGATGCAGGGGTTCACAGCAACACCACAAAAGGATATTGCCTCTTCCTTAGCCATAGCTAGAAGAAATCAAACATGGCTCTGAATTTCTGCCTTCCCAGCCTGCTGCCTTGCTTCCAGCTTCTAGTTTCTGCCTTCTAGCTCACATAATTCCACTCTCCACTCTGGCCTTTGTCTTTCTAACTACCAGTGACTTTGCTATCTGGCACAGAGCCACTCCCTTTGTTTCCCCAATGGCCCATGACCTCACCAGGAAGCTAGTCTGGCTATTCCAGGAATTAGAAGGGTCTCTGCACACAGTTTAACCCCCAGACTCCAAAATCATAACAATATATGTATTTATGGCCAGATTAATAAAAACCCTGGATGTAGTCTAACTCTTTCACAGTGGTATCCATTTTTTGATTATTTCATGAAGACTGCATTTGCACAAAAATTGCATTTCTAGCTAAGAGACAACCATTAAAATGCTGTAAGGTAGCATATCTGTGTCAGCCAGTCCACAGCCAATGTCTCTGTTTGAGCCAATTTAGCCTCATTGAAAAGAAAGAGGTTTAAATCAACTTAACTGACCTGTGGATCAGGCTGTAAAAATGATGATAAACGTAATAAACAACCACTGTCTAGTAAGCCTATGGGCTACTGATTGCCTTTCTTGCTTCAATGTGTAAAACTACAGAGAAGTGTGTTTATGTGGAGGTTTTGGGGTGGAAGAGACGAAGGAAATACTGAATAATTTCTTAACAGCAGGACATATATATTACTTTGCTGAAATTCGTTATAAACCTATAGCAATTCCCTGTCTCCACACATTAAGAAATCATTTGTCTTTGAGTGTGCCTATGTAGCATGGTATGCAGATTGGTTTTAAACTTTTCTGTCTGCAAGCAAACATTTATGCTGAGTTAAGCATTAATATGCTTTCTTTTATAGATAGGGCTATGGCATAGTTATGCGCTTTAGCCGGGGGGGATCTCCCCCCCCCAAAAAAAAGGTACTTGGCAATTTGGATATGTACTCAAAAGATTTATAGTATTAAAATCAATTCAGTCCCTTCCTTTGTGCTACTTAATGAAGGCAACTCTATTGTGAGTTAAAGTAAAAGCTCCAACTCAGAAGCTATTTGCAAATGGGAGAGCTTCATTAAGCAGGCATGGGCAGTCATTAGGAGAGACACCCATTTTCACCCCCGTCTGGGCATTTAACTCATTTTCATCAACCTTAGAGGGCAACTGATGTGTACAAGGCAGCAAGTGCACCATTTCAAATTTCAGTGTGTTGCTGGAACATGGGATCTGGTGTTAAACCAAGACAGTCCATTGGTCAGTCCAGCTCAGGACTGCCTGGGTGGGCTAGGTGGCTGGGTGGCAGTATCTCTCTGGGGTTTCTGACTTTCTTGGATCTACCAGGAGATGCCAGGGATTGTTCCTTCATGCAAAATGGGTATTATATTCTACTGAATTATATGGCCCTTCCCCAAAGGAACAGGTTAAGTTTTGTGGCAGACACAAAGAGTTTTCAGAAGGCGACACATATAATTTTGTTTAGATGTAAGCAAATAACATTGTTAAGATGGATATATTCAAGATTACATGGGTGGGGATTAAGAGCATTTGCGGTGGCTATTTTTATACTTCATAATACGTTTAGCAATGCCATACCTTCCAACATTTCTCCGATGAAAATAATATTTTTACTATTTATAGACACACATTTCATTGGGTTGTCCCAGCACTCTGGGCACCTTCCAATGTATTTAAAAACATAATAAAACATTAAACATTAAAAAACAACACTTCCCTACACAGGATTGCCTTCAGACAGCTCTTGGGTTGGATAACGCCATACCCTCCAACATTTCTCCAATAAAAATAGGGACATCCTAAGGAAAAGTGGGACATTCTGGGATCAAATCAGAAACTGAGATGGCTTCTCAGTGAGGGGACATTCCTGGAAAACAGGGACACTTGGAGAGTCTGCAATGTTATCACAGCAAATGGATCGTTGGCATATGTAGTACTGTGCCTGCTTAATAATCTGTAACAGCATTTACTTCAGGCCATGATTCTTTCTTGTGTGGCAGCCTCACCCAGAGAGATCTCCTGAGGGCTCAATATATTCTCATTTCTCCCTGCTCCCCTGTGTACAAATGTGTACAAATTACTGTATGTGTACAAATTACTGTACAATATGGCACTAAATAAGTCTATGAAATAGGTCCTCTGTTCACAGCTCCCATCTGCATATCTAGCACCCTGTCTAGGTGTGTACTGAAAGTTAATTGAGCCCCAGATTCTGTGCATAATGGCCAAAGAGGTGAAATGGGTTTGCTTTAAGTTCTATAAGAGATGCCCTCAGAATTTACAACCAGTGTGTTGATCAGATATGGAAGTATTCCTGAGTGATAATGAGATGTGGCCCAAATCATGGGATCCGAGCGTGGGGTTGGGCCTTTTTAAATGGCAGCCCTACCATGCATTACCTTCTCCCAATCAAGAGGAAGGGAAGTTCTGGTAGTTTTTCAAAGCTATCAGCTTTCAGCTTCCACTCAACTTCCCAAGCACTGACTGGAACACAGGAACTGGAACATGCAAATCAGCCCACACTGCACAGCAGAAGTTTAAGAATCAGCATCACTTTTATTTTCATATCTGAATATCAAATAGGAAGGCTGAGCAGGCTTTACCACAGGAGTTAACCAACTGAAAGGAATATGCAAACACAGAGAACTCTGGAATGGTGGCACGTGCTCAGCATCCTCTGCCTCCAAGCCTCTCCCCTGCACCCTGCAGAGTTTGGCATGAGGTTCAGGTATAGATTGCATTTGACTGAGGGAATTACAGAATGGTAATGCAGCAGAATGGTAGAATGAAACCATTCTGAAAGACAAAATCCAACAGGAGCACTTCAGTCACCAAAGGACTGTAACTACCCACAACTGCGGTCTAGGGACAAAGATGCAACACCTTCTGTGCAGCTGTAGCAATATGTACAAGTTGCACAAGGTGAGAAGGTCTCATTGGAGTAAAGTTGGAGGATCAGAATTAAAGAACACTAGTCTACTCACCCGCTCCTCTCAGAAACTCTGGAGGGAGGGTGGAGCCTTGCTGATGGAGCAATAAGGGCATAGGATCCAAAAAGATTGAAAAAGTCACCTACGAAACACTCTTTAGGCTTGTTCCTGCTGATCTTATCCTCCCTGTCTGCCCCACATAAGCATGAAGAGCCCAACATGTGCAGCAAAGGGCAGAAGGAATATGGGTCTGAGCAAAACATATGCAAACATTCATTTTCCTAAATGAATAAAGCAGATCTATTAATTTGGCTACAATGAATCCGGGCAGCCCATGGATAAACTAAACATAGAGTTGTCCCATAGCACAAACCTTTGCCTGGGGAATTCTGAACTAAGTCTATGTAAACCTCCATTTCTTTCCTTTGCTGTTTGTATACAGGATGCCAAGAGCCCTGTTCTCTCCTCACTCTGCTGCATCCAGAGTAGAGCCAATGCCTTTATGCAGAAAAGTCACACACAGTCCGAGGGTGTGGGAAGGATTTGCACAACTGCTCCAAAGGTAGCATCTGTGACAACACTGAGACAATTTATTAGGGTCCACTGCTGCCAGAGAAAACCTTCATCTTGTTGGTTCTATGTGTTTAGATGAAACAGCAATTCAACTGAGAGATAAGTCCTCAAATGCATCAGGTCTTGTTAATGATCTCATGGGAGAGTAGAACAGCCAAAATGGAATGGATTAAAAACACACACACACTCCCACAACAACAAAACACCAAAAGTGCCAAACTGGGGGGGGGGAGAGCAATCAAGATCCCTTTTGTATGACAATTGGCCAGTTCAAACAGAGAACTGGGCAAGTGAAACATCTGTCCACCCTGCAGCAGTCATCACAACAGGTGGTGACAGAGGAAGAAAAAGAATGTTTAATGTTATCTGCTTAAGTGATGAGTAGGTCAGAGGACATGAACAAAAAATAGTTTATTGTAGAGCTATGTACAACAGGTCTTCTCTCCTTTAGCTGCTTTCTCTCCTGCTTGGGCCTAAGCTAGATGTTGGAGGTGCCTTTGAAATTATACTCACATTTATCCTTAAAGAAGGGATGGAAGGCCACCCAGCAGAAGCTCTGCTGAGAAGCAAGGCTCCTCCACCCATCACCTGTCACCTTTCATAGACCATTACATCAGGCTACAGCAAAGAAAAGCTGGTCCATTAGAGTGAATGGGGAGCTTTCCCACCAAAGCTAGTCTGCTTGCAGCCAGCCCCATCTGCCTGCCTTCTTACTTACAACCAATCCAGGTGTGGAGCTGCCTGCCAGCTTCCTCCTCCTCCTCCTCCTTAGTCTTAGCTGTAGAGTTCTGCAGTGAAGAGGAGGAGGAGGACAAAACTGGAATTAGTTGGCTCTGCCTGTGATTGGCTGTGATCCCACCTACTGTCAGAGGAACAAGGAACAGACCCAGCAGCCTTGGGCTTCTCTCTTTGGTTTCCTACCCCAGCTGATCATTAGGAAAAACCTTGTAACTAAGAACTTGTATCCAAGCCCGTTTATTTCATTCTCCCTCCCAATCCGTTTCTCTTTCACATCATGCCTTTTTTAGATTGTAAGCTTGTAGTGATCTGCAAGCCACTGTGGGACCCTTTCTCTCTCTGTGTGTGTAGCAAAAATTATTTAAACAAATAAATAAAATTCTTAGGTGCTTCAGATTTGTTTTTCTTCATTGTATATGGGATTCAGCCAAATCTATTCCAGCCCCCCCCCCCATTCCATAGCTTTGTTCCGCACTGCCTCTGACGTCTTCAGCTTTTTCTAGGAGAATGACATTGATTTGTCTGGTGTGTTCTTTTCTCTCCCACGTATCCTGATAATCACTAAGTCTTTGAAAGGAGGAACGGGAATAAATCCTAACAGAGGAGGAGTTTACCTAAACTAGTTAATGTTATACCACAAGGGAATAAGAATGACACGCAGTCTCTCTTTCTCTCCAACAGATAACTTCCCTGTAACTCCCACTACCTCTTGTGAAACCTTAAGCATGTATGGCTATTAATTCTGTTGTGTTCTCTTCTGAACCTCTAATGAAACATCTGCTCTGCTTTGCCCAGTGTGGAGAAGGAGAAGTGTGCCATGTCCCAACACATTAATAATGCTCCATTCTGTCTAGGAGGAGGATATCTACCCTTTGATTCACACCATTAAATAACCTCCTAATCTGCACCTCAGAATGACAACCAATACTTTGAGATCAGTCTTAAGGATATTGGTTGGCCGAAGTGGGGGAGGGAGGTAAGGCACATTCTTTTGTGGGTTTATTTTTCTTAAGGATTAGTTTTACATTGGCTCGTCTCAATGTCTGTAGTAAATTGCTTTTCTCTCAGGAATTTGTAGATAATTTAGCCAGGGGATTGCTAACCATATGTGTAATTTTTTTCTATTAACTCCTGGCTCGGCGCCAACAGTCATAGAGCTATATTGTTTTAGATATTTCATATGGCCGACCTGTCACTGAAAATAGAATAAAATTTGCTTCTCTTTTGGCTCATGTTTCTTTTGGCAATGTGAGCAGTTTGAACGGGGTCTCGGAACGCCCAATATCATGTAATGACAGAGAAAAGTCAGTCATTAAAGGTTTATGATGGCACTTTTTTCCGCGGGACAAGGATGTAGATATTATCTTTAAACCTATGGAAATGTTGCCCTTTTGTTAAATTGTGTCAGCAGACATCTCTCTCGTGTGCAATTTATAATTCGAATTTAGTTTAAATTAAAACATACACACATACACTGCATCAGATAGGCTTGACTGGTAGAACTCTTAGCCTCTGGGTTCATTTTCCACGGTCAAATTTGATGATTACAGATGTTGAAAGAATCCTCAATACAAATAGTGATTATGTGCTTGTTTATTGCATCAATATCCCACCTTTTCCCTCCAAGGAGCTCAGTGTGGCATATATAGTTCTCCCTCTCCCCATTTTCTCTTTACAACAACAACAACCACCACCCTGTAAAGTAGGTTAGGCTGAGAGGCAGTGACTGGTCCAAGGTCACCCAGTTAGCTTTATGGCTGAGTGGGGATTTGAACCTTGATCTCCCAGGTCCTCATCTGACACTCAACATGACACCATACTGATTGGAAGTGTGGTCTGGGAAGAAATAATTGACTCATCTGAAGAGAAGCCACTTGGGTTGGGAAACATCGGAACGTAGGAAGCTGCACTTATACCACCTCAGGGTTTGAGGCGGGGGTCTTTCCCGGTTCTGCTTGGAGGTGCCGTTGGGGACTGAATCTGGGACTTACTACATGCAAGGCAGATGTTCTACCCCTAAGCCATGCTGCTTCCAAATTTGTTTGGCTTAGATTTCAATACGAAACAATCTAATTTGCACTTCCCAAACTTGAACTGAAACAAAGCTATCCTTCTCCAGTTTTTGTGATGTGGTTCTCCAACAACAACAATATGTATTAAAAGGCATTATTGAGGAGAAAGTACACATATGATGCATATTTTAGTGTAGCAGCTTACGAAAAGGGAAAGTTGCTTGCACAAAATATTAGGTAAAATTGCATATGGAAATATGTATGGTTTTTTGTGTGTGTGCCTACCTGTATGTAAAAAAAGGGGGGGGGGAGCAGCAAGGTGATGTAGAAATGGGCTAAACCAGAAAGCAGAACAACAAGAAACTGAGAGAAATTAAACCTGATAAATTTGTTCATCCTAATGAATTGCCAGTGAAAACAGCATTGGTTGGGTGTCTCAAAAATTAGGAAAGTGATACTTTCTTAAATGGAAAGATCCAGAAACAATGCTGCATTGTTAAAGTCTTATTTACCAGTATGCTGTACTGTATATAGTTCAGGCAACCAGAAGAGTGAAATAAAACTGAAACAAGTGCAGTGAGTTTGAAGGATAATAAAGCAATGGAGAATAGAACCAATTAAAATTTGATGTTGAAAGAAATATGCTCTTCACCTTATCCAGAAGCAAACCAAAAAATATAATTGCTTTCTACAAATGCATCAGAATGGAAGGAATGAAGCATTTGTTTGGGGCAGGGCAGGGAAGACATTCATTAAAGGAAATCATGACACAAGACCAGATAGATATATGCATCTCATGACTAAACACATTTCAGTTGGATGCCAGAAGGATTTATGTAATGTGATACAGTAATGGGAATTCTAAATACTTGCCACCAAATATTAACAGGATCAGACAACCTGGTTGTACACAGAGTCCCCCCTCTCTCAACAATTTCTCTGCCAGCTCAGAATACCGTATTTTTCGCCCCATAAGACGCACCGGCCCATAAGACGCACCTAGTTTTTTGGGGGGGAAATAAAGGAAAAAATTTTTATTTCCCCCCCCCCCAGGTGCGCTGCGCTACACCAGGAGCTTGGGGCGTGCGGAGCTCAGCGCGCCCCAAGCTTCTGTGTGCAGGCAAGGTCTCCGCTAGCGTGGGAGAGCTGGGCGCCTCTCCCAGGGCTAGCGGACCCCTGCGCTAATCCAGAAGCTTGGGACGAGCTGAGGTCAGCGCACCCCAAGCTTCTGCGTGCGCGCAAGCAGTCCGCTATCCTTGGGATAGCCGCGGGGCTCTCCCAGGGCTAGCGGATCGCTGCGCTACACCAGGAGCTTGGGGCGTGCTGAGCTCAGCGCGCCCCAAGCTTCTGCGTGCGCGCAAGCAGTCCGCTATCCTTGGGATAGCCGCGGGGCTCTCCCAGGGCTAGCGGATCGCTGCGCTACACCAGGAGCTTGGGGCGTGCTGAGCTCAGCGCGCCCCAAGCTTCTAGGTGCGCGCAAGCAGTCCGCTGCCGCCCTAAGCCTCGCGCACCCGGTGGGACCTCCTGCCGGGTGCGCGAGGCTTGCAGACACTCGCCCGAAGCAGGGAGAGCCCTCCGGAGGGCTCCCCGTGCTTCGGGCGACAGGCTGCCGCCCCAAGCCTCGCGCACCGGGCGGGACCTCCTGCTGGGTGCGCGAGGCTTGCAGGCATTCGCCCGAAGCAGGGAGAGCCCTCCGGAGGGCTCCCCGTGCTTCGGGCGACGGGCTGCCGCCCCAAGCCTCGCGCACCGGGCGGGACCTCCTGCCGGGTGCGCGAGGCTTGCAGACACTCGCCCGAAGCAGGGAGAGCCCTCCGGAGGGCTCCCCGTGCTTCGGGCGACGGGCTGCCTCCCCAAGCCTCGCGCACCGGGCGGGACCTCCTGCCGGGTGCGCGAGGCTTGCAGACACTCGCCCGAAGCAGGGAGAGCCCTCCGGAGGGCTCCCCGTGCTTCGGGCGACAGGCTGCCGCCCCAAGCCTCGCGCACCGGGCGGGACCTCCTGCCGGGCGCGCGAGGCTTGCAGGCATTCGCCCGAAGCAGGGAGAGCCCTCCGGAGGGCTCCCCGTGCTTCGGGCGACGGGCTGCCGCCCCAAGCCTCGCGCACCGGGCGGGACCTCCTGCCGGGTGCGCGAGGCTTGCAGGCATTCGCCCGAAGCAGGGAGAGCCCTCCGGAGGGCTCCCCGTGCTTCGGGCGACAGGCTGCCGCCCCAAGCCTTGCGCACCCGGTGGGACCTCCTGCCGGGCGCGCAAGGATTGCAGGCATTCGCCCCATAAGACGCACCCCGATTTCCCCTTCATTTTTGGAGGGGAAAAAGTGCGTCTTATGGGGCGAAAAATACGGTATTTCTTAATCTCTCTACCCATGGTTTCATTCCACTCCTCCAAGACCACAACTCCACCACCCAACCTCCTCACTCTTCCAGACACCAGTATGAAGGTCCTCTCCATTTTGTCATCCACTACCTCCATTACCACTCTACTCTCCTGCTGTAGTGCTCATTTTTCTCTGACCCATTTTTATTCTCTATTTTATGCATCTCACAGAAAGTCTCCAGAGTCACTGGCAGAGGTATCTCCCATTACCTGATGTTGATTGAACATGAGACTTCCTACATGTAAAGCATATGCTCCACCACTGAACAACAACCCCTTACATCAGAATTATATACTGCATGACTTGTATTCATAAGAGCAATTTTCAATGGGGTTATGCGACACACCTTCTGTTAACCTTCTGTTAACCAAAAGTCCTGTATTACTGCAGCTAGTAATTGAAGATTATCTTTGACACAGAGTTAACATAGTGTTATCTTCATTTCTTTTCTAAGAGCATGAACCATGGGCTGGAAATCCCAAGTCCAAAACATCAACTTAGGTTCCCTTATGCAAGCCTCTATTCATTTTTAGGCCTCTATTAACATCCTTGAAGGTTTGGTGCATAGAGAAAAAGAAATTAGGAAAGAAGTCTGGAAAATGCTATCCCCAATGTATTATTTTTATAACCCATATAACATATGCCTAATAATCAAACAGATAATAATTACTTAAGTTGTAACAGAGGATGATGCCAACATGATCATTTAAGATTTTATACATAAAGATTATATATTGACATTTTGCTGGACATGAACTTAATTCCCTCCAAGTTTTGCAGGGCAGATGCTTCTACAATTCTGTCAGATGCCAGATTCACACAGAGGCCATTGTCAATAACAGCACTATGAACTTTGCCATGCCTTTGTATGTTTGTCGTCTTAAAGACCGATTCTAATCATGGCAAAACTGTATATAGGCTTGACAATGAGTGACCCCATTTTGCTGAATGCTGAAATGTGAAATCTGACCTTCTGTATCTATGAGCTGCACTAAAGTAGGACAATCAACAAAGGAAATGTGATGCACCCTTCAATTTTTGTGACATTACTTACAATCTGGAGACTACTGAACACACAAAGGCAAAGAGACAAACAACAGGTACAAACTTTTGTTTTAGTTTCTTTGCACATTCCATAAGAATGAGAGACCACAATTGCATAAACTGTATGCAAAACAGGTAACAACTTCACTTTCTCTTTAACCACACATCTAATGTGAAATGACAGTCTCTTTTAGGATGGATAAATCTGTCAATTTCTGATTCTCTCAGTTTCTCATTTTTCCAGCCCACCCCATTTGTGCATACGTTTGTGATTATTAAAATTAAAACACACCCACATGAAGATTCGAAAGCATGTTCATCTGCATTGCTCCTAATAGATGCATTTTTCTATGCACATTTCCCCAGTATAATACATTCCCGTAGGTCAGTGGTTCCCAATTAGCCAAGTACTGTGGAGCCCCTGAGTTGCAAAAGCCAAGCCATGGAGTCCCTACTTTTGAAAATTTTGATATTTCTATGATAGTTTTTGTTATGTGGGTGGTACCACGGACCAGGGTCTGCAGGCAGACACTCTACCAATCCATAAATACAGCACATGAGGTGGGAATGCAGTAGTTCCCACCACCCCCACTGTCTCAGTTACCATCTCAATGAGTTAGAAGGTGACTATCTGGAGCAGGGAACTTGCATCTACAGTGGTACCTCGGGTTAAGTACTTAATTTGTTCCGGAGGTCTGTTCTTAACCTGAAACTGTTCTTAACCTGAAGCACCACTTTAGCTAATGGGGCCTCCTGCTGCTGCCGTGCCACTGGAGCACGATTTCAGTTCTCATCCTGAAGCAAAGTTCTTAACCCGAGGTACTATTTCTGGGTTAGTGGAGTCTGTAACCTGAAGCGTCTGTAACCCGAGGTACCACTGTACTTGTGTAGGCTCCCTATGTGATGTAGAAACCAGATTTCCCAGGATTCTGCAATGCCTCCATGAGTACAGGAGGCTCCTTCCTTCAGTTATTTGCCCTTCTAAATCATGCAGAGAAATAGGGATGGCAAGATTGGTGTGTGTGGATGTGTGGGTGAGCTACATTCTCCACATTTCTGTGTTTTATTATCAGATATGTACAATGTCTGAATAGGACTTAACTATGACAAAGGAACAGGGAGAGGAGGCACAGGGAAGTGCAATGGGGTGTCATCTGGAAGGGACATGAAGGCTTCCCTGTTTAGGGAAGTTTTAAATGTTTGATGTTGTTGCTTTTTATTATTGTTATTGGTGTTCTGTTGGGAGCCACCCAGAGTGGCTGGAGAAACCCAGCCAGATGGGCGGGGTATAAATATTTTAATAATAATAATAATAATAATAATAATAATAATAATAATAATACTGTTTCTTTACAGAGAAGAAAGAAGAAGTGGGACAGAGAAGCAAGAGTGGGTATTGGGATGAGGAGACACATGTTTGAGACTGCGGTGGTGGAAGCAGAAGTGAATTATTAATTTGTGGGGGGCAGCGAGAGAAATGGAGGCAGGGAGTAGAGAAGGGTATGCAGTTGGAGGGCTGGAGTCATCTTTTTACCCCATGTCTCTCTCACTTGCAAACATATCACTTTCAAAATGTTATGGGTTCTCCCCTAGATTCTACAACAATTGTTGTCTTCTAATAACCTTGGCATTAGTGTTTTGGCAACCTCTTTCAGGGATCCCTGGAAAAGCAACAGAAATGTATGCTATGACAGCAGGATATGTCATGATTACTAAACGCTAGTCTCATGCTTCGTCAGATACTTCATCACCTGTGACGATTTGAGGGAATTCATCCCTGCCAGACAATACTAGCATTGATTTAGCTATTTCCATCCTTAAATACTGTTGTAAGGCTTATTATCTGTGAAGTTTTGGAGACGTGTGCCATCCTAAAGGAAGGTTAAACTGTTATATACACACCGCTATTCACCTCCGGCCTATATCCAGAATACTGAAATTTGCCATGTATTTTCCAACTAAACTGATTTTAGGATAGATGTATGTTAATTTTCTGAACCCCAAGCTGCAATATTGGAAAACTTTTGTCACTATGTCACTTTCTGATAGTGAAATACAGATGAATAGTAAAGCAATGCCAATGCACACTCCTTTTGGCTCTATAAACACACCTAATCAATAATGGCTTTGTCCATAACTATATATTTGGAACACATAAACAATAACACACATAGATGTTGCCATGCCCCATGTGGCAGGAGGTGGCGTAAGTTGAAGGCCATTAGCATATTGAGTAAGGGTGGACACCTTTTAAAAGTCAGGTGGATAAAGGCATATATCACCCAGCATGGGGTACTTTGACCTGAGCCATTTGAGGTGGCATAACCCACCTTGGGTGTTGTTTGAGAGCTCATGAATTACTGAAATGCTATAGCGAAGATGGTAACAGGAACCTCACTTTTTAACAAAGCTTTATTATCACCAGTGTTGCATTAACCGGCTCACTATCGGGTAGCCCTACCCCATATGAACCTTAGAATTTTAGGTCAGTCTGGAGTGGGACAGAGCCTCTCCTGACAGGAAATTGAATCCAATTCAGCCTTTCAGGCACTTCATCAGAGGGCAAAGCACAACATTCTCCTTCACCCCTAATAATTACAAAACTATTCAACATGAGCTGCAGTGTAAAGAAAATACACAATACTGGGAAAAAACAACAACTCACTGTGACCCATACATTTTTGATACTTGCTGCTTTCATTGAACAACCCCAGAGATGAATTTGGTGGTGTTTCCAGTTAAACGAATTCTCCTCAAACAGTGCCAGTTGCACAGACATCAGAAAAACTAAAGCAAATCAAGAAAGGGTGTATTGTTTGCTTTTTAAAAACAAAACTGTTGTTTATGTGCAGCAGTAGCCTTAAGAGGATTTAACACTGCAGTGGATCAGATTTCTCTAAACCTTCTCTCTCCTGATAAGAGCCGCCTCTGTGAGGTGACACACCAAACAGCATAAATTACCTTAAGCTGCAGATAAGCAAAAGGCCATTTGGGGGTTCTGAGTGCCATACAGGGAGATGCAAAGCAGCTAACAGTAGGAGAGTTGGCACTCATCTGGAACCTCCCAAGGATTAAATGTGAAAGCTCACATTTCCTTGCTGCTCTGAATCATGATTTCAGACAGTGACTAAGAACAACCCAGTGCCTTTGATAATGTGATGGGTTTTAATGGCAGTCCTTTTATCTGGGGGTCATAATTAAACATGTTTGATCAGGGCCTTAACAAGCACCTAACCAACATTTGTAGCCCCTTCTGGTAAATGAGCTATTGGTCACTGATTGTTAACAACATTGTTGTTGCTAGCGGTGATTAGTAATAATGAGGATACAAGTGTTACTTAAATACGTTTAGGGAAAGCCAAGTTGGGAGGCAAACAACGTCAACACAGTAGATCTGAATAATTGGCAAGCAATTTAGGAAGGATGACATTCTGGCTTCAGGATGTTAAGTTATGATATATAGAATAAAATGCCTTCACATGTGAGAGGAGCCATAGCTTAATAGTAGAATATATGTCCCAAAGTCACATTTCAGTTTAAAGGACGCAACACCCATTTAGGCAGGCCGAAAAGAACATAGCATGGAAAACTGCTTCTACTCTGTATAAACAGTATTGGCCTGGTGTTAAGTCATTAAAATAACCCAGATGGAGTCCAGAGAGAAAAGTCCTGATAAGACTTCATGAGCAAACCAAACAAAAACATTGTATAGTTTGAGGAGAAAGGAACATCTTTTTGTTGTTGTCTTTTTAACTTTAGGCATTGTACTCGTATATAGCAGACAGACATTCAATCAAACACATAGAGGAAAACTCCCTCAAAACTACACAGTTGATTATAGCATGCACTACCTTAGCAAGGATCCTGCCACTCTGCCTGGTTGCTAAGATTCATCTGAACAGATGGCCAAGCATGCAAAAGGAAGGGAGATAGTAGTAATGGGGGACTTCAACTACCCGGATATTTGTTGGACGTCAAACTCAGCCAAGAGCATAAGGTCAAACAGATTCCTCACTGGCCTTGCAGACAACTTCATTGTCCAGAAAGTGGGAGAAGCAACAAGAGGAACAGCCATTTTAGATCTGGTCCTAACCAATGTTGATGACCTGGTTAGTGGGGTAGAAGTGGAAGGATCATTAGGCGTGAGTGATCATGCTCTTCTGAAGTTTACTATACAGCGGAAAGGAGCAGCCAAGCATACTAGGACTCAATTTCTTGACTTTAAGAAAGCCGACTTCATAAAACTTAGGGAAGTGCTGGGTGAGATCCCATGGACAGCAATACTAAAAGGAAAGGGAGTTCATGATGGCTGGGAGTTTGTTAAGAGGGAGATAGTAAAAGCACAACGTCAGGCAATACCAATGAGACGGAAACATGGAAGGTGCCTAAAGAAGCCAGGGTGGCTATCTAAAGAACTTTTAACTGAATTAAGATTAAAAAAGGATGTGTACAAAAAATGGAAAAGGGGGGAAACCACCAAAGAGGAATTCAAACAAATAGCCAGCACGTGTAGACACAAAGTCAGAAAAGCTAAAGCACAGAATGAACTCAGGCTTGCTAGAGAGGTTAAAAGCAACAAAAAAGGCTTTTATGGGTATGTTCGTAGCAAAAGGAAGAACAAAGAAACAGTGGGGTCACTCAGAGGAGAAGATGGTGAAATGCAAACAGGGGACACAGAAAGGGCTGAACTCCTCAATGCCTTCTTTGCCTCAGTCTTCTCCGATAAAGAAAACAATGCCCGACCTGAAGAATTTGGAGCAAATGATTCAGCAGAGGAAACACAGCCCAGAATAACTAAGGAGACAGTACAAGAATATTTGGCTAGTTTAGATGTATTCAAGTCTCCAGGGCCAGATGAACTGCATCCAAGAGTATTAAAAGAACTGGCAGATGTGATCTCAGAACCACTGGCAGTCATCTTCGAGAAATCCTGGAGAACAGGCGAAGTCCCGGCAGACTGGAGGAGGGCAAATGTTGTCCCTATTTTCAAAAAGGGGAAAAGAGAGGACCCAAATAATTACCGCCCAGTCAGTCTGACATCAATAGCAGGGAAGATTCTGGAGCAGATCATTAAGCAAACAGTCTGTGAGCACCTAGAAAGGAATGCTGTGATCACCAATAGTCAGCATGGATTTCTGAAAAATAAGTCATGTCAGACTAACCTGATCTCATTTTTTGACAGAATTACAAGCCTGGTAGATGAAGGGAACTCAGTGGATATAGCCTACCTTGATTTCAGTAAGGCATTTGACAAGGTGCCCCATGATATTCTTGTAAAGAAGCTGGTAAAATGCGGTCTTGACTATGCTACCACTCAGTGGATTTGTAACTGGCTGACTGACCGAACCCAAAGGGTGCTCATCAATGGTTCCTCTTCATCCTGGAGAAGAGTGACTAGTGGGGTGCCACAGGGTTCTGTCTTGGGCCTGGTCTTATTTAACATCTTTATCAACGACTTGGATGATGGACTCAAGGGCATCCTGATCAAATTTGCAGATGACACCAAACTGGGAGGGGTGGCTAACACCCCAGAGGACAGGATCACACTTCAAAACGACCTTGACAGATTAGAGAACTGGGCAAAAACAAACAAAATGAATTTTAACAGGGAGAAATGTAAAGTATTGCACTTGGGCAAAAAAAATGAGAGGCACAAATACAAGATGGGTGACACCTGGCTTGAGAGCAGTACATGTGAAAAGGATCTAGGAGTCTTGGTTGACCACAAACTTGACATGAGCCAACAGTGTGACGCGGCAGCTAAAAAAGCCAATGCAATTCTGGACTGCATCAATAGGAGTATAGCATCTAGATCAAGGGAAGTAATATTGCCACTGTATTCTGCTCTGGTCAGACCTCACCTGGAGTACTGTGTCCAATTCTGGGCACCACAGTTCAAGAAGGACACTGACAAACTGGAACGTGTCCAGAGGAGGGCAACCAAAATGGTCAAAGGCCTGGAAACGATGCCTTATGAGGAACGGCTAAGGGAGCTGGGCATGTTTAGCCTGGAGAAGAGGAGGTTAAGGGGTGATATGATAGCCATGTTCAAATATATAAAAGGATGTCACATAGAGGAGGGAGAAAGGTTGTTTTCTGCTGCTCCAGAGAAGCGGACACGGAGCAATGGATCCAAACTACAAGAAAGAAGATTCCACCTAAACATTAGGAAGAACTTCCTGACAGTAAGAGCTGTTCGACAGTGGAATTTGCTGCCAAGGAGTGTGGTGGAGTCTCCTACTTTGGAGGTCTTTAAGCAGAGGCTTGACAACCATATGTCAGGAGTGCTCTGATGGTGTTTCCTGCTTGGCAGGGGGTTGGACTCGATGGCCCTTATGGTCTCTTCCAACTCTATGATTCTATGATTCTATGATTCTATCTCCACCCAACCCCACTCTTGGTTAGTTGACTTTCTTGAATCCTAGAAGCCAAGACCCAAGTTCGGGGCAAGCAGTCTTTGGTGAGAAAACCCCAGCAGATATTTATCATCACAAAACATGCAGCAAAGTGTGGAAATGTAGGCTGTAAAACCTTTAGAATGTGCCCTTCTTGTGACTCCAAAATGTCCCCTTTTAAAAGTCCTTTCCAAAGTATCACAGTTCCTTAGCACAGAGACAGACTACACATTTGGTACGTCATAAAATGGATTACTTACAAAACTCGCCAAAGGTCAGCTTCATGGGCATTTCCATACAGCAGTCAGAAAAGATGCACAGGTGTAAGAGTATCCAAACTATTGGTATCGAAAAATGCTGGTTTCATACTCCATTCTGCTCTGAAACAAAAGAGACTAGTTAAGGCCATGTGCTGGAGCAACCAGCTCAGAGCTTCTTACATACTAAAGTCCACATGGAGAGGGAACACAACAAAGGCTTGATTACCCATTTCTTCCCAAGGTAAGAGGAAGTGACATACACTAAGCCTGGCAGAACAGCTCACTCTCCATGGAAATCTATAGTAAAAGGAGAAAGATTTATATGATCTGAAGAGAAGCTATGGTTTTAACCTCTTCAGACATGAATTAGATTTAAGCATGCTGGTTACCCTACATACTTTAACACTAACAGAATTAACCCTTAAGTTCACTCTTTCCAATCGTTAGATGGGTCTATTGTTTGCAGAAATTAGTAGCCTAATCTTTGCTGTAACTTTAGCTGTGGGGATAATCAGATGGTTTGCTCCCCCTCTCCTGTGTAAAGGCTATTTATTATTAAAAAATAAACACAGATAATAATGAGCACAAATATGCATCTTACACTAAAAATCCTCAATACTAATACAATAGATTGATATAAAAATATTTAAAGGTAAATGGACCCCTGACCATTAGGTCCAGTCATGGACGACTCTGGGGTGGCAGCACTCATCTCGCTTTACTGGCCGAGGGAGCCGGTGTACACCTTCTGGGTCATGTGGCCAGCATGACTAAGCCACTTCTGGCGAAACAGAGCAGAGCACGGTAACGCTGTTTATCTTCCCACCAGAGCAGTACCTATTTATCTACTTGCACTTTGTGCTTTCGAACTGCTGGGTTGGCAGGAGCAGGGACCGAGCAACAGGAGCTCACCCCATCGCGGGGATTTGAACCGCCAACCTTCTG
Organism: Podarcis bocagei; assembly: GCF_964188305.1. NCBI lineage: Eukaryota > Metazoa > Chordata > Lepidosauria > Squamata > Lacertidae > Podarcis > Podarcis bocagei. Next base: position 30,539,597 of record NC_138127.1, on the reverse strand, counting down.
ATCGGCAAGCCTAGGCTCTGTGGTTTAACCCGCATCCCATAAAAATATTTAAATTATGTCTAAAACATCTTAAATTACTCTGACTTCAATCAAACATCAAAAAACTGCTGTGTTTTTGAAGCTGTCAATTTTTTCTTCTGCTAATTAATAAAAATAGACCAATTTGTGATAAACTTGTCATTTTGTTCTCTCTTAATCTTGCGAGCTGCATGTTTAACTATTAAGGCCAACTCGCACATTTTTTCCTAGTCACTCCCTTAGCAGTTTGTTGTCTTCATTTGTTTTCATATAAAATCCTTAAGGTAGCATCCACATAGCAAGCTATTTCTTTATGTTCTGTTTTTACCAAACCATTAATGTAATTTAGTAGAGGCGGGGGAAATGGGGTCTCATGGGATCACATATCCTAATGTCTTTTCCATTTGATATTTAATTAAATCACAATACTTTTGTGCTGCTTTGCAACCTCACCATATACCATTCTACTCCCCCTTCGCTTTTTGCCATATCCAATACTTGTTTTCCCCTGTACAGCATTGCAAATATACAGCTCTTACTGTCAGAAAGTTCTTCCTGATCTTTAGTCAGAATCTCCTTTCTCAAAACTTGAAACTCCCAAACAGAAGTTATTCCCACTGTGGCCAGTCTTTCAATAAGCACACACCTTTTCCAGTTCTAAATCATTAACCTTTGAACAAGACACACAACAGGTGTTAACAATAACTGGGATGAGAGGATTGTTGCAAGGGAGAAGTTTAATGGGATGTGAGTAGGTGGTAGATGTGGGGAAAACATTTAGCTCAAGCAGGGCAGCTGCATCTGTGTGCTCTTTTAACAAAGATCTCTTGTTAGATGGGGAAAGCACCTTTAAAGCTTGTAAGACTGTAAGCTTGTCTATTGGCAAGCAGGTTGAGGAAGGAGGTTTAGGTCTGTGAAGAATCTGCTAGTTTTGGGTTTCTCTGTTCCTCATTTTTCCCATCTTAACTTCAGTTTATCACAGTTATGCATCAGTTTGGGAATTTCCTATTTTAAGACCTCATGACAATTTGTTATCATTTAAGTAAAGATTTCTCCAAATAAACTTTATTTTGCAAAGCAGTTTCACTTAATGCAATGCATGTTTGTTCATTGTTCTCATCAATTGTTACTCACACACTTTCCTCTAATATGGACATTTTGGTAAACTTTTTTTGGTTTGGAGAACTGCATTGTAGAATTCAAAGAAAGGTTAGCTGTGTTTTATTTATTTATCTCTTTCTAAGCTTTTTTACCCACCCTCTTCACAGCAAGGTCCCAAAGTGGTTTACAACATAGAATATGCAATTGTAAAAATGGGTAAAGCTATTGTGATTCTAAAGCAAGTCAAACCATTCCAAATGGAACAGAACAGTATGAATTCAGCAAAAGAGGTGGGTCCCACAAAGCACCTAACTGTGAAAGCCTAAAATGATTCCTTTTCACCAAAAGGCAAAAGCTGCATGATGAAGATACCAGACACACCTTTGGTGTGTGTGTGGGCGGGGGGGCCGGAGGGACTCTGACTTCCATAGAGAAAGCCCTCTTCTGGGTGGCCACTCCTTGCAATTTTGAAGATGGTGGAACTACCAAAAGAACCCCCTCTTCAGATCCTAACACTCAAGGAGGTCAGCAGGGATGAAGGTGGTATTTCAGATATTTGGAGCCTAAGTCTTTTAGGGCTTGAAATATAGATGTGAGCATCTTGAATTAGGCCCAGAAACCAACTGGTAACCAGTGCAGCTGGTTTAACGGGCTACTGTAGGAGGCCTAAGCAGAACACAAGTTTGTAATCCAGCTGCTGTATTCTGGACTAGTGGAAGTTTCTGAATCTTCTCCGAGGGCAGCCCCACATGAACACATTGCAGCAGTCCAGTCAGATCACGTATTGTTCCACATAGTAGTTTTACTTTAAAATGCAAAAAAAAAAAAAAAAAAGAAATTTGTGCCTTATCTCTTCCAATATGAGTGTTGTATGAATGGTCTAATTTTTAGTCATCTCTGGGCAGTGACACAACAAACTAGAATAAGCCAGGACACTGAATTAAGACATAATAAGAAACCACATTTAGCGCAAGCAAATATTCTGAAACCTGATTTATTGGCCCCAAACAAACTGCAGTGTATGAGCCAGTTTTAGTTTAGATGTGCACCCAGCAAGCACGAGTTAAGGTAAACCAGCTGTATTCCTGTTCCTGCTAGGAGTGCACGAGACAAATGTGTGACAATTGATTCCCCCCACCCCTCCATCACTGGAACAAATTGGGGAGGACTGATAAAACATGAATCCCTGCCCAGAGAGAACAAAGGCAGTGTCATGTAGTCAGCACCGTGCTGTGTTGTCAGCTGCATTCTGACTGCTGCCAAATGTAATAGAGCCATATGAATCCGAAAGAATGAAAAACACCATCAAACTCTTAATATTTTACCCTGCTTTTGTTGTTGACATGCACCCCAGCCTCAGCCTGAGCCTGAGCATTGTTTTCCAAAGGTCAGAGCCATTTGGGTACGGCATGCATATAATGTACTCAGGGGGTAAGAGACACACACCCTTTCCATAAAGCAATAATTGGATGGATGAAATAAAACCTATGACAGTTATAAGCAGCAGGCCTTGGAAAACAACCTAATGAACACAAGGGTGCCATGGCAGCATATGAACAAATGGAACCGTTAACAGGCAGATACATGAAAGGGGCTATGGCTCTATCACACGCAGTAGGATAGGCCATAGCTCAGTAGTAAAGCAATGATTTGAAAGCAAAAGGCTGCCAGTTCAGTCCTTGGCATGTCTATCCACAATGTATTGGGTGCTATAACTGGGAAAACGCTCTGCCTGGAACTGGAGAACCATTCCGCATCATATTGCAGTGGAGAGACCAACTGCCTGGCACGGCATGAAGCAAGTTTGTATGTTCACTTGGCTGAGCATGCCTTCTGCTGTGATATGGGCCATAGCTCAGAGGTGCAGCATATGCCACACAAGCAGAAGGTTCCAGTTGCAGTCCCTCCCTGTTAAGCATCTCAAGATAAGGCTCTTGCGTAGCAATACTCTGACAGAGTCTTCTGATTGCTTGAGAACTTGGCAACCAGCTGACAGTTATAACAGACAACAGCAGGCTAGATGGACCAATGGCCTGGTTAAGTATGAAGCAGTTTCAGGTGATCTTATTTGCTGACCATTCTCCCCGATGGGCTGTGGCATGGAACTGCCCTGTGGCTGTCGCTTCCCCCAGCTATTTCTACTCAGAAACTACATCCTGGCAATGGAGGCTGGTCCACTAGGGTTACTGAGGCATAGCACTCCCAAGGAGAATGTGGAGCAATAGATAAATTAATACTGCAAAATCTCACACTCTTCCCTGTCCCACACACTTTTTATCCTTCTATTGAAACTCAGAGAAGCCCTGCAAGCAATTCTGCCAATCTCATGTTATCAGGTCAATCAGCTCTCTGCAAGACTCAGCCAATCCCCATCCAAAGTATAGCCATATGATTAAACAATGTGCTGTGTATACAAAGGATGCCTATTGTGGTATCACTTTATTATTTGTGATGCAGGTGCACTCTGAGCATGCTCATGCCATTTATTCCTGTAGCTTATAGTTTAGGGTTGCCATATATCAAAATTTGAAAATCCGGAGCTTTTCCTGTTCCTGCTAGCATGACTTGCTTCCTGATTTCTGCTGAGAATGCATAAGAACTCAGTTCTGGAACATAATGCTATCAGAGTGGCCCTATGGCTCTGAGCTGTCCAATGCTTAAAGATACTTTGTCCATAAAACACTTTCCTTCTGTTTCCTGTAGGCACCTCAGTGACTATTTGATTAAATTAAATGCACACACAAAATTGCAACAAAGATCTTCAACACAATGTGCTGCATATCCCACATACTGGGACTGTCATGAACTGCAACTGGGTGTTCCAAACACTCCTTAATATCTTGAACTGTATGACAATAACTATGCTTACCATTTGGACTAAACATCAGGCTAATTTATCACATCCAAAAACATCTGTCCCAGAAAAATCCTGTTGCAATCTCCTCCTCTTTTGTGCATTTTTCAGCTGTGGTCACAAATCGGAGCACTCTTCTGGCTTGATGCCAAGCTGTAACTGCTGACCTGTGAAATTGCAGATAGGATCCTGGTGACACAAGTGTCCTCCTATGAGTGAACTTAGTGATTTGGGTTTCTTAATTTTATTTTCAGGGCAGGCCTTCAATAAATGAACACAATTAGTCAACCCATTGCAATGTTACCGTCATGTTTAATGGCTAGCCACAGACAACAGATCAAGTCCTGGGCTTTATTATTCCTTTAATAATAATAAAAAAAATGTATTTCATAAGAATTTCAGCTTCTTGGGAAAACCACCCACTTTTATGGGTGCAGAGCAAATTTTGCCCTCACCGCAGGGACATTCTAAGGGCAGTGCTGATTTCCTGAGTCCTGCTGGATGCCATTGTTTCCAGGACCTGCTGCTGATAGGCATCACTTTTCCATTTCTGGCCAGAGCATTTTTCTCTTTCCTGAATCACTCCCATGGGTAATCACAGCTAATCATTAGCATGTTGATATCATGACACAGCACAGTCAATCAAACCTGCCTACGTGCTGAAAGCACAGAGGGCAAACGAAGCCAATGCGGAGGGAAGGCAAATGTTTCCTTGAATGAGTCACTAGACTTATACTAGCCAATGTGACGATATAAGAGTGCTATGTAAGTGCTGATGCCACTAAGGGCAAATGAAGCTGTTTTGAGGGAGGGTTTTCTGCATATGTAAACAATTGCAAGCAATTGCTTAAAAAATTGTTAAAAAGTGGCAGGGAGGGGGATCTTTTTGATGCTGCTGAAAATGTTCTCATAAAACAGTGACTATTTTTGGCTCAGCTCTAGGACTAAATAATTCAGAATACTTTCGGCTCCACACTCTCAGATATCATGTAAATGACTGTTTTGACAAACCAGTATATTGGACAGAATAAGCAATGTTATCTGACACCATGTAAGTGGGAAGGCTTTTCCTTTTTGGGGTATTGTGTGCTAGATAGGCTTAAGCTGTGTATGAAGGCATCTCTTTTAAGTTGCCTGAGGCGCAGGGGGAGCAGGGGAGAAAAGCAAATCTTGGCAGGTTCCCTACTAACTGATCCAGCAAAGCACTTAATGTGAAATCCAGACCCTACTGAACTCAAGAAGAATGTAGTAGGGCTTTGCCCTAGGCAATAACAGAAGAAGGTCCCTCTTGGAAAAGGCTGTCCACATACACAGTGATTTGGCACAGCTAGAAGCTCTAAATCAGCTGCAAGAGCAATCTGAAAACCCCGTATAATGTCTCATTGGGGAGGCCACCAGAAAGCAGAACTTGTTGCAAAGAAGCTGATCTGGAGAAGGGGGAGAAGAAGCATCCTAGGTATGAAGGAGCTAAGCAGAAGGATTAAGGCTTAGTGGTAGGATATGAACTGTTGCAAAAGCAGTAAGATAACTTGAGAGCATTCTCTACTTCAGTGTATTACAAGGGCAGAGTACAAATCTCCAGTTCTGTTTTTTTAATCTGTGGTGACAGGTGGCATGGCTTTTTCTGGATCTAAAACAAGCACGAGCCATTGGTAGGCTGAAGTCCTGGGAATGGAATGGCTAGATTGCAAGAAGCACAGCCCTCCTGTTAAAAGTAAATGCTGGGGCATTTAATTGGGAATGGGGGGGTGAAATAGGGGGACAATGTGCCCCTTATCCATCTTCTTCCATGGACCTGTGGGCGATGAGTTGAACAGTTGTTCTACTGGCCACACACATTTTATTATTATCATTATTACTTCGATTGAGAAGGCATAACTATTTCTGACTAGGAGTACCCTTGTCAACAAAGTACATAGGTTTGCAGTGCCACAGCTTTCCCATCTCTGCCCTAGGGAGTAATGCTAACCCCACTGTAAAGTTGGTTGTGGGGTGTTAGGAAGAAGTTCAAGTGGGATAGATGGAGGTTGACTGATTGGATAACCTGTATGCTGCTGGAGGTCTTCTAGTAAGCCAACAGAAAGTTCACTGACATAGATATTTTGGTGGTGATGTGGTGAAACGTGGGGGGTGTTATGGCAGGCATGGGCCCATCAGCTCTAAATTCCACTAGTCCCTACGAAATGCCAAAGAAACAGCGCAATGCCATGTTAGCTCTCAGACTGGCCTAGTTGTTTTCACCCAGTTGCAGTCAATAGGAGGGGATAATAATAATAATAATAATAATAATAATAATAATAATAATAATAAATAATTAATAATAAATAATAATTTATTTATACCCCACGCATCTGGCTGGGTTTCCCCAGCCACTCTGGGTGGCTCCCAACTGAATATTAAAACCACAATACAGCACTAAACATTAAAAACTTCCCTAAACAGGGCTGCCTTCTGATGTCTTTTAAAATTAGGATAGTTGCTTATTTCCTTGACATCTGATGGGAGGGTGTTCCACAGGGCAGGTGCCACAGAAGACCCTCTGCCTGGTTCCCTGTGACCTCACTTTTTGCAGTGAGGGAAGTGCCAGAAGGCCCTTGGCGCTGGATCTCAGTGTCCGGGCAGAACGATGGGGGTGAAGACGTTCCTTCAGGTATACATCCTAGCTCTCACCCTAGTGGCTGTAAAAAACAAGGCACAGGATGCAGTGGTGGCTGGTGAGGCTGGAGGGTCGGAAGGCAGGGGTGTAGCCAAAGCCAATAACATTCAGAATCAACAAATTCTAGTTTTGTTCCTATCCTCTTCCATGCTAGGATAACACTGAGACTAAGGAGGTTGTAAGAAAGTAGATGGAAAGTCGAGGGCTACATGAGAGTAGAGTGAAGTTTGCAGGGCAGGGCCCCATTTGCTGTCATGGACTGGAAAGATGTGGTAATTTGTTATCCCAATAGATCTTACCACTTTAATTGTGAGATAGGCTTGCTCTGCTTGTCAGTTGATTTCCATGGGCTTTAATACACCTAACTCTCTATCGCTTTATAGCCATTGTGTATTAATAAACCCACTTAGATTCAGGTAACACAGACTCCTAAAATGTGCTCTACTGCTAATAGATAATATATTTGACAAGATTTGGAAGTTCATTACATAATACTGATGATGTTGTTGATGAGGAGGATAACAATAGGAGGGCTTTTCCTATTGCAAATCATGACATTTTCCTGGGAAAATGTCAGTTCTTCACCTTTTAGGGCCAATGTGGAAAGCATTGTAAATTGGCAGCAAAATTAAAGTTGGTTCCTATTCTGAAAAGCTGTGTGGAATTGAAGAAGCTTTCCTCTCATCCAGGAGGTCTGTGAAACATGAAAATTGATACACAGCTCTGGCTATTATAAATGAAAATAAAATGCCAGTGCCAGGCAGAAAGACTGATGTTCAGAGGCCAGAATGCTGCCTTTTAAAAAAGAAAGTAACTAAAAGATATTAATAGAGCCCATATAAAAACAAAAGATTCCTCAGTACTGTGATAAGAGATGACAGAGATGAGCCCTCACAGCAAGATTTTTGTATTATTCAAACACTCGTTTATAAAAGCCAGCCCTACTATCCATCTTTTTTCCTCTTATTTCCAACAGAGTTGGAGCAAAGGCTCAGCATCCTCGCCAAATTGCAACTTGGCAATTATATTGAGCTTAATGCTCAATAAATGCATGATCATTCACTTTGGTTCATGGCAGCTGCCATTTGAAGAGCTGTGCCAAGAGCTCAACTACATACTTTCTTTTAGTAGGAGAAGTATCTCCACAACAGTGATGATGACTCCTGGGAATGGGAGCCATTTTTGCCTCCCCTTGCTCATTAGGACTTTTTATGGATGTGCTACCTCACTGCTTTCTCGCATGCATCCCAGTCTCAATCACTGTTTTATTTCAGTCACTGCTGAGTGCTGAGAGTCTCCCCATCTTCATGGTTGGGGCGGAAGGTGTGAAACAACCTTTTCTTAACTTGTGAGCCACCAAACCAAACACAGCCCACCAGCCATGAGCACAATAAAACTTCCATCTTTGCTGAATGTCTCCACCTTCTGAAACAAGGTGTATTGGCAAGCCCCTGCCAGGCCACAACACACAGTTTAGTATCTTATATCAGGTCTGTGGGAAACGCATGTTGTGTAGGTATGGAGCAGAAACTGCCTTTTTAGATGCAAAACTTCCATTTGCAAAAAGAACCATCTGGAATATACTGTGACATATCATGTGGAGTGATATTCTCTCAGATGCACCTGCAAAGGTAGATATTGGCTCTCCTCATTGCATAACCGTGCAGTGTCAGTGGCAGCCCCCAGGGATCATAAGAAAGGAATAAAGACCCTGACATGTTATGGAATTAAAATTAGACCAGAACTTTATTAAACTTTCAAATGTAGGGAGACCTTGGCTTAGGCCTTAGGCATGTACCCCTCCCAGCCCCCGAGCTGGGGGAACTGGGGAACATCAGGGTAAATGGGATATGGGGGTGCACTCCAAGACGTAAGTGTTCGCAGGCAGCCCAGCGCATATTCCCGCATACAGGGTAGTTCACTGACAGCCTTTCGGTGTATGGCCAGTGACACCCATTATATAACCCCTTTTAAGAGGGGACCCTGGAATCGATGCCGCAGGGGGGTGAGTCACCACTTCACGTCCCCCCCCCCCATATAGGAAAGAAAAGACTAAAGGATTCCACCCAAGGCCATAACTGCCAAAGTTGTGACAAATTGCTATGGGGAAGACAAAACCTGCCAATGCAGGAAAATTTCTTCCTGGTTCTTCAACAGCAACCAGTCAAAGACCGAAGCAGTGCCTGTTAAACAAGAAGAAAAAGTTAACCTACAAACAAGAAACATTAAACAAAGGGAAGGTAGGGAGGGTGAATCTCCAGAGCCAACTGCCTGGCTATTGTCAGCTCCACCCCCTATATATAATGGGACTAGCCCCACCTCCCAGCATGAAACTTGATTACTGAGGCTGGGCGTGAACCTCCAAAAATTAACACTGAGAGGCAAGCCAGCCCCTGTTTGCCAGTAAGCCCCCTGGAAACTGTAGCACCACGCATGATCCCGCAAAGGGCACCCACAATGTAAAGTGTGAGTGCTCATTATTTTAAAATCAGAGGATTGTTATTATTTACCTCATTTTGCAACTAAAGGTTCTTTTTTTTTTAAAAAAAGTGTGCATTTAGCAATTACCAATACAGTGGTACCTCGGGTTACATACACTTCAGGTTACACACGCTTCAGGTTACAGACTCCGCTAACCCAGAAATAGTACCTCGGGTTAAGAACTTTGCTTCAGGATGAGAACAGAAATCGTGCTCTGGTGGCGCGGCAGCAGTGGGAGGCCCCATTAGCTACAGTGGTGCTTCAGTTAAGAACACTTTCAGGTTGAGAACAGACCTCCGGAACGAATTAAGTACTTAACCCAAGGTACCACTGTATACCACTTCCCAACAAATGTTTCCATTTCTTAATGAACACATGCACACAGCAACTTAAAAACATCAAATCATGCAAATTCAGCATACAATATAAAATGGCGGCCTCACACTTTAGTGAAGGACCTGTTTAAAAAGACAAGTCTTCAGTAGGCACTTAAATGAAAGGGGGGCACTTGTTAAACCCTCTCTTCCTTCAGTTATTTAGGAGTTTCTTTTGGGCATGGTGCTGTCTGCTGCCTTGTTCTGCAGCTGAATAAATGGTTAAGGAGAAGGCTGTCCAAAGAAAAATTAGGCTGCTGTAATGTGTACTTTGGAATACTCAGAGTATAGCAGCAGAATCAAACATCATAGAAGCACAGAGACACAGATGACTTGTAAAAAGGCCCATTTTCTGTAATTACATGGTTAGATTCATTCAGTGCCACCGATCACTTCAGATACATGTGCCGGTCTATTGATCACAAATCCACTTCTCCCTTAAACTAACAGATGTACAGTTATTAATCTTGGAAGGGTTCCATATCCATTTTTGTTGTTGTTGTCGAAAGATCAGAAAAGCCCATTATAGGATGATATGGCATCCAGCATGCAGGAATTTCTTCTGCACTCCCGCACTGGACAGATTCAAACAATGCCAAAAAGAGGGGAAATGATGTGTTCTGTCTCCAGGATTTCTCTTCAGTGTTCCTCTCTTCCATTTTAAAACAATAGTGTTCTTCAGTGTTTAAGCATTTACATATCTGTGTACTTTTTAGAAATGGGTAAATGCACCACACCTGTTTTTTCAGTTGCCTCTTCCAACTTTCCTCGGCCAGGCCCTTATCTCTCCTAAGAGTTTCAATGAAATTTGATGCTATACATTAATACCAAAATGAGCAAATATGTCAAGCAAAAAATAAATAAATTAAAAAATAGGGAGGTGGAAGAAGAAAAAGGCAGGATATTAAGCAATGCCCTGGGCCATTAGGAGGGAGGGCATCTAATAAATAATGAAGGGAATAAATGGAAGACATTTTCCAAAGAACATTATATTTAAATCATTAGGGCACAGTAATTAGCTGGAGGAATTAATACAGATAGCATGGAAAGATGCTAGAAGTACTAACAGGACTATGATGATGTCCAAGGAAATCAAATCTGCCCCTACCCCAAAGATACAACAAAATGCTAAATAGTATAATTGTCCCATAAAGCACTGGATTAATTGGATGGCTGCCTAATATCTCACAGATGTTTATCACACATTGCAGATAGTTGGAACAACCAGCAATGGGGCCCATGGGCCAAATGTAGCCCACTGAAGCTTTCACCAGCTTGCACAGCAAAGTGTACTTACTTTCCCTCTTAGTTTCCATGTTGCCTGCTGCAGGATGAGCAGGCGAGAAGAAGTGAAATGACTGAAATCAACAGGAGAAGACATCTAGGTCCTGCAGGTCTAGGTCTAGCTAGACAATGTTGCATTGTAATGGTCTATACCATGTTGTAATGGTCTATACAGTGGTACCTCAGGTTCAAACACCTTGGGTTACAAACACTTCGGGTTACAGACTCCGCTAACCCAAAAATAGTACCTCAGGTTAAGAAATTTACCTCAGGGTGAGAACAGAAATCGTGCAACAGCAGCGGGAGCCCCATTAGCTAAAGTGGTACCTCAGGTTAAGAACAGTTTCAGGTTAAGAACAGACCTCCGGAACGAATTAAGTTCGTGACCAGAGGTACCACTGTACTATGTGCCCAAGACGGGGGAGGAGATGGGGGACGTGATGTGACATTCTTTCCAAGTCAGATGCATTTTTATATCATTACTGTGATGCATCATATTTTGGTGTTAGGAGCTGAGGCTGAGTATTATTTTCGATTTAAATGGTAATTTATACTGTACTTGTCCAGTTTCACCACCTGAGGCAAAATGGAAATGTTCTGTTGCCTGCACCCCCATGCAGTGCCCTTCCACTACATATTGGAATGTCCCCGTCAGTGAGAGGAGTTTTCCACAAGCCCTTGACACTCATGTTCTCTGCCCCATGGACCTGTATCTTGAAAGTATAAGTGCTTTGACTTGTTTCAAAGGAAGATTTGGCTGGCTTAACATTGGTTTCACATTCAGTCTGCCATAATATATAAAATTTCTAGCATTTTAAACCAATGTAAAGACACAATTTATCTGTGCAACAGCACCTGTGGCTGTTCTTTCTCTGCAAAGCGGAACACTCCTCAGTGTCACCTGGTGAAACGCTCATCAGCTCGAAATCACCTTTTGACACTGAAGTCATCATTGACTTCCCTTTGATGTTTTCAATTAATTTGCGGCAGTATTTGTCTGACGATATTGGTACTCCACAGTTCTGGATGAAGGGGTGAGGAGAATTCCTTAAAGCAAAACAATTTGCTCTTTCTTTATTCCACATATTGAGGTGGGGGTGGAGAGGGTCTCAGGAGTCAAGAGAGGCTGTGTAGCATCTTAATAATGGGAGGGTAAACAGAAGGTGGCAAAGACATGCCTGTAACCAAATGCAAGAATGACTAATAACAAGGAGATGCTGTCTATTCTAGGTGCCAGATTCTTAAATGCTGAGTCTGGCAACTTCTGTGAAGGAAGCCTCTAGCAATAGGATCATCAGGAAAAAATGTGCCCTTTTGTTTGAGATACAGCTTGGCAATTGTCTTGAGGGCAGCACAATGAACTAAAACAGGCAGACTCATTACGTTTATATGTACATCGCTCAAAACAAAAGATCACATGTTGTTAGGAGAGTTTTATTGTGTTGTGTCACACAAAGAGATTACCATTTTGATTGGCATTTGTACAGCTTGATTGTTTGTTTTATGGACTTTGATGGCTATGGGAATTTGTAGGCCACACATTTCATGCCTCTAAGGCCATTTCAACCTATTGGATGCAGCTTGCCAGGAAGGTTTTTCAAAAAGAACCTCAAAAATCCCAAACATTTCCAAAAAACCCTACAAAAAACCTTGTCCCCCAAATGAGGACAGCGGGATTAAGCAGCATATGCATAATAACGTCAACATCACCCTTCAAAGGGCATCAATGGTGATCCTTGTTCCCTGCAGCTTTAACAATTTACAAACTGGTGGTTAGAAAGAGATACCAATTTACACTCCTGGAATGAAACACCACCATGACAAACATTTTAGTAAGAACAATTTTTAATAATTTAAGTCCTCTATTGGAAGAGGAAAGTAAAAGAGAAAATTGCATGTAGCCAATTAAGAATTTATGAACAGCTGAATACACACAGTTTATTTATTTACTAGAAATTGGAGTGGGATATTTTGCTGCCTCTGTCACTAAATTAATCACTTTCTGTCTCACCTACAATCAATCTTGATAATTATAGTTCAAGGTAATGATGCAAGGCAAGTTAGAAACAGAATTGCCATCACAAGGGTGTGTGTGCTCCTCAGATCCCAAATGTTTCGATTTAATTGCGTTGGGTTTTATTTCCATTTTTGGGGTACACGTAAATTGCTTCTTCCTCAGAACAATGAGGTGATGTAGAAAATATATAAAGACATGAGTAAATGCAGCAAAACATCTCCATTAACAACTCTAGTCAAATAGAAATGATAAAAGAAGAGCTAAAAGAAACATTAAGCAATAATATGACTAGTTATTTCCAAAAGAACAGGTATGTTTTAAGACTCCTGGTGCATGATATGTCCAGTGATAGACAGCCATTGATAAGAAGAAGAGAAGAGGAGTTTGGATTTGATATCCTGCTTTATCACTACCTGAAGGAGTCTCAAAGCGGCTAACATTCTCCTTTCCCTTCCTCCCCCACAATAAACACTCTGTGAGGTGGGTGGGGCTGAGAGACTTCAAAGAGCCCAAGGTCACCCAGCAGCTGCATGTGGAGGAGCAGAGACGTGAACCCGGTTCACCAGATTACGAGACTACTGCTCTTAACCACTATACCACACTGGCTCTCATATCATTCATTAGTGGTCTATTTCCTTTCTTTTTTATAAATGATTGTTAATAATGATCATAAGACTCCATTGTGACCGATTGACTATTTTACCTGGAAGCCGTAAGGAAAAGAAATTCTGCTTCAGGCACCTTTGAGGACAGCATAGACTTCACAAGTGAAGACAGAAGGTCTATTATTCCTTTATTTTATTTTGTTTGAAACTATTGGAGTGGGGAAGCAAAACAGGGAATTTAGGAATGGGATAATTTGTGCTGCCTCTTCCATATTAACTGTACAACAGAGAAATGATTTGTGAAAAATGCACATCAGCAAAAATGTCGACATTCCATCAGGGAAAAAGGCCATTGTGATTGTGAAGGAATATCGGAGCCAAAGGTGGATTTCAGTTGTGAGAAATAATCTCTCTCAGGGCAGATAACTGGCCTTGCAAGCTCATTTCCTAACTGCTTACTTGAAGAAAAGAAAAGTAGGTAAACTGTTTTAAGACCAATTGACTAAGTAAGTTCATTCTTCCTGCGTACCATTTGATCACCCACGACTTTGCATGTCTAGAGTTTAGAGCAGTGGTTCCCAAACCTTTTCAGCCCACTGCCCACCTAGTTCTGTAAATTCATCCCTAGTGCCTATTATCTTAGCCTAGTGGTTTGCACAACCCATTGAGGAAGTTAACACACACAAAATGCAAAACAGTAACAATTAATTGCACATTTACTCAAAATCCAATTAAAACAATTCAGTGTAATTAATTCAACAAAACTGATAAACTTGATCCATTGATACCAGTTTGTCAAAGTCTGGTAGTCATTTACACTTCCAGTGTGTCTAGCTCTTCTCTTGCCTGCCTTTTCGCACCCCCCCCCAGGTAATCCTACTGCCCCCACTTTGGGAACCACTGGTTTAAAGTATGAAGATGACACAGATTAAATCCTGAGGCTTTTAAAATGTAATTTCTTTGCCTCAACTCCCTCGTAGTTACTATAGATTTACAGTGGTACCCCGCAAGACGAATGCCTCGCAAGACGGAAAACCCGCAAGACGAAAGGGTTTTCTGTTTTGGAGGCGCTTCGCAAGACGAATTTCCCTATGGGCTTGCATCGCAAGACGAAAGCCCATAGGGAAATGCTGGCGGTCGGGAGCAAAGACTTTTGCCCACAGCCGGCCTTCAGAAGAGGACCTCTTCTGAAGGCCGGCGGGGGGGCAAAAGTCTTTGCTCCCCCCCGCCTGCCTTCCCCCCCGCCTGCCCCGGGCGATCTTAAAATGCTGGCGGGCGGGAGCGAAGCTTTCGCTGCCGACCCCCAGCATTTTGAAATATCCAAGGGACAGCAGAGAAGTCTCTGTCCCGGGGAGATTTTAAAATGCTGGGGGTCGGGAGCGAAGCGTTAGCTGCCGACCCCCAGCATTTTAAAATCTCCCCCTGTCCCGGGGAGATTTTAAAATGCTGGGGGTCGGGAGCGAAGCGTTCGCTGCCGACCCCCAGCATTTTAAAATCTCCCCGTGTCCCGGGAAGGTTTTAAAATGCTGGGGGTCGGGAGCGAAGCGCTGCCGACCCCCAGCATTTTAAAATCTCCCCGTGTCCCGGGGAGGTTTTAAAATGCTGGGGGTCGGGAGCGAAGCGCTGCCGACCCCCAGCATTTTAGAATCTCCCCGTGTCCCGGGAAGGTCGGCAGCCCGACCCCCAGCATTTTAAAATCTTCCCGGGACACGGGGAGATTTTAAAATGCTGGGGGTCGGCAGCGCTTCGCTCCCGACCCCCAGCATTTTAAAATGCTGTTCCGAAGGGGGGGCGGGGACACGTGCCCCAGCCGCCCCACTTCGGAAAGCTGTTCCGAAGCGGGGCGGGGGGGGCGGGGACACCTGCCCCAGCCGCCCCACTTCGGAAAGCTGTTCCGAAGCGGGGAGGGGGGGCGGGGACACCTGCCCCAGCCGCCCCACTTCAGAACGTTGTTCCGAAGTGGGGAGGGGGGGCGGGGACACCTGCCCCAGCCGCCCCACTTCGGAAAGCTGTTCCGAAGCGGGGAGGGGGGCGGGGACACCTGCCCCAGCCGCCCCACTTCAGAACGTTGTTCCGAAGCGGGGAGGGGGGGCGGGGACACCTGCCCCAGCCGCCCCGCTTCGGAACGTTGTTCCAAAGCGGGGCGGGGGGGCGGGGACACCTGCCCCAGCCGCCCCACTTCGGAAAGCTGTTCCGCAGTGGGGCGGGGGGCGGGGACACCTGCCCCAGCCGCCCCACTTCGGAAAGCTGTTCCGAAGTGGGGAGGGGGCCGAGGACACCTGCCCCAGCCGCCCCACTTCAGAACGTTGTTCGGAAGCGGGGAGGGGGGGCGGGGACACCTGCCCCAGCCGCCCCACTTCGGAAAGCTGTTCCGAAGCGGGGCGGGGGGGCGGGGACACCTGCCCCAGCCGCCCCACTTCGGAAAGCTGTTCCGAAGCGGGGCGGGGGGCGGGAACAATTTCTGAAGGCGGGCAGGGGGCGAAAGTCTTTGTCCCCCCTGCCTGCCTTCCCAGGGGCTTTTAAATCGCCCCGGACAGCGGAGAAGTCCTCCGCTGTCCCAGGGTTTTTTAAAATGCTGGGGGTGGGAAGAAAAGCCCTTGTGCCCCCCCAGCCTTCAGAAGAGTTCGGGGGACAGACTGTCCCCGGACCTGGTCTGAAGTCGGTTTCCCTAGGAACGCATTAATTGATTTTCAATGCATTCCTATGGGAAACCGTGCATCGCAAGACGAAAAAACCGCAAGACGAAGAGACTTGCGGAACGAATTAATTTCGTCTTGCGAGGCACCACTGTACCTGAGGTGCTCAGATGACTAGCTGAAATAGCCTTGTCTACTATCACTTGATTTCTGATTACCTCTCAGCCTCATTGAGTGAACCAGATGGCCTCATATTATTTCCTACTTTCCTTCATTCCAGGTCCTGTCCTCAGCAATAGAGGCAGCCACTTGTACAAATGCATAACATAATCCCACACCCCAAAACCTTCCTACCTTTGCTTATGTTCAGCAAGACCAAGACACCTAGGCATTACCCACTAAGTTCTGTTGATAACTAAACTTTTAATGCAAGAATTTGGATCTATAAATGCAAATTCATTCACATGCCAGTTCATTCCAGATTGCAACCAAAGTGGCATATTGGCAGAAATCTGCTCGTGCAAAAGACCTTTTGAATCCAAGCTAATCATTTTTCATTTATGCACTTCCTAAAATATACTGAAGGCTTTGCAAAAGAATGAAATAAACATGCTGCTCTCTGCAGTCAGTTACAATCTAAACATAAAATAGGCCAAAGGCAAGAGGAATAGGGAAAGTCAAGCAAATGTGGAATGAGGATATTCAGAAATGTTACGTTTCAAGCTTTAGATTTTTGAGAGACTTGCACTGTGAAATCGACCATGCATCTCAGATCAAATTATGGAGCAGTGTATCGAGGTGTAGTGTAGGTTAGAGAGACAATGTTTAGAACTGTTTTCTGGTGGCATCTTATGCCTTGATGATCTTTCCTACATTGCCAGAACATCCTCTCAGGCTTATTGGTGATCTAGTGAAGAAAAGGGTATGCATTTCTACCTTTGGTGGAAAAGTCAACACCTTCTGGAGCCAGATATTTGAGGAAATCAATCGGATCACTCAGAGGCATACCTAGGCTCCCTGGCGCCATTGGCAAGCAGCTGTAGCAGTGCCTCTGAGAGCATGAGGCCAGAAACTCAAAAGGTTTGCTTTTTGTCACCATTCACTGCTTCCCCTCTAGCCACTCCAAGCCAAAGTAGAGAGGTGCTATTTTCGCGCATCCCTGGGTCTGTGCCATTGGCAGGGCCAAACTGGTCAAGCACTAGGTACACACCCCTGGGAGACAGACTAAAGAGTTGGAGTTGACAGAATATGTCAACACAAGAAGTTAGCTTTCTTCTGATGGTTGCAAGGCTGGTCATTACATGGCTTTGGAAGTATCTAGAGAGAGCTGCAACAGAGGTTTGATATGAGAAATTATGGTTCATGGCTATGCTGGAAAAGATTACTCAAATTTGTCTTCATAGGGGGACAAACAAAAAGGACACATTCTGTGCATTTCAGTTTGATTTATTAAATATATAAATGAGGGGCTAAATGCCCCCAGCACTCCATCAATATATGCACACCTGTGAAATCCCCAAAATGTTAGTATGGTATTTTTGGAATTACATGCTGAATCACTCTGATCCTTGCATGGGAATATGATGACAAAGACTAGAATATGCTTTTGTGAATGCTGATCTTTTAATTTTTATTTGCTGTAATCTTATTTTGTATACTCTTTAGAGGAAAATCTAAATAAGAATTACTTTTTAAAAATGTTTTTTTTTTAAAAAAAAAACCACAGCAACAAACATTTCATTGATTCCTTTTTTGCCTTTTTCTCAAGAAAGGCCTTTGATGCAAATATTTGGCGGCTTGGGATTTCTGAAGTAGGACTTCAGAGGATTGAAGTGGAGAAACAAAGGCTGCTTGCCAGACTAGCTTAGCTTCCCTGGCAGCACCTGCATCTGAGAAGTATCTGGGATGCTTGGATGTGCTTCTGAATAATCTTTCCAGATAGAACCACCTTCTGACCACATGCGAGAGAGGGGAAGCATCTGTAAAGTGATACCAGCTGGCAAACAAAGTGAATGGGTTACATGCTGGGCATGATCATGCCTGTTGTCTGTCTTTTTTCTTTGACCTTATCAAGTTCTTGACGGCTTGTGTGGGCAGCAAATCTCAAACTCCAGATTAAACTGAAATGCGGTGGTTCGTAAGTCAACAGAAGACTTTATCTCAAAACATGAATCCAACATTCAAGTACAGGATATGAAATTTAACAGCAGGGAGCTGGATTAAGGCCAACTGCTATGTACAGTGTTAAAAAAAAGCATATCCCCATCTACAGACATCAGGCAGCTTTTCTTCTTCTCATGCCAACTGCGCCAGAGGACTTGAAGTTTTATGTGGCAGGAATGTTCTGATTATTTGGGGGCAGACAATGGCTCGGCTTAGGCTGAATATAATAAGGGAGTAAGACTGCATTTCTCTGCAGGTTTACCTAGGAATATGTTTCTTTTAACTCAGTGGAGTTTACTTCTGAGTAGACTGTCTCTCTCTCATACACAAATCCAAATAGAAGTGTGTCTCTCTGTGTGTGTCTGAGCAATGATAGGATGGTTCTTTGAAAGTTTTATTTTAAAGGTTCAATGCTTGTATCCAATGCTGTGTGCCTGGAGTTCATGCAGTGGGCTTTCAGCTTCCGATCATCCAATCCTATCCCCATGCACCCACAAAATCTCCACTACAGGGGTCCTCCAGAGCAGATTGTAAAATTGTGCATGGGTGGGTGGCTGCAGGGGAGAGGAAGGGAAAGTTCTGCTGCACCCATGGACATGCCTTTTTACCTTCGCCTTTGACACTAGAGAGGTATATTTTAGGCTTCACTCTATATTTGGTATTCTTGTATTCTTTGCTTTTTAAAAAATGGCTCTTAATGTTATATTTTAAATAGCCTGCCCCTTCTATCCTTGAGTGGGGGCAAATTTGCCACACCCCAACTCCCCTGGGAAGAAGACTCAAGAAGGTTTTGTCCTGGAGAGTTGTGGAAGGGTCAGGTGAGCCATCAGGTCCATCAGGTGGAGTAATAAGTCATGTTTTATAAGCTGGCTTTGCCACTCCACTCTTTTCTTTGCAGCACCCCCTGCCTCAGCAGTATGGGCTTAACTAGTTGCCTGTTTGAAGGTTGAGAATTTTTGAGGGGCAGCCCCTCATTGGCCCTGGGACTCCTCTTTTTCACCTACTCCATGCTTCTTGTTCTTGAAGTGGTGTTCTTGACTGGTTTAACTGGCTTTCTGTCTGGTGGGAAAGGCAAGTTAAGAACTGGTTTGGGAAATACCTAAGGCATTATAGAGTTAAGGAGATTCTTTGTCACTCCACAATGCCTTGACATTGAGTTCTTTGCGGTGCTTTTGGGGCTTTGCTTGACAAGTACATCGGGGTGGTTCAAATTCCTCCCAATCTTTAGCTGCAGGGCCCCAGGTGGAGCTTGTAAACATGCCCAGGAGTGAGGAGGCATCTGATTCCTGCCAACTTAGAGAACTTCCCTGATGAGGCAATATTTTGATTCTGCTAATTATGTTCATTTGGTTGTTTGCAGATCCTCTATGATGTTATAGTTGAAAAAAAATATAACCTTTTACGCCACAGTTATGGTTTCTTGACTCTGTAATGTATAGAGACTTTCAGAATGTGGCAAACCTATGCCCATAGCAAGTGTCTGAATAGTACAATTTTGTGGAAGGAGAGTGGAGGTATGACAATCCATTTATATATTTATTTTTTGAACCTCTAAACCACTCTTCATCAAAATACATCCCAGGGAATTTACAAACATTAAATAAACAGTTAAAATTATAAAACCTGCAGCCAAACAACCTATCAACATTTCTAAACCCCCCTCAGAAACAGTAAAGCAATAAAACAGCAGCAGTTCATATAAACCGGAGGATCTTGGACAATCCAATTAAATTCTGCCAGATGTGACTTAACTTGGTGCCAGAAACCCAATAATGTAGTAGCTTATGTCCCTCCAGGGGAGAGAATTCCACAGTCAGACCACCACTATGGAGAAAGCCCAACCCATGTTACTATGCAGCAATCCACTTCCACGGGTGGGACAATGAAAATAACTTTCCCTGGTGATGTGTGGGCTGGGGCTGGCTGATACGTGAAGAGGTGCTCCATCAAATACTTGGGTCCTGAATCATTTAGGACTTTATAGGCCAACACTAACACCTTGAATTGGGCCCAGTGACATATATAGGCAGTCAATGCAGATCACACAGAATGGGTGTTATATGACTCCATATAGATGGTCCTGTCAAAGTTCTGGCTGCAGCCTAAAGATCCCAAGCTGTCTTCAAGGATAGTTCTATTTAAAGTGCATTACCGTAGCCAAGAGATGAGGTTACTAGAATGTGAAGTACTACAGAAAGGCTGTCATAGTCCAGGGACACCAGGGACATGCTGGTGCTGGAACAAGGTGCTTTTTGTTTTTAACTATGCACTGGCACCACCAGGACCACAAGTAACAATGTACTCTAAGAGTACAGGTAGCATTCAAAACTGCTCCTTCAGGAGAGTTGACTCTGGTTGGAACATGTCATGCATCTAACTTCCAGACACAAGAATAGCTTGCCAATAGGGCCTCTGTCTTGCCAGGATGCGGCTTCAGTTGTTGTATAGTAGTTTGCTTGAGATTATAGAAACTGTACCTTGCCTTGAGCATTTCATGATGGAGAGGTGCTTAATACATTTGAACATAATAATAATGATCGAGTAATAGAGTTCTGGTTAAACAATTTCAGGCAGCAAGATAGGAAATAACCTGTCCTGTTCTCAGTAAGCCAATGGCCTGACTCGAAATAGAGTAGACTTTTGTAATTATGAATATGATATCCCTTTCATCCATGGAATTGCACAATTAAAATGCAGTGCTTTCTCTGTGTAATCTGGCAAATTAACATGTGCACTGACTGGCAAATTATCTCTAAACAGCATACAATTCTTAGGAGGGTCCAAATACAAAGAGATGGAGTGAAATGGGTTGACAATTCTTAGAGACATTGGAACAAAATTCACTTCCTTGGTTTCTCCAAAAGGTCCTTAGTTTAAAGAATACCTTCTGACAGTTCTCAAACCTCACACAAGAGATATCCATTTTTACCTTCTAAGGATAAAATAAGCCTGTCAGATGAAAGTAGGTATGATTCATCCCATTTTTACCTGTCTTTACAAGAGTAGTTTTTACTCCATTTGAAACTGTCTGGATACTGAAAAGAAAGATCATCATGAAATTGTTCAACAGACCCTGACATTATTTGGATGGCATTAAGACAATAGAGTGTAATGCAATGCTATGTCTGGGCCTTTGTTGTACTTCCATCCCTGTCCCTTTTCAAAGGATGGCTTACACCTTTAAAACCTGTAAAAGCCTTTGTAACTTAGAACAGATCCTTCAAAAGAATCTGAGTCATGTTCTTTAACTGTTAAACAAAGTGTATTACTCTCCTCTTCTCTTTCAAAGAATTCATCTTTCTTACAGGAAAGGCAAAATGGTTTATCTGTCAAATATTCACTTGATGTGAATTGATGTTTTAAATGTTTTTATGACTAATGCATTGCTTTAGATCACTTTCAGATTACTTGTCTATTAAACACACAAAGTTTTCAAATGTGATGGACATCTCTTTACTGAGTATTCATTCAGATTTGTTTAGGGGGAGATCATATGTCATTTCATCATGCAATTGTTATCCCAAACTTTTGGGTGGGTTGTCCATCACTTTCCTTACTGCAAAAGTCCTTTAAAAAGAGAATATGTTTGTTGCACAAGACCATCAACCCCATTTGAATTGTGCAACTTGAATTGTGTGGTTAGCATTGAATAGGAGACTGAGAGAAGATATGATAGCCATCTTCAAATATCTAAAGGGCTGTCACAAGGAAGACGGAGCCAGATTGTCTTTACAAGCTTCAATATTTTGACTAAATACCAGGAAGAACTTTCTGACAGTAAGAACTGGTCAACAGTAGAACAGAACCCAAGATAGGTGATGGACTCTCCTTCCTTGCAGGTTTTAAAGCACAGGTTCAATGGCCAACTGTCTTGGGTGCTTTAGTTGAGATTCCTGCATTGCAAAGGACTGGACTAGATGACCCTTGGGGTCCCTTCACTTCCAACTCTACGATTCTATGATCCCACTTGCAAAACAGTGACAATCTGAAAGCACCCTTAAATTGTTATCCACCCTGCACTCCCTTTTGGGAGGAAGGGTGAGTCATAAAAATAGCAGGGAAGTCAATATTAATTTATTTTATTCTGGTACCAGATTAAAACCCTTCTATTCACCAAGACCTATAAGGTTTCTAAAGGCTGGTTGTGATCTACTGTGAAGGCAAATTTGTATATGAAACGGGCTGCCCATTTTCATGCGTTCTTTATCTTTTTAAATTATTTGTATTAACAGTAGGGGTGTGCATTTGGTTAAAACTTAACATTTGGTTCAACTTTCACCTGTCCCAAAACAAATTCCCACTTTGAAGCTAAGGACTCCTGCTTTACAAAATGCTTAGGTTGAAAATCTGAATACACTTTTGGATTTGTTCCTAGTCTCTGCTAGGGATGGAAGTATCTATAAATTTCAGTTCTCTTTATGTCTCATTTTCCTGATCTTACCTTCCTCAGATGTAGTTGGACAGGCCTGAGTGATATGGCTGTGTTGCCTAGACAACAGAACACCTTGCACCCAAAGATATGCCTAATCTCACCACTTCTTGCATTTTGCCAGCTGCTTTTATCTGGTTGTGAACTTCCCCCACCTTTTGCCATCAAGGCAGGTTGTTATAGGTTTTAAAGATTTGTTATAGATGTTATGTTCTATATATATGTTTCCTATTTCTTATTTTTAAAATTTGATATGAGAATCAAAATATATAGATATCAAAACAAATACATTCTCTCTTTTTTAAAACAAAACAAAGCAAAAAACCAAACCAAACCAAACCTACAGTTTTGTAAGATGAAATATATTTATTTTGGGTAGAATATTAACCTTTATAGTTTAGCCATTGAAATGAATTCTGACCAAGTGACAAATACAGTGGAACCTCGATTTTCGAGCGTCTTGGAAGCCGAACAATTCAGAACCCAAACACCAAAAACCCAGTGAATGCTTCCTTTATAGAACACATCTCAGAAGTTGAATGGCTTCCGAGGTGCGTTTCTCCATTTTCTCAATGGAATTTGCTGACCGCCCATTGCTCCTCGGTTGTCGAACGTTTCAGAAGTCGAACAGTCTTCCAGAACGGATTATGTTTGACAACCAAGGTTCCACTGTAGTTCTTTACAAGCACAACTACTGGGCTCCATACTTCATTGACATGACCAAACCCATTTGGGGTTTCATTTTATCACTAAAGGAATATGCTTATCATTGGGAAGAAAAGGTGATAGCTTTGGAACAAGAATGGCTGCTGGGTATGTAATATACCTTTTAACTTGCATTTCTTTGATGCCTTAGGTATAATTGTAAATGCGGGATAGAAGAAATAAATAATGTACTAAGGAGAAAGTCTCACTGAACATAGGACGGCTTTAATGTTGAGCAAAACCATGGAGCATTGTTCTATGCATTATGAGAATTTGCTCTAACTGCAGAAAAGTAACTAGATTTCTTTAAGAATGACAGGAAAAGTTTGGGAAAGCTTGTTAGCACAATTGCTTCCTTTTTAGTCATGAAATTGTTTCTTTGTAGCCCCCTCTTCATATTGGTTGGAAAATGTGAAAAGTACATTTTTGCACTATGAAAGAGCAACAGCAGACATAGGATTTGGTTTCATTTTATGCTAGCAGAGCTCATTGAAGATCAGGTTAACAGTCAGTACAGGAGGTGATGTAATTTCCACTGGTGTCTAGATAGCAGTACTATAACGGCAGGAGCCACAAAGTCTTCCTTTCTTTTTTTATGACCAGCACAGATACACAATAATTTTTAAAAAACCACTGGAAATCAATTGCCATGTTCTGTCCCATCCTGCTTTAAGTAAAACCACAAACTACTGAGATAGCAGAGCAAAAGATACACAGAAAATGCCAGGTATTGTCTTTTGTTACACAGCAGTTATATCATAAATGGTATATTGAAAGTATTAAGTGTCAGCAGGGATGCATTCTCCATCAAATTATCTTTTATTTTATGGAAGGTAGAGCCTCTCCCTTAAGTCAGTATAAAACATTTACAGCACCTTTGCCATTTCTTTGTGTACCGCTGCATTTGGGAAAGATGCAAGTGACAAGTGAATAGAGACTTATAAATAAAAGATTATGGGCTCTATTGTAACTTTATAAGCCAGAGCTGTGTTTGTGTGTGTGTAAAGGCACTCGACCACTGGCAGCTCCTGCAGGCATTTGCCCTAAAACAGCCAGACAGAAATGCCATTGGGAGGCAGGGCCTATTAAACTTGAGAAACACCTCTTAAGGCTTTGCATTCTTTGGAACTGCAGTATCTGTTTGCCCATTTCCTGCCAGTGCCAGAGTCTCATCCCTACTAAGAAGTCCACCTTACTCTTTCTTTCTTTCTTTCTTTCTTTCTTTCTTTCTTTCTTTCAAAAAAAGGAAGTTCCCAATAACAGAAATACTTAACTTGTAGCACATACATTACCACAATACCCAGCATTCTCTAATAGAGAAATATTGTCAAGGAATGATCAACAAAAGCCCAAATCCAAGCATTTGATAATCAGGATTTTGTTATCAGGTGCATGATAGATCATTAGGAATGTAAAGTTAGTTATGGGGCCACCAGGGGCCGCATTGGAAGATGGCCGACAATAACATCTCTCCAACCCACACGAGGTAATTAAGAGGCTGTGATGGGAGTATGCAGCCTCCCTGCCCCCCCAAGGGAATGGGGGGGGGACTGCCTTGCCAGCTGTGTCCATAATTCACCCCCGGATTTGAAAGAAGGGGGCGAGGACACTTGGCACAAAGCCCTCGGGTGATGTCGGCTCTCCCTGATGCTGTCTCTAATCACGCACTGGTTCGCATTAGATGAAACATATAATTGGAAATATATAATTGGAAAGAAGCTAATGCACATACATCAAGTGAAGATCGGGAGTAAAGACTGCTGATTAATGGGATCTCTGTGTGTGGAGTGACGGGTTGGACAAATAAATCAAGTGAAGAATCATCATTAAAAGACTGGTATGTTGGAGTGAAACGGAAAGGGGGGGGAAACCTTTCTTATTTTGTCTTATGTGAGTACCAATAACCCTCCCCTCCAGAGAGAAGAATCGTTGCTAATTACTAATCACAAGCAGCAGCTAAGAACTGTGTGGAAATGAATTACTGATCAAAGAGAGGACTGGCGGAAACAACAGGGAATTGAAAGAAAGTTCTATGACGCAGTTAAAAATGGACTTCCATTAAGACAGGCTTGCTGGAGGACGAGGGAGAGGAGGACCAGGGTCATCGGAATGTGAATGTATGGTTATCGGAATGTGATCTTGACCTGGCAGGTCCCTCTGAGACATAGAATGGCAAGCCTGTAGAAATCAATGGGCAGACTGTGGGAATGTTTTTTACGGAGATGTGGAAATGGCGTCTGTCCTTTATGTGATATGACCTTTGGAGAGTGTAAAATCCACACAGAATATGTTTGTTTGCAACCCGCTTGTGAAGATTATCAGAGATCACAAAGAAAAGAATATATGATAACAACAAGAAGATGAGGAAAAAAACCAAAGAGACTATCTGGACAGAACTGGATAGAACTGTTTAATTAAAGCAGCAGCAGCAAGAGCGAAGTTTGGATCCCTTTCAGAGCTTGAAGTATGGGTACCCCCAACAAAAATTTGGCTGTATAATTTGGAATTAATGTGATTTGGAATTAATGTGATTTGATTGGCTTGTTAATAAAAAATATATTTTAAAAAAGGAATGTAAAGTTAGGCCCACCATGTAGATACCGATGTGCACATTCCTGTCAGTGCCAGCCAGAAGGTGGCCGATGGGTGCGTGAAGGTGTATAAGTAGATCTCCTTGCACATGGACATGAACCATGACTGGCCAGAGTTCATGTGCCTGTGAGGAACCCTTCATTCATACATGGGTATGTCCTCTTCAGGATGACACTGATTGTATGTCAGCTAGAGATTGTGGCAAGTATCCTTGAGGGAACGGGTGGACAGTCTTCACGCTTACTGGATCTACTTTGCTATTTAATAGAATCCCAAAATCTGCCAACCAGAGCCAGCTGCTAAAGACATACAGTTAGAATTAAACAGCATAAAGACTCTGAGTGCATTCTGAGTCCAGGCTGGCTTTCTTCACTTCAGCAGACTACATTTGGTGAGGAAAGATGTTCTGTTGTCACTGTTGTCAAACAATTTGGAGACAGAAACTCTTGTCAGGATCTACTAGTAGATTCCAACGTACTCAATGGACTACTGTAATGTGCTCTATGTAGGGCTTCCCCTGGGATTGGTGCTGAAGTTGGAGCTGCTGCAGAATACTGTGGCCACCTAGAGGTGCACCTCTGCTGAGGGAACTGCACCGGTGGCCAATCATATCCAGGACCATGTTCAAGGTCTTATTGTTAACATATAAAGCCTCAGACAACTTTGAGTTAGGTTACCTGAAAAACTGTACAGACTTGTACATCCAGATAGATCATCTACTTGGAGCACCGCACCCTGCAAAATTTGTTAGGACAGTGAAAACTGGAATTTTTTGCTGATGCCCTTGTACTGTGAAATGTCCTTCATTTTGCCACTAGTTACTTCAGACATCTTGTGAAGACTTATATTTCCCTGACCCACAAGATTGGACCCTGTTTTTATGGAACTGAATCCCTGAATGTTTTTGCTTCGTTCGCTTTTTTTTAAAAAAAAAACACACATAATTTTTATTAACAGGCCAATCATATCACATTATTTCAATTCACATTGGTTCCAAATTATACAGCCAAATTTTTCAATTTTGTTGGGGGGTAACATACATCAAGCTCCATACATCAAGCTCCGAATGAGGATCCAAACATCACTTCTATTACTGCTTAATTAAACAGTTCTATCCAGTTCTATCCAGATAGTCTCTTTATTACTTTCTTCATCTTCTTATTGTTGTCATATATTCCTTTCTTTGCGATCTCTGATAATCTTCACAAGCAGGTTAGAGCAAACATCGTCTGTGTGGGTTTTACACACTCCACAAGTCATATCTCGGGACAGCCGCCGTTCCCCTCCTCCTCCAAAGATTTATCTTCGGTCTGCCCTTTAGTTTCCCCAGGCTTGTAAAATATCTCATAGAGGGCTCTGCCAGGTTAAAATAAAAATCAATCATCATTCACATTCCAATGAGTCCTGGTTCTCCTCCCCCCGTCTTTCTTAAACAAGCCTGTCTTGCGGGACGCCATTTTAAACTGTGTCATAGAATTTTCCATTCTCCGATATTTACCAATCATCTCTTCATTCATCATTAATTCATCCCACACAGTTTTTAAATTCCTGCTTATGATAAATAAAATACGGCGATTCTTCTTTCTTCTTTCTTTGGGGTGGAGGCTTATTAATACTCACATAGGGCAAATAAAATAAAAGTATTTTCCTCCACCCCACCCCTTCTTCTCTCCAAACATACCAATCTCTTAATGGCGCTTCATCGCTTGATTTATTTGTCCTCTCTCGCCGCTCTGATCCCAGAGATCCATTAATCAGCAGCCTTATCTCTCGAACTTTGCTTGACGTATGTGCTTCAGCTCCTTTCCAATTATATATTTCCAATTATATTTCCGAGCTAAAGCGAACCAGCACACGCAGATTGGAGATGGCGTCCGGGAAGAGCCGACTTCACCGAGGGCTGTGCCAAGTGTCCTCTCCCCCTTCTCTCAATTCCGGGGGTGCATTATGGCCACCGCTGGCAAGACTGTCCCCCCCATATCCTTGGGGGGTCGGGAAGACTGCATACTTCCCATAGCAGCCTCTTAATTACCTCGTGTGGATCGGAGAGATGTTATTGTCGACCATCTTCCAATGCGCCACCTGGTGGCCCCCCTGCTTCGTTCGCTTTTAAATGCTTATACATGTTTTTATATTTCTGTTCTTAAAAAGCGTGAAACATTTCTTTTTTAAAAAAATGAAAGAAAGGACCAGGAGGACTGCATCAATAGGAGTATAGCATCTAGATCAAGGGAAGTAATAGTGCCACTGTATTCTGCTCTGGTCAGACCACACCTGGAGTACTGTGTCCAGTTCTGGGCACCACAATTCAAGAAGGACACTGACAAACTGGAACGTGTCCAGAGGAGGGCAACCAAAATGGTCAAAGGCCTGGAAACGATGCCTTATGAGGAACGGCTAAGGGAGCTGGGCATGTTTAGCCTGGAGAAGAGGAGGTTAAGGGGTGATATGATAGCCATGTTCAAATATATAAAAGGATGTCACATAGAGGAGGGAGGAAGGTTGTTTTCTGCTGCTCCAGAGAAGCGGACACGGAGCAATGGATCCAAACTACAAGAAAGAAGATTCCACCTAAACATTAGGAAGAACTTCCTGACAGTAAGAGCTGTTCGACAGTGGAATTTGCTGCCAAGGAGTGTGGTGGAGTCTCCTACTTTGGAGGTCTTTAAGCAGAGGCTTGACAACCATATGTCAGGAGTGCTCTGATGGTGTTTCCTGCTTGGCAGGGGGTTGGACTCAATGGCCCTTGTGGTCTCTTCCAACTCTATGATTCTATGATTCTATGATTCTATGATTCTATGACTAGTATTAATGGCCTTTGCACGTTGTCCTTGCAAAGTCAAAACTTTTCTGTGCGTTTCCAGAAATACAGTGGGATCCCTTTTTTGTAAACACTATAGACTACTGGGGAAATGAAGGAGAAAAATATAAATAAGTACTAGGGAACTAGTTGTACTACATGAATATTTTATAACTGTCTATGTAATATGTCTGACAGTAACCAAGCTACATGTAGCTGGCATCTATCCATGTTGCTCCATCACAAGGGAGGTACAATGCTTTTAGAAACAAGAGTATAACTAGCAAATGGAAATTTATTCTGCACAATAGCAGCTGGTTTCAGGATGGTATTTTCTCACTAATGATGCCTGATTTGTCACAAAAAGTTGTACATATCTGGCATGAATATGGGTTTGTGAGCTCCCCCATTTTTGAAGGATCTTGTCTGGGAATCTTTTTAAATCTCTCTGAATTATAAATAGATGACAATCAAGTACAAATATACTGCAACTATCCTTGATTCAGGGATGATGATGGTACATATGGGGCACATCCAAAGACACTGCTACAATGCCATAGCTAGATCTTTACCTAGAAATAGATAAGTTATTTTGTTGCCTTTGCCACTAAGTAGTACTTCTGCCATGTATTTAAGGCCCACATAACAAGGTACATGAAACAAACGTCTGTGTGTCAGTCCCCACTTGGGCATGCCAGTCTTTCCTACCTCCCTTTGGTTGATGTTTGGGGCTCTTCTGACCAGCTGTGAGTTCTGGCTACTAAAAACCAACGGACCAGTAAGCAGTCGGCACTTGCATGCCAGCAAGGAAATAGACTCTGAGAGGTTCTTCTTTGGTCCTGCTACTTTCTCTGGGAAAACCCGCTGTTTACCGCTAAATCGGAACAAACGTCACCCCACAGAAAACCCAAGTGAAAACAATGAGACAAAAGAAAAAGTTGTTGGAACCATGCCTCTCGCCCGACAAACGGATTTGTGGGTGAGCCCTTTGTGACTTGACAGAGGGTTTTCTCAGCAATTGTTCCCACCGCCAAGATCTGGCTGTCACCAACATTACCAAACCTTAGGCACCAATTGAAATTTTCCTTTTTCATCAAGCCTTTGGTATTTTAAAAATTAGTCTATCTAGTGATACTTTACAGATGGCTGGGGTTTTATTGAGCTGTCATGAACAGTAAACTTTGTTGATTCTTCTCCATGTTCTATATTGCAGCTTGCCCTGAGATAAGACGAAGGGTAGGATATAAGTTTTAAAAACAAATCTATTTATGAACTACACTAGATGCTTGTTTGATTCTGGTCTTCTGTGAAGATGCTGGGACGTTTCCTTTTTGGGGGAATACATGAGGGTGCTGGTTTTGACCTTTAAATATGATTTTGCATTACAAAATATTTAAGTAATGCTAGAAGCCTAGGTGAGTTTAACTTAAAGCCTCACTTCAATTAGCCAATAAATAATTAGCCACTTTCATTTCATATACAATAGCCAATAACTATGATGCTTCAAGAGACTTGAAAAGATCACCTAGACAGGTAAATCAGCAAGTATTGGAAGAAGTAGATATTGGCAGGATTTTTAGAGTTTCAGTAATTGGAAGAATATAGCCTATCTCTGCTAGGTCTTCTTCACATCATGAGCATTTATATAAAATCTTTGGAAACACCAGGATAAAATCAGTTTCTCTTCTGAAGCATGCCAATCAAGTTTGCATGCATTTCGTCTTCTTATCTGTATTTGATAGAGCTCATTAAGGAAGGAAATAGTTAGTGATTTTTGGATTTAGTGAGAAAGAACTGTTTCATTTCTCTGCTAACTAATTCTTGCCAGCATTGGTTAAATTAATTCTCAGCCTCTTGGTAAAATATAGGTTTACTGAAAGACAAACAAAAAATCGCACGGTAGGCATGAGAACAAGACTTAATTCTGGTGTACATATTCAAAATGACAGCAGCAGAACACTTTTGGAAATCCAGCTGAGCAACAGTTGTTGGAACCCTACTGAGACCTCTCCATCAATTTCTAGTGATTCTCAGAAGGAATGCATGAGTCAAACTGCAGCTGAATTTTGTGAAAAGGAAAAAGAAACAGCTTGAAGTACTGCCTAATTTTACATACCAAATAAGTGACTAGGATGGAGAGCACAATGAATTTACTTTGCCAGTACAAGCTATGATGTCATATGCTGGCATTGCAAACCAATCCAAGGTGCCATACCAATGAAACAGTGGGAGTCAGAGCTGCTATTCTGACATCCTCCCAATATCAAATGTGACACACAAACATAAGGCAAAGCTCTTGGTACAGGACAGAATTGAACTGATAACAAGGACAAGGAATTATGATGGTGAGTGAGGCAGCTAGGGAGTTTCCTCTAAGGTGCTTTGATTATCCTTGAATCACACACAGTGGTACAATCCTAGGAATTGTACCACTTCAATCATGGAAGTAGGGCAGCTTATACAAACAAAAGTCCATCACATCTATGCTCCCTGCATAAAATCAATGGAGGAAGCCATTGCAAGTATATCAGTTCTTGTGTCCAAAACAGGGCACTATACTTGAT
Organism: Podarcis bocagei; assembly: GCF_964188305.1. Lineage (NCBI taxonomy): Eukaryota > Metazoa > Chordata > Lepidosauria > Squamata > Lacertidae > Podarcis > Podarcis bocagei. Next base: position 30,508,318 of record NC_138127.1, on the reverse strand, counting down.
AATGATGTTTAATGGATCATTAGCTGAGGGGCGCGGGTGGCGCTGTGGGTAAAACCTCAGCGCCTAGGACTTACCGATCACATGGTCGGCGGTTCGAATCCCCGCGGCGGGGTGCACACCCGTCGTTCGGTCCCAGCGCCTGCCAACCTAGCAGTTCGAAAGCACCCCCGGGTGCAAGTAGATAAATAGGGACCGCTTACTAGCGGGAAGGTAAACAGCGTTCCGTGTGCTGCGCTGGCTCGCCAGATGCAGCTTGTCACGCTGGCTACGTGACCCGGAAGTGTCTGAGGACAGCGCTGGCTCCCAGCCTATAGAGTGAGATGAGCGCAAAACCCTAGAGTCTGGCAAGACTGGCCCGTACAGGCAGGGGTACCTTTACCTTTAGCTGAGGGATTAAAAATAGAGCTACCCATAGAATAATGCTGTTATACAAATCTATGCTGAGGCTGCAGTTGGAATACTATGTACAGTCCCAGTCACCTCACCTGAAAAAGGATATTGTACAGTTAGAAAAAGGGACGTGGGTGGTGCTGTGGGTAAAACCACAGTGCCTAGGACTTGCTGATCGCATGGTCGGCGGTTCGAATCCCCGCGGCGGGGTGAGCTCCCGTCTTTCGGTCCCAGCTCCTGCCCACCTAGCAGTTTGAAAGCACCCTTAAAGTGCAAGGAGATAAATAGCTACCGCTTTATAGCGGGAAGGTAAACGGCATTCCATGTGCTGCGCTGGTGCAGGCTTGCCAGAGCAGTGATGTCACACTGGCCACGTGACCCGGAAGTGTCTGCGGACGGCGCCGGCTCCAGGCCTCTAGAGTGAGATGAGTGCACAACCCTAGAGTCTGACAAGACTGGCCCGTACGGGCAGGGGTACCTTTACCTTTACAGTTAGAAAAGGGCAAGCAGGGTGATCAAGGGCAATTCCTCTGTGATGAACATCACAGCATTTAGAACTTTTTAGTTGAGAGAAAAGGTGAGTAAGAGGAGACAGGATACAGGTTTATAAAATTATGCATGGTGTGGAGAGAAAGTGGATGGATAAAAGCTTTTCTTCCTGTCTCTCACAATACCAGGACATCCAATGACACTGAATTTTGGAAGATTCACAGTATATAAAAAAGTATTTCTTCACATCATGAAACTATGGCACTTGCTCCCACAGGAGGCAGTGTGGCCACCAGCTGGAGTGGCTTTAAGAGAGTGTTTGACAAATTCATGAAGAATAGGGCTATTAATGGCTTCTAGCCACAATAGAGATGCTCTGCCTCCACTGTTGGAGGCAGCACGCTTTGGAAAAGTGAATTCCAATGGCTGAGAATCACAAATGGAGAGACTGCTGTTATGCTTGCAGGCTTCTAATAGATATCTGGTTGGCCATTGGCCTGATCCAGCACACTCTTCTTATGTTCTTATAATGACTGTAAAATTGCAAAGCCTTCTAGGGGCTAACTAGGTTTTTGCTCCAGGTGAAGCCTCCAGATGGGTGCCAAAGACACCCAAACCTTTGTGTGTGCACGCAAATGCACATGGGGGGGGGGGGGTAAACTGGGACTTTGACCAGGGTGAAATAAAGCCCAGTTTCATCCCTAAAATCGACAGGATGAAATCCACAAAATTACTAAGCACAGAAGGTACAGTACTGAAGTGCTATTTTTCTAGGGAAAAAATGTGTCAGAAGTTTACCATGAATGCCTCCCTTGTTTTCTTATAATGACAATGGCTGAAAAAAATCCCTGGTTACACTGATACATATCACAAGTGGGGCATACTTCTGTGCAAGCAGCTTTGGTGCCTGTATCCCTGATTGGACCAGGCATTGCATTACAGGTTGATGCTATATACATAGCTCCAGACAGCTAATCAGTAATAGTGTCCATTAGCTGTCCAGAAGGAGGAGGCGGAAGCTGGTTTTAGTTAAACCACAGAGCCTAGGACTTGCCGATCAGAAGGTTGGCGGTTCAAATCCCTGTGACGGGGTGAGCTCCCGTTACTTGGTCCCTGCTCCTGCCAACCTAGCAGTTTGAAAGCACATCAAAGTGCAAGTAGATAAATAGGTACCACTCTGGCAGGAAGGTGAATGGCGTTTCCATGCGCTGCTCTGGTTCACCAGAAGCAGCTTAGTCATGCTGGCCACATGACCCGGAAGCTGTATGTCGGCTCCCTCGGTCAATAAAGCGAGATGAGCACCGCAACCCCAGAGTCAGCCACGACTGGACCTAATGGTCAGGGGTCCCTTTACCTTTACCGAGGGCCACCCCAGTACATTTTGGTGCCTGAGGTAAACCACAAAATGGTGCTCCCTATCCACCAAGGAAGAAGAGGTGAGTGAAGATCTCCATTGGGATCTGCTGTCCCTGTGGAATTAGCCACCTAAGGCGGTCCCCTCACCTTTCCTCATGGGTGGGCTGGCCCTGTCTCCCAGTCTTCCTTCCCACTGAACAACTGCTAGAATCGTTGCTGATGAAGTGACTGAAGCTGTGAGTGAACAGACCTTTCTGAACTGGAACAATGCATTGCAGTGCCAGGCTGGAGCTTAGCATTGTCGTTCCAATTATTTTGGAAAAGGAAGAGATATTTTAAGATGGAACAGCAAGCAGGCACTGGGACCATGAGGTAGCTGATGCTATAGAGTCTTATGGCAACATAAAGGAACTGGCTGGGAAAGTCCGTATTTCCTAGAAGTTCAGGTGTGCAACCTTATAAAGTGTGCCTTATGACCTCCAGGATTCTCTCACCCTAGCAGGATTTAGAAAGGCCACTTCACAGCAGTGTGGCTTTCTATGAATATATTCTCTGTTTATTGCCAGGATCACTTCTAGGATTGAAGTCTGCTAGAATCATCAGCATGATACAAGAATACATTGATTGTATGTGATAAACCACTTTTTCAGTCTTAAACTACCTACAGTAAGTAATCCTGCTGGACATCACTTAATAGCATGGATACTCCCAGTGTTTTATGCTTCAAGTTATGTGAAATGTTCAGCTCTTTGTGTCATGTTACTTTGGATTTTGTGTTTAAGAATAAAGAAGGGAGAAGACAGGGAGGGGCAGAAGACACTTGCTACAGTACTGCTTTAAGATTTTCAAATAGCCGACTTCCAACCGTGACAAGCTTAGCACAGCTATTAGTCTGGCTGATGGCAGGTTCTCTCTTTTTTGACTCAGTTGCTAAACCTGCTTTCAATACTCCCCGTGGGTTCTAGTTCAAGGACTGGATGAGTGCACAAACAACAAGTTCAGTTACCAGATTTAATCTGTCAGGTGCAAACAGCTGTCAGATCCATCTGTGGGACTTTCTCAAAGGGGGCAGACGTTTTAAAAAAACCCCCAACAACACCAAGATTCTTTAGTGTCACTCTTGTATTCCCCAAAATGCATGAGAACTTCACAGTGAAGCTTAAGTGACTAGCAATATGGTGAAATGTTTGCATCATAAGATAAATAGCAAGATGCAAGTGACAAAGCCAGCCATTCTTGGTGCCGTCGCTAGTGCTGTGCTGTGCCTTCCACAAGGGCATTTGTTGTCACTTTCCCTTTGATCATCTCTGACATTCCTGCGATGGAAACTACCAAGCCATTGCCAACTTAGTCTTGTACATGTTGCATGAATTAAAATGTATTCACTCTGTCATTTCCCTCGGATCGCTCACTAGCTGCTGAACTTATATTAAAAAAAAAACCAGTGTCTCTTATGCCTGAGCCGATTACCCTCCTTTTTAAAGTTTTACCGCTCTTACATGAATCTACACATTGACATTAGTTTAGAAATTGAATTAAAAGGACAATATTTGTTTAACGTCTACTAAAGGTTTAAGGCAAATTGCTAAACCATGTCACTAATGGCCTAAAACTAATGCAAATGCTAGAAACACAGAATAGAACGATCAAAGCTGCAGGGAGCAAACTAATGATCTGAGGGAGTTCTTCCGGGCAGAATATGCTCTGCATAATCAGGAGCTGTCCTCTGCAGTTTCATGTCAGCAAGTGGTCCACTGGCACAAGTCTAGTTTGCAGATGGACTATTCCCCATCATTAAGGGAATGGGGGAAGTCCTTGCCTGTGCAGAGAAGCACTGCCTATTATAGCTCCTGAGTGCACACTGGAATTGTTGGCTGAGTGACAGACTGCAATTCACAAACCCACTTATGCAAACAGATTGGTCTCTCTGGAGTCCTTAGGGGTGGGGAACTGCACAGCCATAGAATCTCTTTTGCATCAACCAGTGGATGACATTGCAGACAGTCTAGACATAGATCACAACCAATACAATGTGGCATTTGAGGAGTTGGTAAAGACCTGGTTTTAACAGTGTGTGCACAGATATAAAGGTTTATTTATCTTTTTACCAGGTTGGTGGTTGAAGACCAGGCCCCTCTTTATCTGAGGTGGTTGGCATCACAACAAGCATCAGCTCACCTTAAATCTCAAATTGGATGACAGCAAAATAAAAGCTCTCTCTATATTTATTGGTGAGGGCATTTCCCATAGTAAGCTGCACAGCTACTTTTTGACCAGGCCCCACTGGAAACTGCTTAGATCAGCAGTTCTCAACCTGTGGGTCCCCATATGTTGTTGGACTACAACTCCCATCACCCCTAGATAGCAAGGCCAGAGCTCAAGGATGATGGGAGTTGTAGTCCAACAATATCTGGGGAACCACAGGTTGAGAACCATTGGCTTTGATGTTTTAATGGGAATTGCTACCGCAACTTCCCTTGAAGACTTCCATAGAAATGATTTTATGGCTCACACAAGTAGATGACTAACATATCAGCCAGCTGAGATACTATATTTTATCAACCAGTTCAAGGGTTGCAATCCTATACAGACTTACCTGGAAGTAAATTCCACTGAACTCAATGGGACTTATTTCTGTGTTGACATACACAGGGTTGTGTTCTCATTGTCCTAGGCCAGGGGTCTGCAACCCACGGCTCCGGAGCCGCATGTGGCTCTTTTACATCTTTGCCGCGGCTCCGGGGCGGATACTAGCGAGGGGAGGAGGTGCATTGTGCGCCCTGACACTCCCCACTGTGGCGGGTGCTGTACTGGCTGTGATGTCGCATGGGGGCGGTGCGTGCGTTAGTCACGCACCATCCCGACGTCACCTTCCCGCCAGCTGTCAGATCGCGGCTCCGGAGATATATTTGTTTTAAATGTTGCAATGGTTTTGCGGCTCCCAGTTGTTGTTTTCTTCAAGAACGGGTCCAAGTGGCTCTTTTTGACTTAAAGGTTGCAGACCCCTGTCCTAGGCGAAGGACACCAGGAATGCTTAGCTAAGTAGTGGACTTACCAAAGTTCATCAAAATGTTCCTCAAACTATGGAGACAGTTCTGTGGTTTGTCCAATCTGGTTTCTCCTGTTTTAGTTGCTCAGGATGTGGTGCGTGGGCACTTTTGAATTATGTTTCTAGTCTGGAGATTTTCTCTCTTTTAACAAACAATAGGGCCGATGTTGAATAAGACAATCACGTCTAAGTCAAAAGGCACCAAATGTGATTGTAGCTAGTCTTGTATTACAAAATGGATTTCTGATTCGCTCTTGTTAAATTACACATTAACCAAACATTAGGTCATCTTGTAGCTCTGCTTTTCTTTGCATGTAGGTTACAGACTTGAAAGACCAAGACAGCTCTCTGTCAGGCAAGAACCTTGCCACACATTATTTTTGGCTGGGCTTGCAAGATTTCTTCCCTCTTCTCTCATTCGTCTTCAACCAACACAAATAAAAGAGACATGCCAATATTTATGTTCCTCAATCTCCACCCCTCAAAATGACCAAACTGGTGGGGGTGGGATGAAGGGGAAGACCGCTTGCCCCATGCAGACAATTTATAGAGCTGAGCAGATGTCCGAAACAGCTGACAGGACGTGAACATTTTTAAACAGTAACAATGCAACAAACAAGTGGAACAGAATTTTCTTCCCGGCAACGAGTCTGCTCAGCCAGAAAGTTCAAGGAGTTAACAGCAAAACTGCTGCATATATTTAAACTTTGTGCTAAGGGTCATGTAAACATTCCTTTCCCAGACACTCTGCTGTGAATACAGAATCTCACTGACCCTGCTGTGTCTTCCCCTATAAGATTTACCACAACGCCATAACAAAGCTACACATTGTATATGTCAAAAAGGAAAGGATATTTAAAGGGGGGGGGGAGAGAGACACCATCTTGCTATTTAAAGAAACTGAGCCTGTTTTTTTTTTATCAGTAGCATGTGAAGCAAAACAACTGAGTGACCAATCCTCTATTCAAAACATTTCCCCTCTTTTTAAGTACACATCATGTGGACATTTCTGCAAACTCCAAGCTGTCTTCTATTCTCCAGTGAAAGTGTGCCTTAATATATATGAGTTGTCATGGACTGTTATGTGGGAGCAGCATGTATCACAAGGCTTGTAGGAAAGGAACCATCTTGAACCATTACCAATAAAGTAAATTGTACTGTTAGCTTGTCTGCATGTTCAAGGCAATATATCGCTCTTCAGATGGAAAGCAGGGATGAAGAGGTAGGTGGAGGGAAGGAAAGAAATGGAAGATGATGATTTAAAATTCTAGTCATTTCGCTGTTGTCCTGAAGAGATATGTCATTGTCAGGCACTTCATCCGTCAAACTGTATTCTTGCGTTAGACAGCAGTGGGCCTGTGGGAGATTTCATAGTGTAGGAATTTGGGGCGGGGGTTGTTGTTCTCTTTCCATGGTCAGGCTGCGGTAGCAGCAGGTGCAAAGTCATCACAACTCTATTAGCTCAACCATGGATGGCTATAAAGACATGCTATTGTCCTCAAATTGCATGTCAGCTCATTACCGGGGGAAGCGACTTGTTTCAGGCTTTGCCCTTTCTCTAGGAAAGTTGCATGTCCCTGCCAGGTCTCTTTCACAAAAGACCTCAACACAGAGAGAGAAAGAGAGAGAGACAGAGAGAAGAAGAGAGACATCAAACACTTAGCTGGATTCCAACCACATTCCACTCCTCTAGCCTCATAGAGAGGACCTGAAAGGCTCTTCTGCTCTTATTTCACTCCTGACAAAAGCTGAACAATGGAGTGGCTGTTGGCAAGGCCCCCTTTCTTCCCCCTGTTAAGAGCTATATGCATTATCTCAGGAATCTCCATTCATATTAAGATAATGCCCAGTCACTCTCCCCTTGTTTAGATTACAGCTCAGCCTATCCCAGACCACCTCTCATTTTCTTTTCTTGCCTGATAATCCTAGGCTTTAGCCACTGAGCTACCCCAGAACTAAACAGCCTAAATGGGAAGATAATTGCAGTAAAACTAATGCAGCAAAGCCCTACACACAGATGTTGTGCCTTTCTCCTGCCTTCTGATCCTAAGCTACAGATTTGGTTAGCCTTCCCAGAATGCATCAGTGAATACCGTCCTGGATCCAAGGAAGGAAAAGGTTTTATCGAGAGCACCATTAACTATTCCCAAAGTGAGAATTCTTAATAATCAGCCTGTCTAGTGATCAGCTTCAAATGAATACTTGCATACTAACCATTTATCCTTATTCTTACTGTGAAGGATTGGCAACCTAGTTTGGCTGGAGAAGCCCAGTTTAGCACAGGCTTTTCTAAGTCATTATGAAACTGGGGTGGGGGTGGGGACTGACACTATGTATGGGGGGCCAGTTGTTGAGAAAGGCCATGGTTTGCCACTTGAATTTACATGTCTTGAATTAAAAAGAAAGGAAGAAGAAAGAAGGAAGTAAACAAAGATTTCTGGATACAAATAAACAAAATATAACAACATACTTTGTTTGGGTTTCACATAATCCCAATAGGATTTCATTTGTAAACCTTAAATGCCAAGGCATTATGGTGGTGACATCACTTCATTCCAGTTGAGGAGAAGTTAAAAATGTGTACTTGATTTCTTAGAATTCAAATGGAATAAAATACATAAACAGTGCAGTCCTATACATGCCTACTCAGAAGTAAGTCTAATTGAGTTCAATGACACTTGCTTCTAGGTGAGTATAAGATTGCAACCTAAGAGAGAAATAAAATTGCCTTTTAATTTAACATTGAAAATGCAAAAAAGTGCTTATTTAAATCATAGAAATACCTATTATAAATGAGAACTCTGGCTTGTCATAGAGGAGGAAAAATGTAAATCATTTCCTACATAGTACGTGCAGAAGGATACAATCTACTTCCAGCATCTGACGTGTTAGTAAATAACGTCAGCAGAGTCTATGCGATGCGGTTTGCAATCATTTACTTAATTACAAAAATATGTGCCACAGTTGCCGAACTTCGCTACTGTCATAACTTTCCTTGAAGTTCAACCAGCCAATGACAGTAAAGCTGTCAGGTAGATTAAAGAGGGCTGCTTGTCATTGCTTCTGGCATTTATGTGTAATATGCAAAATGCAAACAAGCATGTCGAATTATTAGCCATATTATTAGTGTTATCCCTGCACATCTTGGACATCTGCCTTTGCAATATGGGAGAGAAACTAGATAGCCATATTGACATTGATGAGACATAACTGCTCAGGTTCAGTTACTAGCTTTATTCGGGTGCCATTTCCTCCATGTAATAAGATCAAATGGTGAGAGAGCAGAGCTGACTTCATGGAACATTCACATGGAGAGAGACAAAGAGGTGTGGTCTTGGTAGGTAGATCCTTTCATGGATCACTGCCTTGCCGTGGCGAAGGGGCTTGAATAACTCAGGGAAGCTATGAACTATACCGAGCAGGGCACCCAAGATAAACAGGTCATAGTGGAGAGTTTTGACCAAACGTGATCCACCTGGAGGAGGAACCAGCAAGCCACTCCAGTATCCCTGCCAAGAAAACTCCATGGACAAAGACAACAGGTAGTGTGTACCAAGGCACAAACAGATGAATGACCAAAGTATTCTCAGCTTAGATTTTTAGTATTATGCATTGTATTCAGTGAAGTTTTACTCAGAGTAGACCCACTCTCAGGAGTGTGGAACCTGTCCCCCTCCCAGTGATGTTCTTTCTGACAAGGCACCCAAGGCAGTCCACAAATTTAAAGTATTAAAATAAAATACAGATATAATAAAACTTGCAAAGTTGGCTGGGCAATGGAGGTGAAGGGACAGTCTGAATGGAGCAGATCCTTATGTGGTCTTTGCTTCTGTCGCTCTCTTCTTCCATTTCACAAACCAGATGGTGTATGCTGGCTCTTTGTTGGCGAGAAGTGGGCAGTCTGACTGGAGCAGGCTCTGGTGCTGTTCTTATCTCCCTCGCTCATTCCTTTCCTTCCAATGCTGCCTATTGGCCCTGTGAGAGGGGTGCAGTTTGACTACAGCAGGTTCTGATGTTGCCTCTGCCTCCTTCCCTCACTCTCTTCTTCCTTCTCACAAGGTAGATGGCATCCATTAACTCTGTAGTGGGGCTGGGGAACCATCTTGGTGGAGCAGGTCTTGGTGTTGCCTTTGCCTGCTTCCCTTGCTCTCTTCCACAGGGGATGATGCAAATGGGAGTCCAGCAACATCTGGGGCCCCCAAAATTCCTCACACCTTTATTTATTACAAAATAAAAGGTGTCTAGGTGGAGACCACCCAGCAGGTGCATCTAATTCTTCACCATGAGCCAGGCAATGCCAACGAAGAAATGGGGGTGGGGAGAGTTCTGCAATAAGTATGGTTGCTAGGTTTCTTGGTCTTCAGTATACAGATACATTGCAAATAATAGACCTCCATTTTGTCATGTAACTGAAAGTAGCCATTTTTGGTCTAGCTTTTCTTAATTATATTTTAAAATAAATTGGAATAGATATGTACTAGCAAGGATTTGCTGGCTCCCCCCCCCAAAAAAAAAATCATTATTAGAGTTTCTCCATGTACCACCATTCTAATCCTTGAGGGGAGAAATGGAATTTTGATGATTGCTTTCTATTAGATCCCGAATATGTCTTTCTACAGGCTATGCCTTTATAAAGCTTATGGAAATACTTAAACCAGTATGTGCAGTGGTTTCATCGGCAAATGGCATAAGTAGCTGTACGGTGCATTAAATAGTGAGCATAAGACTGATTGATGTCTGCATTGGCTTCCCTGAGCTTGACAGTAGTTTTTGTGTTATATTTTAGTTCCCCGTGAGACAACTTTCTCTCTCTCTCTGCCTTAGAAGAGTGTCTCTCCAGATCCCACACCATGAATTTGGAGCTTGACGGGGGAGTGAACTGATGTCTTAACAGTAAATTGTGACAGAAAACACAGTAAACTCTTGACCCCGGCAGCTCTTATCACAGGCAAGTGGAAGGAGGTGTTTTATTTTTATAGTTACAAGCAAGTTATCTGAAATCTCAATAGGGCTGAAAAGGGAAATGGATACTAAATTATTTTGGATTTAAACTGGCCATGATTCTACGTTATTGTGTAGGCTTAGATCATTTGCCTTTGCAAAGCAAAAGTGTGGGATGCTGAAGAATTGGGATGGGAACTAATGTCACAGTAGTGGCTGCCAAAAGCAGCTGACTGTCTCCTTCTCATTTCCTCGCCCTGGTAACATTTAGTAAGACAAAATGCATGACATGTTCCAAATATGCTTCAACTTGACACCACTGAGTGTCACTTGTGGGGAGCTCACCATGGTGTTCTTGCTGTTGCCATACTAAACTTTGTGGGGAAAATAGGAGGCATGCTATCTACTGGGATAGAGGAAGGAGAAAAGAGGCAGAAATGATACTGACAGCCCTGTTGTGTTGAATGTTGGGGTGCACAAGATGGCTGTAACATCTAGTTTCAACCTAGGACCTCTTTATATTGCAGTGCAGCCTCTCCAAACCTGGCGCACTGCAGATGGTTTGGACTCCAACTCCCATAAGCAAAATGGAATGATGGGAGTTGGGAATGATGGGAGTCCAACAATATCTGGAGGGAACCCTGTTGGGAAAGGCTGCTGCATTGTGATATTGTTCAGTTATACACAGTCTAAGATTGTGCATGTTTCCTGGAGAATGTAGAACCCCTATCAAGATATACAGATTACTCAAAGCCTGTTGGAGATTATGCTTATTTGCGTGTCGAGGTCCCCAAGCCACCCCCCAAATAACTCACAACGCACACTTAATTTTTGTTTAAGGTTTTTGGCATAATTTTGGCCAAAACTTTATTTAAATACAAAACCGTGAGTGGTTGTTTAGGCATTGGTTAAGACTATCTGTCCCCCCGCCTGGGGACAAAACTGATTTCCGGGCACCACCGAAAGACAGTGCGGGGGAAAGCAAGTCGGGGAGAAATGGAGCTGAGTCACAGACCCTCACCTCTCACCCGCCTGCTCCCCGAAGGCTTGCCGGCCCTAGTCCCATTCCAGGGATTGGACGAAAAGATGGCAAGCCCCAGGATTCCTTTAACGGAATTCCCTTTCCGCAGCAACCATGGAGGGGCAGGCCCAGCCTATCCTAACCCCTCCATGGAGGGGCAGGCCCAGCCTATCCTAACCCCTCCTCCACCAATTTATAACCAATGCCTAACCGCAACCTTACAAGTTGTGACGATTTGCTACGCAGTAGGCAAAAACCAAATGGCCCAGCCAATCAGCCAGATGGACAAAATTCCTACCAGGCCCCTGCCCCAACGGCAGACGACCCCATGACAGGCATAGCAAGGTCAATGCAACAACCCCTTACTCAAGGGCGGGTGGGCGGGTGATCCGTTGCACGCAGCAAAGAGAAAGCTCCAGGTTGCGTGCAGAGTACTTAAACATTTTACCCCTCCCACCAAAATTGCAACATAACTTTTACCCCAGCAACCCAGTGAACCTATCACTGCCCCAGGCCATCTTTAGAGACCCTGCCTGGTAACAGAGGGGTGGCTCAGCAGACCCCACCGCAACACGTGCTCTCCATGAAGGAGAACACGCTTTCCTGGAGAATGTACAATATGCATTGGTCTGTTGGGCTGTATGTATACCAGCCAGGAAAAGAGCCCAATTCCTTCTTTGAGGAAGGTTGTACTATAATGTGCATGTTTTCCGGACAATATGCATTGTTTCTAAGAAACAGTCCCTTGGTTTCTGTCTCTAGTTCACAGAGTCTTTTCAAGACTCCGGCACTGGATGTAAGGCCAGTAAGAAATCCCTTTAGCTAGCACAGTCTCATAAGTGAAGCCAGAAAATGTGAATTTATATTTATTTATTTTTAAAGCAAAAAGGGCAATTTTGAACAGCAGTGGCAGAATGATCTCTTTTGTCTTATATTTTTAGATCATTTTCAAAAACTATAATGGAAACCTATATGTGAAAAAAGAAGCTGGCCAAACAAAATAGAGTTGTGCATTCCCACTGGGGATGGGGAATGTGATGTTTCCAATTGCTAAGAGCCAAAAGTACTAATGGGGGTAAATCGTAAAGCTACTAACATAGAAAGCCTTGACTTTCGTTGACATGTTTGATGTGCGTTTTCACATGACCTTTTGTGGAACAGGTCTCAAACTTAAGCAGTTTTACAAACAGGGAGAAAGAAAAGAGGCGTGTAGAAGAACAAAGCAGAAGAGTAAACAGAGGGAACAAAGATATTTGAATCTGAATATCCAGTTAATGATTCAATTAGTTTTGCACTTTGTTAAACCAGGGTAATCCTTCTTTACCACCTCCCCATACTGAATACTGCTGAATGGAAGAATGCAAAGGTTCCTAAGAAAAACCATCCTATAAAAGTAAAATCTTTTGTAAAGTATTACAGCCCCCCAACCAAAGGTTGTTTTTTGTTAGCTGAAACTGATTATAGCAGATAGATAGCTAGATAGATACAGGGGTACAAATACATTATTCAGTCTCATCTAAATTCCTTTCACTATAAGCTGTTGAATGAACGCAGTTCATTTTAGGATTAGAGAGTGGGGAGCGAGCAATATCGCTTCCCCCTTGAAAGATATGTAAGAACCTCATAACCTCTGCTCAGAGCTTCTCCTATTGCCTTTTATCTATCAGTTATACATAATACCTAAGCATTTTTCTTCAGTTTTCTTTTTCTTTCTTTTAGTTTTCTTGCCTCATCCTCAGAACAAGGACTAGATTCTGCAAGTACTGTTTAAATTTGGGCTCACCGTAAACATGTGGAGAATACTCTGGGTGGGTTAGACACATGCTTCCCTTTCCATAATTTTTGGATTCCTTCTATTCAGGCCAAAAACAAAGACTCTGCAGAAGCTGTTACTAAGGGAAAGGGAGAGAAGTGGGTGAATTTAATTTTTTTTTATTTGCTGGGTTCCTGATTCTGCCTACCCTCCCACCCCCCACCCCCCCAAAAAAAATAATAATCAAGAAGGTGATCTAACTGCCTGGAGCAGGCTTTTAGTGGGCTATAGGAGAACCAGCCCCCTTCTTCTAGAGGAACATCTCATGAACAGAGTTCTCCACCACGAGTGGAGGATCCACTCTGGATCCAACCCACTAAAATGACAAATTTATGGACAGCTGTGACAAGCTCCTTGTTTCCCAAGGGCAAGTCTCACAAAAGAGTTTCTCATAAAAGTTTCTTGGAAGGTTGGGAAGCAATGCAAGAATAAATAAATAACCAATTTGCTATAAATGAAATATCATGAAAGCAATAATGACGATGAATAAATCAGGAAGAAATGAAATTTGTCGCTGTTAATATTATAAAATAATAATAGTGCATAAATCAAAAATCAATTTGCTATGAATGAAATATATCATTATTATTGATTGCTGTTGTTGCTACAGCAGTGACCAGAGAAGGAATGGCCATTGGGAGCAGCACAGAAAGAATAAACACCATGTTGTACCTGTAGCAATGAAACACATTTATCTGCCCCACCTGCAATAAAAAAAAATGTCTCTCCTGTATTGGTCTCACAGCAGGCGCTGTAACTCTCCAGGGGTTTGACATTATCCCCAAACATGTATTCTACCATTTGCTCTCGAGAAAGGTGGATGCAAAGTCCAATTAAAAACAACAGCAATACCAATAAAAATGTAACAGTTGTCTGCAGACTCATTGGCTGTCCAGTGCGTTGCACTGACTAGTGGAGATCAGTGCAGGATTGGGTTTGAGGTAAGCTCAGGGTGACATGACCATTTCTGAAGAATGCTGCCTGCTGACTGTGAGATAAAGTAAACCTTGTCAGGCCAGGAAGGAAGCCCAAATCTGATGCATCTTAAGTATAGCCAAGGTTATTTTATACAAGGCTATGATGGCTGCTAAGTTGAGAGTTAACACCGCTCATTTGTATAACCACTAAGTAATGACACTGAGCAATTATTAAATCATAAGTGATGAGACAAAGTTAATGAATAGGTAGGTGTATGTAATGAAACAACTTGCTTATGTTAATGGATTACAAGACTACATCTCTAGAAATAATTAGATTAGTTTTCATGTCCTGTATTGGCAATATTTCTTTGCTTCACAGTCCCATCACTCCAAGCCTTGTCAATGATACCATAGCAGAATTCATTACACCGATAAAGTACACCGTAAGTCCAGTCTAGCTGCTATGCTTGATAAGGGTAGCTCACTGGACTAACGGCATTTAGTGCAACTACCCAAGTTTGATCTGCATGCTCAGTGCAAATGACATTAGACGTTTGGGAGCTTGTTAGAGAAAACAATTGCCAGAACGTAATTAGTAATGGTGAAACTTTCAGTGGTGTTTAATTGATAGAGAGTGCGGGCCACAAATAGCTCTGACAACTCTGCTTCCAATTAAACAGTCTTAATGAATGTCTGATTAAGTGTTTTGTGGATCACACTGAAAGGAGAGGAAACTCTACAAAGCAGATACATCTGGCAGTGAATGGAGTCCTGTATGTCTCCCATAGACTCATCCTTGTGCTTTATGTTTATGACAAAGATGGGTAGCGTACTAGTTCAAATGGGCTTTTTATAGTTGGTTTAAGTGCTTTTGCTACATGAGAGTTTAAATTGTATTTGTACATTCTTAATGTTACTTTAAACCGCTCAGAGAAATAAGTATTACAACTTGAACAAACAAATATTAGCTTTTAAGGATTGGTAAGAACTGAACATCTTGTTTTGGTCTTTGCTTAATGGCACCCTTCTATTGAAAAGGAATCCAGTGTTCTACAGCTCCCAGTTACAAATGGAATCTAGAATGGGGCTAAGCACTGTGCAAGAGCACATACATTGCATGCAGAGGATCCCAGGTTCAATATCACACATTTCCAGCTTAGGACCGAGAGCTGGGAAAGATCTCTATAAGACACCATTGAAATCTGATGCAAGGCAGCACTGAGATATATGGTTCAATGGTCAGACTTAGCCAATATAAGGCAACTTCATACGGGCCAAATATGTTTTGCATTTAGAACCTAAAAGAGCCTGCTGGATCAGATCAAAGGCGTATCTAGGCAAGCATCATGTCCTCACATTGGCAAACCAGATGCCTATGGGGAGTCCACAAGCAGGACCTGAGTAGAAAAACACTCCCTGCATGGAATTCCCAGCCACAAATATTCAAAGGCATACTGTCTCTGAAAGTAGAACACAGCCATTGATAGCTATGAATTTGTGCTCTGCACTGCTTGTCGTGTTTGTCTTAAACATCATATTTCTGTATCCCTCACCCTTTTGTTTTCTTTCCTCTTGTGTTACAGTTTTCCTCTTCTTGCTTTTCTGTGTATACTAGTAGGTGTTTTCCAAATGCTGTATATGCAAACTTATTAATAAACAAGAATTCTTTAAAATGAGCACAAAAACAATCAAGATTTCACTGAAATGAGGAAAAGCAGAGCTTCATTTTGCACAGGACAGTCCAGGAGCCAAAATGCAGATCAAACAACTCCATGATGGATCAGATATTTAAAGGGACGGGGAAGAAATCAAATCAGTTTGCATTTAAAGGTGAATATCTCATTTGTACTTTTGGAGACAATACACAAACCTAAACTCTGATTTCCATAAAATTCACACTTCTGAGTTTTGCAATGCAGTTCTCCAGCCAAGTAATGTGTACAAAACAGCATACACTATGGTAAAGTATGAATAAAACACACTTTACCATAGGCAATAAGACATTAGTAATCTCTCTCTCTTGAAAGTTTGAAAGCTATTTGGAATTAACTCCACTAATGAAATCATTCTACAGCATAAAATCCCTGCCCTGTGTTGATAGTGGATTAATTCAAGTGCCTAATACACTTGTGAGCTATTATTAAATAAAACACCAACAATGGCAAACAAGAGCCGTACAGGAAATCACTAGCTCCTTGTCTCACATTGTCATTGGGGGTCTGAGTTTTTCAGCCCAATTTAACAGCACCAAAGTGAATGCCTCACAGAAAGGAGCTTCTCTTTTCCTGCCGTCTTGTTTCTTAAAGCTGCAATTGTCTGATATTTGGTGCAGTAATGCTTTACATGCAAATGGCAGTTCACAAATGCTGGCAAATGCGACTAAATGCTTCTGACCCATTTTTAAATGCCTTTTGGTGCACTGCAGCATAGATAATTTAGACCCGAGCTGTTCTAAGTGCATACAATTAGATTTGATTTAGGTCAGCCACCCTACTGTAGGCCAATGAAACATTTTCACTTTAAATCAAAACAGAATAACCTCTGGTGCCAAACCTGTCATCATAATGCGGATGCGCTGTAATTCCTTTGTTTGTGATATGGGGGGAAAAAGAGAGATTTGGATCTATCAATCCTGGAGCAATTGTCTGGATTCCGTACTTTCCTGCCTTATTTACTGCAAAATTGCCTCTGTGATTAGGTTCTTCTCTTGCCCTATAATCTTTTGGTTATATCCTCAGGATCCTTGTCACTACTAAACTGGATTAAGTCCTTGATTCCAGATGAGATAAAGACTAAGAAGCTTGAGGATATAAAGATAAACATGTAGTCGTGTGTGTGTGTGTGTGTGTGTGTGTGTGTGTGTGTGTGTGTTTCAGAAGGTGAAATGTGTGAAGCTTTAAGCACACAGAGATGTGGGACAAATATAGCTTGGCAGCTGTGTTAAGCTTGTAAAGACTGACAGAATCCAGTAAAGGAAGTAAGCCTTTTAACTGGTGGTTTGGACCATTTATATAGCACTGGATAATTTTTTTTTATCTTTTCCTGTGCCTTAAGGACAATGACCTTGGCTGATAGAATGAGCCAAGCAACACAGCTCTGGCACTTTTCCTAAAATCCTTCTACAAAGTGACAGCCTGGTTAAAAGCAGAATCAGGAGGCGGGAGAGGAAGCAGCAGCAGCAACTACCAAGAAAAGGGCAAAGATCATCTACCCATTCCATATTCATAGTTTTGTTTCTATATCCCTTTTGTCACCACATTTGCACATACACAACAACAGAGTTTGGGATAAATGACAACGGCAAGAACATGCAAATGCAAGGAGAGTCCTGCTTGATCACGCTAAAGGACCATCCACTCCAGAATCCTGTTTTCCTAGTAGCTAAACAGATGCCTGTGAAAAGCCTGGAAGCAGGACAAGCAAGACTTTCCTGAGCACGATCCTAAGCAACTGCACTTTCCAATAGTGGAAGTAGCACATAGCCACCACGACAAGCAGCCATTTGGCTCACCCTCCGGGAATCTGTCTAATCTCTTTCTGCTTTTGTTGTTGTTTTTGTTTAGTCGTTTAGTCGTGTCTGACTCTTCGTGACCCCATGGACCAGAGCACGCCAGGCCCTCCTGTCTTCCACTGCCTCCCGCAGTTTGGTCAGACTCATGTTTGTAGCTTCGAGAACACTGTCCAACCATCTCGTCCTCTGTCGAACCCTTCTCCTTGTGCCCTCAACCTTTCCCAACATCAGGGTCTTTTCCAGGAAGTCTTCTCTTCTCATGAGGTGGCCAATGTATTGGAGCCTCAGCTTCACGATCTGTCCTTCCAGTGAGCACTCAGGGCTAATTTCCTTAAGAATGGATGCGTTTGATCTTCTTGCAGTCCATGGGACTCTCAAGAGTCTCCTCCAGCACCATAATTCAAAAGCATCAATTCTTCAGCGATCAGCCTTCTTTATGGTTCTTTTCTGCTTTTACCCAGGGAATATTATAGTGAGACAAGAAACCCACAAGGACATGAAGAAATACCTTACAGCCCCTTGCTGACCAACTTGAATTATTCATATGTTGTTGTGGGCTAATTAATACATGTAAGGTGTAATCCTAACCATCACTAGCTTGGGTACTGCATGTAGAAAGCCAATGAGTGAATCTGTTGCCATCCAACTGTTATTGTTTGTATTCCGGCAGCATCATTCATTAATGTAAGAGAAGATAGGTGATTTTTGCTGATCCCCTTGAAGACTGGGAGCCTTCCTCCCTCCCCCCCCAAAAAAACCCCAGGATGGAAGAGGGCAAGGGGGGCATTCAGAGCGAGAGGAATTTGTGGAACTTGCTTATGTTAGCAGGCACTTCCATGGGATCGAAAGCTATTCAATGAGCAGAACAGCAGCACCAGATTTCACCCATAGTATCAAGATACTTATCATTGAACAGTACAGAAGGTCACATCTGCTTGTGAAGTTGGTTATAAAATCATTTTACAGATTAGCCTGTAGGTATCTCCTACCTTGCAAAGATTTAAATGCCTAATGGTTAATTATAAAACATTATTTTGTGCACATTAAAAATAGCATGTAATTTATAGTCTTGTACTATTGGAATAGGGCCAAAAAGTCATAAACCTCCAAGAACGTTTGGGATAGCAGTCAAAGTGAAAGGCACATTTTGTGATTAGATGGGCCGAAGCTTCCAACTTCTTGTCATTCTAGAGAATAAAAGGGAAATGCAAAGAAAAAGAAGGCACAGATTAGGTAATTCTTATTCTTAAAGCGATGGCATCTAGTTTATGCATGGAAATTCAGCAAAGCTACATCTGTGCATGCTTGATTTTGCATGCTTGATTTTACATTGTTTCCTATTCAGCTGTATATGCTTTAGCCTAATGTTTCTATGGAATATAGTTGTAGATTCTACTTTATCTACAAATTCTTTGATTTAGGTCCATTTTATTCCACCAAGACCATTGAACTACAGTCATACCTTGGTTTTCAAACAGCTTAGTTCTCAAATGTTTTGGCTCCCGAACGCCGCAAACGTGGAAGTGACTGTTTCAGTTTGCAAACTATTTTGGGAAGCTGAACATCCAATGGGGTTTCTGTGGCTTATGATGGGCTGCAGAAGCTTTTTGCAGCGAATCAGAAGCCATGCTTTGGTTTCTGAATATTTTGGAAGTCGAACGGACTTTCGGAACAGATTCCGTTCGACTTTCAAGGTATGACTGTAATGGAAACTCTCCGAAGTGCAACATAACAGCAAAGTATAACATATCAATACTGGTATGGCAACATTCCCATTGGATCCACAGGTTTACGACCCCTGGAAGCAGCAATGAAGCTTTTTGATTTTACAAGTTACCGAAAAGCAGACCTATTGCTGGCCTCTGCCACCTTGCACTAATCAGATAACCCTCTAAGCAGCCTACTCCCCCAAAACAGTATTAAGAAATTTACCCAAACACAAAAATTCATTTTATGTCCACCGGATATTGCTCGCTCTAGAAAAGCAGGGGGCTCTTTTAGCTGAGACTTAGTTTCAGCCCAAATGTTTACTTAGGACTCAGGACTGTTTCTCTTTACCTCTCCACCCACAGTTAGATCTAGTCACTGGACCATGAAATATTTTGGTAGGTACTTGCTCCTATAGTACTTATCAATTCTAAAGTTGTTTTAACCAATCCATGCTCAACTTAGACAATTCTCTGCATTTTCCTGGCCCCTAAAGCACAAGAGGCCATTCTTTTGGAATATAGTGAAACTTTTGGAATTGTCCTGGACTGACAGTTCTAGTATCAGGGAATCTCCCTCTCTTCGTCAGGTTGATAGCAATTCCTAAATATCAGCAAAGATTGGGGTGACGGTAGCAATGGGTTATTTCTGCATGGCACCTCCCTGCTTTGATAGGCACAAAATGATGTAGACAGATTCAACATGGCAGCTTAATTTTATATGTCAGCTCTTCTCATGTGACTGACATACAAACTGGGAGTTGTTCAAATAATCAAACATTGGACTAATAAGGAAATAACAATGCACTACAAAATTCAGTAACCATATAAAATATTCCACAGAATATTCATTTGTGTTTTGAGATTGTTTCTTACAATCAAGTGGTAGAATAATTATAATGAAATAAAAATAAGCTTGGCCTTAAGAACATTGTATGATTTGCCTGCCCTTAAGAGGTCTATCTAGTCTGCTAATAGCAAGCGGTAATGGACTCCTTTTGATAAAGACAATGTGCACACATTTCTTATTTAAAACCCATAATCCCTTGAACTTGGGCTCACAGTGAGAGAAAGTGTTGCACTTGGGTTCATTTGAAAAGAAGCACTGAAATAATCTGCCTTGTTTCTGGATTCAGAAGCACTTGATGGACGTGTGTATACCCAAGTTTACTGCAAGTGCACACAGGACTGCAACCCTAGTTAATTAAAAACTCACACAAACATGAATTCTTCCCACCAACATGAACCCCCCGACCCCATTTCTTGCCACAAAAACAGCAAAGAATACTTTTGCTGTTCAGGTTAATCAGTATGTTTTTATGAGATGAACATTTCAAAGCCCTCCCAGAAAACCTTTTAAGCAGATGCTTGGAAATTTACTAGCATACTTTCTTTTGGAAAGTAGTAAAATATTGGTGGGTTAAAAAAAAAAAAGAATAAACTACAAGTCTTAACACCAAGATTGCTTCTTAATTTTATGTTTGTGCTTGGGTCTGCTTCCTAATTCCTAGTGGTCTCATTGGATTCTGCCCCCCACCACTACCCCAGCTTTAGTGTTATAAACTATCAAAGCAAAAGGTACAATTTGAAACCATTAAATCAGTATGAGGTACAGCACTGATTTTAACAACACATGGCTTACACCTAAACTGCCTAAGAATTAATGACACTACTTACGTTTCAGTCTTACATAATCCAAATAAATTACTTTTGCGTATTGTATTAAAACCTTGCTTTTCAACATAACTGGTGTGTGTGTGTGTTTGTATGTGTGTGTGTTTATATGATTTCCCAAATTGTAGTCAAATATATTATTACTACTTGAAATTAAGGAACTATTTTTAGATCTATAGTAGGTCAACATCCATAGGTGTGAGCAGGTTGACATCATCTTGATTACAATGTGCTTTGCCTTTGTGGAAAGAAACAAGTCTATCTAAAAATAGATGATAAAGTCTAGGAGTATCCTCCCCCCGGAAGTTCAGTGGCGCAGTAGACTTAAGCCCTATTCAAGCATTCAGCTTGATCATGTAAAGATACATGTAGGCCACCCTTGAACTCAGTGCTTCCCTCCATTCCTTGTCTTTAGTGCAAGAGTCCAAAGAGGGCTTCTAATATGAATATGGCTAGAAGCCCCTACAGAACTTTGTGCGGAACACACAAAGGATGGGGTGGAAGGGGTGGAAGGGGTGTGCTCAGCACAGAGGATGAGGAGAGCAGCACATGCGCACATGGCCCTGTACACACAATCAACTCTCTTGCGATCAGGCTGAATGAGAGATTCAGGTTAGGGGTTATTTTTATGCACAAAGGGAAAGGAATAACCCACTCTGACAACAGTCCCAATCCAAATCCCTCCCCTCACACTCCTCTAAAGGAGTGTGACCATTAGGTCCCCTGACCATTAGGTCCAGTCGTGGCTGACTCTGGGGTTGCGGCGCTCATCTCGCTTTACTGGCCGAGGGAGCCGGCATACAGCTTCCGGGTCATGTGGCCAGCATGACTAAGCCACTTCTGGCGAACCAGAGCAGCGCACGGAAATGCCGTTTACCTTCGAGCCGGAGCGGTACCTATTTATCTAATTGCACTTTGACGTGCTTTCAAACTGCTAGGTTAGCAGGAGCAGGGACCGAGCAACGGGAGCTCACCCCGTCGTGGGGATTTGAACTGCTGACCTTCTGATTGGCAAGCCCTAGGCTCAGTGGTTTAACCCACAGCGCCACCCGCGTCCCTGTCACAGTCCTCTAGCAAGCTTTTAAAACAGTAGGAGACCAAATCCCAGATCTCTCACAATCCCCTCTAGTTGCACCCTCAAAAATGAATCTTTGCTGATGGCCTTGGGTCAGCCACTGTCTCTCAACCTAACTATCTGAAACAGTCCTTGTAAAGATAAAACGGGCAAGGAGAGTTAATGGATTATAAAACTGGCAGCAAATGCAGATGAATTATGTGCAGTCTGAAAGACAGTGGGATACTTTCCTTCTTTCTGTATCCCATAATCTCCTTTTGGGAGAAACCAGGATATGGCATGGAGCTCTTGTAAATGGCAAAAACAAAAGAGTATAATTTCTTATGCCCATTTTACCCACAGATACTTTAACACCTTAATTTAAAGAAGCTGCACTTTAAAAAACAACAACCAAGAGGATCTCTGTGTCTCATCCATGAAATAACGTTGTTTCCCATGAATCTGAGCTAATGGTTCAGCCTGCATCATCTGTTCTGCTCCAGAGTAACCCTCTTCACTATGTAAATAATATCCATGAACTTTGGAAATGAATTGTGTTACTGGTTCCATTTCCTATGTTCTGGGCCAAATGAAAACACAGGCTTCTTATAATGTAAACATTGGCTTGTAATAAATGTGCAACATTGTTTTAGTTTATCCATTTCTGAAGTAGCCTCCTTCAACTTCATCATCCTGCAAGGAAAAGTGAATTGGCAGAGATGCAATTAAGCAACTGGCACAGAAGATAAGTACTACACATCCTCTAGAAAGTCTGCTCCTGCTCATTGTCCTGAACCCCTGGCCAACTTGGAAGCAAGTAGTACATCATGTCCAAAGTCCAAAGTCTGGGGGTCAAGCCACACAAGCAAGTCCCAAGACCAAAATCCAAGAAATGCAGTCAAAAGTCAAACCAAGTAGCCAAGTCTGAAGTCTAGCAGTAAGAATATATTCCAGTGTCAAACCCAAAGTACAATCTCATAGAGGTCCAGGAACATCCAAGCTGAGGTCCACCAACATGGGTAGTTGAGCAGACACAGCACCTCAGCTCTGCTTCCCTTTTGTACATTACATGCTGATTGCAGCATCTGGGCTTGATGAGGCATGTGACCCTCACCTGTTCCAAGTCTACTCCAGCTGAGGAATCACTTCCCCCTACAGAGTTAGTGAGTACTACCTGGCTAGCTAGGGAGTTGGGATGTGGGCCCTTGTTTGCCTCAGTCTCCTAGAGCACCCCTCCCACTGCTCCCTATGCTTCAGAGCCTGCAGTGTTCATAGGGACAGGGGATCCTCTGGTGATGGGTCCTGCTGCTCTGGTCCCCATGCATTGACCCAGTGGCGTAGCGTGGGGGGTGCAGGGGGGGCCGGCCACACCGGGCGCAACATCTGGGGGTTAGGGTTAGGGGGCGCAAATCCACGGGTTAGGGGGCGCAAATCCACGGGTTAGGGGGCGCAAATTACTTGCCTTGCCCCGGGTGCTGACAACCCACGCTACGCCACTGCATTGACCTCCATCCCATTGCCATCCTCCATCACCCTGTATTTCCTTCCCCATCCTCTGCTTGCCCCAGTGTGTCCCAGTCCTGGCTACACCCTCGCTGGTATCCTCTTCATCTTCCCCATCTCCGTCATCCTGCCAGTTCATGACACTCATTAGGATTCCTTTTTCTTCTTCTCCCTCTAAGATACTCTCCTGTTCCAGCCTCCTTCCACTACTGCTCCACACCAACACATCCACTACTGTCTCAAAACACCATATTTTGTGGAGATCCAACATACAGCCTATTATTTTTGAAGCTCTCCAATGTGACAAATGTGTGTGTGTGGTGTTTAACAATCTGAAATAGACTGCAGATTCATCACTCAAGTGCTGTCATACAATAACTGGCACATTCAGGGCAGGTTGCAAAGAGCTTATTTTAACAATGGAACATACAAGTACTACAGCTATCTACTGATAAAATGTAATTAAGGACTTGTCCTTAAAACACATCCTGAAGCATAATAGAAGAGTTCAAGGCTGACTGGGCTGTTCCAAGCTTGCAGCTCCAGTAGCTCACTGTATTTATGCTAGCAGAACATTGGCTAAGCCTGAAGATGGAAGATAGGGTTTTGTTTTGTTTTTTTAAAAGAACTGAAGGTGCCATGATAAAACTATCATTGATCATTATATGCACACTTTTTTTTGGTCATCTTACCAGCATATGCTCCAGTTGAATCTATTTGCCAGGGCCATTCCTTTTATCTTCTCATTCCTGTCCATGGTAAATTACTGTTTGTAAAAGGATTTATGAATGCCTTTTGAAAATGTTAGTGTGCACACAGGACTTGATATTTGTGCAGAGTAAATAAGAACAGTTTGCATCAGAGAGAACATAATAAGAGTCTCCTGGATCGGGCACAGCCAGCATGCCTAGGAGCCAGCGATAGCTTTATCCTCCAATCCTGATTTTTCTCTCTCCTCTTTTAAAGTCCTCCAACTTGGTGGCCATCACTACCTCTTATTGGAGAGAATGCCAAAGTTTAACTATACTATGCATGGAGAAGTATTTCCTTTTTTCTGTCCTGAATATGTCATCATTAAGCTTCATTGGCTGTCCATGTCTTCTAGTGTCATGAGAGAGGGATAACCCTAATCTCTATCCACTTTCCCTACGCCATGCATAACATTATATACCTCTACAATGTCCCTCTTGCTCACTTTTTAGTTTAGAGAAAGTCCCAAATACTGCAACCTCTGCTCATAGGGGAGTAACCCCATCCCCTTGATAATCTTGGTTGCCCTTTTCTGAGCCTTACTTATGTCCATTGATTTCAGTGGATCTACTCTGAGTATGACTAACACCCGATATCATCTGTTGGGTGGTAGTCAAGCAATTTATATTCAGGGTAGACACGTTGAGATTATGGGCCTAAGTTACCCATGTCCATTACTTTCAGTGGGTCTCCTTTGGGTATGACCAGCACTGGACACAACCTATAATTTATTGGGGGAGGATGGAAATGTGTGTACACAGCCCTTTTTCAATGTGTTTCTTGGGATATTCTCTGCTGTTTCTGAAATTTTATTAATTTAAATAGTTCTATCTTTCACCTGCCCTTGATCATAAAGATCCTAGGGGAGGATACAGCAATAAAATTTGAGAAGCTATTTGAGAAGGCTGGCTCCTCCCCGATGAATTCTTAAATGAACTAAAAACTGGGCACATTTGAGAAAACAATACTATCTCTTCATACCTAGATCAGATGAAGAGAGGACAAAAGAGCAATGTGAACCAAATTATATTCTTTTAAAAATATGTATAATATGACATTGGTCTCTATTTGATCTGCATATTGAATGATATTAATCATGTCAATAATCGACAGCTTAATGCTAATAAGCAGGTAAAAAATAATAACTAGCATTTGTGATGAGGTATTTAGAGACAGTATTCAGTCTCCAGTAGTGATGGTAGAGCATAGCCATTGGGCCTAGTAGCCACTGATAGTCTTATCCTCCATTTTGTATTTTGTGCATGCGCGCACACACACACACACACACACAAATGGATAAACACAGCAGCCTGCATTTTTTCACTGTCCTTGGGGGCTATCATGAGGAACCCCTGCACTTCAAAATTTACTACTACACCATGGCTGTGGGAGTTTTGGCCAGCTATATATTACTGAACTCCAACTCCCATCAGCCCCATTCAGTATGTCCAGTGACTAGGGATGATGGGTGATGGGAACTGTAGTGGAGGAGTGAAGGTTGCCCAGCCCAGAACTACATCATTGGCTTTTATTCTACTTTTGTAGTTTATGAGCATCTACATATCTGAGATTAGGAGTAAGGAATCCAGGACAGAGACTATTATTTTAATTTGGGCTAGAGTCCTGACACCAAATATTATCCACTAGACATATACTGAAAAATAGTCAATGGGAATGATCTAGTACTCTCTTAGGCAGTAAACCTATGCATGGACTGTACAACTTCAGATGCAGGTTGGTTCTCATTCTCTCCCCCCCCCCCAAACACAAATACTCCCTGCACACAGAAAACTAGAATACATTGACATGCTGCTTTTCTATTTTCAGGGATTCATTTTTAGTGTCATATGAAGCAACATTATATAATGTGAATCAGGTATCTTGTGAAAAGTTATAAACCAATGTAAGGCGTTAAAAAAATGAATTTAAACATTTTCCCATGTCAAGGTAGAACGTATTGATGGAAGGCATATGCTATGTTTTGTAAAGCAGCAATGTTTTATGTAAATCATCCAAAGCTTTCATTCTTATCTCCACTCAGTCTCTGTGTGAGTTACCGGTACACAGTTTCGTTAGCTCATTAATCTATGATTAAGCAAGAGCTTCAATATATAGGTGGTCTCCTTCACATAAAACAGCCAAGGTTTTCTAAGGGATGGTTTGTATATGTCCAGCTTTAGGATTAAGTGGTCAAATCTTCTTAATGTACAGATAGTATTCTTATTATACACTAGCCTGCTCTGGGAAAGTTTGTTAGTTAGTTTGTTTTGAAAGAAGGATCTAATCCTTAAAATCCTTATACAGGACAGATATACTTTGTTCTAACATATGGTGGTAACACATTACAAATGGCTTTTTTCAGATAATTACTGAGATAGGGGCTTAAGGCTTCTTCCACATATCACCTCAAGCCTTAGAGCTTGTGTGGTAGAAAAAGAACGGTGCTTTCATCTGTGGAAAGCAATCTCCTGCTTAAGGTCTTGCACAAGGTCTCAAGATACATGGTAGCACAAGGCCATGCACAATCTCTTGTCACACAATCTCATCTACTAGCTCTAGCACATCTGTTAAGGGAACAACACAGCTGCCAGAATTTCTTCATCTATGGCATAACAACCCATAACACACTCATAAATCACACACTCACACGCCACCTCTACAATGCTAGAGAGGTCCTTTTGCTATTCTGTATCCAGCCATTAACTTGAAATCAATTCTTTTCCTGGACACTTCATAAACAGGTTGCCTGGAAATCTCTCCCATAGTTGACCGCAACTGAATGATCAGTTTCTGTATCTTTTTGCTCACAAAAGTGGACATTTGTCCATTATTAATTTCCCCCTCTTGTGCGACTTGTAGCACTTTGTTGTAGTAATCAGTCTTCCTTGTCTCAGACTTTCTGCTTTATTTTCTAACTCAGGAGTGTGATGTCCTAATGGTAAAATTACTCTAAAGGCTTGGAGTAATTTTCCTGCCCTGGGCTTGTTCCAGTCAAACCACTTAAGGAATCCAAACCTTTTATTCTGAAAGGAAGAAGTGTTATGGCATCACAGATACTAAATAGTATAATGTGCTTCTCAAAACAACGGTCTTCCTGTGAAGCAGACTTTATTTTGAGAGGCTTGACTCTGGCTCTTTGAGCAGTAATAAGCTCATTTGGCCAACGTAAATCATTGACACCAGCAGATTTTTAAAAATCTGGCTTTGTTCTGATATTTTCAGTTTCTGTTTACTTAGGGTGATAGTCAGCTAATTCAGAATAGACCCACTGAAATCAATGGAATTAAAGTTTCTTGTCTATTAAGTCCAATAGGTCTACTTAGTTATGATCTTTAGGATGTGTGTGTGTTTGTGTGTGTGTGTGTGTGTGTGTGTGTGACAGAGAGAGAAGGGAGAGAGAGAGCAAGAAGAAAAGGGAAGAAATTTAATATAGAAAAGGAAAAATGAACATGACTGGGAGAATAAGAAGACAGACACATTATTTCAGTCTCTACCTGACAACAGTCTGGCCTACACATGCATGAGTAGTGAGGGCAAAAGAAAAATAACAGGAGAGAGATGATCTATAATTGTACTCTAGATACCAGGAACGAACAGGAACTATGTTAACTATCCTCTGAGATTTGAGTAATTGCCTGCTTATTGCTTAAGATAGAAGAGAGTGAAGTGCACTGCTATCGTAACGGAAAGAAATAGAAACCAAGGAGGCAATGTGTACTGCTGCAAAGGGGCCTAAATTATCATTATACCCATGGCAAACAGCTATTTCTATTTTTATTTGTCGGTTCCTTCCTAGTAACATGACGGTTTCTGCTCTTTCCATTGCTCAGTTAATTTCTGCCAGATTCTTAGGATCCAACCTGCATAATTAATGGATGAACTATTTTGGATACTGTAGTTAATGGATAATTTCATTTGTGTAAATCTCCATCACCTTGCACAGGAAATGAATATTAGAAAACGGAAAGTATTTCCCCAAAACCTCTGGATCCAGGGAGAAACTCTTTTAAGAATAGCCTCTTTCAAGGTGGAGAGCACAGCTCCCTCCCACAAACCAATTCAGTCAACCCCCTGCCACTACATTCTACCAGCCATAATCAAGAGGACACATTGTTGGCCTCACCACTGCAAGCAACCTGGCCAAATCCTTGCACTGTGGATCCTATAATAGCCCTAGAAATCCATGTCATCTTCTGACATAAGACAATACAGCACACTTCACAAAGGTCATAAAACTCATAACAGTTTGCCACAGATGGCAACAGCTTACACCAGGGGTAAGCAATGTAGTGCCCTCCAGATGTTGGGGAACTCCGATTCCCATCGTGCCTGACTATTGACGATAATGTCTGGGGCTGATGGGAATGGTAGTCCAACAATTTTTGGAGGGAGCCAAGTTGGCTACCCTTGGTCTGGATAGTTTTTCAACCACAATATATTAAATGTAGGTTAAAATAAGGCCTCCATAAATATAGAGGGTCAATGTGTTGTGGTGTGAAGGTGAGCACAGACAAAAAAGTCTTTATGAGTGGCATTGCCAGTAACTACTACATGTTTAATGAAAGAGGTGTGAATATTCAGTGTGAGAAAGGGTATATCCAATTACTAATTTATAGGCGCAAAGGGACATGAATGACAGGATTATGTGGTTAGTGTGCCAGTGGGCCCCAATTAGTGTGGTGAAATGAGCCTAAGAATTAACTTAGGCAGAGAATGTGACATATTCATGCGGACGAACAGATTGTGAGAACATGCAAGGAACAGAAGAAGGTTCATAGAGCTGCACCCTCTATAGTGCCCCACCTCACATCAAAGTTGTGCAAGAAACAGTCACCAATATATATGCCTTATTTTATATGCAGGCACAGGAGTCTTCACAGATGAGGAATTACACAGATGATGTCAGAGTGTGCTATACAATTAAGGAAAAGTTGGAAGATAGTTTTGTAATACATCCTTAAATCTCACAAGTTTTTGCTATCGCAGAAAGGACGACAAAGTCACCTTTGTCTACAGAGTAAGCTGTTGGCAGGAAACTACTCAAAAAGATTTGGCCTTCTGTATTACAGTTGGAACTTCCTGACAATTGCAGAATAATGGGGAGTAAATATCAAGTTTAAGTACTCTGTAAAATGTTGTTCATTGATTTTCCCCCCTTCTGAGCATAAACCTTGAAGACTCAATAACAGTTCAAAGGGCTGAACATCTAAGAATTAAGTACACTCATAATTACTCCTGGCAGGGGTGTGAAAAAAGTCATGCTGTTTCTCCTGAAGTGGAAATTAACCTCCTGCCTTCATTTTATTTTCCCAACTTTATGAAAGCTATCGGTTTGAGAAAGGGGGTGAAAAAACCCTACAGTGGACACTAGAAAAAAGAGTTACATTTGAGAATGTGGTTTAAAATATTCTGAATAGAAGTGTTTTAGGCAGGGACTCACAAGTGGTCTTTGCTCCAATGTAAGGCGGATCAAGTCTGGGTTGCCACCACAATTTTTGTTGTTTATTTAGCCTCCCCCCCCCTCAAAAAATAAAGTGAGTGGAGGGAGAAGAAAGACGGTCATGTAGCAAGGAGACACAGAGAAGTAACAAAGAAGTAAAAGGGATCCCCATATTGGATTCAAAGGTCATGGTTCTGAAAAGTCTTGAAGACTATTGTTAGACAAGCTTCTGATCAATCTGCAGTCAAGTTCAAATGATGACATCTTTTTCTGACTACAATATCTTACATTTATTATTATTACCATCATCACCACTGATGCATTAATCACCTTCTACACCTACATACTCATCCAATACATTTAAAACAAAATTTAAAACAATACAAAATAGATACATTAATATCCATTGTAGTTGAGTAACATGTTACAGACCTACAGAGAGGAAAATATGGAGAGTTTGAGTCCTACAATAAAAGGGCAGCATTGGAAAATTCAGAAAAGTGTGAATTCTGAAGAATGTGTTTAGATCAATGATTTTCAAAGGGTGTGACAGTAGAGGATGGCAAATGTGGCAGGAAGATTCAAGGACAATTATATTATATTTTGGGAATGGTTCATGTTCTTATGTACCTGCACTGTTTTATACTATCAGGGTGTCCTGTGATTATATTATAAAGTAGTTGTGTTCTATATTATGAATCAAGCACTGTTAGGAGTTTTCTTTTTCCATGTATTTCTTATCAATAAAAAAATCAGTGTGGTGCGAGCAAATTCTGAAAGTATGACCCAGAGGAAAAAGGTTTGAAAACCACTGGTTTAGATTCAAATTTGGTAACTTTGCCTCTAAATGTGAACTGAATCCAAATTCTCTCCCATCTCTATGTATAGTATTGGACATGATATGAAGGGATATGTGAAGACATGATGGGTTGGATCCAGACTCACAGCACAATGCTATGTGTATCTAGTCAGAAGTAAGTTCCATTGACTTCAGTGAGACTTATTCTCAGGTAACTGTGCATGGAAGAAAAGCCTTCATTATGCTAAGAGTAGACCCATTCAAATCAGTGAAACAAGTTTCATTTCAACAGATACTAAATCAGGGGTCAGCAAACTTTTTCAGCAGGGGGTCGGTCCACTGTCCCTCAGACCTTGTGGGGGGCTGGACTATCATTTTTTGGGGGGATGCCCCACAAGGACGCGGGTGGCGCTGTGGGTAAAACCTCAGCGCCTAGGACTTGCCGATCGCATGGTCGGCGGTTCGAATCCCCGCGGCGGGGTGAGCTCCCGTCGTTCGGTCCTAGCTCCTGCCCACCTAGCAGTTCGAAAGCACCCTTAAGTGCAAGTAGATAAATAGGGACCGCTTTATAGCGGGAAGGTAAACGGCGTTTCCGTGTGCTGCGCTGGTGCTGGCTTGCCAGAGCAGCTTCGTCACGCTGGCCACGTGACCCAGAAGTGTCTGCAGACAGCGCTGGCTCCCAGCCTATAGAGTGAGATGAGCGCACAACCCTAGAGTCTGTCAAGACTGGCCTGTACAGGCAGGGGTACCTTTACCTTTTTTAATGCCCCACAAATAACCCAGAGATGCATTTTAAATAAAAGAACACATTCTACTCATGTAAAAACACTAGGCAGGCACCACAAATACCCCAGAGATGCATTTTAAATAAATAGTAATAATTTTTAATAATTTATTATTTATACCCTGCCCATCTGGCTGGGCTTCTCCAGCCACCCTGGGCTGCTTCCAACAAAATATTAAAATACCGTAATACATCAAACATTAAAAGCACACATTCTGCTCATGTAAAAACATGCTGATTCCCGGACCGTCCGTGGGCCGGATTTAGAAGGCGATTGGGCCAGATCCGGTCCCTGGGCCTTAGTTTGCCTACCCATGGCCAAAATGTATGATTCTGTGATAATACAGTATAAGATTAGACATACAACAACAGAAATGTATGCACACAATGACTCATAAAGGACGTGGCATTTCAAATCCCCATAGCACTGCACTCTGACAATGGAGTAGTCTTGGAAGTCCAATAGAGTTAACATAGATCAAACTTAGAGGGGAGAATGTTTAACTGAGCCATATCATCTGCTCACCTTCCTAGAAACACACAGACATTTACTCCAATAATCTATGAGATCAAAAAACAATGAAAATGGTAAAATAGGGATCATTTGCTTTCTAATTAAATTGTTACAAAGTATGTTGTCACAATTCAGTTAGGAGCAGAGAAATAATTAATAGCTTTTAACTAGATTCTGGGAGCAGGCTAATTATCACCACAGCTTCCAGGCTGGGAATGAATTGGATTTACACCATATTAACATGGGTGTCATTCTGTTTACTTCACTGGTTTCTGATTTACACTGCTGCTTCCAGTGGTATAGATGGATAATTTGAAACAAATTAATTTCTTTATGGGCCAGTGTTTTGCAGAGCAAAACGTGCAGTGTTAACTGCAGAAAATCCAAGCCTTGAGATTTCATATTTCCCATAAACCATAATTTTTAATATAAAGTTCAAGCATCATTATCATCTCAGTCTCTTTATAGCAAAATAAAACCCCAAGGTGCTGTACATTTTTTTTTTAATCACACATGCTCTGACCTCATGTTTCCCTTCTAAAATAAAAAAGGCCACGTCATCTATGGATCTAGGATTTTGCCTGAGATTTGGGTCAAGCGTTGCTAACGGCTCTATTACTGGCTAGACCAGCATCAATTGAAGTAGTCAAGCAGTTCAACCAACCAGGGTTGCTCTAGGCCTTTCTTTGTCTGCTTTGAGGCCTCTAGCACCCTGAGTAAGCACTGCATTTTCATAACAGTCACACAACCTGCTGGGGGGGGGCACTAGTTCTAGGCTGGGTCCATATTGGCTCTGATCCAGTCGGAGTCATGGCTGCAGCCTTGATTTTGGTTGTAGTGGAAGTCTACTCCATCCCTAATATCTGCTTGTGTTTTGCAAACATTCGGCAGGTATCTTAGGGACAACATCAGCTTCTTCCTCTATGAGGCTGTTTTGGTGGCTTTCATGGTGACCATCTCATCTGTCTGAAGGAAATTTGATTCATGGTTTCCGAGTGTTAAGCACTGGCTAAACTGCCTTAGCAAAGTATTTTTTGTGGGCCCAGCCAAGCACAAAGAATATGAAAGAGCTTAGGGGAGAAGGGAGACATCAGCCTGAAAGAAAAAGAAGTGGAAAACCCATGTGTTGGAGATGGAGTGGCCTTAGACTCACTACTGTCTGGGGTAGAGGGGGGATGCTGTTTGAGGAAAAAGTGTAATTTTTTTTTAAGGAAAATAGCTGGGCAAAAGGCTAGTTTAGAAAATAATTGTTTTAATTTTTTATTTTTTTTGTGGTTGAGTTTTGAAAAATGAACTGTGGCAAAGTTTCCAAAAAAAGAAAAAAAATGTACCGGTGAGTTAAGACTAACAATTACCCACATGCTTTACATAGAACATATTAAAAAGGCAGGTTTTCAGTTATACTGATAAGTAGGGAAGCCGAGAGGTGAGTATACAAGTACTGATGCCCGAGGCCCATAGCCAGCAATGGGGTGGGGTGGGGCAGGCTGTGATATTTATTTCTTCTCTTTAAAAGATGAATTATCTATCCCCACTAAAAAGAAAGGTATGAAGCAAAATGTGCATTTACCCTTCTAAGCTGCTCCCACCTTCCAATGTTTTTATCCAATGAATGAAGTCAGAGCTGTGATGGACAAATGAACCGTTTGAACAACATGTAACGTAGATTGGTTTGGACAACCAATGATGAGTTGATATTAAAATGTGAAGCAGCATGTGCTCAGAGTGCTGCATGTTGTTGCTTATTGAGGTTGGAAGACCAGTTTTGTTTTGCTGTAAAGTATTAGGAGTGAATTTAGCAATCAATGTCTTAATTAATCAGCTTAGATGTCCACCTTGTCCCTGGTCTTCCATAAGCATATTAGAACAGAACATACAGTGCATGCAAAACTGGGAAATCCAAGGGATATTGCAGCAGGTCTATTCTTTTGGAGAATACCCAGAATGCTGCAACACTAATTCCCTAAAAGATTTTGGTTCATGAGCTAGGTAGAATCCAGAGGTGTATCTATCAACCTCTCCAACAACAAATGTGCTTCAGGTAAAAGGGTTTCATAGCCTGCTTGTATCAGCCTAGCTACTGTTAGAAATAGAATGTTGGTCTAGACAGACTCTGGGTCTGATCCAATAGGGCAGAGCTTATGAAGTAAATAGCTTCAGAGTGGCTTCTCAAAACCTAGAATAATGCCCCATGACAAAGTTGCCTTTAAATTCTCTGTAAGAAATGACAACAAAGGACTAAACCCACCTTACTTTCGGATCATTTAATGGTTTCATTGAGCATTCGTGTCTCAAAAATGACACAGACGATCTGTGCTTTGAATTATCCAGACGAGTGATGTCTTTTTGGCTTAAGCAAGGAGCAGTAGATACTGTACGTAAGAGTTGTACCATTTGCCGCCAGCTAAGCATGAGCCAATTTCTACCTCTTTTAGGTAGATCATAAATCGCTATGAATTCAACAGCCTTATTTGTCTTTGTATGCCACGTTATATGGCAAGCCGTCGCTTGCCACTGTGAACTACATCATTTTTATAAGGAAAATCCCTGCAGATTCATATGGATTTCTAAAATGACCAGGTGTATCCATCATCAAAACCCATATTTAACTGGAGTGCTGAATAGTTCATCTGCTTTTTGATGATAGATGATTTTTAATTATATGTCGTACCACAGCCTTGTGTCAGTTTGCAATCATTCTTCTTTTATTTAAGGCCACTGTATCTCTTCTATTCATGTAATATAACTAAGAACTGGTAGGGGAAAATACTTTATATTAACTGTGACTATAAGGGTGCTTTAATATAGAATAATCTGCTAGAAAAACACTACTGGGCATCAGACTAACATATGCTAAAAGGATTTAAACATGCATGGTCAGGCTGAATTCAGAGGGCGCACTAGTCACAAGATTTGACTTCCATCTGTAAATGGAGGTTTGGAAAGCAGCTCAGTCTGTTTCAGAGCTGCTCAATGTCTTCCCTATTTTATTCTCTGTTCATCATTTGATCTGTTAAAATGGAAACTTTATTTTCTCCAAGTTCACTATACTGTAATGGGGAATCTAAAAATGGCCACAACTTTCCTTTTCACAGAAGTGGACAGACTTGGATGAAATTTGCAGGCTTGGTCACCCCTTTGAAGGAGAAGATGGGACTATAAATTAAGATTTCCAAAACACATTAGTGAGATGCCCTGTATATGTGATATGTCTTTATTCAAGACATGGTTTCATCTTTTGAACTTCAAGAAAAGCTCCCTTAACCATTTGTTCTGTATGGTTTCCAACTAGTGTGTCTCAACTCAAGCCAATGTATCCCACAAGCTAGAAATAGCTGCTTTTAAAATAATTGACACCTATTAATACACTCCCTCCCCCCCAAAAAATCTTCTGAGCTTCAAAGGAGAAGAGTGACATACTGATTTTCTAAGCATCATAACATGTTGCCAAATTCCATTCCTCCTCTATTGGGGGGGGGGTTGTACTTGCCACACACCCCTCCCCTGAAAGAAGAGGAGAGTTGCTGTCTCCCACAGGGAGTGATGTGGCTTGTCAAATGGGGCATGTCTGATTGAGCAAATGGGTTCAGTTTGGTTGATCTGCAGATCTTCTAGTTTGTTATATATATATATTTAAATAGCATATTTTAAACCCACAAAACATGTCTTCTTTCTGGTGTTATGACAAATTAATGCTCTAGAGTGGTTTACATGGAGCATTGCTAAAGTAGAATCATTCGAATCCTGTGTGTTATCAGAGACACCTTAAAGATGATGCATACAAGTTGCGTTTGCAAGCACTTTATTTTGAGAATCAACATTTAAATTGCTAAAACGGTGTAAATTGTTCTTAGTTTAAATATTAATCACAACTAAAATGAGAAAACAGGACACAAATATAGAAGCCTACCCAGCATAAGTGCAGAACAAACTTAAATGGGGGGGGGGGGAGTGAGATTTTAAAACAACACAAAAGTGTTAGTTTCTAAATAAGCATTTAAACAATCTTATCCTCTGGCACAATAACTGTGTGTGGACCTTTGATTCATCTCTATTTGGGAACAATTTGCAACTCTGAATTTAATCCTTTTAAGAAGTTATTTGTTTCTATACTTATTCAGCGTTTTTGTTTTTATTTTTACATTTACAGGAACGATTTTACTCTAGGTCAGTTTGAATGTATTTTGCTTTAGGTCAGCCTGAAGTACAAATAGCTTCTTAAGATTACTCTGTCAACTATTATTTATTTTATGTGTGTATGTACTGTAGGTTTGTTTTCTTCATTATTGTTTATAGCATCCTTTCAGATGCTCTAAAACAAAATGTTGCTGCTTCAGATTTGATATTTTTTCAATTTACTGTAACAGACTGCTAACCTCCCCTGCCTTCCTCTACTCTTTACTGTAAGAGCAGAAACATCTTTGGCTGGGCAGCTTTAAAGAGAGCCTGGGGGAAGATTCATTCATTTATTTAATGCTTTAACAGCTTGATTGTTATGCCAGCACATAAACATTTGGTGGGGAGGAGGAAGGGATGCTAACAGCTATGGCGGTGTAGCATCCACCAAAGATGATGCTGGGATAGCATTTTGGCAAGATTTATGCCAGCATTTGCAGCTAGATACGTCAACACAAATGTTTCTGATCAGGATGCAAACCTAGTTCGGAATCACAGTTGCAGGATAGCGATTTCTCAGAGAAGAGAGTGCAGGCTTTCAAGTGTCTTAGTAAATCCTTCTGTAAAGGTAAAAGACCCCCGACAGTTAAGTCTAGTCACAGACGACTCTGGGGTTGCGGCGCTCATCTCGCTTTATTGGCTGAGGGAGCCGGCATACAGCTTCCGGGTCATGTGGCCAGCATGACTAAGCTACTTCTCGCGAAACCAGAGCAGTGCATGGAAATGCTGTTTACCTTCCCGCCGGAGTGGTACCTATTTATCTACTTGCACTTTGACATTCTTTCAAACTGCTAGGTTGGCAGGAAATCCCAGGGCACAAAACTGAATCATTAACACAGGCTTCTTGTGGGTGTCACAGATTTTTGGAAAACTTCGTGATTGCATTTAAGCAGCTTTCTACAAAGATGTTGACATTTCTGGGTTTATCAGAAATGAGACAAATTTAGGTCACACTAGCTGTTTGTTAAATATGTAGTATAATGTTTTATGCACCTCTGGTTTTCTTACTGGGGTGGGGCTGCCATTCTAATTGTTCTGGGTTGGGAAAAGATAAGCCTCCTCTCCCCACATGCTGCCTTCCGGTCAGGATCTTGCACTCTCACATACAGTGCTTAGCAAAAATCTGGTTTGATCTTAAGTACATTAAAGATTTTAACTATTGTTTGCATAACCCATATTATCTTCTCTTCATAATGAAAATGGTGTCTTCTCTATGTATAGGATCCAATAGCAATAAAGACCTTCAGCCTCTGGCCCATGGGCCTAAAAAGTCCTGCCAGGCTTCCTCATTTGACCCATTTTGGGCAAGTCACACCCATCTGACGTCATCTATTATGTCAAGTGTTGAGGGGAGGTAAAAACAGGCTTGGGCCAAAGGGGAGGGTACAGGCTGTGCAGCTGATCACTGGGTTTGTGAAGCACTGTGCTTGTGATTTCACAAGTGCTGACAAGCTTGTAAAGCCCTGTGCATGGTGTAGGGCTATGTCTTTGATTTATTACTGTACAGGCAAAAATGGGTCAGCAGATCTCATTAGAACATATTATATGCTTAATGGTTGAAGACAGGAGGATATGGATTTATATATGTGTATGCGTTTATATATGGCATGTACAACCAGTCGCGCGTGTGTGTGT
Organism: Podarcis bocagei; assembly: GCF_964188305.1. NCBI lineage: Eukaryota > Metazoa > Chordata > Lepidosauria > Squamata > Lacertidae > Podarcis > Podarcis bocagei. The sequence continues at coordinate 30,470,793 of NC_138127.1, read as the reverse complement.
GTGTGTGTGTGTGTGACTGGTTGTACATGCCATATATATCTGAGACTGGTTGTACATACCTATGCAAACATTCTGGATTTTACAGTCAATTCCTTTTGGATTTTACAGTCAATTCTTCCAACCCAGATGCTAAATGGTAAGAGGTCCATAGAATACATGCCAGTATATGATTGTGGATTTGCAAAATGGTTGTTGTTTTCCCTATGCTTTCTCTACTAGTACTTTTGGACAAGAAGAAACTAGCACCAGATTTATGGATGCTGCTGTCAAGCTCACCTGTAGTCTATAAAGTTTCTGAGAACATTGATGGCAAGTCAATGTGGAGGAGATATGAAGCTTTTGCTTCCACTGTCAGCCAAGTGCAGCTTTCCGCTATGTCCAAGTCAGGACAAATTGTACACAGCTTTAACTATGTCTTGTCCAAATAAGTCAACATAAAACCATGTTTTATGATCCTGCCTCATTCAGATAAACCACAGTTAAAACTGAACACAATTTCCAGTTTAGACAAGATTATAAATTGTAGTTTGTTTAAAATAGAAGTGGATAATAAGTTCTGATTTCCTCCTCACAGCTATTCAAGAGGAAGAAAAGGGAAGAAAACCCAGTACTAACTATGGTTCAGCATTACTTCTGAACAAGGTCAATGTCTGGAAGTCCGTCATCTTTTTGAGGAGTGGCAGCTGAAGATGAGAAGAAATTATATAAATTGTCAGGGAGTTCTTTATGGAAAGGGATTCTTAGGTCGAGGTTTTGTTCTTGTGCAAGTTTTCTATGAACCAGAACATAATTACTTTCCAAACAAAATGGGGGTGGGGGCAAGATTCCTATCTAGACTTCATACCAGAACTTTTATTAAGTCTTCAAAACAATAAGAAAAGAAAGGAAAAACAAAGGAAGGAAAATAAAAGGTACCTTAGTTTGAGAAACAATTAGACATTTTAAAACAAAAAGCTTCACTGGTGTGGACAAGAGGTCAAAACAGGAGGCAGGCTGCTTTATCTGCCCCAGTCTGAAATGCAGTATTCATTAGTTATCAAAATCCCTTTCGATTGCTTAGATCAAGTATGGTTTAAAAGTGGTCTTTCAAGTGCATTTGAATCCCTGCAGGTTTTACCTTTACTATGATGTTTTATTTAAAAAAGAGACAGAGAAACTTTGCTTTTATATTTCTGTTGCATTTAATCCTTTTATTTAGAAAAAGAAAGGCAAGGAAAATGGTCTTGACAAAGCAGGCATATAGAACACCTGCATAAATTCCACATTGGAGGCAATATGGGTTGCATGTTGTTTAAAGCAGTAATAGCCCCTCACTGTGATCCTTAGCAGGTAATGATTCACTTGTGCAACGACCCCTGATAGCAAAATGTAAAGGTAAAATTAGAATCCAAGGGTGCTGGGATCTGACATCCCATTGGAGTCTGATCCTAAGCAAATCTGCTCATAGGTAAACCTCACCGAGCTCAATAAAATGTGTTTCCTAGTACCTATGCTTTAACATCACAGCCTACAGCATGTAACTTTACACTTAGTTGCAATCCTATGTACCGTATTTTTCGCCCTATAGGACGCACTTTATCCCCTACAAAAATGAAGGGGAAATGTGTGTGCGTCCTATGGGGTGAATGCAGGCTTTCGCTGAAGCCTGGAGAGCGAGGGGGGTCAGTGTGCACCGACCGCTCTCGCTATCCAGGCTTCAGGAAGCTATCCGCTAGCCGTGGGAGACGCAGTTCTCCCACGGCTAGCGGAGAGCTTGCTGGCACCCAGAAGCTTGGGGCGCGCTGAGCTTCGGGCTTCGCGCAGCGCTCTGCTAGCCGTGGGAGAGCAGCGCGAAGTCGCGCAGCTCTCCCACGGCTTGCGGATAGCAGCCTGTTCTGGGGGCTGAGGTCGGGGGAAGCTCAGGCTTCCCCCACCCCAGCCCCGCACCTGGGGGGGGGGATATTTTTTTTTTCATTATTTCCCCCCAAAAAAACTAGGTGCATCCTATGGGCTGGTGCGTCCTATGGGGCGAAAAATATGGTACACTTGGTAGTATGCCTAATTGTACTTAACTGAATATACTTCTGCATATAGATGCATAGGACTGCACTGTTAGATTTTATTGTACTTTGCTTTCCACATGTGGGTTCAAGACTTTGGAAATTACACTCTGAGGAGCATGAAAGTTTATGACAGTAGATGCACTGTGCCTTTTTGTTCATCTTTTTCCTAGGAAGTCTACCTTCATCTTTCTACCATGCAGAATATTTTTATACCACAATCACCAAACTCTTGCTTGCCCACCACCACCACCACAAGCAAACAAACATCTATGATAATCTGGGCCAAAATGCCCATTAAATATGTGCATGCAGGGAAGTGCTTAAAATTACTTTGAAGAGTTTTCCTATGGAGTGTGCTTTGATAGAAGATATAGCACGTTCAGGTTCCTTTCTTAGATCTGACAGACACATTTATTTACTGTGAATGATGCTTTTAAAACTGCAAGCTAGATTGCTCAGTATTATAGGGAACAGCATTCTATGGCGCAACCAAGCATAAAGAAAACAAATATAATGAAAGTAAAAAGCTGCCCAGCGCAGCATTGCACAGCTAGCCTAAAGAGGACAAATAGTTTTTTTTGGAATATTGGAAGACTTTGGAAACAAAGGAAAATCAGTCCAACCATCCAATTCTTTTACTTTTGGTGTAAAAAATTTAAACACTGGGAGGTTATTCTGCTATATCTGTTGGGATGAGATGTTATTCATCCGTATTGATCACAACATTTCAATTTTAACACTGGTATTATTTTCTACATGACTTTTAAAATTGACTCTCAACTAGTGGTTAGAGAGCTGAGAGATGCGGTATTTTATCTAAACACACTATCAAATTTTGATATTGCCTGGCTGAAATATCTTCTGAAAGCTACAGCAACAGCCCTACCGTGGTCTGAATTATTCATAGTGTTAGTGGTTATGCCAGGGGTGGCAACCACGCTGAATGCGGCCCTCATGTCTGTCTCTGGTCCCCAGAAGCTTTCCCCAAGCTGCACATCCTCCAGTCACACCTCTCATCGTGCCTTCCTTGCACATTTTTCCCTGGCTGGAATGTGTCCTTGACTTCTGATGTCTCTTTTTTGCCTTAAGATACAGGGGCGTGTAGGTGTAGAAAATTCCTAATGTACAAGGGTAAAAACTATATACATTGCTCCACCCCGGAAAGTGGTCCAGAAGGAATTACTACTGAAAAAGATTCCCTACCGCTGGACTATACCTTCTGACTTTTTAAAACACAGACTATTTCAGATTACCATAAAGGACCACACATCCTGTGGACTTAACCCATTGACTTAACTCACAATGATAATAAAGCCAAGAAGTCTAGAACTGAACTTTTTCAGTTGTGCAGTCATTCATATATCTGCAAACTTTTCCTTGTGAAACCAAAGTATTTGGATTATTCAGTTCTTTTCTTTTCTTCTCCAGTGATTTTAGCTCTCATTCCATGACTATATCAATAAGGTTTCAAAAGGAATTTGATGTTCTATCCACTGGGAATAAACCATGGTTGAGAAATGCAGTGGGAAAAGACCCAGTGGAGGAAACAGAAAGAGTTAAAATTCATTTAAGGGATTTTTTGTTTTGTTTCTTTTGCCGCAAAGCCTGGGATGAAAACGAGATAATGTTGACATCTCAAATGCACCAAGACCATTGAAACATCTGAAACCAGAAAACAGAGGTAGAACGCAACCACAGTAAAGGTTTATGTTTCACAATTGTTTCTTGAAGTCTCTGCTGACTTTGCTCACTACATTCCTGTGTTCTTGGTGATTTTCTCCCCCATTATAGATTTTTTTAAAGGAAGTTTATTCCCCCAGGCCATGGATTCTGAATACTCCGTTTCCTTATGAATCTGGCCTGCTTCTACAGTGCAGCCTCAGACTCCAGATGGGAATAACATTTAACACCCATTACTTTTAATATACTGATGAGTTCATACCAGCAGGAAATTTGCACAACTTCTGGAATACCTTTACTCAAATTCAACTACTAATGAAGGAATGTTTATGGATGTGGTTTCTCAACTGTGAAAACAGCACTGGACCCCGGAAACAAAAATCAAAGACCATGCTCTGTGCCAGAGTATAAATTTGTCCTACTGTTTCCAAACCCTAGTTATCCAAATGAATAACAATTAAACAGGAAATACTGAATGTACTGCATATTCGGTAAGGCACATTAGGCTATAGTCAGCTGGCTTTCCCCTCCAACCCCTTTTCCTTTTGTGCTGTCCCGTCTAGATTTTACACTTAAGGACAAAGTGTGTATTCATTACAGATATTTTTAAGTTGCTCTGAAACCCTCTTTTTTTGGGGGGGGGGGTGAACAGTGGGATAAAAATACTTTAAATAAATAACTACAGGGGTACCTCGGGTTACATAAGCTTCAGATTACATACGCTTCAGGTTACATACGCTTCAGGTTACAGACTCCGCTAACCCAGAAATAGTACCTCGGGTTAAGAACTTTGCTTCAGGATGAGAACAGAAATTGTGCTCCAGCGGCGCGGCGGCAACAGGAGGCCCCATTAGCTAAAGTGGTGCTTCAGGTTAAGAACAGTTTCAGGTTAAGAACAGACCTCTGGAATGAATTAAGTACTTAACCTGAGGTACCACTGTACACTGTGCCTGACGTGCTCTGGTCCATGGGGGTTACAAAGAGTCGGACACGACTAAACGACTAAACAACTAAACAACAACAACCACTGTACAAATGATAATATTATGCAAGGGCAGGCAGAGTGGTTCAGATTCTAAACTTTCAAAATTGCCTGGTCCAGACCCTAAATTAAAAGCCAGAACCAAAGTAACTGGTAACCAACACCACATATTTTAAAGCAAATAACAGATAAAATTGATTTCAGTTATTACTATTTTTTAAAGTCCTAGGAATATACAAAGAGAGAGAGAGAGAGAGAGAGAGAGAGAGAGAGAGAGAGAGAGAATTCAATCAGTAGAGCATGACACTCTTAATGTCAAGGTAGTGGGTTCAAGCTCCACATTGGACAAAAGATTTCTGCATTGCAGGGGCCTGGACAAGATGACCCTTGTGGTGCCTTCCATCTCTACAATTCTATGATTGTATGATCTTCACCTAATACAAAAACTGTTTTGGACAGCAGGCGTGCCTTCTAGGGTAGAGACCTTGGAGACCAGGGTTCAAATACCTGACTCTCAGCCTCTCATGGTTGTTGCGAAGATGAAATGGGGAAAGAGCAAACCATGTATACCTCTTTGAGCTTTTTTGGAAGAAAGATGAGATATAAATGTAAGGATGGAATGCAATAAGCAGTCAAAAATATCCTTTCACAAGCTGTCTGATGGCACCTGGAAATGACCCTTTTGAGGATGATGCATGGGCAGGTAATGTGGGAGAGGATGTGGTCCTTGAGACAGCTAGGTCCCAAGCTGTATAGGGCACACTTCCACAATGCATGCATTCCACAGTCTCCCATACTCTTCTCCTGGTGTTCTCTAAAACACTTCAGGACAATGGTTGGCTGAAAAAAGAATATACAATGATTCTAGTTAAAGGAAAAGTCATATTAGGTTGTCTAGATTATGAGAACCTCTGCAAGAGATAGATTTTAGAAAATGCAGTAGAATGTAGGGGCAGTGAGAATGGGAGAACAGCCAGTAATATGTCACAAGCAGCTGATTTAGAAGTTGTTAGCACATGGAGGACTTAATAAATCTGAGCAATGAAATATGAATCTCTCAGCAAAGTGGCTATGACTGGTATGTCTAAACCTGAAAACACTTGCCCTTAGGACATTGGTCTGTTGCTCTGCACTTTAATGCATCCTTAACAGCTCTTTAACTACATCACACCAAACTACAAATGATAGTTGTAAAATAGCAGTGATTAGAGAGTCTCCTATTAATACAATTTTGTGTGCCAGTAAAAGGATAAAAAAAAACCACCCTTATTGGTTTGCTTGTTCCTTTCAGTCTAGGCTTGTTTGAGGTGAACAGTTAATGCTATAAGAAATATGAGCCTGGGAGGATAATTTTATCATTAAAAAAGGGTGGTCAGATTATTCTTCTGATAAAGATTATCTTTGTAAGGCCAACATTATTAAACAGTAATTCACATAAAACTGTTCAAAGTAATCTTATTAAATATATTTCGGAGCATTAGGAAAGCCTTCTTAATAATTTACTTTAATGCTGAAGAAATTAATGGCACCATTTAAAGGCTCTTTGGCTAACAAATCGTAATTGGCACACGCAGCACGTATTGTGGCGTGCCAAAAACTTTGCAGTGTTAACATGCTCTTAACATCTGTATAATACATTATAATCAAAGAGCTTGCACAAAAATCCCAGGATTTCTCCTGGGTTTTTAAAGTAATACTAAGAGAAGACGACTCATCAGGCTGGCATCAGCAGAGTGATGAGTGAGTGAAGAGTGAGTGACTTAAGAGTTTTTCCATATCACATGCCTATGATATGAAGCATTGTGGCCTTTAGCTTTCAAAGGTGGTCAAGTGTTTTCACATGGAGGAAGACATGCTGGAAGATGGTAAGGTGCAGAGTGAACCTTTGGTATGCAGCATGCTCTCTCCCCCATGCCTATACTTGGAAGGGAGATAATCTTCGGTCTTCTACTTATGCACGGGAGAGACAAAAAACATTTTTTATGACTAGTTAAAATGATCATGCAGTAAACTATACAACTGCAGCATTTTTTGCCATTGAACAAAATCAATGCAATGAGAACGTTGCTCTCTAGGAAATTGGGGTGGCTGGAATCTGGTGCTGAGCTCTGCAGGTGTCTATTTGCCACCTGACTTGGTTTCTGCATGGCCAATGCATCATATGCTGACAGTGCAATCCTATACATGTCTTCTCAGAAATCCAATATGGCTTGCTCCTAAGCATGCTTAGGTTTGTACTGCAAATTGTGTCTCACCATGTGGACCATGTATATTTGTAAAGCATGCATGTGCCCATTTTATATATTTGGGTATTTTAAAATTGTAAAGGTACACAGCTTTGCTTAGCACCAAAGAGAAACTAAACATGATTACCGCTGCTGTTTTAAATGTATGTTTAATTTGGTTTTTCCAATAACAAACCAAACATCAAGGATATCAATGGGTCATTCTCACAAGTGCCTTGAAGAAGGTTACTGAATAAATGATCATCTGCCCAGAACATCCCTCCATAGTGGTCCAATCAGTCTCAGGCAATTTTCTAGTCCCATCCTGCATAGCCATATGCATGATAACAAAGTTCCTTATGTCAACAATCTATTGTTCAGGTGTTACTCTAGCTGAGCAACTTTGAGGCCCCTGAGCTGCCTTCTTATGGGTAGTTTCTTCAAATCTTTAAACCAGACTAGGGAGCCCTTCAAATGGAGGACTTCTTCAAATAGAGGAGGAGAGCACAAATCTGAGCTGCAGTGAGACCCTGAAAGAACCTGGGGAATTTCAAGATTCTGTCCTTTAAAAGAAGTTGCAACCACCCTGCATTGGTAAGCAACAATATGTATTGGATCCCTTTGGATAAACCAGTCCCCACTATGAAGAAGCTACTATTTTTTTTGGAGAAGCTACTGATGAAACCATCAAACAAACTGTACATACAATCTAATGCCAGGTACAAAGCAGCTGCAATAAAAACTGATGCTCAAGGTTTGTGATCTTTAATATATTTGTGTGTTTAACTCAACATTTTCCATTTTAAAATGTCACTGGAAGGGAATTTATTAATCGACCACTGTAATAGAAAGCTTGCATATTGCCTAACATTAGCTTCAATATAAGGCAAGAGATAGGTCACTTTTCATTTACAAGCCACTGAGTGATGTGATACGAGAATTGTGAATCAACTCTTACTTCCTATTCTATTCCTATACTCTGGTTTCATCTCAGATTGTATAAATCTTTCGCCTTTTACTTCCTATTCTAAATATATTTAGAAACAGAGCTTAAGATGTGCACGGACCAGGGTATTTACCGGTACATGTTTTGCAAAGGAAGCAGTACACAGTAACCCTCTTTGAACCATTTCCATTGGGAACTGGGAGGAGGCTAGAATGCTTACCGTAATAGCGTGGAAATAATTGTAATATTATTATTATTTTTTTGGTCATTTTGTTGCCCCAGCAACATTATGGACATGAGAACATAAGAAGGGTCCTGCTGGATCAGAACAAAGGATCATCTAGTCCAGCAGGCTGTCCTCACAGTGGCCTCTGAGAAACAGAACATAAGTGCAATAATACTGTCCCACTCATGACCACCAACAATGGATATTCAGAGGCATAACAACTCTGATACTGGAGGCAATATATAGCCATTGATAGCCTCGTTCTTAATGAATTTGTCTAATCACTTTTTTAAACCATCCAAGTTGAGTGGCAGAGCCAAGCAGAATAGGATCCCTCCCCCAACAGTGAAGAAAGAAATCCAACACACACACACACACACACACACACACACACCCTTACTGTTTGTGATAGGAAGAATGATGTTAAGATGAATGAATGAATATTGTGAGGTTAATCGATGCCATTTGAACACTAAGTGGCAACCTGATTAAAGAAATTAGAGCTAATTAAAGGTAAAATGTTTCCTCCTAAATTTCATTTCATGCATCTGATAATGTGAGATGTGCCACTCAGGGAATGTATTTCACCCATAAAGCCTAGATTTTATGGCTTGTGTGTAATGCTTGTAATCGTTCGCTTAATATGTTTGGATATTATTAAGCATAACTCATCTTCCAATATTATTTTTACTTGGATAAATGTGTGATGATTTTGCAAACTGCCTACTACAGTTGATATTACCAAGATAGACCGATTTTATAGCAGATGTTAAACCCAGACTTATTATCATTATTTTCAAACTGATGAAGCAAATTAGATGGTCTGCTAACAGAGGCCACAAAGTACATAAGAAGTGCCGATGAATTTTGTAGATTGTGGCAGATAAGAAATTAAGGCTTAAAACTATTGCTATGGGCTACAGAGCAACAATTAACTTTGCTATGAACCTAGGGCAAGATCAAATACTTTAGCCTGTGACAAAATAGATGGCTGTAACCCAATGGCAATGCTAGGCTGCTCCAGGGACCCCCTTGACCTAATACATATAAAAATAAATCATTTCTTTCTCGTTTTAGTTAACTATCTACTGATTTAAAAGATGTAGACAGTGCCCTTCAGCAAAGCTTTGAGGGTGGTATACAAACAAAATGAGATAATAGGCATAGATAGAATAAATAACAGCATGGTTAAAAATACATTTTTAAGTGTCTTTGTCTAACCTCAAAAAGCTAGTGCTAGATGCTAAGCATCCATGTTCCACTCTTCCACAAACAGGCACCATCAAGGAGAATTCTCTCTCTTCCCCCTCTCCCTTCTTGAGTTGCCATTCACCTGAATTCAGATGGCAGGGATCACCTGGAACAGAATACCAGAAGATTGCCTCAGAACATGGGCACCTTAGTTATGAGAGCAGGTGTTTATCCAGGTACATGGGCCCTAAGCCTATAGATTTTTCAAGTAAGCATCATCACCTTGAAATATGTCCAAAAATAGACCAGAAGTTCTGGCAAGATCATGCTAGATCAGACCTAAGACCCATCTAATACACCATTCCACCTCCAACACTGGCCAACCAGATGCCTATAGGAAGTCCATGAACAGGACAGGAGAACAATGTTCCTACCACCTGGCCCTAGCCAACATCTACCAGAAGTATTTTGAACTAACTGCAGCTTCACATTACACTAGTCAATCCCAGATGTTAACATCTTCATTCCATCTGTTGTTTCCTTCTTTGCCTGTTTTTGCCTATTCGACTCTTGTCAAGTGCCATATAAATTGTTCTTATAGGAGAATGGAAAGATTATTTTGGTTTAAGCAAGAACACCTTTGTGCTGTTTGAAACTGCCTGCCCACAATATCCAATGTAAGTGTGTCATAGTTTTCTTCATCTGTTGTTTTATTAACCAAATGAAGAGACCTATTTTTTAAAAAAAATGTGTATGCAAGTCTAATAATGTCTAAAATAAGATTCATATAATATATACATTGCAAATTCAGCCTGCATATACGGTATATATTTCTGATTCCTAATGGAAATCTCTATCTCCTAGTCCAGGGGTGGGCCACATCCCCCCAGGGATAATCTGTTCAGGGCCACATGACAGTGGTAGACAAAGCCACTGTCAAAACTTTCTCTCTTTGCCACCTCCTTCTCTTTATTTCACGTTGACCTCACCCAGAAATCTGCAGGAGAGGAACAGACCACTCTTGGTCTGATAGCATCTAGAGGGCTTTTAAAATGAAGCTAAGGGCCTTGTGCAATTAGATTGAGGGTCATATGGCTGTTCCTGCCCTAATCCAAGGATGATTAAAACTGTTTGACAGTGCAATTCTCTGCATTTAAACTCAGAATTAAGTCCAACTGAGTTACTCTCACAGTTACTCTGTCTACAGGTAGTAGCCACAGTTATTATGTGTTGTTTTTGTTGTTGTTGTTTGCTATTACAAAATATACTGCACTTTGCATCCTGTGTTCCCATTTTCATACATTTCTAGTCATCAGGATTATTTTTTTACGGTGCTTGTGTGCACCACATATCAGCTTTCTATCTCTTATGTAGATCTTAGGCAAAGCATCTGAGCCAAAATATCTTCATATGTATATGATATACATCCATATTTATCTATCTGCCACCGGAAGGGAAATAATAACTCCAGATTCCAGATGTGCTGCAGAGATAAGTGTAGCGAGAATGAGGTAATAATAGTTGTTTTTAGAAAGAATGTATCGTGTCTGTTGTCTGGAATGTTCAAATGGATGGCCAGGGAAGCGTAATTTTCCATTAAAGGCATTAAGGTCAAAACAGTACACATATTTCCACTGTCGTTACTATTAGTGTGGTAGTTTATTCTCTTTCTTTTTCAGTCCCTTCTGATTTCTCAAGTAAAAGAGCATGGTGGCACTTAAATAAGCAGAAATGAGGACAGCATGACACAACTATTCTTTGACTTTGAGACAGTCTAAATAGCACTGGAGGAGCTTAAAGAAACATGAATTATTTGTATTGGGACGTTAGCAGCAACCGAAAGCATAAACATCATGACAAAAAAGAAACTGTGAGGAAAGCCATTAAAAAAAGTAGGGATTTTTAGTAAGCAAATTGAAGGTCTGAAAAGGGACATCTACTTATAGTGTTGCCACCCTTGGTCAGGACCAGGGAGGGTTTCTCGCATTTGGCCTCCTGTCTCCCTCACCACCCCCAATTTCCCCCTCAACTCACGTAGATGGGAATGGGCCACTGGAAGAAACAGTTCTGATGTTCATCAGAAATGAGGCCCATGAGCCTGCAAGGGAGGGGCTGTTTGTGGTGAAATGAGGCAGCCCCATTCCTACCCAGAAGAGATGATGGCTGCATGCTTGGAGCCAGCTGGGAGGCAAGCCTGGCAATGGCTCCAGCCACTGCAAGACTGGAGGTCATATTATCGCAAAGCCTGAGACCTGTGTGATCTCAGCAGGGCCTCTTTGGGGCTGAAGCAGCAGTGTGGCACACTCATCCACCTTACCGTTTGGGCTAAGGTTTGTCAGACTTTTCCAGGGCTAAGGTTGAGGGAAGGATTTTTTCATGCTCTCCAGATTGGCCATAGACATGGTTTTCACCTTTTTTGGGGAGGTTCTTGAAGTGGGGGTATTGTACATAGTTTGGCTTGGCTACTGTTGTCACAACTGAAGCAGGTGAGGGGAATGAGGCACAAGGAAGCTAAATTATTATTATTATTATTATTATTATTATTATTATTATTATTATTTCTGTAGGCAAAGGTAGGGGCTGTGTGGGGATCACTGAGGATATTTCGAGCCAACTGCAAGTTGGGAACCACTTTGGCCAAGTGGCTCTCCCATAAGGTTCTTACCACAACAACTTAGGTGGAAGTTCAGGCATGCTGGGGGGGCAAGACACAGCATGGGCAGCCCCGCGAGCTCCACTAAGCATGAACGATCAAGAACAGACCTCCTACTCATACTTCTTTCTTCCTTGCCCAGTTCAAGGCTATGAACATGCATGTAAGTAAATAAAGTTGTGACCTAATTTCACCCAAAGCATTGTGCTTGTCCCTTTCCTCCTACCATAAAAGTGCCATAAAAAATTGCTTGCCTTGTTTTTGCTGCAAGAGATCAACCACAGCTGCCCACCTGAGTCCCATTAATTTAACCTTGTGCAACATTTGCAAGCCTAATTGAGATAGTGACAAGTGACTGGCACTGCTGCTGAATATATGGTTGTTGTTGTTGTGACTAAAGCACTATTACTGTGACACTGAGTTTGAATTCTGCAGGACTCTGTGGCAGCACAGTGGCTGAAAGTGTTAGGCCATAAACCAGCCATTTTTTCTTCATTTACCAGCATCCCGGTTTTCAGAGGACTTTCTGACATTATCTTCACAAAGCATCTCCCTACATCTTGAAAGGTATGGTGGAAACCATCCTAGGCTTTGTAGGAATAGTCTGGGGAATGTTTTCCATTCAGAGGCTGGATCCTTGGTTTTCACGCACCTAACAGGGCACCCTGACAGGTGGAAGAGGGGCAACCATCTGCCAGTCACCTGACATCACCATGAATTTGAGCTTCTATGCCGACCGAAGATGATTCAAGTGCAGCTTGAAATCTGTTATTGGTGCTGACTTCAAATGTTGCTTTCAGCCCATTGGGAACTCTGTAAGTCAGCTGATTTCATGTCTTGATTTCAATAGGAAACTCCACAGCACAGCCATTGCAGTGGGTTTAGCTGCCCAAGTCGTGACTCTTATCGTCCCCAGTGTTGTGATTCCTGGAAATTGGGGAACATTTGCATCAGAAAGAGCAATGTCAAGGATTGCTCCCATGCAATTGAAGGTTTCTGAGAGTCTGACATTTCATGGTGGAAGAAGGAACAGTATGCAGGTAACATCATGAAAGTAACCCATAACAATGTAATTTGCTTCATCTTCCTGCAATTATTTTTGGAAAAATTTACACGAGCCATCACCACTTACTGAAGAATTACGATTATTATGATTAACATTATTGCTATCTGTTACATGATGAGGTGAATTGTAGGGTAATTCTATTTGGGTTCTAACAGCATGGTACAGTCTTCTTAAAAGACCAATAACTCTGGTTTCCAAGGGATATGTTAATCTTTATCAAGAAATTTTTAAATCCAAACAAATACAGTGGATCAATGTATTTCAGTGGCCTCATAAAGTGAGTATGTTATATTATATACTGTTCAAAGGTATCTACACCATCATACTTTTAATTAGCACCCCCTGCAAGTTTCTCAGAAGAGACCAAGGAAAGAACGGTTTCAGATAATAGATATATATAAATCCTGTAACAAATAATGCCTTTGTCTCCTTTATCATCCAGATCATTCTGAAAATCCCTGATAACTTGGCTCTTTGACATCTTTGATGCAAATTAATATACTTAATAATACTGTAGGATTTACAGTGGCACTATATTGCTTTAATGTGAACATTATAAACACTATAGTAATGGACAGTGGCAAAAATGTCTATGTGTTACTCAGTTTAACCAGAGATTATATTTCCTGCTAACTTTCCTGATGCTGATGACCTGCTGGGACAGTCGACTTGTGACTGTAGTGAAGTGGTAAATTTTGAGCTCATCGTCACAGTTCTCATAGCCATATGCTCAAAGTCAGTCCAGAATTTAGGCATCAGTGTCAATATATTTATATATACACATGCACAAACATGCACCAAACAGCTACAGTGCATAGCATACTGCCTAGTTTATTAAGATCATAAACCTGTTGACTGTGGAACTGGAAAACGGTCTTATATTGGTAGGCAAGTTGGACTTTAGACAGGGGTACACTTGGCTGATCAACCAAGAAATCTTATGACCACATACGTTCAACTTGTAAAACATAATGAGCTTTAACAAATAAAAGCTAGTGGAAATGAAAGTCTTTAATTTTCAATTAGAAACATAAACCCCTTTTTGGAGCAAGTATAACTATTTACCTAGCCTCTGTTTGAATATGTTGCCCATTCTCTGACTTCCTATTGTCACAAGCCATGCCAATCTCCAAGCAGTGCAAGAAACCCATAGTTTGATTTCCTTGGAATGAGGGGCAGCGGGGACTGTGGTGTCTTTATGATATATGGTTTGTTTACACATCTATACAGCCTGAGCCCAAGATGGAAGAGTTTCCAGCATTAACATGCCAAGAGGGTTCTGCTTCTGTCATTGCCACAGCCTTGGATTCAAGCAGAAATCAAGCATCACTGTGTCTCTCCAGTTGCTGTTTGCATCTAGCCCAGCTATCATGCACAACTCTCTGGCCCTTGTCTTTCTTACCAACAGCCAGGTGATGAAGGGACCCACCTATTTGCCTTCTGGCACAATGCCACTTCTTTTGTTACTGTAACAACCCATACTTAGGGGGCCATTAACCAGCATCTAGCCTGGCTACTTCAGCAATTGAATCCTCCATCAGATGCTAGGCCTTGCTGGATCCAGGAATTACAAGGGTCTCAGGCATACAACCTATCCCCTCCCTCAACTCACAACAATATGGGTAACCTGTCACAAATGCTAGTAAAACCCGAAAGCCTTGTTATCACCTCATTCACTTGAGAGAGTAAGGAAGGTACAGTCAATTACTCTGGTGCTTTGATAGATAACATCATCACTTCTTGCTAAACTGGGAGGATGTGCTTCTTCTTAAAGCCAAAGTATATCTGGAAGCATGTGAGGTGAGTTCCTACAAGCCTCCCTGAAGCCAGTAATTAAGCTGGGAGCTGTACATTGCTGCCTGCTGAATATTGGCAGAGCTCAACAGGGATCTCATTTGCTTCCTACCAGCTTTTCAAAGCTGCTCTTTAGCTATGGCATGCAGCTCTGCTTTTAGGCCAGGATTTGGGGAAGATGCACAAGAATCTGGGCTGTTACCAGTTTGAAAAACAGACTTCAAAAAGGCCTAGCCCGTTATAAGATGAGACCAGACTCTTCCTTCTTTGAGCCTGTTTCTACCGAGATCAACTTTTTACTAAAAATATTTTCAAAGAATACAAAGATACCATAACATGCCTCCCAAAGGAATAGCTACTAAAAGTGTTTATCCACCAGCAATATTGGCTTTCCCCATTCCACTCCTACCAGCTAGTCCTGCCTGTCTGTCACAGGGCACCCTATCCTGTCAACCACTACAAACTCTTACATTGCAGTCAACCAGGACAACAACATAATCCCCAATTCAAGAGGCTATGGAAAATGTATAACTCTGGAGCTTCATTTGGGTGTTCTAAGCCCCCATGTGATTAGAAACATGTGAGGCAGAACAGGGATGACTGTGCTAGTTACCCTGCCCCACCCCAAACTGGAAGCAAATAGCTACACAGCCCCCTCCATTCATGTAAGCCCCCTGCACGATTTTAAATCCTGGAAGATCAAGGTTTTAAATAATGCAGGATGCCTACACAAGTCCACGGGACTTTCTGCTTCAGAATAAGCTACCCTTTCAACTTGTGAAGGGTGATGTGAATGGCAATGGGTGAGCAGAACAAGCACACTTGTCCCCACTGCTTTGCATTGTGTGAGGCATTAAACCATCTGAATAGAGCTTGGCCTGCGCAAGACCCGTAGCTCGGTGGCAGAGCAACTGATTTGCATGTAGAAGGTCCTAGGCTCAACCCTCAGCATCTCCTGCTTGAAACCCTGGGGAGCCATCCCCAGTCAATGTAGATAATGCTGATCAAGATGGCCCAATGGTATGAGGCAGCTTCCTATGCTCCTATGATGGAAGAACTACATTTCTCAAGAACACCACTCCATGGAGTGCCTGGGAAGGAGGAATCTTGTAGGGGTCTTCAGAAAAGATTTGCCATGGCCACTGCCACTCCTGCTAGGATGCAACTTTGTACAAAGGGATAAGGGAAATGGAAAGTGTTAGAGGGGATGAGAGAATCGCAGAGCAGTTGGCTAAGGAAGGTGTTCAGAAACTGTTGTTTTCCCAATGGCATCTTCAGGAGCGCAGCTGGGTTTCTGAATTCAAAATTGAGCTTTGGAATGAAGCTTCACAATGAAGCTATTTTCCAAGCCCAATTCTGAATTGAGATCACCCTTCAGTAATCGTGAGTGATGACTTGTGCCATATATGGTAGTTATAGTTCAGATTCATGCTGTCAACACACTTCCAAAGCTGATTAAACAGACTTCAAGCCTCCCATTTCTTCAGCCCAAACATAAAGGCTCATCTCTGTGAAAGCCACAGCGAAGACTGCATAGAAGAAACACAGCAGTCTGACAAGGGCAAGCAGTGACAGTTAAAGTAAAGAAAACAATGGAGACTTCATTCTTTTCAGGCTGAGCTAATGTTTAGAATCCACATGCCATAACTACAGACTATGGGAGCTTTTGAGGTACAGTTATATGAGACGATCAAACTGACAATTATGTGTACCACAAAACTAGGAATGGTTGAAATAATGACAGCCAACTTGTTTTACATCAGAGATTACTAGGATTTGACCCTATACAATAAAAAATGAAAGGATGAGGGAAATAAACAGACTATATCACACCTGCAATGAATATTTAGGCCAGGGACATGAGGACATTTCCACCCAAAAAATTACAAGAAGTTATTTTTCTGCAAAGCAGGGCTTTGCATTCTGCAAAGAAGGCCAACTCCCTGAATATATCTATTCATTATTGTAGTGTACTTACTATTGTAACTAATATTGTAGTATACTTACTATTAAATGAGACATTTCTCATAATTCATAACACTGTGGTGCTTGATAAAGAGCTTGGAATCTAGCCTCTATGCCTGTAATTGCAAAAGGAAATGCCTTTCAAGTTTTTGACACACTTTAAAAAAAAAAGTAAGCATGGCACTTTCCATGATGCATACATATGTGCATGTGGCAACTGTTTAGCACATGCAATTGCATCCAGTAACATGCCTCAAATAACATGCTAAAACACGTGTATTATTTTATCATGTTACTGGAAATAAATGCTTTGCATGTGAACATCTATGCATGGTGAGAGTGAGTGTAGGATGGAAGCAACACATTTGCAAAGACAATACAGTCTGGGACACCACCCTTGAGTTGGTCCTCCCTTATTCTGAGCTCCGTGGTCCCAACTAGCTTGGGGCTAGGGTGGCAGTTGCTGTCTGATGAGGTAGAAGAGGATGACGACACAGAGGATGCCATAAATGGGGCGCAGCCTGAGAGGTAGGATGGGGCCCCTGCCGCTTTGCCTTTAGAGGCTGGGATAGAAATGTTGGGGCATATTCATTGTCACTGAGGGATGTGTGGCTTGCCCTGTGCATCCCCAGTTGCCCCTTCACATGGTCATAGCGAATGCCTGAAGAAGGCATTGGTGTTAGCACGATTGCATATAATTTTATTATATAAATCAGGGGACAATGTTTTCGCCTGGGTGGGTGGGTGGAATTTATCTGAAAGTGTATGGTTTTATTGGGGGGGGGGCGTTGTTGTGTGCCTTGCTGGCTGTCACCAGGAAGTGTGGCTGATGATCAATTGTGAGACATCCTCATGCAATATTCTGGCAGCCAGTTCCTGGAATAGATTCCATGAAAGTGATACAATGTGATGTGACATCAATCCTAAGTCATTCCAGGAAGTGTGAGAGGCAGGAAGTTCCCAAGAACCTTGCATCTTGGTAAGTACCTGGAGGGCTTCCAGAAAAAGTTTTTGAAAGAGAACAACAAAAAAGATCCTCTAGCAATCCTTAGCTGCTTCATAAGATTTAAGAGAAATTTCCTTCCCCCCTCTCCAATCTTTCAGAAAGATTTCCTTTTGCCCATACCCAACATATGGTAAATGAGGAATCGTAATTTTCGGCACTGCTCTAATTTATAGAGACAAAAAAACCAAGAAAACTAGTCACAGGCAATTATTTCTATTAACTTTTCAGTGCCTGCTGAAGACATTCCTTCGCCAACAATACTTTTAAGTGGATACATAAAATCTCTTTCTATATCTGTATTAGACACCATGCCACTCTGCTTGGTTGCTAAGCAATACCTTCACCACCACCTCTTGGTTAGCTGGCTTACTGATAACCAAATTAACCTTTACATTATAAACTGAATGATCTCTGCTCTTGAACTTCCAACAGTAAGATGGTGGTGGGCACAACATTGATGGCTGATTTGAAACAGACTACCAGCCTCCGTTTTCCCAGGCATCTGGGCAGCACCAATACAGATCTTATCAAGCTACAACAAAATTGGGAGTACCATGCTCAGTTTTGGTCACTGAACCTCAAAACAGACACAGTAGAGCTGGAAAAGGTACACAAAAGGGCAATGAAATTTATCAAGTGGATGTTTTTAATTGCTTTCAAGGCAATATCTTGTAATTGCATCAGGTAGAGGGAAACTATCGTCATCAATAACAACAACATTTATTGTTGTTACATAAAACTGGGATGATTAACTAAAACATAAACTATTAAAACTTCTTCAGTAGTAAGCAAATTGAATTAATGATTCCACTTGATGGGCATTGCCGTCTCATTGATATCAATGTGCCCTAAATGTGTATGATCACCCTACCATCTTATGAGAGGGCAGCTTATAGGTACACACCTATATAACTGGAAACATTATAGCCAAAATTACAACAGTGCACTGATTCAATGCAAAGCCAGCAATGTACTGTATATTGCTTCTATAATAAAAACAAAATAATAAAGAATGGAAAGGAAAAAATACTGAGTTATGAAGTCAAAAGTCAATGAAATTATCTCATTAAAATGAGATGGCAATGCTACAGGACTCATACCCCGCCCCGCCCCCCGCAAAAGAGCAGGTTGATCTTACGTAAGGTTTGCCTTCTCCCTCCCTCCCTTCTAACAGATCAATCTTACTCTCAGAGACTGAAAACATGTGGTATATATATCCTCCCAATAAAGATTTCAGATCTGAGCTTTGAAAAAGAATGTGTATTTAGCTGGCTTATTTCCAGCATTTCAAGAAGCTTGAAGCTTTTGATAGGAACAACACCGAACAGCCTAGTAGACAGCTAATGATTTGCCTCCCAGACAAATAAATCCATTTGGGAGCTGGGAGGGGGGGACAAAACAAACTCTCTTTGAACAGCTTCCCACAGTGTGGGTCAGTATACTATGTCTAATGAAAAGGTCATCCCTTAAGCAAGGATATACTGAAAAAAGCAAGGGCCATCTACCTTTTCCGACTTCCTATCATTCCGCTGAAATGGACCGCAAACTAACCTGAAGGAGATGGCTCAGTCCAGCTAAATTGTTACATATCCTACTTCTCTGACTGGATAGGCTCGGATTTAGCTTTATCACACACTGGAGCAGAGGTCACAGCAACATAAGGTGTAAACGTTCTCTTCTAATTTACCTTTCACTAGGACAGAAGGATCCCCCGCTGAAGCAATGAATTGGCTAGAAGTAGGACAAGTTAAACGGTGCAGATAAGTTTCTATTCTTCTTCTTCTTCTTCTTCTTCTTCTTCTTCTTCTTCTTCTTCTTCTTCTTCTTCTTCTGCACAATGTCAGTTATTCTCCATCACACACATGTAAGGTCGGCTTGTGTTATTGTCTCAGTCTTGCAGATGAGTGATGCATATATAGAGTGGCATATGTGCATAAGGTGGTATAGTGAGCTTGAGGCTGAAATGAGATTTAAACCACCACCCCGTCTCAGTTTCCTCACAGTGGTCAGCCACAAAAGTTGGCTTGGCTATTCTTTAGTTTCCCACAACGTTGCCTCAGGATGATTACCAGCATTATTATACAGACTAAAAATACAAAATGAAAACACAAAGTACATTATAAAAGCCTCCCCCCAAACCCCAAACCAATAACCCTTCAAATCAATAGTATATTCCCGCTACCTTCTTTACCACTGCCTTTATTTCCCATGACTGACAGTTTTGACTAATGATCATTAGGACTTGAAACTATTTCAGCCTTGCACAAAATGCAGTTTGAAGCAGGTATGTGGGGACGAGATGAGGGACAGCAACCCAAGTCAATTAGGTGGGAAGCAAAAACAAACAAACCTCAAACTGAGGCTTAAGGAGGGATCAGTCACCATTTCACAGAATCATGGAGTCAAGGAATAATAGAATTGTAGAGTTGGGACTATGAAGGCCAGCTAGTTCAGCTCCCTGCAATGCAGGAATATTTTGCCCAATGTGGGGCTTAAACCCACAACCCTGAAATTAAAGGGGTTGGGTTGTTTTTTTGCTTCTCCCACACCAATAGCTTGTCACACAACAGAGCAGTCACCAGTCTTATACCTCTATAGTGTAACCTCTATAGTGATGCAGGAAAGGGTCTTCTCCATGGTGACCCCCTTGTCCAGAGGTAGCATTATTATAAATTTATGATGGGATGGAAGGTTTGCAGACTATGAAGGACTTGCACACAGATTTATTGACAGCTGCATGAGTTATTATAGCTAGGAAGTGGAAGGGGCAAGGTGAATATAAAATGGAAGAATGGTATAAAGAGGTGTGGGATATTGCTGTTGATGATAAATTAACATGTGTTGTTAAGGTAAGATGGGGAATAGGCAGGAGAAAGTATTTTAAGGAGATTTGGAAGGTGTTTGTGGAATTTGTTCTGTTAAAATAGAAACCATTGCAAGAGGTGTTGAAATTTTGGGGGGTTCGATAGTTACAATGGAATGGTCTTGGGGTGGGGTGCACATTTTTACTCTTATTTATTTATTATTATCACTTTGTCAAAAAATAATAATTCCCTTTTCCTTTCCTTGTATTAGACAAAAATTGGGTATTGTTGGCTTCTTCTCCTTATAGCCATTTTATTTCATTTCATATTATGGTTCACTATTTCACTGTGCAGTTTTTTTCTTCTTTTAATCATTCTGTCCTACTCTTCTCCCTGCCTATGTTCTACTTGCCTCATCAATAATTTCTAGTTTGTTGTTCTTGTGAATCATGAACATTTATGCGGTGCTAAACAGTTTGCATAACAATACCTTGAGTAATTAACCAAAAGAGTTTCACAGATAATATTCCAATTTTTTGTGCTGTGTTGGTCAGTCTTGTCATATGGAAGCAGGGAGATCAAAGCACCAGTGGTAAGAAGCAAATGCTATAACTGAATATCCAATTATGTTTCTAGGTATATTCTAACACAGATGATCCTATTGCTTCTTTCCTAGAAGAAAACCCCAACAAACGAAGTGGGACTTATTGCCAAGTAAGCATGCTGTCAAGAATCCAGGATTCATGGATGGTTTTCCCATGTGGTGGCCTATTGAACTTCAGGTGGCAGGTAAGTTGGAGACTCCCGGAGAGGAACAACTAGCAGAGGCTCCATTAGGGATGCTATAACGCTGGAATTTCTTTAGCTTTGAGCAGGAGGTTAGACGTGAAGGTCTACGAAGTCCTCTGTATGTTCCTATGATCAGCAACAACAAAAATGTGTATTCTACACCAGGAGTGGAAAAACTATAGATATTTGCTGCATCTCTATTGAGCTTAGGATCAAATTACCGTAACTTATGACTTTGATTTTTTTAAAAGAGGTACATGGATAAGAAACATCTCCTTTTGGCTCGTTTCCCCAGCACTGTTTTAATTCCTCCCATCATGATGTTCAGACATGTGATTTGTTTGCAGGATGATGTGGAAGTGGTGGGCTGCCTTCCCATAATATGTGTGTGGATATGTTTTTAAATGAAGATTGGGCAGGCCTTTCTCAGATGTAGAAAGGGAGGAAACATCTCATTATTATATTGAGGTGTATCATGGCTTGTTAGTGCCTTTCATTTACAGCTGAACTTGGATCAGAGACCTAACATTGGAAAGTTTGACCAGTTTTGAATGCATGCCACGTGTCTTATCTGTTCATCCTTCAAGACAAAAATGAACACACAGGGAACAGAATCCAGACATTTTAATAGACGTTTTAAGGCACCAAACACCTCTCCCTGATTGAAGCAAATAGTTGTCTGCATTCTTCAGATTCACAGACATCCCTGCCCACCTCTTTTGTTCACATCTATACTTTTATTTCACCTAAGCCTATGAACCAACAACATTTGATCCATCGAGTTGGCTGTTCCCAAGGAGATGCCAAGCGATGGTGATTCTCCAGTTTCTACCTGGAAAGACCTGGCTCTTTTAGGTGGTTATTTGAGTCTGCTTTTGCACAAAGATCTCTCAACCATAATATTACTCACGGGCTACCTCCTTCTTCCTTTGAGACCAACCTGGCAATCTTATTTGGCATTGTTTTTAAAGTGTAACTCAGGAAGGAACCCATGTGTCTTTCAGGCCGAATACTGACATAGCCATTTTTATTTTTTTATTTTTCAGAGCACTTCTGAGATCTGTGAGTATTATTAGTGCTGATAACAGGGGAAGTAGGAAATAATGGTTCATTGGAAAAACCAGGTTGTATTTAATCCTTATCTCTTTGTCTATAAGTTGTGAATATTGGCCCATGATAGTTAGTTTAATAGTATTGTTTTAGCAGATTTCTGCATCAAGTCTCTTGTCTGTTATTGATTTCTTCTGCTGTTGTCAGCATTATAGATTTAAGCCTTCACTCTGCATTATTCTTCAACAATCAATATGTTACTTTATTGATGGAATGATTTACATATTGAGGTTGCCTTCCACAATATGCTGCATGTACATGGCTTTATGGTATAACATGATTCATTTTTTTGTTCAGTTGTTTGAAAGCAGATTATTTATCATAACCCTTCCCCCCCCCCACCTGCCCCATGATACTAAGAGCTTATTTTATGTTCTTATAACACGCCTTACAGTTTTTGCATCTGAGCTTTGGATGAGTTACTACACACCCAGAAAATGCTTTTAGTGTCTAGTACAATTTTATTATTCCCCCAAAATGTGTCTGCAAAGAATAGGTAGTGAATCACATTTGTGACTTCAAGAATGTATTCTAAGTGTTCCCTCCCAGCCTTAAAACACATGTTTTAGAAATCTGGAATAATATTTTAAAGGATTTCTGTTCCCTGCTACAGCATATCTTCAATGATTTCAGGAAAGGCCAAATGATTCTAAGTCAAATTTTTTTAAGCGAAGATGAAATCAATGGAATTATGGAATGCTTTGGCAAACGTTGTAAGTGTGTGTTACTCTACATCTGGGTTCCACCACTAGAATATCTTTTCCATTCCATAATTTCTACAGAAGGCTTTGATGTTGTAGTTATTGTTGGGATACTGCCAGTTGGGATACTGCTTGTTGGGATACTGCCAGTTATATGTAGCTAATTCTCTGTGAGTGGGACTAATGTGCACCTTGATTAGCTGTATTAGAATATCTTCATAAAATTCACATTAGGTGATCACTTAACTTTGGTTCTGTTCAGATAGCTTTCAAGGATTTTTAACAGAGTTTTAAATATTTCATTGAATTGCTAGGAAGAAATATTTATACTATGCAAGGAGAATGCACTACTCCTTTGTATATATGTTGTTGTATGCAAACTCCAGAAAATGGGGGGGGGGGTCAATAAATCCTAAGACTTTGTGGTATAAGGCTTTAATATATTCCTGTCTTCCTCTATCCACTTTTTCCAGATGCAAAACAAGGAAGAAAACACTAGGCTTCATTGCTGCTAAGAAACCAGACAAAAGAACTTGGACATTTTGATGGGTCTAGCCACTCATGTTTAGGCCATAACTAATTACCATTCATACACCAGTCATTTCTCATCATACAAATTAGTACACAAGAATGGCATCTTTACTGTGGATATTTATTCCCATGGTTTCCAAAAGCCATAGGGAAAGAAGGCAGCAATTTGGAAAAACAAACAATACAGAGGTGAATAAGTTCTATTCTTTTCAAAACAGCTCAAGTAAACATAAAATAAACAACTCCCTCCTTTATTTTGTATTATGGATATCAGAATGTGCTTAGAACATGCTGTTCACCAGGCATACAAATATTTCAGTCCATTACAAGTCTCCAGCAATTTCCAGTATATGAAGACTAAATAAAGACCAAATACATATAAGTGAAACACCACAAAGCAATATGATTTTTTTAAAGGTAGTTGCTGCTGGCTCTTTAGATAAGCCAAGATATATTCATCCTGCCAATCTTACCATAATAATTACAGCACTGCGCAGGTACTCAGGCACAAAGCTCATGCCACCCAGGGTTCCTATAGCAAGTAGTTGTTGGCATTCATCTGTCTCAGGAGACAATGGAAGAGTGCCCCCTTTCGGGATAAAGTCAAACCGTTGGCGAGTTACAGTGCCTGCTATGGATGTAGAGACTGATATGGGAGAGACATGTTTTGTTGCAGCTGGTGCAGATGAAGGCATCTGGTTGTTCTGCAGCAGATGCATCATGGTGTTTCTTCTCTCAGTGCTCATACCAGTGGTCATTCCTCCTCTGGTCACTGCTGTGGACCAAGCACTGTGGCCATCTGCAAGGGATTCCTACACAGCAGGGTAAATGTTGCGAGCCTACATGTCACATTTGTAATGCAGAGTTGGTTTGCCTAGGGGCCTGAAGCCAGCTCCCTGTAGAGCATGTCCTTGGGGCTCCTGCCATATTCCATTCTGTGGGCATTACCAAGCCAGCGTAGACATCACTGAGACAGGAGTATGAACATGCTGAGAATGTGAGCCTGGGAGAGGTCAACTTTCTTTGAGCTCTGCCCTGCCATGTGATGCCTGGTAGACGTTCATCTTGGTATTAATGTTAGCATCATCTTCTCCCATACCCTTTTGGAGAGGTGAGCCATTGTTGTAGCTGCCTTGCTAAAACGCTTGTCCAGCTCAGTGTCAATTGACAAGTTGCTGGTTATGGTGGAACCCAGGTAGATAAAATCATTGACCACCTCACGCGTGTGGTTACCAGTGTTGATACATGGAGTGCTGGTGATGTCTCAAATGTTGGTCTTCATCAGGATGATGGTAAGGCCAAACTCCCTGCAGCCTTTGGCAAAATAGTTGCAGAGTCTCTGCAGAACTTCCAAGGCTGTGTCATCTGCAAACAACATCCATTGGATAAGGACCTGCCACACCTCTGTCATGGTGTGGAGACATGTCAGGTTGAACAGACCCCTGTTGCTTCATGAATGAAAGTACACACTGTCTTCAGTCGAGCTGAAGGCATATGAGAGCACCATATGCAAGAACACAGCCCTGTTTCACACCAGCTTAGGTGGGCATCTTATCTCATTGAGAAGTGTGAAGAGTCATTTTCAGTCTATGATGTACAAGCGGTATGCCTGCTCTCGGCATTTCTCCTGCAGCTGGCGCAGTGAGAAAATCATATGGTCTGCTAACCTCTGAGATCTAAATTTGCACCGTGAACCCGCAAATACCTGGTCAGCAAGTGACTGTGATCTGTAGAGAACCACATGGGTAAAGACTTTCCCCACAGTATTCAGCAGGGAGATTCCACAGTAGTTGTTATTGCCCTTGCAGTCACCTTTGTTCTTGAAGAGGGTCATATTGCTGGAGTCACACATGTCTTGTGGCATGGATCCTTGTTCCCAACACTGCAAAAAGAGGCTGTAGAGATGTGCCATGGGGAGGAATTGAAGCTGGGTTTCAGCACTTCTGCTGGGATGACATCCTTTCCTGGGGCTTTACCACATGCCTGAGTTGATGGTGTTCTTCAGCTCATCAATTTAGGGAAGGAGGAATATCCAGCTCTTCCAAGACAAGCAGAGTCTGAACACTGTTGATGGCTGTGTCAGGGACCATGTTTTCCTGAGAGTACAGTTCTTGATCATGCTCTGCCCATCATTTCATCTGCTTGCTGTGGTCTGTGATGATCTCTCCCAAAAATATTTTCAGTAGTGCAGTTTTCCTGACTGTTTGTTCAAAGGCTATCCTCATGCCTTCATACATTTTGTGAAGGGCAAGATATGAATTTAACAAATGAAAAAATGAACAAACAAACAAAGGGTAGGAATGTGAGCAGAGCTGTGTTGAATAGCTCACCTCTGAAGTCATGCCTACCGCCTTGCACTCTGATGTCTGCATGTATAGCAGTAATGACTGCAGGGAGGAAGATTTTGCACATATATCTGAAGCCTCCCAGCCTACTGACATTCATACCATATTGCTCAGAAAGCAGGAGGTGAAGCTACTTGATCCAACCTGTTACCAACTTTTGGAGGAAGCATGCTTTTGAATACCAACTATTGGAAAATGCAGGAGGGGGCAATGCTGTTACGCTCAGATCCTGCAGCCATGCTTTCTATAGACATCTGGTTGGCCACTGTGAGAATAGGATGCTGGACTAGATGGGGAACTGGCCTGATCCAGCAGGGTTGTCTTATGTTCTTATGCTCATGCACCAGTGTGTGATGGCCTGGGATTCCGATTCGGAGGATGAAACAGAGGAATCCCAGCCTGCACAGGAGTCCCCGCCTCCAGGGCCGGCTGAACTGGGGCAAGGCCTAGAGGCTGAAGAGCCTGCACCTGTGGCAGTACAGCAGGAGCTGGCCCCAGGTGAAGTCCTCCTGGCCCCAGAGGAGCCTGATGACTCAGTGGCCACAGGTGAGCCTCCTCCAGGGCCCAGTAACCCTTCGGCCTCTCCTGATCTGCAGAGGCTTAGGGCAGAGAGGCGAAGGGAACTAGTTGCCCCCAGGAGGAGTGCTCGCCTTAAGGCCAGAGTAGGCGGGGCTCCTGGGGGTCGGGACCGCCCCTGACCTTAGAAGAGGATAAAAGCCCACTCATCCCGGCCCCAGGTTGCGGGAGCAACGTCGTTGTTGGCTTCGGACCTTCCTGTGATCCTGATCCTTGCTCGGCCTCCTGTTCCTGACTAACCGGTACTCCTGTTCCCTGCTCGGCTTCCTGTCCCTGACTATCCAGTACTCCTGTTCCCTGCTCGGCCTCCTGTTCCCGACCCTCCGGTGTTCCTGTTACCTGCTCAGCCTCCTGTTCCAGCGTTCCTGTTCCCCGCCCGTCTCTCTGCATCGGACCTCGCCCCGCTTCGTGTGGACTCTGCTACACTCACGGTAGCTTAGCCCCGGGACCAGCACACAGTGTATGTGAATAGGGCTTATAACATCATAGAGTTTCGTGACAATTTTTATTTCTGCTTGGATTAGTGCTTGGATTCTTAGGTTTTGGCGGCACTGAAAACAGCATTATTCGCATTCCTAATTATTCATATCCATAATAATAATCACTTCCTTAAAATACCTTTTCCTCATTTTTAGTTTAGCATGATAGCACAAAATCAGCCATGGGAAAAGCTTCCTGTCCCATCCCTTATTTTAATTGTAGCAATATTTTCTTTTATATTATTTAAAAGATTTGCAGTGGTTTCTTTGACTAGAATTCAAAAAATTCTTTCAGGTGGGAACAAATCAATGATTTTGGTAATTGACTTTTCTGATACATTGTTCTCTGGCCTATTGTTCCTGTATAGCTCTTTTCTTTACACATTGGGAAGTATTCTTTATTGAGCTGAGCCTAGTTATGCCCTTTTCACGGGTTGATACTTTTAATTTAGTTGAGTTGATGCTATTAATTACACTACCCTGTACAGAAAGGATTAGCAAGGTGCCTTAGGGATATCACTCTTTTAACTCTAATAAAAATTCCTGGTTCATATTTGAAATCTCTCTTGGAGCACAATCTTCTAACTAGACAATGCACTGTGTCCTTTTTGCCCACCATCTTTTCTGAGTTGGGATGTTCCAAGGGTGATCTATTTGTGCCTTACTACGTGTGTTTCAACAGGAACATCCATGCAGACGGAATTGACATTCCATACTCTGTACATAGCTAGAAACAGTGGTACAGGAAACAGACTGCAAAAGATCTGTAGTAATTCTTAGGCTCCTTGAGATATATTATGTGTTTCCAAAAAGTCAGCTACTCATACCACCCTGTGCTTTGTAGCAAATGGTTATTCTCATAGTTCCCTCTCTGTCATATACTCCCCCTCAGTCCAGGGGCTGAATCTAAACAAAACCCAGCGAGTACTTTGCTTCTGCCAATTCTTATTTCTGGCTGAATATGAATCTGAAGGGCTGCAGGTGCTCTGATATTCAAAGTGTATTTGCATAGAACTTAATAATGCTGTTTACAATAATAAGGAAATCTCTGTATACATTCCATATCAGTGCCTGATATATACAAAGTTGGCATCATTACAGTGTTAACCTTATACAGTGCTACTAAGACTTTGTTTATCCTCTAAATATTTTAATGTTTAAATGAGGTCTTGCTTAGTAAATAACACTTTCCCAAAGTATCTTGCAATATTCATTTTCTGCTACTCAGATCATTATGTTCCCATATAGCCCAATCCTAATGTATGTCTAATGTTGTTTTCGGTGAGCTATTTTAACAAGGGAAGCATAACAGCCTCATCTGCTGTGCTTTCAGAATTAGGCTTTAAAATTGGCTCTATTATTAAAGGAAACCTAATGGAATTCTGTGCTGTTGTTTTTGCTTCTGCTCTTTCTCAGTAACTGGTTTGGGCACACTGATGGGGTGTCCAAAGAAGTTGTGGAGAAAACAGAAGGATAACATCAGGATATCATCAGGAAAACATGCATGGTGGCACTGCTTGATCCTGTTGAGATTGACTTGCAGTGCTGAAACTTCTTGCATAGACTTTCTGGTCTCAGCTGGTCTCAGAAGTCATGCAGAGCTCATTGTTTTCTTCATATCAGCAAGTTCAAGCAGCATAGCTTTTGTGCCCTCTATCAGCATCGCTACCCTTGGAAGCATAAGAATATAGGAAGCTGCCTTATATTGAGTCAGACCAGTGGCGTAGCGTGGGTTGCCAGCACCCGGGGCAAGACAAGTAATTTGCGCCCCCCTAACCCGTGGATTTGCGCCCCCTAACCCATGGATTTGCACCCCCTAACCCTAACCCCCAGATGTTGCGCCCGGTGCGGCCGGCCCCCCCTGCACCCCCACGCTACGCCACTGAGTCAGACCACAGGTCCATCCACCTTGGTATTGTTTACAATGAATGGCAGTTGGTTATCCAGGGTTTAAAACTGCAGTGTCTTCATGTCCTACCTGGATATGCCAGGGATTGAACCACAAACCTTCTGCATGCAAAAGATGCTCTGCCAATATGCTACAGCCATTCTCCTCTCCTACCAATTTACACTGCCTGTGATGCAATGTTCTCTGCCCACTGTTTCACTTGTTACTAACACTTTTCAAACACTGCAATAAATCAAAAATTATGGCTCAGCTGAGCTCATGCCAGAAAACTACAGCTGCATAAACCATGTTGATTTTCATAATTTGGAGCACAAAATTTGAGGGAGCTTCAGGGTTGAGAATGTACAAACAGTTCTGCAACCCTGCACACAGTGCAGAGAGAGGCCTTTTGTTGACTTGAGAAAATGGATCCAGTAGAATGGGAATAGAAGACAGAAGAAGTGATTGGTTATTGGTACACACCAAAGTTGGTGGGGTGGCTTGGGTCTGCTTAAACAGCACTCCACTCCATGTTACATGGCAAACTACATTTTAGATTATTGGGGGATTCAGGAGGTGTTTATGACAAATTGGGTGTCTGCTCTTTGAAGAGAAAATAAAATCAACATTCCAAGCCCTTGGAGTACTGAAAAAGCTCTTTGGATCCCAGTCATTGTGGAATTATTTAATAACTCTTTTGGGAAGACCAGGGCTCGTCCACACTTCTGTTTCTCCTGTGATTTCTAGGCATTTCCAGAGGTTTTCCATTTGCCCATCACTTTCCCTGGGAAAAACACATTTTTACCATTGAACATAGGCGCCGACTCCATGGGGCTTGAGGGGGCTCGAGCCCCCTCAAAAAAATTTTTTGGGGGGCTCAGCCCCCCCAATAATCTCGGGCGGGCGCCCTTCCAGCAGAGCGCCGCCGCCGTCTCCCGCCTCCTCCCCACCTGCTCCTTCGCCAGCCAGCCAGCCGCGCGCCCTAATCGGAGAGCCCCGGCCGGAAATCCCGCGAGAACAGGGGAATCCCGACTGGCCACACCTCCCAGCCAGCCAATCGGCTGGCTGGGGGGCGTGGCTTGCCCTATTTAGGGCCGGAGCCACTTTATTTGCATATTCATGAGCTTATTTATTATTCATGAGCTTTCCCGGGCCCCCCCAATATTTTTTCTAAGTCCGCGTCCCTGCCGTTGAATCATAATAAACATTTGCTTGACATGGGGCAATTATAAGAGAGGAATTATATGTCCACAGGGTAAGCCTGGATCAGTCCAATCTATTTTATAAGGCTGTTGTGCGGACAAAGTAAACAGGTGTGTGAACTGCTTGAGCTCCTTTGGAAAAGTGAAGGATGAAAAGATAATATTACTACTAATAATGTTGTGACATAAGGTTTGTTACATGCAGACTGCCCTGCCTCTTCATTTCCGGCTGAGGCTGCAACAATTGTGCAAGATGTTGAAGCCAGTTGTAAACTAATGTGCTAGTTACATTTCAAACACCAAAAATCTGAAAGATTTGGGGCAAATAAATATAGTTTATAAAGTAGATCTCTTAGCAACTATATTTATTTGCCCCAAATCTTTCAGCTTTATCGAGTGAGTGATGCAATCTCAAAGTATGAATATGAGAATATGGGCTCCAGGTTGCGAGATCTTTTGTTCAAAGTACAAAAACGAGATCTGGCTCGGAGAATTGATGACATTTTCAGAGCCACCTGCACTCTGCAGGAAAGAACAGAGACCCAAATTAAACCTCAACTTCATCAATATGACTGCTTTTCCACGAGGGTGATTGCACTGATAATGTAGGGCAGGCTTCATATATTATTAACTAATTAATTAGATTCTAGGGTATGTGGAAACCCTTTGAAATGAAACACCTCCTTTCTTATTTAAAGATCGCTTAGTGTGCAGATGAAGGGTTATGGAAGATAGCAGACTGGCATTTTCTTTTACTTTCACCATAATTATACAGTACATCGGAGAGAATATTCCTGACTATCACACAACTTAATGCCCACATATCACACAAATATTTTCTGGGGAATTAGCTTTACTTTATAGATTTTACACATTATATTATTAAAGGGTGATGAGGAGTCTATTTTTATTTCACAGACTCAACCAAGTACTCTGAGCAGAACAAATGTAATAAATCATAAATACAAAAACACAATCCAATAACAGTAAGACCCATACTGAGAGTAGCATTGATATAGCCAACACAAAACCATAAAATCAGCACAAAATCAGCATAAAATACATCGTAAAAGGATTACAATGGGAGTGAGGAATAGCGCCAACTGGCCAAAATGTGCTAAAAGCATGTAACTAAAAAAAGCTCAAAGAAATGAAAAAAGTTAGATAGAGGTACATTGAACCCACAGCCTGAAGTATGCAGTCTGTAACAAAGACTTTAAACAAAACATTAGGTTCACTCACTGCCCTGCTGTGTACTTTCTCCTTGTGTCCAGTTATAGATTGCAGCCAGTGTAATAAGTTTACATTGCAATGGAAACTGGAAATATTGTACTTTGCCCAAGACGTTTTCACTGAAATCTTCCATGAGTATGTCCTCTGATGATGCAATGCTCAAGCAGGATTACTTGCATAGACTGTTCCCTGCACATAACAGCTGGCTGCGCCCACATATGAACTAATGATGGATAGCTTTTTCAGGTTTACCGTATTTTTCGCTCTATAAGACGCACTTTTTCCCTCCTAAAAAGTAAGGGGAAATGTGTGTGCATCTTATGGAGCGAATGCAGGCTGCGTAGCTATCCCAGAAGATGCACCAGACCATAAGACGCACCTAGTTTTTGGAGGAGGAAAACAAGAAAAAAGTATTCTGAATCCCAGAAGCCAGAACAGTGAAAGGGATTGCTGTGCAGCGCTCTCTCTTGCTGTTCTAGTTTCTGGCTTAGCTGCGTGAAGCCTCTTCAGGGCAGGGGGAGCCTTCATCCCACTGCCCTGAAGAGGCTTCGTGCGGCTATCCCAGAAGCTAGAACAGCAAGAGGGAGCGCTGCATAGCGATCCCTCTTGCTGTTCTGGCTTCTGGGATTCAGAATACTTTTTTTCTTGTTTTCCTCCTCCAAAAACTAGGTGCATCTTATGGTCTGGTGCATCTTATAGAGCGAAAAATACGGGACTTTGTAAGAAAACTCTTTTTTTAAAAAAAACCCAAGCCCTTGGTTTATTTACTGTGAGGCCCGTTTGAAAGAATGTTGATGCTTCCCCACAAATGATTTTTGTTAGCAATGTATGAAACAAACTTATTCTTGAGAAGGGTAGGGAATTCACAGCAGGAAGGAGCATGCTTGGTAATGTAGGTTGGCACCTGGGTGAATAGAGACAGCTGTTTCCAATGCCTTCTGCCTAATGGACAATCCTGAGCATTTAGAAGGACAACTGTAAAGTCACATAGCCCTTTGCTTTAAGATGTACTCTTGGCACAAAAGATGATCATGATAATACTTTATAACTAACTAACTCAAACAAACAAACATTAGGCATGAAGTGAAGCCCACCAGAAATCTATGTCCTCAGCTGCCTCTGGGTTTAGTTTCTAGAGCTCTTGTGCAAGACCTGGACTGGAACTACTTCAGACTTTGGTGGACTGGAACCCACCTAAAACATGGACTGGGCTCCCCAACATCACATTCACTAGAATAAGTTGACTTGGGAAATGGGGTCTCTAGCTGGGAGGGCTACCTGATGATGAGACCATTCAGAGCTACCCAAACATCTATAAAAAGGGAGTGCTGGACTAGATAGTCCTTTAGTTTGATTCAGCAGGGCTCTTCTCTTCTTATGCTAATTCTAGGAGTGATATAGCAACTGTGAAAAAATGGTATAATAACAAATGAGCATATGTAGCATTTTCTTGATAGGCTGGACACGGCTGTGAAATATGACAGCAACAGTGACAGCAATGCTGTGTTTTGTAAATAAAGATCAGTGTAGTACAGTATTGCTGATTTGGAGAGTTAAGAGACAATAAACATGTTAAGAAATATCCGTTCCTTAACTGTGAATCCACCACTTCTATATCTCTAGCCATCTGAAATAAAATATAATATTGCACTGCTTGCTGAACCCCTACAGCTCCTGTGGAAGTGAACTGAAAGCTCATTAAACTGTCGAGAGAGATCTTTTCTTTGTGTTTTAGTTCCTGTGTGATTCAATAGTTTCCTCCACATTTTTATAATCCTAATATAATTGATTTCAATAAGACCTGCTGCAAAGGTGCTCAGTGGGTTTGAAGTACTGATACTGCTTTTGTTTAGGTGCCCAAATATGAATGTCACTACAAAGGAAAAATGAATGGAATAGAGGGGGAGAAAATATGGGAGTGAGTGTGCTAGAAACCTACATTATAAAATAACTTAAATGCGCCCGGGCTGGGGGGGGGGGCGACGACTCATTTGGCTCACATTTTAATGTGAACCTACCTCTCACTTCTCAAACCAACATACAAAGTGAAATGGAGCTGTTGTCTCAAATGTGCACTTCTCCAATTTTTGTGATGCAGTTCTCCAACAACATGTAGATATTATTTGAATTGCTCATGAAAATGTATACAGTGGTACCTCGGGTTACATATGCTTCAGGTTACATACACTTCAGGTTACATACGCTTCAGGTTACAGAATATGCTAACCCAGAAATAGTGCTTCAGGTTAAGAACTTTGCTTCAGGATGAGAACAGAAATTGTGCTCCAGCGGTGCAGCAGCAGCAGGAGGCCCCATTAGCTAAAGTGGTGCTTCAGGTTAAGAACAGTTTCAGGTTAAGAACGGACCTCCGAAACGAATTAAGTACTTAACCTGAGGTACCACTGTATTACGAATTTATTTATTTTTTTGAGGCCCCATTGGCTAAAGCGAGCCTTGGCTTACAACCTGTTTTGGTTTACAAACAGACCTCCGGAATGGATTATGGTTGTAAACCAAGGTACCACTGTATTTTTTTTTAATATAGAAATAAACTTAAAATGAGATATTGAAACCAAAGAAAATTAACAGATTAGGGACTAATTTCTGAAGGACTCTACATTGTGTGCGTAACTTCGGAGCTGATGACCTCCAGACAAAAAATTATGAGTTGTATGAAAAAAGCAATAGGCCCGGTGTTTGTAACCGTGGTGAATTTCAAAAGCCCAAAGCAAATGAAAGAGGACTGATGTGGTCTCACACAGAACTATGCTTAGATATGATGACAAGCATTCTAAAATGGTTATGATTGGACTAGGAACAATAGGACAATAGAACAATTGCAGTAGGAACATTACAGCAAATGGAGTGGCTTGCAATATGGTAGCTGTGTTACTTATTTTAGCAAACCCAAAGAAGCAAAACAATTCATTGGAAATTCAGTATTTGAAAAGAAAAATCTCAATTTGTCTTGTGCAATTCCCCAGAAGAGGAAATATAGGTGAACAAAGGGTGTGGGAGGTTCAATATTCTTCTTGTTTTGCATATTTAGCAATACCTAGGATGGGACTGCCACAAACAAAGGAATAAAAGTAATGCAAAACAGCTGAATGTGTGTTCAAGCAGGAGCAAACAATAAAAGATTATGTTCGTTTCTTTGTGCAAAGTCTATTTTCTGATGCTTTAAACACAATATTTGCATTTTCATTTGGGTGTTGCAGATAAAAAGGCGTACAATTGGCATGTGGCAACTCAAGCTGAGTCTGTTTCTTTCAGCTTTTATACTTTAGATAGGTTTTATTGAGCGCAAGTGTTCATAGCCAATCAGTCCTCAGAATCCCCTGTGGTTTCAGATTCAGAGGGATGTGGAGGATTGATCTCTGTGTGTATAGACATCTATGTAGCATCACACTCCCTTGGTCACAAAAGATCTGCCTTTCCTGAATGATTTGCAGCACGGACATCTAAACAGAACTTGTGATTACCCCAGGGATCTGTGATACTATGTTCACAGTACAATACACTACAATGGACAGTCAGTCTCATTTGATTGATCAATGTGATAAGCTGTTGAATGCTAAAAGCAATGTAAGGTTGAAACCTTGCCCTGTTTTGCAAGAAATGCTAAGAAATTCTGCCTTTTCCGCTAAGATATATTTTCTGTGAAGTTAGAGAATGCAGAATGATTTTTTCAAAACATCTATTTTTAATTTGAATGATAATTCCTAGAGATGTGATGTAATTACAGTTCACTGGTAGTTGTATTCCAGCCTTCCCCAACATGGTGGCTTCCAGATGTTTTGGACTACAACTCCCATCATCCCTAACCAGCATGGCTTATAATGAGGGATGCTGGGAGTTGTGGTCCATCTGGAAGGCACTATGCTGGTCAAGGCAGGCATATGGTATCTTGCCTCTTTCCTGTATATTACATCTATAACATGTTTTGAAAAATATCCTGTTCTGTACAGTAGCCCAACTGTACAATGTGAATCACGTCCTTCAAGATGTCACCCGCTACTACCAAGAATGCTGTTGTTTTTGTGCTCTCTGTGTGTGTGAGAGAGAGACGTGGTGATGGTAGGCTGGTTGGAGTCTCTATGAAACAGGGAAGATCAAAGCACTTCACACAAAGCAGATACACATTACAGTTGTGTTGAGCACATTTGTTATTTGTAATAGATATACTAGCCTTTAGAGTCATTTCTAGAATTACCGTTGCAATAGGGTGGTCCTGCTGCTGTGTGGCTCCTTTTGGTACCTCACAGTAACGTTGGAAGCCTGAGGTCATGTGAAAACAAGTCAACTGCATGGCTTCTTCTGAACCTGCTGCAGTCTTCAAGAGGAATTATGATGGCATGGGAAGGAGCCATGGTGTGGACTCCTCCTATGCTGCTTTGGGCTTCTTACCATGCCAAACGAAGGCGCCAAGATACAGCAAGTTCCATGTCACTAAAGCTAACACTGGATGACCAGAGCCGGATTTACGTATAAGCTAAACAAGCTATAGCTTAGGGCCCCACTCTCTTGAGGGGCCCATAAAAAAGGAAAAAAACCTGGATGTACATTTCCAAAATATAAGATAAAAACAAATAAAATGGCTTTAGATACCATAAATTACAATGCAGCATATATTCAACACAAAAAACAGTGACAATTTGTTGTTGACAAAGGACTGTGTGTGTGTGTGTGTGTGTGTGTGTAACCTTTTTAACCTTTAAAAGAAAGGTCCTATGCTCTTGTCGCAGTGGGAGGTTCTCTGGGGCTGTTCCGTCCACCTACACTTCACAGACCAGTTTCAAAGCAAAACAGCACAATACGATATTGTGTTGCTCCAGAAGCACTCCAGGAAGTGTTGTTAGCTACTTGCTTCCTGGCACACTTCCTGGAGTGGTGTGACAGAGCGATGTCACATGTTGCGTATTGCAAGGCGTTGTTCTAAAGCCCTTCTAGGAAGTGTAGGAATGTGACATTGTGAGCAGAGCAAGATCCTTCTTTTGAAAGTTATTTAAAAAGCAAAACAACCCTTGCCAGCTCATCTATTTAAGGTAGGATTGTATCATCCTGAGTAGAACCCCACCCCAATATTTGCTCCTGTAGGGAGTCCCACAGACCTGGAAATGTGTCTGGATTAGGCAAGAGCAGGTAAGATGAGGCAAGCAATGGTTGCTATTCATGAATGATATATGCTCCGTCAAGTATCAGAAGCACCATGCTGAATACCTGTCACTGAGAGTAACAGCAGGAGAGGGTTCATGACCTGATTTTCTGCTTCCAGGGGCATCTAGTTGACCATTGTGGGAAACAAAATGGTGGATTAGATAGACAAATGGTCTGATCCTCTTCCGCCATCACCTCCTCCTCTTCTTTTCCCCCCTTGCCCTTCTCCTTGCTAGCAAAAGAGTTTGCTTCTTTTTGGTCATTTAGGCATTCAAATCCTTGACCTTTCCTCTCATCTCCAAATATTTAAGAGGTGCTCTTATGAAATGCTTCCATCTGTACATGAATTTGGACAGTCCATATTTCCTAGAGTGATTTCCTAACAGATTTCTGTAATAGCTGCTTTCAGAAGACCTTGACGGATTAGGGTTTCCAAAAATACGTCAGTGTCAATAGCAACCTGTCAAGCTACCATACTTTTTTAGCTGTTCAGGAAAAAAAGCCCTTCTACTTTGCACACAAATGGACATTTTTCAAAGACTGTCGGAAGTCAGTCTAAATCTATTACAGTGGTACCTCGCAAGACGAATGCCTCGCAAGACGAATGCCTCGCAAGACGAAAGAGTTTTCCGTTTTTTGAGTCGTTCCGCAAGACGAATTTCCCTATGGGCTTGCTTCGCAA
The DNA here is from genome assembly GCF_964188305.1 of Podarcis bocagei. Lineage (NCBI taxonomy): Eukaryota > Metazoa > Chordata > Lepidosauria > Squamata > Lacertidae > Podarcis > Podarcis bocagei. Next base: position 30,433,520 of record NC_138127.1, on the reverse strand, counting down.
GACGAAACGTCTTGCGAGTTCTTGCGAGTTTGTTTCCTTTTTCTTAAAGCCACTAAGCCGTTAATAGCCGCTAAGCCGCTAAGCCGTTAATAGCCTCTAAGCCGCTAATAGCTGTGCTTCGCAAAACGAAAAAACCGCAAGACGAAGAGACTCGCGGAACGGATTAATTTCGTCTTGCGAGGCACCACTGTAGTTCCTCATCTGTAAGAAAACAAAAACAAAAGTGAAAGCCCTTTTATGTTACTATTTTTAAATGCTATTTCTAGATAAATTTGGGCACCCATTCTCCATGTAATCCTAATCTTAGGCTCTAGCCTTGCAAACACTTGCCTGTGCATTGTTATTTGCACCAGTACCTCAGAACTGCATCAAACAACAAATGGTTCACCATTATCCAAAGTTTCCAGTAGTTTTAGGAGGTATGTAGCCACACCATTTGTAAGCAATGGCTGCTCTTTTGGCTGTGGGATGGGGCTGGAGAATAATCAGCAACTGAATCATGCAGAGGAAAGCCAATTTCCCGCTCAGTGTGAAATACAGCACTACTAAAAACAGTTTGGCACAGAAGTCTCCACATACATTGTTGGTGGAAACGTGTCTGGCGCTGTTATTGAAAATGATTGCACCTACAACCACTATTGTATCTATTGTCTTTTAGCAGAAAGTTTGCTCATTTCTTAGGTGACAACATGAATAGGTGCAGCCAGCAATGCTGTGTTACAGCTTTCCCACAGAGATTGCCACGGCTCCTTATACCTCTTTAAAGGTATGGCCCTGATTTGCACCTGCTCCAGTCCCTCTCTGATGTCAGCAGGGTTGGCAAACCTATGCATAGCAAGAACAAGAGACAGCATAAAAACACAATTATCTGCTCTTGAACTAATGTGAGAGCAGAGAGATTCCTGCCCTTTAAATTACTGCATAGATAGCATTTTTCACCCAACAGGTTGAACTGGATATGGCATTAAAATCGCCTGGGGAAGAGAATGCTACTACCTCTCTTATATCAAATGCTCAGACAGTTTTAACTCCAAACAGATACTGGCTGTCATTGCCAGTTCAAATGTACTTAGGAATGCATCATTTTTAATAAAGCATGAGATTTACTAATAAGACATCAACTGAACGTAGTGCACTATTAAATTCCAATCAAATTAGTGCATCTTGTGACACATTAATTAATTAGTTTATTAATAGAATAAAAGATTGGTAATATGACATAAAATTAGATAGCATGGTGAGAGGGAAAATTACTAGTACAATGAGTCTGTCAATTTTTATTATCAAATTCTGAAGGGTTTTTTTGTAATATAAGATAACTTCTGTCAAAACAATAATATATTAAAAGATTTGTATTCTACTAAATGCATTTTATGAGTTTGGGGTGTCTTATTACTGCACTAATAGCGTTTCATTTTTTACAGAAGAAATACAATAATACTTATGCATCATGATGCTTTGTCTCTTATGCTACCATGCAGCGCAATAATAAAGCAGTATTTGAGGGGATGGAAGAACACAGAACTTCTCTCCAATGCAGAGTGGAGAACTTGTAGTGCTCCAGATGTAGTTGGACTCCAACTCCCATCACCCCCAGTCAGCTGTGGCCAATGGTCAAGGATGATGGGAGTTGTAATCCAGCAATGTCAGCCAAGGCCACAAATTCCTCAGTCCTGCTCTGATGGGTCAAAGCAGACAGCAGCACAGAACTACAGTCAAGGCCTCTTTGCTGAGTGTATTTGGGAAACATAAGGGAAAGATGCAGCAGAGCACTTTAAGGTATCGGGTACAAAAGAAGGAAAGAGTCTAGTGAGAAAATTTGTTGGGTATCTCAGGTCATTTGGTTCGTAAAAATTATTATTATGATTTCAGGTTTCTGGAAGTATATACTGTGCATTTTGCAAAACCTACTTCTTCCCCACACCTTACATGGCCAAAGGAATTCTGTGTGAAGTTGTTTCCTGGGTTATTTGAAGAGATGGCAAGTTCTTTGTAGCAAAAATAATTGTACACAGAGCTACTTCCTCCACTGACGCCTACGGGAATATCTTGGATAAGGGAGCTTCATGTCTGCATTGAAACCCCCTGTGTCTGCAATAAATCATTGAACACATTACATTCATATGCTTATTCAAGATAAATAACGTCGGTCATCAAGGCTATGGATTGTGCTGCATCTTATATTAAAAGAAAATACCTTGTTATATGTTTATTACAGCTACACATCCCATTTAAAAACAAAGCTGCATCAATGTGGAGTATTTTTTAGACATAATTATTTCTAACTTGCAGATTATATTCAACTTTTTTATTTTGCTCTATCTTTAATTTTGATGCTGGAAGCTCAATTTTTAATTAACCCCTCTTAGTACATATTAGAACGACTTCTGGATTAGTTTAATGATTGCTCCCAACTTAGCCATTCTCAGAAACATGGTGCAAGCTTTTCTACCTATTGTTGAAAGTAATTTAAAAGTAGTATTAATTGTGTGTTGTGCTAATGCATTTTTGGAGCCCCAGTCAGGGATTAAAAGCTTTTTAACAAGGTGCTGTCTAGACATGTGTTAGAAACAACATTTTCAACCAAAGAAGCTTAAGAGCAACAAGGGTGGTATCTCCTGATTCAACATTAGGTACAATGAAATTCCCTAGATGCATGTGCATAGCATTAGAAAAGGGAATTAGTAAAAAAAAAGTGGACAAAAAATGTGCCTGCTTTGCATTAATTAAGTTGCATTCTCATTGTATGCATTTTTTTTATTTTAAAAAATACTTTTTCTATCCGTATTATTTCAGAGGAAATTTTATCATTGTCATCAGCACTGAGAAAAACAAGTTTTCCTTAAAATAAAAAAACTACTCAGAAGCTTTACAAGAAAACCACAAAAATTCATTATATAAATATCTGCCAAATAAATGTGCTGTCATGATGAACAACAGTTTTCTTATAATACAAACAAAGCTATTGCTTATTTGTAAAATACCACATTTCCCATAACCTCAGTAGTTCCCATCTTACAACAGAGAGCCGAGTTCCAATCCCAAGTGGAGCCCATGGACAGTCAATATAATAAATCCCAAAAGGAAAAGGAACCATCAATATAGAAAGTTTCTACTCAAGGCTGAACCCTAATAAAACAGAAAAAAACCACAGAGAGTTCAGGAAAGGTGACAAAAACTGACACATCATATTAAAGGCTCAACAGGCATTCAGAATCTTCATCAATATTGAAAAATAGAAGAGTGCAAAACCTGGTCAAACAATCACAATCTGAAATGAGGTATTTAGTTCTGGTCATGTCACTGCTGAGCTAAAGTAAACAGAAACCAAAGCAAAGGAGGAGGCAAAACTGCTGAAAGGAGATCTACTCACCTTCGGCTTTCATTCTCTGACATTATGTGGGGCCACTCACAGGGGCAATGGTAAAGAGGCGGCAATAATCTTTCTGCAAATTCGGCAAATATCCCATCAAACTTTGACATTAGCCACAGTAGCACATCTCGCTCTTAAGGGCAGAAGGAGCACATGCGGTTGGCTTACACAATCCAAATATGCTTTTACAGCAGCTTTTTTCTTTGTTCCTTTACTCAGATTCGTGAAGAGTCAAAGTCAAATGAAAAACAGCTGAGGGGGAAGTTGTTTATGTCTTTGCCACAAGTTTTGCCACACTTCAGCCCACTGATCCCTGGACAGCGACATGTTTACTTGGAGAGCCATTTTGAAAATGCAGACAGAGAAGGAGGCCCAGGGCCCAAATTCCAGCCCATAGCTGATTGCTGACAAGTCCTATCCCCTTATATTGCAGCCTTTCCACAAACTGCTTTTGTCTCTGGCTTGGAAGCTGAAGGACAGGCTTCCTCAGAGGCCTGGTTTTGCTCCAGGAGTCTAGCATAGAACCAAAGCTGGAAAATGTGTGCTGGATAATCAATAATGTTACCCTTAAGTTTGGGGCTAGCTCAGGGCGGCTATTTTTCTAGAAAAAGGTGCTGGAACTTTCCATGAACACCTCCCTCCCTCTCTTAGAATAGCAATGGTGCCCACCTGAGAGGTGCTGGAACTTAGTTCCGGCTAGAAAAAAAGCCCTGGGCTAGCTATGCATTAGGAAACGCTACATGAAACTCTGGAGAGTGGTGCCAGTCATTCAAGCTTGGCTAAAAATGCAGACCAAGTCTTTCTTTAGGGATGTGCATTTATCATGGAAAAAGAAAAAAAAGAAACTGTTCTGAATTAAGCCCGAAATTATAAACAAGCTTGATTTTTTTACAGCTAGCTAGCAAGGAGTCTCGGATTGTAGGATTTCTTTTGGTGCTGTGGTGTTAGCACTGCTTTAAAGACTACATCTGCCTGTCTAGGTTTCTGTTTCTTGCCCCTCATCATCTTGTGTATTTTAAAGAAAGTAAATACGCACAGATATTATTTAAAAAATAAACCATGAATCTCACAAGGAGATTGACCCTGTCTGTAATACCTGTTCTTGGAACCTCAAAACAGGTCAGGGAAGTGGAGAAAATGAAACAACACAGAACATTTTTTCCCTGGAATTTTAACACAAGCTGACTGGTATAAAAGCTAAATGCACTCTGAACAGCGGTCTTCTAGCTAATTCCTTTCTTCGTATGGCTATGAAACATCTCCAGCCATTTGGAAGAAGGCAAGAGATTAATGGCAAATTTCAAGCTTGCTCATTTTTATCAGGACGTCAGTGGCTCCTAAAGTAGGTGTGTGTGTGTGTGTGTGTGTGTGTGTGTGTGTGTGTGTGTGTGTGTGTGTGTAGGCACATGAAGGAACACACATCAATATTTGTGAAGATAAGAGTGGGCAGAATGTTGCATCCAGTCAGTTATTTGTTTTCCCTTGGACTCTGCGTGGTTTTTTGTTCTTGTGGTTTTTTTGTGTGTGTTTTTATTTTGCAGTGGGGTATTTTGTAGTAGTATTGTGTATTTTACAAGGGAAGGGAAAGGAAGTGAGACAGTGAAAGCAGAAAAGGAAAGAGAAGAAGACAAAAACAAAGAAGAAAGAGTAAGAGAACAGGATGGAGGCTTGGAGAATATAAATGATACTTTTTAAAAATACACCCTGCTGCATCCTCCTTATGTGAATAATATGCAAAATACAGATATGATAAAATACACTACCTTCCCTTTGCTGCACATTGTGCAAATTGTGGTTCAGAATCAAATGGGTCCCGTTCCTTCCAATAAGCTGTTTTGTTCAGAGATCATGAAAAATTTCTGCAGGTTGGGCTCCTGTGAAGCACTGCAGCTGAATAACCACGGAAATAACCAAAAACGGATGGCAGGAGATGCAGCCCAATAGAGAGGAGAGCTCATGGAGCTACTAGAGACAGCAGGACACAGATCTTAAGGGGAATGGGATGGCAAAGATACATATGAGCAAATCTGTTCTCTGTTCCTTGAAAGCCCTGGGGAAGGCCATGCTCTGAAATACGTACTCCTTGTATTCCCTATTTTGATTTTTATTGTTGCGCCTTCTCTCTCTTTCTCCCTTCATTGTATAGCAGACAACTGCAAGAGCTCTTGCACTCAAAAACATCGAGTGAAACAGAGGTGCCGAGAATTTGTGGATAGGATAATAAAAGGGTTTATCCTAAGGCTTGCTATGGTAAATGCTTGTCACAGCAGGTGTAATTTTGACCAAAGACATAATGCTATAATGTGTTTTTTATCTGTAAACATTTATTGTTAAGCCAATATTGTTAATAGCAAAAAGAGTGGCTGCAAATATTTCATTATTGAACTGAAAATGTCACATATTGATTCAGATTTGCAAGCATATCCTTCCAAAAATGTGAAAATATTTCCCTCAGGTAATATGTTCGTGACGGAGCCTCAAGAACATCTTATAGGACGCTTATGAAAGCCTATGAGATGGCTATGAAAGCTGCTAAGAAATCTTACTTTGCAGCTTCCATTGCATCCGCTAGCTCTCGCCCGGCACAACTTTTTAGAATAATTAGGTCAATAACGTCCTTAGGAGGACAACCAAATTTAAGCACAAATTCGACCCACAGCTGTGAGGCATTCGCGAGCTTTTTTGCGGAGAAAGTCCTGTTGCTCCGCCGTGACCTCCCTGCCAATTTAGATACAGTGACTGAACTGGAGGCCCCTCGACTGACTTCAGGTCCAGTGTTGGACCATTTCGATCGGATACTCCCTACTGATGTGGATAGATTCCTCCAAGTTGGTAGGCCCACCACCTGCCTCCTTGATCCGTGCCCGTCTTGGCTGATTAGGGAGTGTCCAGATGTTGCGCGGACCCCCCTGGTTGAAATTATCAATTTGTCCCTTGACACGGGGACATTCCCAGGGGAACTGAAGGAAGCAGTGGTGCGTCCACTCCTAAAGAAAACTTCATTAGATCCCTTAGACCTATCCAATTACCGCCCAGTTTCAAATCTTCCATACCTGGGTAAGGTAATTGAGAGAGCGGTTGCTGAACAGCTTGGTAGGTTTCTGGAGGAAACATCGGCATTAGATCCATTTCAGTCCGGTTTCCGTCCTGGTTTTGGGACGGAGACGGCTCTGGTTGCCCTAACAGATGATATCCGTAGACAACTGGATCGAGGCGGGTCAGGACTGCTGATCCTTTTAGATTTGTCAGCAGCTTTTGACATGGTCGATCATGATCTTCTGGACCATCGCCTTGCAGACGTGGGGATACAGGGCATAGCCCGTAACTGGTTGTGCTCTTTTATCTCTGGTCGGGGACACAGGGTGGCACTAGGGAGGGAAATGTCGTCACGCCACTCCTTGGTGTGTGGAGTGCCGCAGGGCGCAATTCTCTCCCCAATGCTGTTTAACATCTTTATGCGCCCCCTTGCTCAGATTATCCGGAGCTTTGGGCTGGGCTGTCATCAATATGCTGATGACACTCAGCTCTATCTACTGATGGATGGCCACACCAACTCGGCCCCTTACACACTGACCAGATGCTTGGAAGCTGTGGCTGGATGGTTTCGTGGGAGCCGATTGAAACTAAATCCTTCAAAGACAGAGGTCCTATGGCTAGGTCGGGATAGCATGGGGATGAGGGACCAACTCCCTTCTCTTGCGGGGGCCCAATTAGTGCCATTACCTTCCGTTAAGAGTTTGGGTGTAATCCTTGACGCCTCCCTTTCCATGGAGGCGCAAGTCACAGCAACAGCCAAGGCGACATTTTTCCACCTTCGCCGCATCAAGCAGTTGGTCCCTTACCTTTCCCGCCCCGACCTGGCCACAGTGATCCATGCGACAGTCATCTCCAGGCTTGACTACTGTAACTCGCTCTACGCGGGGCTGCCCTTGAAGCTGTCCCAGAAACTCCAGCGGGTACAGAATGCTGCAGCGAGGCTCCTCACAGGGTCTCTGCCATGGGAGCATATTCATCCAGTGCTTTTCAAGCTGCACTGGCTCCCGGTGGAGTACAGGGTCAGATTTAAGGTGCTGCTTTTGACCTTTAAAGCCCTTCACGGCCTAGGACCCTCGTACCTACGGGACCGCCTCGCCTGGTATGCCCCACGGAGAGCCTCAAGGTCCATAAATAACAACACCCTAGTGGTCCCAGGCCCTAAGGAAGTTAGATTGGCTTCAACCAGAGCCAGGGCCTTTTCAGCACTGGCCCCAACTTGGTGGAACGCTCTGTCTCATGAGACCAGGGCCCTGCAGGATCTGATCTCTTTCCGCAGGGCCTGTAAGACAGAGTTGTTCCGCCTGGCCTTTGGATTGGAGCCAATTTGATTCCCTCCACCCCCTTTTTCTTTTTTCTTTTCCTTCTCCTGCAATGAGGCTCCATTTTAATATTTTAATGTTCCATTATTTTAATGTTGTATTTTATTTTTGTTTTTAAGTTGTAATCACTCATCTTGTTTTTATTATTGCTTGTAAGCCGCTCTGAGCCCGGCCTTGGCTGGGGAGGGCGGGGTATAAATAAAAAATTATTATTATTATTATTATTATTATTATTATCAGGTAGACGAGATTCAACTATATAGAGTTGGAACACTTTGCCCAGATCAAAAAGTCAAGCGCTTCTTAAGGACACAAGAAGATGAACCCATCTGGTCCAGCACCCTGTTTTCACCATGTCCAACCAGATACCTACTGGAATCCTGAAAGCAAGACCTGAGCACAACATTACTCTCTCTGTTTGTGAATCCCAGCAACTGACATTTTGAGATATAGTGCCTCTGACAGTCTCTTTACATATTCAAGTATTTGGTGCCTATGTATTTGGAAACCACACACAGGAAAGAAGGGAGTTGCCACCTTCTCACCAGTATCATGCCTGCCGGCCATGTCCCAAGGTGACACACGGTAGGCATTTCTACTGTACTATCAACCTTATGAGCTGACCTAAGAGGTAAACATGATTTAAATATCTAATAAATAAATAATGTAAGGTTATGGGACAGTTATACCTGCAAATGCTCACTTAAAAAAAAATCTTTGTGAGCCTTCCCAATCACACCTGGGCTTAAACCATTCCAGAAATTTCAGCAGAGTATATCCACACAGTGCCTAGTCCAACAAATTGCATTGCATTTATCCATATGATGGCCTCTGCAGTGTGGTCAGGAGAAGTCCTCTGGAGAAAGGAACCTTGCATGCATCAACCAGTCCTACTAGTATAAAGAAACATAAATATATACAAGGCGTGGTCAAAATCCATTTGGTCATTTCTAAAAGAAATTCTGGAAGTAATGTTGTAGATCTCATTTGAGAACAAACTGTTAAAAAGCACCTGCCAAAGTTTAGGAAGGGTGACATGTAAAGGTTTATGCATGTAGATTTATATATTACAAGGCTGGTAACAATTGAAATATCCCTCCATTGTGGAGCATGTCATTAATCTGTAAATATTAATTGGCTTGACAGTGATTGTGATTAATTGATCTACTTTCCACATGTTTTCTACTCTAATCTATCATGACTTAATCCCCATTTAAACTATAATGTTGCTATTATTCATTATACATCATCTCAATGAGTGACCGTCATCCTTTTATAAAGGTGATTTGTGAACTCTGAATCGTACCATATTAATTTTATTGCATAAGCTAAAACTGATTATATACACCCACTTTAGAAGGGGGGGGGAAGCCTACACATTGCTGTTATCTGCTACCCTCTAATTTTCCTTTGCTACTTTCTAATTTAGAATTTGATAACATAGCATAAGATGCAGAAAAATGAAAAGCTATGAATAGCCCCCATGTTAAATCAGAAAAAAGTGAGATGTTAAAACTAAGATCACATCGTGGAAAAACCTAAAACATTCCTATCACTCTTGTCCTTCATAAGTCTTTGTTGCTTAAACTGTTTACAATACTGTTAACAACTATCAACAAATTAGACAGTACAACTGGGATAAATAGCAGTAAAAGTGATATCCAAGTAGAAGGGGATATTGCTAAATTATGTCACAGTAGGCTCCCTTTACCTTAACCTATGTTTGGTTTAAAAAGTAATAATAATGATGACTCTCTGGGATCTGATGGTTACTTATATTTATTTGTAAGAGCCCTCCACTTCTTTTTAGTAGTTGTTACTATTATCTGTTTGACCCAAAATATAATGAACTTCAAGGCTTCTCGGATCAGGCAACCGCTGTGTCCTGCTCATTGACATCACTTTGTGAAACGGGGGGGGGGGGTGTGTGTGCTTTTTTGTTTTTGTTTTTCAGTTGATTAATGGTCAGAAAGTATAAAGGTTGCTATAACTGATGACACTGGTTGCTGCTTGTCAAAATCAATCATCCCAATTAAAAGAAAATATAAAATTCAAATAATTAAAAGATTCATGACCTTTTAAGAAGGAAGGACTGGATATGTAGTCATGATTGACTGGATAGCTCAGTTGGCTAGAGCATATTGCTGATAAGGCCAAGGTTGCAGGTTTGATCTCTGTATGGGACAGCTGCCTATTCCTGCATTGCAGAGGGTTGGACTACCTTCCCACTGCAGCAGTACCTATAGGGATGCGGGTGGCATTGTGGTCTAAACCACCAAGCCTTTTGGGCTTGCTGATTGTAAGGTCGGCAGTTTGAATCCGCACAATGGATTGTTTTGCAAATTTATTGTTTGTTACCCTGGACTCCTTTGGGAATAAGGGCAGGGTAGAAATTGCATAAATAAATAAAACAAATACTTTCATACCTTGTCCATCCCTCAGTTAAGAAAATCTTTCGTAGATCTACATGGTATACTATATAAGTATACCATGGCAGAAACAGAAATGTGTTCTTGAATGTGAGCATGTTGGAAATTTTGTACACTATCCGTTCATCTGTCCTTTATACGCTGAAGCAAGGGAGAAATGTTTATCAGATATTCTCCCTGTAATCAGGTAAACTGCAACAAGATATTGTGATATAAACAATAGGCAAGTGTTGCTATATCAGGTGATGCTGTTTGCTGCACTAAGAAATTATGTGCAAGTTTTTTCAAGGGAAACATTAATGGTTTAATTAAATTATACATTGATACATTCAACTGCAGTTATGGATTCAATTGTGATGGATTCAATGGGTATTGTAAATTACGAGTAGGGAATACAGGCACTCCAGGCCTCTCTGTCTGTCCCTCAGGACTATCCCTGGGCCATACTCCTCATCCGCTTGGCAACCTGCCCAGTGCTTTTGCCTGGCTGGAATGTCCTTGAATTGCGATAATGCCTCATACTTGCTTAGATGGCAAAATGTGGGTATGTAGAAATCTTTGACTTTTGTGTGGCTAGAATGTAGCCTATTGTGCAAAGTCATATCCATTGCTCTGCTCACTTTTTGCCTTTGGTCCTGCTGGGGAAGTTCTCCATGGGGGAATGTGGCTGGTGGGTTGAAAAAATGCCCCCAGCTTCTGTTGTAAATGCACATTTATATCAGGGAGACAATGTATTTTTTTATTTTGTAAGGTTCTTTGGTTATGTGAAATAAAGTTCATCTGGAGATTAAAGTTCATGCTATGCATTGCTCGAGTCTTTTCCAAATCCTCTTTGTGTTAGTATCTTTCCCACATTTTCTATGGATGATAGAGAGACTGAGTATCTGATACTTAGGGGGCGTCCTTCTTTAACATTATAAAGTACCTGTTTGTCACCCATGACAAAACTAATCAGAATCTGCTTCTTATGAAATCTTACGTGTTCTTTCAAATTAAAGCCATTCTCTGTTTTTCTCCATACATACATGGTTTATGTACATTTTTGCAGACACAATGCCTCAAATATCTTTATTTTACTGATCAGTCTTGAAGCAACCTGTCTAATTAATCACTACAGCTATAAACTATTTGGAACTGCTGCCAATTAGAAAATGAATATTCTATCAGCCACATGTTTTCTATTGGAACTCTCAGATAGCCAGAAATATTCTGAAATATCTAGACTAAGACAATGGAAAGAGATGATCAGCCAGATTAGTAGAGCACATAACAAATGAGATGGTAAAGTATTTAGTGGGAAGATTTATCACAACACATCATAAATAAATATGATGGCATACCATTACTTGTAATGTTTGTAATCATGGAGATATTAATATCAGCAAACACAGAGAATCCTTGAATCTGCTCTGGATATATAAATATAACCTTGTTACTATGATAGCTGTCTCTATGGGCTGCAGTCATTGCTAGTCCTATTAAAGTTAATGAACATAACAAGCATGGATTCATTCATTTCAATGGGTCTACTCTGAGAAGGTCTAGCATTGGATACAACTCCCTCTCCATATGGACACACATGCACAGCGTACTATCTACTGGGGTTTCACCTGCATGAGTCTCATAGAAATGTGGGCCTTAGCAGGAGAACCCAGTGGTTTGTAGACACAGTATTTATTTAATTACAAATTTCCTACACATTTATGAAATGGAAAAAAAGGAAAGTGACAGCCAAGTAATAGCACAATCCTAACTATACTCAGAAGTAAGTCTGACCAAATTCAGTGTGGCTTACTTCCAGTCAAATGGGTCAGGGCTGTAGCTGAAGTCATATGCAGAGTAGAGCACATGACTAACTTACTGTAGGTCTGTTCCAGTTCTAAATCCTTTACCCAATCAATGCTTCTTGCACTGCTGCCTGTCTATAGAGGTTGTCCTGACTAATTGCCATATATACTAAAAGAATATACTCCAAGATATGTACTTCAGGACCTTACTAGACTGCCAGACCCAAAGAACACAAGGTTTGGATGTATCTCACCAAAGTCTCCCTTTCAGGCCAGCATTCCATCTCTTGCCATGGCCAGACAGCTGTTTCCTGAAACCTCATGAACACAGCACAGGGGTGACACATGCACCCGCACACACACTACTGCCTCTTGTTTAAGTGACCTAGGAAAGCAGCACAGCCTGTATCAGAAACACAAAGCCCAGACTAAACAGGTGGCACACTGGATAAGTGCAACCCAAGGATCCTGTATCAGACCATCCCACCATGCTCCATGAAATATTTGCCAGTTAATTTATTGGCTTTTCTACAGGCGTTATCAACTCTGGCAGGGTTAATCGTAATCACTTCTTTCCAGACTCCTCTGTCAAGTATTTCTGACCAGCCTCTGTTTGTTATTTCTCCCCCCCCCCCACTTGTGGTTAAAGTTTCAATCGGTTTCATACATTGTGCCAGAAACAGCAAACAACTGGAGTTACTGCTAAGATATAACTTGAAAGATATGCCATATCTTTACATATTAATGGGGTCCTAGTTCGAAAGGTATCTCCCTTGCATATTCTGTCTTGACCTTTTAAACTGCACCAGACAGGAGGTTTCAATGCCAAAAAAATGTTCAGATACTAATTTGACTGTATTCCAAAGAACACTAGTTACCAGAATCCCTCCTTGAAATACAAGGAGCGGTGTGGAACAATTGCTGTGCAGTAATGTTTAATAAGTGAAAATATCCAGTCCCCTACGGAGAGATGCCATAATTTTCCTCAACATTATCAAACATCTTTGATGAAGACCAAATTTCCAGCGTATGCAGAATCGTCCTTGAAAAGGGAAAGAATGCCTGACACACACGTTTGAACATTTTAAACTGCTAAGGAAAAACCTGCTTAATCCAAGATGTCCACATTCAAAATATAATATTTATATCATTTTAAATAAACAATATGCATGCTTAGCCTTCTCATTCTTTCCTCATCAAGAAACCTAATAAGTGTGATTCTCCTTCCTTTTCTATATATTAAAAAAGCTGGCTTGCCAGCAGCGATATAAAGCATTCCATGACTTCATCGGCTGCAGCCGTAGTATTATGTGCATGACTGGTCAGAGGAGAAAAGTTCTGCTTTCCAACTTAGTTTTCAAAGCAGCAGCATTATAAATTAAATAGCAAGCCGTTTGTGTTGGATTTTAACATCAGGGTCACTTCTCAGAACCCCAGCTGCATGCCAAAATGGCTCCTGACTGAGATGGGGTCTGTGGTGAAGCATTTGACTGTTTCATCCAGCTCATCTTCCATTCACTGCTCAGTGCAAGAGCATGAACTGCTGCAAAGTGTTTATGGGACAGTAAATGAGCAGGAAAGCAAGCAAGCAAAGTCCTGCTTTTCATCCAGCCATATTCAGCACAGATCTCATTTGTATTTTTAGCACATGACACGAATCCTAAGCAATAAGGAATTCATTACTTTTATTCTATTATTTTGGCCAAATGTCACTTAATTTTGATTGTCGGGGAGCAGTGCGGACATCATTTTCTTTTTAATTTATTGCATTTCTATCCCACCTTTCTTTCTGAGGAGCTTAAGATGGCGTACCTGGCTCTCCCCTTTACCAGGGTTCAGATCCCCACTTGGTCGTGGAACTTTTACTGGGTGAAATTGGCCCTGTCACTGCCTCTCAACTTAACCTACCTCTTATGGGGGAAGAGGAGGCAAAGAACACTGAGCTCCTTAGAGGAAAAGGTGGGATATAAATTAAAATTAATTAATCCTCACAACAACTCTGTGAGGTAGGCTAGACTGAAAGGGAATGTAGGTAGGTTAGGCTGAGACAAAAGTGTTTCAAAGATTCCCACACCTGCCTTCCCCAGTCCTCATATTTCTTAAAGGTATTTCTTTCCCCCCATTTTTTCATATCTGGAACGTCACTTTTCAGCCTTCCAGAGGAGAAAACCTGGCTGAATTCAGCTTACTTACAAACCCTTCCAGACAATCTATACTCTGGTTGGATTTTTGCTACCTACCTTTTTCTTTTACTTTTACATCAATGAATAGCCAAAGGGTTGTTTTTGTGTGTGTCATTATAAGGTTTCTACAGTCATACCTCGGGTTGAATGTGCTTCGGGATGAGCGCGTTCGAGTTGCGCTCCACGGCAACCCAGAAGTAATGGAGCGCGTTACTTCCGGGTTTCGCCGCTTGCACATGCGCAGATGCTCAAAATGACATCACGCACATGCGCAGAAGCGCCGAAATGTGACATGCACACGCGCAGACACGTGGACACAGGTTACATTTGCTTCTAGATGCGAACGGGGCTCCGGAACGGATCCCATTCGCATCTAGAGGTACCACTGTATAATACACCAGCCTCTCGTCTACCATTTTTCAAATGATGCTTTCCTCGTACCTTCTATCTTGGGCACTCATCTGACAATCACTAAGTGTCCTTGATGAAAGATCTTAAGAACACTATCAATAATTTTCACAGTGGCTAAGAAATATAGTAAAATATTTTCCACTATGCAAACTCTGTCATTGCAAGTTCTTTAGTTCTTGCTTTGTTCGCAATTGAAAATACTTCTCTCCAATGCTTCTTTAGTGATACCACTATTACTACTGTAAAATGAACATGAAAACGTAAAAATTGTCCATCTAGCTCAGTACTGTCTACACTGGGTGGCAGCAGCTCTCCAGGGTTTCAGGCAGGGTTTTAGGTCTCTCCCAGCCCTACTTGAAGATGCCAATGGGACTGAACATGGGGCCTTCTACCACTGAGCTATGCTGATTTATCCTAACATATTTGAAATATATATGAAGAAGCTATTACAGAGACCGCTTATTTACTGTATCCTACATTGTAGGGATATCACGGAGTTGGGAGTGGGGTCCGGAGGGAGACACTTTCCCACCAGCAGGCAGCCACAATCTGCCTGCACGCGTGACCCTGGGGTGCGGGATGCATCCCCCCCCCTGACAAGCCACAGCGGTCTGGAACATCGTTCCCTCGGTCTGACCTTTTGCCGTCTCAGTAGTTGGCGGTGTCCTGTCTGTAACCTTTGTCCCTGAGACCTTTTGTCTCCTTCGTCATACACTGTGCAAGGGGAAAATGACGCTGCGGAAACAGGTGCCAAAATAACTTTGTACCACCCCACGATCTCAGGACGGAAGATGTGTAAAGGTCACAGCCCAAAATGTATCTGCCTAGCTTGCATATTTGTCTCAATAAAAGGAGGCTCCACAGGAATAGTCAACAGCTCGCTTCAGCCCACCTGTGCGCAGCTCACATGAAGATAAACTCTTGTCTTGTGCCTTCACTTCACTACATAACCCCCATTTTGCAGCCTGTTGAGCTACATGTTATTTAGTGATCAAATTATATATCTCATGGGGGAAAGGTTTTCATGTGGACTTGCATTGGGCTCCATTAAGACATCAGTAGTGGTGGAAAGGTCATCAGAAAACTGGGGAGTAAGTTCACCATCGAACTTTCCACCAGCATATTTCCTGACCCTACCAAAAAGAGATGAACCAAATTGTTATACAGTAATAGGTTGCAAGTTGCCTTAGGGATCATTTGATCAAAAGGCAGAGTAAAAAATAAATAACATTTGTTTCACTCTATTTAGTCGAAAAGTGCTTCAGAGTCAACATCTTTATGCCATCTGCCCTCAGATTCCCATAAAAATAAACTGCTGTTATTCACATTTTATAAAGATGCGGATCAGCAGAGCTGGAATGAAGCCAAGTTTCCCTGGTTCCATTTGGTACACAATACTGCCTCACCCTCTCAGCACTGTGAAAACTTTGGTTGGCTTAATAAAGGCAAATTTCAGGCACAGAAAAGGCTTTGCAGGTTTACTAAATCTGGGAATTTAATAATGGCTTAATTATTCAAGAGAATACAGAGGCTTTGTGATCATGACTGAGTATTCTGCAAACTCCCTTTGCTGAGCATTCCTATTGCCCTGAGTTGAACATCCATTTCATTACTGAAGATTGCTACAGCTCCCTCATTTGGATAGGAGGCTACCATAATGCTGGGCTTGCATCATTTGACAGAACAAAACAAAGCTCAAGAGACTCTAGCAAAAATTAACATTGATTGGGGTCTTGTTATTGACTAAAGGTCACCATAACAGAACTTAAAAAAAGTGAAAGCTATTTCCCATTGTAGGGGAAATAGTACCTAATTCTAACCAAAATAATAATCAGAGCCCATAAAAGACATTCCCTGAGAATAATGTGCAGTATAATTTCCAAAAGGCAGATGTGTCTGACTTTAATTACCTTGATCCTATTGAGAGATTATCTCCATAGTATAAAGGCAGAGAGAACAAAGGGGGAAAAGATAATTAAGAAAAAATAATGTTGAAATGCAGAATGCATCATATGTTTTAAATAGGTATAGAATGCCCTGTAAAAGTAGCGAACTCTGAGGCCTCAATCCTAAATGCACATGTAATTTCTATAGAAATCACATACTGTTCAGTGGAATTTGCCCAAGGGCTGCACAACTTGTGAGCCATTAAGCTGAATGCAGAGAGCCATCTGCCCTACCAGGGGTTTGAGCATCCAAGAGCTAAGGAACCCCCATTCATTTAAAGATAATCTGTCAGTAGATTGTGCTCCATGTTGAATTGCTTGATCAAAACAACACCAGGGTACCATTTTAACATCCTGACTTTAACAACAAAAATATTGGGTTTGTCCTGTCCCTTCATGGGCACTGATGTAGTGTGCAGGGGACTGAACTGATTAAGGACCATCCATACAAAAACCTCCCAGCTTTAGCTGCAAATAATTATTTATCTACCAATGTGCCCAAAATGATATTGCTGTTCCAATCCATTTCTTTCCCAGCAGCCCTCATGCTATGTCCTTGATTTCTGAGGGGCACCGGGAATGTATTTCCGTCACTTGCATTATTCTCATAATGTAAATAAGTCCGAGTATATTCTAAGTGCCATATTATGTCTTTAAAAACATACCGTTTCTAGCATTATCACCTTCATTCAGTCCACACTAGTCTGTTTACAGCTGGCCTTGCAACACATGAGCAGCAAATTATATATGTTTCAATATAATAAACCATACTGCTACTGGAAAGTTTGATGTAATAGTTACTGCATTACAAACTGTTCAGATTATGATCTGAAATTATTCTATCTAAATTTATTTTAAAAAAGAAAGAAAGACTTGAAGGTGAAAGCAGGTGCAACCTTAACATGAAGCAAACACTAGAAGATTAAAAACATGTGCCAATCCCCCCTAGCACTGCCAGCTTTTATTTTGACAGCGTTCCTGCATCCTTAATAACTGTTACATGCATACATTCAGCAGGTATAATTTTTCCCATCACAGCAGCTACATACCATTGAAACCTTTGCCTGATTAATTTCTGCTTGCCATGCATCTGTTAAACATACAGATATCTGGCCAGAAAAATATTGACTTTTATTGAACCTAGAACTAGCAAATCCATGGCAAGCGTCACCAACATGGTGCCCATGAGTTCTTAAGTGCCAGTGCAGAGGCCTTCAGTGATGCACCTAGAACCACCAACCTACCTTCTCTTCCTCGCTGCTGAAATTAGGCTTAACAAAATTCCACTGTAGGCAATAGAAAAGGTTGTGGTGTGTGTATCATGCCCATAACAGTTTTCCCCCCAGTTTTTAAAAATACCCAGGAACCCCTTATCTGCTACATATTGGCTGGAGTCTGACAACTTAGTACCTCTAGTATAAAGAAAGGTTCACAACATGCCACAAAAAAACCACTCTGTGCCATTGCGGATCACACTTTGCACCTCTGTGCATATTCATAATGTCCTAGATTCTGGTAGAAGTATCTTGTAGCATTACTCTATTCTGCTTGGTCAGTCCAATTCTAGGCAACACTGTTTAAGAAGGATACTGACAAGCAGGAATGTGTGCAGAGGAGGGCGACCAAGATTATCAAGGATCCGGAAACTAAGCCTTATGAAGAACAGTTGAGGGGGAAAAGGAAACTGAAAGGAGATATGATAGGCATCTTCAAATATCTAAAAGGCTGTCACATGGAGGATGGAGCAAGCATGTTTTCTCCTCTTTTGGAGGAGATCAATGGCTTCAAATGACAAGAAAGGAGATTCTAACTAAAAATTAGGAAAAGTTTTCTGAATGTAAGGTTGGATGGCCATTTGTCAGGAATTCTTTAGTTGTGCTTCCCACATTGCAGGGGGTTAGACCAGAAGATCCAACTCTAAGATTCTTTGTTTCTATGATACATGCCAGCATTGGAAGTCTTTGAAGAACTGCTCTGCTCCCATTGAATGCAGGCATTCCACAGATGCACACACTGTTATCAAAATGCCTAATAAAGAAACAGGATGCACAACTCCCAAAGCTACAGATTGAGACTTTATCATGTGGACTACTTTGTCCTTCCCACAATTTTTCTACTTATATTCCAAGACAGCTAGTTAAAAGACCTATACTGTATGTGTTTGTGGCCCATCCGTTGTTATTTAGCTTCTTAGATTCCAAGCAATGCTACACAAAAGGCAAGAGATAGGCTACGTGTTGCAAACTATCACAGCATGACCCTTCAGAGACTAATCAGCCATGCTCACAGGGAAGAAGACTGTGGATGATAAATCTTTCCCCAATTTAAGTAGAGGTTTTGGAGTCTCTAGAACAGAAAACATTGCGGGAGTGACTGTATTTGTCAATAAATTGGAGACTGTGGCCTAAGGCAAATCAATGTGTCTGTCTGATCATCACTACAATCCTGTTTCGGCTTCAAATGATGCATCTGCAGGATCTGAAGTGTACCACTGGCATTGATGTATGCCAATAAAGTTTTAACTGTGCATCTAAACAGCTAAATTATGAGCAGTAGAACTTTAAATAGTGCCATCTTGGCTCCCCACGTCATCTCATCTAAGATAGCAAGAGACTGTGTATTTTCCGGGCTATAAAGTTTATTTATAATTGGGAATCCATTCTGAATCATTTCCAAAGTGCTATGGTGTAGGGCAACTGGGAGTATAAAGAGACAGTGATTGTATCATGTATAATCAAGCGCAGATTTGTTAACTGCCATTGAAGTATATTTCTAATTAGAGACTGAGCAAATAATTTAGAGCACAAACATGTGCAGGTGAAGCCTACCCGTCTTAAAATTCTTATGCATGCACACTTACTTGGGAGTAAATACTATTGAACTCAATGGAACTTGGGGGCTGATGTTATTTTTTGTTAGTGGTTGAGAAACCTAAAAACAAACAAGGCACTTTTCTTTGACTAGCAAGCAGTGGCTCATTCCCAGAAATGAAAAGCAATTACCGTGGAATAAACCACTGATGTCCTATCATGCTGTAAAGTGTATAGCTCAATTTGGCTTCTGCTGTTAGCGTTGTTTATAGATGATGGCTCCAATCCTAAACCCACTTATTAGGAGGTCAGCCCCATTGAACTACAAGTAGTTATGCATAGGATCACACTAAATCATTATTTCTTAAAGAAACATACAAGGAGATAATTATAGCAAGAACTCATTGTAGTCTCATCCTCAGCACTGATCTCCTTTTTTTCCTGATCACTTTGCCATTCTTGACAGTTGGGGAGGGCAGCTAAAATGAAACATGTTTTCTCTTTGTCCTGTTCATATTAAATACTAAAGACCTGGGACCTTTGCTGACACACCAATAGCAAGAGCTTGTCAGAAAAAGCTCACTTAGGGGCCAAATATCTCCTAGGAATTAAAAACTGAAATATGATATAAGCTACAAAGGTAACTGTTTACTCATCAGCAATTATGGTAGGCTGTTTCAGCAAAAGGTATTGCTTAAATTAATTAAATTGCGAAGGTAAGGTTTGTAAGTAAAAGAATGGAAAAAGCTACTAACCCAAGCAGTGCTGTGGCCCTCCAGATATTACACAAACTCACATCAGCCCCAGCTAGCATTGCCACAGGTTCCCCATCCTTCACCTAAAGACTCCTTCTTCTGATCAATAGCTTGCTGATGCAAAACAAGGTGAAACCAACAGCTGGGTAGGGTGAAGGAAAGACCACACAAATAAAGAAATTGCTGTCCAGCTGTACATTTCATACTGCAGGTAGGTCAACTTCATTTTGAACACCTCTTCCATCACCCCCACCCCACAAAAACCACCTCTGCAATATGACGAGAGAGTCAGCTTAGCTTTCTTCATAGTAGATGTTTTTCCTGTGAGGGAACATTCAAATATGCATGATTGCTTCTTTCTGCTCTATGACAAGCTCCATATGGTCTTTGAAGTGAGGGTCTGTTATTAATAAGATAAAACAGAGCTTGTTATTGTTTTCGAAAGATTGTGCTTAATCCTGTAACTGAGATTTAATGTAAGGTACACTGGAAGGGTCTAAGACCACTTGTTAATGGCCCTTACTAATCAATCTGTGTAGACTGAACCAAACTAGATGTGAAATTATCCAGGCAGTTAGAAACTGTGTGATTATAATTATTTTTTTAAAAAAAGAAAGTAAACAGGAGACATGAGGTCCCTGATCCAGATCAGTACTCCAGGTTGTCCTCCAAACAGACTGTTTGCTTCTTTAATTAAAATAGCACACACAATGACTCAGTGAGTAACATCTCATTGAGTTTGGCCCTGAATGTGTAGGAGGTCCCAGGTTTCAAGCAAGTGGGTATGCTTGTTTGTGCAATCAGTAGTTGTTGTGGAAAAGTGCAGAAACAAAGCATGACTTTTTGTGTGCAAACATTGTGCTCCAAAATGGCTGTTCATGGCTTAGTGCCACAAGCACTATTTAGTGTAAGTGAAGTTTTGTTTGTTTGGCGGGGCACCTTTCCAAAATTATTATCATCATCATCATTATTATCATCATCTCTACTGATCACTGCCTTCCTCAGTAGAGTTGCCTTCTGAATAAATATTAACCTTTCATATTTTGCAACTTGCCTAGAGTTGTGGAGGTTAGGTTGGAATGAAGGACGATCTGTTGCTGGAATCGAGCCAATGATGGAGACAGAAGTCTGAGTCATAGTGGCTGTCAGGAGTTTTGGAAGGCTCCAAGGACATGTCATTCTCTTTGTGGGCAGAAGGGACACACACAACTTGATGCTGCTTTAAAGACAAGTCCTTCCTGTCTATTTCTTGCTTCCTTCATCTGCTCAGTTTGTGCATCTCTAAATAAACAGAGTAGGAGTGAAATCCTATACACAGTTTACTCAGAAGTCTCACTGAGTTCAATAGTATGTTACATAGAATTTTTTTTAAAAAATATATTATTATTATAAAACAAATGTCATACTGCTTACAAGAGACTTCTACAAAGTTTATAGCTTATGTCTCCGGTACTCCTCCCTCACAAGGAAACAGACCCCCTAAAATTAACCTTAAATCTCCTTTCCGTACAAGGAAAGTGTGAAGTGCATTTGGACAGCATGGCACTATAAGCCAACCTTTGTTGGGTCAGAATATCTATTTTAAAGCGATTCATTACTGCATAGTTTTCTGACTTTATTTATCAAAACATCCCAGACTTTTACATGGAGGGCTGCATGCATATGAAGAGCCTTAGAGCCTTAGAGTGATTCTGGAAGTTTACTTAAATTAATACTGAAGAAGGAAACTTCCTTTGGAAAGCTTTGAAGTGAAAAGAGGTCAGGGACTCGGCTGAAGAGTGTCTCTGTGTATTCATGCCAAGCACCAGCTTTTCAAATTGCCTTTCAAAGAGAGGGTAAACCTGAATTTTGATTATGGAAAACTGCAGCATTGGTTTAGTCCTGGGTGAGTAGACTCAGGAGTGCTTTCACTTATGAAAACACTTCCCTTTCTCTGGCAGATGTTCAAACTTTTGGCCAGTGTCTAACCCTTGCTAAGCCTGCTTGGCATGGCTCCAGCTTCAGAAAGCAGTTCAAAAGTGTAAGTGGCCAGAGGAGGGTTCCTACTGCAAACAAAATATGCAAATAAATGATAGGAGCATGTGCCAGAAACAGTTCATTACTCCAAGAGTTTTCAAACTTCCTTAGTGGGCATCCCAAAGTCAAGTGGAAACGAAAGCTCTCCAGATGCCTGCATTACGAATGTGTAGCTAGACATTGCAAAGGTGGCCATTCAATTCTGCTGAGGTCTGCAGACTGGCTGATAAAAAGAAAAAGGAAGAAACAAGACCATATAACTCCTCAGAAACTTTTATGGTGTACTGCCAGAGAGGGCTTAGCAGAAGCAAGACAGTTGGATAGAACATATTTACTGCTCAGGACGTGGCCATGAATTAAGCAACACAAGTGAAGGGTGAGAAGTCTTCATCCTCAATCTCCATATTCTGGTCCAGTAAACAGATGAGATGAGATGACGGGAAGGCGGAAAATGAGGCAGAATGGCTGGCGCAGCAGTAACTTAGACTGCAATCCACGCCCCCTCCAAGCCGCCCGGTTGGGCGCTTACCTGTGGGCGTGGTGTGCCAGCCCGGTGAGTGGGTGACGCAGAAATCGCGTCCCGCCCACAACACCTCCCCTCTTGGAGGGAGGAGAGGCTTTCTGGTCCAGTAAACAGATGAGAAAAAATTACACTAAGGAGAAGAGTCAGAAAAGTAGTTTATACCTCTGTGTTGCAAGTTGAAGAAAGTTATTTTAAAAGCCCACATTGGGTTGTCATATGTCATCTTTTTCCAGGACACGTCCTCTTTTTCATGGGTAGAGTTGCCATAGCAATCCATAGTTAAAAGTAGAAGTCGGCAAATGTGTCTTCTTTTTTGCTCTTCAAAATATGGCAAGTCTACTAGAAACTTCACTGAGAATGTTGATCTTCATTTACTAGGCACACTGCCATAGTTCATGAAGAAACACCATAGCTTAGTGATAATGCCCATAATTTTCATACCAAAGGCCCCAGGTTCAGCAGCTGGCATTTCCAGGAAAGGCTGAGAAATACTCCTGCCTAAATCCCTGGAGAACAGTGCTTACTATGTTACACATAGTTGAAGCTCTTCAGAAGCCTGAGCTGTTGCATTTTGAAGCCAGTCCATTTATGCCACCTCCTGCAAGCTTCACTGTTGACCCACTCCCATTAAACCATTTGCTGCTGTTGACTACAGGCCAGTAGCAGTGTGATGGCTGGGAAACACCACCATTTTTAGAACAGAGGTTGCTAACTCTAAAGTGCCTTTGCCACTTTGCTCCAAGCCTGGTTGTACATACATCCATGGTACTGTTTGAAAAACCTGCTACATTGTTTAAGAACTGGTGAGACGCTTCTATAGTTAGTCCTCATCTATCACCTGTGTTTGGTACTAATTGAAGTTTCTGAGAAGTGTTCAAAGGAAGCCCCAGATTTACCCCACTTGCAATAGTTCAGTGTAGAGATTATCAGGGAATGGGTAATTGTGGCTAGGTTGTCTCTTGGCATAGGAAGGCCACAGCTGGCAAACCATCCTAGCCAGAATGTAGATGGAAGGAATGTAATTCAGTCTAGAAAAGGTTGAAGCTGTTTCCTGATCTCATAATGACTACTTATGACTTACAATGACCTGTTATATTTTTAAAAGGCACTTTACAACCATTTATTGACTTCAGCCAAACAACAGCCTATTATTTAATACCGTTTCCATTTTGGAGATGGAAAACTGAGGCATGAGGCGATAGCTTTTCCAATGAGTCAATGGGAGGTTGCATTTGGAATCAGGTCCCTGATATTCATGTCTAAGTCCCTCATCTCATATTGGGATGTATGAGCAGTTTGTGTGCTATAAAACCATGCTGAGTAGATAATGGCTTTACTCTGCTGTTTTATTCCAGCTTTCCATACAAACTGTTAATATGCTGGTCAGACATCGCCATGCATGATAAACGACTCTAGGCTCTTTTTTGATTCAAAGAAATGTGCTGGTGGGTTGGAACTTAGCATCTTACCCTGACAGATGGGCATTTTATGTCGCATTTTTTGCCATATGCACCTCTTTTCCATCACTTTATTTCCTCTTAACCTTAAAAATATAGTTTTAAAAGTATTCAGAACAATTGCATAATACATTTTTTCCCCTAAAGTTATCCAGGCTTGTACTCACAATTCCTAATTACTCAGTGTGACATTTAACTTAGCTTCCCTCACAATTATATAGTTATGATGTGGCATTCAAATTGGCCACAGAAGGCATTTCACATTTTGACCTCCTAGGGCTTTTGGGTTTGGGTTATTCTTTTTTGCTCTTTTTGCAATCTGCCCTTCTAGCAACATTCTTCTTGTTCTTTGATGCCAATTAGTCAAATTATCTGACTGTTGAAATATGTCTTCAGGGAAATGGGTCAGTATATAGTAATAAATCCTCTCCCTTCTCTCCTTGGTCCTTCCAGTCAACAGAAATATAAATCAACATTGCCCACCTCTCCCTCCGTCCTCCCTCTTACCAGTTTTTGGTAGTAGTGGGGGAAATCAGATTTCACCATTAGGATTACAAAATGCCACTACTTTTTAAAGGTCTAAAAGTCATTTTATTCTGACCCTGAATATTTGGAAAGCCAGAAGGACTGGGGACTGAGGAGGAATATAATGGGGGGGGGGTATCCATCAATGCAGCAGTGGGTAGAAGTCTTGAGGCTTTTGCTATAACTCACAGGCAGCTACAGCTTGGTCACTTGTGTATGTATTTAGTATCCCTCACTGTGTTCCCTCCCTGCATAGGTTTGCAGCATTAGGCACTCTTCATGCTCATTGAAATCAGTGGGATTGAAATGTACAATTAAGAAATTAAACCAAACTAATTTCTATGATGGGACGCGGGTGGCGCTGTGGGTTAAACCACAGAGCCTAGGACTTGCCGATCAGAAGGTCGGCAGTTCGAATCCCCACGATGGGGTGAGCTCCTGTTGCTCGGTCCCTGCTCCTGCCAACCTAGCAGTTCGAAAGCACGTCAAAGTGCAAGTAGATAAATAGGTACCGCTCCGGCGGGAAGGTAAACGGCGTTTCCATGCGCTGCTCTGGTTCGCCAGAAGCAGCTTAGTCCTGCTGGCCACATGACCTGGAAGCTCTACACTGGCTCCCTTGACCAATAAAGCGAGATTAGCGTCGCAACCCCAAAGTCGGCCACGACTGGACCTAATAGTTAGGGGGTCCCTTTACCCTTTACTAATTTCTATGATGAACAGTGCAGCATGCCAAAATTTTATCCATATCTGTATAAAGAAACTAAATTCAGCAGCTGTGAACATAGACTCGAAGGAAGGAGCTTAGATATCTGACTTAATTCACTCTTCCTTTTCACACTTATAGGGGACTGTCTAATGACTGTAGGGAGGTAGCAGGCAGAAGGCTCTGCTGCTATGGGAAGGTCCACAGCTTAGTAACTGGGCACATGCTTTTTGTGCAGAAAGGTCTCAATTTCAGTCCCTGGCATCTCCAGGTAGTGATGGGAAAGATTTCTCTCAGAAACTCTGAAACAGCTTCCCATCAGCATTGACAATACTAAGCTAGATAGATGAACCGTCTGACCTGATATAAGGCAGCTTTTCATATTGCTATGTCCTCCTCAGACGTGTCTTAGTGGCAGCAGCATTGACTGCTAAAGACTTTAGTCAATATTCAATCTCCATCCCCAGTTCTTGCAAGTGCTCTCTTGTCCCTTATCCAGAGCAATCCAGAATGTGGCAGGGAAGCAGTGGTGTGGTGGATGCAAAGTCACATCACAAGTTCTGTTTGCTCATGTTGGTCAGGATGAAAGATGGAGGCAAACCATTCTCTCCCCCCCCCCCGCTACACACACACTATAGATAGAGTTTGGGTGTAATCCTTGACGCCTCCCTTTCCATGGAGGCGCAAGTCACAGCAACAGCCAAGGCGACATTTTTCCACCTTCGCCGCATCAAGCAGTTGGTCCCTTACCTTTCCCGCCCCGACCTGGCCACAGTGATCCATGCGACAGTCATCTCCAGGCTTGACTACTGTAACTCGCTCTACGCGGGGCTGCCCTTGAAGCTGTCCCAGAAACTCCAGCGGGTACAGAATGCTGCAGCGAGGCTCCTCACAGGGTCTCTGCCATGGGAGCATATTCATCCAGTGCTTTTCAAGCTGCACTGGCTCCCGGTGGAGTACAGGGTCAGATTTAAGGTGCTGCTTTTGACCTTTAAAGCCCTTCACGGCCTAGGACCCTCGTACCTACGGGACCGCCTCGCCTGGTATGCCCCACGGAGAGCCTCAAGGTCCATAAATAACAACACCCTAGTGGTCCCAGGCCCTAAGGAAGTTAGATTGGCTTCAACCAGAGCCAGGGCCTTTTCAGCACTGGCCCCAACTTGGTGGAACGCTCTGTCTCATGAGACCAGGGCCCTGCAGGATCTGATCTCTTTCCGCAGGGCCTGTAAGACAGAGTTGTTCCGCCTGGCCTTTGGATTGGAGCCAATTTGATTCCCTCCGCCCCCTTTTTCTTTTTTCTTTTCCTTCTCCTGCAATGAGGCTCCATTTTAATATTTTAATGTTCCATTATTTTAATGTTGTATTTTATTTTTGTTTTTAAGTTGTAATCACTCATCTTGTTTTTATTATTGCTTGTAAGCCGCTCTGAGCCCGGCCTTGGCTGGGGAGGGCGGGGTATAAATAAAAAATTATTATTATTATTATTATATAGATATAGATAGATTCTCAGAGTGACAGACTTGAAGAGACTAGGCCCTCTGAGGGTTCATGAGGCTTTAGATTCAGCATAGGGGGTGCAACCAGGCATCTCCATGGCAGGTTCCCTCATTGAGGCAGGAGCCACGAGGAGGCAAGCCGTACCCGAGCCGTGCCTTTGGAGCTGGGTGAAGTGATGCTCACACATGCCACGCCCCTGGGCTAGCTGAGAGGGAGGGACAGGGAGGAAATGTGCCACCACCCACCGAGGAGGGAGGAAGAGGAAGGCGGGAAAGTACTGCTGGAGCCACATGCATTGCCCAGAGTGCCTTGCTATAAGGACAGGAAGGCAAGGCAGCACAGCAGCTTTCTTGGCTTCGTATTTCTCTGCTTTATCTCTGCTTCCAAGTTGGGGCTATTTTCTAAAGAGACTCCCTTGATTAGATGCTGGCTGGTGAAGAGACTGACTGCTACCCAGTCCACCAGGAGAGTGCAACAATTGCCCCACCCCCAGAGCAGGCAACCCACGCTACAGCCCTGCTGAAATTCTGTTTTAAGACTTCTTTCTTTCTTTCTTTTCGCTGTAGTTGGCAGCTTTCCTCCTGCAGCAAAAATGGCAGGTCTCCACAACACTACATCAACACTGGGTGTGCAGGAATCAGGATCATGTTCTTAAAGTAACAATAATAAGAGGTAATATATTCCTTTTTGTTGAGTGAATTTAATTTTTTTTCTTAAAAGGCTATATAAATTCTCAGATAAAAGAATAAAACTACACTAGCTTGACCATGGCATGACACTTTCATGTTTATTACTCCATCAAAACAGCACAGTTGTGTATGTACATATGCGACTTTTAATAGCTGCTGGCAAGAGCTGCAGAGATTTACAATCCTTGGAATGCCAATTTTTTCCCCTTTGCGGCGACAGTTACTTAGGTGAAATTTACTATCAGACGTTCAGTGGAAACTCATCTTCCTCTCTAGCGAAACCTTCCTGAATGGGTTGTTTCCCCTTCCCCTATTTTTCCTTATTGCTTAAATGTTGGAGTAACTCTTGTGTTGTACTTCACTGCAATCTTTTAACCCAGTGGTTTTCAACCAGTGTGTCGTGGCACCCTGCGGTGCCTTGAAAGATGGTAAGGGGTGCTGCGGGCAACACTGGCCTCTGCTCCTCTTTCTTTCCCTCCCTTGTGTCTCTGCCTCCCAAACGGTTGTGTTGCAGCAGCCCTGGCTACAAGTTCCCAAGGTGAATGGTGCCTCTGGGGCTGGCCAGGGGGAGCTAGTTGCCAGGAGCTGAGGCAGCCTTGGAGTAAGCAAGCAAGCAAGCAAGCGGGTGAGGGAGTCCAGCCAGCCAGTCCACCAGCCCTTGCTGTTGGGAATGGACAGACAAGTGGGAGGCCAGGCAGGCAGGCGCTGCACTGGCCTTCCTTGTGCTTGCTGTGTGTAAGAACTTCCTGGGATCTGAACTTGTCTGGCACTGAAAGAGGGCCTTCCACCATGCAGCCCCAGCAGCACCCACTGCTGCCACCCATGGGAAGATGCTGGCCTCATGTTCACCTTTTGCCAATCTCCATTGGGCCCCCAAGGCTGGGGGCATCCCCTCCCAGACCCCTGTGGGGCAGCCTGAGGAAGCACTTCTCTTTGGAGCAGGGGGGAGCAGCTCAGAGACCAGGGGTGACAGCGCCAGCTGCCCAGGACTCCCAAGGAGAGGGAAGAGGACAGGTGGCTGAGGGAACAATCTGGGAACAATCCACAAGGGATCGTTCCCTCAGCATGAAAAAGGGTCTGCAGGCAAGGGGTGTCATAACTGGGCTGCTGAGCCCCACAGAGGTGCCACAGAAAGAAGGTAGCTGGTCAAGGGAGCTGTGGACTCAAAAAGTTTGAAAATCTCTGTTCTAACCTGATCCTAAAAATGTGCATAGAGAAGTGTTGCTTGCTAGGAATATACAAGCAGTTCCAATGTTATGGCTCCCAGTTAAGGCAAATTATTTTCAGTCTGTGCCGCCATGTTCAATTGGAGATGGGCGAGAAATGTGATTTTGTTTGCACTTGAATGATATCCTCTGAATTTCACACTTCTCCAAATTTTGCAATGCAATTCTCCCATCAATGTGTACAAAAAAAGCATATATTAAGATGTGAGCGTAAGTAAAAAAATATATACACAAATCTACTCTATTCGGTGAAGTTTTTCCTAGTATGTTTATATCAGGAGACATCACTACTAAAAATTTCGTGAGGATTAAAAAAGAAAAAGAAAATAATGTAGAAACATGAAGAATGAATTTAAGAATGGAAAAATGAGATCCTGAGAGAAACTGAAGTTGACTTATTTGTTCATTCCTATATTCAGTGTACAGGGATTTAATCAGTGAATTGATCATCTTTGTTCTTCATCACAAGGCCAAGTCAGCAATGAGCTATGTAAAGATTCTCACTTCTTTTCCAGGTAAGAATCTGGATTCTCATTGTGAAATTCTCAGGTAGTTTATTCACCAGTTAGGGAATGGAGTAAAAGCAATTCCAGTCACATACAGACCACTCGGGAGCCATGCCAATAAATGGTATGTGTCCGTTGGAATGAAACTGATCTATAGGAACCGTTTGTAACTGGCTATTTAAATCTCAGTGCCATGGTCTTTATAAACCTCCATTTATAAGGATGATTTTGTTCCCTAAAGAGTTATTGTCACACAAGTCAAGGAAGTTAAAGTCTTGGCGTAGAAAAAACTATGAAGGATGAATTGTATAGGAGGTTTTTGTTTTTTTTAAAAAAATAATCTTTAGAAATTAAGAGCTACAGTCATATAGAAGGTCATTGACACTGTTGATAAATTCCTTATGCCCAGTACTAAATTGCTTCTTATGCCTTCTTTAAAAAGTCACTGAATCAAAGAAGAGCTTATAGGAATGACATACTAATGCTGGAACTGTTGATTGGCTATGCTATGATATAGGTTGCTGAGGAAACCTTTTAATTTCACAGAGCAGCAACTGGATGAGTATTTTGAGGATACAATTGAGCATTCATACGAAAGCTTATCTGTGACTGTGCTGCTTAACAATAGTACTAGGCTCTTGACATTCAGTTCTTGGAAAGGAACTGAGCTTTCCAAAGCGACTTTCATACAAAGTTAAAAAATAAATAAATAAATCTTAAACTGTTAGTGTTGGATTGCATTTAAAAAAGCACATTAATTGTTAAGAAAGTAAGTGATAGTTTTGGTTATATTGTTCCTTCCCCACTTACTGTGTTCAATCTTCATTCATAGCAAGGATGGGGAAGTATTAAAAAAAGAAGAGTCTTTAAAATTTGTTGTTTTTTTTTAATAAATTTTTATTGGTTTTACAGCATTTTTTTAAAAAGAACAAACAAACACAAAACAAAACAAACATACAAAATGCTTTCAAAGATATTTTCATAAACCTCTTTTCTTGGACTTCCCCATACCCCCCCTCTCTGCATCCCAGTGTCCATATTTGAACTAGCAACTCCCAGTTGTTACTTTCTAATCTCTGTCATCTTAGTCCTCCTTTATTATCTAACCTTGTATCCCTGTACCCTGTTACTTCTAGCAACCACAACATTTTAACATTCGTTGAGTTTGTAGTAGTCCTTAAGATAGCTCTTAAATTTTTTCCATTCTTCTTCCACCATCTCTTTACGTTGGTCACGGATTCTGCCTGTCATCTCTGCCAGTGTCATATAGTCCATCACTTTCATCTGCCATTCTTCCAGAGTAGGTAAATCTTGTGTCTTCCAATACTTTGCGATGAGTATTCTTGCTGCTGTTGTGGCATACATAAAGAAATTTCTATCTTTCTTTGTCACCAATTGGCCGACAATGCCCAAGAGAAAGGCCTCTGGTTTTTTGGAAAATGTACATTTAAGTACCTTTTTCATTTCATTATAGATCATTTCCCAGAAGGCCTTTATCTTCGGGCATGTCCACCAAAGGTGGTAAAAAGTACCTTCAGTCTCTTTACATTTCCAACATTTATTATCGGGCAAATGATAGATTTTTGCCAGCTTGACTGGGGTCATGTACCACCTGTATACCATTTTCATAATGTTTTCCTTTAAGGCATTACATGCCGTAAATTTGATACCGGTGTTCCATAACCATTCCCAGTCATCTGACATAATGTTGTGTCCAACATCCTGCGCCCACTTAATCATAGCAGATTTAACTGTTTCATCCTGTGTGTTCCATTTCAACAGCAAGTTATACATTCTAGATAAATTCTTAGTATTGGGTTCTAGCAATTCGGTCTCTAGTTTTGATTTCTCCACTTGGAAACCGATTTTCCTATCCTGTTTAAAAATTTCCATTATTTGGCGATATTGAAACCAATTTTCTACTTTGTGCTTCAATTTCTCCTGACTTTGTAGTTTAACCTTGTCTCCATCCTGTTCTAAAATTTCCCAATACTTCGGCCATCCGACCTCCATATTGAGTTTCTTCACTGCTTTAGCCTCCACTGGTGACACCCATCTAGGGGTTTTATTTTCCAATAAGTCTTTGTATCTTATCCAGACATTAAATAATGCTTTTCTAACAATGTGATTTTTAAAGGTACTGTTAACCTTGTCATACCAAAGATATGCATGCCAACCAAAAGCATTATTGAAGCCTTCCAGATCCAAGATATCTGTATTCTCGAGGAGCATCCATTCTTTCAGCCAGCAAAACGCTGCTGCCTCATAGTACAATTTTAGGTCCGGCAGGGCGAAGCCCCCTCTTTCTTTAGCGTCAGTCAGTATTTTGAATTTAATTCGGGGCTTTTTGCCCTGCCAGACAAATTTCGAAATGTCTTTGTGCCACCTCTTAAAACACTCCATCTTATCAAGAATCTGCAAGGTCTGAAACAAAAATAACATTCTAGGCAATACATTCATTTTAATTACTGCAATTCGACCTAACATTGACAGTTTCAGATTTGACCATATTTCTAGATCTTTTTTAATCTCTGACCAACATTTTTCATAATTGTCCTTATACAAATTAACATTCTTAGGTGTTAAATAAACCCCTAGGTATTTGACTTTCTTAGCCACTGTCAAACCTGTTTCCTCCTGAAACTTCTCCTTTTCCATATCTGTTAGGTTTTTCCATAAGACTTTAGTTTTTTGCTTATTCAACTTAAATCCAGCCACCTGGCCAAATTGTTGAATTATTTCTAAAACCCTTTTCGTACTAGTGTTTGGCTCTTGCAAAGTCAATACTAGGTCATCTGCATACGCTCTTAACTTGTAGTGTTTAGCTCCGACCTGCACACCTTTGACCTGCTGGTCATTTCTTATCATATTCAGCAACACCTCCAGAACCGAAATGAAAAGTAATGGGGAAATTGGGCACCCCTGCCGAGTTCCTTTTTCTATCTTAAGTTCCTCAGTCACAACATTATTTACAATCAGCTTAGCTTTTTGTTCGGAATATATTGCAGCCATACCATTCTCAAAACCCTGGCCTACCCCCATCCCATGAAGATTCTTCCTCATAAAACTCCAAGAGATATTATCAAAGGCTTTCTCCGCGTCCACAAAGATCAATACTGCTTTAGTGTTTATATTCACCTCCAGCTTTTCCAAAATGTCTATTACATTCCTTACATTGTCCGCTAGGTGTCTTTTAGGGAGAAAGCCTGCTTGGTCTTTATGAATCTTCTCCATCAAAACTCTTTTAAATCTTTTTGCCAAAATGTCTGCAAAAATTTTGTAATCCACATTAAGGAGTGATATCGGGCGGTAGTTCTTGAGTTGGGTCTTTTCAGTCTCTGACTTTGGTATGAGTGAGATATATGCCTCTTTCCACGATTCAGGTGCCCTTTTTCCTTCAAGGATCTCATTACAAACTTCTCTTAATGGTTGAATCAACCATTCCTTCAACGATTTGTAGTATCTAGAAGTCAGTCCATCTGGTCCCGGAGATTTGCCCAATTGCGTATTCTGAATGGCAGCCTCTACCTCTTGTTCTGAGATTCTCTGGTTCAAGTCCATCTTACTTTGCTGAGAGATATTTTGTAATCCATATCTTCCAAGGAATTTGTCTATATCTTCTTCATTTTGCGGGCCTTGGGTGTAAAGTTTTTTGAAGTAACTTAGAAAGCAATTTCTAATTTCATTAGGTTTAGATATACTCTTTCCATCAACCTCTAGGCTTGTAACTGTATTTAGTTTCTGCCTTTTCTTCAATTGCCATGCCAAAAGTTTACCGCATTTATTTGCTGATTCAAAAGTCTTTTGTTTCATTTGCTTTATCTTCCATTCAATCTCTTGGTTCATCAATTCCATATATTGAGTTTGATATAACTTAATCTCTCTTAAAATGTCCTGAGACTTTGGTTTTGTTCTTAATTTCCTCTCTCCTTCCTTTATCATTTCCAAGATCTTCTCTTTTTTCTCATTTTGTTTTTTCCTCTTTATTGAATTTTGTTGAATCAAAAATCCTCTCATAACAGCTTTACTTGCGTCCCAGATCACTCTTTTCTCCACGTCAGTCCTCAAATTTATTTCAAAATAGTCTTTTAAGGTCTTTTGGGCCTTCGTGAGAATCTCCTTATCTCGAAAGAGGGTGTCATTCATTCTCCATCTAAATTGACCGGTTATTGTGAGTTTCATCTCCATCTTCACGGCGTTATGGTCGGAGCAAGTTTTTGGGCAGATTTCCACTTTCTTAATCTTTGGAGCCAATCCACTGGTAACCCAGATTTGGTCAATTCTGGTCCAGGTCATCATTGCTTGGGAGAAGAAGGTTCCCTCTCTCTCCAGAGGGTTCCTTGTTCTCCAAATGTCTATCAAGTCCATGTTTTCTGTCATTTCGAAAAAAGTCTTGGGGAGTCTCCCTTCTTTAGTGACTGTTAGTCTTTGTGCCTTGTCCATATTAGTGGAGACCACGCCATTCATGTCTCCCATGATTATCATATTATAATCCAGATAGTCCGTCAAAGTTTCATGAAGTCCCTTAAAGAAGTCAGATTTGCCTTCATTTGGTGCATAAATTCCAACAACTAAGAGTTTTTCTCCTTGTACTTGTATCTCCACAGCCAGATATCTCCCTTGTTCATCTTTAAATATCATTTTTGGAGCCCATTTCTCCTTCACATATATTACCACTCCCCTCTTCTTAACTTTGTCTGATGAGACAAATTCTTGTCCTAACCTTTTATTTGTGAGTAATCTCCTGTGGGCTCTAGTTATGTGAGTTTCTTGTAAACATATCAAATCCAATTGTTCTCTGTTCAAAATATGAAATACTTGTCTTCTCTTCAAAGGCCCATTCAGTCCATTACAATTCCAACTAAGGAATTGCAGAGCCATCTTGTTATTTTCTTAAGGCTCCTCCAACAGCTCCAAGTTGTTGCTCTTCTTCTGACGGTGGTGGTTTTTGTCCAAACGAGAGATTCAGGATATCCAGTGCTCTCCTCTGTTCTGCAAGTACGTCCACAGTCCCCTTCTGTAGGTCCTCCTGATATCTTGCCAGAAATTTGTCTTTATCTTGAATTGTCTTTATTTTCACTTTCTTTGCCTTGTAGTCGAATGACAGTCCTTGTGGGAATTCCCACCTGAAGCGGATCTGATTTTTCTTTAACAAAAGCACCAAATCCTTGTAGAAGTTTCTTAAGTCCAAGATATATTTTGGTATGTCTTTAAAGATCTGTACTGCTGAATTTCCAATTTGGAGGGCTTTTCCAAAGTGTAGTCCTAAAATTTTATCTCTTTCCTCCTTAGATCTGAGTGTGATCAAACAATCTCTTGGTGTCTTTCTATCTTGCTTTTTGCCGAGTCTAAAGGCAGTTGTGATTTTAAAATCGTCTTCCTCCAAGTCCCAGCAATCCGCAAACTCCCGTGTCAAATATTCCACAAGGTTGTCACTTTCATTCTCCGGAATCAGTCTTAATTTTAAGTTTCTCTCTTTCCTCTGTAACTCCCACAAGGCCAAGGTTGCATCATGCTCATAGACCTTCTTGGCAAGTGGCTCTAATTTCTCCTGCGTCTCTCCAGCTGTAGCTTTGGCCTCTTCGGCAATTTGACGCGTGGTGGCATTTTCCTCGACCAATTTATTTATAGATTCTGTATTCTGGTTTAATCTTGTTGATATTTCTGTTAATTTTTGTGTGTTCTCTGAAGTCTGTTTTGTCAAAGACTCCAGAGTCTGGTTTATCTTAAGCAAAGCTTCTGTCACAGCTTCCATAGAAACGGCTGCTCCTTTGTCCTGTCCTGTTGTTCCAGCTAGTCCGGCTGTTACGCCTAAGATCGAACCTCTTCTCTTTGCTTGTTGCAGCTGCAGCTGTTGCTGTTGTTGTTGCTTGGTCTTGGCTCTTGTAGTTATCTCTTCTTGTGGCCCACTCATGTCAAGGTCAATTCCCACGGGATTTATTCTCCCTTGGAAAATTCCACTGTCTTAGGCCGTGCTGGACTTCACTTTATCCTCTAGAGGGAGCAAATCAAAATGGCCATAGAAGGAAATTTCAAAATACATGAACAAAGGAGACCATCCAAGATGTAGAAAGAAAGGAGATTAACCCAGTCAAAATCAATGTTACTAAAGTCTTATAGCTTCCAATTGCCACAGTTGCCCAGTATACTGTTTATACTGTTTCTTCTTAAAATGTACAAAAGTCAGGCACTGTGGAAACTTTGTATCAAGGTGTCACTTCACAGGGAAAAGTCAGCTCAATGTACTAAGAAGGCAGACCGTTTCAGACTTTCAAGTAGATGAGATAGCAGAGGTTTTTTCCTTCAAATAAGTCATGCAGTTAATGGTCAAATTCGCCTCCCCTCTGCCCTGCTTGCTAGAGGGGAGATCAAAGGTTTAAATGTCCGGTTTAGCTGATCAAAGGATGAATTTAAACGGATGCAGGTTTAGAGCTCCGTTGCTTTCACTTTCATGCGGTCGGGGGGAGGCAGACTTCCTTTGTTTAAATCTCCCCCGTTTTTAGCCCAATTTTTAAAATTAAGAAAAGTCCCAGTTATTTTTCAGTTCTTACTCACGGGGAATCAGTCCGAATTTCTTTTCAGGAAGGAATCGGCGCTCTCCGCTTATGGCGACGCGGCTTCACTTCGCAGGCTGGGTAGCGACTCTCAGCACCGCGCTCACTCCCGATGTCGATCCGTAGCCTTTAAAAAGGCTCTTTCACGGTACCGGGGGGCGCAAAGGTGCCCACCGAGTCTCCTTGTTCTCAGGCTTCAGCGCCTGGGATTTTAGGGGTCCCCCGCTTGCCGTAGCGGGTAAGACCCGAACTTGCGAAGCAGTCCTTCTCCGGAGCTCGGAGGTAGGACCGCCATTAAGCGCTGGCACCGACCGGAAGTTAAAATTTGAATCCTAATGTTTAAATATTACTGGCCATCATGACTAGGGTTTTGAAAATGTGCATACTAAATGATAGAATTACAGAAATCACCATAGTCGCCTCAAATGCCCCTACTGGTCATTCCATCACCAGTGGACAGTGTGGAAGTGGACCTTCTGGGTAATAGCACCCACCCTCTGGAATGCCTTCCCTTGTGTGAGACAAAATTGATCTTTAAACGCCTCTTTAAACCATCTCTGCTTAGCTGTGGCTGTCCTGGACTCTGCCTCTTTGTTTTTAATACTGTTTTGTGCACTGCTCACTGTGGTGCATAGTTTTATTCTGTTTTTACCTACCTTTTAGGAATTGTATTGAATATTACAATTTGCACTTATATTATTCTTATATTATATTTTACAGTGTAAAAGTATAGACAAATGCAATCTTGTATAGACCTTGTATAGACTGGACACCCTTCAAACAACTGGAAGAAACAAATCTGCAAAATGACTCCAGGCTTTGGATCTTGAGTTCCCATCCTGCTTAATATCCTTTCCAAGCTCTGACAGGTGGGCTGTCCTGCCCAACTATCAGAATCAGAGCTTGAAATCTGGATGCTTTGGGTCATTACTTCCCCTTTCCTCTTAAGGTGCTTGCCTAAACCCTTTCTTCCTCAAATGGCATTATGTTCTTGTAGTAGCCACTTCATAAGTCCCTGAGTGGCCATGCTCAGACTTTTCACATGCTCATTTTCATCAACTGAAGCCAGAACACTGGCATTTATTTAATAAATAAAGGGTTCCCATATCTTGAAGCACAAAAAAAGAGGACAGCCCGAGCCCGCTGCCAACCCAAGCCCTGGCTCGGGCTAGCAGCAGTTGCAGCAGGCAGAGTAGCCTGAGCCCAAGCTGCCCGCGCCCAAGCCCAAACCAACTTCTATAAATAAATAAATCCCCCCAAAACTGGGCTTTTCCTTTAAAATGTAAAAATCCCCCAGATGGGCATGTTGCCCCCCCCCAAGGACATGTCTAGGATTTCCTGGATGTATGGCAACCCTATGCCCTCCCTATCTCATTGATGACACTCAGCTTTTTGTGAGTTGGGGAACCTTTACTTTATTTTTTCAACCCTGGCCCAGTCAATCTATGAAGGAATGGG
This sequence comes from Podarcis bocagei, assembly GCF_964188305.1. Classification (NCBI taxonomy): domain Eukaryota; kingdom Metazoa; phylum Chordata; class Lepidosauria; order Squamata; family Lacertidae; genus Podarcis; species Podarcis bocagei. Next base: position 30,396,317 of record NC_138127.1, on the reverse strand, counting down.
CAAGTGTCACACATACCCTGTTACAAGCCCCTACTGGAAAATAGATTTTACTGTTGGCTGGCTTTAGCTTTATTTTACACACACACACACACACACACACAAGTACAATTTATTAGGTCACAACTTGCCTACATTTTTACCTGTCACACCGGTTCCTCCAGCTCTAGCAGCAGTAGTGGGTGTGACTGACAAAGGGATAATTAAGCAACAAGACATGACAGCATGTGAATTATGTGGCAATAATTCATATCTTACATGTTCTTAGTACGGCTGAGTGCTATTGAATTATTGTGGTGTGGTTCAACCAATGAAGAGAGTGTGAGTGGGATTAGGAAATTGTGTTGTACAACAGGTAGTTAAATGAAAAAAGATCTAGTTTTATTTAGAGAGAAGTGTGTTTTTTTAAAAAGCAGGCACATCACTGACTCTGCCTAAATAAAATACTTCAGCAGTATTCATATCTAGGAATATTGTAGGTATCCTGGGCCTAACATCATGGGTTATATGTGAAAGCTTACTTCTACTTGACTTCCATGACATTCCCATCCTGTCAACATGAAGAGAACAATTTTCACACCCCTTGCTTTCCTGTTGGGCTTTAAACTGATCCCATCCATAAAGTGGATAGCCTTAAAATTTCCAGGGAAATGTCATTCCTCTCTCCCCTTCCCTCTTTCTATACAACTTACATGTACATGTAGCAATAATTCTTTCTTCACTCTTGCCTTCATTTATAAAAGATAAAGGTACCCCTGACCATTAGGTCCAGTCGTGGATGACTCTGGGGTTGCGCGCTCATCTTGCTCTATAGGCTGAGGGAGCCAACATTTGTCCGCAGAGAGCTTCCGGGTCATGTGGCGAGCATGACTAAGCCGCTTCTGGCGTACCAGAGCAGTGCACAGAAATGCCGTTTACCTTCCCGACGGAGCGGTACCTATTTATCTATTTGCACTTTGACGTGCTTTCGAACTGCTAGGTTGGCAGGAGCTGGGACCAAGCAACAGGAGCTCACCCCGTCACGGGGATTTGAACCACCAACCTTCCAATCGGCGTCCCATGCCTTCATTTATATCTCTCTTTAAAATCACATTGCTATCCTGATTTTTCTAAGCATCATAGGTTGGTGCATATGCAGTTCCCTCAAATTTCTCTTCACCAACAGCCGTGTGAGGTAGGTTAAACTGTATGGCTGGCCTCTGCTCTCTCACGAGCTTAACAGCAGAGCAGGAATTTCTCCTTGCACCTCCTCAGCCCAGCACACTGTCTACTTCTACACTGCCTCTCCTCTTAATGACATTCCTAGCCCAGATGCACTTCAAGTTAAAAACTATCTTACCCACAATCCATTCTCCCATCTTTCAAAAACACTAACAAACTGAGGAAGACACATATGTTGTCCACCTGCCTGCATCCTACCAGACTCATTATCCATTTTTTTTAAAAAAAATCATCATCAGTATACCTGATACTCCCTGTCCAATTCAACATACAGTCTATATCTTTCCATAGGCACAAGCAAAACTGATGTTGCCTTTGAGTTAACGAATACAGAAATTAGGAAACTTACTTCACAGAGTTATTTTTGTCTGAGAAAGGATGTCAAGATCTTATCCAAATTATTTGCTTAAAATTAAATGCAAATGATGCTGAATTAAAATAGACTAAAAATAGATTTTTATTTTTTTAAAGTACAAAGTCAATTCCTCCTGGCAGGATACAAGTGGTTTTAAAACCTACTGCTGACTTTAGCAGAAAAGCCAGTCTAGAACATGTCATTTTCTTTCCCTTTCTCATTGCTTGCTGAGGCACTCCACAGAGCTATAGAGCAGACTGATCTTCTGAAGATTTAAAACTCCTAATTTACCTTCTTAAATGAAAGGAAAAGCTTGAAAGCTGCCCAGCTGACTCTGAGGAACAGTAGAGCACAATGGTCGGAATGGAATGGGAACAAACTGTGCTGTCCTTTGAAATGTTGTGCATGTGACTGTCAAGTAGCTGAACTTCAAAAGCAAGACACCCTCTTTCTCCTCCACCACCTACCTATGCATTGCTTGAGCCACACTTTAGGAAGCTGCAGGGATGCTTTCAAGTCAACATTCGTATTTTAAAAGCAAGTACAGGAACGCTGACTGACTCCCAATTTTCCATTAAAAAAATAAAAATATAACAACATATATAAATCAAAAGTAACCCTGTTCTGCTTCCCCTGTTTATATAGGTTCGCCATCAGTGTTGACTCAGGTAGACAACTTTTAACTTTTTGAAAGTGAAAACTCCAAAATCCCAAAGTGCCAGCCATAAATTTATGGATTTAGGTGTAGGATAAATAGACAAGTGTATTGTGACCTGAAGCCTAATCCTATGCATTTTTACTCAGAAACAAGTACACTTAGGTCTGCCTCCTCCTAAGAAAGATTTGATAGGATGGTAGCCTTAATAATTCTTACCTTTTTGGTTCAATAAAAAGTAATTGCTGATTGCGTCAATTCATGGACTTGCTGTGTCACTGTATCAGCTGAGGAGAGAACTACAGGAAGACTTGGAGTCTAGCTCGAGTATATGTTCTATCTTTGCTACTAAATTCCCAATCCAATACTCTAGGAATGTAGAGAAAACCAAGCTTAAGGAATTACTATTATATTCTCTTACTGTGTTGTGTTGTGTGTGTGTGTGTGTGTGTGTCATATGTTCCAGCTGTCCTTATTTACTAGAAACAGCATCTCCCCCCCCCCCCCCGGAACCAGTTTGTTAATCATTCCTGGGAATGCCTTGTTAAAGTTGTAGCCGGAGTTCTTCAAGGTTCAACTCACTCCACAGCATCTCTAGGAGTGCATTTATTATTTTATTTATGAGATCTATGCCTACATATGCAATAAATCTCTGACTAAAATATGTTTCCATCCCATCATTTTTCATGTTCCTCAGCTTATATTGGGTTGGTGGGCCAACTATAAAGGCTCCATTGATGAATGAATGTTTCTATTCTTTCTTAGGCATTGGAAAAGAAACTCCATTTGCATTTTCCAAAATACAGTACCACAAATGGCATATCCAGCTAAGCCGTACTCAGAGTACATCCACTGAAATCAATAAATTTGTTAGTTGTGACTTTAAATCCATTTATTTCAAATCTACACTGGGTATGATTTAGTTGAATCCAGTCCCACTTCTTGGTTGGGAGGGGCATTATTTAGAGAAAATATTTTGCCGATTAGATACCATTGGTTGTGCCAATATGTTATTGAAAGCGGAAAACTTTAAACGTTGAGTAAATGGTTATTTGGCTGCTAGTACTCTGAACTGCATGAAGACAGTTTGAATTCCCAGTTTACAAGAGGTGAAAATAGAGGATTTAATATTTTTAATGCACATTTTATGGTACTTTAGGTTCTCAGTTACAATTTATAGCTAGACAAATGTAGTTTCCACTTAAATCACATGGGAGGGATTGTATTTATCAGACAATTAGCACAGAGCTTTGTTTTTTTTTTTGCAGCTGTATATTATAAGCATAGATAGTGGTTTTGTACATCTGAAATGCTCCAATAATGATGTTTCATTAGGCTTCTGCTTTGCAACTATAAATAGGCTTATTTCTGATGATAGACTGTGTGGCAACTAAATGACCTCATTTGTCCTTGTCTCAAGGCAGCTTTGCCAAAGGGGAAATGAGGAAATGCCAGAATTCTCTCGGAAATCTTTTACCTTTAATCTATGCCTTTAAATTTAATGTTTCTCATTTATTTAAAGCTCTCCCTTGGAGAATGCTGAGAAACATTTCAGTCTTATTTCTGACATTATTCTTATTCTTTACCTACTGGATTGCAGCCCTATATTCATCTTTGCATGATAGCTGCTATTTTCCTGTTTAGAGGGCATTTCCATGATTTCCTTTTACAGCCACCAGCATTAACTTATGTAACCCCCATTTGATTCACCAAGTACTATAAGCCTCTTGGTATTATTATCATTGCTACAGCACACTGGTCCCCGGTGGAGTCTTTGAAAAGAGAAGAGAAACAGTCAAGGAACCCGTTAAGTCAATGCAGGAAAGATGGTTGTATAATGTAAGCATCCTCCCAAGGCTGTGAGCTGGGCTATGTAAGGCAAGAAACCCCCCAAAAAACACTGTTAAACTGAACCAGATGTTTGCCACGGTATGTGTGGAATAAAGAAGCAGACATGGGTACAAGTATTAAAAAGGCTATGATGCTAATTGAGAGACATGACCTACAAAATTAAATTGAATGAGACTAATCTGGAAAGAAATTCTCTCAGCAAGGATGCCTTCCTGGAGAGGGTCTGCAGAAGGGACACATGACTGCTAACAGTTTCTGCAGGGCCAACGCCCTTTCCTCACAGCCCCATAATTCTTACCTACATTCTTAAGGCGCTCTCCGGCATCCCAATCCCTTCCAGTTTAAGACTGTCATTTCATTGTGGATACAAAGGGCCTATTGTTCAACTCAAGGGGGTGGTAGTGCTGATTGCATCATAGGGGATGTGTGGAAAATTTGGGGGTGTAGTCTTTGCAAACATTTTGCACCCTACAAAAAGTGGAACCAACAGAGGAAAGAAGTGAGGGTATCAGAAGCAAGGATGAGGGCAACAGGGCTCAAAGATGCACAAAGGCAATTTCTTACATAGCCCTCTAGGATTACGAATCTTCCACTCAGGGGTGACTCCCGTTTGGCTGTTTAAAAGAGAAACCAAAACTGTCTCCTGTTGACAACAGTTTGGGTTTCTCTTCGGAGGTAATGAATCAGCATCACCACTGAGAGTGTTTTAATACTCAAAATGTTCTTTGCAATACATTGCTCTCTTTAGGCCACATGAAAAGTGTCCCCATTGGTTCTGATTATTTTTTGAGGGAGAACAGGGATTGCAGAGCTCCTCACATCCTGATGCCCGTTGTGAGGAAGAACAAGAAGCATTGTCCTCCCTTTGAACAGATGTTGGAAGGAGCACTGTAAGCATTGTGTGGCTGCACGGAGAACAAATCTGATAGAATCCACAGGGTGCCGTAATGAAACAACTGAGACAAAGGTAATAATAACCATATTTATATGGCAGTATCAGTAGATCTTTGATGTCCTATTGATTTCTCCCCTCACAGAAGGAGTGAATGGTGGGCTTCCCACAACTTACAAATTTTAAAAAAGGAATCCTAATCCTAATTTAGAGCCCACAGCATTACCATTAATCATACTGGCTGGGACTGTTGGTTGATGGAGTTCCACATGTGGCCTCAGGTTTCTGACTGATGTAAGAATGACAGAGAAAGTTAATCCATGACACATAGGACTAGAATTCTAACTGAGGTTTGTAAGCCGACTCTCACTTTCAGTGGTAATTTCACTGCTTTCTGAAGATACAAGATGCCTTTAAGTCTTATATTTAGGAATGGATAGAACTGTGTGGGTACAGTGTGTTCTCCACAGGAAACTTTTGTTCTCTAATGTGCTGCTGAGAATTATTGGTTAACCGTGGTAAATGTTTTTTTTACTTGTAAGGAATATCCTTTGGCTGGTTTTTTCTAGGGCTAAGTAGCCCCAGGGGTTGGGCTCAGTCTATTATTTGAAGAATGACAGCTTTAAAAAACATTAGCAGTATATCATATTTGACCACTCCTCATTATGTACTGCCTGGAATTCTCAATAGATAGCTCTGGACACCCTGTGAGTTATTTAATGCTAGTCTTAAATATTCTTGATAATGTCTGCTATGAAAAGATGTCTGCTGGGCAGATAGCCTAAGCACTGAAATTATCATGAAAATCAGTATTTGCAATCTGCCTCCACCAATTATTGAAAATATAATTTTTTTGAATATGAAGGTGCCATTTAACAGCACCAAAAAATGTTCCCTGTGAAATTCCAACTTCAGCTGCAGGCTTATGCAGTATTACTGCAGTAGTTTGCTGCTATGCCACACAGTTATAAGAGGAAAAACCAACTTTAGCACTTCATATTCGCCTGCAAGATCTTAAACACACTTACTCCGAGATAATTGTGACGAATCTGGTCTGGCTCAGAACTGCTTCAGACTGCATTTAGCAAATGTGTTCAGAATCAAGTTTTAAATACAACTGATCTAAGCATTCTCAGAGGCTTCCAGAAGGCATGGGGGCAAATTTAAATTTCTGTGAGCAATGTTGTTGGAAAAACATGGTGGCGGCCATGCACCAAGAAGCATAATTCTAATGTGTAAAGCTTGAGTGAGCAGTGGAAAGTACAATTTAGGTTCAGGAACCAATGATGCAACTAAATCACTCTATACAAATTCCATGTAACTTTTCATGGTAGTTGGGTTTTCTCCCCGTGGTAGTTCTTTGTGTGCAAGGAGATTTATCCACAGAGGGTTCTTCAAATATGCAGCTGCCCATTCGTAAAACCTGAAATGTCTTGGAATAAGCAACAGCTTTTAATTAATACCCACTGTACTGAGATAAAATGAACCATGAAGTGGTTAATGCATCTAGGAACAGAAAGTTGCCTTCCTGAGTCCTCCGTTTACTTTCCCTTGCACTTTCTTGCTTGCTTTTGCTGTATCCAGAAATGGCTGATGATGTTAAGTCAAATATACAGTTTAAAGTTTATGATCATATCTGTCTTCAGTGTGGTGAGTTAAAAACCTATTCTGCAACAGGTTATGGGCCTAGTTTTGTTTATCTGTGTGTATGGCTGGGGGGGGCAAATCAGCTGTCAGGGACTGGCTGGAGGAGGAGTGGTGGGAGGCCCTTTCCATTTAAAGCAATATCTTACCTGGATAGCTCAGCTGGTTAGAGCATGGTGCTGATAATGCCAAGGTTGCAGGTTCGATCCCTGTATGGGACAGCTGCATATTCTTGCATTGCAGGATGTTGGACTAGATGATCCTAAGGGTCCCTTTCCAACTCTACAATCCTAGCAAAGCAGAGATTTGTTAGGAAATCCCTTTTTCCTCTCAGAGGGGTCTCCTAATGACTCTCAGCACCTTTAACAGATGACAGTTTCCCAGGATTCTTTCAGGGAACCCATAACTATTTCAAGTGGTATGTGTGCTTTGCTACCCATTCCAGCAATCTAGAAGGGCTCAGTAGATCACAATCACTCACGGTAGAGGGTGTCACAGTAGCCATTCTGAGGATTCTGTAATCTATTCTAGAGTTTGGGGTGCTTCCCACCCAATTTTTGGTGAATTCATTTCATTCATTGAGTTCATTTCCTCCAGCAACTTCTACTCTCTGCCAAAGCTCAGTAAAACAGAACCCCACCAATCCAAAATACATCAAAAGTTGGTGACTTTCTGATGGCCACCCAAGAAGTCAGCAAAGGTTTCAAACCAGGGCAGAGAGAATCCTTGCCATCAGTACATTCGCCAAAAGCCCTACGGACACCGACAAATGTACAATAATTGAAGAACAATAATATACACACATTCTTCAGAAAAGCATTTTAGAGAGGCTTTCATGTGTGTATTTGTCACATTTGTGGCAAAGCGGGGGGGGGGGGATATGGTTTAAAGGAAAAAGTGCAAATGGAACCATGAAAAGCAAAATGTGTATTTATGGAATAGGATTCAAGTAACTGGCAGGAACATAATAATACCAGTGGTACTATTTCCATTGCTTTTGATACAGTGAAATGAATAAATATTTCCTTCATATAGATCTGATTCACATTTTGCTGAGACTCTGGAACAGTGTCATTCGCTCAAACATACTTTTCTCTCAGCTGATTCTGTCATTTTTTTGCCATCTTGTATTTCATAAATTCTGTCATCAATATCATTGTCCACTAGAAACTTTTTTGCAGAGCAAGGGAAAGTGGTGAAGGATGAAACTGTGATAGACTGACCTTGATAGAAAGCTAAAAGAAAAAACCCCAAACACTCAGAATTAACTCAGCTCCTGGGGCACTTATTTCTTCCTGGTGGGTAAATGACTACCACTATGGTCTTAACCAGAAAGATTTTTTTTCCAGGAGGGGGATGTCTCCAATCTTGTCTCAAAGGTGATAAAGCATCAAAGTGCCTCCAAAGCATTTTCTCTCTCTTTCTCTTGTCACGGGGTCGCTGAAAAACAGACTAATGTCCTGATCTTAACCTGTGCCCACTGATTTCAGTTTCCTTGCTTTTCTCTCGGATTCCTTTAAATGTTTGAGTGGTAGGTGTGACTGTTCTCAAAGTTAAGAACATACTTAATGCTCTAGATGGGGGTTTTAGATGCACTGGAATGTGTGTTGGCTGTTAGCACATCCATCCTTAACTCTCAGCATACGGTATAGCTCCTTTAAAACAACTTAATATTCTTTTATTCCCACCACATATACCAGTTCAACCAGCCTTTGTTCAGATGAGAGGTGCTAGGCAAGGGTGCTGCTGGGTATTGCTAATCTGCCCCTTGGGGGCAAGGTTCTTAAGTAAGTGGTGGCAAACCAGGTTTATTCTCTTTTGACTACCTCTCTCCTCATATGAACCAACCTGGACCCTGCAATCATCATCTGAGGTGCTTCTTTGTGTGCCTCCTCTGTGGGAGGTCCAGAGGGTGACAACACAAGACGGGGTCTTTTCAGTGTTGGTTCCCTGTTTGTGACTTTCCCAGGGATGCTTGCCTGATGTCATTATATATATTTAGGCACCAGGAAAAGCCTTCCTCTAAATCCAGGCCTTCTAACTGCCTGTGACCATTAGAAGTGAGTGAGATATTTTTAATGAACTCCCCACACCACCCCAGTTTATTATCTCTGTGGGTGCTTTAGTTTTGGTCGTAAGTCGCTCTGAGTTGGGTTGAGTGAGATAAAGTGACTAACACATATTATTTCACCTGAAGACCCCAGGGTGGGTTACAACAATTTATAATGCACAATTGGTAATTCAAGTGTCAGGGTATAGGCCCTGCATAATATTAGCATGTGCTGATTTGTATGTGAATATATGGGTTTAGGTCTTTGAGCAAATTGAGATGACTGGGGTCTTATGACTACTGTACTTTGCAACATGCCTAGCCAGCCTGTAAGCAAAGTGTAAAAATAAAATAAGTGGTAAGGAGGAGGAGATCTGAGGCTCAGTGCAAAACCCCCAACATAACCAGTAGGGTGCTTGTCACACACATAAACCCAACAATGCCTTTTGCATGGACAGGCGGAGTCCCCCCAACACCAGGCGACCCCTGAGCGGAATAATGACTCAAGACAACTTGCTATGGGATTAAAATTGGCCACAACTTTATTAAATTTCAGATGTTAGGGATACCTTGGCTCAGGCATTGGGCATTTATCCTTCCCAGTCCCCAGCCGGGGATCTGGGAGGCATGAGGGTTATCCAGAATGTGTGGGGATTGGGCTGGCTCTGGAGAACATATGTTCAAGCAGAGAGCCCACTCCCCGTTTAGCCGCCATTGGAAGGGAAAGCGAAGACAACCTCTTGGCGTATGGCCAAGACCCCTTTAACGGGGAACACTGGGATCACCACTGCAAGGGGGGGTGTGGGTCACTGCTTCATGCCCCTCCCCCATTTAGGAAGATAGACTAAAGGATTCCGCCCAAGGCCGGAAATTACCAAAGTTGTGATGTTTTGCTATGGGAAAGGCAAAGCCTGCCAATGCAGGAAAATTCCTTTCCGGCCCTTCAACAGCGACCATGACGTAGCAGCGCCCGCATACCTGTGGAGAAGATATCAACCTGCAAAAGAAGACTTAACTGAGAGAGGGCAGTGTGGGAGAAGCTCTGGAGCCAACTGACGCTTTGCAGGTAAAATTCACCTTCTGTTGTGTGGGCAGGGCGGTCCCTCCTCCCACCTGGCTGATCCCCTGGCAATGCCTCCCCAGGCGGGATTGGGCGATTGGCTGAGGTAGGCAGAGACCTCCAGGTATCCAGCCTGGGGAGGGTGAAGCCAGCCCAAACTACTGGGAGCCGAACTGGGATCTGGGGGCCTGCGTGTAAACATTTGATATGAGGAGCGGTCATTATTGTAGGAATGTACCTGGTACCAGAAGCCACATGTTGATGAAAAGCCACATGTTTGGTACATATTTAGAGCAATGAATCCAAAGAATCAGTCTTCTTTTTTTAAAGGGGTTTTGGAAGGCACAAAATATTGACTAGTTTTTTTTGGGGGGGGGGTAGGTAAGAGTGTAGAGCTGCTATTAGAGTGTGCAGGTGACCAGTGCTGAGGTTCTGCAGCAGTCCAAAAAATGTGAGTGGGAGACTCATAATAGTCATTTCAGCCAAGTTAGAAACGAAAATAAAATAGCTATTATTCCCTGCTACGTGGTAGACCAAATTCCACAATGCTTCTAGTCTATTACACTAACAGTCAGTGAATTGTTACTTTTATGATTTTGGCACATATGATTAGTCCACGATCACACAGGGAATGTTTAAAATAGGGACTATTAATAGGGTGAAATTCACCTCTTTTTTTGTAAGACTGTAAGCAAACAGGTTTTGTGCTATGAACTGTGATATGGAATGGGTCCTCAGGAATGTAATTTTAGACAAATGTAACACGCTAATGCAGCCGTTCCTTCAGTGTGCCTGCCCCCTGCATCAGTGATACATTAAATGACTTCCACATTACTTGCTCAAAACCAGGGACAGAACTCCTTGTGATTCCGGTACTGCACATTAAACCTCTAAAAGAAAAATGGACTCTTGGGTCAGTCTTATAAACATTAGAAGCTATGCAGAATAGTAGTAACCATCTGTTTTGCATGCAGATTGCCCCAGTTTCAATCCCCAGCAACTCTAGATAGAGCTGGGAACGTCCTCTCTCCAAAACCCTGGAGAGATGCTGCCAGTCAGCATAGACAATACTGAACAAGATGGACCAATCGTCTGACTGTTTCTAGTGATTTCATTTGCTATTTTCCCAGCAAACATGGGAATGTCTGTAGCTATTTCTGGTAAAGGCCCATCCAAAATAAAGTTCATAGTCATATACCCCAGTATTCTGCCTGTTGAGAAACTATATAGAACTTGTTTTTGTGAACCTATCTACAGATTTAAATACTGAATCACCAAGAGTTCAAAAGACCTGGAAAATTTTATATCTATTTCCTCTAAAACCTGTGTCATTTGTCTCACTATCAGCTGTGGCCAAAACTAGCCATTAATTACATAATCAATTTCAGTGCATTGCAATGGAAGGGAAACATCAAAAATATAGCAAGAAAAAAATTAAGTAGCATTTGAGAACTGAAAAAAAACAATAGTGAATATTGCTTATATTCACCTGCATGATTACTGCTGCTGGTTTCCAGCAAGCATGCAAATTGCAACAATTTCTCCTCCAGTTTCCATTTCTGACAGAATTCTCTGACATCCCTAATTTCAGTAATTCAGTTTACACAATACACTCGTTTTAGGCAGTTTCTGCAGTCATAAGAATCATAACTAGAGATTATTCTGCTTTAGTGAGATGTGTTCATCATGTGTCCAGAAGTAGAAAAACAGATATTCAGCAATAGCAACTTCTGTAATCTCTAGATCAATACCATTCTGCCTTTCAAATTAGGAAAGCTGGCACAGCTGAGATCTGGGATCTCTCTGCTCACATGTTACACTGCTCATGTTCAAATAGACCACTTAGTCCCCCCCCCCCTGAAAAATATGTAACATATGAAGCTGAAATTGACTGAAATTTGCTTTGCAGGAATTGCTACCTCAGTCTCTCTTAAAATGCAGTTATTTTAGCAGAAGCATAGGCTTTTCATATACAAGTGGAAGAAGATACACATATAAAAGTAGTGTGGACATGTTCAGACATCCAGTTACGCTGTCAAGAGATTGGAAAGCTAATCTTAATCATTTTACTGTCCAACAGTCTACTCGGAGTGCTGGAAATGAGACATATAAGATAAAATGGACAACTTTAGCATTTTTGCTGATATTAGCTAAAAGTAAAGTCTGTCCATGTGTTCAACTCTTACTGTACAGCAGTGGAGATCAAATGCGCAGAAACAGGCTATGACAACATTAATGGTACGCTTTGATGAGGAAAAAAGTACTATTGCTCTTAAAGCCCCATTAAAGTGGCATCAGACTTGCGTATACTAGTTTTTCTCCAAATCTTAACAGACTCTCCAGGTGTCCCTATTTTCCAGGGACAGTCCCAGATTTAAAGAAGCTGTTCCAGTTTCTGATTTGATTCCAGAATGTTCCACTTTTCTTTAGGACATCCCTATTTTCATCAGAGAAATGTTGGAGGGTATATCTTAATATGTATTATGTAATTGTATTTTCTGTTAATAGTAAAACATTTATTTTTAAAAAGATAGACTTAAAAATAAAGTGTTTACCATATTTTTCGCCCTATAGGACACACTTTTTTCCCTCCAAAAATGAAGGGGAAATGTGTGTGTGTCCTATGGGGTGAATGCAGGCTTCCCCTGAAGCCTGGAGAGCGAGAGGCGTTGGTGCGCACCGACCCCTCTTGCTCTCCAGGCTTCAGGAAGCTATCTGCAAGCCTTGTAAGCCCGGGGGAGTTCCCGCGGGCTTGCAAGGCTTGCGGGCAGCAGCCTGCAGCCCGAAGCATGGGGCGCCCTCTGGAGGACGCCCCGTGCTTCACGCAGGTGTCCGCAAGCCTTGCGTGCCCGGGGGGATTTCCCACGGGCTCGCAAGGCTTGCAGGTGGCAACCTGCAGCCCAAAGCACGGGGCACCCTCCAGAGGATGCCCTGTGCTTCACGCAGGTGTCCGCAAGACTTGCAAGCCCGGTGGGAGTTGCCGCCGGGCTTGCAAGGCTTGCGGATAGCAGCCTGTTCTGGGGGCTGGGGTTAAATAAATTTTTTTTATTCATTTCCCTCCCAAAAAATGAGGTGTGTCCTATGGGCCAATGCGCCCTATAGGGTGAAAAACACGGTACTTACTGTATAATCATGCATTACCAGATGATCACAATGATCCTGCTTCTGGACTGATTGACAGGAATCTTTCTGAATCATATTCTAGTGCTCTTCATTTGACAACCCCATAATAAATAAAATTCTAACACAGTAACACACTATCTGAGAGAAACTAAAACAACACCATGAGGCAAAAATGACAGTTGTTCTCTCTAACTGAACTTAACTGAACACCAAAGAGAGGGGCTGATTCCAGAGCACAACACAAAAGCCCCGCCCACCAGATGCCAGACCTTCTACTAATCAAATTAGGCCCCAATGTTTTTCTTACAGATATCAGCAGGTTATGGGGGTGGACCCCTAGTTTTGCAGGTGTACAGAAATGGTCTAATGAAAAAGCCCTATGGGGAAGGAACTCCACAAACAATCTAATGAAGAACAGTTTAAAGAAGAGCAAATGTTTATCATGTGCTCTACCCTGAGGTCCTAGGCTACAAACCCATTCAGTTGCCTGACACCGTTCGATGGGAGAGATTCTTCTTCTGACTCTTCTTGATCAAGGGTCCACAATTATATGCACAATTGCCTTGGACTGAGGCCCACTGAATTCAGTGTGGCCTACTTTCGAGTAACCATACCTAGGCCCAGTGTCTGATCACGCTCAGAGTTGACTCCATTGGCCTTTAGAAAGTGAGCATGCATTATCCTTTGCTTGGTCCCATGCCTCAAGAGAGTATAATAAAAATTGTTTTAATTCCACACTGCAGGGGATTGCTTTGTGTGTTAATCACTTCTTGGTCGGCTATGATTTTTTTACTCCTGGATGGAGAAAATAACTAAACGTATCCTGCAGGGTAAAGACAGGCTCAATTTTATTGTTGTTCTTGTTATTATGACCCTATAATATCATGCTAAAACTTTCAATCCTGTCCACAGCTTAGCTGCCAGCATGCTGGGAGGAAAGCAGTGCAAACTAGAAGATATAAGAGGCTTTGCCAGGCAATCAGGGATTCCCCACTGGAACCGTATGTCACATATATATTTGCAGACTTGGTAGGACTGCAATTTCCCTTGTCTTCCTAATGTGAATTACGTATATTTACTTGTGTAAGAATATCAACTGTCTTAATTTCTGGGTATATTTAATAGTGTTTAGTCTCTACTGATCTTTGGAATGGGCCATATATTCCTTTTCTAGAGTACCCCAAGCATCAATTAACTTATTGACCATGGTGGTGATTATATTAGGTATGCAGATCTCAATTTAATCGGAGTGTCCTGTTTATTATTTTGTGGTTTCTAGTCGCTCTGAGGAAGCCAGCTCTCTGCCTTTATAAATTATGTAGATCTTTTGCTCTGCCACATTATTTCTGTTATTTTTAACCATGTTAAAATTTTACTTGCCTACTCAAGCTCCATTTCCCTAATGTTTCCTGCTCTTTTTTCATTATTCTTAAGGCTGAAATTCTATACCTAGTTACCTAGAAGTAAATCCTACTGAATTCAGCAAAACTTACTTCTCAGTAGTCATGAATAAGATCCTCCCCCCTCTCTTTCACTTTCTCTCTTTCAGTTCACAACAAATAAATAGCAGAAAAAAATGCCCTTCCCCCTGCCTCTATTCTGACCCTCTCCCAATCCTACTGGACAGAAATAAAATTGACTAGTGCTATAATATAAGCCATTTAATAAGCCTCTGTCTTATGTATAAAATATGAACGCCAAAGGCAAAAATCTCAGTACTGAAGAAGAGTGATGGGCAGAGCAGTCCACCCCACACTATACTCCATGCTGATGTGTATTGTATTGAATGAGGTGAAGTGTCCCTTCTTTCAGCTCTCCCACGTAAACTGCAGAAGGTCTGCAGGTAGGAGCCCACCTGGTATGAGCCAATAGAAACCCCCGAAATGTCAGCACGGGGAGCAGGGAGGTTCTGAGGCTGGAGTTGTGCTGGGCCATCTTACTGCTATTGTGCAAGGGCATCAGGCTGATCCAGTCATTCTGCCTTCCCACCTTCCATCGCGGGATTATGGGAGTATGTAGTGTTGTCACTTGCTCTTGCCATTATGAATATTATTATGCAGAAATTACGGCATGCTCACAACTCTCATTTCAGGCTCAGCACATTGTCAGACAAGCCTGTCTAGTGAGCACTCTGCATTCCTGCTTCCCAAAGGTTAAGTGCTTGGAGTAAAATGGGAGCAGCGTAAAACACTACCTGGGATTTCATGAGCTTTCCTGTATCATGTGACAAACAAAACAAGTGTTTTAAGTATGCGATAGGAATGTTTTCCAAACCTTGTTTTGAGGCAAATGGGGGTGGTAGTTTCCATATACTGTGACTGGGGGTGGGGGGTGGGAATGGCTCCAGTTATAAAGAGGCACAAAAAGGGAACCAGATTAATTGCAAATATTCCCAAGAGAGGATTGCAAAAAAATATGCTGGAATCATTCCACCCATCCGGAATCCAAAATGGCACCCCTTCTAGCAACATTTTAAAATAATTATAGGGTGACATCCAGTTGTGTTGATCTGCAAGCAGAGCACCAATGATAAAATGCACATTTGGTACCATCCAGGTGCACATTACAAACCAGGAGGTTACTTGGAAACCATAACCTTTCCCCCTAATGTTCACTGAGAAATCAAGCCGATTCTGAAACAAGCTCAGAGTTTGCCCGTCACTAGAACAAAGACGTTTGGTGCAATGCAACTACAGCAACGGTTCTTATCTGAAATTTGTTGAAATTAACATATCAAAAGAAACCTCGCTTGAACCGAGAAAAGGAATATCTCCTTGATTGCTTCCCATCCTGTCACCTCATGTTCTCTACCATTCCATCTTCCCACATCAGTGCAGGATGCAACAAGATTCAGTATAAGACTACATGACAGTTAAAAATGTGAATGTGAACAAAGCCTTCATTGGATATTTGCAGCCTGTCTTGTAATAGACAGCTGGTTAGAAATCAATGCTTGCTAGATCTAGACAAGAACCATTCGCAAATGCCCCAGCGTTTCCTGGTTTGACAAGGAGGACAGGTACGGCCAGGATATCTCAGTACATCCCACTGCATGCAAGAGGAAGCCAGGCAGCATGGAAATAATTAAGCATTGATAGGTTTTTGAATATCAAGACTTGCAAGTCTAAGTTTATCTGATTGATTTGTCTTGTTTCCCACCCCTTGCTCCTTCATTCTTCCATGCCTGCTTATTCTTTAAAAGAAAACTTCCACTTGGTGAAACTGAGATGGGAAATTGTAAAACATTGACATTGCACTCTTCATAGTTTCATGATTTTGCTATGCAGGGTACTTACATACGAGTAAGTAATTGCAGAAGATGATGGGAAGTTTCTTAAAGAGACATTTTAAAAATATAATAATAAAATAATAATAATTGCAGAAATCCACTTTTCAGATTTTTAGAGACAGACTTTTTTTAAGTTATAAAATTGGCTAGCTGTTCATTACAAATGTTGGACTGTGCCTGGCATTCAGTGAACAATGGGAGACCCTCCAGAATAATGTGGGAGGTTGAGTGAGATGGAGCGGGCAAGGAGGAATTGGTGAAAATTGCATCCTACCTTTTCAGTTTGCAGATGCCACCACTGGATCCAGTCCTCTTCCATTTCAGGGAAGTTCACCATTGGACCCAACCCAGTGTTTCAGATTTCAAACCGTCCTAGTTGCCTTGGTTGATAACCTCTGTTGAGAGGCAGGGGAGTGCAACCTTGTTGATTCTCTTGGATCTCTCAGTGACTTTTGATACCATAGACCACTGCTCTGGAGCAGCTTTGAGACGTGGGGACTAGAGGCACATCAATACAGTGGTTTATCTCTTTCCTACAGGGCCGCTTCCCCTAACATTCCTCTCGGTCCTTTGGCAATTCAGATAGGTACCATCTCATCCCCCATTGTCCCAAACCCCTGGCTTACCTGACAGCAAGTCAGTATGCCAAGTTGAAAGTCCAAAGGTCAGGAAACTCAGTCCATGGTTAATCCAAAGTGCTAAGTGTCAAGTCCAACAGTTAGGATACAGTGCAGAGTCCAACTCGAAGCACAATCACATTGAGGTCCATCAGCATGAGCAGTTAAGCAGACACGGCACCTCAGCTCTGTCTCTCTTCTGTACTTTGCATGCTAATTGTAGCACCTGGGCTTGATGAGGCATATGGTCACCACCTGTTCCAAGCCTACTTCAGCTGAGGAATCACACACTTGCTGCCAGAGCTAGCAAGCCCCACCTGGTCACCTAAGGAGCTAGGCTGTGGGCCCTTGCCTGCCTCAGCCTTCTAGAGCACTGCTGCTCCCTATGCCTCAGAGCCTTCTGTGTTCCTCAGGACAGGGGCCCCTCTGGTTCCTGTCCATTGACCTCCATCTCCTCACCATCTTCTGTCTCCCTGTAAGTATTTCCTTTCCCATCCCCTGCTTGCCCTGGTGTGTCCCAGTTGCAACTACACTCCTCCCCAGGATCTGCTTCCTCCTTTTCCTCTTCCTTGTCATCCTGCCAGTTCATGACACTCATGCTTTTTAAAATCTAAATGAAGTCATCCATGATTTTGGGGGAGGCACTGCTATTTTTCAGGGGATACTCAGGGGTAAGCAGTACTGGCACCTCTTTTTTGTTGTTAAAAAGTGTGGCACTTACTGTAAAAACTTCATGGTGAGTACCGGCACCTATTTTTGTAGGAAAAAAGGATCACTTTAAGAAGGAAACTTTGTAGTTGTGGGTTGCCGTCACCTGTAACTAAAATCAATACTGCACCTGTCTATACAGTGGTACCTTGGGTTACAGACGCTTCAGGTTACAGACTCTGCTAACCCAGAAATAGTACCTCGGGTTAAGAATTTTACCTCAGGATGTGAACACAAATCGCATGCTGGCAGAGGCAGCGGGAGGTCCCATTAGCTAAAGTGGTGCTTCACGTTAAGAACAGTTTCAGGTTAAGAACGGACATCCGGAACGAATTAAGTTCTTAACCCGAGGTACCACTGTATAACCTTACATTGTAACAGTTGTTGTTCACTGCAAGAAACCACCATGTCATAGGTTCCATTATCTTGATATTCTGCATACGGTATGTACATATATGGTATAATTGTTTATATTATTCCCATTTGTTATAATATGTTGAAATACGTTATTATATATATTTATATTGTTTAGAATATGTACAACTGATGAAGCCCAGGAGGGCGAAACAAGGCATTATTCCGGAAATCCTTGACAAGATTCTGTGGAACTGTAGTAAGCTCCCATTTGGATTTCATGAACATACAAAGACATACATGGAACAGAAACTAGCAGATATTTGGACTTTATGAATGAACTGATCTATTGGGACTTCCGTTTATATTGTTGTACTTTATGTGTTGATTTTGTGCAAGAGAAATATTTGATACTATGATAAAAATACAGAAGAGAATTGTTTATGTGAATGCACAGCCGGTTACGTTTAGAGGCAGTTATGGTCTTGCCTACCACAGAGGTGCGGCAACTGGATCCATCTATAAGTCCAGGTTTTTAATCTTTGCTAGCCCCACCCCTACTCTCTGTGGGCCAACTTTGACAAGACAAAATTCGAAGGAGGTCTCTACAACAGCAGATCTGCCACAGATCTACAATTAATAATGCTATAATAATGATACTTTCCTTGTAGGGTGGCTGGCATGCTGCACAGTGTAGTTTCAATGAGACATCAGTCAGTTCAGTCCTATATCATCCACTGACAGAGGCAGAATGCTTCTGAATACTGTTTACTGGAAGCCATAGGAAAGGAGAACGCTTTTGTGTTCAGGTCCATCTTGAACCACAGGCATCTGGTTGGCTACTGTGAGAATAGGATGCTGGCCTAGATGGTCCACTGGTCTGATCCAATATACACCATACGTTTAAAGAATGTTTGTACCATACATTTACAAGAATATTGTTGTTTACTCCCAACAGAGCTACAATTTCCAGGGCTCTTAATGTGCTTTAAATGTATAGTGTTTACGTAGCCATGCATGTAAGTTTGTCTCATGGGCTTCTGCCCAGATCCCCTCTAAGCACATAGGATTGCCCCTGATAAGCATAACCACCTTTAGGCCCTCAGAAGATAGATTCCCTAAAAATGTAAGGGGATAAATTCTCTGCTCATCTGTTTTCTTTTCCTTTAAAAAGACTATCTGGAGCATTTTGCTCTTGCTTTTTGCCAATGAGTCACTTGATAGCAAGACAATGTTTTACAACAAGGATTGTCGACTAAATAACCTAATCAAAATATTATTAAACAATTATACTGCAGTAGGCTGTTTAATGAAGTGTTTTCAGTGTGGTTTGAACGTTAATAGCAAGGGTATTAAGCTACTTTGTGCTCTGTGTATCAAACAGCCCCAAGATATGTGAGCCAACCAATTCTGCGCCAGAGAAAACCGCAAAGCACCCTTGACAGGCAATGTGCTTGTGCCAGTCAAACCTTATCGTGTGTCACGATTGACCAGTGAAGTGAGGCAGGAAAAGTTAAGATCTTCCATCATGATAACTGAAGGCCATTGCACATAATGCACAGCAGTAAATGCCAGCAAGGTGTGTGCATGACGAGCTGGTGTGAGTTTGGCTCTCTGAGGAATGAGCACAACCATAAGAAAATGAACAAGTTTGAAAAAGTCATCATAAAGACTAGAGAACCATTTGCTATTCACTTTTATGATATGATAAAGAGCCAACACAAATAGAAGAGTTTATGGGGACAGGACATAGGAGGAGATATATTGTTACGTGCAGTGAATACCTTCAGGGGTGCCAATGCATTTGTTGGGTTGGGTTTCCCTGGAATGAAGGTCACGGTAGACTGGTGTCTTTGTAATATGTGGTTTTATTCTCCTACACCTAGAATAACTGGCCTCCAAAAAGATGAGGAGAGAAGGTTAGGTCTGCCTCCTCCATCTGGAAGTATCAACACACCTGCCATTGACCAACACTTTAGTCACGTAAAAAAATGCTTAGCAGATGCTTAACAGACTTGGTTAGGACCAATTACACATACAGAGCCCATGTAACATTTGTATCTATCCAGGCTCTGAGATTATGACCCACAATGTGATCTATGTAAGGTTAGAATAAGATGCCCCCATGGTTGTGGAACATTATAGAGATGTATCTAGCTTCTGTCTTTGGCACTAGGCAAATAACTTTTAAAGTTTTTTAGGGCATTTAAAATAATTCATATTAACTTTTAAATCTCTGCATTTCATGGTGATTTTAAGATGTGGGTTTTATTTAGTTCCCTGGGATGGTTTCTGACTGTCTGCTATTATGTGAATGTAGCTAAAATTGTGTTAGTCTCTGATCAGATATGGTTGTTTTGTTTTATTGAATTTTTATGCTGCTATTTGATTGGTATTTTATTGAATTTCTGATTTTAATTTAATTATTCACCATCCAGAAAATCCTGGTTCTGGGACAACTAAGAAATAAAAAATAGATACTGTACATGCATAAGTTCCATTCAGAGGCTCAGCTGAATATATTGATATCAGAATGGGATCGCTCCTCCATCCACATGTTAAATATACATGGATATATGCCTATGCATATGTCTATAGTGAGGGTAAATATTTAATTTTTAGGCAGTACTTGCTTTGAGATGTCTTATATGGAAGGAAGAGTGACAAGATTTTGTATGACATAAAAGATCCCTTTTTGACACTGCTCCTAACACAATGCAGACAAGTATAATACAATCACACCTGTATCCACCAGAGAATTAATTGAATTAGCTGAATACTGACATGCAAACAGCTCAAGGCACTAACACGCTGAGTTTAGCTTTGGTGAAAAGCCATAGCCTGCAGACTGGTTCTAGCGCAAACAGAGACTCCTAAATAAGATACTGTTGAGGCATTAGATGGAATTGCTGTATCATTCTCAAACATATCATGCCTAGTTTAGCAACTAGATTTGTTGGTTGGCATTTATTTTATTTATTAGGGGAAATTATAGTCTGATCCTCATTTGAAAGTAAATCCCAGAGTGGGTTAAAATAAATACATAAACAATAATACCAGCCAATATTACCGTACTTAAAAATACAACATCAGTACAACACATTAACAAAACCAGGAAATTTGTGGGGGGGCAGACCACCCAATTTACCAATTAATCCAAAGCCCTGATTGGTAGATATGTTTTCAGCATGCAGAAAAGCCATCAAGGCCTGTGGCAGCCAAATCCGTGGGAAAGAGCATTCCATAATCTGAGAATGCCCCGTCATAAATACATTATACATTGAGAATTTTGAAAGTGATTCCTTTGCTTCTCTACAATGAGAGCTTTATAGAGAGATCTGAAGTGCAAAGAAAAGTTCATTTTCTGGCTACCAAAGGAATGTGAAACTGTGAGTCATGGTCGTTTGCATTATTATTATTATTTCTATACTGCCATCCATCTGAAGATCACAGGGTTGCTTTACAATATAAAAACACATTGTTTTACAATATAAAAAATACATACCATAATAACAACCCAAAGCAGTACACCCTTCCTCCTTCCCAGGTTAAAAGGCCATATTGGCAACCCCTCTCTATGACCTTGGGCAAGTGATCAGCTCTTTTCCACCTCCACCTCCACAATGGAGAAAACATATTCTTTTTGTTGCAGTGTGTTATGAGCTTTAATATATTAAAAACCACACTGATTCTCAGCGGGAAGTTGCTATACAAAGAGCTTAAGATGGTGATTATTATAATGAAAATACATTGCCTGATTAATTATATCTTTCACTTCGTGTGTTGCCTTGTAAAAGTGAAGAGCTGGCAGGCAAGATCCCAGAGGATCTGTGCAATTAAAAGAGAAGGGGGTTTTTATATATAAAAATATGTATTGTAAATCATATTTTTTCCTAAGAAAATTAGGTGCCCTTTGGATCCTGCCACCAGCCAAATGGGAGCCACTTTTCTTGACGTGCACCTTTAAGTTGATTCCAGGGGAAAGATCCATACAGTCAGTCCCAACCATATTACTGCAGCACTCCTACATGAACCTAGCCATGTGGCAGATTATCACCAAAACAGAGATCCGACCTGTGTGTTAATATGTGATATTTTATTAATATCGTTTAGTAAAATAACTATACATATGAAAATAAATATTGCATGGAAAAGAAAGTTCCATTCTTGGACCTACTTAATATCAGAGCTCTCTCCTTTCTTGTCTCCCTCCTCCAAAACAAAGAAGTCGCTGCTGCTATTCTGAGTTTTAAATGTCATTTTCTTCCAGGATCAACAATATTTCCTTCCCATGATGCAACTGTTTCCTAATAGCAGTGAGATTACCCCAGGGGTGGTGGTTACTATGTGATAATTAGATAGCGCTCCGAGGTCTGAGGTACCAGAGATGTGGCCTGGCTGTGTTGTGCATCAAAACACCTCAGAGACATACGGTTGTGTCTGTGGATGTTTCTTCCCTCTATTTATGCCTCATTGCCTCACCGTAGCATATCCCTCTTGTATAGTCTGTGATGGATACTTTTACGTCTGGAACAGTCTATTTTTATTTCACTCTCCAGCACGTGGAGCAGTATGGCAACTTACACACTGTAGGAGGCAAGAGGGGATTGGCTTATTACTTAGCCATGTTTCCATTCAGCATCTGCTTCGCTCTTCTCACTCCTTTCTAATTCTCCATGGGGCCCTCTCAAGTGACAAAGGCTTCTCGAAAATTCCCTCCCTTGTGCTCCCTTGATGAGGAGAGGAAAAAAGAGTGTAGCATCCTCTCTGTTCTCATGGTCCTGCTGATGAACAGGTAGGCTGGAGCAAAGGGGCACGTGCAGGAAGCAGTGATTCCACCTATATCTGCAGCGGTGTGAGACGTCTTATAACATTAAACATGGATTCAGGCCTGATATTGGGTTGCAAATGGCAGAAGCACTGTCTTATTTGCTATTTTATCTGTAAACACAACATTTCTGTACTGCCTTACACAGTCCATCTCAAGGCAGTGTACACATCCAAAGCAGGCCCTGGAGCAACAATTGGACAACTCGGGGCCTCAGGGATCAAAAGGGCTGTTTGCCGGCCTGACCCTGCAAGCTACTCACCCACCTCCTTACCACAAGACCAAGTGTTTTTTCAGTGGTAGCAGTGTGTGATCTCTGCTTCTGAACGGCAACCAAACTCGACTCCTGTCTACAGTGGCAAGTGGTCCTCTGCCTTCCCTTCACTGACTCTCCTGGGCTCTGAGAAAGGGTTCCTTTAGCGATAAGCATTTTGGATAAGGGAGCTGACAAAATACCTGCACTCACTGCCATGGTTTGCCCCAGGCTTTTGAAACACAGGGTGTTTTTTTTTTGCAGGGACAGGAATCAAGCAACCAAACTCTTTATAACTTTCAATTACCAGTATTTTAAAAAGAAGCTTCATACTAATACATAGAAAACTACCAAACAAAATGAAATTGAAAACCATTACAATAGAATTACTAGTAGCTATATCATGTCGCTTGTTGCCAGGCATGCAGAACAAAATAGTAAGTTTGCTCAAATTAGTCTCTGGAGAGTTTTACATGCAGCAGCACACTATTCAGCCACCCTGCAAGAGGTGGGTGCATTCTGATCTGAAAGGAGTAAGAGAGCATAAAATGCTTCCGGTTGTCCTGAGAATTTCTGTAAAAAGGTTTCAGTTAAAGCATATCATGATAAAAGGAGCAATAAAGTTATTTTAAAAATGTAAGTTTAAAATGCCTTGTGTCCACCGTGGCAAAATGGCATTCTCCTTTCCGCCTCTGCTGAAATGTCTGGCTCAGGAAAAGGGCCCCATCTTTCTCAGAACCTAAGCAAGGTGGGGGTGGCAGAGAAACTGCCCACATTTCCAACACAATCACAGTGATGGATAATATAAAAAGGAAAGTAAGAGGGGGCTCGAGGAGTGGAAAAGGAGGAATGGGGTGGCAGCAGTGAAGAGTAGAATGACAGCATTGCTGGCAAAAATCAGAGGATGGGGCAGGATAGGATATAATGGTGGCAGGCTTGGTGCCAGGCCTGCATTGGGCAGCAGTGGCTGCAAGAGGGAGAGCAGGGAACCCCTCCTGGTTTGGGGTGTGTGTGTCCACCAACTGCCTGTAGGGAGCACTGGTGTTAGGTAGCCCCTAAAATCTGCCCCTGACCCTGATTAAAACAATAGAAACATTATTTTCCACGGGTATAATGTTAACTACTACTTAGTTGCCCACTAGCTAGAGAAACTTTTTTTTTTTTTTTTGCATGTGAATGTGGTGATCCCACTCTCCTGTCTATGTGTGTCCACAGTAACACCTAAATAGTGCTTATATTTTCTGTTAAGTGATTGCTGTGCATTCCCCATTGGCATAAGCTTTTGAATGGGTTTAAGTGTGTTGTCTTAGACTGATACCATTCATGCAAATGACTCATCGTTGTCTTCATGGGGACTCTACTCTTGGGCTCACAGCAAGCACAAAAAGGATGCAAGTAGCCAATTCTTCTCTTTACCCATAAATCAACTTAAACATTATAACAGACATGAAGATAATGAGAATATCATTTTTTAAAAAACATAAATCAGAAGTCTATACATATAGATCCATACACACACAAATAATTTATACACACACTATAATTTATAGTGTGGCATTTGTACCACACTCACAAGAAGACACAGTTTTGCGATTGCCTCTCACCCAGAAACTACTTAGAGAAGCCCATAATGGGAAAGTTGTTTATTTCTAGTAACTTTCCACCCTAAAGGCTTGATTTATTTATTTTTTAACACTTCATGTGTTCAGCATTTTGTATACTTTACTGAAACTGTGATGATTACAGTTTCTGCTCCTTTTCGCAGAATGCCACCGGCAATAACTGTTAGTGATAAAGTGAGCCAGTGTGGAGGGATGTGGGAAGTTGTTTATTTTGTTGGGGGAGGTGGATTTTGAATCTATTACTGCAAGTTACTATTTTGCTCTGAAGGAAAAGTTGTTTCTGAAATTGTGCAGCTTACACTATGGGATCTATGCCTATGCTCAGCAACATTTCTGAAGTGCCACATCAAGCGAGTTTTCTGTTTGATTTTTTTCCACCCTTTGGCTGTGGAGCTCTGGCTAAGCTTTTACCATGGCAAAGAAAATCACTGCTATTCCATGATGATTAAATGACAACACGCCACCAGGATGTATCATCCTCTCTGCTGCCTTATTTGCAGCCAGGATGCTTGGGCTCCCAGTGCTTGAGAACGTTGGTGTTTTGCACATGCTCCATGTGAAAGTGTATACTCAGAGGGTTCACCACCTCCACTGCAACCTCCTCCTTTCCCTGCACTCCCGAGCATCCACAGAAATTGCGTATTGGGTGTGAAAGCTGAGGATACTGCAGTTCACCAGCAGAGCATGACAAAGGAGATTCTTATTATGTCCACATTCACACCATACATTTAAAGAGATATGATTCCACAGTCATGGCTTTCCCCCAAAGAATTCTGGGAGCTGTAGTTTCAAAGGGCCCTGAGAGGAGTTGTTGTTTAGTCATTTAGTTGTGTCTGACTCTTCGTGACCCCATGGACCCGAGCACGCCAGGCACTTCTGTCTTCCACTGCCTCCCGCAGTTTGGTCAAACTCATGCTGGTAGCCTCAATCTTTCCCAGCATCAGGGTCTTTTCCAGTGAGTCTTCTCTTCTCATGAGGTGGCCAAAGTATTGGAGTGTGCACTCAGGGCTGATTTCCTTTAGAAAAAGAGAGTTGTTAAGGGCTCCCTATTCCTCTCCCAGGGATACAATTCTTAAGAGTTGCTTGTGAAGGTGGATTGATTGTCAACCTACACTGAGAATTGTAGGAAGAACTGACATGGCATAGCATCACACAGGAACTTTTGGAGGGAAAGGTGTGACTGCTAGCTGATGGCCACTGAAGAAAGTTCTCTGCAAGCAGCCGTTGGTTTAAGCCACTATTGAATTTCATCACCTGAGATTTGCCGGGATATTTCAGTGCTTCATTCTGTTGATGCTTTGCATTAATTGTCTGTGCTTCAGTTATATTGCTTGATTCCTGTCTTGAATTCTTAATTGAAACTATAGGAGGTGGAGGGAAAGAAAAAGGAAACGCTTTATTATGTGATCAATCCATTTTGAACTTTATCTTCCCCAATAACTATGAGTGGAAGAGGTCTGATGCATTTTGGCTTAGGGAATCTCTTTTTATTTAGTTCCATAACTTCCATGTTGATCATGGGTAGCTCCTTATTTTTCTCTGCATTTTTAAAGCTTAAATGGCCCACTTTAGAACGGATGATAAAGAGTGAATTTATTAAATCGCAGGAAGTGTGCAAACTTCAAAAGACCCTGATAGTCTGCCAAACTATTTGCTATAATTATTCTGAGGAAAGGAAAAACTGCCGCCCATTTAGTGGAAGCAAATAATAGCAAAGTGATTTTCCCTCTCCATAGAAAATGATCAGCTGCTCTATATTGCACTTAAAGGGAGAAAAAGAAACATTTTGTACCTGTGTGCTGTCGATATTTTCATGCAATCACTGCAAAATACTACTCTTCTCAGCATTTTTCTTTATATGTTTTTCTTCACTAACAATTGCTTATATTTTTAAAAGTTTACAGAGCAAGACACATCTTCTCTAGACTGCATAAGGCAGGGACTGTACCCATCAAATTTAGCTGATTTAGAAAAAAACATATATTTGAGGTAGCTGTTAGAGGGTTGTGTTTGGATGTGGTTTAGAGCGCTGTTGGCCTATGAATGTAGCTCATTGGATGGCTGTACATATATGGCACCCTCTTTGTAGCTGTTGCCTGTGAGGCTAAAATGATGCTCTGAACTTCAAATAGGACACATTTTTTACAAGTAAGAATTCATCAAATGTTTCTTGCAGTAGTCATCATTGTATCTCTTGTAGATCTTGGAGCCTCATACTATTTTGAAAGGACCAAAAACATTCTCTTCTTGAAGAAATCAGAACCTTTATATTGGTGAAAACTTGGAAAGTGCTTCTATGTAAGTTTTATAATAAATGTGCCCACTCCTGCTGCTTTCAGATTAATTTCATCAGAAGAAGCTAGTCAATTATGAGATGTTTTCTGTGATGAACAGTGTAGCCAAATGGACAGCAGCTGAAGTGTTAGGAACAGCATTAGCTTGAAATTAATCATAGCTGAACTGAACATTAATCTGTCTATCAATCACTCATCACCATCATATTCACCTTATCTGTCATAACTTCAAGCCATAACAAATACAATAGTATTCTGTCTGGAATCTTAAGGTCTCCTATACAGTTTTGTAGGAATTGCATTTGAACTGTTTTAATCACCAAAGGAGGTCTGTGATATATCATTTTTACAGAAGCATTTCCTTATTGTTACATATGCTTCAGAAAAGCTCTTTTTAGTTCACGTCGCAGATGCAGTGGGAGACAGATTACACCCTTATTTTTATTTCTCTCTCCACTCCTGTAAAATCTCTCTTAGACTTCATACAACGTGCATTATGTCTTTAATCACCAATAATGCCAATTAGGACTCACTTAACATGCAACTAATTAGATCTTAATTATATAGAGGGAACTCTGCATTAGCTAATTGTGAAGAATACAAAGAATTTAAATGTGTTGCCGTTATTGGCCCAAGGTCAGGCTGGGATGGGAAAAACCTCGGAACAAGTTGCAATGTGTGCTTTTATACTCAGATGTGGTCAGAGGTACTTATGGTTGCCCTCCTGTCTACAATATGTGGATTTTGCTTCCTGTACTTAAGGAGGAGCCAACATGATGTCTTCCATCTTGTAGTCCAATTATGGACTACAGTTCCCATCAACCATGACATTGGGCATGCTGACTGAGGTTGATAGGACTCGGATTCCAAAACTTTTGGAAGGCACTACATTGGCTACCCACAGTTTACATTATGAACTTTATTTGACTTTGATTCACAAAGAAAGAGCTACTTTTGAATACTGACCTTTTGTTTCAGGCATGATTGATGCTTAGTGTGACATTTTCCTTAATGTCCTTGCTCAGTGTCACAGTCCTACTTGTATGTAGTTCCAGCAATTTTTAATTACTTGTAGCTTGCCTTTTCGCCCTGGAGTTGTTAGTAATTGGGAAGCGAAGGGAGATAAATACCACAGGACACAACCTAGCTCATTTGCAGGATTGCAACGGATGCAGGTACACATATGTAGGCATTCAAAAGCCATTATTGGGAAAAGATCAAGTGTCGACCACTACCTGGAGAAAGGAATTAGAAGGAAAATGAAATGGTAAGGGAAATCAAGGACAGTGAACAACTTGGCTATAGAACTAGAGGTACAGTCTTAAGGCAGGCTTCCTCAACCTCGGCCCTCCAGATGGTTTTGGCCTACAACTCCCATGATCCCTAGCTAGCAGGACCAGTGGTCAGGGATGATGGGAATTGTAGTCTCAAAACATCTGGAGGGCTGAGGTTGAGGAAGCCTGGTCTTAAGGGCTTTCCAACCATTTTGTATGAGTCCAAAGGCCTTGTTCAGCATGCCCCTAAATTCCAAGTAGTACACTGAACTGCGCCTGTGAAATTTAACGTTTAGTACAGGCAACCTAGCACTTCTTTTGAAAATGAAAAAAAACCCTATTGTTTTGTTCCATTTCTAAACGCAAAGAGGAAAAGTCCTGACCCCTTACTGAATAGAAATAATGCCAGGTCGCTAAAGGGTTGCATTGTCTAAATCTGTTCACCTGATCCTGAAATAAAGGGAGGAGGTGAGAGGCAAGTTAGCTTTATCGTCCGTGAATTTGTCTTCAAGTCTATCAGTCTTGGTGGTTACGTACTACTTCCAGCGTCACAGGCAGTGTGCCTGTAAATATCAGGTACTGGGGATCATGATGGGAGCGTGCTGTTATGCTCCTGTCCTGCTTGTGGGCAGCCCTCAGGCATCTTTCTACCTACTGTGAGAAAATAATGTTGGTCTGGATGAGCCTTTGGTCAGCTCCAACAAGGCTTTTCTTTTTCTTCTTTGATAAGTAAGAACCTCTCACTCTGTCAAGACTACAGTGGCTAGTGCCACTTGGGCATAGGTACATCATCACCATCAAATTATTATTTGTATCCTGTACATTGGACTGGGTTGCCTGTGTGGGTAGCCCATCGTTTTATACCCAACTGATCATTAAGCAAGACAGAGAAGATAAATACATTCCATAGACATGGAAATATACCCTTATTCTTCTTATATATATGGTCAATAGGAAGGAACAACTTCAGTCTCATTTCCATGCCCTATCACTAGTATCGGCATGCTCCAGTGGTTTATGAGATGAAACGGTGGTTAGTACCCATAAAATATGTTTGCTCTGCTATGGCCTCCACCTAGACTCTTCACCTATCAGCTGTTCTTCACAGACATGTATTCAGCTTCCCAGTGATTTTAAATATCTAGATTTTAAGTATCTTTGTACTTTGGGAAGTCAGATTCATTTTCTGTCTTTCATTCCATATGGCGTCCATTCTGACAGTATACACTCTCTCCGTGTTGGCGTTTTTTAGCCAATAGTCTGAGAATCCCACAGATACACCACTGGGGATGTGGGAATATGGTCTCTTCTGGCCGAGAGAACCTAGCACCCAGCCATACGTTTAAGTAAGGTGTAGGGAGGTTTAATGTGCACCACAGGGTCACACAAAGCTAAGCATCCCATCCCACGTCCTGTTACAGATGTCTGATTGCACTAAGTGCAGCCATATAAAACGGTTCTGTGTGCAGCTGCAGCTGAAACAGATCAGCATAGGAGGCAGAGAAGAAGATTCAGAAAATGGCATTCAAATGTAGTCAAATGTTCCAAGAACTGAGAGCTATTGTTTAAAATCTAGTGTGACTGTCAAATAAATGAACTGAACTTGTGAAACTTTCGCTCTTCTTTTCATTATTATTCAGTTATATTATACATGGCCTTCCTCTCAAAGGAGCCCGGTCTAGATATCTCAAATTTAGGACTTCATTTGGCCCTTGCTGCCACTTCACAAGCAGGGATGAATAGGATAGACATTCTTCCTTTTCAGCTAGCATTAACAAGAATGGGCTGCTCATTCTAAATGCACAGGTCTCCTCCTGGGATTACTAAGGTCATACGTGGAGTTGCCCTTCAGTCCTGTGTCACCTTAACAACACTCACAAATCTGGTTAAAGTAAAGGGACTTGACCTGCAGCCAGAGACACGGTTCTGTGGATTAATAAATAAATGCTCTTTTATGCTATGCTGTGAAGTGCAGACTGGTATTATTATTTCTATAATGTTTCATGTCTTCTAATAAATTCCTTCCTGCCCATCCTCCCAACTCTTCCCCGACCCCATCAACCCAATTAATATATCATAAGGTACAACCATTGCCCTACCTGGAGAGAGAAAAAATACTCCCAGCCTATCTTTTGGTGCACATCAGAATCAAATACAATAGTTTGCATCATCCCTGTAAGGTGTTGTTGTTTAGTCGTGTCCGACTCTTCGTGACTCCATGGACCAGAGCACGCCAGGCACTTCTGTCTTCCACTGCCTCCCGCAGTTTGGTCAGACTCATGTTTGTAGCTTCGAAGACACTATCCAACCATCTCGTCCTCTGTCGTCCCCTTCTCCTTGTGCCCTCCATCTTTGCCAACATCAGGGTCTTTTCCAGGGAGTCTTCTCTTCTCATGAGGTGGCCAAAGTATTGGAGTCTCAGCTTCACGATCTGTCCTTCCAGTGAGCACTCAGGGCTGATTTCCTTAAGAATGGATCGGTTTGTTCTTCTTGCAGTCCATGGGACTCTCAAGAGTCTCCTCCAGACCATAATTCAAAAGCATCAATTCTTCAGCGATCAGCCTTCTTTATGGTCCAGCTCTCACTTCCATACATCACTACTGGGAAAACCATAGCTTTTACTATACGGACCTTTGTTGGCAAGGTGATGTCTCTACTTTTTAAGATGCTGTCTAGGTTTGTCATTGCTTTCCTCCCAAGAAGCAGGCGTCTCTTAATTTCGTGGCTGCTGTCACCATCTGCAGTGATCATGGAGCCCAAGAAAGTAAAATCTCTCACTGCATCCATTTCTTCTCCTTCTATTTGCCAGGAGGTGATGGGACCAGTGGCCAGGTAGGATGATATTATTGTCTTAGATTGCTGGTGTAGGGTTGCCCACTGTCATTTTGTTGAATACATCCGCTATCTTGAGCCGGAGGAATGAACCTTTTCTAATGGTCTCATGCCCTGATCTACTGGGATCCATCACCTGGTATACCATCCATCCACTTGGGTCTGCTGACTCACCTGGATCTAATTCCTGAACAGGCAAAATGTTGTGTTATTTATTTAAAAATATTTACGAACTGCTTAACCAAGGAGCTGTCTAAGTGGTTTACATAATATCATTGTAGATGCAATGCAGTTAAAATCCACAAAGCTACTTTAAAAATTACTATAGGTCAAATCATCATTAAAACACATATAAAGCTACTAAATTATATTTCTGGGTGCGCTTGCTGAAAATCATTCCTGGATCCACATTCTGATTCATGCCTGATTTTGCCCTGTGATCTAGTATTAAAATAAAATTTACAAAATCACAAACTGGCAACCCTAGGCAGATGAAAGACTGAAAGAAAGTAGCCCAAGCAATAAAAGTAGACATCAAATTCTAGAAGGTGCATGAAGATTTGCTGTAAAATAAAGCTGCATCCTTTTGCGTGTTGAGTTCCGCAGTGCCACCCCCCAAAAATTCACACAGCACACGTTAATTTTTGTTTAAGGTTTTTTTTTTTTTTGGCATAATTTTGGCCACAACTTTATTCAAATACAGAAAATGTGAGTGGTTGCTTAGGCATTGGTTATGACTATCTGTCCTTGCCCCCGAGGACAGGGCTGAAACTTCCGGGCACCACCGGAAGCCAGCGTGGGAAACAAGTATTGGGGAGAAATGAGGCTGGGAACTCAGTCCAACACCTCTCACCCTCATGTTCCGGTGGGGCTTGCACGGCCCAAGCCCGGCACCACGGACAAGGACGAAAGAATGGCAAGCCCCTGGATTCCTTTAACGGAATTCCCATTCGCATCATTTGGAGGGATAGGCACCTTACCCCTCCAAGCACCAATTTAACCAATGCCTAACCGCCATGGAGCCCACGGCTCACCGCCAAACCACTCACAGCCCCAGCCAAGACCTCAGCTTGGCCACCACCGCACCTAACCAAGCCTCATTACCCGAAGCAGAAAGGTGCACGCCATCATCTCGAAAGAAGGATGGCCTCTGAGAGGAAATCTCAGGATGAAAAAATCACATCTCCGCCCAGCTCCAAGATCTTTTTTGACATTGCGGAATTGATGCGTTTTCTGGCTCTCTCAGTGGCGGCTGGGCAACGACTGCCCCTCCAAGCACGCCTTTGTAGCAGCCTTGACCAAAATATTTTCGCTGTTGGCACCATTGCCCGCAGCACCTCCAAGTCCGACAAAATTGCAGCACGCAGGGAAAAAACAGTCCGTAGAAACCAGGTCGTTCTCACCCAGCTGCACCACAATGGCCGATGGGGGTCCTTCCCTTAGCAACTGCCTCCGGATCCGAGGCAGGAGCTCCGGCCAGCGCATTCCCCGTCTGGACAGCCAAGACAACTGAATATGTGGAGGAAGGCCAAGACCTGGACCCTTTTCCGACTGTGACTGCCGTGCTGCTACACCAGCCCAGTGGATGATGCTGCCCCACCATCCAGATGCGGACAGCTGCTAAACCTAAGATAAAACAAGCAAAATTTGTAAGACACCAATAATGTTAACGAACATAACCTTTGAATGTATTCGATTTCCAACGACCTGTATTTTATTTCCACTGCCTTATTAACACGCTTTCCGGCCTTCTCGGTGGCAGTTTGTCTAGGCATAGGTTCCCGACTAGCTGCACCTGACCTCAGCAGGGCAGCACTGACGACTGGGCCCCACCATATCGTCAGTACCAGCAAACATTGTGGGGGAGGAATGAATCCCAAAACAATCACATCCCGCCAGGTGTCATTCCCCATAGGGGAAAGATGCACCCCATCTGCCCTAAAGAGGGCAACAGCCTTGAAGAAAATTAGCAGGGTGCAATATTACAGAACCACCTAAAGCAAGGACCTATTTTATTTTATTTGTTATTTTATTTACTTTATTTATTTTATTCTATTATCCACCGCCTTATTAACATGATTCCTGGCCTGCTCGGTGGTAGTTTGTCTAGGCATTGGTTCCAGACTAGCTGCACCTGACCTCAGCAGGGCAGCACTGACGACTGGGCCCCACCATATCGTCAGTTCCAGTAAACAGCATGGGGGAGCAATGAACCAGGATCAGACTCAAGCTCACCCCAAATGCTCCCAAGGACTCTGGCATGGCCCTACCCCTCGAAAGGGGTCGACAAAAGCATGGTGAAACCTTGAATTCCCTTAATGGAACATCTTTGCGCATTGGAGGGGACAGGTGCTCCAACCCCCCCTCCATACCACCTTGAACCAATGCCTTAAATTATTTTGAGTCCAGGGAGAGCTGCCACCAACTCAATCCAAGCCCTCTTGCATGCAGGAATGCAAACTTATGCTGGAGGAAGACAGCAAACATTCTCGCCCAGCTGTACCACCAGCACTGCGGGAGGACCTGCACAGGTCACACTCGACCGCACCAAAGGAAGGATCTCCTCCCAAAGTATTCCCCATCTGGAGATCCAGTATATGTTCACATGGGCAGGAAGACTGAAATGGCGCCCCAGTCCAAACTTGTCAACATGCTTGCCAGCCTAGTGTACAATGCTGTGGCCCAAATGTGCACAGCTGCTCCTTATGAAAAAAGAAAAGAAAAGAGAGGAGAGAAGAAAAAAAAAAAAAAGAAGGGGGGGAGGAAAAGGAAATAACAGACAAGCATCAGCACAGACATCATTGTGACACTTCCTGATATAACCCTTGTCAGTGTCAGACTTCCAATGGCCCGTATTCACAATCCTGTCTACTGACAGGCCCCCAGTGTGCAGCCTTTGCAGCAGCACCTAATCGTAAGGAATGAGGCGTGTTCAGCGGTAAGCAAGCCGCAGGCCGTAATAACTGGTGCATGACGTAAACACATTGATGTCTGGCTAACAGGAACCCATTTTCATGCACTAGGAGCGGGCCAGCCCCCAGGGAATAAAAAGCCAAATATTCTCTTCTATAACCGGGCAAGGGCCCTCCTCACCTGTGGCGGGAAGCCTGATTGTGGCACTCCTGCCCACTAAGTCTGTTTTAGCGTTCCCAACTCCGATGACAAGCTCCAAAGGGTAAGGAAAAGTCCTGAAGCAATAAGCCTCTGGACTCTCAGCCCCGTGCTGGCTCCAACAACCATTTTCCCAACCCTCAGTGCGAAAATGCAATGGACTACTGAAAGGAGTCTCACCTTGATCTTAACCAGCAAACAAGTTTTAACTTGTTGCAGATACTGCATAGGTAAAAACTGACCGACTTCCTGCCCACTGTCCTATGAGGTTGGAGCCTATTCTAACCTTCCAAGGCCCTGCGCACTGCAAACTTTATACAAGGGTCTCTGAAAAATAAAGCTTCAGTGTAACAGACATTGCAGCGGACTGAATTCTTATAGTTATAACAGCACGCCCCATCTGCAGCAGGTAGACCAAATACTGCAGGATCTGCTCAGAGGATGGGGGCCAATTCATCTGAATGGCCGAGGACTGCCAGCTTAAGGCTAAGAAATCCATCCTTCCCATAAGAGGTAAGAGCAGAAGGGGAAATGGAAGCTGCCGCTCTCTGTAATTACTAATTGTTGTCAAAATGCCACAGGTGGTCTGGAAAAGTCTGGCAATAGCTGAGTCTGGAGCCCAGGATCTGAAGCGCTTCATCTGAAAGTGGGATAGAGTGTCAGCGACATCATTAGAGGATCCCATAATTTGGAGAGTAGAAAGCACAATATTAAACCTTAAGTGGCGCAGCTCAAAAGCATGAGCAGGGCGGCAGAAACTGTGCTAGAGCGTGAGGACTGTTTTGCCAAGATGCTCACCACTACCTGGTTATTAAACCAAAAACCAATCCGATGGTCACTGAACTCCTCGGGCCACATGTGAACTGCTACTACAATGGGGAAAACTCAAGAAAAGTTATGTCACATGATTGCCTCACCACACCGGGCTTGAGGCCCTCGCTTTGCACACCAGCAACCCTTGAAATAAAAACCAAGGGCAAAGATCCAGCAGCACCAGCATGAAGCTGAAAATCCCTGTGCGGGTTCAAGGTATCCTGCCATGGCGAACTACTATTGCATACATGCAGGAATTGCTACCATCGCCTGATATCTGCCTTCACCACACTTGGTAGGCGTACACAAAGGTAAGGGGACCTCAGACAGCCTGGCCTGGTGGGAAGATTAATTAAGTGACCCAGCAAGATCGGATCTGATGAAGCATCACTTGCTACAGAGGAAGTATTACAAAATAACTTCCTTCAAGGCAGACAGCTTCTCCATAGGCAAGTGGTATGTTTTAGAAACAATATCCAACTGGATCCCTAAATAAAATGGGAATATTGGGCAAAAGGTATTGAGCTATTGCTTGCCAGCTTCCAGCCCCCGCTTGGGCAGGGGGCATATTGTGCTGCCATCATGATATGTAAATTTACAGGGCCCACGCTGGCCAGAACCCCTAAAGAATTCCCGACAAAGCTGCAGCCGAGCCAGCTTCCTTTTCAGACACACACTCTGTGCAATGCAAAAAACACACTCCGTGCAGTGCACACACTCTTCATGCAATGCAACTACACCCTCCGTGCAATGCAACTACACCCTCCGTGCAATGCAAAACACGCTCTGTGCAATGCAAGTACACACTCCATGCAATGCACGCACAAACCCTCCGGGCAATGCAACTACACACTCCGTTCAATGCAACTACACACTCCGTGCAATGCAAAACACACTCCCTGCAATGCACACACACTCCATGCAATGCAACTACATTCCATGCAATGCAACTACACACTCCGTGCACTGCACACACCCTCCGTTCAATGCAACTACATACTCCGTGCAATGCACACACACTCTGTGCAATGCAAAAAACACACTCTCTGCAATGCAACTACACCCTCCATGCAATGCACACACCCTCCGTGCAATGCACACACCTTCCGTACAATGCAACAACCCACTTTGTGCAATGCAGCAACCCACTTCGTACAATGCAACAACACACTTCGTGCAATACAACACACTTTGTGCAATGCAACTACACACTCCGTGCAATGCGCACACACCCTCCATGCAATGCACACACCCTCCGTGCAATGCAACTGCAAATCTCTCACGCAATGCAATGCAATTGCAGCCCGTGCAGCGCCGTGCTCTGCAACGCACAGAGCAAACTGCAATGCAGGTACGCAAAGGTGCTTTCCCCCAGTTGCATATTGCAAACGTGGTGCCCGTTACATCCCTCGCAGTGAGGTAACCACCAAAAGGACCTAAGTGTCCAGGTAGAGCAATGGGGGAGCATGCAGCTGTCCCATACAGGGACCAATCCTGCAACCTAGGCATTACCGGCACTATGCGCTGACCCAGTGAAACCAAAGCTTCATGGACCACATGGGGACACTATTCAGGCTGGAAACGCTTCCAGGCCATCGAATTCTAGGGCAAAACCCTAGGATCACCTGCTAGGCCAGGCATAAATGTTTCCAGTGAAATAGCAGAGTTGAGGTAGCCCACAGCTTGTCCAGGTACCCCTGCTTGCCCTTTTAGAGGGAAGCACCCCTTCAAGAAACCCAAAGTTCTTCTATCACAAATGGGCCAAACTACCCAGCAACAGAATAGCCCAAAAAGGAGCAGTTTGTTTTGTTTTGTTATAACAATGGCTAAGTGGGGGATATGAACCCTGTCTCCCAGGTCCTAGTCCTACACTTTAGCCACCAAGCCACAATGGCTCATCTCTAAAATGGCAGTCGCCACTATCAGGGCAAAACAAACTTAAAGAAAATAAACTCGTTCAGAAACAGCATAGTTCAAGAGCATATACAGAGTGCTCATAGTCCTTGGAGGCACAGGGAGCCTCTGGGGCCCTCTGTCTGCCTCAGATATACATTAGCAGCAACTGGGCCTGCAAGCAGATACATTCCTATAGCGAGAATGTCATAACAATATTAAAGGAACTCAAATTAGTGCTCCCACCCAAGGCTAGCTTAAAATTTGGCCAACAGCGCTGCACACACTCAAAATAAAGCCAATCTTCAGGGATACTATAAACGAAAGTGATACCAGCTAATCTGGGAACAGCCCTGACTAGCCCCACAATTTCAACAAGGGAAATGGGGGAAACCTTTTTGCAAAAGAAAGCCCTTAAAGGAGGCTCTCTCCCTATTGGGAAAGGCAAGCCACAGATACAGGGAGAATCTTCCCACAGGGCAGGGTAAGGGGTGGGGTGGGAAATCGAACAGGAAAAGGGGGGAATTAAATTATTTAAGGGACTAGAGAGAATTAAAAGAAAGGGGAAATAAAGAAATAAAGAAATGTAACCAGACAATGGGAAGATTGTCCAAGTGCTCCATGTGATCCGATGCAAAACGGCCAAGAGGGCGTCCCCTAGTCTAACTCCTCAATTTATAGACTCTGACCCCTCCTCCAAATTAGCAACATACAAAAATCCCCAGCAACCCAATTAACCCTTTACCGGCTTGGGTTCCCCAAATTTGCCTAGTCATGATGGTGGCCTGCTCCCCAACCGCAACACGTGCTCTCTGCTAGTGAGAACACGCTTTGCGGATAATAAAAAGATAAGGCTACCTGACAAATAATGGTTAAAACAAGCAACAGCAGCAAGGTTTCTGCAGGACATGTGTGTGGTTATTATTTCCCCATATTTCAGATTAGCAGAGAGAGAGAAAGAGAGAGAGGTTTGCCTAAAGCCACCTAATAAAAATGGCTGTGGTGAGATGTGACCCAGGACATCTCCCGTACAGTTTTACAGTCTTAGCCATTACATTGCACCAGGTCTTCTCCATCTTCCCTTTGGGCCCATGCTGAGTATTCAAATATAGCGGTGAGAAGTGGCGGGGTGTTCTAGGAATTAATTTGCTCCTCCTTCTGTTCCCAGCTTGAATCCAGTGGCCTGTAGCCCGAAGCCTAGCCGGCTGCAGATAGAACCAGCGCTGCTCCTTATCACACCCTTTGCCTAGTGCACCTGCCAGCAGCTTTATTGCCAGCCTCACAGCTTCATAGCTCTTTGTTTCCTTGCCTCTCCAACCAACTGCCAGGGCCCTATGAAGTAATGCATTACTTGCCAGTGCTAATCTCTAAATGAAGCAATTCCTACTTCGTTCCTGCTCTCATTTCTTGAGAACTGGGAAGCACAACAAGTATCAAATAATAACCTTTTTTTTAAAAAAAAGGTCTGGTTAACCCAGTGTTTTTGCAAATGCTGTTGCTTTTCTTGACTAAGTTACACTGATCCTTGCCACTGCGGTTCATTTTCCCCATTCCTAGATACATCGTCCGCAATAAATTGGCTCCAGTTTTTCTGCACTTCTTTTGGCAGGGCATAAGATTTCAGGAAGTTGATTTGTTTATACCAAATGCTGCTAAAAGTAGGTTCCCTGGATTATGTATTTTGACTCCATGCCAGGCGCATCATCCCACCCATATCATTTTTCTTGCTGCGGTTTCCAACTGTACAGATTTACAGTTACCCCAAACAGATCAAGTGCAGAACACAGCCTCCCAAGAGGAATAAAAACTGATTTAATCACAAAGGGGCTGACAATATTAGGTCAGGCTTTCGCTTCTAAAGAGCGTTTAAACGAAGCAAACGTTCTATATATGCCAAGGAGTATGACATGCCTTCAAATTACTAGGTGGTTTCTTTTTTGTGATAAGCTGATTCTAGCCTGGCTTTTGGGTCTTAAATTTGTACTGGCGTTGAACACATCTGGGGGCAGATGTATGGGGAGGGGAGGGGTTTGTCAGGCTCATAGTCTGCTGAATTGGCACCAACAGTCACAGAAACTAAGTGCAAAGCTAATTTGACATGAGTGGATGTGTGGGCATGTGATAGAAAGACTTGAATGCCCAGGTAAGTACCACTAGCAAAACTAGCAAAGAGCACAAAACAAGGCCAAGATATCTCCATCCTATCTCCAAAGCATAGTGACTGGAAAGCCCAGGTAAAATAACTCCCTCTGATTGGAAACTAGAACTGTCAGTCACAAAAGAACC
Source organism: Podarcis bocagei (assembly GCF_964188305.1). Lineage (NCBI taxonomy): Eukaryota > Metazoa > Chordata > Lepidosauria > Squamata > Lacertidae > Podarcis > Podarcis bocagei. The sequence continues at coordinate 30,357,295 of NC_138127.1, read as the reverse complement.
CTCTCTCCCACTCTCTTCCCATCCTGGCATTTTCCTTATACAGTGGTACCTCGGGTTAAGTACTTAATTCATTCCGGAGGTCCGTTCTTAACCTGAAGCACTTTAGCTAATGGGGCCGCCCACTGCTGCTGCGCCGCTGGAGCACGATTTCTGTTCTCATCCTGAAGCAAAGTTCTTAACCCAATGTACTATTTCTGGGTTAGCGGTGTCTGTAACCTGAAGTGTATGTAACCTGAGGTACCACTGTATAGCAAGCTTAAGGAATAATTTCTAGATGTTTGCTGAAGACTGCACAATTTTTCAAGCAGATGAATCTTGGAATCGTTCGGGATCACTTGACTGTCCCCTGCTTCGTGGTTCAGGGCACTTCAGTAGGCAAGTCTGGAGTCTCTCTGAAGCAGCTTACTTTGGTTCTTGATTCAGGATTTGTCTGAAACTGATACGCATCTTTTATGTATCTATATTTCTGAATGTTTTTTTAAATTTTTACCTGCCTTTAACGTTTTTTATCAAGAATGTTAAGGCTTTGTTTTCTATTTCTGTAAACCTCTGTTAAGTGAAATAAATATCTCTATGACTATATATTTCTTACTATACATTATGGTATGTGTACACATACTATCGCATTATAGGCACACAGCTGGAAAGAGAGTGACATTACCCTGTGTTCCATGACCATGGGGTTTGTTATGGTTCTCTTTCCTCCTTTGGGCAAGGTTAAAAAGCCAGGATTATGCAACCAGAAAGCTGGATAGCTTTCAAAACAATGTATAACAGTTCTTCATTCTCCATGTAGACTTCAGTATATGTCACTGGCAAAGGGATGGTGACAGGGAGCCCTGTAGAAAAAGATTAATGGCTTTTGAATCTACCAGCTTGCTGCTTACACAGCAACTTTGAGTGTGCTGGGACAAACTGTTTGTTTTCCCTTTTAGATTGCTCACCACTGCTTGATTTACTGGGCAACAGAGGGAAGACAAGTCTCTAAATAACTGTGGCGGAGCTACTACTCTTCTCAGCAACTGAACGTATTTCTTTGAGAGACAGCAAAAGATCACTTGTTCTACCAAAGGAAAAGGATGGTTATTGTTTCTAGGATTCTCGGCCATGAAATGTGACCTTAAGGGGCACTTCAGTTATAAGCCAGAAACCTTTGAGCAATAAAGGAGAAATCCCCTAATCAAATGTGTGCACACGCAGGAGGTACGGCAACACTGCAGATAGGTTTCTGGGAAATAATCTTATGGGCATCTAGATATTTCATGCCAAGTGTCAAAACTTAAATGGCTTAGCCCAGCTCCCCCACTTTTTGTAATGGGTGTTCAAAAGGATTACTGTGATTTTTCTAAAGCTTCTGTAGACTGCATTATAGTATAAGGTCCTCCCTTGCTAAGGGAGGGCAAGATTAGAGTTAGTCAACTCAGTGAGGCCTAAGAGGGCAATCCAATGATAGCTGGTAGCATTGCTGGCCATTCCTTCAGCCCAAAGGAGCCCAAAAGTAAGAAGCCATGCAGTTTGCCTTAACAAAAGTGAGACTTGCTAGAACAAATTATTTGCAGTCAGAGATTACCCCCATCTCCACCCTGTAGTGTAAAATGGCGGCTGTACAGGAGAGCTCTCTTTGAAAATTGAATACCAGGGGTGGTCAATGTGGCTCCTCCTTCCCAAATGTCTTTGGAGTACAACTTTATCTCTGATGGGATGATTTGGCAATGCCAGCTGCAGTTAATGGGCATTGGAGTACAATACTGAGATGGAACTAAACTCACCACTCTAGCCATACAGTGACTGCAAGCTGAGATGGATGAACCTTCCTCAGCAATCCTCAGATGGGCTCAGGAATTTTTTGGCATTGTGCTGAAAGATACAATAACACACACAAAAACATGCTTTTAACACTGGAGCAGTAACACCCATGCAATGCCTTAGAGATTGCATAATCTGTTTACTACAAAAACAACAACAACCTTGAACCTGTCTCTACAAAGAAATGGGCCTCGCTAAGGTTTAGTTTATTTTTTAAATTTCTCTGTGGGGGCGGTTTAGTCACAGATCTTTCTGCCTACCAGATGAGCTTAGTACAAGTTCCAAAACAACTGGGAGTCATTTTTATTGTACTTTTGTCAGTGCAATAATAGAAACTAGAACAAAAAGCACATACTTCAGATTTTTTTTGCATTGCATTAGCTGCCTTTTATCATATTTGAGGTTCTGAGAGACCAAATCAGGGATGTGTGTACCCACTTTTGTGTTTATTTAATAAAGAGCAGTGATTCACTGATGACAGGCAACTCTTCGTAGAAGGTATTTTGCTTAAATGTATATCTTTATTTGCCAGCGTGATATTTATCAGATGTTGCGCTTGGAGGTTTTTAATCAAATGCTATCCATTGCTGTTTAGCTTCATATGAAGGATGTGCAGCATAGTTCGCTGCCTTGGAAAAGTATTTTCTTTTATGTTTCCAATCTCATCCTCAATCAGTGCAGATTCAACAACTTTCTCTGCTGCATATAACTTCTTGACACCTGAAAAAATAAATGTAAAAATGTGACAGATTGGCCAGGTTACAAAAGAAATCTTTTTAAAAGTCCACTTCTGCCTGTACAAGCTATAAACATTTGCTCAAATCAATAAGCTCAAGTATGCACAACAAGCCTCCCCTGGTGTTTAAGGCACTAGGGCACATTTCTCAGATGATTCCCATAGAGCTTTGGACAGAAGCCATTTTTTTTCATAATGAACTGTGGCATTCCAATTTATGAAGGGCCACATTCGAACTTCATGGAGTTCTCCAGCCCCCAATGCGTATAGGAACAAAAATTTATATATAAACACATCCATTTTATTAACCCTGAGGAGGAGGAGAAGAAGGAGAAGGAACTGGTAGGAGCAATGTAACCCAGTTAGGCCAACACCTTCGTCTCCTAAAATGTGATTTATTTGTGGGAAAACTAGCCCCAGATAAGACACAACATTCATTTGGCAGATGTGATATCACTATGTTGGATCCTGGGAAGAAAGCTGAATATTTTATTACAGAATTTTGTGGCATCCAACTAAATGACTGTTTTTTTCTAAAAGTGATTTTCTTGAATCCCAGGACATAGCCTTCTCTACTCTACCTAGTTTTATTATCCCTAATTTTATTGAGTTTGGATAGGATGCTTTTAAAAGTTACATTTCTCCCTTGTATATCTGTCAGGGGCTCAGGAACAGAGGCGCAGGGGAGAGAGGAAATGGAGAGCGAAGGGGAAGAATCCGAGGGCAGCGTAGGGGAGTATGGCAGTGACCCAAGAGATTCCATGAGCTTCTCCAGCGAATCAGAAGATTCCCAGAAGGAGGCGCCGATGGTCAGGGCAAGGGGGGTCCCAGGGGGGACACACCAGAAACAAGGGGCCAGCGGGGACTCCCAAAGCAGCAGCTGGAAATCAGGACCAGCTTCCCCACCAGAGCGTAGTGGGGGGGAAGAGTCCCATGTGTCAGGGCCAGCGTCTCATCCAGCAGGGAGAGAAGATGAGTCAGGGCTGACCACGCCTCTGTCGGAGAGTGGGGGAACGGAGGGGAGGTCAGGTTCAGCTAGCCTCCCCGAAGGGGGAAGCAGTGACAGGAGCAGTGTAACGGTCAGGAGGAAGGAACCAGGTCCTAAAGCCCGCCGGAGGCAGGGGGAAGACTCAGGGGACTCAGCGTCAGAAGAGTCTAGGAAGGGCGAGACCCCAGCTGACAGGCGGAGCCAGAGGAGGAAAGAGCAAAGGAAGAGGTGGAGCAAGGCTAGAGTCTTAAACTGGTGTCTGGGGAGAGGAGATTCAGACGGAGCTTCAGCGGTCTAGAGTTTCAGACGTAGAGCTGCACGCTGCGGCTGTGAAAACGAAACTGAACTTCAATAAAGACTTTTGTATATAACAACGAACTGGCGTTGGTCCTTTGTGAGCTGGGACCTCGGGCAGCTCTGACAATATCGTAAAACATATTTAAAAAAACAGTGTCATGAGTGAGGGGAAGTAAAACCTGCAACTAAATGTTGCAGGGTATTCTCAAACTCCCCCAACATACAACCAGCCATGACTACTTCCAGGGTACCGTAAGACAAGGTAGCCAGATTGGCCTCCAGATCTTGTTTTATTTACTTATTTGTCTAACAATTTTTACACCCCACTTGATTATAAGAAAACCTCTAAGAGGTTTACACAAAATATAAAATAAAACATTAAATCTATCAATAAAAATGCATTTAAACCATGAATTTTAAAATATTTTAAAATTAAAAATTACAGAAGCTAAAAAGAAATTAAAAGGCGTGTTCTCATTAAAAGAGAGCAGGTGTTGCGGTGGGGGCCAGCCAAGACACCCCTCTGTTGCCAGGCAGTTTGGGATGGTATGGCTCTGGCAGGGATTGGTAGCCTGAGTTGCTGGGGTAATTTTGATGTTGCCAATTTGGGGGTGGGAACAGAGGTTTTTTAAACAGTGCTCGCAGCGATCTGCTTTCTCTTTCGCTGTGTGCATCGGATCACCTGCCCGTCCTCCCTTAATTTTGGGTCTTGTGTGTTGACCTTGCTATGCCTGTCATGGGGTCGTCTGCCATTGGGGCAGGGGCCTGGTAGGAATTTTGTCCATTTGGCTGATTGGCTGGTGCCATTTGGTTTTTGCCTACTGCGTAGCAAATTGTCACAACTTGTAAGGTTGCGGTTAGGCATTGGTTAAAATTGGTTGGAGGAGGGGTAAGGATTGGCTGGGCCTGCCCCTCCAATGCTGCTGCTGCAAGGGAATTCCATTAAAGGAATTCAGGGACTTGCCATCCTTTCGTCCAAACCCCTGGAATCGGGTTTGGGCCACATAAGCCCCTGGGAGCATGCGGGGAGAAGCTGAGGGCCTGTGTCGCAGCTCCAGTTCTCCCCAACATTGTTTCCCCTCACTGACTTTCGCTGGAATCCAGAAGTCAGTTCTGTCCCCAGGCGGGGGGACAGATAGTCCTAACCAATGCCTAAGCAGCCACTCACATCCATGTAGGTTAATAAAGTTGTGGCCAAAATTATGCCAAAAACCTTAAAGAAAAATTCTGTGTGAAGTGTGTGTTATTGGGGTGGGGGTGTCTTGGGGACCTCGACATGCAACACAGGAAACTGCTATGTGTCTGAATAGGCTTACCTAAACAAAAATGTTTTATGCAAGTGCCAAAAAATGAAGGTGGCTTCTTGATATCAATAGTCGGGGAGTTCAGCTTAGCCAGTGGTAATGGCTGATGGGAGTTGTAGTCCAGAAACATCTGGAGAGCAATATATTGGCTAACCTTACATAAGCTATGAAGACTTCCCCTGATTCTCCCTCTTTTTTCTTGTGGTCCTGTTTTGATTCCAATCCTAACAGCACACATCACTTGAGTTTGCTGTTAGAGAGACTGATGATCTAAGTATATACTTGCATGTACAGTCTCCGCTGAAATGTAATGTGTGAGAGTTAGCATTGGGTGATAATGAACGAACAAATGGCTCATTCACACAAACAAGTAATTACTTGGTGCCATATAACCAATGAGTAATAGCTAGGCATGCATTATGTGAAGTGGCCCTTAGATGCAACAATCATAAGAAGCATGTAATGCAGTTAAATTACTGAAGCAAAGCATATCTGTCCCATGTAGCAAAATCATGTCCATTGCTGTGAGCTCCTAAGAGGAAGGGATGGGATGGAAGTACAATATAATAGAACAAGCATTTAGGAATCATAAAAGATAAAGAAGGGGTCTGAAAATAAATAATTTTATTAATTTAGCTTGGCACCATCCTTTCATTTATTGGTGGGTCTTGCTTGATTTTGATTGTAAAGCAAATGAAAGCTGCTGTGTCTATTTAATTGTGCCTTGCATAATACCTGGTTGTGGTAGGGATATAATATACCATATACAATGACTTTTCTTATTATTAATTACATTATGTCTGTTTGGGTTGAAGGACTGCCACCAAGGCTAACACCTGGCTTTATGGGTACCATGTAGAAACAATTACGTAGTTGTTTAAAATGAACATACTTGGGATGGGTTTAGGGTTTGTTCTGCAGATCACACGTTGTACTTCAGTTCATAGCATTTGAGCACAACTGGTATCAATTCACAAGCTGTGTATCATCTGGATACATGCCATTTTACCTATACATATTGTGGTTTCTTGATGCGGGTGGCACTGTGGGTTAAACCACAGAGCCTAGGACTTGCCAATCAGAAGGTCAGCGGTTCGAATCCCCGTGACGGGGTGAGCTCCCGTTGCTCGGTCCCTGCTCCTGCCAACCTAGCAGTTCAAAAGTGCAAGTAGATAAATAGGTACCGCTCCGGCGGGAAGGTAAATGGTGTTTCCATGCACTGCTCTGGTTCGCCAGAAGTGGCTTAGTCATGCTGGCCACATGGCCCGGAAGCTGTACGCTGGCTCCCTCAGCCAATAAAGTGAGATGAGCGTCAGAACCCCAGAGTTGGCCATGACTGGAACTAATGGTCAGGGGTCCCTTTACCTTTATTGTGGTTTCTCTGCAACGCCACAACTCCAAAGAGTGTTTTCAGCCTGCTCCTATGTAAGAGGACAATGCTTAAAGCCACTCTTGGTTTAGGCTGTTGGAACTAAGAGCTCCAACTTACTACAATCAAGGATTAAGAAAGGCCTATCCCTCCATACTCCTTCCTGCACATCAAAAAATATACTCTCACATTCCTTCTTCAGTATTCCTTTCTTCTCCTTTTATTCACTTGCCATCTTCCCATTTGGCCCTTTCTCCTTTTTTGTTTCTCAACCTCCTCATCCAGTTATAAAACCATGCCTCAGTTTTTCTACCTGCATACTCCTTCAATACACCTGGGCTTAATTCCAGACAGCTGGCACAGGCAGGGAGCCAAACTGCCTTGGCATCTTTCCCAGACTCATCACACATGTTTTCTTAGATGCAAATCCCACCAAATTGAATGGGACTAGCTCAATTTTCCCCACCAATTTGAAAGAACTGGGTCCAAAGGTGGCCTCAGAGAATGGTAGTTTCGCATTTTGTGTTATAGGGTTTCAAGCAGGAAAATAAATGACATGATAGCTAAATGGGTCCCCCCCCCACTGGTTTAAGAGTTTGTGAGAGTTCTTAGCAAGCATGAAAATTAATGAATTAGCAATAATGAATGAATTAATTTGCAAGATTTTTAAGCAAACGTGAAAATTATAAATCAATAAGAATTGCTAAAGGTTTCATTGATGAACAGTATGGTGCAAACTCTTCCACTAACTCTTCCAGTGATAGCTAGCCTGAAGTTTCGTGTCATAAACAGAAACAGCCTCTGAATACAAGTGGATGAAGAAGCACTTGGTTTCTTCCATGTTCTGATGGTGACTTACCTAGAAAAATAAAAAATGGCTACTCTGGAATTCAGACTGCCAGACTTAGATAGACCTACCAACTTAGACGCATAATACTGCAGGTGGAAGGTCACATTTGGTTCCAACACCTTCAGGTTCTTACTATGTTCTTAAATGTTTGCATAACAGCTTCATGGCTAAATTTTAATTCAGCTCTTGATACTTTTGCTTGAACCCATAAATCTTTGTGCTAAAGCACTGAATCCCTACAATAGTGACTTCCATTGATAAAATGTACCAGAAGGAACAGGATGGGAACATACCTGGCTACATAATAGGAAACAATAACACAAAATAATTATGTTTGACTATCTGAATCCTACCCAGAAAAGAAAGTACATATAAATATTAGTTTAGAAGTGACAGGGACAGCTGCACAAAGCACATTTTAAATCAATGGCATATACATTTAGGCATTATTCAAATAAACACTTCTCATTCCTGAGAAGACAGACCTCATTAGAATCCTCGCATAAGCAATACAAGCCTGAGCAAGAGTTATAGTGACATACCTTTGGCCGGTTTCTGTTCCCAATTTATTCAGTGGGAGTCCTGCCAATAGCTTCAGTGGCAGCTGGAATGTATTTGATACGTTCCCTTAAATCAGCTTATCTTATACCTCTTTAAATTGATCTGTGTTGATACCCTCGTGTTTACATTTGTTATCCATTATTTTAAGTCTTCTGCTCCCTTCATCCTTCCCTCGCCCATCCCAGATAGACAGCAAGCCCTTCAGGTGGGAATTATCCTGCTTCTATGTTCTAACAGCACCTATGCATTGGGCAGTAAATAAATTTTAAGTAGTAACAGAAGTAGTAACAGTTTACAAGGCAGGAGATCTATGCACTCAGCTTTAAAATACAGGCACGCTTCATGGTAAATTAGAAATGCCAAAATCGACTGTAATTTTCTCTCTTGCCTTGGTTATAAAAGAACAGGCACGAAGAACACAATCTTTTGTAAATTGGCTTAATAGAAAGCGCCATTAAACTTTGCCACACTTGCTTCTGAGTAAACATGCTTAGGAAGAGGCTGCATAAAAGGTGATGGTGTTATTTAATGTGTTAAATTACAACTGGCAGCTGGTGAAGCCTTGGTGGTGGTGTTGCTACTGGGGGCTGCCCAGCTGGCATTGACCCATGACAGGGCCTTTTCAACAGCAGTTCTCCATTTGTAGAATGCACCCCCCCTCCCCCGGTAAGGTGCATCTGTCTCCCTCACGGTTAACTTTCAGGAGGAATTTTAAAACATACTCAGGAGTCTGATGGCTGAAAAATACTGTTCTTGCCAACCCTGAAATTGTAGGCTTAGATAATGCTTTTAAACTGTTTTTCAAATGCCTTTTAACTGGGCACTGCACCTCAGTTTCCCCTTGTGTGATGGTCAAATAGGGCTTCTCTCCTGATTAAATCTGCTTGTTATCTTAAACACCACCATCTTAAAAAAAGGGAAAGAATTATCATCTTTTTGTGGGGGGCAGGGAGTCAAAACATTTTTGAATGAGTGGTTTATCACCGTCACAGACCAATAAAATTAAGCATACAAATATTTATTATACATATAAAACGCACAGCTCATTAAAGCCATTAAAAACAGACATCACAGATGTACACTTTTTTTCCTTACCAAGATACCGAATATACACTGAACTCAGAAAACATTTTCTATCCTTCTCAGTAATTAAGATGGTTAACATCCTTTAAGTAAAACAATACCAAATCTTGTTGATCTTCCCAGATGAGTACATAGCAATGAGAGAATCAGCTTCTCTCTAGACTCCCTATGCAGAAGAACATGATCAACAACTTCACACAGCTCCAGCTTCACACAAACACAACTGTTCATTAACTGGGATCTTGCTGAATTGTTCACTTAACAATGCAGTAGACAGCACATTAAAAGGAGCAAGAATAAATGTCCCCTTATTCTTGGAGTCAGTTAATGTATACAGGTATGAAGCTGTGACAATTCCATCATTTAAAAGGCTATTAAGGAGGAATGGAGAACAGGATTTGTTAACTGCAGTTCTCAGATACTGTAGATTTAAGTCTACTAACCTTTGTGCAACAGAGTACTGGGCCCTCTCTAGCCCATAATTGCCAAAATTTCAGGAAAGAAGCCTAGCCTCAGTATCTTCTCCATCTCTCTCATCCATTGACTAACAAAAGAGATTATGAGATAATGAGCAGCTGCTGAAAAACGTAAATGTAATCAGTATTTCAGTAGGGCTGCCATATTTCTAACAGTGAAAACAGTTGTTGAGCTTTCTTTTGGCAAAAGGTGTTGAGCTTTTTGAGCTTAAATGAGGGCTGCCATGTGTCCCGATTTCCCCGGACATTTTCCAATTTCCGCCCGGACACTGCTGCCATCAGCAGTATTCTGTATGTGTCTGGGAAAATCCATATGTATGGCATCTCTAATTTCAGGGCATTTCTTAGGTTGTTGGGAGATACAGTTACTTTTGGCAAGGCAACCTGAGAGTTTTTCCTTTAAAAAAAATCAAGCAATTCTAAGCTACTCCCCTAAGTGCTGGTTTGATGGCACTCAGCTGCCCAGTTGTCAGTTGCTTTGAAAATGTGGTTAGAATACATTCCCTACCTCCAAAGTGCCATGCTTTGGACCCACAATAATATAGCTGCGTATTCCAGTGCATAGGATAGAATTGCTTGTGCAATGAGTTAACATATTTGTTTGTTTATATCCTGCCTTTCCACTTACCAGAATATCACTCGAGTTGGCCAATAACACTCAAAATACAGCCAAATGATCATTGATTAAATATTTTAAATGCTCAAAAGCCAAAAAAAGACCTAGAAGCAGCATTAACACATAATTAAAATATGCATAAATAACACTGAAAAGAAAGTAATATCCTTTGTGTAAAAAGGGGGAAGGCAAGTACTGTATATGAATAGTCACAATTATTTCTCAGTGTTTGTTTTGTGTGATGCTTATTAAAGATTTGAGAATAAAAAGGTAAACTGAAATTTTGCACTTGCCTGTTTTGGAATGTTACTGAACTTCACAAATTCATAAAAAAGGAGAACGCAGAACTCATGCAGGACCCTTTTCTTAAACCTCTTACAAACGGTTGAACTACGCTGTGATCTTAACTTCCCTTAGGTGACTTTCATGTTAGCATCTTTTTGCTATTTATGGGGTTGGGGGAGAGAGATGGAGAAAGCCGAAAGCCTTAAGAGAACAGTCATTGGCCATTAATTTGCTCATGGTCTGTGTTTTTGCAGATAAGAAATAATTTAGTGACATCTAATTCCTTTACAACTGATTGGTGTAAAGATGACTTTATCTGCCATAAGGTGGGCTATGATTTGCATGCACCTGGGCTTACCTCCTTGTTAGATACCACCTGGTAGGATAAACATTTTATTTTTACTTTTTATTTTTAAGGCTATTCCTCTGAAGCAATTGCCAAACTGACAAATTATTTGTGTCAGATTTATAATGGTGTTAATATCAGATTTCTATGTCTTTGCTAGTGAGGGATTCTTGGTGGCATTTCCACTGTCTGAGAAAATTTTAATGTTACCTCTTACTGTATAGAAACTAAGGTGAAATGCATTGCCGTACTGGAGAGAGATGGCATATTAGCTACCTATAAAAATAGATGCATTTTTGGTATACAACAAATTGCATCACCTTCTACTTACGATGAGCTCCAGAACAGCAATTTACTTCTCTGGTAAGCCTCACGGTTCCTAATACTGTATATACTTACACTTGAAAATGTCATCATTACCCATCCATCAGCTCTAGTGAAGTTATGAAACTTCATTTCTCCAGAGGCCTTGACATTACATTTCTCACTGTTTGTTCTGCTTGTCAGCACTTTATGTCACTAATGGACAAGCACTCAGGTCCAAAAATCCCAATTTCTCCCCCTTGATAGAGGTATTTTTCGCATTCAATCATCTACTTGTATATAGCCCATAATATGTCTGTGGGTATACAGCCAAATCAAGGTAATAGGCTCTGTCGGGTTTGACTTGAAGAATGGTATTGGCTGTTAACGGCCATCATTGTTGGGCTTTCCTCAGTCAAAACCTGATTTTATTGCCTCTCTCAAGGTATTAGTTGAACCTTGGTTGGGCTTTCAGAATACTGCAGCAAAAGCAGTGCCTATTAATTTCCTTTATGTACAGTAAGAGAATGTTTATTAGCATCAAGGTGAAATAACCTCATTATTTTTAATTAACTGCATGTATAGATCCAACTCTCAAAGGAATGCAGCTGAGGGGACATAATTGGGGGGGGGGAGGGGAAGAAGCAGTCCATTCCTTATAATAGGTAAAAGGAGTTTTACCTTAATAACATTAATTGGCAATAATCTCTCCAGAGGTTATAAAAACCCCTTCCTCTTTTTTGTGTCAGCAGTCCTAGGGGTCACATGAAACCTGCATAGAACCTAGGCTGACTTCTTGGGGAGAAGCCTCAGTGAGTGTTGCTTTTGAGCAGAGATGCAAGAAGGCATCCATTTCTATTCCAGCTTGTGTTGGTTGCATGCTACCCTGTTTCTGTTCCACTGCAGTAAATACATTATTCCTCGTGCAGAACTTTTACAGCATTTACTATGTTATGAACTACATTATTCCACACTACTCATTTCAATGCAAAGCAGGAAAAAGGTCATTAATTTCATATCAGACTGTAAACAACAGTGAATATCAATTTTATTCGCTAGATTTCCTTTCCAGACATGGGATGAACAAGTGAACATTGGCAATTTCCTCTCCATTTTCCTTACTTTGGAGTAGACATGGATTACTCCATAAGTCTGATAACCCATCCTAAGCTTTGTTTTAAAACTGTAGCTAAATGCAGAACCTGTGGAAATCGAAATCAATCCAGGTTTCACCAATGCCACACACACTTTGCTCAACATCCAGCCTGATGAAAAATCCTGGAGAATCTGAAAGCTTCCTCACTATTTTGCTCAGTCCTGGTGGTCAATAGAGTTTCCATTGCTTTCCATTCACTAGTCCTTTGATATTTCTATATGACAGCTGGTGATATTTGAAATTAAATATCAAGTAAAATTTCAAAGCCTAAAATCAGCATTGGACAATACTGAACATTTGACAAATGATGACACTAAGTATTTGACTGCATTGATTGCTGATGTCTTCATATTTGCTAGTATTTGATAATTGGTATATTTTATTTGACAGCATTTGGGATTTCATATTTGATAGCTGTCAAAATCAAAAGAAGAGATGCCAACAGATTAAAGCATTTGAATTCTGAATTTTGAGGGTAACATTTTGCATTCAAATTTCAAGTGTCAAAATCGTGAACATTTGAACAAGTTCCAGTTTTAATTTGGGGATTTGGGGCAAGTATAAACGCTGAAGGAAAGAAGCCAATATCATTTTCATTACCCCTCAGTCAACAGTTTCAAAGATCACTGGAAGATCTTTTAAGATGAACAGGTGGTGCTTCTCTGTACAGTGAACGCATTCATTCATTTGCTTGTAGGCATTTATTGTCCACCCTTCAATTGTGCAATCCCAGGGCAGGTTCCACACACCTCAGTGCAGTTAAGCCATACAACACATTAACATTAACTGGGAAGATATTCTCATCTCAGCTTCCACCCTTCAAACATCTGTGCAAAAAGATGCATCTTGACCTGATGTCAAAATATATACAATGACATCATTTGGTAAATTTTGAAGGGGAGAAAATTTCTCCATCACAGCGATATGAAGCATTTATCTGCGCTAAATGTTCTTACTCCTCTCACCAGTGAAATATATGATGATTTGCAAGAATTCAGAAGTGGAGGCTATTGCATTAGTTTTTCTGCTTATAATGCTAGCACTTCTATGTTGTTTTCTAACATTCCTTTTCCACTGCAGTACCTGTTGTGTTATGGAACTGTGTCTTTTTAAAAATTAATATCCCACTACACGGACATGATGTGACAAAAGAGCAGATATATTCGGAAATGTCACCACCACCCACCTTTTATGCACCTGTGTACTTCTGTTCTCCCATGATTCACCCATGAAAAAGGTGGGAAAGAGCTGTATATTAGGATAACACCCCAAATTTCATCCAGTGATTTTCTAGGTTAACAGGGTTGTAAACAGATGGTTGTTGTTTTTCCACTGGAAGCAATTAACACAGAAATGAGTGCTAAACTTCCATTAGAGTTCTCTAGATTTCCAGAAGTTATTTTTATGATGTGTGGTAGATGACATAAAATGTAGAAATTATCAGGTAAGGCAACCAGGAAAATGTAATGAAGTGTTGTCTGAAGGCAGCCTCAACATTCTATTCAATATTAGCATTCTCGTTACCCTAGATAACAGGAGTAAGGAACTTCCTCACCCCTGCTATGTAACTAGTACTTGTTGTGATCAAGCCATTTTGCAACACTTGAAAATATGATGATTTCTGAGGGGCTCTTGTTTAGAAATAACATACTTTTACAGAACCATGAGATTTTTTTCAATACCAGCATAACAGTGTAAAATAACTAATTTATGCCCTAAAACATGCATGTGGATTTTATTCTTCTCTGTGGTTAATTGTAAAGGTGAACAGGAAAGTTATATGCACAAAAGAGAGGATGATCGTGTGATAATTTGCACTGGTGTCCAATAGGATTGTTCTTATTCCTCCTTGAAAGAAAATGAAAGACATTTCTCATCTGCATTTTCATGTTGCCTCATTTTTTACATAGCAAGCATGTGAAATCAATGAAGTGCTGCCTTGTTTTGCATTTTCAAGTGTTCGAATTCACAATAATGGAAAATACTAGCATAGTTCTTTCTTTTCCCGCCTCCATCTTGTACTAAACTGAAAGAAAAACAGAACACATTCCCTGCCTGAAGATTGCCTTCCTTCGCTTTCGGACTCCAGTCAGCAGGAAATAGGATTTCCCCAAGTTCCAGCCCCAAAGAATCTGATGGCTTCCACAGCTCAGCACATGCAGTACTTAATCCTGATTTGTGAGTCGTACATTTTAGCCTTGGCAGATTAGAGAATGGGATGTAGGATGGGGAGATGGTGGTGCGGAGGAAAAAGTGCTGACAGTGAACACAGGATTTCAAACTGTCAGGGGAAGACCTTCCTACTGGAAGAGTAAGCATATTTCTAAATGGTGCTTTTCTGTATAGCAAAAATAAAAGCTGTTAACCTTCATTAATTGAATGTTGCTGTTCCAAAATCACCTAAGAAGCACAAATATTCAGTATCTGGCCTCCAATGAAGCCAAATACTTTGGCCAGGGATTGTCAGAACTTTTCAGAAAATGTCACTTCATAATGCAAGGCCCCCAATACATGTCAGCCTTGCCCAAACTGGTGCCCTTCAGATGTTTTGAACTATAACTCCCATCAGCCTGAGTCAGCATGGCTGTGCTGGCTGGGGCGTATAGGAGTTGTGGCCCAAAACATCTGGTGGACACCACTGTGAGCAAGGTTGCTTTACCTTGTTAGACTTTCCCCCTAGCTTCTACCTGCCAAGCTAGGTGAAGGTAAAGGGACCCCTGACGGTTAGGTCCAGTTGCAGATGACTCGGGGGTTGCGGCGTTCATCTCACTTTATTGGCCGAGGGAGCCGGTGTACAGCTTCCGGGTCATGTGGCCAGCATGACTAAGCCGCTTCTGGCGAACCAGAGCAGCGCACGGAAATAACATTTACCTTCCCACCACAGCAGTACCTATTTATCTACTTGCACTTTGACATGCTTTCGAACTACTAGGTTGGCAGGAGCTGGGACCGAGCAATGGGAGCTCACCCCATCGTGGGGATTCAAACCGCCAACCTTCTGATCGGCAAGCCCTAGGTTCTGTGGTTTAGCGCCACCTGCGTCCCTGCCAAGCTATAAAGCTGTAAAATGGGGGGCTGTAGCTTTCCAAATGTTGCTGGACTGCAGCACGCATTACCATTGGCCATACTGCCTGGGGCTTATGAGATACTAGAGTCCAACACCTGGAGGTCCACAGGTTCATCACCACTGCTGTAAGACTTTCTAATGCCTTAAGGTCTTTTTCTCATTGCTCCGTCACCCTGAGGCAGGCTTCCTCAACCTCAGACCTTCAGATGTTTTGAGACTACAATTCCCATCATCCCTAACCACTGGTCCTGCTTGCTAGGTATCATGGGAGTTGTAGGCCAAAAACATCTGGAGGGTCGAGGTTGAGGAAGCCTGCCCTGAGGAGTAACACCCACTGTTTCATGCTAGAACTTAAATTACTAGGACTTAACTTCCTGTCCTAGGTTTCAGCTCCAGCTGTTGTTGCTTGAGCAGAAGTGGGCAATTCTGAACAAATGTGGGTAGCCTGGACTTCCCAATTCAAGGTGGCAACCAACTTTTTTGAATGTTTAGGCCTGATTGACACTTCATAATCTTATACTGCACTTTTAGGATAATATAAATTAGGCTGACAAGCCAATTTGAATACAAGGTGGAAGATCATAGGAAGTACTTGGATCTGGGCCAAGTCAGAGATAATCTGCAGCTCAAAGTGAGGGACAAACACCTGTTAGTCTGGGATCTGTGCCAAGCTAATTATGATTAAATTTATGGTTAAAAAGTATAAACGTGTTATCTGAAGATCGTTTGCAATTTTGGTAGTTTGTTTCGTCAAATACCTTTTAAGAGCATTGCTAGCTTGTTTTTTAAAACAAAAAAAACAAAAAAAACGTAAAAGAAAATAAAGCTCTTCTCATCCTGGCCAGCTGCACTAAGTGTAGCTGTAAAGATTTCTCTTTTCTTGTTGAAAATAATCTGATTTTGTATTATATCTAGAACTTTCAGAATTTGTTCATTGCCATGTTTTACTATGATGAACACATAAAATTATAGTGTTTATTTCTTGTTTCATCTGAAGGGAATTCGCTGTAGTCTTGACAGTCCCATTTTGCATTTAGCCAGCCTATTTCAGCAAAGAGATACACATACGGAAGCAGGCTTCCATGAACGGATTCCTTTGATGGGAACTCCAAACAGAGACTGGTTTGTGATATATATACAACACCCAATAGATCTGCTTGCAGATGTATGTATGTATGTATGCATGCATGCATGTATTTTCACACACATCTCAAGGCAACAAAATGCAATTAAAGACACTTTAAAAGCTAAGGATGAAGGAAGGAATAATAATGTGGACCCTGGTAAAAGGAACTAGACTTTATTGACACATACATAATGGAAATCCATTAAAACTAGTGATGGCCTCAATGGCTAGGAAAACTGGCAGGGATAGCTTGAGAGTCATCATCTTGGCCCAACTCAGATAATATCCCAGCTTCACCTGATGAACTGTAACCTGTTCCCCTTGTTTTGGACAGACAAGTGTGAAACAGATTTCCAATGGAGCTACACATAGCGGAGAAGATTAACTTCTGTGCCCACCCCAACTGTGGAGTGCCTTTGAGGTCAGGTCAAAATGTGCCTTTTCACACAGGCCTTTGTGGGTAGAATATGTGATGTGGTTTAATTGCATATAAACCACCACAACCATCCCACCTCCACATGGTGAAGGACAGACTATGAATGTCATTATATAAAGTTGGTATACAGGGTAGCACCACATAGAATGCATTCAGTACCAAGCCACCCTGGTCCAGGAATAGCTGCAGTACTTGTACCAAGGCACTTCTAGGCAACTGAAGATACATGATCGTCTTATGACAAAGGTGGATCTAGATTGTACGTCTGTTGTTTCAGAAGAAGCACAACTGTCCTGTCTCCTAGACCTGATAACCATTCACATTGTTTCCATCTTGGCAAGGTTCAAACTCAGTTTCTTGGCCCTCATTCAGCCCACCAAAGCATCCAGGTGCTGGCCCAATATTATGGTATTGACACTGTAGCTTTTAAATATCACGCATTCAATTCAATGCAAGCTATATTTACAATATTTGAAGCAGGCATAGAATGGTCTTCCCTGAATATACGAAGTCCAAATTAGTGTTAGCTTGTTTTCACACTGACTCTGCAGTATCAAATTATCTGTTGTTATGCATTTTCTTAGAATGTTTGTTGTGATTTGGATTCGGAGAGTAGAATTTATGTTAATGAATACCTATCGGGAATCTGCACTGTTGCATTGTGCCATAAACAGATTTCTTTCGCATTTTCAAAACCCGTATTATTACTTGAGCTACATGAATAAGCAGACTACCTAGCACTCAGATTTCATGTTGGTTATTTGCCTACATAAATTTTAATTAGGAATCTGTGTTAGGTGTTTGTGCACCCACAGTATAAGCAAAATAAGAATTAAATATCTGTTAATGAAATTACAGTCCAATTATCTACTTTAATTAGATGAATTAGTCATTATTAGAAAAGAAGTGGAATTTTCTGTAAAGCAAAGACAAAAACCTTCACTCACGAGTATGGAAGGTTCTGAATACAGGACTGAGTTAAACAGGCTTTTGGTGAAAAATATACATAAACCTGTAGGATCACTGGTAAGCTTGCTGTGTGAGGGGGTGGAGGGGCAGTTATGCTAAAATTTGTGAAAATTTTCTCTGATCAGCCCAGGTTGATTGTCCCACAATCTGATCTAAAGATATATGAAGTCACTACTTTGCTGAGAACCACCTTAGTTTCATGTTGGAAGAAATGTAGGGTGTAAATTTAAGAAACCCAAAAATAAAATGCCAGGTGGATAGCTACATTGTTCATGTCCATCCCTTATGATGCTTGCCATCTCCATTCTCCCACTGGCAAACTTTATGTTGCAAATGAATTTTTAATGCAGTAAGATGCCATGTATACTGATTGATAAATGCTGATAATATAGCAAATCAATGTCACACACAGTGCTTTTTTCAGGGGGTACTCAAGGTTACACAATACCAGCACCTCCTTTTTTGTTGTTAAAAAGTGTGGGACTTACTGGAACAACTTGTCTTTTAGAAATGCCCAAACGTTGCAGTTCCTGGCACTGAAGCATGCAAGTCGAAAAGTGCTTTTGTGCTGAAAGCGTTTTAGCAAAGTTTTTGCCAGAGTTCAAGTTATAATTGAAAATCACTGGTCTGATCTTGCATTAAAAGGCTAACTAGCTAAAATACAGTACTCTCCTGAGTATTAGTCAGGCACCTTCCCTTCTGCAAAATAGGAAATTTCAACCACGAATGAAGCCCAGACTCAGACTGCTCTCTCTGGGAAAACTACGTACTACTAATTTCCCCACCTTCTACCACAAAGAAGTGGCAGTAGGTAATACAAGAGCACTGCATTTCTGTACAGAGCCAGATCCTCTGGAAAAAAAGCCACTCAGCACTTGATTCTAAGGACCTGAGAGACTTGGCAAAAATTGTACTCCCTCTTCACGCTTTGCTTCACTTATGTGATTGAGTGCGACACAAGATAGCTACACAACTCTTCACATGTCAGGAGAATCTGGGCATGATGGTTTACGTAAATTACAAGTGTTATGGCTCCAATATATTGCAAGGATCAGTGCATTTCTGGGAAATTCACATGGCTTAGTCTTTTGTGTGTGCCTCTGTGTGTGTGTGCTTTCACTGCTGATATTTTCCCAGATACTGATATATTGAAACTTTTGGCTCAGACTTATCTCCTTTTAATATGATCTTTCTGATAACTTCTCTTCTATTTTATAGCTATTATACGCTACAAGACTAGCTGCTCTGAACTTCGTAATTTTTATCCTATATCATCCTTTGTAGTCTCTTTAGATTCCAACCCCCCGTTTATCCAATTTACTGCCAGATACCCTCTCTGTACACTTTTAAAAGGAAGCACCATAAAGTATGGCACAGAATAAAATCATATTCACCCTTCATTCCTGTAGATAAAAATAGTTGCAACAACACATAGCAGACCCTGCAAATGTATCCCCAGTAGCTTGTGATAAATCACATTATAGACTGATTAGAAGTCTAATAGGATCAAATGGTTAGAATTGCTCCTTTTGTCTTGCAGCCTTCAGCTTGTCAGTTTCCCACCATGGTAAAAACCCAGTGTTTCAATACATGCCCTGAAGACCAGACTCACTAAAAGGCTGAAAAACATAGCAACATTACTTGGTAAGAACTGATAAATGATTGCTTGAGCCATAGTAAAATATTTTGCATGCAATGCAAACATGCATCCTTCTTTTTCCTATACAGTGGTACCTCGGGTTACATACACTTCAGGTTACATACGCTTCAGGTTACAGACTCCGCTAACCCAGAAATAGTACCTCGGGTTAAGAACTTTGCTTCAGGATGAGAACAGAAATCGTGCTCCGGCGGTGCGGCAGCAGCAGGAGGCCTCATTAGCTAAAGTGGTGCTTCAGGTTAAGAACAGTTTCAGATTAAGAACAGACCTCCAGAACGAATTAAGTACTTAACCCAAGGTACCACTGTAAATAGACGTGAGGAAGAAAACAGGGCTAATGAGCTCCTTTGCATTATTTTGTGATGAGGAAAAATGAGGAGGAAATCACTTACTGCTGAATAGTTCTGTAGAGAACTACTCGCACAGGTGTGCATGGGAATGTTGTCATGTTTTTAAATTCAACCAGTGGCATGTTTAGGTAGTATATATTTAATAAAGCCAGGATGGGAACCTGTGGCCTTCCAGATGTTCCAGATTCCTAATTATTGGCCATGGTGGCTGATGGAAGTTGGAGTCCAACAGCAGGTGGAGGACCACAGATCCCTCTCCATTTTATCAAAGTTTTATAAAGGCATTAGAAACATCTATAAGACAAGTGAGAAGCTTAAATTTGTGCCTGAGGAGTTCAAAACCAGGTCTAGCTCAAAATGAGGACTAATCCCATTGCGTGGCAAGTTCCCTCCCCCAATGAAATGAAGACACAGGACACGTTAGTTAAGGTTAATGGGCGTAAATGGCCACAACTTTATTGATTACAGAATTGAAGGTATTGGCCTTAGGCATTGGTCCCTATCACTACCCGGCATGGGAACCGGGAAGGGTTGAACACAAACCGTGGGTGTCCTGCTGAAGTACGCCAGCTAGGACCCCCACGGGTGTCACCGCTCGTGGGCGTGCCGGCGGCCCTCACCTTACTAGGTCTCGGACAAGGCAAACGCCCCCGGAGTCCTCTACCGGACTACCCTTTTCTCGGGGGAAGGTGATGGCGTGTCCTTCCCCCCCATCCATTTGCATAACAATAGACCCCTGCCAATGCCTAACCGCCAAAACCGCGAAAGTTGTGACGATTTGCTACGAGGTAGGCGAAAAAACCAAAAGGCTGAAAAGTTGCCAACTTGGAAAAATTCCTACCAGGCCCCTTGCGGCGACCAACCGAAGTCCATAGCAAGGTCAAGACTGCCTAACCTAAGGGTGGGTGGGCTGGGAAAACTTCTCTGCTGCCGAGGAGTGAAGAGGGAGATCCCGGGGCGTGCCTGGCCTTAAATAGCCCAGGCCACGCCTCCCCGGCCCGCCGATTGGCGGACAGGGGAAGGCGGAGAGGCACGCCCCCGGGGATTCCCTGGCTCTCGCGGGGCTAAACTCCAGCCCCGCGCTTGTGGGAGGGGCCAGCCCGCAACACCCTCTCCTCCCGAGGCTCGGAAATGGCTTTATAGAAAGTCATTTCTTTTTGTTCTTCCTCCTCCACAAGCCAAAAATGTTGACATTCAAGAAGGACAAGAGGAGGGGACTCTACTGAACCTTCTCCCTTTCTTCCTCAAAGGCAAGGAGATTGGGGAGACAGCATCCATTTGTGTTTTTATGTTTTGCTTGATAACATTACAGGGGGGGGGAGGAGTTTTTCCCTCCAACTATGCTCAAGGTGACCCATGGGAAGTTTGATCATCTCTAAAAAAAGAAACACTACAGAAGTACAAAACCACTTTGAGGTTTTCTGTACAATCAAGTGGTATATAAACTCTATAAAATAAATAAATAAACAAAAGAGAGGCGAACACTTTGGTTTGATTTGCGTACAAAGACCCATACAGCAACTATTTATAAATCACACCCTCTTAAAATACTTATCAGCAGTAATAAAATGATTTCTGGAAATTTAGCAGTTTAAATAACCATCATAGGGTTTATCTCAGAGAACTAAATCCTGATTGCTAATTTCAAGTTATCTAATTTTGAATTTACAAACCTTCCTGAGGTTTGAAAACTATTTCCAATTTCCAGGTTGAACAATGATGGATGGCTTAATTAATTGTATTTCAAATTTATTTAATTTTCTGCTTTGCAGAAGTCTCTCAGATGAAGGGATCTTGGGGAACGATTGTGGCTCACTTGCCAATAGTGCAGACAAGATATAATCTCTCTCTCTCTCTCTCTCTCTCTCTCTCTCTCTCTCTCTCTCTCTGTGTGTGTGTGTGTCCATCAGTGTTTCATTAGCACTGAAATGCTCTAGAATAGGGACATTGGACTACAACAATGCCCATCATACATAACCATTGCCCATACTGGCCTAGGGGCTGATGGGAGTTGGAGTCAAACATAACCTGGAGAGCCATGGGTTTCCATTCCTTTCTCTATGGTGTATAACAGCAACAAAGCAACTCTCAACTTTTTTTAATAGACATAATCCATGCAATATCTTCAGGGACACGGGTGGCACTGTGGGTTAAACCACAGAGCCTAGGGCTTGCCGATCAGAAGGTCGACGGTTCGAATCCCTGCGACGGGGTGAGCTCCCGTTGCTCGGTCCCTGCTCCTGCCAACCTAGCAGTTCGAAAGCATGTCGAAGTGCATGTAGATAAATAGGTACCGCTCTGGCAGGAAAGTAAAGGGCATTTCCGTGCACTGCTCTGGTTCGCCAGAAGCGGCTTAGTCATGCTGGCCACGTCCCTCAGCCAATAAAGCTAGATGAGCGCCGCAACCCCAGAGTCGGTCACGACTGGACCTAATGATCAGGGGTCCCTTTACCTTATGCAATATTTTCACCTATGGGTTCTAACTTTTTGCTCTGCAAGTGGAAGGAATTACACACAGAAGGAGCTAAAGAAATTTTACTTACCATTCAAGGAACACTGCTACTAAAGCTATCAGCACCCAATAACAGTGCCATGTCTAATCAGAAGTAAGCCCCAATGAGTAAAATGGGATTTCCAGGCAGGTGTGATTAGAGTTGCAGCCTCAGAGAAAGTTGGGGTGATGTTGGAGATTGTTGCTGGGACAATGAATCATCTTAACTCTCTGACCAGTCCTCTGGCAACTCTCAGTCCTCTGGCCAATGATTGAGGCCCTTCCCCCTTCTGTAGCTGTAGGGCAACTTGACAATATGGCTGCAGAGGAAGGCCACACAAATTTACATGTATCTGGTTTTGACTGCCGTCCTAGAGACATCTGAGAAGAAGGCCATCTTTAAGAAATGGCTAGAGATAACCTATTTCCATAGTATAAGAAATGAATATAGAAAGCACTAGTTGCCTCAGTGGAAAGCAGAAGTTGTCAGAATCCACAAGGGTTGTACACACCTGGGTTTGAGCACTGACAGAAGCATACCTTTCCCATTGAACTACCATCTATCAAGACTAACTGGGGAACTACAACCGCTGGCACTTCTATCCACAATATGACCAGTATGGCTTTATTTTTTTATATATGGGCTGTGTGCAACTGATTCTTTACCTGGAGTATATGCAGCTAAAGCTGCAGATTCAGCTGCAGACCATATTGCTTATTTTTAAGAGCCTGGTTTTCTTTGCTGAGCTCCAGCCTCTGTGACTTATGTCAATGGAACAGAAGCTTTGCTGTGGTGCGAAACGGATTCCCTCCAGAGTATCATATTTGGTTTGTTCTCAAGTGCTTCGAGGCCCTTTAAATTTTCCCTGTGCTTTTAATGGTATTCACTGTTGGATTCACCTTTAGTACTATAGCTCCTTTAAAAAACAATAAGTGGATTTTTAAGTGATTTCATTTTGGTGCATTGTATTATGTCAGCTTCTTGAGCATCAGTTGCATTTTGCTGTATTACTGTGTTCAGAAAACTCATCTGGTTGGAAGAGTATATTGGTGTCATTGTTCAGTATTTAATGGCAGCCAGAGGCTTCGAAAACCCAATCAGATGCCTGCTGAAGTTATGCCAGTTACATAACACTGTGTTCTTTCTCAGTGAACTTGTCTGAGCAATGTGCCTTAGGACCTGGCTTGCCACGCCACTGTTATAACTCCTATACAGATTTTCTTTCTGTTCATCATACACAGCCTGTCCATCATTGTTCCACCTACCAGCTATTGTTGTTTTGTTGTAAATTTAATTTGCATACCACCCTTCGTCCGTAGATCTCTGGGCGGGTCACAGCATAAAAATATGAGGTAAAAAACACAAAATACATAATAAAAACAAGAACACGCTGCAGTGGTTGAAACTTTGATAAAGGAAATTTTTGTCTCATTTTAATAAATAATAATGATAGTTGTCTTCGGTCCTTGACTTTAAAAGTTTAAGTTTTTGAGGAACAGAAAATACAGAACCTGATTTCAGACCTGGATCTTACACTGTTTTTAAATTGGTTGATAGATTACAGTCGGTAGCAACACTTTCTACTGCATGTTGAAGTTTTCATTTATTTATTGCAGGACATCCACAAAATGAAGAGACAGATATGTATTACCTTGCACCCAGGTGTCTTTGAAAGGTCTCGGGTTTTGAAGAAATACTGTAAATATATCCCTCAAAACTGTAACATCTGGACATTGTCAGATACGTGCTAATAAAAGGGAGGGAAGCTTAAACAGCTTTTGCTTGTACAAAATGCTTGAAGTCAGTCAGAAAGCCATTATTATGACCTTGTGCTGACCACATACTATGAAGTGTTACATGAGCAGGGACAGGGAAGTTGCTTAATGGAAGTTATATAGTAGTTAGATGTATCCTTGTCACACTTCATCTAAACTGATACATTGCAATGGTCCACACTGCTCAGACCTGGCAATTACTGTCCAATTCCAATCTATTCCACACTGCCACTATAATGAAAAATAATTAGGAGCCTGAAAATGAGTTTTCACATGAAATGGTTTCAGTGCTTGGACACAATTGCCTTTGGCAGATGGCTTTGGGTTTGCTTTAATATAATAAAGACAGTTAATCATCTCTAAAGAGTGCACAGAATGAATAAACCTTTAACACTACTTTGTCCACTGAAATCCTTCTATTGATCAAATATATCGTGGTGATGAAGTCACAGTTCTCCAGTCAAGTGTTTTGCAAAATGCCTACCAAAGCTCCCAAGCATGCACTGGCATGTACAGAGGAATTAATAATCCAGAATCAACAGACTTTCATACCAAATCAAAGCTGTGTTTTGTGTTTTGCTTTTTTAAAAAAAATATTTTCTATGACGTAGCAATAATAAATACGAAGGCTCTGAGAAATGAAATGTGATCCTACAAGGAAAGATCTTGGGACATGAACCAAGACAAGCAAATGGACCCTTTCGGTGACTAGTTGTAACTGCTGAAGATAACCCGGTCACTAGACAGCAGAAATGCTATTAATTAAGGTTCCAGTCCTGTGAACAATTTTGCTCATGCCATTTCTGTTGCCATCAATGATACTTACCTCATTATAACAATGCTCAAGACTGCAGACTACTTTGTTAGGGGAAACTGAGATAAGTCTCAAGTTTCAAATAACTTGGTTTTTTTCTTTTTAATGATTACAGAATTGATTCAGACCTGACATTTTCACATAGGCAGCGGCTTTCCAAAGCACTGGTTCTTAAACTGTGATTTGGGAACCTTCAGTCATCTCTGATACAATTTTAGATGTTCTCTGTTAGCATGAGGAAAATAACAGGTTATGAGTGTGGGGTCTTTCCATGTACCTCAGGATTCCTTATGGAAGAGGCTTATGTGGCCACAGCTCTATATGAATATGTACATTTCACATTGGTGCTGAACATATGGGTGCCATGTGGGCCTAGTGAGCACATGAACTTCAGAGGAAGACCAGCATGCATGGGCCTTTCCTCCCATCCCCAGTTAATGGGCGAGTTGGTGAACATCACCATCGGACTAACATTGACTACATTTAATAGTTCCTTCTCTGTGAAACCAAATGACTTCCCAGCTAGTACATGTTGTTCACTTTAAATTGTTTTATGTCTGGACCTTTTTCATTAATTCAAAAGAAATTATCAAATCAATTTCTGAAAGAGAGCTTCAGGTTGACACTGTATTAATAAAGCTACTGGGCTGAGAAATCTTTTTTTATATACAAACTTTTTTTAAAAAGAAATTTTCTAAATGGTTTAAAGTTTGCATCCATCTGTAGTAGATCTCTTGCTTCTGTCTCAGAATCGTTGAAATGTAGACATTCTGTTTTACAGCTGTTCTCCTTTTCAGCTAATGGGGTTCATATGTCTAGTGCCTTCACCCTTTCACTTCATTGAGACTAGCTGTAGAGGTTTTGCCCCACCCCACCCCTGCATCTTGATTTGATATTGCTGATTGGAGTGCTGGCTTGTAAACCACCACCGTTATGACTGGAACTCTTTATCTAAATCATTGGGTGGGTTTGAAACCCCCATAAATATCTATTTAATTTAGGTTTTCGGTGATTTATTGATTCATTCTGCCTTTATCTTCTCTGATTCACTTGTATGTCAAATAATTGCAAGAACTCTGATTCTTTCCCTTACATATATAGAAAGTTTTAGGCTAGTGAAGAGATTATCTACATATAAAAGACAATTATATTCTGGTTTTTCAAACAGCTGTGTATTGAGAACCGCTCTTAGAAACTGAAACTGAAACATACTGTTCTCTGTTAATTTGATGCAATTCTATTGAACTTCTCCAGAGTTGCTTTTGATTTTATATAAGTGAAAGATAACATTTTCATGATGTTGTCCTAGAGCATAGCCAGTAGGCTGAACAAATGTAGATTGAATCTTTCAATCAAAGAGTGCCTCTTCCCATTTTAGAGCAAATTTGTGTCATGAGTGATGCCAGCAAAGGGCTTTCAAAGTCACACACAGAAACAAAATGCGGCAGCACCTCTGTCACATATGCAGAGTGAATGAAGCAGCTGGAACTGTGACAAGGTTCAGATGCTATGCTAAATCATAGTTTGTTGTAAACCAGACTTTCAAGGAAACCATGTTTTGTTACAAGGTGCTGTTTCTCTCCAAGAGATAAAATATGTGAGCATTTGTTTCTTTTGTCTCTTGAGGAGAAAAGTTGTTGGAGAAGAAGAATCAAACAACCTTTTTTCTACCCTTCTCCTTTGCCAGTCCTCTACTTAATCCAAAACCACCAACATTTTTCTCAGATAAAATTAAGTTTTCAGAAAAAGGAATTGTGGAACTGTTCTCTTGTGTGTTTCCCACTTCACAAGTAGTAAGAAGATAATAGTTTTGTTTTCCACTAGGGTTTAATTTCCTCTGGATGAGAAAGCATGTGAGACTTATAGTGTCTTTCTCATATATTCTTCATCTAAAAATATACAAGCAGAGCATTAATGCAGAAATGCAGTTCAACCAAGCAGCAGATCCACTACCTGAACTCTAAGAGAGATATACCCTGCATTGTCAAGGTGCTTTCACTCTTCAGCTAACTCTCAGCTTTCTCTGCTTCTGTCTCTGTCTCACTTGGCTACACATACACCAGCCACCTGACCTTAGATGTGGGACATGGGGTGTGTCATCTTCCTTGAGTTCTGATAGGTCTTCTTTCCCATTCAAACAGAGAGAATGTCAAACATTAGCTCTCATTAAATGAACATCAACCATCCATGCTCTATTAACAAGCAGTATGCCTGACAAAGGGATAGCTAGCCAGCTCCAGTGACAATATGTCCTGAGGGACTACTGAAGGCAGCAACAGAAGGTAGGGGAGAATTTTCTCCAAAGTGACATTACAGATTGTGACCTGTACACAGCAGTGACCAGAGGAGGAACGGCTGCTGGGAGGAGCACAGAGGGGGGAAATGCCATAGTGCATCTGCAGCAGCACAACCAGACACCTTAATCTGCCCCAGCTGCAACAAAACATGTCTCTCCTATATCTGTCTCCACAGCCACAGCAGACAATATAACTCTCCAGCAGCTTGACTTCACCCCTAAGAGCACACACTTCCATTGTCTCCTGAGACAGACAGATGACAGCAACAGTGGGACTAAGGATGGGGGGGGGGAGAGAGATTCAATTCAGTTCACATTTTAAGGCAAATTTACCAAAACTGCCATTTCTGAAACAATACACAAAATGAAACACAGCCATCCCTTAAATTTGCACTTCACTGAATTTTGCCATGCAGTTCTCCATCCAAATAATGTGTTCAGAAATGCATATTCTAGGTTAAAGTCTGCATTCAAATGCACACATTCATGAAAGTAGCATATAAAACCATGTTGTATTAGGGGAAATTGCTTTGGGAAAAATGTATATATTCAGAGAGATTCACGCAAAAAATGCTCATGAATTTTCATGCAGATTCTTTTTGTGTGTGTGAAAAAAAATCAGACATATGGGAAATATGGTGAACTTAAATATTGAATTTGGGGTTGTAAAAATGAGAAACAAATTGGCAGATTCACCCGTTCCTACTTTGGACACAGGCACCCATACCCATCTCCCTTTGCATAGTTTGTTTACTGAAGCCATTGTAGGCTTTTATTTGAGAGAAGCATATATTTCGAATGCTTATGGTGACAAAGTCAGGTTTCCACCTTTTAGCTATTACTTACATCCCACTGGAACAGTATGACTAGTGAGGGTCAATTTTATCTCTCTTTGGTCCTGCAAACATTTAAAATGTATAGATGTTTCATTTAACAGCCATGTTAAGCTTTAACCCATGGGTGGGAAATAGGATTCAGCCAGTTGGCTCCCCCACACCCAGCAGGCCTCTTTGACATCCTAGTTTATCAAGAGTGTGAGAATTCCTTCCCTCCAATTCACTTAACTGACTTATGCAAGCAAGATGTAATGACAAGGAAAGGAAGGAAGATTTTTCTCACCCCTAGAGCTTCTACATACACTGTAGTTGCACAACTTTATAGATACAGATACAGTAATGAATGCTTACTTTTTATCCTCCAGTGTGATTTGCAAAAATCATCTGCTCTATCTTTACTGTTTATTTGCAGTAGGGGTGTCACACACATTATGGGCTAGATGGCACCACATTTAAATTTGTCCATTTCAGCATTACACTCCCCATCAAATAGCTTCACCTCATCTCAGATTCATCAAAGGATCGGTATGTCGGAGCGGAACTGGAAAGGGGGGGATTTTTCTTTTTTTTATCTTATGTGAGTACCTAATAACCCCCCCCCCAAGAAAGAATCGTTGCAATTACTGATTACAAGCAGGATAATTAAGAACTGTGTGGAAATAAATTACTAATCAAAGACATGGCTTGTGGAACATCGGGAAAGGAATGGAAGCTCTTTGTGACGCAGTTAAAAAGAGATTTGTTACGGCAGGCCTGGCCACAGGACGATTGAGGGGGAGGAGGACCGTGGTTTGTTATTATATCGGACAGTGAGCTTGACCTGGCAGGGCCCCCTGAGAAAATTGAGGAGAGACTGGCAGGCCTGTGGAAATTAACGGACAGACTTTGGGAATGTTTTGTACGGAGGTACGGAAATGGCGTCTGTCTATTTTGATATGGCTCTTGGAGGAGTGTAAAATCCACACAGGATATAACAACATTTGTTTTCAACCCGCTTGTGGAGACTACCAGAGATCACAAAGAAAGGAATATATGATAACAACAAGAAGATGAGGAAAATAACAAAAGAGAAGATTGAACAGAACTGTGAATACTATTTTGACAGAACTGTGTACATCAAAGCAGCAGCAAGAGAGATGTTTGGATCCCTTTCTGAGCTCAAAGTATGGCTACCCCCAACAAAATTTAAAAATTTGGCTGTGTAATTTGGAATTAATGTGATTTGGAATTAATGTGATTTGATTGGCCTGTTCATAAAAATTATTTGGAAGGAAAAAAAGCTTCACCTCATCTCATGCCCAATTCCATTCACAACTCCTTTCCCATGTCCCAGAGCTTATTTCTGTGTTAGCAGAAGCAAAGGTTGACCAGGCTCATTGGTAAAACACTTCTTTTGTTGTACAGTATTATCAATAACTTGTATGCCATGCCACAGGGGTGTCACATTAGGTCCTGATATGGTTACTGACCGTTCTGCTTGATAGCCCTAATTTGCAGCCATATATCACAGTGTGTTATTCACAAGACTTCTTTCACCCTGCGATATGAATAAGCATTGACTCATATTTAGATGTTCTAATCCCCCATGGGGGGGGCACTGACAAAATATGCTAGTCCCATATCTCTACCACCATCCTCAATGCCCTCCATAAATTGGAGGTTTCTTGTGTGATTTAGATGGCTGGAAGGTTGGGTACTAAATGTTCTAGGGAGCCTACGTTTCAGAAGTTATTCCTCCAAATTATAGAAAGGGCAGGGGATGAGGGACAGAGGGCTGACACACTTGTCTTCACCCTCATGGTGTGAGGTGTTAGAATGACTGAAGAGATTACAAGTCTCTTTTTTTGATTATGTCTAAAAGATACAATTTTCAAAAGGCTGCTTGAAGTTGTGGGGGTTGTGGTTTTTGGGTTGTTGTTTTTTTGAAAATTTAGGATTTGGTTTTCTTTGCAGTGTAAGCAAAATATTACGGTCAAATGCCATGACTGCTTTCATGGTCATTTTGCCCTTGAAATCTATGAATTTGGGATTACGTGACATTTCCAACAAAGCACAGTAGCACTTTGTTGGTTTTGTTAGAACTGCCTTTTTTCACACCGTTACAAAATGTATTGTGAGAAAGCCAGAGGAAAAATAACTCTGGCAAGAAATATTAGCAAGGCTCCTTGTTCATGTCAATCTATTCATAGCCTCCTTTCTTTAAAATGTAATACACAGCTATTTTCAATTTTTTAAAAACTGAATAATAAACTCATCAAACCTTAACTACACTCACTGCTTTCAGGCAAGTTAGATTTTCCAGTGAGAATTTCCCTTCTGTGACTGAGAGACAGGTCTGACCTTTAAGGAAGGAAAAATTTGCTTGCCTGTCTAGTTTACCAGCAATAATAGATGTTTTAGAATACTGACAAATGATAGGGAAAGTGATATTGACTGTTCTATAATAAACACATAATGGTGAGGCCTTCCTTCCTAGAGCTTAGCATGTGGAAAGTGGAAATACACGTGAGCTTCCCTTTTGGCAATTGTGCACAAGGGTGGGAGGGGAGAAGAAGAGAAGAAAAACAGAAGATAAGGCCCTGACCATTGTCAGAAAGCCCCTACTGTAACAAAATGATAACAAATACAGTAATATTCCCATTCACTTTGAATTAAGGAGCTTTCCTTGGAAAGATCCCACAGCTGATGCTGCTCACAGCCAGGCGCTGCTCTTCCGTTGCATTGTGTGCAAATGCCAGCTTTCAGATTTCCTAATGACTGCCTAAAACAGCTTCAAGTAGATATTACAAAGCACTGGGGACTGAGGGACTGCATAGCACAGCTAGGGAGCCAACAAACAGTCACTCCAAGTCACTCTCTGTAAATGGCCCTGCAGGTAGGAACAGAACCACGGAAATATAGTGCCACCAATTCCCACTCCACAGAGCTGGCCCACGAGGACACTATGGCTCATTGCATCAAAAACTGCTGTTTAACATTTAATAAATATTAATAAAATAAAAGCTTCTGTGTGATCAAATAGCATCAACATGTCACAACCCCCCCCCTTTTTTTATAAATGCCATTATTCAGGGCAACCAAGGCTGACTCAGTCCCAAATCCAGGCCTGAAGCCAGACTGAAATGGGTCACAACAATGTATTTTGTTGCATCCCCACTACTTATTCATCTACCTTGCTCAAGAAAAGGGTATTGGTGACTGGCTGGTAATTGTCCAACACACATTGTTGTCTTCTTTAGGAGTGGTCTTTTAGAGCCACTTGTGGTAGCATCCACTTTTTTGCTAACCCTCCTGCTCACACAACTGCTCAGAGCTGCTTCTAAGTGTTAGGAGACCCTCTAGAGCAGCCTTTCTCAACCTGTGGGTCCCCAGATGTTGTTGAACTACAACTCCCATCACCCCTAGCTAGCAAGGCCAGAGTTCAGGGATGATGGGAGTTGTAGTCCAACAACATCTGGGGACCCACAGGTTGACAAAGGCTGCTCTAGAGAGACCCGCCCCCAGAGAGCTGTAACAGGTAGCAAGAATCAGCAAAAATTGAGCACCCCTGCTTTACATCAGCAGATGACAACTGGATACAGCCCAGTGTGAAATTCCTTTCTTTGCAATTTATAGAAATAGGTTTAGAAAAGTAGTACTGGAAAAATAACATACTTTATACAAAAATGTTCCTCCAGTGTCTACAGTTGCATTCACAATGTAACATGTGAGCTGGAAGCAGACAACTCTCAAGTTGAAACTATGTGGTACCTCTAGAGTTGCCCCACCAAAGGACATGTTTGCTGGTGTGCTTTTGGATGATCTCTCTTCCTTCACTGGGCCATAAATAATATGTCAGCTTTGTCAAGAATGCTGATGAAGATAGTTTTTGAATAAGTATCTGTCCTCCAAGTGTACCCTGCTCTGTTCTATGGCATTCTTTCCAAGCAGAATCGCTTTCCAATCTCTGGTGCTAATTGGAGCAAGTCCCATTGTATTCAATGGGAATTACCTCTGAGTAAGCATGCATTGGATTGAATAATTAATCTCTTAATTTTTCTCTCTCTCCAATGGGATGCACCTTTGGCTCTGCTTTCAATTAAAGCATATTTGGGGTGTTACAAGACATTCTAATATATTTATTTAAAAAGAAACTCAAACTTTTTTATGGCCACATCCCCAAAATATAGCTGAAATAAACAGCTAATTTCAGGGGGGCTGCAAATTCTGAGAAATGGTCCTTGCCAATTTAGTGCAGCTTTGTCATGGTTCAGTGTTTTGGTTTGTTCATCTATTTTTGTTTGTTTTATGTTTCCGCTTTGGCAACTTACAGACAACTCAGTTTTGCTCATGAATAGAAATTTTGTTCTCTTTATTTTAAATTGCCAACTATGAGATCTTCTCTCAGCAGTTTAGTCACTGAGTGAAGAGATGATCAGTCAAGTACACAGAAAAAATAATGGTGAAGATAACGCAACAAAAGAAACACAAACAATTTCACAACAGCTTTAAGTCTTCTTTAACAAGCTGTTTGGCTTCTGCAACAGCAAACCACCCTCATGGGGGCAGCGAGCATGATTGCTTCTCTTCATTGCCATTATTTTAGTTTCCCTGGAATATACCATGAGTGCAAAGCTTGCCAATGGTGTTTTCAGGTTACTGTTAGTTTGACTCCCCCCCCCCATTTTCTCATTCTACAACAACCTATTGAACTATGAAATTCTCTCATTGCTGCATATGGTAGGCAGAAGACATGAGTACCTTAGCCATGTTTTTAAATATACAGTTCCTGCTATTTGCCTACTCGCCACACAAAAATTCTTACCCGAACAGAAATACCCCAACCTCACTACTTGAATGACTGATTTAGATATCAGAAGAATCTGAATTTGCCCGCTACCTTACTTGTTTGTGCTTAGCTGGTTGGCAGCAGCCATTTTAGGAAGAAACCATGGTGGGAGGGTGAGGAGATATCGTAGGTTAGATATGTCTCCAAAGAAAAGAATGGAAATTCTTATGTAACCCTTTACTTAATGCCTTCCTTTGTAATGTTTTATTTATTTTGAAATCTTTAAGATAATCTTAGTTTTCTATCAATTATGTTGCTTGAATGTATACTTTATATTTGACTTTCTTCAATAATGTTTTAGTCTGGATTGTTTTTATTTGATGTTTTAATGTAGGTTGTAAACTGCTTTGAGTTCTTTTCTTGAAAATTTAAAGCAGTATAAAGATGAAATGAATAATAATAATAATGAATGATTTCCTGTGAACACATTGTGTTCTGTAAGCAGGACCTGTGTGTATAGCTTTATCAGCATGGAAGCAATGCTAATCGGTTCTGCACCTATCTGAATATACTGCTGCCTGTATTAACAATAAACGCAGCACTACCATCATGTTTTATGCAGTGCCCTCTTGTGGGCTGTCTCCTACATCAATCCATCTTCCCAGTTCCATGGGCTTTCAGGTGAAGGTAGGGTAACTCCAATGGACCTGCCATTTAATCTCCTATAATATCCCTGATGTAGAAGTCAGAGTAGGGAACTAGACAATTTATCACACCTGCCCCAAGATGGTCACGCACCTGTTAATCTCCTGAGGTCACAATGGCATCAAGTGGCCCGTTTCCCTTTGCTTGAGCTGTTTGAAACTAGAATGATTGTCAGTGCTTGTGATGCCCTGTGCTTTTGCAAGTGCATGTGATCGTGGTAGAGTTAATCCATCGTGGTAGAGTTTTACAAACTTTTCAGCAGTGTGAAAAACTGCCTGGTTGCATGTGGTTTTTCAGCCCATGTTTCTTAAAAAATTGTTCATTTATTCATTTATGTTGCTTTCACGCCCTCAGTGTTAGCATCATGTATCCAATTTGTTTTGACTATGTAGCATTATGATGTCATCCTTGAATGGCATGATCCCTGATTGGATAGTTTCAAAATGCTTTCAGAACAAATAAAGTAACTTCCAGCAATCCCATGAAGTGGTCCAAAGGCTATTTTTTAAAGAATTTTTAAGAATATATTTTTAATAGATCCTTTTAAAAAACAGATTGGAGCTTCTTCAAAGTATAGCAGCTGACATATAAGCTGAAACTGGGCTAAAATGCCCCTGTGAGGGCTGATATATGATGACCAGCTGTTCCTCACCAGGGTATTATATGATGGGATGGGGGAGGGGTGGCTGCACCATGAAATATGCTGGATGCAGAGTCACACAGTGTTGAGAGCAGGCCAGTGGTTTTCTCCCTCAGATGTGGAACCCCTTCATGAGGCATGCTGAAGAGTTTCACCAAAGCCCAAGTCGATGTAGGGAGCAAATCAGCTCACGAAAGTCAGTTCAAGGATCAGAGAAAATCAGTTCAAGGATCTAGATCATAGCCTATATTAATGTGAATATTTTAATATTTTTGAGGCTGCGATGCAAAGCAAAAATTAATTTAGCAATAATTTCTATTCTAATCAGTGGAACTTCCTTCCATGTAATTGGGTTTGGAATTACAGTGCACTTGTAGTTTCTATTTTTAAGTGAGCGTAAATCACCCTGAAGCTATTTACAAATTCCTTGGAAACAGTAAACAATATGGTCCATTTTGAGGGGATATTAGAAATCTCAGAAGTTCAGAAATAAAAGGTGACCAACAAGTTTCTGGCACTTGAAGAATATTGTCATGCTTTAATAGAGCTGTATTTTGTACTGTATGTTGGCAAAACTCCCCTATGGTGGAAGTCGCTTAGTTCTGAAGGATTAACATAATTTGTTTGGTCTTTTATGACAATAGGTTTGCACTGCATTGTTTAATGGAGTTTGAGGAAGACAGAGTGAATTCCACGGACAGTTTATACAGGGCAGGCGAAATCAATGTGGATTTCCAAAAAGGAAGTCAGGCGTACATAACTTGATTAACTTCAGAGTCAGGGACAATGGCAGAGGGCAGGTTGACACATTAGACATAAACTGTTTGGAACCCAAGAAGCCTTTTGATCAGCATAGCATAAAAGACGTTTTGAGTGTGGCGGGCCTTGGTGGATGGCCTAGCTTTTGTCACAGTATTAGAATCTGAAAGATGTTTGACAAGATGTTTAGATCTCCAGATTAATTTTTTTTTAAAAAATAGGAGGGCCAATCCCATATAAAAGAGAAGAATTATTGAAATGGAAGGAACTGCTCTTTAATGTACGAAAACAAGACTCTCAAGTAATGAGGAAAGCGGCGGAATGGGGGGAAACTGCTCAGGGATTATGCCTTAAATGGCCACAAAGCTCCAAAACACTGATTAGAAAGATAGTATCAAATGTCTGGCAAAGATGTAGGAGAATAAAAGGAGACTGTTTAAACAACTCAAGGAGTTATAGAGTAACTAAATATCATCCCTCTATTCATTGCTAATAAATTATCTGGAAAGTTCCAACTTTTTCCCATTCACACATCCAGCTCAATTTTACCATCGAAGGAACAGCTAGTTCAAGGTTCTCTCAGCTGCGATAACAGACAGCTGAAATAAAAACTTTCCAAGCTTTAATAGTCAAAGGGCATATCAGTGCAAGATGGATAAACCAATTTAGGTAAAATAATAGGGTGGCTAATGTTTTAACACAATGCTTTTGCAGAGTATATCAACCTATTCTCATAGTGAGGCTGTTAGCCTGACATAACACATACAAAGATGTTCCTGTTTTATTTTAGCAGCTACAGTCAACTCTAAGCGGTGTTTTTAATATGTCGTTGATTGTTGATATTGTGAGAACAGAAATGTGGATAACCAGTTTGCTTTTATTAAGTGTTTGGTGGAGGTTCTGTAATCCATTCATTCGTTCAACTCTCTCTCATCTTCCTCTTTGCATCTCTCTTTCAACTTTAGTATTGTATTGTAACATGGGAATAGTAATTTTAAGTTTCCTCCTGCTCTAGTTGGAAAAGTTTGGTGCAAATGTTGGCTTCTTTGTCTACCTTCAATGCAGAGGCACCTCCACATCATAATGGCCATGCAGAGTCCTCTGAACTGACCCAAAGTGTCAGCTAGCATCCTATGGCTTAGTCTGTTGGTCTGTATCTGTTGTTGTTTTTTAACTCCCTTAGAATTTCCCCTCCCTAAAATCCTTGTACAGTGGTACCTTGGGTTACAGACGCTTCAGGTTACAGATGCTTCAGGTTACATACTCCACTAACCCAGAAATATTACCTCGGGTTAAGAACTTTACTTCAGGATGAGAACAGCAGGAGGCCCCATTAGCTAAAGTGGTACCTCAGGTTAAGAACAGTTTCAGGTTAAGAACGGACCTGCAAAACGAATTAAGTTCTTAACCCAAGAAAGCACTGGGGTTCCTCAAACCTGCCCTTAATTCAGTTTCGGCATGGGCTGGTTGCATTTTGGGGATAGATTGGAATCTTTTTTGCCTAACACCTCATGGCCTTGCTAGCTTCTGCCTCCCCCCCCCCCCCACTTTCTCTCTACTGGTTTTGTGGAGGGTGTTCTTAGCGAGTGGTTGCTTTCATACAGATGAATTGACCACATTGGCAGGTAGGTGCAGGATGTTATCAGGTAGTTAAGGTTCAGTATTGAGCCTTAGACACCTTTAATGGTGGAGGGTGCTGTCATCAGACATGATATCCCCTGGAATGGAAAGGAGTATCTTTGAAGCCAACCTGTGACACTTGCTCAGAGTTGTGGGGCCCGAGAAGAGGGAGAAGCAGGAAAGCCTCTCTATTCAGCTGCAACGTGGGGCTTAAGGGAAGGGATAGGTGAAACACTGCTTCTTACTCTTGGTGAGGTTTGGTCACCTGGTTCCTTACATGCAAGTAGTATCTCATACCTTCATTCCCTTCAACAAATCCATGGTGTTAAATTAATGGTTCCTTGTTTTCCTATGTGGTTGTAGAACAGCTTTGATTCCTAATGCACCTAATCTTTATGAATTGGGGAAAAAATTGTATTCCCAGCCAGATAATTATAACCTTTAGAGATACCACTTTTCAAAATATACTGATTGTAATACATAATGTATTGTAAACATTTTTATTGCATTTTTACAGGCTTAGCTGTACATCAAATTAGGTTTACAGGATACATAATATAAAAGCTGAAACAATTGTACAAGAAATGTTAAAAAAAAATGTGATGGGTGTTTTTATCAAACCTCAGGGTATACAAAAGCAATCAGTAAGTTAGGGAGGGGGAGGAAGGGCCCTTTAGAGTTTATTCTTGAAGGAAAGTTGTTGGATGTCTTTCAAATTATTATGCCAGGCCAGATATTTTTTGCATAATGAGAACATCTTTCATGTGTCAGAACAGGTTTTGACTATAACTAAATAAGCCAAAGCACGGATATGCTGATAAGGTGACCTTTAATGTAAAGTTTGGGCTGAGTTATCTGAAAGTATTTTCTAAAACAGAGCCACATCTGCCTGATGATAGAGAGGCACATAAAACAAAAGGCATTTGTAACTCAAGATATGAGAAGAAGAATACGGTTATACTGGTGCTGACAAAACAACAAACTAAAACATGGGTGTCCTACTTCATCCCTATCTGCATTATACATTTAAAGTGCTATCATACCACTTTTGCTTCCCCTGAAGAACCCTGGGAACTGTAATTTTTAGAATATTTATTTATTTATATCCCACCTTTTCCCGAGGCAGAGGTTCAAGGCAGCTCACAGATAAAATAGAACAGCTAAAAACAAAGGTGGTAAAAATAATACAGTAATTTAAAAGCAATTCAGCTTCTATTTAAAATACAGATAATTATTTGTAAACATAAAACAGTTGATTGCTGAGTGTTGTTATCAGACCCTTTTCCCCTCACAGAGCTACAATTTCCATGGTTCCCTGGGAAGATGGATTGACTGTTAAACCACTCCGAGAATTGTAGCTCTGTGAGGGGAAGAAGGTTCCCCTAACAACTCTCAGCACCCTTAACAAACTGCACCCCCCAGGATTATTTAGGGGCAGCTCGGACTGATTAAAGTGGTGTGATAATGATTTAAATGTATAGTGAAGAAGGTGCCTTAGTGATATGCTATTGCCAATATCCAAAATGAACATGGCAGTTATCACTATGTATTTACAGCCCAGCAAGCCTGCTCTTCAACTTGTGGTGTTTTAGTGTAAGTGCATAATAGTTCTCATGTATCTGGAATTATGTGAAGATGGCACATCCTGAAATATGGAATGTGGTGGAGCAAAGTTTAGAGATGGAGGACAAAAGGAGAGAGCTTTGTCAGAGGCCACTTGATGGATTTAAAGAGCCAGCACAAGATGATCCTGGTAGGTGGGGAATCTGTTGTACTGAATATTATATCCATTAGAAATTGAGAAGGTGTTGCAGCATTTTCCTAACTGAAGAGTAAGGCATTGCAGCTTAAAGGAGGGGAAGAGTTGTGTGTGAAGAAGCAGCAGTTTGTTGGGTGTTGGATGAGACAGGGGAAGAGAAAAGTCAGCAGAAACTGGGAGAGTTTCTGAAGGCATCTCGGGTGCATAGGGCCTCTCTGATAATCCAGTGTGGGTAGCAAAGCTGCTGTTTTTGTAAAACTGTCTCCTTGCTCTGTTTGAATAAAACACTCATGTCCTGTTTGTATCTTTGTAAATATTGCAAACATGTGGTTAAGTTTTTGCAATGATCCACCAAAGGATGTTAAGCCAAGTGCTTGGAGATGTGCAGAGTTCATAACATCTTTGTACCTTCATTCCTTATAGTTGCTAGTTCAGCTTTTGTGAAGTTTCACCAAGTGATAAGGCTTACCATCTGATCATGCATCCCTCCATAAGGGTAGATTACCATAATACTCTGTGCAAATGCTTGAGATGGTTCAGCAAGTTCAGGACTGCTTCCACAGAGGGGTACATTGCAAAGGGCACACGATAGC
This sequence comes from Podarcis bocagei, assembly GCF_964188305.1. Lineage (NCBI taxonomy): Eukaryota > Metazoa > Chordata > Lepidosauria > Squamata > Lacertidae > Podarcis > Podarcis bocagei. Next base: position 30,318,454 of record NC_138127.1, on the reverse strand, counting down.
CGTGCTTCTCTATTTCATAGGATTACGAGTTATTGAGACAGAAGAAATCATTCAGGGCCTCAAGCAACTTCCCAGTATATGAGCAGACTGGAAATTAAACTGATAGAAATTCAGTATTTAAAATGTAATGAATATAATGTAATGTAACAAAACTGCACAATTCAGTTTGGCTGCAGTTGGGTAAGCCCCATTGAACTCAGTGGGATCGACTTCAGAATAAACAAACGTAGGGTTGCTCTGTGTCCATGTGATTTAGCCTATTCTTCTGATGAAATCTGGTCCTTGAAGAACGAAGGAATTGGTCTGATATCCCTCACCCTTTGGCAAAGCTTTGGAAAAGCAGAGTCCCTCTTTCTGTCTTTCAGTGAACCAACGCTTCTATGCTTTACCTATCTTACCTGCGTTATCATGTTGACCATCTTATTTTCTCCTCTTGTTATTTATGCAACATTTTATTCAGGCTCTGGCATCAGTTACTTTCTTCCACCGCCTTTGTCTCCAGTCCACATAGATGGCTGATGCTATCTCGCTTAGAAATTGAATAGTCTGGGAGATTTTATTTCTGCTTCTAATCATTTACTTACAGCTCTGTGGATGGTGGCGTTTGGCAAACATCAATTCTTCTTGTTTTCTCTTGTGTTTGAATGAAAGTAATTATGTTTACAACAAATTAAGCATCATATTCCCCCCCCCCTCCTCTTGGTGCTCAGTGGAGCCTGATTCATCTTCAGCAAGCACTTAGACTTTCTGGCTTTCATTCGGGCATCAGGCAGAAAATATGTTAAAAAGGAAAGAGAGAGAGAAAGGAATCCTGGTGTGGTCCTAGTTAGGAGTTATATCCCAGGCTTGACTATTTTGAACTGATCCATTTGGAATGGCTACTCAGGGCCCTAGTGCCCTAAAGACATCAAATGTATTTTGCATGTAGAAAGTGAGGGGTTCAGTTCCTGCCTTTCCCATCAAAAGAAAGCCTCTCGCGTAGCAGAGTTGAAAAAGACCTTGGCCTGAGGCACTGGATAGTTGCTGACATTTGAAGAAAACTGTATTGTGCTAAATGATTCAACTATTCCATGGTTCAGCAGTTCAATCACATATTCGTCCCTTGTTTTCACTTCATTTCCCTCACCTTCATCTGCTGTTTCCTTCTGTCTCTTTTCAGATTGTTAGTCCCTTGGGGTCAGAAAATGTCAAACCTGCACATACCTGTATTTAGACGGGTCATCATAATCAGAATAAGGTAGAAGGTAAAGAAGGTCACCCACAGGAATGTGAATAGGGTTAAGATGCGGGGTGGGAAGTGGGGAGTTTACAACTGAAGGAAAGCTGACTTTTGATTCACATGTTCATCCTAAACAATTTATTACACCTCAACACTTATATCTCAAACATCAAGTAACAGGGCCAACAGAAATAAAGTATTTTTGGCACCCTACTTCATCCTTTAATGATCTCACTGTGGGTCATGATCCCATATTTTGGGACAACTTGAGCACTGACGGTTTACAGCATTGACAGTTAGACCTATAAACAGCCATACAGTTGTAAATCCATTACGTCAGTCTCCCAACATTGTTTAGGGCTGGGCCAAATGCAAGAGCCTGAGGACACCTCTTCCCAATCCAAGCCTTTCACAAGGCTGATGCAAAGTGGGGGGGACAGACGGACGTGTGTGTGTGTGTTTGTGTGTGTGTGCATGCATGTTGGATTGCTCTGTTAGCAAGGCTATCTTTGGATAATACAAAGGTTTGATGGACAGCTTGGCTTGCAATTCAATACATACTTATTTGGGAATCTGACCTACTGAACCCACTGAGCTTATTTCTGGGTGGGCATCCATAGGTTGCAAAGCGGTTTCTTTGCACTAGATGAATGACCTACCTGACCAAAATGATCAAGGTAGATCTATTGCATCTCCTCTTCAAAACCTTCATGTGCATTTTATAGTGTCTTATGATAAGAAATGCAACTTATCAATTTACAACTGTATTTAATGAGGAAGAGGCCATTGCAAATTGCTTTTTGGTTACCACTGAGATCAGTCTCTTGGTCAGTGCCAGCTGTCTGACTTAATTTCTTACAGACTCTGGTTCCCTCCTCTATAAACCTTCCAGGAGGTTTTCTGTGCCAGGAGAAAGCAAATGCATTTCCCTGCTTCATTGGTGTTTCCAGATGTTCTTCTTGTGGCCACATATGGACAGTGCTTTTCTCTCCCATTAAATGTTGTAGAAAGATGCATATTCTTCAAAACCAAAAGCAAAGAGCGAAAGAAATGATGGAATGTTTCCAATGGTTTTTATACTGTAGATTAAAGTTATGTAAATGAGCTTGCTTTTTTTTTTTAAAGGCCAATGCCAAATTCAGAACTGTTGTACAATGTGATGGTATTACCCACTGTAAATTTGAGAGCCGAGTTTGAGGAATTGGCATGAAGGCAGTAGGACACTGTGCCTGATTTGGCTGAGGCCTGAGCCGTATGGGGCCCATTTGGAAGGAATTGAGTATCCGCAGAGGCAAGTTGAAACAACCATGGATTGCTGCAGGACTTGCATGGACATAAACACTGAAGATACGTTCGGGGGTGGAATGCTTTTAGAACAATGGGGACAATGGGCACTTCCACTCAGAAGGATGTTGAAACTCCTGCCAATCAATAACATTTCAAGCTAACACATTGCCATACAAGTTCCTAGAGTCCTCAAGGAGTTACCTCTCTGGGACACACAATTGTGTGGTGGACTTCAAACCCCTATACTCTTCATCTACTGCTGGCCTAATGGTGGCTAATATCACAGTGCTACACAGTGAGCTTCATTGCTGATTTTAAACATAATCTCTCAGGTCCTAATCTACGTAATAGCCCTCTACCTTATCCCAAGTTTTTGGCTCCCATGTGAGCCAAGCTCAGTTTCCTAAGCAGTGATTAAACCAATTGTTTAAGTGCCCACTGTTTTGTTTTGCAAAGGAGGAGGATGGGGAAAGAACCAGAACAGGTTAGGTGGCAGATAACTTCTCTCTCAAAAGAGAACGACTATGAAAGCAGGAACCCCTTTCTGAATCAATGTAATACATTTTTCAATTTCTTTGGGTGCTAACTTTTTGTAAAACTGCAATGCTTAAATATCCACAGTATTTTTGCAAAGGAGGAGGATTGGGGTAAACCAAAACAACTTGGCCACACCCCTGTGACCTCTTCTTGGCCACACACCTGGAGCTGTTTAGAGAGAGCAACTGTAGGATAGTGTATATGTACAACCACACATGCATGCACACTCATAAGCAGCAGTGTGTGTGTGTGTGTGTGTGTGTGTGTGTGTGTGTGTGTGTTTAGGAGTACTCTCATTTTCCTACTCATATTGAAATAGTGCCCCACAATGAGGCCAAACTTAGATTCACAAAATGTTTAGGGGTATGTGTACCCCTGCATCCCCCCAGAAAAAAAGCACTGCTCATATGTACATTTTGGTTATAATTTACCCAAATTATTCATGTTTAAGAATATGCCCTAAATGTAGAGGAGCAGTTTTGTGGGCCTGCTTTCATGTTTCATGCCGCATCAAACATTGTAGTGGAACCCTTCCCAAACCAGTCAATAAAGAACAATCTGCAATTCCAGCTCACAATAAGTAGTCCACCATGCCCTCAATGGCCTAAGTAATTTCAAAGTGGGGACATATAAAGGAAGTAAGATGGAGTAATAAAGGGAATCATTTCATGTTTAAGAATGCAAAGTGAAACTGAGTGCCAAATGAAGAGTAAAAGACAGCAATTAATTATGGTAGCTCTCTTTATCTGTCCCAACACACGGCATTGATGGAACTGTAATAGTTAACTCATGGGGTTATATTGCTTTAACTCATATAAGTGATCTGTGTTGCTCTTTAAGCTATTGCCGTAACTCTATATCTCCTGCTTATGGAAATGTTTCTTTGCATGCAGTTGCAATGCTAAATGTTATTATGGACATGGTAGTAAAACTATGGGGATTAAGCCAAACACTTTGCATCAACCAGGTGTTTTGGCACTTGTATTCAAATGACAATTTTGGGAGACAGGCAAGTTATTTGGCAATGTTAATATATGTTTATGGTTTGATACTTGCTGAAATGTCTGTGTACACCTGTTCCTTTTACACAGCTTACTCATTAAAAGACAGCCATGCATCAGGGTAGTAATCTTTTAAACTGCTTGTGTGAGAGAATGATTCAGAAAACTGGAAACCATTTAATTGTGAGGCAAATGTGCTGAGTATTCGTTTGATTCTGATAAGCGATACGGATAAACCCAATCCCTAAACCAGTTAATGTATAGAACACTAATTAAATTTGATTTGTTACCTATTAATTTACAGTGGTGCCTCGCAAGACAAAATTAATTCGTTCTGCGAGTTTTTTCGTCTTGCGAATTTTTCGTCTCGCGAAGCACGGTCAAGTCGCAACTGCACCTCTTCAAGCAATGCACCCTGGGTTTTAAGAAAAAGGAAATAAACTCGCAAGACGTTTTCGTCCTGCGAAGCAAGCCCATAGGGAAATTCGTCTTGCAAAGCAACTCTTTCGTCTTGCGAGTTTTTCGTCTTGCGAGGCATTCGTCTTGCGAGGTACCACTGTATTGGAAGAAAACACCAACAAATTGTTGGTGTTGCTTACTTGTGTGGACGAAATGTGTGAACTGCGTTATCAAAGTATGGTTGATAGTATGGTTCTCCTGTTGTGGCCAGGAGAAAAGCTGGTGTGTACATTTTATGTGTGTTCTCAAAATAAGCGGATCTGCCAGTAATTTGCCCTAGATTTGGATATAGTACCACAATCTTGGTCAAAGTTAAGAGGTTAATTTTGCTGATAACATAAAAGATAAAACTGTTGCTGACATAACATTTGTCTCCAATTTCAACTTAACCATGTTGAACAAGCTGGAAGTAAACATTCAAGCTCTTTCACAATAAATTCTAAGCTTTCCCCTAACAATCTTAATGTCGCTAACAAGTTAACCATGGCTAACCTTTCTAGATTTCTTCTTAATTAGGGTTTGTAAAACCGTTCCAAATTGTGGTTTGAAATCCTGGTTAAAAATGCAAAGCTTTATAAAGTAAGTATGATTTGGGTCTGTAGAGAAACAGTCCTTAACCATGGCCAAACCTACAAATCCTTTTACCATGTTAATTTATTTGCTAATTAAGAAATCAGGACTGCTACATATGATGCTTACTTTGTCCTGAATGCAGAAATAATGCACATAATACTTTATAAATGCACATTTATAATGCACATAATACTTTATAAAGCTGTGTTCAGACACTTCTGAAAAGGGTTGTGGGGGGTGAAGTTTATTTCCTCTTGTTGAATGCTTAAGAAAATGTGTTTTGTAGTCAGATGTAGTTCATGTGCTACAGCAAGAGCAAATTGCGGTATTCTCAGATGCTTAATGCCATTGCAGAAAACTCCTTATCCCACCAGCTGGACCTTTTTTAAACTGTTTGATGGCTGCCCCTCATGAACAAAGATGAATGCTTAATGAAGTTTCGTTATGGACGAAAGTGCCATAATATTGATAAATTACCCCTTGGGGAAATATCTACATATTCTTCAAAACATGGCTAATGATATGTCAGATTCATTGACCTCTGTGATGAGAAGCCAAATTGATGAAAAAGATGTTGGCTTATCCAGCCCCTACAGATGAAAGCACAATTCTTGGAGCATTTTCAACTTGTGGTACACTTGACTGATTCTGCAACATTTTGTAGCTCTTTATGAAAGACCAAATAATCATGTGGCCCAGGATGTCATTTCAGTTTATAGGCATGGTTTTGTGGGTTTGATATGTTTGTAGACGCACTTGTGGATGCACAAGACATTTCTGCTAAATAGAAAAGAGGGAGAAATTTGGTTCAGTTTGCATTTGAATGTGACCCTTCCTATTTTGTACTTCCTGAAACAATAGAATATGTCCAACCAATGGATGTCCATCCTCTACTTAAAGACCTCCAGTGATAGTGAGCCAACCAGCCCAGCAACTTTGTTCCACTATTAAATTGATTCCACCATTAGGAAATTTCTTCTAACGTCAATCAAAAGCTACCTTCCTGTGACACATGCCTTTTAGACCTAGGCCTGCCCTTTGGGGCAGCTGAAAATGAATGTTCCACCCTCTTGTTTGCAGTGCCCTTCAGACACTTAAACATAAGGCTGCTATTGTGTTGCCTTTCAGTCTTCTCTTCTTCAGGTTAAAATACTCAGTTCCTACAACCTTTCATCAAAGGACTTGTTTTCTGCAAGATGGACCTCCTATTGGGTAGAGTGAAGTTTTTGTGTAATGTGTAAGATGCTTAGGAGAAGCAGTCAGATGTTGGGGGGCAGGGCTGTTTGTGGTATACAGTGGTACCTCTACTTATGGACATGATCCGTTTCGGGGTGCCATTCACACCCCGAAAAGTCCATTAGTAGATCGCTGCTTCTGCGTGTGAGCATAATGCAATAGAGCACTCCTGCGCATGCGTGAAGTGTGCAGAACACTTCTGTGCAGGCGCAAGTGGCAAAACCTGGAAGTATACACTTCCAGGTTTGCTGTATTCACAACCCAAAAATCCGAAACATGAACCTAATGCAACTAGAGGTATGACTGTATTTTCTTTCCTACACCATCTTATTTTTTTATATATATATAATTTTTATTGGTTTTACAAAGTTTTAAACAACAAACAAACACTTAAAAGAACAAACATACATGTATAGTTTCATCCCCTATTTTCGTAAACCTCTTTTCTCAGACTTCCCCATACCTCTCCTTTCTGCATCCCAATGTCCATATTTTTATAGCAACTCCCAATTGTTACTCTCCACCTCTGTCCTCTTAGTCCTCTCTATAATCTGACCTTGTGTCACTGTATCCCTTTGTTTCTGGGAACCAGAACATTTTAACATTCATTAAGTTTATAATAGTCCTTAAGATAGCTTTTAAATTTTCTCCACTCTTCTGCCACCGTCTCCATTCGTTGATCACAGATTCTGCCTGTCCACACCATCTTAAGCTAGCTTGTTGTTCATTGCCCCATCACCAATATTGACATAAAATTCGCCCACCAGTCAGCTTCTGTATATGGGTGTGTGGGTGTGTGGGTGTGTGTTCCATCTTGTCCTTAAACCCAAGAAGTAAAATGTATTGGACCAGCCCTGGTTTTCCACACGCACTTAACCACCTTCATTGCTCTTCATTGCCCATTCGAGTTCGGTCACATCCTTAAAAGTTTGGAACCACAAACTGGACACACTACTCCAGGTAACATCTGACTAGCTTAAAATAAAGTGGGACTGTTTTGTTCATGACTTTAAAACATTTTCTAAATATGAAAGTGTCAACAAATGCTAAACAGTAATACTATCCCCAATATATAGCTGTTGAGGCTAGAATTAGGTATCATGGCTAAGGTAATGTTGCTTCTGAAATCACTGCTTCCCATTTCAGTCTTACTCTCTCTCTCTCTCTAAACATCTAAAGATACCATGTGTCATGTGATGTCATGTGACAGCACTGTGAGTCTTACCCCAGGGAGATTGGCCAATGAAGAGGTAGTGGGCTAAAAAAAAAATTACAGCATGAACCATCACAAATTTTGTATTGCTGGACATTATGTGGGAGAGAAGAAGAGACACAACATATTCATTCATTCATTTGCCACAATTTTTCCTACCATCCAGTTCAACCCCAAAAGTGATGAAACCAAAATAAATATAGACCTCTGGTTTCAATTGCCTGCCAGTGTCCCAGCCATATCTGCCCATTCTAATATTTCACACACACCCAATAATACTGCAAGACTAACATAAGGGAAGCTGAAATGGCGGGTGATCTTGGTGTGATCACTGAGCATACCTAATTATGCTGGATTTATTTCCTTGCTCCTCTCTAAGCACTTATTTTGAATGAGCTCAGGTGATATCCTTTTGATAGGCAAGATCAAAATAATCATAAGAGGTGCAAAATGAAACCTCGACACATACTGTTTTCTCATTTTACATATTTCAAATAATGTAGAACATATGTCTAGTGCCTTGTCAATGTCCTACCTTAGCACCAGCAGTTCAGCCCTGGTCAACCCAAGTCAAAATGTTATTTACTCTGTTTAGCATCTTTCTCCTTCTGACATGGACATCAAAGTCTGTCGGATTTGGCAAAAAATAAACAACAAAACCTCCCAAAGTCTCAGTGGACATTTGCTTGTTTTAATTTGCCAATGAAACCTAAGCTGCCTGAATAGCTTGAAAGCCGAGAAGCTGTCAAGGAGATCAGAAATAACTGATTTTGATTGGCAACTTAGAGTTGTTTCTCCTGCAAATGCAAGACACCCCAATTTGATTGTAAATTGATTTTACAGCTAACCTTCTTGGGTGAATCAAGGAAATCAAGGAATTATTGATTGCAGTATGAACCTACTCACTGTACCTGATTTGTCTCTCACTTAAATGGGCTTTAAGCTGGCCTGATTACAGCGGCTTGATTGAAAATACTCTTCATTTACACCAATGTCAGTGGCAGCCCCTCACCCCCATTACCTGTGATATATTCATAGAGTGAGAAGCAGCTGATATTTGCCAACTGCTACCAGGTCTGAGTATCTCTTAGTGTGCTCAATGTGTCTTCTCCACAACTTAGGCTGCAAACAGACATCACTTTATTCTGGTTTCCTGATGTGTCTTTACCTGATCATATCTGTGTTTTATGTGGTCTTGCACACAATGTAAAAGCCACTTCTGGAAACCTGGTGTAATCTAGTGGAAGTTTAGTCCTAATTTCCGTGTTAGAAAAAGTCTGTTTGCAAGCCTGTTAAAAAATCATGGGAGTTTTGCATTGTCATGTCATGAAATCTGGGGCAGTATCCCAGCATACCATTCTTTCCTGCCATTTAAGACTTAGCGCAGCATGGTGGCCTGTCCATCAAGAAGCCACAGTTCCATATCAAAACAGATACTGTAATGTAAAAGAAACATTAAAAATCAGAACGGTAGCATGAACATTTTAACCATTGTTCAGCTCAGACACTGAAGTTCAGCTCCGAAGGTCTTCTGGCAGTTCCCTCACTGCAAGAAGTAAGATTACCAGGAGGCAGAGGGCCTTTTCGGTAGTGGTGCCTGCCGTGTGGTATGCCCTACCACCAGATGTCAAGGAAATAAACAAGTATCTGACTTTTAGAAGACATCTGAAAGCAGCCCTGTACCATGAATTTTTTTATGTCTGATGTATTACAATTTTTTAAACATGCTGTAAGCCGCCCAGAATGGCTGGGGAAACCCAGCCAGATGAGTAGGGTATAAATAAAAAAATATTATTATTACCTGTAAAACTAGCATGATAAATTCCACATCTGAATGCAGCATGCAGCGCGCGCACACACACACACACACACACACACACACACACACACACCGGTATATATTCTACCCTTCCTTCCAAAGGAACCTAGGAAATCAAATGGTGAGAAGAACAGCATAGATTTGATTTGAATCAGTTTTATGCATAGAAAGAAGGCACTGTTCAATTAAAAATGACAAAAGTGTGTGTGTGTGTGTGTGTGTGTGTGTGTGTGTGTGTGTTAAAAGTCAAAAGAGGAAATCGACCAAGATCAGAATGAATCAGATTGCTCAGGTTGATGGGTCTGCTATTTGCTTGCATTTCGTATAATTATCTTAGCATTATATGCTTTCTAAGAGCAGACTCACTAATATCGTAAAATGAATATGAGTTGAAAACAGGAATACATACATTTCAAAGGGCTTTGTTGGTATCGTGATAGTCTTCTTTCAATGTATTCTTTTTTACGGGAGGATGTTGATCAAACTTAGGTTTTAGCATTCTAGAAGATTTCAGAGTTACCATGAAGGCCAAAGGAGGGCCATCTTCATGAATTAAAGTTAAAGCAAGCTCTGTCCCAAACAGGTGTACCTGACCTATACAGATAACACGCCCTGATTCAGAAGCCACCTCGGCTTTATAGTGCTGCATAATGCTAGGCTATCTTTTATCTGGGAGCTTTCTGTTTCTTCCACTAACTTTTTTGCGGGTCTTTTCTTTTTAATTTTAACTTATTTCAGATTCTTATCAGAGACCAGTAAAATGTGCCAATTGCATCAACAAGGAGCATGGAGTAAATTAGATTTTCATTTTTCTTGACTTAATTTAGTCTCCTATAAGCTCTCCATCTGTACATCCCAAGATATTTCTTTTCCACAAGTTATCACACTATTTATATTGAGATCTCTCTTGACCTCCACTGTTGGCTGGATTACACATGAGGCCCGTCACAGATGCTGTAGTGCAGCAAAGATTCCCAGAAAAGGCAGATTTAAAGCCTGCTTGACATCATTCCATGCTTTCCCTTGAAATGTAACCTCTGTCCTTGTGCCCCATCTACATCTGTTTAAATCGTTATTTTCCTGGATGATACTCATTTTGATTTTTTCATCAAAGTAATTATTCCATATTATCATCAAACACATTTTTCCATATTATTTCACTTTGCATTCTGTGAATAATATTTATTTGTGAATTCTGATTTTCTTTTTTGCACTTGGCAATAATTCACACTAGACTTTGATTATTTGACTCCTGTTGAGGGACCATGTGATGCCCCACCTTAAAGCCTTGCACTCCTTTAAATCTTCTTCTACATCCAGCATGAACTCCTTAGCCTTATTTTTTTTTAACTGTCCACAGTCTTGTCCTCTCTGATTTCTCTGCTCTGATTTCTCTGCTCTTATACCTCTGTCAGTGACCCTGATCCTTCAGCTCCACCATTTCCCCTGCATGAAGGGTCATAGATCAATGGTGGAACAGATGATGGAGACCCCTGTTCAGTCCCTCACATCTCCAGGTAAGATCGAGAAAGAGCCCTCTTTAAAACCTTGGAGGCAAAGTCACTGTCAGTTACTACAGACACTTCAGAGTTAGATGATTTGGCATCAGGTAACTTCCTGTGTTCTGCCACCCTGAAGTCTTCTGCTCTTGTACAGAGCCCCTCCCACTCTCTTGTACTACCCTTTATACTGATAAACTCCTCTTTTAAAAGTTGGATGATGTCAGCCTTATTTCTTTTTTCCTTTAAAACCCTTCTCATAAGCCACCTCATAAGCCATAAGTCCCAACAGTGGGAAAGGTGGGGTATAAATATAGAAAGATGATGATGATGACAATGACAACGACAACAACTCTGCCTTTTCCATAGTCACTTTGCTTGGCTTTACACAACTGAAAAGAAGCCTAAGGGCACAATTCAGTACTTCAGTTACCCCAGCTGAGGACCTTTAGGAGATGGAAGAAGACCCACTATGCCACTTCCACAGAAGCTATTCCACCATCACAAAAGACACCCTGGTAGAACAGCTCAGAGATGTTAGTGGAACATTTCACCAGTGCAACCATTGTGCCACCACAGATATACCCAATGGAGGCAGGTCAGTTGGGGCAAATTGGGCACTGCCATACCAATCTGTCCTCAGCCAGCCCCCACCTGCCTGTCTTCTCACTTGCGTCCAGTCCAGGGGGTGGCTCGGCCTGTCACATCTAAGGGTTTCCCTTGCAAAACTCAGCAGGAAGGAGGATGGGGACAAACCTAGAATTAATGGGCTCTGCCCGTTATTCGCTCTGGCTCCGTGTACTGTTGACCTCTCTGCCGTCTATCCCATCGGTCCCAATGGATATGCCAGTGGCATGGTCATTGATGGTAATGCCTCTCCCACCTATTACTATTTCTTATTATTTATACAGCTCCTTCTGTGTGTAGAGCACTTTACAATGTACAAAAGAGTAGTCCCCGTTCTGAGGAGCTTACTATCAACACATGTGCTATCTAAAACCAGTTCTGTCACTGAGCACTATATAAATAAATAATACAAGTTTATGTACCCATAGCTGCAGCTAAATAGGGAACCCTATATACAAATAGCTGCTACATACATGGTTCTTCTCTGTGATCCAACAGCTGGGGCTTTATGCAGAGAGTTTTTTCATATAGGTTAAAATTCTGACACTTAGCTATTTGAGAGAGAGAGTATGGAACCCTCCAACCTAACCCCTTTGTCTGCCAAACAACTGATTGACAGAAAGGGGTTGAAAAGGGGTCAAAACGCACACTCTGGGTTCCTCTGTTCATGCTGCTTTAGATCAAAGCATTCATGCTTTTTGCATGTTTAGAGTTACAATTTTACATCGAAGAAACTAATATATATTAGCTTTTTTTATACCTTTCTGAATTAACAAAGGTAAGGACTGCCTTTCTTTTTTAATAATGGGATCCTGTTCTTTATTGAATATTCTAGGTACTATGTAACACAATTTTTTAATAATAAAATGAAATCAGAGTTTAGAGTGTACTAAGCAGAAGTTAATGCGAAGTAGCAGTGGCAAAAGAATATTGCAAAAGTACGATATAGCCATTATTAACAGCCAGGAACTTGAAGCAAATGGTGTTATCAGACAACTAGAATTCCCACCTGGCTCAATGGAAGCTTAACACATATGGAAAATCCCAGGAAGACTTACACTCAGAATAAAGAAAAAATACAATATTATAGGTTTGATAAAAACTCTCTAATTTAAAATTTATTTTATTTGCAATCTTTATTTTCACCTCCAATACTTTGAAGCCAGATTCCGGAACACCATCTTCCCAGATGCCATCTGCCCATTTTTTATTGTGAAAGCACAGCAGCCATTTTGCATGATGACCCCCCCAAAAAAAAACCTTTTTCAGACATGATACCCAAAATCATGAAAAAGCACCTTATATGGATGAAGCAGTGCTGCAAAATTGTGAGAGATCACAGCAACCCAAATGGCTGCTGTTGTCTTGTGAGAGAAAAAAATGGGATGCCCCGGTTTTTCTGGTGTATCCAACTTCAGAATTGATTTTTCCTGATTAACAGTTAGTGCAGTGGCGTAGCGTGGGGGGTGCCAGGGGTGCCGGCCGCACCGGGCGCAACATTTGGGGGGGCGCGTTTGGCCGGCCCTCCTCGAGGAAGCAGGAACCCCACTGTCCTCGGACCTCCTCCGAAGGCTGGCGGTGGGGCGGAGAGACCTTCTCCCCGCGCCAGCCTTCGGAAGGATGCTCCAAAGCCTGGCGGTGGGGCAGAGAGACCTTCTCCCCGCGCCAGCCTTCGGAAGGATGCTCTGAAGCCTGGCGGTGGGGCGGAGAGACCTTCTCCCCGCGCCAGCCTTCGGAAGGATGCTCCGAAGCCTGGCGGTGGGGCGGAGAGACCTTCTCCCCGCGCCAGCCTTTGGATGGCTGTCCTGAAGACTTGTGGTGGGAGCAGTGGCGTAGCGTGGGGGGTGCAGGGGGGGCCTGCTGCACCTGGCGCAACATCTGGGGTGGGCGCGGAAGAGACTCGAGTGCTAAAATCCACGGGTTAGGGGGCGCAAATTACTTGCCTTGCCCCGGGTTAGGGGGCGCAAAATACTTGCCTTGCCCCGGGTGCTGAGAACCCACGCTACGCCACTGAGTTAGTGTGTTCAAGTACAATGAGCATATAATTCAAGCTAGATCTTCACTTAGTTTTGTGTTTGTATTTTTTTTCCACATGAAATGAACAATTTTTCATTAAATATACACAGCAGGTATAACTATTAGTCTTTTTAAGTATCTCTGCAAGATGCTAGGGAAGCATCAGTTTTGTTGGGCTCAGGGAAGGTATATAATAGGTAGAGATCTAGGAGGCTACTCCATAGGTGGTTGTCCCATGAACCTTTTGCTACATATAAAATTACATTTTAAACAAAATATATGTTGTACTTCTTGTTGAAATCTTTTGTGAATTAGTGGTGAATAACCTAAGATGAGCCTCTTAAACTACATCCCTGAGATAGCTCAGTTGGATGAGATTCTTAATCTCAGGGTTGTAGGTTCAAGCCCCATGTTGGGAGAAAAGAAACCACAGAGCCTAGAACTTGCCGATCAGAAGGTCGGCAGTTCGAATCCCCGTGACAGGGTGAGCTCCCGTTGCTCGGTCCCAGCTCCTGCCAACCTAGCAGTTCGAAAGCACGTCAAAGGGCAAGTAGGTAAATAGGTACCGCTCTGGCAGGAAGGTAAACGGCATTTCCGTGCACTGCTCTGGTTCGCCAGAAGCAGCTTAGTCATGCTGGGCACATGACCCGGAAGCTGTACACTGCCTCCCTCGGCCAATAAAGTGAGATGAGCGCCGCAACCCCAGAGTCAGCCACGACTGGACCTAATGGTCAGGGGTCCCTTTACCTTTACCTATGTTTTAGATAACTTGTGAGGGTCTGCCATTAGAGCAGAAGATATTTTCTTTATCACTCTGTATCTTGAATGATCCATTATCCTAATGAGAAGATGTAAGCCTAAAATGAAAAAGTCATGGTCGAACAACACGCTGCAATGATCCAGTTGAAAGTGTAAGCACATGGGCAATCTGAAAATTAGTTGCAAAGATTATCTGAGAAACTACACAGATTATAGCAAGTACCCTTATTGGCATTTTCTTGCCCTTTGGACGAAATTCTAAAAGAAAAAAAATCAATACGTATTAGCAAAAAAATCACTCCCCAAGATCACCAGCACCTTGGGACAGCATTAATCCTAGCTTAATGAAAGGCAAGAGGAGAGGGTCTGAAGTGCAAGCAAGATGGATTAACAGTGTTGCATTTTTGCATGCATATCTTAATAGACATAAAAATAGATTGAAAAATACAGATGCCACAATCACTCCTTGCAGCAGGAAGCAAAGTTCCTTTTTGTCACCACTATGGGTGGCAGCCAACACTAGCCCTACACATTGAACTTAATGGACACAACTAATGTAGGGTTATTAATTTCAATGTGTCTTACTCTGACTGGGGCTAAGTTGAATGGAACCCTATGTGTCTAAATTTGGGTTTTCTTTTAAAATCTATCCTATTAATAACAGGGAAGATAATTTCCTTTGAACCTATAGGTCCAAAAACAAACTTCCATTGACATGGCAAAACAAAGATAATTTTTCATTTGCTAATTTAACATAGAACAAACAATACAGAAACACAAGTCAAAGAGACTCAGTTTGACTAAAGATTCACTGAAAGAGAAATGACAAGCATCTCCACATCTAAAGAGATTCATTTTGTCTGGCCAGAAATGGTTGCAAATAGACTGCCTGGATGCAATTATGCGGAGCTCTGAAATAATGTCATCCATCCATCCTTTCTTTCCAATTTTTCCTGATGTTCATTATAACATTTGTACATATAAATATAATCTTCCAAGTGGCTGACAATATTAACAAAATAGGAATATGCTCAGTGGTTTATATGGCTTGTCATATCAGGATTTCAAAAACATAATTCTTCTTTCATTCTAACAAGGGAGAAAAGATAGAAGATTGCATTTCTTTCTCCCCCTAAAGCATATGAATCTTCACTTAACTCCATTTGTGGTATATTACAAAAGACTTTGCACACCAATTTTTTACAATTACTGCAGGTGAAAATTAGCTTTCGGTGAAAAGCCTAAAAACTGAACTAAGGACTGATGTTTTGTAGTATTTTCACAGGAATGTATTTTTTAAGTGGACTGGAAATAATTGGAATACAACCCACTGCTCCAAGGGAAGGTGTCTCAGAGGGCTTAGGGTATTGTGGCTCTCCTTGTCTATGGGCAGAGAGGGAGACCTACCCCTCTCCATACATGAACCAACCTGTACCCTATAATAGTCATCTAAGGTCCTTCATGTACCTCCTCTATGGGAGATTTGGAAGGGGGCAGCGTGAGAACGGGCCTTCTCAATGATGGGCCCTTATTTGAGGGATCATCTCCCCAAGGTGGCATACCTTCTTCCATCTTTATTTTCAGGCACCAAGCTTTCCTATTTACTCAGGCTTCTGGCCCTTAAATGGGGGGTTTCCAGGCATTTGTGGCCTTTTTGTATGTGTTATATATGTACATTTAGGCTTTTATTGATTGTATTTTGTGGGGGAAATGATTAATAATAATACATTTTCATTCCTATTGCACCAAAAGGAAGGGGAAATTCCAACAAAGAAAAACAAAGGAGTGCAGAACAGCAAGGGAGAGCAAAGACAAAGGTTTCACCCGGCTGGTGTTTGCTCACTAGAGATTTGGATCTGGCAGGTTCTCTAGCATGGATTCTCTTGCCCCTGTCACTATTTGGCTGTTCACATGCTTGACGTGAGTGTTGACAATGATTTGGATGTGTGAACTGAAAACCATACCCTGGCAAAGAATTCATAGCCTTTCCAGGAGCACCATTCCAGGTTTTTCTGGTGGTGCAGGGGAAGATGGCAAGGTTCACAATTAGGTTCAGAGACCTGCGCATGGATATAAGGAAGCTTACCTTGCAAAACTGTAGTGTTTAAAAGAAAATTCCATATGTTGTTTGTGCCACAATAACAAGAAATATAGGTATGCCTAGGCACTATTTATATATGGTCTGAAATGCAGAAACCAACAAGACTACACTCCTGCATCCTTTGCAAATGGTGTTCCTGTGTGGAGAGAGAAAAGGAGAGAAAAATCACTGAAACATAAAACATCAAATAACGTATTAAGTACTTTACCCTTTAATTTTGCTGATAAGAGAGTTCCCGTGCATAATTCCCATGATAATAACTAGAGTTATTAGAAATCTAATTATCTATTAAGGGTGGTTGTGTGTGTGTGTTTTGTAAAGAAATTGTGTGATACGAAACTGCAAACATTTAAGATAAATTATCATTTAGTCAGAGGAAATTGTGTTCAGTGAGAGAGAAGAAGCCACATCTACAAACCAAGCTAGCTAAATCAGAAATCTGGAAGCTCATAAAATGTAATATTTTTTAATTAAATTTAATAATCAGTCTGAAATCCTCCAGCCTAAGATAGGAAGAGTTTAGCAGTAGATCACAAGCTATGTAAGGAGAAAGCCCCACATGTTCTATCCTGGATCACTACAGAAGGATCACAGAGAGTAAAACTGGGACACACACACACACACGCACACACAGAAAATCTTCATAAAGATGCTACTTCATTCTGACTAGAATGAAGTAAGAAGCTGCATCAATATGGCTTGAAAATCAAAATAGAAGCCACAAGGATCAAACAGTGTGTCACTCATCAGAGAATTATATCGGTTAACATAATTATGTGCTTCTACAGCTTCAAACTGAGAAGTCATAAAGTAAAGAGAACACCAATTCAAATTGGCTTTTGTATGAAAGCTCAAACTTCTACTGAGGAGCTATTTATCCCAGTGCAAATCAATCAGTCTTTCTTGTGGTCAAAGACCAGGCAGCAAAGTTAACAACAACAACATAT
Organism: Podarcis bocagei; assembly: GCF_964188305.1. Lineage (NCBI taxonomy): Eukaryota > Metazoa > Chordata > Lepidosauria > Squamata > Lacertidae > Podarcis > Podarcis bocagei. Next base: position 30,301,161 of record NC_138127.1, on the reverse strand, counting down.
GCCACATCCGCACGAAGAAGCGGATGTAATTAAAAAATTCCCTATAAACTTATTTACATTTTTTAAAACCCCCAGTATAAATGAAGTTTACTTCCTGAGCCATCTGAGGATTCCTTATATCCAGGTGAACACTAGTGTTAAACTGAAATGTGGTCTGTCATCTAAAACAGTCGCCATTTTCAACCTGTCCCTCAGCCTACATATTGTAAACAAAGGGTGGAAAACTAATTTCAGCTTGAGCAGCCTTCAAGGCATGCATGCCACTGGCATTATCACAGTTCAAGGACACATGCCAACCAGACAAAAGCATTCAACGATGGTGTATAGATAAGGAGGAGAGTGGTTGAGGGAGGACAGTTTGTCCTAGGGGGAGTGCCAAGGGCCAGATAGAAAGAGTTGGCCAATGAGCCACTTCTGCTGTAGACATGCTTGTAAGGTTCTTCTCTGCATTCTCCCTCTTTCCACCACTTATCCAATGTCAAAATTTAATGAAATGATTGATAGTATTAGTAGCATTAATCACTGTGTTGTTGTTGTTTCCTTCTGCTTCTTCTAGAAAAAAGAATTAGCAGACAATTGGCACTATCTCCTGAATGTCACCTTCATGCAATACCTATTAAGATTAAAGGGGAATAAAGAACTAGGGGTTGAGGTTCCTTTAATTGCTGTTAAGGGAAATATTGTGCACGTGCTTCCCTTATCTTGTACCTGAAGGTCTTGTGATTAGTGTTTGAAGGTCACTGACCTGGCAACCAGCCAAGTAGATCCCTGTGATCTTGCAACCAGCCAAGGGTGTGGTCATTCTTGCCTATATTAAGAGGGGGCTGTACATTGCCTCTTTGCTTCGCTGCAAGGAAGCTCTGCCAGATTGATACAGAACTCTGTGCTGTATGTATGCTGTGGGTTCTTCTTGCTTTGCATTTGAAGCCTGCACCTTCTACTAAGGAGTGGAAGCCTGTATATAGTGTATACCAGGCTTCCTCAAACTTGGCCTTCCACGTGTTTTTGGCCTACAACTCCCATGATCCCTAGCTAGCAGGACCAGTGGTCAGGGATGTTGGGAATTGTAGTCTCAAAACATCTGGAGGGCCGAGTTTGAGGAAGCCTGGTGTATACAGTGGAACCTCGGTTGTTGAACGCTTCGGAAGCCAAACAATTTGGAACCCAAATGCCAACAACCCGGAAGTGAATGCTTCCATTTTTGAACGTGCCTCTGAGGCATGTTTCTCCATTTTTTCAATGGATTTTGGCGACCATCTATTGAGCCTTGGTTACTGAACATTTCAGAAGTTGAACGGTCTTCCAGAACGGATTATGTTCGACAACCGAGGTTCCACTGTATAGTGAAATTGCCTTAATGCTTTGGACTGAACTGACTGCAAAGTTGGAGTCTGACTGAATTTCTTCCAGCATGAAACTGCACTGCCATGAACCTACATGCTTAGGGAGCTGCACGCATTTGGCACATGGCATACGCCAACACTAGGACTGAATTGATGGCACCTGGTAGTAATAAGCATTTGTTAATAAGTCAAAATCCTTCTGGTCAACAGTGATCAAAGCTACTTTCCTCTCTCTCTTAAAATACTAAATTAAATACATGGAACTTTGGGAAGGAACCACCCCCTGCACACACAAAAAAAGCATTGTCCCATGACAAGGCAGTTCTTTACCTGCAAAACACTTGTTTGTATGAGCTACCTCATACCTTGGTTTCAGCTGATAAATGCAATATGAAAGCTGTTTTTAGTTTGTGTGTGTTTGTATAGACCAGCCTGTTCCAACCTCATTCCCCTCAGGTGTTTTGGACTATAATTAATATCACCCTCAGGCAGCATGGCCAAAGATCAAGGATGGTGAAGTTGTAGTCCAAAACACCTGGGGGGCACCATCCAGGTTGAAAAAGGCTGCTATATATACACAGTGTTTAGGAAACTCTTTTCTGAGAGCCGCCCTGAGACCACCGGATATAAGGCGGTATATAAATTCAATTAAAAAAATAAATCAGATGGGATGTTTATATGAAGAACAGGGGATGCAGGAGTCTTCTGCTGCTAAAAATCTTGAACTAGTTCAGAATCCAGCAGAGAAAATTAAAGTATTGAGGACAAACCATTCATGTAATCTGCTTGCAAAAGGTTAATGATCTATCCACCATCCCTCCCAAGGTGAATTTACACGTGCATTTGTGTCTTGTCAACTTCAACACCAAGCAAGTGATGACTTAGCTATGAGGAAACACAAGCTCCATTTTTACATTGCTGCTCATTACTTCCAAGACACTTCATTTCAACGTGGTTATTGTGTTTTGTCTGTGAGTCATCACATGATAAGTCAGAGAGTGGTATGTGACTCAACCTTAACTTATTTTATTTATCTTATTTCTCTGTTGCTTTTCAGAAGGCTTCTCAAATTGAAAATCTTGCAGTACAGGCCTACACACATTTTCATGTTAACAGCTTCATGTTAACTGTGAAACGGCACTCATAGGGTGTAATTTGACTACGTTTTGTTCATAGTGGACTTATTGAACCTTAGGCTTGTTCTTTTATTTCACTGGGTCTGTTCTGAGTACAGTGGTACCTCAGGTTAAGTACTTAATTCATTCTGGAGGTCCGTTCTTAACCTGAAGCACCACTTTAGCTAATGGGGCCTCCTGCTGCCGCCGCGCCACCGGAGCACAATTTCTGTTCTCATCCTGAAGCAAAGTTCTTAACCTGAAGCACTATTTCTGGGTTAGCAGAGTCTGTAACCTGAAGCATATGTAACCTGAAGCGTATGTAACCCGAGGTACCACTGTAAAATGTATTTGACTACCACCCTTGGGGATTGGAAGGTGTGACATTGAATTCCACCCATAGTTTGTTTCTTACCAAAGCAACCACGAGCAGAAATCAAGTACTAATTTGCAAGTGAGGTGAAGCCAACTTGAGGCTGTTTACTCCCTGATGTGCCCATAACAGGAGTACATAAGAGCAGAAGCTTTTGAACAGCTTCTTCACTTTGAACAATAGCTTATTTTTAACGATGGTTTAACACCACGTCAAAACTGGGCCACTAAGTGCAGAAACAGCTGACGCATTCAGTCTCAAGTCTTCTTTTATATATTTCTCTCTCTTCTCCTTTTCTTTGGCTATTTCCCATGTTACTTTAAAGATGCACATGAATCACGTTCACCACTAATTTTCACAGAAGAGTAGGGAACTTCTGGTATTGAAGCTACCGGCAGAAAAATGCTGATATATGAAGCTATAGGGCTGTAACCTTGTTCTGACCTCTTCCCAGCACTAGCAAAACCAACATCACCACACTTACCCACTTCACTTCTTGTTTAAGCACACTGAAAGGGAGTCACTTCACATTTTAGCATATTATCTTTTTTGTAATAACAATCAGTTGTTTGTGCAACTAAAATTAGACATAATTAAAACACTTAAAATGGAACCAAAACACTGGTGAGATTACCTATTGCGTGCTCCTGAAGCTGCAACAATAGAAAAGAGCAGCTTTGGTATACAATGCTTTGCCATTTAGTGCATAAATCAAGATACTGCAGACTTGGCTCTCTGACACACAGAATATGAGATAGCTGTAATAAGAATGTTTTTGTTACTTCAAATGCTATTTCAGATTGTTGTCAATTGCTGTGATAAAGCGTGTTCTCACTAAAGGAGAGCACGTGTTGCGGATGGGGCCTAGCAAGACACCCCATAGTTGCCAGGCAGGATAAGATAGAGGGGCCAGGCAAGGATTGGCTGTTTGTGTTGCTGGGGTAAAATTGATGTTGCCAATTTGGGGGTGGGAACAGAGGTTATTTAAACAAGGTTCACAGCAAGCTGCTTTCTCTTTCGATATGGGAACCGGATCACATGGAGCACTTGGACTGTCTGGAGGACAGTGATGCAATCTTCTCATTGTCTGGTTACATTTCTTTATTTCCCCCTTCTTTTAATCCCTTAAATAATTCAATTCCCCTTTTTCCTGTTCCATTTCCCACCCCACCCCTTACCCTGCCCTGTGGGAAGATTCTCCCTGTATCTGTGGCTTGCCTTTCTTTCGCAAAAGGGTTTCCCCCATTTCTCTTGTTGTAAATTGTGGGGCTAGTCAGGGCTGTTCCCAGCTTAGCTGGAATCACTTTCGTTTATAGCACCCCCGAAGGTTGGCTTTATTTGAGTGTGTGCAGCGCTGTTGGCCAAATTTTAATCTAGCCTTGGGCGGGAGCACTATTTTGAGTTCCTTTAATATTGCTATGAGACTAAGATTCTCAAGAGCAGAGGCATGGAGCCCTATTCGGCCTGGGCATAACTTCCGAGCCTAAGTATGCTACAGGTAGCAGTTAATTGTTAAGTCTCTGACCTCTCTATAAGAATGTACCTGCTTCCAGGCTCAGTTGCTGCTAATGTATATCTGAGGCAGACAGAGGGCGGCAGAGGCTCTCTGTGCCTCCAATGACTATGAGCACTCTGTATATGCTCTTTAACTATGCTGTTTCTGAACAAGTTTATTTTCTTTAAGTTTGTTTTGCCCTGATAGTGGTGACTGCCATTTTAGAGATGAACCATTGTGGCTTAGTGGCAAAGTGTAGGACTAGGACCTGGGAGACAGGGTTCATATCCCCCTCTTAGCCGGTTATCAAAACAAAACAAACTGCTCCTTTTGGGCTATTCTGTTGCTGGGTAGTTTGGCCCATTTGTGATAAAAGAACTTTGGGTTTCTTGAAGGGGTGCTTCCCTCTAAAAGGGCAAGCAGGGGTACCTGGACAAGCTGTGGGCTACCTCAACTCTGCTATTTCACTGGAAACATTTATGCCTGGCCTAGCAGGTGATCCTAGGGCTTTGCCCTATAATTTGATGGCCTGGAAGCGTTACCAGCCTAAATAGTGTCCCCATGTGGTCCATGAAGCATTGGTTTCACCGGTTCCTTACATTGTTTAGTTTTTGCGGACTATGACAGGGCTTTTGCAGATGCCTCAAGAGCTTGCCTCTCCTGCAGGGGATGACTTGTGGACTTCCCAGGTGTCTTCTTCCAGAGGGAAACATCTTTGAAGGCTGCAATCCAGGAGGAGGGCAAAGAGGAGCAGGGGTGATGATTCAGACATCACCTTGGACCTCTACAGGGGTCAGGGTGAGGCTGTCCTGAGTCTTTAGGGATCATCCTGGATAGCTCAGCTGGTCAGCGCATAGTGCCGGTAATGCCTAGGTTGCAGGATTGGTCCCTATATGGGACAGCTGCATGCTCCCCCATTGCTCTACCTGGACGCTTAGGTCCAGTGTCGAGGGCCTTTTAGTGATTCCCTCACTGCGGGGGATGTAACAGGCGCCACATTTGCAATATGCAAGCGGGAGAAAGCACCTTTGTGTGCCCGCACTGCAGTTGCTCTGTGCGTTGCAGGGCACAGCGCTGCACAGGCTGCATTTGCATTGCATTGCGTGAGAGATTTGCATTTGCATTGCACGGAGGTTGTGTGCATTGCACGGAGGGTATGTGTGCATTTCACAGAGGGTGTGTACATTGCACAGAGTGTGTGCATTGCACGGAGGGTGTAGTTGCATTGCACAGAGTGTGTTTTTTGCATTGCACAGAGTGTGCATTGCATGAAGTATGTAGTTGCATTGAACAGAGGGTGTGTGCAGTGCATGGAGTGTGTAGTTGCATTGCACAGAGTGTGTTTTTTGCATTGCACAGAGTGTGCATTGCATGAAGGGTGTAGTTGCATTGAACAGAGGGTGTGTGCAGTGCATGGAGTGTGTAGTTGCATTGAACGGAGTGTGTAGTTGCATTGCATGGAGGGTAGTTGCATTGCACGGAGTGTGTTTTTTGCATTGCACAGAGTGTACATTGCATGGAGTGTGTATTTGCATTGAACAGAGGGTGTGTGCAGTGCACGGAGTGTGTAGTTGCATTGCACGGAGTGTGTTTTTTGCATTGCACAGAGGGTGCATTGCATGAAGTGTGTAGTTGCATTGAACAGAGGGTGTGTGCAGTGCATGGAGTGTGTAGTTGCATTGCACGGAGTGTGTAGTTGCATTGCATGGAGTGCTTTTTTGCATTGCACTGAGTGTGTAGTTGCATTGAACGGAGTGTGTAGTGCATTGCACAGAGTGTAGTGGCATTCCAGGGAGTGTGTGTGCACTGCACGGAGTGTGTTTTTGCATTGCACAGAGTGTGTGTCTGAAAAGGAAGCTGGCTCGGCGGCAGCTTTGTCGGGACTTTTTTAGGGGTTCTGGCCAGCGTTGGCCCTGTAAATTTACGTATTATGATGGCAGCACAAGATGCCCCCTGCCCAAGCGGGGGCTGGAAGCTGGCAAGCAATACCTCAATACTTTTTGCCCATATTCCCATTTTATTTAGGGATCCAGATGGATATCGTTGCTAAAACATACCAGTTGCCTATGGAGAAGCTATCTGCCTTGAAGGAAGTTATTTTGTTATACTTCCTCTGTAGCAAGTGATGCTTCACCAGATCCGATCTTGCTGGGTCACTTAATTAATCTTGCATGCAGAGTGGTTGCCCCAGGCCGCCCCTTCCCTTCCCACTAGGCCAGGCTGCCTGCGGCCGGAGGTCCCCTTACCTTTCATGCAATGGTTGCAATTCCTAAATGTTGAGGTCCCCTTACCTTTCTCATGCAATGGGATCTCATGCAATGGTTGCAATTCCTAAATGTATGCAATAGTAGTTGGCCATGGCAGGATACTTGCACAGGGATTTTTCAGGTTCATGCTGATGCTGCTGGATCTTTGCCCTTTGGTTTTTTATTTCAGGGGCTGCTGGTGTGCAAAGCCATGGCCTCAAGCCCGGTATGGTGAGGTAATTATGTGACCTAACTTTTGAGTTTTCCCCATTGTAGCAGCAGTTCACATGTGGCCCGAGGTGTTCAGTGACTATCGGATCTGCTTTTGGTCTGATAACCAGGTAGTGGTGAGCGTCTTGGCTAAACAGTCCTCATGCTCCAGCAGAGTCTCCGCCCCTCCGCTCACGCGTTGGAGCTGCGCCGCTTAAGGTTTAATATTGTGCTTTCTGCTCTCCTGATTACAGGATCCTCTAATGATGTCACTGACACTCTATCCCATTTTCAGATGGAGCGCTTCGGATCCTGGGCTCCAGACACTCAGCTACTGCCAGACTTTTCCAGACCACCTGTGGCATTTTGACAACAATTAGTAATTACAGAGAGCAGCATCTTCCATTTCCCCTTCTGCTTTTAGCTCTTATGGGAAGGCCTGGATGGATTTCTTAAGGCCTGGGTGGATTTCTTAAGCTGGCAGTCCTTGGCCATTCAGATGAACTGGCCCCCATCCTCTGAGCAGATCCTGCAGTATTTGGTCCACCTGCTGCAGATTGGGCATGCTTTTATAACTATAAGAATTCAGTCCACTGCAATGTCTGTTATACTGAACCTTATTTTTCAGAGACCCTTGCGTAAAGTTTGTAATGCGCAGGGCCTTGGAAGGTTGGAATAGGCTCCTACCTCATAGGACAATGGGCAGGAAGTCGGTCAATTTTACCTATGCAGTATCTGCAACAAGTTAAAACTTGTCTGCTGGTAAAAGATCAATGCGATACTCCTTTCAGTATTCCATTGCATTATGGGCACTGAGGGTTGGGGAAATGGTTGTTGGAGCCAGCACAGGGCTGAGAGTCTGGAGGCTTATTGCTTCAGGATTTTTTCCTTATCTGCTTTGGAGCTTGTCATTAGAGTTGGGAACTCTAAAACAGTCTTAGTGGGCAGGAGTGCCACAATCAGGCTTCCCGTTACAGGTGAGCAGGGCCCTTGCCCGGTTATGGATACCAGAAAAAATTGGCTTTTCATTCCCCTGGGGGCTGGCCCATTCCAGTGCATTAAAATGGGTTCCCGTTAGCCAGGCATTGCTGTGCTTACGTCGTGCACCAGTTATTACGGCCTGCGGCTTGCCTACCACTGAACACACCTCATTCCTTCCGAATAGGTGGTGCTGCAAAGGATGCACACTTGGGGCCTGTCAGTAGACAGGATTGTGAATACGGGTCATTGGAAGTCTGACACTGACAAGGGCTATATCAGGAAGTGTCACAATGATGTCTGTGCTGATGCTTGTCTGTTATTTCCTTTTCTCATAGGAGCAGCTGTGCACATTTGGGCCACAGCATTGTACACTGGGCTGGCAAGCGCGCTGACGAGTCTGGACTGGGGCGCCATCTCAGTCTTCCTGCCCATGTGAACATATACTGGATGTCCAGATGGGGAATGCTTTGGGAAGAGATCCTTCCTTTGGTGCGGTCGAGTGTGACCTGTGCAGGTCCTCCCGCAGTGCTGGTGGTACAGCTGGGCGAGAATTATTTGCTGTCTTCCTCCAGCATACGTTTGCATTCCTGCATGCAAGAGGGCTTGGATTGAGTTGATGGCAGCTCTCCCTGGACTCAAAATAATTTAAGGCATTGGTTCAAGGTGGTCTGGAGGGGGGGTTGGAGCACCTGTCCCCTCCAATGCGCAAAGATATTCCATTAAAGGAATTCAAGGATTCACCATGCTTTTGTCGACCCCTTACAAGGGGTAGGGCCACGCAGGAGTCCCTGGGAGCATTTGGGGTGAGCTTGAGTCTGATCCTGGTTCATTGCTCCCCCATGCTGTTTACTGGTACTGACGATATGCTGGTGCCCAGTCGTCAGTGCTGCCCTGCTGAGGTCAGGTGCAGCTAGTCGGGAACCAATGCCTAGACAAACTACCACCGAGGAGGCCAGAAAGCATGTTAATAAGGAAGGTGGAAGATAAAATAAAATAAAATAAATAAAATAATAATAAAGTAAAATAAAATAGGTCCTTGCTTTAGGTGGTTCCGTGATTTTGCACCCTGTGATTACCTTCAAGGCTGCTGCCCTCTTTAGGGCTGATGGGGTGCATCTTTCCCCAATAGGGAATGACACCTGGTTGGCTACGGTTGCTTTGGGATTGAAGGAAGCAACCACTCACGTGTGTGTATTTGAATAAAGTAGTGGGCAAATTCATGCCCCCCCCACGCTGTTTACTGGTACTGACGATATGCTGGAGCCCAGTCGTCAGTGCTGCCCTGCTGAGGTCAGGTGCAGCTAGTCGGGAACCAATGCCTATACAAACTACCACCGAGGAGACCTGAAAGCATGTTAATAAGGCGGAAAATTAAATAAAATAAAATAAAAAAAATAAAAAATAATAAAGTAAATTAAAATAGGTCCTTGCTTCAGGTGGTTCCGTGATTTTGCACCCTGTGATTACCTTCAAGGCTGCTGCCCCTTTTAGGGTGTATCTTTCCCCTATAGGGAATGACACCTGGTTGGCTACGGTTGCTTTGGGATTGAAGGAAGGGTTGCATTTGTGAGTGGTTTGGCGGTGAGCTAAGGCTCTGTGGCGGTTAGGCATTGGTTTAAATTGGTTGGTGGAGGGGTATGGATTGGCTGTGCCTGCCCCTCCAATGTTGCTGCTGCATGGGAATTCCGTTAAAGGAATTCTGGGGCTTACCATCCCCTTGTCCAAACCCCTGGAATCGGGTGCGGGCCGCGTAAGACCCCAAGGAGCAAGCAGGGAGGAACTGAAGGGTCTGTGTCGCAGCCCCAGTTGCCCTGATCTTGTTCCTCCACACTGACTCTCGCTGGAATCCGGGAGTCAGTGCTGTCCCCCAAGGCGGGGGGGACAGCTAGTCATAACCAATGCCTAAGCAACCACTCACAATTTGTATGTTTAATAAAGTTGTGGCCAAAATTATGCCAAAAACCTTAAACAAAAATTTATGAGTGATGTGTGAGTTATTGGGGTAGGGGTGTTTTGGGGGACCTCAGCACGCAAAGCGTGTTCTCACTAAAGGAGAGCACGTGTTGCGGATGGGGCCTAGCAAGACACCCCATAGTTGCCAGGCAGGATAAGATAGAGGGGCCAGGCAAGGATTGGCTGTTTGTGTTGCTGGGGTAAAATTGATGTTGCCAATTTGGGGGTGGGAACAGAGGTTATTTAAACAAGGTTCACAGCAAGCTGCTTTCTCTTTCGATATGGGAACCGGATCACCCGCCCGCCCTCCCTTTTGGGCTTGTGCTTTGACCTTGCTATGCCTGTCATGGGGTCGTCCGCCTTGGTGCGGGGGCCTGGTAGGAATTTTTCCATTTGGCTGATTAGTGTGTGCCATTTGGTTTTTGCCTACTGCGTAGCAAATCGTCACAACTTGTAAGGTTGGCGGTTAGGCATTGGTTTAAATTGGTTGGTGGAGGGGTATGGATTGGCTGTGCCTGCCCCTCCAATGTTGCTGCTGCATGGGAATTCCGTTAAAGGAATTCTGGGGCTTACCATCCCCTTGTCCAAACCCCTGGAATCGGGTGCGGGCCGCGTAAGACCCCAAGGAGCAAGCAGGGAGGAACTGAAGGGTCTGTGTCGCAGCCCCAGTTGCCCTGATCTTGTTCCTCCACACTGACTCTCGCTGGAATCCGGGAGTCAGTGCTGTCCCCCAAGGCGGGGGGGACAGCTAGTCATAACCAATGCCTAAGCAACCACTCACAATTTGTATGTTTAATAAAGTTGTGGCCAAAATTATGCCAAAAACCTTAAACAAAAATTTATGAGTGATGTGTGAGTTATTGGGGTAGGGGTGTTTTGGGGGACCTCAGCACGCAAGTGGTTGAATTAATCCTCCTAACCTACAATATATTTTCAGAAACCTGGATATTATGAAGCATCTGAGCCTCTGGATGTTTTTATAAACCCATGTAGAAAAACCTATTATATTTTGTTCATCAGTGACACATGGAGCACATTAAAATGAAACATTTTTATATTGTTTTACTTTTTGCAAATTGAAAAGCTAGATCTTATCTCTGTGGAAATGGCTCTGCTTACAAGCCTCTGCAGCGAACAGTTATTTTCAATTTCAACATCCCTTTCAACTTTTGCTCGCTCCTGACCACAAGAAGCCCACGCACAAAACATGACCCTCTTTAGAGATGGAGACATTAAAAAAACACAACATGATAAAAATGGGGAGCTGCTAGAAAGCAGGCCAGCACAACCTCTCATGCAACCAAACTGAACATAGCCCATCAGGCAGACCTGTGCAGAGCTTGTCTAAGGCACCATGATGCTTGCACCTAACCCAATCTGAAGTTACATGCTAGTACGCAGTGGCGCAGGTCCAGATTTTACTATTGAAGCTTTGCAGGGTATACAGACAGGGACTGGTCTGTTACCCATTAAGTCACTGGCTGGCTTGAAGGCACATGGCACTCTTGACATGACAGTGTAAGTCCAGCAGGTCCCTGGTGGGGCCCCCTGCCAGCTTGTTTTGTGGCCTGCCAGTGGCTGCCTAACAACCAAAGGGGATAAATCTGTCAGTTGCAGCTTCTCTCCAGTTTCTCCCCCCCCCCAGCTGTAAATTCCAGTTTTCTGTTTTATGGAAGCTGCCTTGTGAAGGCTTTGCCCTGAATGGCACCCTTGAAATGTCAAAATAAACAAATAAAGGATTAGCAGTTAGTTGAAAGTCCCTGTAGAACTGCTTCTCAATGGCAAATGACACAAAATGCATAGTTTCCTTCTTGGAATTATATCTACTGATGGATATGAAACTTTCAACAGGACCACAATACTCAGGGAAGGAAGGTCCAAGTGTCACCTGAATATTGCAACATGCAGCAGGAAGACAAATCTGCTTGTGGGCATTTAGGATTAGAAGCTTCTTTTTTAGTGTTATTGTTACACTGAATAATATTGTTGTGCTAGAATTTCATAGAATGTTTCAGAACACTTAGAATGCAGTCCTAAATCCTAATTCCTTACTAGGAAGTAAGGCCCATTAAGTGCAGTCAGACATACTTCTAAGAAAGCTTCCATAAGCTTGCACTACTAAGGTGCCATCCAGAGTGGATTCTGCTGAGCATATATTAGAGGTGTGCATTGGCTCCCTGTGCAAGGTGAATTATGCAGTGAACAGGGGCAATTTGGCTTTAGTTTTCACATGTCCCAGGCAGCTTGTGCCATCAACAAGGCACCCTGAGTTGGATCAGGGACTCCCTAAGGTTCCAAGTTGCTTTGTGGATTCAGTCCCCCCCCCCACACACAAATATTGCATTTTGTCCTTAAAAACAGACAGACTGCTTCATTCATTCATTCATTCATTTAAAATTGAAACCAAACTAGCTAGGGAAATACTCTGTGCTCGTTTGGGTAGGGGAGAGATAGGGAAATCTTTCATTTTGATAGACAGGTCTAGGTTTTACTCATAGTGATTATTTTCTCAGGGCATTACAATCACAGTGATTTAGGGGAGGGTTAGGGGAGGCTTGTATCCTTCCCAATCACTTTCTATTTCCTAGCAAGCAAGGGGAGGTTAAGCAATTTCTATTTAACTCCCCCTCAAATGGTAACATCTTCCCTTGTGGGACAACTGCTTACACCTATCGTTCTGAAGGATGACAGGCTTCATCACCTTAGAAGTGACAGCCATGCTTGCAAACTACATCAATTCCAATTAGTGACTTGCTTTTTGTTTATTTGAAAAGAATATTCAAGGTTTCCTGCACAAACTCATCTGGATTAATCTACCTGCAACTTGGCAAGGTAAACCCACTGTGAAGGGGCACCTTTGCTTGCAAATTCCATCCACTTCTGTGCAAAGGGGGGGGGGAGAAGATGACACACCCTTTTTTTAATTCCCCATTATAGTCAGTAGTGGTGGTAGCAATAGAGCTTTGAATTTAACATATTGGAATGAAACCTAAACAACAAGGCAAATTGGAAAGAGAGAGCAGATCAGGTTGCTTCCAGTGCTACAATACAACATGAATTTTGTGATTAGTGTGCAGCCCTAATATATACTTAATGTACTTGTACCTCATATTTTATTTGTACAGATATATATGCTTACATTTCACATTAACTTTATTTATATTTAAAGGATTTTCATGTTATGCATATAAGTAGGAAATCTCTGTTATGGAATTGGTGCAACATTAAATCCAATTACATTAAGTAAAACATTGGGGTTCTTTTTGGCAAGCTTGCATCTGACCAGGGCACTGAAGTTTATTTGCCCTCTGCCTTTTCTAGATATATGCATGCTGCCGGAGATGAAGCTTGTGGATCTGTGTGTTTGCCAAACAAAGTGAACCTCTGCACACTTCTATATATGGGCACTACCTCTGTGACTTCTGCGGGCTTCTGTCTAAGAGCTTAATCTCGAACAGGTGTCCTCAGCATATCTCTGCCAGTTTAGCATGAGATGTACAGAAGAGCAGATTATTTTAATAGCCGTCATCATTTAAGGTCAAATCTCTATGTTAAAAAGGATAAAGTAGAAAGAGCTCATTGTGAAATGAAGATATGGTGGCCAGGAAACCATCTTCTTACATGTGAACCTGCCCAAGCCCTTTGTACTTATAGAGACTTGCAAAATTCATTAGGAACGGAGCTCTTCTGAAGTTTCTGTGTTACAGCACAGTAACAGCCTGAGAAACAGATAAAAATATATTTAAAACTGTGTGGCGCTGTGGGTTAAACCACAGAGCCTAGGACTTGATGATCAGAAGGTTGGCGGTTCGAATCCCTGCGACTGGGTGAGCTCCTGTTGCTCGGTCCCTGCTCCTGCCAACCTAGCAGTTTGAAAGCACGTCAAAGTGCAAGTAGATAAATAGGTACCGCTCTGGCAGGTAGATAAACGGCGTTTCCGTGCACTGCTCTGGTTCGCCAGAAGCGGTTTAGTCATGCTGGCCACATGACCCGGAAGCTGTACGCTGGCTCCCTCGGCCAATAAAGCGAGATGAGCGCCGCAATCCCAGAGTCGGTCACGACTGGACCTAATGGTCAGGGGTCCCTTTACCTTTAATGTGCGTGCGCACGTACAAAACACAGTAAGAAATGCATATTTTGAATATATATGTGTGCATGAGTATAGCTACAGATATATGCAGGTATATATAGGCAGGTAGAGGTAGCTATGCCAGTGCTCATTCAGACCCTTAAAAAAAAAAAACAGGTTAATGCACCCTTCTGCACTAAAAAGGATTGCAACTGAACAGACTACTGTATTTTAATAGCCGCCCAGAGTAGCTGGGGAAACTCAGCCAGATGGGTGGGGTATAAATATTAATATTATTACATGTAGCACAATTGCAGTTAATGTTCATTATGATGGACTTACAGTGTAGTTCTATGCATCAGCATTATATAATTAAAATTTCTATTCCACCCTTCCTCTCAAAGGAGCCCAGGGTGGCAAACAGCAAAAGGGTAAAACAGCAGAATTAAAAATAAAACAACATTTTAAAAATCATCTTAAAAACGCTAAGACTATCTAAAAACATATGAAACTGTCAAAATACCTTCATAGCTAATAATTGCAAAGTTGCCAAGAAGCATCTCTTTCATGCCTCAAATGCTCACGTGAACAGAAATGTGTTTATGTGTCCTAAAAGTTAATAATGAGGGAAACAGATGCATTGCACCAGGGAGGGTGTTTCACAAATGGGTAGCTGCCATCAAGAAGGCCTTGCCAGGGAGACAACTCCAGTTGAGCACCACTCTGAATTAAACCTCATTGAGTTTAGTGGGGTCTGTTCCCAAGAAAGTGAGTCTAGGGTTGCATTCTTAACCTTGAATCATTACATATCTGTGGAAGGAGATGGCAAAATCCCACTTTCCAATTTTATATTGTTTTTCCCCCCTTAACCCCCTCACTTACCTAAGACTCTCTCAGTAATGAAAAGCATATTTGCCTGCTTTTTCAGAAGGTGCAGACTGTGGAGGGGAAGTGACCTTATTTCACAAAGTCTGATGCCAACCTGCCCGGTAGCATTAGGAAAATTGATATTAAAACAACAGCATTTAATGATCCAATTAAAGAAATGCTTAAATAGAACCATCACAATGCAGTGGTTCTTTACATGCTTGGAAGTGTTGCTGTGCCAAGAAAATAATTGATGGTCTTAAAAAGAAGTGTTTACCAATATTCTAATTTTGAAAATTATAGCTATACCCAGGGGATACCCTTTAAAATGCTGCCTTCATTATTCCTTGAAGAAGGAAGTTGTTAATCCTGTTCAGTGATGAGTGAATTGTGTTGAACTCGTGTGTTCTGTTTGTTTATTTACTCTCAATTAAATTAATGCAAGTAAGTTTCCTTGCTTGTATTTCTAAGTGGTTGGTCACATTTAATTTGAAAATGGATACACTGAGAGAAATGGTAACCTTTTGAAATAGACATCTGTGGTATTTTATAAGTGTGGTCTATATAGAATAGAAGTGGGAAACTTGCTGAGCAGTGAGAACCACATAAGAAATGCATATTGTGTCCCAGGGAGCATTACAAAGAAATGCACATTTTTATGAAGATGATAGATATAAAACTGGTGCGTAAATGGTACTTAACCTATTTCTGAATGTATTACTCATAACCATGAATCAGTCCTTGAGAAAATGTATTAAAAACAGACAATGGTTCTTGAGAACATTTAAAACAGTGGTGGGAAGCTTATGGCTCTCCAGATGTTGGTGGACTCCCATAATTCCCAGCCTGCATGGCCAATACTTGGGGAGGGGGAGAGCTGTAGTCCAGCAACATCTGGAAGTTCTCAAGTTCCCCATTTTCTCTATGTTGATTGGCCTGACACCCTCCCCTACAAGATATGAGGGAGCTGTGTCCCATCACCTGCCCCCATTTTGGGCAGATATTGAACTTTGGACCCTATACATGAAAGCATGTACTTGGTCTCTGAACATGCCACTGCCCTGTTATGGTGACACAAGATGTGGTTGGGTTTATGTTCAATTTATTTTTTCTCTCTCTCTCTCTAACAGGCTTGCCTGTATGTTACGTTGAACACAAACTGACGCTACACATGTACAAGTGTTTGGGGGAAAGAGTGCACACCTGTTGACTTACACACCATTTCATCTGTTGAATTGCACACTTGTTGAATGAACTCCCCCCCCCCCGTTATCATCCTTGAACAAACAGGTTAAGAGGTTTTGAAATTCTTGAAAAGCTACAAAACTGTACAATCGAACGCTTGTCCGTGAGAAAGCATAGCTGGATGAGCATACCTCAGGCATTGCGGCTTTTCCCGGTCCCTTTCAACCAGATGAAAAAAATCCATTTCCTGCCTCAAGCCTTAGGAAAGAGTTTGAAATGCAATAAATGGAGGCTTCTTTTCTTACTCATCGGCTTGTTTATAACCAGTTTGCCCTACATGCAAGACCACCTAGTAGTGAGTCAATGAAAGAAACATGATTTAAATCTAGTCTTGGATGAATTGTTCTCAATGGCTGGGAGGGATTATTCTAGCCAGTTTCGGCAGTTGTGGCTGCTGGACCACACGGCATCCAGGACCCTAGGTTTGTTTGGGATTTTCCAGTGCATCGCACTCCAATCCCCACTTACTCGTGTGTAGGCACTATTGAGTTCAACAGGTTAGGCATAGTTATGCTTTTGCTGTAAACTGGTACAGCAGGATAGGAAAGGTGGCCGGGTTGTGTGACACACCAATTGACTAGGAATCATTACCTTCATTTTCCAGCACTAACTGGTACTGAAAGGTCAAGAATTGTGGGCTATGCCCCTGAGACAAGCGTGTTCCCCCATCGCTAACAATTATCTGCTATCAGGAATGTTCATAAACTACCAGCAAAAAGCCTAAAAGTTTATACTTGTTTGTGTTTGTTTTGATTGAATTTGATTTCTATCCTGCACTTCCCACATGAGGAGGATTACAGATTGCAAGTGATTAAAAGACGTCAAGATTGGAATATGCACAACACATTTGGCAAGTGATTTCAATTGATGGCGGGGGAATACATGGAGACCAATATTTATTTTAAAACTGGCCTCCCACGGTGGCTAACAACATCAAAAATAATACATGGAATCCAGGATGATTCAATGTTTAAACCGCAAAAACAGCTAGGCAAAATAGAATGATAGCACCCAGCAGAGCCAATAGAACTATCAGTTAAACCAGCTGAGACAACATGCTGAGAGATCTGAGTAAATACAAAGGAATTTGCTCACTGCCATAAGGACATCAGATCTGGCAACTTCAGAAGGGCATTCCACACAGAAGGCACCAGAACTGAGAAAGACTTCCAGCACGATCCACCTCACTTGAGACGGCAGGAGTTGGATGACAGCCTTTTATAATGATTGCAAATTTTAGTCAGATTGACGTGGAAGAAGGTGGCCTTTGAGGAAGCCATTTGGAGCCTTAAAGGGGATCAGTAGCATTTTGAATTGAGCTATGATCCTTGTAGAAGTCCTAGGTGTGTTTTTAACTCTCTGAAGCTTCTGATAAGTCTTCAAAGGCAGTCCCATGTACAATGCATTGCAGCAGTCTAATTTGTTGTAGTCGTTGTTATAGATTTATTTATATCCTGCTTTTTTCCCTGGCGGGAATCAAGGTGGCTCACAGATAAAAAGAAAAACCACTCAAAACACAGAAAAAACAATCAATAAAATTAATCAAACATTGATAAAATTGAAACTATATACAAATATAAAATTTATTAAAACTATACCAGTCATTACAATAAAAACAGCACGGAACCAATCATTTAATTAATAGCAGTCAGTTCCCCAAAGCCTGTTGGAACAGGAAAGTCTTCACCTGTTGGTAGAAGAACAAGGAAGGAGCCAGTCTAGTTTCTCTATGATTCTAGGACGGAGTATCAAAGTGTGGGAGCAGCCACTGAGAAGGCCCTCTCCTGCATCCCTACCAAGCGTGCCTGTGATGATGGTGGGATGAAGACAAGGTCCTTCTACAAAGGTCTCAAAAACACAGGCAGTTTCAAATTCAGGATTATGATCTTTCAGATATCTTGGACCTAAGCCATGTAGGGCTTTATAGGTCATAAACCAGAACTTTGAATCATGCTTAGAAACAGAAACTGGTAGCCAGTGGAGCTGTTCCGGCAAGGGAGTTATATGCTCCCTATAACCAGCCCGTCAACAATGTGATTGCAGCTCTTTGAGCCAGCTGAAGCTTCTGAGTGTGCAAGAGTAATCCAAATGTGATATTAATAAGGCATATGCCACTAATCTCGAGAGAACCAGGGCAGGGCATTGATAATTGTGTGTTCAGGCTAGCTCTGCCTGTTCTGTATATTGGGAAAGAACAGCAAAGACAATATCGGAGGTAATCTTCCTTCTTTGCAAAAAACAGTCTATTTAATAAATGATGAACTGAATATGTTTTCTTGTGCATGTCCATTTTTTTAAAAAGGCAAATAATGACCAATATATCATTGCTTAATTAGAAGCAAAACACATACATTGTATATAGTGAAGTAATATGATAAATAGAAATCCTTTGAACTTCATGTGTTTTTTGCTGCCTTGAACACTTTTTTGTGTGAATTCGGCAAATTCTAAAACAAATGGCTGATGAAAACAAATCCAGCAAGCACTCTCTCTCTTTCTCTCTGGGACAGGAGGGCAAACAGTGGTGTATTGAAATTTCTCAACAATATTTTGTTTGAGTAATAATTCAAAGCAACAAGAAGCGCAGAGGGGCAGTTGGCCAATTGACTACTAGCCATGATAGCTGTGTTCTGCCTGCACTGTTGAAGATAGTATGCTTCTGAATACCAGTTGCTGGAAACCACAAGAGGGGAGTGTATACTTGTGTCAAATCCTGCTTGCAGGTATAATAATAATAATAATAATAATAATAATAATAATAATAATAATATCCCACCCATCTGGTTCCCCATCTGGTTGGCCACTGTGAAAACAGGATACTGAAACAGATGGACGATTAACCTGTTCCAACATACTCACCTTACGTTCTTAGAAGGATTTTTTGTTTTTAAGCCTTTTAAGTGTCAAAAGCTTAGACCGTAACATATTGTTGCATGCCACCCCAATCTCTGAGAAGTGATAGATTCCATGGGTTTTAGGCACTCACCTAGGGTTCATTTTTTCCTTTTGGAATAAGGAACAGCGGAGATTGTGGTATCTTTATGATATATGGTTTATTTACACATATATACAATCTGAACCTACAATGGGGGGGTTCACAGCATGAACACCCAAGAAGGTTTCTTCCATAGTCACAGTCTTGGATTAAGGCAGAGATCTGGCATGGTTCTCTCTCGCTCTCTCTGCTTGCTGCTTTGCTTCTAGGTCCCATCACTGCTTCCTCTCAACTCACTATCTAGCTCACTATCTGAGAGCTGAGGGAGGGATGCCATTTTGCACCAAGCCCCTTAATCCCACTTAATGTCTCAACCACCAGGTTCTCACCTCACAGTTCACCAGCTATGCTTTAGTGCTACCAACAGAGGAGACATGGTGGGTTTGTTCATTTGTGTATTTTCATTTACATCCCACCTTGTCTCCAAAGAGCTGAAAATGGCATACATGATTCTACCAACCCCATTTTATCCTCAAGAGCCTTTTAAGGTAGGTTAGGCTGAGAGACATCATCCTTGTTCATGCATTGTTTGCTTGTAGGGCTCTGCCATGTTTTATTTGGAGCTGGCTCACACTTTATCCCCTTCTACCAATGTCACATCTCCTTCCATCAACTGTGTCTGCAAAGACGCCTGGTGTTACTGGGAAATGCATACAACCCAGTGTGAAAGATAGGTAGGAATGGTTAAATAGTGTGCATGGCTAAAAGAATTCCATACATTACAATTAAAGCAATGTGGAATTTGTAGCAGTGCCTTGTATTTTAGCAGAGGCCATTTGTATCTGCTTCCGAAGCTCCTGCTTAAATACTGAGTCACATCTAATATAGCATCCCGAACCAGATACCTAACAAATGTCACACCAGGAGTTTTACTGTTCTTACAACACAAAGCCTCCTGAGGCTTTTTTAATTAGAGTTGCAGTGAACCTTTTCACCAGTGTTGCAAACACTGATAAACAATCCCCTCAGAACTTTTAAGCTTTAGATTTGGGTAGGGCGCTCTTCACGGTGAGCTTGAATGCATTCCCTCAGGCACTACAGAGAGGCCTGAGCCTAAAACATTCTGAAAATTGCACCAAGCCGGTGGGAAATTTATTCTGCTCCAAGTGTTCGAACCAATTGAGCTTCTGAACTGTCAGGCAGCTGGCAGAGCGAGAGCACTATGTTAAGTTGTTAACGGTATCAGTCTACATGCATTCATTAGAGAGGGGTTTTAAAAACAGACCAGAGGTTGCACCAGGACTTACTGAGGAAAGAAAATAAAGACAAGGCAGAGGAGTTAAGTATAGCTGGGTCTGTCTGAAGCTTTAAGGATCATAACCTTTAAAAGGAAAAAAATTAAACTGCCTGCATAATTCTTGAGACATTCAGTGCAAGAGCTACTTGCATCAAGGAGATGGCTTTAAGGAGTTGGCAATGCACCCTAAACTCATGGCTGGAAGGAAATGACACTCTCTGATTTAATTAGGGAGCTACAAATACAACAATAATAATCGACTCTCTGAATCCACTGGAGTGCAAAAAAAGCGGGAGAGAATACCTTCAACTGCAGCTGCAGTGAGTGTCTTGAAACCTCAAGGGGCCATTTAAATATGAATATTTTAAGACCCAAACACAACAAAAACTAGGCTGAGAAGGGAGCGAGGAAATGGAGGTTTATTGTGTTGAACAATAAAATGCCCACATAAAATATTGAATAATTTCAGGGTTGAGTCAGGTTTGGTAAATGCTGATATATTGCTTTCCGTTTTTCTTTTTTTCTTCTTTGAAAATAGATTCAATTTTGCAAGATAAAAAAAAATGCTCATGATTCTAGTTAAAGTAAAAGTATTTTCTACCTTAAACTATAGAATTTTGGTGCATCCGTAAATCATTTTATTCTGAGAGGTAATCTGGGACTTGAACTGGGAATCTCATAGTATGATGCTAGCAACTAGCCTACAACCTAGTTGCCTCAGGGTCCTTTTTAGCAAAATAAAGGAATAGGGTGATGCAGCAGCCCTTGCAATTGGTAGGCAGTATACTGTCCTGGCTCAGTTTACTACATTGTAATAGCAAGGGTTTTCCATCTGGCCTAGTCAACAGAACAGCAGCTTCTTCTGCACTTAAAGCTTTTGCTTCATTACCAGGAAAATGGAGAACTCGCATGCCAGATCAGGATGTAAGTATGCCTGCCCAAAGCCTTGGCCTAATTCTGACCTTATTAGGCCTGGAAGATGATTAGTCTGAAACAGTGACTTACTTAAGACCATCTAGCAAGCATAACAGCTGGTTAGGGAATGCAATCGCATCTATCCAAATTCATTCTCTAACCACTGCATGCAGCCAACTCACTAAACATCCTTGTTGACATTTGCTTGAATTGATGTGGAATGAAACTGAATGTTGGAAGATTCAGGACAGTAAAAAGGAAGTACTTGTTCACACAGCACATATGAAACTCTCACCCTAAGGAGGCAGTGATGACCACCAACTTGGATGGTTTTAAGAGAGGATGAGACAAAAGAGGAAGGATAAGGATATCAGGCGCTACTAGACATGACAGCTATGGTGTGCCTCCACTGTTAGAGGCAGAATGCCTCTGAATCCCAGTTGCTAGAAATTACAGGTGGGCAGTGCTGTTGCTGTCAATTCCAGCTAGTGGCCACTGTGAGAACATTGATCCAGCAGGTGGTTCTTATGTTCTTTGTTGTTGTTTAGTCATTTAGTCGTGTCCGACTTTTCATGACCCCCTGGACCAGAGCACGCCAGGCACTTCTGTCTTCCACTGCCTCCCGCAGTTTGGTCAAACTCATGCTGGTAGCTTCAAGAACATTATCCAATCATCTCGTCCTCTGTCGTCCCCTTCTCCTTGTGCCCTCCATCTTTCCCAACATCAGGGTCTTTCCCAGGGAGTCTTCTCTTCTCATGAGGTGGCCAAAGTATTGGAGCCTCAGCTTCACGATCTGTCCTTCTAGTGAGCACTCAGGGCTGATTTCCTTAAGAATGGAGAGGTTTGATCTTCTTGCAGTCCATGGGACTCTCAAGAGTCTCCTCCAGCACCATAATTCAAAAGCATCAATTCTTCGGCGATCAGCTTTCTTTATGGTCCATCTTATGTTCTTAGGTTGTCATTTAAAGGCTCTTCTACTGCATTCAAAACCCATTCAGCTGAATCTGCTGGAGTTGAAATGCCCACATCACATATTTCTTTTCTCCTGCAAATATCCTTTCAATTTCTTAAAACAAGCATGCAAGTAAATAATAAAAAAAGAATGCATCTCTTAGGTGGTCTCAGGCCTTGATCTGCATGTAATGGTTAAGTGAAGAAAATGTATAAATGGTTTCTGTTCCTTGTTTATCATTCTTATGCCTACCCTAACTATTTGGATGAGACTATAAGAGATACATGCATAAATGCATAATGGAAAGACCCGGCATTTAAACATTTTAACACTAAATACACAACAGTAAATCCTTTCCCTATGATATGCCTTTCTTCTCAATAACCACCATGTAATAAGAAAGAGCCAGTACCACATCCTCACAGAACATGCTTTGCTCAGACCAAACACAGTGGTTAAGAAAAATGTGCAACAATTACTCTCATCTTTCTTGGCCCCGGGGAAGTTTGGAATTTACATCAGAATGAAATGTCACATAGCAGATGGGGGGAAAAAATAGATGGACAGATTTTGCCAAAGAATGACTTTTCCCAGATACAAACTCAGTACAGCATGTTCAAATGTACTTGCAAAATGTAGCTGGCTGGTCTGCAATGAATGCAGACACCTAGCACATATCTGCCTTTTGCAAATTATTTGTGGAGTACCTTTAGGAGTGTAACAAGTGAATGCAGGAATTAAGAAGTGCATGGGAATGGTGCCGTAGCTTCAGGTAGTGATAATGGATGTAACCTTTTCCCTCTCTTTCTGCATCTCCCTTAGGAATGTCAAATTTCTGTCTCGTGAGATATTTGAAGTGCATCATTTGAGGATCAGCTAGAATCCCTGTCATTGTGAGCTTGGTAGAGTGTGTATTTCACATTGGTGCTACACTACAGTGGAAGCTGGCTACATCTACCGCATTTTATAATAATATATGAGGGAGGGGAGTGAAAGAAATATGCCATTTTGTCTGGGTTTCCTGCGCAGCATTTTCCAATTTCACTCTTTCATCTTCTTCCTGCACATCTAATTCTTACCTCTTAACTTTAATTACCTGCCTTCCCAAGATGCACTTCCACTGTCTTACCTTAACAAATAAGTGACCAAAGTCCATTCTAAGTGACCTAAAAGGATTTACTTAATATGAACTTGCCTAGACCCTCCAAATGTCCCTATTTTCCAGAGACATCCCTGATTTAGAGAAGGTGTCCCAGTTTCTGATTTGATCCCAGGATGTCCCACTTTTCCTTAGGATGTTCCTATTTTCAGTGGAGAAATATTGGAGGGTATGGCGTTATCAGACCCCTGAGCCATCTGAAGGCAATCCTGAATAGGGAAGAGTTTTTTCAAAAAAAAATGTTTAATGTTTTACTATGTTTTTATATGTTGGAAGCTGCCCAGAGTGGCTGGGCAGTAAGATGTGTGGGGTATAAATAGTAAAATTATAATTATGGTATGGGACACCCCTATTTTCATTGGATAAATGTTGGAGGGTCTGCTTGCCCATCATTTAAGGTGTGCAGCTGAGGCCCTGAGAGTTAAATGGGTGGCTAATGGGGAACAGACTTTATTGGTTACGGTTCCTTGACTTTGAGTAACTATTTACACAGGGATGTTAATTACCTGTATCTGTTAATGTTATTTTCCTGTGATTTTCCTGTGCTTTTAACTTAGCTTTTACTGTAGCTCTTCTGCCCACTTCTCTCTCTCTTTTTGGCACTGGGGTTCTGTGCTGCTGTTCTAATTTTTATTAATTTTTCCATTTTTTTCCAAAATTTCATTATAACAAATATCATCATCATAATTCATCAATCCCAAATTATCCCTTCCCTCCCATCCCCCTGGACTTCCCTCAACCTACCTCTCTGGTTTATTTTAACATAATATCACTTCCTGCATAATACCTTCTCAATCATTTTTTTTTAATATTTGATCTTACAATTTATATACATTTTGTTACTTGTAAATGTCTACTCAAAACCTGCTAATGAGTTCAGTTCTTTGCATTGTTTCTGTAGACAGTTTATTTTGTTTTCTGTTCAGCATGTGTTTTTATTTGTTTTACTTTATTTCCACCATTTCTAGACTGTTTTTCACCATAGACAGTGATAAAGCAATCCATACAACAATGAAGAAACAATACATAATACATTTTTTATACAATAAAAAACCCGCAGGTAGAAACAGAAGTTCAAAAAATAGTCATAATACAGCTTACTGAAAGTGCCCGCTGAAATAGAGAGGTCCTTGTCAAGTGCCTGGAGTTCAATAGGGAGGGGGCCTGTCTGATCTCAGCTGGGAGTGAGTTCTACACAACTGGGTTCTCTATACTCAGTGCATGACTCTTCATACATATGAACTGTTTGTTTATTTTTCATAATTTCATTGTGAGTTGCCTTGTAGAGTCTACAAATATAAAGGCAGGGTAAAAATTACTTTATTCAGTTATGAGTGTACACAGAATGGAAGATGTCAGGATCTCCATGGATGTGGAGCTGGTTTCAGGCACCAAGTCTGTGTTGCGTGTCGAGGTGCCCAAGACACCCACCAATAAAACACAATTGACACGTAATTTTTGTTTAAGGTTTTTGGCATAACTTTGGCCACAACTTTATTAAAATACAAGAAATGTGAGTGGTTGCTTAGGTATTGGTTGCGACTATCTGACCCCGCATGGGGACAGACTGACATTCAACCAGCCGTGAAGTCAGAAAGGGAAAGCATTTTGGGGAGAGAGACGGAGCTGGGTGCCATGCACTCAACTGCTCCCAGGGGCTCTTGCGTGGCCCTAGCCCCTTAACAGGGGTTTGGACAAAAGCATGGTGAGCCCCTGGATTCCTTTAATGGAATACCCTTGCAGTAGCAGCATTTGGAGGGGCAGGCATGGCCAATCCATACCCCTCCACCAACCATTTCATAAAACCAATGCCTAACTGAAACCTTACAAGTTGTGACAATTTGCTACGCAGTAGGCAAAAACCAAATGGCACCAGCCAACCAGCCAAATGGACAAAATTCCTACCAGGCCCCTGCCCCAAAAGCAGACGACCCCATGACAGGCATAGCAAGGTCAAGCGAACAACCCTGAATCAACGGAGGGAGGGTGATGCGCGCAGTGAAAAGAGGAAGCTCAACGCTGTATGCAGGGCATATAAAGGCTATGGCTGTCAGTCACAAAATGGCAATATTTAAATCTCCCCAGCAACAGGTAGAACCCAATTGTAAAGTGACCAACATTATTTTCCCACCCAGCAACAGTGGGGTGACTTGTCAGTCCCCACCGCAACACGTGCTCTTCATGAAGGAGAACACGCTTTATCAAGATGTCTGCAAGCATGATGGCAAGGCTGCAAACATTAACCCGGCTATGTGGGAACCCCTTGCAGATGACCATGGTGCCTGGAGACAGACAGTCAGGTTGTTTATCCACAGCAGAGACTAGAGGAGAATTGTCCACTGGAGGAGCACATAAATGCCCTGGTGAATCAGTAACAGAGAAACCGGATGCCTTCATCCGCCCCATCTGCAATAAAACATGCCTCTCTCCTATTGGTCACTACAGCCACAGCAAGCACTGCAACTCTCCATTGTCTCCAAAGACAGACCGATGCCAGCACTGAGTGAGGCGTTTCTCATAGCTGAATTTAAGAGACCAATATTTAAGAGAGGAATTCTTATTAAGGTGTTCTACAGCAATAAATTGCTAAGCTTCAGATCACACTGTGGGGAAAATAAATTATCACAATCTACAATCTGTAAGGTTGTATGAGGATTTTTGTATTTGTATTCAGTTTGAATAGAGATTATATCTTCTATTTTTTAATCAAATGATTTTTATCAACCTGAATTGTAATCTTGGTTTCTTTGGACATGAAGAATCAGTGTTTGTTCTTGACTGACATGAGAAACAGGCCTGGCATTCAGATATTCATTATAGTTTCCCACCATTTGACCTAAATTGGAATAACTGACATTGTTTAGCTTCAAGCGATTAGAAAGCCATTAATTATCTTTATAGTTAATCCTCTCTCTAGACATATAGAACTATAAAGTATCTATATAACTAAAAGTAGGTTTGCCCTCTATTAATTTCCCACAAAACACTAGAAAATATGATGAACACTAATGAGAAAATATAATATTGGTAGCCTAAAATAATATGGCTTGGAATATGCAATAGATTATGACCCAATGTCAATGCCCCCGTCCCATTGGTTGAGGTGTGGATTCTGGTGTAATATTGAATCTCAAAGAGAAATACACCTTGTGTCTCCTCCATCCACCTCTCTTGCTCTCTCTTTCTCTTTCTCTCTCTCTATCTCTCTCTCTCTCACACACACACACACACACACCAACCTGAATCTAATGTACAGGATATGTAAATATTGTTTCTGGTAATAGCAATAGGTCTTTGTGAGAATATGGAATTAAGTGAGGAAATGGTGAAGCTACATTGGATGCCCCACATTTTATGACTTTTATCTTACCCCCTGCATTACAGAGGATAGGGCTGGCCTCTCCTAGAAGTCAAGCATTTAGTGTTGTCAGTCCCATGTTGTAGATGGGATTCAACAGCAGAGATTCAACAGGCATCATCACTCTTGACTTTCAGGAATCTCTGGAAGACCTTTTCTATGCTGACAGCTCTTTGCAGCTGTTTAATTTTGTGATGAGCCAGTCACCTTGAAGATTGTTCTGTATTGATTTAGAAAGCTTGTTTAGGTTGCTGTACACTACCCCAATGTTTTGCAAGAGGGCATTCTGTAAATGCTTTCACGGGTAAATTTAAATAAATAAATAGTCCACTCTAACCAAATTTTCTCCTCTGTCACAACTTTTTCTATCCCTGATCCACCCATGGATGGAGATAGATAGATAGATAGATAGATAGATAGATAGATAGATAGATAGATAGATAGACAGACAGACAGACAGATAGGTAGATGATAGAAAAATAGATAGATATAGATAGATGTATATTCTAATAAATGAAAATCATAGATCCTTTGAGCAGAGTTAACAAGTGAAAGAAACGGAGGCAATGGCCCTTTCTAAGTAAAGTACAGTATGATTAATGTTGATAGGCTCTTTGTTAAACTCTGCCCAAGACTTGGTGCTTAGCAAGTAATACTTTGCCCAAATGTGTCACACTTCTCAGAAGCAGCTTTTTCATCCATGCTGTGATGGGAAAAATTCTCTTTTCCGAATCAGTTCAGTGATCATGACCTATCCTGGTGAGCCGTACTGGTGTGTTATGCGCTTTATCACATCTAATGAACCTAGGGATTGGGGGAGAAATTTGATTCAGTTCACATTTAAAAGCAAACCAATTTGCATTTTCTTAAACAATACAAGAACTTAAACTCAGCCATTCTATAAAACCCACTAGATGACCTTGGGCTAGTCACAGTAAGCCTGATCTACCTCAAAGTGTTTTGAGTAAAAATGCAGGGGAGGGACTACATTGAAAACCACATTGAACTGGAATTCTAAATAAATAAAACTAATGACATGCAATTCCAAGACAAGACACACCGGCAGATCCTAAGGGAGTGCTGTTTAGTCAGGATCATGGCCAGTGATTCACATGGAACATTCACCAAGTGTGTAGCCTATTTGTGTAGAGGTGCACAAATCTAAAAGTGTATCCTGTATCAGACAAACCTATGTGGAAGTATAGAGACAGTTTGTATCTGTATTTAGTGTAGTGTGGACAAGGCTACTCTGATACCTGGATAAATGAAGAAGCCAGAGGAAAGGAAGGTCAAAGAAAGGGACTGAAATATCAAGGGATGCCAAGAGCCAGTGCACAAGCAAAGAAACTATAACTTAAAAGGTGTAATGTTGCGATAATGAAGGAAAGCTTGGCCATGCCTTACAATGTGGCACACAGGAAGAGGAAGAAATGCTCCCCACGGATTCCACTTGGCACATGTTACAAGTTTATCCACACTGAATCCTCTTAATGATAGGTGTTTATGCAAGGAGCCCATGGCCATTTATACTTAAAGCGTGTTCTCCCTGAAATGAGAGCGTGTGTTGCGGTGGGGTCTGCAAGGCCAACCCTCTGTTGCCAGGAAGGTTAAATGGAGATTGCCTGAAGCAACAATTGGATGACCGGGTTGCTGGGGCAAATTGAATGTTGCAAATTGGGTGGGTGGGACCAAAGGCTTTAAATATTGGGGGCACTCTGCTTTTGCTTTCTCTTTCGCAGCGTGCATCGGATCACCCGCCCGCCCTGTGTTCCGGTTGATCTTGCCATGCCTGTCATGGGGTCATCTGCCATTGGGGCAGGGGCCTAGTAGGAATTTTGTCCATTTGGCTGATTGGCTGGTGCCACTTGGTTTTTGCCTACTACTTGGCAATTTGTCACAACTTGTAAGGTTGCGGTTAGGCATTGGTTATAAAAATTGGTGGAGGAGGGGTCAGGATAGGCTGTGCCTGCCCCTCCAATGGTGGTGTGGAAGGGAATTCTGTTAAAGGAATCCTGGGGCTTGCCACGATTTCGTCCAATCCCTGAAATGGGACCAGGGCCAGCAAGCCTTGGGGAGCTGGTTGGGTGAGTGGTGAGGGACTGTTGCTCAGCTCAACTGATCCCCAACATTGTTTTCCCTTCAGTGGCTTCCGAGGGAGTTCAGAAAGTCAGTTCTGTCCCAGGCGGGGGGACAGATAGTCATAACCAATCACTCACAGATTATGTATTTTAATAAAGGTGTGGCCAAAATTATGCCAAAAACCTTAAACAAAAATTATGTGTGATTTGTGAATTATTTTTAGGGGTGGCTTGGGGACCCCCACATGCAACTCAGATGTCCAGATGGCTACTTCTTAATCATCTTCACCGTTTTCTTCTGATGTTTTCTGGTTTGTCTTCCTATACTTTATATTACATCATATGTGTGAGGGTTGCTTCATGATTTTGTACCAAAACACTTAGCAAAGATTTAGCTTCTGCCTCTCTCAAATGTGTTGCTGATGCTGCCGGCTGTGTTGGTGTTAACTGTTTCGCTTTAAATAAAATGTCAGAAATAACTGAAGTGGCAGATGGAGACATTTATAGGCTGCTATAAATTACAATAAATGAAGATTCAGTTCTGTGCGCAAATGCTGTGTGTATAGTAACTGCAAACTCTTCATAAACACAAAACTCTCTTCTCTAAGTTGATTCCTTCCCCTACAGTTTCCCTAAATCACAGCCATATTAATTCTCTTTTACTGTATAATATAGGCTGCAATTTCGAGAGACATTTAGCCAGTTTTTCTGCACAACCGGATGCAGAAGAAGAGAAATTTTATTTTGGCACAAATGCTTTTAATCCCCTTTTATTCATAGAAGTTTTTAAAAGCGTGCATGCTGCAAGTGGATTTAAAGCATTTGAACTGTAATTACGATCATTGCAGCTGCACCATCTGCATCTTTCAGGAACCAGCAAATTGAACTAATCACCAATAATTGTTTCCAAGATATTTAGCATATCTTATATTTAAACATCAATGCATAACAAAAGTTTATATTTGGCCATTCATCACCACTCTTTGCTTTTTCCAGCATCCAAAGTCTCCACTAGGGGGCTAGTTTGAAACAGGAAGATAATCTTATCCAGTGCAGCAGGCCTCCTTTGAAGTACTGTTTCAATTTGCTTGTTTTAAAAACTGTTTGAAAGTCTTGGGTCTTGACTTTCCCTGTAACCATCTACGGCGTAAAATCATCACATAGCACTGTGAGTGTTTTACACTAATCATTCTCAGAATACGACGTGAGAAAGGGAAGTATTTTCTAAATGAAAGAAAATTCCCTCCTTTATCAGCTCTAAAGCAGCTAGAGAAGAATGGGAACACTTATTGCTTCAAAGTTCCACCACATCTGATGCAGAAACCAAAAGATAGAACCCGGTTTTTAGCATAATGTTCCTCACACACAGCTTGGTTCTGGTGTTTAAGAGCCTGAGTTCTAAGAGATGGAAGAGAAATTTGCTTGTGTTTTAATGACAAACTACTTTATTCTTAGTTCAGCTACTTAACTGCACCAAGGTGCAAACTAAAGTTGCAATGAAATCCTCCAGCCAAACTGTGTGTACAAAAAGACACACAGAGGGAAGTGCCATTATGATGCATAAACTGGTGAAAGGAACATACAAAAATGCATTGTACTATGGAAAATTACTTGCACACAAAATGTCTGTATTAGGGGAAATTTGCTGGTGAATTTCCATGAGGATTTTTAAAATGGCAAATTGATGTGGGATATGGAGAGCTGAAGAGTAGAAAATAACATTACTCTCACTTGGACTTTTGAAAAAACAAAAGCAAAACCCCAAACAAACCAAAGCACTTTGATACAATATTGTACACATTAAAGAGATGTTAGGTGCCTTTTAGATGTTCTCCCAGATGTTCGGAATCCCATTATCTTTGGACAGCTTCCATTCGTCTTGGAGAATGCTTAAATCACCCAGGAACAAGTGAGGTTCTTTATGTGGGTCTTCCCCACAGAATCAGCACCCCCTTGGTGTACTCCTAATCCCACGAGGAAGGTCCATGTGACTGCCTACCTTATTGACCATGGACGTGAACTCCTGGGTCAGCCTTTTCTAATCTGGAAGCCTTCCGGTTGATGTTGACTACAACTCACATCATAATTGTTCATGCCGGCTGATGGGATCCACGAAAGCTGGAGGACCCCAATTTATAACAGCAGTTGCTCACATCTAAGTGTCTATCACACAACTAGCTCCACAGTCCTACCCAGATACGGCATAGACACAGCTCATTGTTGTCAGATGTTACCTGTAGCGGTAGCTGGATTTCACTAACCAAAGGCATTCATAATAACTCCTATCTTTAGGTTTGGAAGGGAAAAAATTATCATAATCTCCAACTAAAGAAAGCAACAAAACCCCTTTCTTCATTCAGGATAAGCCTACTTAATTCATAGGCACTGATAAGGTTATTATAAAACCCTTTTAATGCAAAAATTCTTTTAACAAAGCCACTGCCTTTAATTTGATATTTTAATAAAAAAATATAAGCTAACTTGGGTTAATACTCTCCTAGGTAGGATTTTCTATTGAAATCTGACTTGTGCTCTGTGCCTCCTTTGACCATACATGGGAAAAATCTGTCAAGCATGACCTAAAATTATAAAGTACTGATTTTGTCAGTGCATAGCAGGGAAAAAGAGTTGCCTGAATCTAACATTAAACATCACCATGTGATGTAACAAACAAACAAACATGATGGCCCCATCACATCTACTTTGACCCTAACAAAAACAAATCATAGAATTGCTCATATCACAACTATGCCAAACAAGGATCAGTTATGTTCACAAGTACATGATGCCATAGGTCAAAGCTACGTTGGTTAAGACCTATTCTGTTAGTAAAGTTATCCTGTGCTTTAATATAACCCAGCTTTTCTCAGTGCTATTTTTCTAGAAAATGAGGTGCCAGAACTCACCATCAACACCAGAACTGAGTTCCTGCAAGTTCTGGCTTTTCTGAAGAAGGAATAAAAACTAGAATTTTATCATCTGTGTGGATTTTTTTTTAAAAAAAACAAACACCTTGGCCTGACGAGATCTCCTTTCCATTTGATAGCAGGAAACTGTAAAGCTAACTTCCATTTTGTGACTTAGCTTTACATTTTCTGGGTTAAACTTGCTTTGCAGTTTAGTTTTGTTTCTTTTATGAACACATTCCTTCCTTTGACATTCTCATCCAGGTTTCCAATTTTCACTGACTGAGCTGATGATATGTACCAATTGGAGGCGTATCTGTTGATGGTGAAAAATCACTTCTTGTTCCTTAGATGAAAATCTTTGGTTCCCACCCCCTGCCCACCCCCAGCTTCTTCACCAGACGCGCTCCAGATGAGTCTCTTGTCTGATTGCCTTTGGTTGCAAATTCCACACACTTTGCATAATGTAACATTCTCCTGATGTACCAGACAATGCCTTAATAGTTGCATTGATTTATCATGGACTTAGACAATGGTAGAATGGGTGGGAGACAAGGAGGGTAAATTTATTGCATGGTTTGCAAACTATTCATCCCTGACCAAAGACATTAGTGTTTAATTCATGCTCTACATTATCAGCATTGTCTAGAGTAGTGTGACACAGTGTTTCAGAAACATATGTTTAAATAGTCTTTGAAACATATGCAAGATGTCTTTCAGAGTTGTCCTGTGAAAGGGTTGGGAAACCTGTGGACCTTCAGATGTTGCTAGATTGTCACTGCCACCAGCACTTGGCAGCCAGGCCAGTGGTTAGGAATTATAGGAGCTGCAGCCCAGCAATTTCCGAAGGGCTCCAGTTTCCCCACCTCCTTTCCTACAAGGGCCAAAGGGGTCAGAGAAGGGTAAGGGTTCATTGTAGCTTTATGAGCATCTCTTCCTCTGAACGATCCTACTGGTTAAGATCAATGACATGATTTGGGTGCTGGTCTTTATTGATATTAACTTGACATCCAAAACACATTTCTTTGGTGGTGTCCCAGTAATGGGATACTCTTCCTAGGGAAGTCTGTCAGGCTAGCAATTTGTGGAGATTTAGAAGGCTGGATATATATATATATACACACATACACACAATTCTGATTACTTCACTTGGCCTTTGGTGCTGTCTGATCTTATTATAGTGGTTGCGTCATGTTCCCCCCGCCCTCCTTTTAATTCTTTTACCTGCTGCTGCTGTTATTAATTAGTGGTAGATTGAGATTTGTTGTTATGGTTTCAACTGTTTTTAATTGGATTACTTTGTTCTAAACTGCTTTGAGTGCCTATGGCGGAAAAGTGACTCATAAATATTTTAAGTGAATAAAGGGAAAAATTGGTTTTCCGCAATTCTTTCCTATTCAAGTAGAGGCTTCCTTAATCACTGATCAACAATATATAGGCACAGTGTAAGACTAAGGCTCTTAAATTAGATTGAACATTCTGCACAAAGTAGTGGGGTATCTTTTCTGAGGAGCCTTTTACAATGGAAATAACATTAGAGGTGAACCACCAGCTTGAACTGCATTGAACTCTAAAATTATGTGTTCCATGTCCTGTGCAGAAATTCAGCTGAACTTGTGAAGGCATAAATTGTGCAGGGAGCAAGTGTGCTGAGCCCATCCCCAATGTTCCTGTCCTCATCTACTCCACCTTCAGCTTTTTCTTATTGAGTGGGAAGGCCTGAAGGAGGCTTGTAAACACGACTGTGCAGAGAAACCTCCCCATGGTCAGGAGCTTTCTGTTAGCGAGGTAGTTGATCATGGGGAATATTCAAAGTGCCTCTCTTAGATCTTTCCATTCAATGTGGGAAAGTTGCAGTTGAACAGAAGGGAGCAGCATGCCTGGGGATGTTGGGGCAGAGCTGGCACATGGCTCCCCTACTCAATCACCACATGTTTAGCTGAACATCTAAAGAGGGCTTATTTCTTTATTTCATGGGGGAATGAGAGGCGCCGAAGCATGTTCCATGTTCATATGTGCACATTTCCATGCTAGGTTTAGGCTGATTGAGTTTATACATCACGGAATAAGTCCTGAAGCAATTTACAGCCAAAGTAAATAAAAGAAAGGGAAATAAATATATAAACCTTCAGCGTTTGGCTGTGTAGTTGGGGCTGTGTTGCTGACCTGCCTTTCCAATGCTGCATGTCACTGCCACTTATGAAGAGGGTGAGGGGCAAGGCAGCAGGAGCAGAGCATAGTGTGGGCACCACAGCAGAGCCAATCCACTGCTCTCACTGCTTTGTTGTTGTTTAGTTGTTTAGTCGTGTCTGACTCTTCGTGACCCCATGGACCAGAGCACGCCAGGCACTCCTGTCTTCCACCGCCTCCTGCAGTTTTGTCAAACTCATGCTGGTAGCTTTGAGAACACTATCCAACCATCTCGTCCTCTGTCATCCCCTTCTCCTTGTGCCCTCCATCTTTCCCAACATCAGGGTCTTTTCCAGGGAGTCTTCTCTTCCCATGAGGTGGCCAAAGTATTGGAGCCTCAGCTTCACGAACTGTCCTTCCAGTGAGCATTCAGGGCTGATTTCCTTAAGAATGGATAGGTTTGATCTTCTTGCAGTCCATGGGACTCTCAAGAGTCTCTTACACCCCTGCTATTTCTGCACCACACTGAGTTCCCACTGGCTTGCCCTTCCCGCCTCTCTTGGCAAGGGGCAATTACCCGTGGTGTTGGGAAGGCAGGCCAGCCACACAGCTCAACCTGCAGCACCCTGCCAGCTACTACTGGATTTTGTAATACAATGTACCATTGGCGCTGCCCAAATGCCCAACAAAACAAAATCAACTTTGATCACAAGGTTGGCACCAGGTGGGCCTCCCTGGCAACAGCCTTCCATAAATGGAAGGTTACTACAGAAAAGCATATTCTATCACATTCTTTCTCAGGAATAGAATATTTGCAAATGACCTATACTTGTTTAAATCTTCTGACGTTAAGGGTGGTTTCTTAAAGAGTGGTCTCACTGCTATCTCTGTCAGATGGTCTGGAACCGCTCTGTCTCTGAGAGAGGCATTCATTACCTCCTCGGTTCAGCTAAAAGTCCTCTCCCTGCCAGATGTCCTTGACCATGAGGGTCAAGAACAAAAGTGGTCACGTACCTGTCCAAGAACCTAATGTAACATAAGGAAGATTGTGCTGCCTATGTAGATCCTGTGTGGTTATTTTCCAACCCCAATTATATCCTAACTTCTACTGAAGCCTGCTTTTGTGTCTTTTGACAGATTTCCCCTCTGCTACCCAAACAGAAAGTTGCTCATATGGGAATGATTTATGGTAATGTCTGAGTAAGCTTCAGAGCATGTATATTGAAAATGGGTTGTTTCCACAAGCCTTGGCACAGGCACGGCTAAGCTTCGTGATCCTGCTGTTAGTTCTTTGTCTTATCTCAAAACAAGTTTTGACACTTCAGGTCTACAACTCTCATGGGAGAAAATCTTAGAAATCTGTAAATAAGTTGTTGCCCCCATGATAACCACCACACACAAATTGTTAAACATTTCTGAATCTTCTTAGATCATTTCATTCTTGGTTCTTTCTTTCTTTCTTTTTCTTCAGAATCCTCCAGTCTCAGATCTTTGCTCATGTTACTTTTTGAATCCCATTATGGGCTTGACCTATAGCCCCCATATGGACAAGTGTTTCCATTAAGAGTCTTGTTAACATAAAGGAAATTTGAAGTTCTGCACCTGTAGCCCACCTGTTAATAGCTAGAATTAGTAGCTTTGATTTTCAGGAGAAATATTGTTATACACACACACACACACACACACAGCCTCCTATCTCCTCAAATGCCTACTTATTTACTTACTTAGTTGAATCATGACTGATAAAACATTATTTAAAGTATTATAGAATAGGTAATGGGAAAGAATTTCAGAAAAAGGCAGTTTTTGCTACCCATACTTTTATACTTCAGCCATAACCTCTTGGACATGCCCCCACCCCAGAAAGGTAGACCATGGGTCAATGTGAT
The DNA here is from genome assembly GCF_964188305.1 of Podarcis bocagei. Classification (NCBI taxonomy): domain Eukaryota; kingdom Metazoa; phylum Chordata; class Lepidosauria; order Squamata; family Lacertidae; genus Podarcis; species Podarcis bocagei. The sequence continues at coordinate 30,265,645 of NC_138127.1, read as the reverse complement.
CCTTGGCCTGGGAAATATTTTCCAAATGCCATTATTGCATTTATTTCTGACATTTATTTCTGACACTGTGGCAGACAGCAACACTCATTGTTATTTGAATTCTCTCTTGCACACCAGGCTGTGAGAGTGGATCATGCACTCTTTATAACTTTCTCTTTCGGTCTCAGTTGATGAAGACTTTTACTGTTATGTCTGACATCATAGAAAATCATCTGAATTTTGCACTGTTACAAAGGAAGCATGGCTCTTCTATGATCTGCTTTTTAAAACTAACGAATTTACTATAAACTTTAATTCCAGAAATGCTTCACTGACTCACAGATGTGGGGAGTATGAACATTTTTTTTATTCCTTAATGTGGATTATTTGGTCCTTTCAACAACAACAAAATAAATAGAAAAAGCAAAAGAATTCCCTTTTGTGCACCTCTAATGATTTTCTACATGAAATATATACATTTCAAAAATCACTACACATATATATCTAAAAATCATTACTTTTAATCCATAAGTGCCGGTGGGTATTTAAAGAAAACAAAATAAATGTAGAACAGCAGAAACACTAGGGTTTTAAAACAGCTGCAGGGCATAAGCAATAACTGCTGTTCACTAGGCACTGTGACACACGTTTAATAGCCATTTAGCTTATGAAATTCAGATTAAAAACAAACACAGTTGGGTTTTTTAATTTTAAAAAACACAACTGTCAATTATTACCAGAGGCCAGTGACTCTTTCAAAACATGGCAGGAAAGGGTCCCGGCACTGCCTGCATTCCAAGCCTTTACAGAGTAGATGAAAATATCAGATGACTTTTTCACAAATTCAGCTAATGAATGCTTTTTTGGATACAGGGCTGCACACACACTGAACATTTAAAACACATGGCTTTCCACTAAGAATCCTGGGAGCTGTAGTTTCCCCCTAACAGATCTATAATTTGCAGCACCCTTACTCAACAAGTTACATTTCCCAGGATTCTTTGAGAAAAGCCATGTACTTTCACTATACAGTGGTACCTCAGGTTACATACGCTTCAGGTTACATACGCTTCAGGTTACAGAATCTGCTAACCCAGAAATATTACCTCGGGTTAAGAACTTTGCTTCAGGATGAGAACAGAAATCGTGCGGCAGCAGTGGGAGGCCCCATTAGCTAACGTGGTACCTCAGGTTAAGAACAGTTTCAGGTTAAGAGCGGACCTCCAGAACGAATTAAATTCTTAACCTGAGGTACCACTGAGGTATATGCAGTCTAAGTCTACTTAGTTATGCCATGACCATTATGTTTAACTAAGCTCTCTTTCTTTACTATCCTATATGCAAATGGAGAACTCATTTTCCAATCATTGATCCTTATGTAGCTAAAAGATCACCATCCAATCATAAGTGAAATATCAGCAGAGTTTACAGAAGTACCAAAAAAAACCCACTTGGGGAAAAATCCTAATGGGGGAACACAAAGCACCCCAATAAGGATTGAGTATAATAAGTGACCACAAAATGCTGAGTGAGAAGAATGAACAAACAAGAGGAGGGGAAATGGAATGAAGCATCCTGGAAAATGCAAGGCTGGCTGGCACCCTAAATGGAATCTCTTCACCTTGCAGCATTTTGTCGCAGGTCTTACTTATAAAATTTGTGCACCCAAGCCGTGGCATGGTGTGGTGAGGCACAGGGTTGGTTGCCCTGGGCGCAAAATTGTTAGGGGCGCAAAATTTCAACACCCAGCGCTACCTCAATACAGCTGTGCGTGTCCATCGCTGGGCTCCACTGAAACAGCTTCTTCATGCGAACCAGGAAGTGACCTCTCCAGACAACGGAATGACTCTTCTTATCTCCTGGGTGATGCATGTATACTCTGTCCATTTCCCTTCCTCCCTCCCTCCTCCATGTGGCCCTGAGCTCTGGCAACCCATGTTATGCCACCGCACCAAAGCAGGAAAGACAGGAAGTGAAAACAGGAAGACATTCTCATTGACTTACTCTCATTCTAGAGTTTCTCTACAATGGAGATTTACCAAAGACCAAGCTAATTTGTCTTCTGAAAGTGGTGTGAAGACATTATTATCCATACTGGGGGACCATGAACACTCTTGTTACCTGCCTTGGGTGCTTTTGATGGGAAGGGCTGGGCTTAAGCCCAAAGAAAGAAATAATTTGCTGTTGCTCCTGTTCTTTCTATGCACCGTGGTTTTAAGTGTGTTGACAAACATTTTATTTTAAGCCCTTTGTCAATATATGTGCACAGGAAGCCAAGATACCATTGTGTTATCCCTCCTGAGCTTTCCAAATCACTTTCTGACTCAGGGAATTAAACTGGAGAAATCAGTCAGTCGCTTGAGAGGTTGCAGATGTTAGAAAGATAAAGGTTGTAATGCCACCTATCTATGTACCACAGTGCAAAGCCCCTAGACACCCTGCTGATATTGCCACGTTATAATGACTTACTAAGATCAATAGTGAAGTATAGCTGCATCAGTCCTCTATATCAGTAAAGCAAAAGTAGGTGATCACTACATAACTGAAGCTTTATAAAAAGCAAGTTCTCTATAATAAGTTTGGCTAAACCATGGTTCTAACGTTACAACTGAAAATTTTTTGTTTTTTAGAAAACAGCATTCTAAGTTCAAAGGTATAGATCATTTTCAAAGATGTGCAATATGAATAATCTATAACAGCTTGCCCTCATACTGGGGAGAGGCAAAGAAAGCTACTGGTGGCTAAGAAGGATTAAGGTGGTGGGACCACATAGAATAATAAAATTGCATAGTTGGAAGGTACCTCAAGGATCATCTAGTCCAACCACCTGCAATACAGGAATAGCTGACTAATGTTGGTATAGCTTCCTGGTGGAACACATGCTTTTCACACAGAAGGCCTCTGAAAAAATGTTCATACTCTTAACAATATTATTTCCCCTGCGCCACAAACTTATTTCAGTCAAGCAGTAACCTCCAAAATCCTTTCAAAATACTGTTTTGATCAAAATTCAGAGATCCCACTGCCAAGGAATTACACCAGCTTTGTTAATATTCTTTGCTTAACTCAAAACCCCTTGGTTATTTTGCCTGAACTGGAGTCTCCAAATCTGCCTTAAAAATTTGCTGGAGGTGAAATTCAGGGGCAGTTCTATTTAACTGGCTGTAAACCACATGAAAATGTTCCACCAGGGTGTTCCTTTCATTTGTGGAAAGGGCTGTGATTGGGGGGAGTGCTCCTCCTGGAGGAAGAGGGGCAAAATAATTTGCAACAATTCCCCCTGTAGTCCCCTGCACAACTCCTACACTGTTCAGGATGGTTCCCCAACCATCTAGAACTATTTTTTTAATGGCATACAGGGGGCTGAAACAAGAGGCATCAATAGATGAGCATCACCTCCCCACCATCCTTCATTCCATGAAGAAGAGGAGTTTGGATTTGATATCCCGCTTTATCACTACCCGAAGGAATCTCAAAGCGGCTAACATTCTCCTTTCCCTTCCTCTCCCACAACAAACACTCTCTGAGGTGAATGGGGCTGAGAGACTTCAGAGAAGTGTGACTAGCCCAAGGTCACCCAGCAGCTGCATGTGGAGGAGCGGAGACGTGAACCCGGTTCACCAGATTACGAGTCTATCGCTCTTAATCACTACACCACACTGGCTCTCTGGCAGAATTCCACTTATGGAGACTCTGATCTAAGCATCTCTAGATTAGCAACAAATGTTGGGCCAGTTCAGTCCAATATGATACCTTCTACTCTTTATCAGGGCATGAGATCATTGTAAAATGTGCCACAAACATATTCTAAAAGGATAGTAATTGGAATGGGATTATTTGATGAAATGGTCTCTAGGAATTGCATAGGGTTTCGTGGGTGTATTGTTATTTTTATTTTTTTGCTGTTGTTAATCCCATATGTGTGTATTATGTAAAAATATTCCTCCCCCTGTCACCGATGTATCCTTTTAACAGGCTTCACTTGTAACAACAACAATGAAACCATATGGATGGAATAAACAAGTGCTCCTATTGAGTTCCCCGGTGGGCAATTCACATCAGCCTCTGTTTCTAAATGACATAAAATAAAATTCAGATGCTTGAAATGTATAGGCAAAGGCAGCCAAGGAAGAAAGAAGGAGGCACTGATAAAATATATAACGAAGAGGATGCTTATAACTACTCCATGCAATGTCTGTTGCCGACACTTTATAAAACTAAGTGGGCAGGCAGCAACCTCATTCTGTTTCTTAGGCCTATAATGTTTGGAAAATAGGCTGCGTTGCAAGGCATGCTTTGTACAAAATCCATGTGAATTCTGCCATGCAGTAGTGTAGAATACAGCTATCAAGCATAGCTTGATAAAAGGTTAGAATTCTGTTCTCGGCTTTCAAGTTTAAAATCACGCATACACTAGACTTCCAGGTGGAAAGTAGACCTCAGTGTTTGCTGTTAGATTGTTGGGGTTCATGGAACCTGCAGTCCAGATCTTCTGAAAGGCACCAGGCCAGGGAAAGCTTATCTAAACTATCAACACTCTGAAGGTTTACAAATGCTTCTTTTGAGGGTAAAAAATCACACAGAATATAAAAGGATGAATGAGGGGGCAGGCAATTCCAAGCATACATTCCGGTTGTCCACAAAGAAATTCCAGGATATCTACCTTTTGTCTCCCAAGTCACAAGACATCTGTAATCATTAAGCGTTTGCCTCTTTTAATGAATCATCAAAGAAAAGCCATAACAAAGAAAGAAAAATATACAAAAGCGTATTAAACAGGGGGCTTTGCAGATGTAATTAGAGAGTAGGTCGTGGCCTTCATACTGAAGCATCAGGCCAAGTTACCCTTCTGGCTTCTTGAACTCAGACAGAGAACTTTGACCTCCGCTGACCAGCACAAGAGCTTAGCGTACTTATTAGAAGTAAAGAATGATTTTTGTGCATTTAATGTGAACAATATATAAAGTACAGGAACACAAATACATTCTAAGCACTGTTACGGTTAGCCTGTGTCAAGTAGTTGTCCTTTATTATGCTCCATAATAGTAATTAAGTAATAGTTTTTGGAGTTTAAACTGTTTCAGAGTTTATTACTATGCTCCAAAGCCAATTACAATCTTATGGTATTTCCTGTATAAATAGGGTAGCAGTGCTGCACATACATTAAATATATAATTGCTTTACGTTTTGTAACGTACAAATATTTTATTACAGCAGCTAATATCCTCCTCCTATTCTTGCTATTACCATTTAGAAATTATTTAGTGCCAGCATTGCACAAGAGGCTCTTAAGTGGTGCAGTTCCTCTTCAGGGGGTTTTCAAGCTGCAGGAGATTGACAATACAAAATAGCCAGTTTCCTTTACAGTACAAATCAGCCAGATAACTTCTATTCTATTTCATAACTGCAGAGCAGGTTAGCACATTCCCAGGATCAGGATAACTATTATAAACATTTCCTTATAATTTATTGTTACCAATACCACCATACAAATGGGGTGTCCTCAAAATTGAAGAGGTCCTTCAAAAACCAGCAGAGGTTCTTCTTAAGACATCAGGTATTAATTGTTGATGGTGTCATTTGAGATATTGGAATATTCACCCACTGAGCAGAACCCAGATTTGTGAGTTTTATTTGAGTAGCCACTCAGAGGCAGAACTCTCAAAAAAGCCCCCCACCCCATATAGCTTGGAGGTTTGGGTGAAGGTAAGCTACGTGGGTGGCGTTGTGGGTTAAACCACAGAGCCTTGGACTTACTGATCAGAAGGTCGACAGTTCGAATCCGTGTGACGGGGTGAGCTCCCGTTGCTCGGTCCCTGCTCCTGCCAACCTAGCAGTTCGAAAGCACGTCAAAGTGCAAGTAGATAAATAGGTACCACTCCGGTGGGAAGGTAAACGGCATTTCCGTGTGCTGCTCTGGTTCGTCAGAAGTGGCTTAGTCAAGCTGGCCACATGAGACAGAAGCTGTACGCCGGCTCCCTCGGTCAATAAAGCGAGATGAGCGCCGCAACCCCAGAGTCGGTCACGACTGGACCTAATGGTCAGTGGTCCCTTTACCTTTACCTTTAAGCTACTTGGGTGGGAGGGGTTTGAAGGCATAATTCACCTTCTCCTATGGATGTAAGAGTATGTCAATTTCAGTTTTTCCCCTTTCTTGTTTTTCCAGCCTTAAGTTCAGTTTTCCACATAAGCTTGTGATTTTTTATAAATTGCTCATGAAAATCTTAATGTGAATATCTCCTAATGCACACATTTTTCTATGAACTTTTGCCTGATATAACATTTTCGCAAGCTAATTTTCCCTAACATTGTGCATTTTTGCAAGTTATTTTCACTCATATATGCACTTAAATGCACACTTTACCCTACACATTACTTTTCTGGAGAACGGCATTACATTATTATTATTATTATTATTATTATTATTATTATTATTATTATTATTATTATTTATTATTTATACCCCGCCCATCTGGCTGGGCTTCCCCAGCCACTCTGGGTGGCTTCCAAAAAAAATATTAAAATACTGTAATACATCAAAAGTCTGAGAAATGCAGATTTTGAAGGATGGTTGTGCTTCATGTATTGCTTTGGATAGTGTGATTCAGGTAGGTTTGCCTTCAAACGTGAACTGAATCAAATTTCTGCCTGATCCCTACCTTCTGCCAAGGACGTTCTTATTTCAGCTGCTGCTTTTTGATTCTCTGCCACTGGAGCTACCAGTCAGGACAGGACGAGCAGGATGAAACAGAGGCTGCCTTCCTGCCAGGTCCTTCTTCCTCCACAGCAGCATCTGTCACCTGCAAGTGGGAAATTCCAGCACTTGCCAACAGCTCAATCAAATATTGACACAGCAGCTCTCTCTACTCTACCATATCCCTTTCTCCCTAGCAGTTACCCAAGACTCCTGTCTCTAATCTTTTCCTGCAGCTGTCCACATATGCCTAAAATGTGGCCTGCGTTGACCTCTGTTAGACATGGCTCTTTTTCCGAAATGCTAAAGCCTATCAAGAAGCTTTCATATGGATCATTGTTAAAATTGAGAGAATGGTGAACTCTGCCAAAAATATAACCCCGAGAAATACCCAGGTTACACTAATAAGAAGCAGGAGGCAAAAGATTTGCTAAGAAAGAGAACATACGGTGTATTCTGTCTAACTTCAGATCCTTACAATATTCTGGAGGGGGGGGAGCAAGATCTGCAACCCAAATGTATGAATGTGCTTACTCAGAAATAAAGTCAATTTAAAAAATGCACCAGCCGTAAAGCAATGCAAGTATAAAAACAGGAGGGTGAAGGTGGTAAGCTAGCAGCAGTAAGATGTCTTCACAAATTAAGGGTGGAAAAGAATTAAATAGCTTTTGCCTCTTCCCCAAAGACAACAAAGCATTCACAGGCAAAATTCACCAAGGAGGGGCAGTTCTTTAATTTGGATTCTTCCTTTTATATCTCCCTTTCTCTCAAAATCCTCATCCATGCAACTCACTGAGCCACATCTGCTTAATCTCAACAAGAGCTGTTGCTTCATAGTAGGGTAATTTACACAGGGGTTATGTTCCAGGGATCACACCGAAAGCCAAAATTGTCTATAGTCAAAACACATCAGGTGCAATGGTGGGTGTGATTGCCAAAGTCTTTTTTCATGGATGCCCGCCTCCTTTCCACTCCTCTTTTTTGCTTTTTTGCCAGGGCCGTAAAGCTGAATGCGCACAAGTTAAATGTGTGCAAGTGGTGGGTTTACTGTAGTCTCTGCCTACCAGGGGTTGGCAACCTGAGCTGCTGTGGATGTTGTCGGGCTGCAACTTTCCTTAACCCTGACCTCAAGCCATGCTGGTTGGGGCTGATGACTTGGAGTTCAGAACATCGGGAGGGGCACAGGTTCCCCACTCCTGCTCCACACTGTCCAAAAGTGCATACTGTCCCCTACAGATATTGTTCGAGTCATGGCAGTCCCCACCAGCACGGTCAATGGATAGGGATAATGGGAATTTTAGTCAGACAACATCTGGAAGGCACCACTTTGGCCTTTGAATAAAGGCAATTGTTCTAGGGATTCTAAAAGGCTTTCCTGGACAGGAGCCCCATTTCTGCACTTCGGAAATGACATCAATGGGAAATGTAAGTTCTCCACGGGAAGGAGTACTCAATCCACTTTCTTTCAGTACTCACAAGACAAGCAAGAGCTGCAAATCTGGGGAAGATTTCCAAGAGATAGAAGGGCAGAACTACCATATTTTTTATAGGCATATAATGGCAAAGAGCAGGAAATGTGAGTTTAACTGAAATGCTGTTCAAGTACCAGGTCCAAATTAATACTCCTGATTCCCACTTTCCCACCCAAGGGAACAGAAATTGAAATGCCATTGGCCAAAAAAGGAAAAAGTATTATGGCTCAACAAGAGTGATGTGCTACTGATCTGCAGAGTGCTTGCAATCAAGTTCCTTCATTATACCGCTATATAGTAAAATATAGTAGCTGGAGATTAATTTTATTTAAAAGTGACAAAGATATAAGGTTGCCAACTTGAATTTTACTGATCAGGTTCCCGAACCTTTTACAACATATAATCAATAAATAACAGCACCTGACATGCTGAAATGAGCTGGAAGGGTTCTTATTGATAAACAGCAGGTTGGGTGATTGGAGATTTAATACAAAGCTTCTTTTAGATATCTTTTTCATATCATGCTCTTTTCTAAAATTGCCCAAAATGATCAGTTTGCAGTGCTAATCTCTGGGAAATCAGTACCCAGAGCAATCATTAGCAGATCATCTGTACCACGCAGTTAGTACAGCATAACTGGAAATTGATATATTGACAGTGTAATCCTATACAACAAAGACTAGAAATAGTGCTCTGGATACTGTTGAACTACAACTCCCATCACCTCTGATCATTAGCCATGCTGGAGGGCTGCAGGTTCCCCAGTCCAGCTACATGCCTACTGAGAAGTAAATTCCAGGTAAGTATGTACAGAATTGCAGCCAGAGCCCCTCAGAGATAAATCAACTTCATATAAAATTACTGTTGATCCCAAAGCATTAACCCCTTTCCATTGATTTCTTTCCCCCGGTTTTCAATTTCTGCGTATGGGAGTCTTTTCCACATGTGTTCTATAGTCACACTGGTTTGCAGACAGATGCCTGAATTTCTTGATTTACATGTGTTACATATAGGAAAACCAGCACAGTGATGAGGAAATGGTTCTTATAGTATCACAGCTGGTTGATTCATACTGTAACCAAAGCATTATAGAGCGCATAATTCTGTCCCTTATCCATATATGTGAATAGATATATTTCATGCAGATATCATTTTGAAAAGATACCAATCAATGACAAGGGAATATTTTTTCAGCCTAATTACACACAATCTAAGCCTTTGTTGCTGGGGAAATCGTGATCATTGCAATCCATTTCAATAGAAGAAGACACAGTTTGAATTGATTTTATGGAAGGAGGTGGGTTTTTATTACTAAAAACAGTTGGGCAGTGAAATCCTATATTCTAATTTAACTAATGTTTGTGCATTGGCTGGTTTGTCTACAGTGATGAGGCTGCTGATTAGTATGGGCTGTGGAATGCATTGCTATCTTACCACTGCTATCCTGGGTAGGGGGTAAAAAGAAGAAGACAAGTGAGGTTTTTTGGTCAGGTCCACCACAGCTGTGACAGCCTGGTTGGGGATAAATAGAATTCTCCAAAGTACAATACCCATTTCTGGCTACAAGCAATGGTATTATTACAGCAGTTAAGGAATACATTAGTGTATAATTGCAACAACAATAATCATTTTCAAACTTGCAGTTGTGACTTTCACAATAGCACAATTTTCAAAATTGAGAAACAGCATTATTGATAAAATTTATCTCTTATTTCTATGATGCATCTCTGTGTAGTGTGAAGAACAGATGTTACTAACATAGCCTGGGGATTGTAGCTCCTCATATATTTCATATAATTTCTTTATAAAGATAGGTAACAAGTGGAAATCTGAGAAAACTTGCTATAATACTTCCATTTTCATTGGTTATAGGTAAGGATAGATGAATATGCCAATGTTTGTTTCTCTTGGTGTCTAATTTTTCCGACTGCAAATTCAGTTCTTCACATTTTTGCAACAATTTCTCATTTGAAATTGCAGCAATTTCTCATTCAAAACAAATCTTCATGAAAAGTACCAGCATTTTAGCATGAATTTCTTCTAATGTATACATATGTACAACAATTGCTCCAGGAAACAACAACACTCGGTATGATAAAAAAATGAGATGGAAGAATGCAGGGACTAAAAACATTGCCCCTTCATGGATCACTGCCTTGCCGTGGCGAAGGGGCTTGAATAACTCAGAGAAGCTATGAGCTATGCCGTGCAGGGCCACCCAAGATGGACAGGTCATAGTGGAGAGTTTTGACCAAACGTGATCCACCTGGAGCAGGAACCGGCAAGCCACTCCAGTATCTCTGCCAAGAAAACTCCATGGACAAAGGCAACAGGCATATAAAAGTTATGACGCTGGAAGATGAGCCCCTCAGGTCGGAAGGCGTACAACATGCTACTGAGGAAGAGCGGAGGACAAGTACAAGTAGATTCAGAGCTGATGAAGCGGCTGGGCCAAAGCCGAAAGGACGCTCAGTTGCGGATATGCCTGGAAGCGAAAGGAAAGTCCAATGCTGTAAAGAAAAATATTGCATAGGAACCTGGAATGTAAGAACCATGAACCTGGGTAAGTTGGATGTGGTCAAAAATGAGATGGCAAGAATAAATATTGACATCCTGGGCATCAGTGAACTAAAATGGACGGGAATGGGCGAATTCAGTTCGGATGACCATCATATCTACTACTGTGGGCAAGAAACCCGTAAAAGAAATGGAGTGGCCCTCATAGTCAACAAAAGAGTGGCGAAAGCTGTACTGGGATGCAATCTCAAAAATGATAGAATGATCTCAATACGAATCCAAGGCAGACCTTTTAACATCACAGTAATCCAAGTTTATGCACCAACCACTGGTGCTGAAGAAACTGAAATTGACCAATTCTATGAAGACTTACAACACCTTACAGAAATGACTCCAAAGAAGGATGTTCTTCTCATTATAGGGGATTGGAATGCTAAAGTAGGGAGTCAAGAGATAAAAGGAACAACTGGCAAGTTTGGCCTTGGAGTTCAAAATGAAGCAGGGCAAAGGCTAATAGAGTTCTGCCAAGAGAACAAGCTGGTTATCACAAACACGCTTTTCCAACAACACAAGAGACGACTCTACACATGGACATCACCAGATGGGCAGCATCGAAATCAGATTGATTATATTCTCTGCAGCCAAAGATGGAGAAGCTCTATACAGTCAGCAAAAACAAGACCTGGAGCCGACTGTGGCTCAGATCATCAGCTTCTTATAGCAAAATTCAAGCTTAAACTGAAGAAAGTAGGAAAAACCACTGGGCCGGTAAGATACAATCTAAGTCAAATCCCTTATGAATACACAGTGGAAGTGAGGAACAGGTTTAAGGATTTAGATTTGGTGGACAGAGTGCCTGAAGAACTATGGATGGTCGCTCGTAACATTACACAGGAGGCAGCAACTAAAACCATCCCAATGAAAAGGAAATGCAAGAAAGCAAAGTGGCTTTCCAACGAGGCCTTACAAATAGCGGGGCAGAGAAGGCAAGCAAAATGCGAGGGTGATTTAGTGATGTATAGAAGTGAGAGCTGGACCATAAAGAAAGCTGATCGCCGAAGAATTGATGCTTTTGAATTATGGTGCTGGAGGAGACTCTTGAGAGTCCCATGAACTGCAAGAAGATCAAACTTCTCCATTCTTAAGGAAATCAGCCCTGAGTGCTCACTGGAAGGACAGAACGTGAAGCTGAGGCTCCAGGACTTTGGCCACCTCATGAGAAGAGAAGACTCCCTGGAAAAGACCCTGATGTTGGGAAAGATTGAGGGCACAAGGAGAAGGGGACGACAGAGGACGAGATGGTTGGACAGTGTTCTCGAAGCTACAAACATGAGTCTGACCAAACTGCGGGAGGCAGTGGAAGACAGGAGTGCCTGGCGTGCTCTGGTCCATGGGGTCACGAAGAGTCGGACATGACTAAATGACTAAACAACAACAACAACAAAAAATATCGAGAGAGAAGAAAAAGAAGAAAGTGATGAGTAATTATGGTGATACCAGCTTTTGAATTAAATCTCTGGTGAGCTTTTAATAAAGCAGTTTCAGTTGAGCAGTATGTGGCCCCATAAAGAATATAGGACACCTCCTGGTTACACTAATCCTGCCCATTGCCCAATGTTGAATTGTTCAGTTTACCAGCCTCCCCACCCCTACCCTGTTTTCTGGCCCCATGAGCTTCATATTATAATATAAACCATATCACTGCAGCTTCGTAAACTCATGTTGTCTGCTGTTTAATGGCTCTAATAATGTATAGCAGTCCACATATTTTCCGTTATCTGGCAGAGAGAGACTATCTGCCCCTCGATCAAATTTGCTCAGACAACAACTGTGAATGTTCACACTCAGAACAGCTTGCTGTCCCATGCTGAAATTGCAATATAGCCTAAAGATGATTCAGGTGACAGTTATGATCCTGATTCCCTGGCCCCTGTGGCCATAGCACCAGATAACTTGCTGAGCAGGAAGCTCTGACAGAAAAATTGGAAGTAGCTGAGATGTGTTGCTGTTTATTAAACATCATGTGGCAAGTGTTCTGTTCATGTGTGTTTCAGTTACAATCACAACAGAGTCTGAAGCAGCAAAGCTGCTAAGTTACTGGACTCTGTGATCGGAAAATGGAACTCGGTGATGTCCTGAGGCCTCAATCTGGCAGTGGGCTGTAGATTTAGGGGTAAAGTAAGAAACATATGGAATCATAGAATTCTGGAGTTGGAAGAGAGTTGGAAGGGTCACCTAATCCAAAAGGCTGCAATGCAGGAATCTCAACATGCACAAACACTCCCCGGTGCTGCTTAGCTTTGCTAGCAGCTTTATTGGAGGAGGAGGAGGAGTTTGGATTTGATATCCCGCCTTTCACTCCCTTTAAGGAGTCTCAAAGCGGCTAACATTCTCCTTTCCCTTCCTCCCCCACAACAAACACTCTGTGAGGTGAGTGGGGCTGAGAGACTTCAAAGAAGTGTGACTGGCCCAAGGTCACCCAGCAGCTGCATGTGGAGGAGCGGGGAAGCGAACCCGGTCCCCCAGATTATGAGACTACCGCTCTTAACCACGACACCACACTGGCTGCTGCACCACTTACGTGTTTAGGAGACAATGCATGTGGAGAATGCATGACAAGGTACGTACTGCAAGTCTGGGAGACCTTTTGGGGCCAGCAGTTCAGATCTTATATCCCCACCCCTGGAGGGTGGGCAGGTGGACAGGGTCACCCACCTGTCGATTACCTGAGGTCATAGTGACATCAGGTGATGCTGCACTTTGAAGACCCAGTTGCTGGGACTTCAGAAGTCAGCGATGGGAGTTTGAAATGCTTTTTGAAAATAACCTCATACTGCTCTTTAAGCCTCCAGTGATTCCTGCCCACAGGAACTTAGTGTCTTTGGCTACATTCACCCCATTTAAAGCACTATTACACTACTTTAGCATGGCTTCCCCCAAAGAATTCTGGGAGCTGTTGTTTGTTAAGGTTGTTGAGAGATGTTAGGAGACCCCTACTCCCTATTCCTCTCACAGAGCTACAATTGCCAGAGTTTCCCTTGAAGATGGATTGATTGTTAAACCAGTCTGGAAACTGTAGCTCTGTGAGGGTAAGAAGGGTCTCCTATCAGCTCTCAGCAACCTTGTATTCCTGAGCTCCCATAAGTCTTTGGGGGGAGCTTTGGCTGTTTAAAGTGATACCACAGTGCTTTAAATTTATGGTGTGAATGTAGCCTCTATGTCAGTAGTGAGGAAGACAAAATGCTCAAAATGGTTGGAAGTAAAGAAAAGAGAGGAAGGCACTTAGCAGGTCAAGATATTACTTTTTCAGCAGGAAAAAATTGAAACAACTACTTGACTTGCTTAAAGCAAGTAGGAAAGAGGAGGGAAGATTAAAGCTGTGAAGCAGAAAATAGCAGACAGGGGCAAGACAGATCAGTAGCCAAGAGGAGACTGGGTTAAGAGAGAAGGTTATTAGTTGGAGGAGTACACAAGAGAAGGCACATCACGATCAAAGTCTGAAGAAAGGAAGAAGAGGAAAATGAGGGAGGAGTAAGTCTTGGCATGATGTTTGAACTCCAGTGATGGGAAAGAGGTGCATATTGATGGTGTTTTAGAACTCAACATATTTCAATTCATTCTGCGTCTATTTGAAGTAAAAATAACTTTGAATTAGCTGGTGTAGGCACAGTCCTATCATCAATTATTTTTCTTCTCAAAGAAGGATAATGTTACATCCACTGATGCACAAAAGGAAAATTATCACTAAATGTGTGTAATACATGAAACTTCAGCACCCTTTACTTCTATAAGGCAGCTGGCTGTGCGCACCATTGATAGATTAGCATTGCACAAAATTTGTTCCTTTCATATGTAATTTATCCAACACTGCATTTATCCAACTGGGATTTATTCCTACGGGGTGGGGGTGGGGGGTGGATATGTGTCTTATCCCAGTGGGGAGGGGAGTGATTCCCTACAGTAAATTGGCAAGAAGGGAAATGGCAAGTGTTGCAGATTGCAAACCAAAAGAGAAACATTCATTAGGTGGCCTCTGTTCAAAAAGTTCAAAACAAAAAGTTGAGAAGACTTTCTCCCTTTGATAAGCTTTGTCTTTCAATCCATAGTTCCTTTGTACGAAAGATAAAATGTCCTTCAAAAGAATCACAGAACAACCTATAACATGTTAGTCTCTGCTGTTGAACGATAAGGATATGAACCAGCAGGACAATATAGTACTCCTATTGATTTGGGTTAATCCTGCATGTAACCATTGGCCAATAAGTTTTTTTCCATTAATGAATTTATGAGTGTATATTGCACAGCCCTTCATTCCATATCTTCCAACTTGGAAGGCATTGCTATTGTTACTACCATACATTTTTGTGAGCAAAGTGCCTTATATGGTTCATCCTCACAACATCTGTAAGATAGGATGAAAAAGAAAAAGAAGAGCAAGACCACCATATCTAATCGGAGGATCCCAGACTAATTTGCTGATTGGAACATAACTATCCTTTCTATTTTGCACTTCTCTGATTTTTATTTTTTGGACTTTACAAATGTGCCAAAATGCATTAAAATATGTGTTTGGGGATAAAGGATAAAGGACACTTAGAAATGTTTTGTGATATATGAATATATGAATTTTTATATGTAATTGAAGACTAATGAGAAAATAGGATAGGATGGATTTCATCTGTAAGTCTATTCCATCCCATTTCTTCATTAATCTGTGATTTTGCATAGAAAAGAACATGCAAAATGGACATGGACCAGAGATAGACTGATACTGCCTTCCTTAAATGAAATTATCCTCCATCCATTACACTTTATTGTCTCAGATGTGGTAGATTCCCCAATAGCTGCAGAGTGCAGTGAACTAGATAAAGACCAGATGCGTAAACAAATAAAGCCTCTGCAAAGAAAACATCTTCAGAGTTCATTTATCTATCAAAAATTCTTGTATACCACATTTTCATTAAACACATCAAAGTCGTTTACAACAATTATATACACACACAATTAAAACCACGTAAGACCACCAGCTACCTATTACACTTAACTATGTATACAGTGGTGCCTCGCAAGATGAAATTAATTCGTTCCGCGAGTTTTTTCATCTAGCGAATTTTTCATTTTGCGAAGCACGAAATCCCATAGGAATGCATTGAAATTCAATTAATGCGTTCCTATGGTCAAAAAAGTCCAAACAAAGCCAAATTTGGTACAACAAGAGTTTATTAAGTGCTCTTTAAAGTCACACATACTGTAAAGAGCATTTCAAAAATTGAAGGAACAATAAATTAAGTTTCTAAACATGACAGAAAAACATTAAAAAATCAACAAAGTGTACAGTACATTTTCTAAGACTCTGGGGGACAACTCGAAGAAGGTTCCTCTTCCACTCTTTGCTTCTTGCTGAAGAACCCCCTCCTCAACTGTTCCCCCAGCCACCCACCACACAGAAATTCAAATCCAGAATTTTTTAAAAAAAACAGCAGAGTGGCCCAGTGGTCACAGAAAATCATAAAAATGCAGAAAAAAACCTCACAAGCTTCCAGATTCTTGCAAACCCCTCCTCAACTGTTCCCCCAGCCACCCACCACACAGAAATTCAAATCCAGAATTTTTTTAAAAAAACAGCAGAGTGGCCCAATGGTCACAGAAAATCATAAAAATGCAGGGAAAAAACACACAAGCTTCAAGATTCTTGCAAACCCCTCCCCAACACCAAGTGCTTGAATTCCAAACACCCCAACCCAAAATCCAAAAAACCCCCAAAAAAGTTTTAAAAGTTTAAAAGAAGTTTTGGAAAAGCTTCAAAAATCACCAAAGTCTTCAAAAACCTCAAAAAGGCTACCACACCGCATTCTATGAATTGCTCCTCGAAGTCAAGTCGCAACTGTATTAACGGTGTTAAGAAAAAGGAAACAAACTTGCAAGACGTTTTCGTTTTTCGTCTTGCGAAGCAAGCCCATAGGGAAATTTGTCTTGCGAAGCAGCTCAAAAAACGGAAAACCCTTTCGTCTAGCGAGTTTTTCGTCTTGCGAGGCGTTCGTCTTGCGGGGCACCACTGTACCTCTAATGTAGAACTAATGTATAACCTCTATGTATAACTAAGTAGAGACATCACCTTGCCAACAAAGGTCCGTATAGTAAAAGCGATGGTTTTCCCAGTAGTGATGTATGGAAGTGAGAGTTGGACCATAAAGAAGGCTGATCGCTGAAGAATTGATGCTTTTGAATTATAGTGCTGGAGGAGACTCTTGAGAGTCCCATGGACTGGAAGAAGATCAAACCTCTCCATTCTTAAGGAAAACCGCCCTGAGTGCTCACTGGAAGAACAGATCGTGAAGCTGAGGCTCCAGTACTTTGGCCACCTCGTGAGAAGAGAAGACTCCCTGGAAAAGACCCTGATGTTGGGAAAGATGGAGGGCACAAGGAGAAGGGGATGACAGAGAACGAGATGGTTGGATAGTGTTCTCGAAGCTACCAGCATGAGTTTGACCAAACTGCGGGAGGCAGTGGAAGACAGGAGTGCCTGGCGTGCTCTGGTCCATGGGGTCACGAAGAGTCGGACACGACTAAAGGACTAAACAACAACATGTATACCCCAGAAGGTGGTGGACTCTCATTCATTGGACGTTTTTAATGGTGGTTGGATTGCCATTGGTCAGGGCATCTTAACTATATTTCCTGTATTGCTGGTGGTTGTACTGGATGGCCTTTGGGTCCCCTTCCAAGCCTACAATTCTATGATTCTATGACTTGGCAGTTATAAATGGATTTGTTTTTTTTCCTTTTCTTAAGAAGTTCTAAGTATAATTATGAGTTTAATAGCACAACAAACTGTCGGAAATCTGAGAGGCATTTCAGATCCTTCAGATTCCATTAAGTCCATGCTTTCCTGGTCAATACAGCCTAGCATTGATAATTCTGCTTTCCTTTGTTGCTCAATAGCTATCATCATTAATTCATGCATGTAAATATATTCAATTCCTATTATTAACCATAATGATGTTTCTCAGTCATAAAAGAAAGCAATTAGTATATGTAGTCTATGAATCACTACTTTTTACAGCATTTTTAGAATTCACGTCTCAGGCGTTTTAATCCTAAATAAAGATATCACATTGCAGCTCTCTGAATGGGTCCTAAAAAAAGATCTCATTTGCAAATGCCATCACACTTGAGTTTCAATGTCAGATGTGGTATTTTCCTTAACCATTAGCAATGCAGTTGGCTACATCAGAGAGAGAGTGTGTGTGTTATGTGTTTTTTATGGTTTAATGAGCATGTTCTCAGAATGTAGCAAGCTTCTGCAATAATGATGGAATGTGCTCCTGTGTTCCTTTCCTTGACTCTTTGTGGAATGAGTGAGCAGGGAAGCAACTTTAAACCTGACTTTCTGCCCTGAGACAGAAGGCAGCAGGAAAGTTATATGATGACGATGATGATAAGGAGGAAAGTTGGGGAGTTGACTGTTTAAGGTTATGCTCTACCTCCTCTCTTTCAGTCAAACTGGCCTGGCACCCATTCACCCTTGGTAGGTTCTTGCTGGTCCTTCACTCCCACATCACTGTAGGATCTGGCCCAGGATCTGATAGGGCTCCTTCAATTATGCCACCATGTCCAGGGTAAGAGGAATTTGTTAGGTAGACTAGTAATAAGTGAGTAGTGGCAGGTTCAGTGCAGGTTAAAAGTGGGGAGAAGAGAGAAAATTGTTGAGCACCCCAAGACACCTTGAGGAGCTGAAGTGGGAAAGACCTACTCAGGCTCAGGTTTGGGGGCATGAGCTCACTTGAGATCTTTCTGACTCCCTCAATGAAAGCTTCAAGGGTAATGTAATGGTTATCAGGAGCTAGGAACAGGGAGACAACTACTTTGGGGACCCAAGTCAAAGGAGGCAACCCTGCATTCTGAAAGCATAAAGGGAACTTTCTAGCACCTCATATGAGTAATAACACTATAGATCCAGTTGAATTATCATTAATACAAGTTGTTGCTCATTTCAATTCCAACAACGACAACCAATCTCTCATCATTTAAAAATGTAAAATATTATGTTGTGTGCCTCAATCTAGCAAAAAATCAGGTTCCGTCAATGCAAGATAAATGAATACAGAAACTCATCTGTGCACTATCGACATGGCGATATGAAGTGGCTTGCCATCTGCCTTCAGGACTGATAGTTGTTGTGCATGGTTACAGTTGAATCAGTTGGATCCCTAGAGGAATACAAGGAAGAAGCAGTTTTGTTACCCTCTTTAATATAAGAGCTGGTCCAGTTTCAACTTCCTGGGGTGAAATTAGGATTTATGTAGTACTAGAGATTCTATGTGTACAAGCTTTTATCTATGCATAGATTACAGTACCTTCTTCATTAATTTATTTTTGAATTGATGTTCCTTACTTATTATTTGCAAATACTCTGAGATGCATGGAGTTGCTTTTAAAAACACGTTTCTTGGTAAATGGTTACAGACTGCTCTATCAGAACCTAATTATGATTGTGGAGCCGGAGAATAGATTGCATTCCCTGTACATTACTAAAGCTCTTCAAATCCTCATTTGTCATGTTCAAGGTTATGTAGAGATGATGTATAAGAAACTCAAATGCTTTTACTGCAATCATTCCCACAGTTCCTGTCTATAACAGACAGCCTTCTTAAACCCCTGGATAATGTCAAAATTAAAGTACCATTCAGATGGGATTATACAGAAGGTATTAAACCTGAAAGAAAAACCCTGAAGATGAAAATGGACTGCCTAACCATAAATAATAATTTAATGAAATGTCTCTTAACTAGATACAAACTAGCAGCATGGGACTATGGAGCAATACATACCTAACACCAAAGACTGTATAGTTTTTGGCACACTTGGGAACAGTTCCAACAGAGAAGTTATACGTCTCTTCAAATATGTACCAAAAGACATGCATAGATCCAGTAAACCTTCTCTACCATTTATCTTTGAAATGCTTAAATCTAATGCTTGTGTTTTAGCCTTAAGTCACTGGAACTAAAATATATTGAGGTCCTAAGATAGCACTGGGGATGATTCTGTCAATGGTGGTGACACCACCAATAGGGATGAGCGGATCAGCCTATGTCCAGTCCAAGTCACTAATGCAAGTATTCGCCCTAATTCCATTCCATCCCATTTCTGAATTAATCTGCATTCAGAACAACAACAGGCACAAATAATTTAAATATGTATTTCTTCTCAAAATAGATTTTTAAAAGTCTATCTGCAATTTTTAAAAAGTATTTCTAATTATGTATTTATCAAATTTATATCCTGACCTCCTTCCCAAAGAAGCCCAAGGTAGAGATGAGATGTTTTCCCACCTCCATCAGTTGGGGGGGGCAGGGGGAGGGGAAGCTGCAGCAGAACTAAGGCTTGTGATGTTAATTGTATAGCCCTGTACCTGAGATCTTTAATCCAAATTAGAAAGTGCTGAATGCCTTACAGTATCGTGAGGTTTCAGTGAATAGTGGGAAAGGTTTGCAAAATTGTAAACAATGTGTTTCCTTTTGCTTGCATTTGTCCTGCCCATATACATATACTGCCATTATATTGGAACTCTGGGTTTACTTCACATTTCTGTGTGCCCCTTGATGGACTAGAGCAAAGGCCTCCATGCTCACAGCAATGGAAGGTGCAGGCTGTGGGTGCGCTTATGTGTATATGAACCTCTCTCTTTTGCTTAAGTAACATGGTAAACCTTACTGAAGGAGACGGTGAACCTCCAGCCACCAAACCATCCTGCCACGTTTCACCCACAAAGCCAGTTTGGCAAAGCATAGCACCAAGCATTGGGCTTGTAAAGCCTTTGTTCTGCGCATCTGAAAGTGCCCGACAGCCAGTTGGTTGTCATGCAGATTGTCAGAGGCTTTGACAGGTGTCAATCACCTGGTGTGATTATTACATCAAATGATTGACAGGGGGTCGCCCTTGCTATCTGTCAAAGTTGGCCCATGGTGAGATAGAGATTTGGCCTGAAGACAAAAAGATTTTCCACCCATGCCTTTCTGTGTATGTGAGGTCCAGGGGATCCATGGGTATACGATGCAGCTTTTGTATAGAGAATAATTCACCAGAAATGTGCAGAATTGTACCATACCTTAAATGATCCCTATTGCTCAACAGAATTAAAACATCATAACTCACCAAGTTTTGGTGTTTGGGTTGGGGGACCCTCTGGATCAGATTTTGGAGGTCCATTGGGAGAGGAGGAGGAAGCCATGATACATGAGTGGACTCTAGTATGTGACCCTAGACACCCTACTGCCTCTCATTGTCGGCCCCACATCTACCACTTCAATGGTTTCATGATATCAAACTTACTTTATAGGGTTGTTGAAAGGGTTCCCGACAGAATGTATGTGAATAAGTTGAAAACTCAGTGTATCCAACTAAATTCTACTCAGAGTGGAGCCATTAAAAGTAATGAGCCCAAGTTACTCATGTTCATGAGTAGAACTTAGTTGGATTCATGCTGCAGGAGAATATGAAAGATTACCGGTATGTTGATGCTGGTTGCAAGTTATAAAACCATTTTGTGCTTTCCTTTACTTACTGAAAATTGTTTCACAAAGGGTTCTTAAAAACCAAAATTGCTTCAGAAAGGGTTCTTAAAAACCAAAATAAGAAAATGAACCAATGAAACGTAGTCAACACAAGGATGTAAGAGGAAGCATAATTTGTCACCTTTGCTGGACAAAACAACAACAGGTAGAGCTATTTCAAGTTCTTTTTGTTGTTGTTAGATTTCCTGTGTTAATTACAAACTTGGGTGACAGAATTAAAAGCCTTTCCTTCACAATAGCTCTGCCTCATTTCTCAGTGCCTCTTGTAGTCTCTGCCTCGCATTACAAAATTATTATGCTGTTCTCATGAATTTCCACATTCATTGGATTTCTCATCGCCCGTGTAAACCTCACCTGCCATTGTAGACGCTAAAGCAATTAGGTGAAAAAACTCAATAGTAAATTAAATGAATTGGAATTTTTAAATCTCTGAAAAGATAAATAGTTATGAAAGGACAGCAAATCAATACAGAAGACACAATGCTGAGGAGAAATAAATAGGGGGAAAGTCATGATGTTTTGTATAAGAAAACGGCTTTCAGCTAAGTTGTTTTTGGGTTTTTTGTATCACATCATTTTATACTGAAAAACAAAAAAAGATCCCAGCCATGGAATTTAGATGTTTTGCTTGATACTCAGCATTCACTTTTAGTTGCTATGAGCTACAATTTTTGCCCTCTTCAGGCATTCTTTCCTCTCTACAATTACCATGGCATGAGGGGTGGAGCGAGGGTGCATTTCCTAATCCTGCCCCCTCTGTTGCATCATTGTCCCGGCTCCTACAGTGTGTTGGGAGTTGAACTTCTTCCATGGATACCCTTTCTGACGCATGCAGTGGGTTCCCTGCATGGTTTAGGGCCCTGATACAGCTATCCACTCATGACATATTTGGTTATGATACACATTGTTAAGCTATGGGATATGTTTCTACAAGATGCAATGGTGGCCAATAATTTGAATGGCCTTAAACAAGGATTAGACACATTCATGGAAGATATGGCCATCAATGACTACCCCCACTGTCAGAGTCAGGCAGTGTCTATACTAGTTGCTGGGAATCACGAGTGCAGGGATCACTGTGGTACTTGGGCTCTGCTTGTGGGCTTCCCACAGTTATCTGGATGGCCACCGTGGGAACAGGATGCTGGGCTAGGTGCACCTGTCACCTGATCCAGCAAGGCTCTTCTTATGTTCCAAAGATAAGAACTTAAGACGTGCCCTGCTTCATCAAACCAAAGGCCCCAAGGAACTCAGAGGAGCATATATGATCCATAATACTTCAGCGTTGTTCCTTCTGCCTTCCTTACTCTCTAGCCTATAATAAGCCAAACCATGACGACCCATTTAAACAGTAAAAAGGGGGGGGGGATAGAATCTAACCATAGCCAACCAGAAACTCAACAACCAAGAAGGGCAGAGTAGGCAATAAACAAACAAAAATTCCCTTACAGAATTGATGTAGTAGTGGGAATTTAGGAATGTGAAGTGTTGGCGCAGTGGCAGCTTACCCACCCATTCAGCTTCAAGAGCAGGACAAGCTAGTTGCCCATAGAGTTCAGTGACAAGGACTTTGTTTTGTTCCTGTTCCTACATTGTTTGTAAGACAAAGCTTTCTCCCTCTCCATTATTCTCCTCCATTGAGGAATTATGTGCGGCTATAACAGGACTTCATATTCCTTTAAGGTTTACCTGACATCTAACGGGCAGGTTGTTGCCCCTGCAGCCTCTTACATTTCCTCCTATGAAATCTAATGGAGCGATGTGACTTCACAACATTGGATATGGCAAGCTGTCCGGAGAAGGATTTGAGGCTTTAAATCTCAACTCTCCTCTTAGATGGGCTTTAATGAGTGGCTTTCCAAACATGACTTGAAAGAACTTTGTTAGCATCTATTAAGGGTGGGATCCCAGGATAACAGTAACATAATACTTTTAACTGAATCATCACAAAGTAGCAAGCAAGTGTTTGGGTTCCTTGGAAGTCTTCAGATGATGCCCAGTAACAGCAAACAACCATTAAATACCACATCCCCACCACTACCCCTCCAGGCATTTTACTCCAAGCAATTGCTGATGCATGAAAGAACAGAGAGGTCTTACCAACCAGTCCACTGTTGCTTGTGTCCCTGCTAGTCCTCCCTCCACCATCCATGTGCTGGGAGGAAAGTATGAAGATCTGCATATGCTCTGCTGTGAGTTAGACCCTTGCATATGCTATCCATAAGGGAGTTGTTTGGGTGGTGTACAGACCATTAAAAATACAAAATGCTCTACAACAGAGGGAAGGGATAGCAAGGGTAGCACCAACAGGTGTAAACCTACTCCCTTTTTCTGCATAGTTATGACCACATGGAGAAGAATACCCGAGGGATGCTCTGATCGGCTCTAAAGGTGGATGTAAAAATCTGGATTACTGCTGGCTTGTACATTTTTTGGCATCTTCCCCAGTAGCCCTCTGTGGAACTTAAATCTGTTATCCATCAATCTCAGTCTAGTTTAATTGACAGAGCAATCCTATAGATATTTGCTCAGAAGTAAGTCCTGCTTTACCTAAGTGCTTTACCTAAGTGCTTTACCTAGGTCCTGCTGTGGTCCCAGGAAAGAGTGGCCTAGATTGCATAATATTTTGTAGCTGTTTATGGCGTGAAAGCTGCTGTAAACAGATTCGCCCGGCACACTTCTGACCAGGCTTTTAGCAAAGTTGAAATACAGTCCGCAGCAAAGCGTCGGGAAATCGGCCCTGAATCTTGATTGATGAGCAACACACAATTGTTCTAGGCAGATTACTTATTGTCTGTCATGCTATTTACAGAGATTGCTGTGGATCCCTACAGCTCTGTTTGCGTCCTCTCAGCAGATCAAAACCAAAACTAGGTCACTCTCACATAAGGCACTGCAAATGTCCATGGCTTCACTGTCTTATCTTTGCACCTGTGTAAACAATCCATCTTACATGCAGAAACTCACGAAGACAGTTTTCTGAAATCAAATGACCAATACACCCAACATCTTTCCTCTTCTTCATTTTATGACCCTTCAAACCATACACTTTTGTGTGCCCCTTCTCATTGCTTGAAACTTGAACATCTAGCCTAAAGAAAAGTTATTGGAAACTTGCTTACTACTTGGTGACATTTTTTTTGCCTATCTGAGATATATTGCATTCCTGGTGCACCAATTTCAGTAAACCTCCCTAAGTGATAAGATGGCTGAGAAAAGTACCAATTACCATTGCCTGATAAGCTATTGGCCCCAAACTTAATATTAATCCTCTGGGAAGGTGCTTGTTATCTGGACAGTAGTTGGCACCTTGGGATATGAATCTCACACAAATGTATGTTGCAAGGAAAATAGCTGTTGCTTTTAAAGTCAAATAAGTATTTGAAGGAACAAATCTGCCTCAAATGCAAGAGAATGAATTGTCCGTCCCATTGCCTTCCTTTCTGGCAGGTTCTCCAGAAGGTTTTATGAACAGTTCATCAAGATTTTTTGGTTAGATTTAGTATGTGTAAGCGTCCCCACCTTTAACCTTATCCCTTAATTTCTCCCCTTCCTACCTTTCTTTTAACCAGTTTCATTTGGTGAATTTAAATAACTCCGTTCCATTCTCCTCTGACTGTACGTCACAAGCCAGACAAGAAGTATTACAGGTCCAACCTGTCCTATATATTATTTATATATAGAAGCATTTAATGGATCCATATCCAATACACATGGACACACACACAAATGTTACTTAGTTCTTTATTTCAGTGAAAATGGATACCACTTTCTAATGGAAAAGGTGAGCTTTCATACCTCTTTGACAAGAATAACAAGAGAGAAAATGGATTATAAAAGCAAACGTTATCAAAACCATCTGAAATGAAGAAAGCCCTCCTGCTTGATTGGCCAACATCTGCATTTACTGAAGTAAAACATTATCTGCAAAGGAAACTATATAGCGGTTGAGCTTCTGACACATGGTTGGTGGTCACTTGCCGCAGCTAAACCAACACCAGTCCTTTACACTTTTATAGTACCTTATCATGAGGTGCCATCACAAAGTACTTTTCAATATACCATTAAAGCTCCAGGTTAATCCATTTTGCAGAGGGGTTGCTTGACTCAGATCTGATAAAATTAACCCCCAAAACAATTTACCTGAATGAATCAAGTTACAGCAGAGATGTACAGCAGAGATGCTCAAAACAAATGCACCTTATTGTTTGTGCTAATCAAGTATTTTGTAGATGAATGTACGTGGGAACAAAATGTAATGGTTTGTTTGGCTTTGGCAACTGTCTGTTGGAAGTTACGTTCATTACCGGGCTCAGTGTAAGAATTTGCTACTTCTGCAAGACATCTGTTAGCTCATCAACTTTATCTTGCTCCAAGATGTGTTTGCATCTGTGAGAGAGCATAAAAAGAAACAAAATTTGTTATCTTAAAGCTTATCTTCTCAATAAAGCCTCATTCATAACCTTGCCTGTTTGATATTTAGTGTTATCACTGGAGCAGGAGAGGCTGTCTAGTAAAGCAAGCAGGGCTCAGCCCTATCAGGTGAAATGGTCAGCTTTTTTGTTAAGTCCCCCCCCCCCCTTATCTCAAAGCCACATGCTTTCCTGTCCCAGAGAAAGTCCTGGATACTTTCCCATCAGTTTCCCATTCTCTGGCTAATCAGCTCTCTGAACCACACAGCCAATCACAATCCAAAAGTAGTGCTATGGTTGATTTTAGTGGTGTGTGTTTTTAACGTTCATTGTTAACGTTTTTGAAATCCACAGTGAAAAAATCTTGAAGCTATACAGCAATATAGAAAATGTGCTTCCCCCCTTAAAAAATAATTAATAGATAATTTGCTCATTATCTATTCAGGGAAGTTTTTAATGTGTGACATTTTAATGTATTTTTAATCTTTGTTGGAAGCCGCCCAAAGTGGCTGGGGAAACCCAGCTAGATGGGCGTGGTACAAATATATTATTATTATTATTATTATTATTATTATTATTATTATTATTATTATTATTATTATTATTTATCTAAGCATTATGAAAATACCCAGCATCGGGTGCATTAAGAGTAAGATTGCAATAAAAAAACCAGCAAAATACCAGTCCAAAATAAAACAATATGGCATCAGATATAGAATGAAAGTAATTAAATATTATATTTCAGAGCTGAGGATTTTACCCTTCCAAGGAAGAACTAGAGTCATTCTCCTTAGGATACTTAGTAGCAATAGCTATAGCAGTTTGCATCCTGTCGTTAATCTGTTGAGAAGAGGTTTCTAGAACTCATTCAAGTTTCACTTCATATGCGCTTCTAATATGTGTCCAAATCAAGCATAGCATAGATTTGCCTTTTGGAAAAGATATATTCCATATTTTTCCAAGATATATTCCATATTTTTTGCAGACAGGAAACTTTTCTCGAGCCTACAACAGGAATACCTCTAGATGTTCCATCCCTGATGTGTTAATTCAGAAGCTGTCACAATTCATTCGAGTAAAATGCACTGGCAAATAGGTAGGCAAATAGGTAGAACCAGTGTGGTGTAGTGGTTAAGAGCGGTAGACTCGTAATCTGTTGAACCGGGTTCGCATCTCCGCTCCTCCAGCTGCTGGGTGACCTTGGGCTAGTCACACTTCTTTGAAGTCTCTCAGCCCCACTCAACTCACAGAGTGTTTTTTGTGGGGGAGGAAGGGAAAGGAGAATGTTAGCCACTTTGAGACTCCTTCGGGTAGTGATAAAGCGGGATATCAAATCCAAATCCAAACTCTTCTTAAACTGCAGGCTAATGCTGCAATCCTAACCCCACCCCCCAAGACTCAGAAGAGGTTAGTCTCTCTACTGCACCAGACAGAGACCCCAGCTGTATCCAGTTGGGCGAAAAGCTGCTGCTGCTGGCAGTTCTCCCTCTTGTCAGCTGCAGGCCAAATGGGACATTTGGAGGGCAGGATGCTGGAGGTTTTGGATTCACTGGATTCAAAGTCCCATGAATCCTCAGGAAGGATAGTTTATGATTGGAATACAGCATGGGAAAAAGTTATCCCTTCCTTCCCCACTGCCTGCCATAGTTCTGATCACACACAGTGGCTGCTTTTAAAAGAGAGTGAGAGGTGGGAGATCCAATCCCAGAACTTCAAAGTCTTATCTACTTCGACCCTAACTTATGTTGCTTTTCTAACATGAAGGATTTCAGGAGGTGTAGGAAAGAGTGTGACCACATTCCTGACCTCAGGTGAGACCTACTTCTAAAAGACAAGCTTATGTGGGGGTGATCAGATGATTGCTGAAGTCTCTCTTGAATTTGAGGCAAGGCAAGATTTTGGAGATAAATTTCAGAGTCTGTGTTGCAGAGCTGGAACCACTGCTAGGTACCCATAAGGTGTCATTTGGAATACTTTCCCTAATTTTTATCATTTTTATTAGGCATGACAACCTCATCCCTGATAGGTAGTGAGAAGCTACTGCTTATTACATACAAAGCTACATTAAAAAGCATGAGTATCATAGCAATATTGGTTGCTACCAACCTGAACCTTATTCTGACCTGTAATCTACAGGTTAAATACTCACACATCCTATTAACAGGGCTCTGTACAACAGAATGTGTTCTAATTAATTATGGTTTGATGGGAGACCATTCTGTTTCACTTTTTAAAAAAAGGGCTTTCTGATGAGGACTCACAATAGGAATCAGATTTAATTCTTTAAACTGCAAGATTGATTACTGCAGGTTTTTTATAACTCAGTGGAATACAACATTTTTATTAATGATCCGGAAGAAGGGATAAACAGTGCATTAATTACATTTACAGATGATACTAAATTAAGAGGCGCTTGACTCACCAGTGAGAAATGAGAAATAGAAAGGGCTCTGAGAAGGTGAGAAATAAAGTATGAGCAGGAAATAACAACAACACAAAAGCCAGCCTGCAAAATTGAAAAGAAATGCATTGGGGGATTACTAATCCAAAACGCAGATATAGCCAATAGGTGTGATACCCATGGAATGTGGGAGCATAAGTCTTGAAATGCATAGAAAATTGGTATGTAGGTGCATATCATGATCGCTTTAAAGCAATAATCAGGTGATTTTGAATATGTCCCATATGCACATGCTTTTGCAAGATGATAGCCCCTTTCCATATGGCAATGTGAGATTGCACATCTAGAATACTCAAGCAGCTCTGGGCACCTCATTATCAAGAGGACATCAAAAGTTGGAAGGGATTCAAAGGAGGCCAATACAAGTGATTAAGCAGCTGGGGGAAATGATTTATGATGGAGATTAAAAGGACATAAATGTACCAGATATACCATATAGCAAAATTATGACTAAAGCTACGATCTGTAATGCATGTACTCCTGAGACCCACCCATAGATTATGTATTCCGGCTTCTTTTTGCAGACAACTGTCATATGGCTTTTCCCAGACATTCAAGACAAATGAGTTCCTTGATTTCATGCATGCATGGTGTTCTTCATTCAATGACTGCAATTACAAATTACTTTTTAGGTGACATTATTGTTACAAGCGGCATGCCCAAGCAATGTGCATGCATTAGATGACTCATAAACTTTACATTAATGTAGACTTAGCAGTGTGGAGAAACCTCTCAGGCAAATCTTTCAGGCACTTTCCCCCCAACTTTTATAGGGCTTTATACACCAGAACGAGCTTCTTGAACTTAGCTTGGCAGGAAATTGGCAGCCAGTGCAATTCTTTCAGCTGGAGATTACAAGCAAATGGACAGCAATGGAATACCCATGCCCACAATGAGATGTCACACTCACATTGGTTAAAAGTAACATACTCTTCCTGCTAGCTCCCAAGTGCCAGTCTGAACATTTGGTTTAGTGTTGGTACTGACCTTTAAAACCCTAAACAGCTATGGCCCTGCATACCTGAAGGAGCATCTCCATCCCCATCATTCAGCCCAGATACTGAGATCTAGCTCTTAGGGCCTTATTGCAGTTCTCTCACTGCTAAGTTACAGGGAACCAGGCAGAGGGCATTCTTGGAAGTGGCACACACCCTGTGGAATGTCCTCCTGTCAGATGTCAAGGAGATAAAAAAATGACAACCTTTCAAAGACATCTGAAGGCAGCCCTGTATCAGGAAGTTTTTGATACTGGATGCATAGTTGTGTTTTTTATACTATGTTGGTAGCTGCCCAGCATAGGTGCCAACACCCTGGGGCCCTGGGTGGCTGGGGCATTCAACTCAGATGGGTGGGGTATTAATATCATCATCATCAGTGGAACCTTTAATTCTAAAACAGTTTTCTTCCCTTGTTGGGTGCTGGTTGCTACTCAGTTTATAGCATGGATAAGACAGAGAAAGACATGCTCTTTGTAAATATTGCTTTCAGCCAGATAACCACAAAGGAAACACTGAAGCTTTATTTAAAAGGTTTGCTCCACTGGGCAGCATCCATCTGTCTCAAAGGACAATGGAGGAGTACACCTTTGGGGGTGAGGTCAAGCTGTTGGAAGGTTGCAGTGCCCACTGTAGCTGTAGAGTCAGATGTGGGAGAGACATGCTTTGTTGGAGCTGAGGCAGATGAAGGAGCCCCATTGTGTTGCTGCAGATGCACCACAGTGTTTATTCTAAGTAAAAAGTCCAATTCTTGAGTTGACTATGTTGGGGGTTCATTCATGGGATATTCATTCATATCCATGTGAAAACTCGCTGCTTCTTTTTAAGTTTACATCCGTATTGCCACTCTTATACTGTGAGGAAAGCAAGTCAATACCCAGCTTGATGCCAACTGCAATGGTTGGCAACCAAACACTTGAAACAAAGTCTCCTGCTTGACAAACTTGGTACAATAAATCACTGTCAACAAATTACGCTGCCAAGCATCGTTTGCCATGAATTAATATTGCTCCTACAGACAGGCGTTTGTCATTTCGAATTATACAGTTCTGAGAACTGAGCTCTTGTTGTTTTCTTTCTGCTGAAAATCACAAGATTAGGAAATGCAGCTCAGTCCCAAACATATAAAACCCCGCCCTTAAAAATATCTGACCATTTTAGACTTGTTAGCCATACAGGAAGGGGGCTTGCATAGTCATGAAGGGTGTAAGCAGGGAGATCTCTGTACGCCCCATCACACAAATGATGCCATTGGGATTGAAACAGGAGACCCTTGCTGATGTGGAAACGTTGTCTGTGGTTTCTAAATGGCTTCCAGTATATGTCCTTTCAAGTCATCCATCTGTACTGGATCATTTCCTAATTGAGCCCGGCAGGGTGTTGGGTGCTTGCTGATTCCTCCTCTTTCTTTGTGCTAACTCTGCTAGTTATTTCTTCTTCCATTTTATCTAATAGAATCTTTTGCTTTGGCATTGAAAGACATGATTAGCCTTGAGCTGCCTACCAATCACTTCTGTAGCTCTGCAGATTAAATTGAAACCCCAACACAATGACCAGAATGCTGCACAGCACTAGTGTCATGAAAAGAGCCAAAAGCATTGCATCCAAAAAATGGCATATATCAGTGCCACTATGCCAGAAACAACCATCGTCTGCCAATGACCTTTTATTTAGTCCAAGGTTGCACAAGATTTGGTCAGCAGACAGTAGCAGCTGGTGGGGCAGCATGGCTCACCTATCTTCTGAACCCCAAGCATCTATGCTGGTTCCTGAGAAAAGGAGGGGCAAGGCATGTAGAGCAAGCTATGGGTGTGGCAGCAAAGCCAACCTGGCACTCCTACTGCCATGCCCATACCCTACCCTGCTCCATGAACCTCTGCCACTCAGCATCTGGCAGCAACACTACCCCATCTGCTCTGCCCTAACAACTGCTACAGGCAACAAACCATCTGGTGGATGTGACTCAGTTATTTATTGGCCTTATTTAGTAGCTCTAGCAGATTTCATTACATGATAGGCCTCACTGCACGCTCACAGTGTGGCATCACTTACCAGCTTGCACATTTGAACTGGGCTGGTGTAGCATGTAGTAGAGTCAATTTTCATCATTTGGCTTACTCAGAGTGCTCCATTGGTCACATAACTCTTCATGCTTTTCCTGTAGGATATACGTGTACAGTTAGCATGTTACTTATGCACATGGCATCAGGTACATGAGCTGAATATCCGCCCTATCCTATTGCCTCCAGTGACTCAGAAGTACCGAATAAATGTGCAGCTGTAGAAGCAGCAGCTGCAGCAGCAAATGGCTAAAATTGAAAGCACTGGAGTTTATATCACAGGCATGAAATTTTCCTGCTTGCGTAGACTTTTTAATATAACACAGCACACAACAAGAGTGGGAAATACAGTAATACACGTTTGCCTCGGCTAGTGTGGCTTCCTGTGATATGCATGTATTGTTGCAGATGCCTATTTAAACCAACTATAAAATATTCAAGAGAATTAATTATGACACAATGCTTTTCTACAAATCAACATTTGTCTGTCACACATCAGCGCTCTTAATTGGCATGGCTGTGAGAACGGCCATCCAAAAACTGGAGGTTTTCAATAGCTGCTGTTGAAAACCTACAGCTGGTGAGCTGACTGGGATTGTACAACTGAAGCATACTGCATCTCTCTTCTGCTTTCTACAGAAACTGTCAAGGAATTCTTAAGTAGATATTTCTTGTCTTATTTGGGAAATTGGCTAGTCATGGAAAGTTTAAAAACGTTTCTTCACCATAGAGCAAGAGATGGAGGTGAAGAGAGTTTCATGTAAATTATTCTCTCCTGACTATTATTCCAAGTATTCAGGGAAGATTCATAATATTTCACCATGACACAACTCAACAACTATTAATAATAATCATCATCATCATCATCATCATCATCATAGCAGGCCCACAGAACAAATGCAAGAGGGACAATCTTAACATAAAGGTAAAAAAGTAAAGGACCTCTGGACAGTTAAGTCCAGTCAAAGGTGACTATGGGGTTGCTGCGCCCGTCTCGCTTTCACCAAGGGAGCTGGTGTTTGTCCACAAACAGCTTTCCATGTCATGTGGCCTGAATGACTAAACTGCTTCTGGTGCAATGGAACACCGTGATGGAAGCCAGAGCACACGGAAACACCATTTACCTTCCCACCACAGCAGTACCTATTTGGACTGGCATGCTTTTGAACTGCTAGGTTGGCAGGAGCTGAGATAGAGCAACGGGAGCTCACCCCATTGTGGCAATTTGGACCACCAACCTTCTGATCAGCAAACCCAAGAGGCTCAGTGGTTTAGACCGCAGCAGCACCCGCATCCCTAATCTTAACATAACCTACAATAGTAAATATATTATGTGTACAACTTCAGATAACTTCTGTAGTTTATACAGAAAAGCACAAACACACAAAAGTCTCATTCAGAGTTTGTTCCTTACATTACTGGCAACCAGCTGCATACAATACAGCATCTGGTAAAGGATACTCACCCAGATGTCACCTACATGAAGGAGAAAAACAGGCAAAGATTTCTTTTGTACCTCTTTATACTAACTGTAAAGGAGCAGGTCAGTTTCACAGAGGTAAGCACCATAAAGCCTGTGATCAACCTCTGGCCCATTAATGTATCATCTCAGAAAAGTCTCCCTGAGGCTTTGCCCCACTTGGTTTCTCAGTCACCATGGTTTCATGTGCAAAGTTATTAGTCAGGTAAGGTAACTTGAGCAAAGGCTGAACTCAACTTGCTACATCAAAGCGGGGTGGGGGGTGGGGAGAGTTAGCTATGCTTTCTTGCACAGCTGCAAAAAATTGACACCTTACTTGTACGTATGTTGCCAATGATGCCATATGACAATTCTGCCCATACCGCCCTCACTTCTATATGCAAGAAAGGGAGCAAATGCTAGTTACGGCTAGTAGGGAAAGATGGGTCATTTCATCAGCAGCTGACCAAAGAATGGTTCAGTTCACATCCTTAGCTCTGCTTTCCTTGCCTGCTTCTAGTTTTCTGTCTCTGAAGGTAATGGATCAATCAGTTGTATTTACATCACACACACACACACACACACACACACACACACACACTGCTTGCTTTGCCACATCACATCTTTGGATCTACGTGTCATGTTAGGAACTGGAGGAGGAAGCTGAATCTGGTAACACAATCATTTATATTGACATACAGGACAGCAGGCCTGTCTCTCTGAAGAACGTGGAGAACTGTGGAGGGAAGCTCACGCTCAAAATCCATTCCATCTTAAAAGCCAAGGCTAAGACTTGGCTTGCTGCCATCGCTGCTGCTGTTGTTGCAGATGTAGAATTTGTCTGAAGTTTCAGGCTTGGAATTAAATGGGGTATTGGTCTTCCTTCTGGTTCTTTCGCATCTTCCTTGAAATATAAGAGAGAGAGCTTTCCCCTATTCATAATTATGCTGCTTGTTACATTGAAATGCTACTATTCATGCATAGACCAAGTAAATCAGGGAGTGGCCAATCTGGTGCCCTTCAGATATTGTAGATCACAAGTGCCACCATCCCTGACCATTGGCCGTGTTGGCTTGGGGTGATGTGAGTAGTAGTCCGCAATATCTGGAGGGCACCATTTTGGCTGCCCCTGTACTAAAGTATCACAAACTAGGATTCTTGAATGAATGTTCGTATGGTATCAGCCTGAGTTGAGAACTCATTTTAGCTCCCTCTCCCTCGTTGGAATTTCAATTAAGCCACACCTTTTAAGACTACTAAACTGCTTTGAATCAATAGTACGGTGAGGCTTCATTTATTCCCAAATACTGTTTCAACCTTTATTTAGCTTGGTGAGTCATTACATTGGGTTCTGCAGTGTCTCCCATTGAAGATGTACAAGTATTGATTTTTGGGTGTTTATCTTTTTTAGAATTCTCTACCAGTGTCAAGAGAGCATGTCAAATGTTTTTTCTTCTTTCATTTTTGTTCTTGATGTGATGTATATGTTTCTTTGGACAGTTTACTTCAATTCTTTAATACAACTGTGGATAGAATGCATTAATCATGCCCAGCAACCCATAAATTTGTCTTATATAGCTCTGAGGTTTCAGGGCAGTAAGTAGCAGCCATTATCCTTAATGCCCAAACAGATTTATTCAACTGGCTAGTGAAAAGTTGCAGTCATTAAGCTTGTTTTCTTTAGAATCAAAAGCTAATCCTGTTAGCTATTATGTCTCCATAGAGGACTGCAGAAATGCAAATACTCAATATGCTGGACAGGTATCCAGCATCTATCTTGACCTGGTTTTGGATCTTGTAGATGGGATTC
Source organism: Podarcis bocagei (assembly GCF_964188305.1). NCBI lineage: Eukaryota > Metazoa > Chordata > Lepidosauria > Squamata > Lacertidae > Podarcis > Podarcis bocagei. Next base: position 30,231,209 of record NC_138127.1, on the reverse strand, counting down.
CTTATTAACATTAATTTGAAAAGAAGCATCACATTTGCTTTGGCAAGGAAACCCCACGGAAATGGGCAAATTTTGAAAGATAAAATCATGTAGAACATACTGATTTTCCTAGAACAAACTAAAAAGGAAAGGTCTGTTTCCCTAAATCCCCTTGAATTCAAAGGGATCTAAATGTCAGCTGCATACTGAAGTTCTATTGGTTTTCTTTAAAAGGGATTCTGTTGCACCTAACATTGTTTGGATTGCCCCCAAAGCATTTAAAATCTGGATTGACACAAAAACTATGTATACCTTGCAGTTTGAAATGCCTTGCAGGCTGGGAACAACAGCTACCTTCCTAATTTCTGGGCAAGCAAAATCATTCTTAAAAATAAAAATAAAAAATCAAGTAGAAGCAACCTAAATGGCTACTTTGAGCCAAAGCCTCCAATTTGGGAGCAGAATTTGGGGGTTCATGAATCTACAGTATAAAATATATGTTACAGCAGTGTTTCCCAACCACTGTTCCGCGGCACACTAGTGTGCCGCGAGATGTTGCCTGGTGTGCCGCGAGATGTTGCCTGGAGGGAGGCGGGCGAGTCGGGCGGTGAGAGGCGGGGCGGCGGCGGCGAGGAGAGGCCGCCCAGCGCGGGGCTCTCGCCGTCTGCCTGCCTGGCTGCCTGCGAGCTCGGCGGGCAGCGCCTCCGTCCGCAGCGCCCGCCTCGCGGCTCTCATTCCCTGCCCCTGCCAAAGCTCACCCAGCCAAGCCGCGCTCTCCTTCCTGCCTCGCTTTGCTGCCTCCTCCCCCCCCCACCCCCAAAGCTTGGAGGTTCCCCGGCAAGGGGGAGGGAAAAAAATTGAAACTTACACTTTCGTGCGTCCCTCCCGGCGTGACGCTGCGCGCTGACGTCACGGGGCTGTAATGGTGGTGTGCCTCGAGATTTTTTTCATCAAACAAGTGTGCCTTTGCCCAAAAAAGGTTGGGAAACACTGTGTTACAGTACAAAATATCTGGTGACCTCCAGATGTTTTGGACTACAAATCCCACCATCCCTGATTATTGTCTATGCTGCCCAGGATTGATGGAAGCTGCAATCCAAACTAATGTCACACCTTGGAAGTTGAACAGCCTAGTTCTCGAACATTTTGGCTCCCAAATGATCGAAACCCGGAAGTGACTGTTCCAGTTTTCAAACATTCTTTTGGAAGCCAAACGTCTGATGGGGCTTCTTCAGCTTCTGATTGGCTGCAGGAGCTTCCTGCAGCCAATCAGAAGCACACTTTGGTTTTTTAATGTTCTGAAAGTCGGATGGACTTCCGGAATGGATTCTATTTAACTTCCAAGGTACGACTGTATCTGGAAGTTGTCAGGTTGGGGAAGGTTGCCTTACATAACTGCAACACCTGTGTCATTACCTCAGAAGTGCTTGGTGGTGCCTGGCTCTACACTGTAGGATTGTTACGGGGAACATCAGACAAGAGACACTCACTACTCAGAACAAGCAACTTCCAATTGTAAAAGATGGGGAAAATATAAGCTGTGCTTTCAGGATGGAGGAGACTAACCTATGTTCTCATCATTACAGCTGAGAGAGATTAAGAAACCCGCCTGGTGAGCAAGCTTGTTTCCTTTAAAAGGAAAAGTTCATCAAACTCAGGGAAAGTGGTGTGAGTTTATAATTAAAGTCAATGAAGAATTTAGAAGGTGGCAGGGAAATTAGACAGCAGGGGCTGAATACAAATCCTAAGCACAGTGCCTTGGCAGTGGTCCTGTAGAAACGAGAAGATTAAGGCATTGATTCTACAAAGACTGTAAGCATGCATTTAGCTCTAAATATGTAAGTCTATCTCTATTTAGCAAAGCACTTAGGCATGTGTTTCAGTATAGGATATTCAGGTGTTTAATACTAATTGTGTGCTTAAGTATGCTGCTCAATGAGGATATGTGATGCTAACAACTGGTGAAATCGATCTTATCGCCCAGGTCTTAGACTTTTGACATCACAAATAAGATTGGCTGGCCAGCTGTGTAGTCTCTTCCAGTCCACTGGTGAACATTCTTTGTAATATTCAAAAGGAAACTTGCATACATTAGGGACGTCAGGAATTTTGTTTTATCTGTATTTTTTTAAGTGGGCAGTCCTTATTTGCACTTCCCAAACTAATACGTGGACTGCAGTTATTGTTTGCTTTTCATGACAGTACAGTTCTCAGCTCAAAAAAACATATCAAAATGCACATAAAAATGCATTGGTGAAAAATATATAAAATGTGCGTTTCAGGGCCAAACGTGAGGGGGAAAGCATATTCTGTACAAAAAAGAGTTAACAATAGTATGCATTTTCTTTTCTTTTTTTCTTGTATAAATTGCAGACTAATGCCAAGTGAAATGGGATTGATATATAAACGTACTCCAGTCTTGTCAGTGGGGGAAGCAAAAAGAGAAAGATGAAAGAGAGGAAACAAAGGATAACTATTAGTACATTCCGCTACACTTACTTGGGCCTCTCCTTGGAAGGAAATGAAGAAGCTACTGACCTTAATAATAATAATAATAATAATAATAATAATAATAATAATAATATTTATATCTCACCAATTTGGCTGGGTTTCCCCAGCCACTCTGGGCAGCTTACAGCATATCTGAAAACATAAAACATCAAGTGTTAAAAACCTCCTATACAGGGCTGCCTTCTGATGCCATCAAAAAGTTGTGTAATTATTTATCTCCTTGACATCTGAAGGGAGGGCATTCCACAGGGAGGGCGCCACTACCGAGAAGGCCGTCTGCCTGGTTCCCTGTAACTTCGCTTCTCACAGTGAGAGAACCAGCAGAAAACACTTGGAGGAGGACCTCAGTGTCTTGGCTGAATGATGAGGGTGGAGACGCACCTTCAGGTATACTAGGCCGATGCCATTTACGGCTTTAAAGGTCAGCCCCAACACTTTGAGTTGTGCTTGGAAACATACTGGGAGCCAGAAACGGTGTTATATGGTCCCTGTAGCTGTTCCCAGTCACCAGACTATTTGCTTCATTCTGGATTAGCTGTCTTTACCAAGTCACCTTCAAAGGTAGCCCCACATAGAGCTCATTACAGTAGTCCAAGCAGGAGATAACTGGGGCGTGCACCACTCTGGCAAGACAGTTTGAATTTGGGGAGTGGATTTGAAAGAAGATCAGGCAATGGCACCGTGCAGGTGATCTGGTGGGGAGGAGATAAGAGTGAATAGGTGTTGTCATCTAAAAGAGAGAGAGAGACCAATGGGCTGCTGAAAATAGTGTTAAGAAGGATGTGTTCATGTGCCAAGCACATTTGCAGCCTCATTTGCCCAACAGGCACTCCTAGTCTGGAGATTTAATGGCTCTACACTAAAAAATAGCTTGGAGAAAAAGCAACAGTAGTGGCACAGTTTTCATCCCCAGGACTATACATGAATTGGATAGCATAATGCACTGGATTGAGTGAAACTGATTCATTCACTAGAATAATGAAGAACACAAGCTGAGAAACAGGTGATGCAGTTTTTGTTTCTTCTTGGCTGGGATTCATAAGTGGAAAATAGGAAAAAAGGGTGGTTGAGCCCAAATCCCAGTGAGCTACCTGTGTGATGAAGAATAATGGTGAAGCAAATAGAAAGGATACAATCCAATCCTTGGAGTGGCAGGTATTGAAGTATGTGTGGAATTGAGGCATTTAGACATTATGGAATTGTTATTAGAATTATGCATTGTTAACTGAGAGGTTACCTTTGAAATGTGACAATGAATTGCCATAGTTGAATTCTAGTATTTTAGTTTGCTGAATTGTTTCCCGTCTTCATTTCTTTTCTACTCTCCAGTTAAAGTCAGCAGAGTAGGGGTCACCAAGCTGGCAAAAATGGAGGCCTTCATTGGTGCCCCAGATTTGGAATTACGTTTGTATGCTTTATTGTTTTCTTAATGGAAGTCTCCACCCCTTCTAGAAAGTAAGTTATGAAGCATAATGTACAGGTACCCTTCTAAGCATTTTCTGTAAAAAAAAAAAAAAAACCAGCCTGGCTGCTCCCACCTGTTAGTGTTTCCTGCTTGATATGAATAAATGGAAATAGTACCAACTTTTGACAGTAAATAGCAGATGGGTGGTGATTATTCAATTTTCAGTAGGAAACTGGTGTGAGGTTCTCTTCTAGACCAGGAGTATGTGCTGTACTGTATGCCCAGAACTGTTTTTTTCTCCAAACAAGATGGTACTGAGCGATCTTTTCAAAAAGCATGCTTATGGCAACATATTTGACTCTAGAGAAAGATAAACTAAAACTGAGAGAGGTGATTGGAGACCATGTGCCAACTCATGTGGATGGTGGCTGAATATTACAGGAGTATATGATGGAGATTTCATTCACATCAAGCAGCAGTAGATGGATGGTGGGGCAGAGGTAATTCCCTGACCTCCCCACAACTAAGTTGCTGCTGCTTATGGAAATGGGGAGTGGGAAGGGTGAAGCAGTGAGGAGATTGGCACAGTGCAATCACAAGAGTAGGAGCATCAGATTGACCGCCCTGGTGAGTTTGTGCCACACTGACCTCCCCTTGTCACTCCACCATGCCATCTGATGCTTGATGCCAAGGTAATATTTGTGAGAAGTGGCACCTACGTGTGAAATGTATATGCACTGATACTGTAGTTCAGTGCATAGTAATTTAAGTTCAATAGGTTTGTCCAGATGTGACCCACGAGAGCAGCAAAATAACCAGACTGTACAAATGTGATGGGATAAAATCAGGCCAAATCTGTATTGACAGCAGTATTCCATGTTGATGGAATGGGTTTGCTGGCTTTGGATCACTCCAAACCTGTATGATGGGAGTCGGCCAGTGTTGAACCTTGTTGTGGTCAAGCAAGTCAAACAAGCAAGTCACTGGGGCACCAGGGTACAGATTCCAACCAGGCAGATACTGAACCCATGGTTGGGTTTGCTGTGGTCAATCCTCCCCTCAGGCCCTTATGGGGGGCTCTCTATACTATGCTGATCCTGACCAATCAATGCCATTTTCGCCCTCATACAAACAATGTTCTTCCGCCTAACAGAGGAAAGCCATAATTTCACTGAGGCTGTGAGCTCCAGGGGAAACAGCCTTATATAGGCTTCCCCCTCCCCCTTGCAGCAAGGGTTCATGGGACAGCTTTTTCCCATCACACAGAGAAGATACTGGGGGAAAATCTTGCCTGGTATTTTGCTGCAATTTATGGGCCACAGCACCGCCAAGCAAAGGTGCCCTGTGCTTATTGGGCACAGAACGGAGCTTCTCTTAAATACAGAAAGTTTACAAGTTGTCTACACTTAGGCTGGAAATGAGAACATAATTTTAGGCTGCAATCCTAAACGCACTCATGAGTCAGCCCCACTGAAGGTAGCCTGGACTTTGTCTGCATAAACATTTTTTAGGGCTGTGCTGTACAATTAGCACAAATGTCTCTGTGGCTTTCCCTTGAAGATACTGAGTTTTGCACATAAGATTTAATAATCTGGCAAAAAGTTTCCATTCTCTTATTCTCTTTCTAGAAGGGAATACAGAAATAAAGCTTCCATTTCACATTGTAATTGCTAGAGGAACAATGTTCACTGATAACATTTCAAGTTTGTGTGATTAGTTTCCCGTGCTTCTATTATTTACAGAAATAGGCATTTTCATTCAAATAGAAAAGTCCTTGAAGCTCCTGTTTCAGTTGCAGGTCAAACATATATAAATATTAATGGAATATACCAGCAATGCCTAGTGGTTTGCTCATAGGCCACAAAATCCAACACAAACCAATCACAATAGAGGCATGGGGAACCTGTGGCACTCCAGATGCTGAACTCCCATTAGCACCTATCAACCTGACCAGTGGTTAGGGATTATTGGAGGCCAACATTTGGATTTCCACTACTACACCAAAAGATCCACCTTCTTCCTAATTTCTACCCCACTTCCATGTATGTGCCTAACCTTCTTTCTTTCTCTGAATTTAATCAGGCTGATTTATAACTCCAGCTCAACATTGCTCCCTTTAGTAATTTGCTCGTGTTTCAGCCTGCCTCTTTATTAAGAAGCTCTAGTCGAATTGTATTAAGACTAGTTCCCTCATTAATTTTAACTCCCCACCTTCTGACTTTAAAATTACTTACACAGTGCCATCATGAGAGTTTTGTGGCCATAAAATAATTTATTTCATTTTTCTCATGACAGAGATAATGGGTTCTTAGTGAAAAGAACACGTATTTTGTTCTTAATATAAAATAGCCAAGGTTTTTTTTTTTAACTAACAGTTATTCATGACCCTAAAACATTAAGACTCCACTGATATCAATTGGAATTTTTCAGTGGACAGATTCCATCATAGATCAGTGCTTTAACTTTGTACGTCATAGGCTCCATGTTTTCAATCATGGCAAGGAAAACATATATATAAAACATAAAGCTATATAATCATCTGATAATGCAATGGGTCTCACTCTTAGGTAAGAGTGTACAGGATCTGTTTTTTATTTGCTGATACGTCAATATCATTTGGTTTAAAATGGCATGATTTCTTAGGACCATTTCAGACATAAGATGACCCCTGCAGGTGATTCCTATGCTTTCAAGAATCATGGATGTGTGTCACAGGAATAGCACAGTCACATACTCTGCAAAGCTGAAATCAGTAGGAAAAGTTATATAGATTGGTTCTTGTTCTGAAACAACTTGACATCAAACATCCATCTACTGGGTAACATGTACTCAAATTTAGCTTTGCTAAATGATTTTGTTATGACCTGACAGAACTCAAGAAAGTGTACTTATTCTCTGGGCTACCTGGTATAGTCTGTCAGCAGTTGCTATATGTTTTCCCCTCACGCACACATATAGACCACCTATTACATATTATGAGTCACTTCCTAGTTTCAGTTGTATCAACCTAATTTGTCACCAACTTTTTACCTGTGTGATTTAATGCCCCCATTGACTCATTTTCCTGGTTGTTTGCTTTATTATCGATTTCCTCACTCTCCTTTATTTGTTCAAAGCAATAGCTTGCGTGAACAATGGAAAAAGCTTTATTTGTCTTTGGAATGATCTAGCATTTTCAGAATCTCTCCGTTGACTCAATAGTTTTGTACCATAAACTCTGGGAGAGGTTTTTAATGATTTCTCAGATCACCCTGCCACTGTGGGATCATATGTTCTGCCTTTCATCTTTTTCCTGGATCACATGGAAGTGCCTGCTTTGGGCTGCCTGCGAGGTTTGTACTGTCATGTACCAATTCAGTAAACACACAGGATGTGAATATCCATTTGTTTTAATTATCCACATCACATAATCCCACCTTGCTCTTTTGCAAAGCTTGCTTAGAAGCTCCTTACTCTTTCTTCTCATGTTCCGTGTTGAAGGTTGTTTGAGGTAGAGTTTATTCATATTTTAGATATGTCCTCAGGGTTATAATTTGTTCGGCAGTTGAATTAAACAGTGTTCTAATTCCTTTGTTCTATTGCCATTAAATAGGGACTTTCCCCTTTTCAGAATCTCTTTATGTCAGGAGTTCTGCACACACAAAGATGTTGGCTTAATTTTTTTAAAAAGCCATTACTAGCTTGTTCTTTGGGGCAGGAACATTGCCTAGTGATATTTATATGACATGAATTCCCCCCCCCCAAAAAAAAAAATATATTGTAAACTAGCAGATCTGCCATTAGTGTTCTCATTTGCTATTCTACAAGAAAGATTTCCAGATTATGGAATAGTTAGAATGATTATCCAAAAAAGGGGGGCTCATTTGATATTGCAAAACCAAAAAAAAAAAAAACAGTTTGAGCATCAGCTATGGCAACTGGAATCCTCACCAGAGTAGTCCTTAGTAGTTCCACCACTGTACTTTGCAAAGTCTTATGAAAAGTGTAGAGCATCTTATTGCCCTCTGCATTTATTGGACTCCTTAGTGGCATCCCAATTAGTGTGAGCTGAACTAATGGCAGAGATGGAGCAAAGGGTTTGCTGTCAAGGAAACAGTATTCTAAAATCCAGTGCTTCACTTTCTTTTTTTCATGTGAATGGCAACCATAAACCTATATGGAGAAAAATAAGAAGGTGATTTCAGGAAAGCTACTACAGGTTTATTAGAGACTAAAACTGGTCCGTCTTCCTGCTGACCCAAGATTTTGAGCCAAGTTCAAACTCTCCCTCAGCCACAAAGCTTGCTGGGTGGCTTTGAGCCAATCACCATCCCACAGCCTAAGCTACCTCACAGGGATGACAAAATGGGTGGTGCTGGTTACAACCATGTATGGCTCCTTGACCTTCTTAAAGGAAAGATGTACTAATAAGGATGAGGATGATCACCCTCACATGGCTGGCAGCAGTTCTCTGGGCATCAAGCAGGTGCCTTTTTAAGCCTTGCTACATAAAGTGGAGATCACTGGGGCTGAGGACTGAACAGCATACAAAACATGAGTCTCGCAGCTTCATTCATTATTGGTAGCTGCAGCAGTTGCTTGAAAAGGTTACACACATGCCACGCCTGTCAGAAATTCTAGATACAGGTGTTTTCCTAGGGCCTAAATTCAGCTGGGATAGTTAACTCACTGACATGTAGTCACAGGAAGGGTAAATGCAGGAGCAAAATTAACCTTATTCACAATATTTATGGATCCACCTTGGCTTCATTTAATTACCTGAATTATTCAGCAGCATCGTATAAATATCCTTCACACGCCAAATAAGGTTGCACTGATTACCATATTAAACAATCTTGTTCGTCAGGTGAAAACTAAGAAGCTATATTTAGTGCTCTAGGGGCAGACAGTCAAAACCTCAGGCAAGCAACTGCTTGCTTTTTTTTTTTTAAGCGGCTGAATACAATTATCTCAAAGCAGTGCTCAGGATCTGCAGTGCTAAGGACAGAGCCGGTATGTGACACAGGAAATTAAAAAGTTAGCAACAAGCGTTGAATATGGAACGAAAGCCCTTACACAATTTGAGCAACTGATATGAATCTTTTTCAGCAGGACAAGGAGTCATCCCCCCCTTGCTTGCATTAATTATGTATTTGGAACTTATTTGTTATGCATGAAGAATGGCGGAGGTAGGCAAAGACTTAGCCTGCTGTTCACTGCAGTCATGTACCTTCAATACAGAGAATCCTTGTTTATAAATATTGTGAAAGATTAGTGGAGTCGTTTAACTTCTTGGCTTCGTGACAAAGATCCTCACTGCAAAGTGTTGGATGCTGAAGGAAGTCAGATTTGTTTTTCTTCACCATTATGGAATACTTAGATGTTATCAAGGATACACTGAAATTGTTGAGAGTTCAATGAAGTTTGTTTCTCTGGGGAAGCGACTCAATTCTTTACTTCACCCACACCCTGTTTCTGGCACCACACATTTGGAAAACAGGAGCAACAACAATCCTTCCTCATAGAACACTATGTGTAGTGGTAGGTGGACAATTCAAAAATGCAAAACATGAGCAACCCTTGAACTGGTCCTTTGCAAATAATGATTGTTAAAATCTCAGGAGAATCCAAAAATGGGCAAACTTTCCATTTCCGTTTTTCTTTGTCTCTAATTTTCCAGTCGTAAGTTCAGAACTCCAGATTTCTCTATCAGTTTGCTTCTTTAAAAAGCAAAACAAAATACTAATGAAAATTCATCAGCATTTTGGTGAACATTTCTAATACACCCATTGCTATTTCATTTTACATAATGTGCACAGTTTTTTTTCAAACCAACCTTTCCTAATTTAATGCATTTTGTATGCTATTTCCACTAATACATACATTTATATGCACACTTTATCCTAGTGTATGCATTTTTGTACCTTTTACTTGAATGGAGAAATGCACTGCAAAATTCAGAGTAGTACAAATTTCAAAGGATGGCTGTGTTTCAGTTTGTGTATTTCACCCAAGAAAGTGTGAACTGGATACGTTTAACAATAAATGTACGAATAAAGCTCCAACCCAACGCTGATGTCAGGTTGCAGGCACAAAGTCAAGTGGAAAACCAGAACAGTGTAAAACTGTCTAACCTGTTGCCTTGGCAAAGCCTCCCAACAAGCTGAAGTCTGGCTTTACAACTACAAACTTGTTTTTTTACTTATTTATTATTTGTACTTTTTTGTTACTAATTATTCTATGTATTTTATTTCTGCATGGTCCCAAAGAGGGCTACAAAAATTATATTCGAACACATAAAATTTACATTAAAATAAAATTGATGGAGGTCATTTTTGCCCCCCTCCATCCTTCACTGTGGGAACGGTGGCTATCCTTTGCTCCATAGAGGTGTTATGTGAAATCCTTACATGAACTATGATGATTCATAATATTGCCTTAGGCAATATTGAAAGAGATGTTTGATAATGCAGTACTCAAATGTGTGCATTCTTGGGGCCGCAGTACCTTCCATATGCTGATAAAATTTCCCTTGACATCGGTTCTAATTATATGAAAATATAGACTTGCTGTATGGTCAAACAATTTTTACATTAGCACACAAGCAACTAAAGAAGCACAAAGGTTCCTGTATAAATCAGCAACTGACACCTTGATCCTGTCAAACAGAATTCATATGTGTGTGTATGTGTGTGTGTGTTACATTATCCAGCCCAAAATGGATGCTCAAAGCAACGTTTAGCACAACTGAACAAGCATATTTATGTTTATCTATCATAACCACATTTTAGGGATGGCTCTGAAATTCTACTTATCTGGATTTCTTCCCAGAATTATTTCAGTGCATATTGCTGGACAACTGAACGTTGATCACAGGTACCAGAAGTCAATTTGATATCTTTCCTTAGCCACAACATCTTTCCTTAGCATGTTATTACAGTATTCTGCTACATATAGATGTTTGCTTCTGTGTGGTTCATTAAGGACTTATCTGAGGGCGGGGAAAGGGTTTTCCCTTCAACTCCTAGGATACTTTGTTCCAGATGTAAGCTATTTGATGAGACAAGATAGCACTTTGATTCAAACAAGTCAGATGTAGATTAGAAAAACTGAAGAGTTATAATTCTTCCCAATTTTTAAGTGGCCACTATATTTATTTTATTTCATGGTTAGCCTCTGACAGGGACGCGGACTTATAAAAAATATGGGGGGGGGCCGGGAAAGCTCATGAATAATAAATAAGCTCATGAATATGCAAATAAGTGGCGCCGCCTCCTCGTGAGCGAATAGGGGAGAGCGTGCTGCGCCTATTAATCAGCTCCGGAACAGCTGATATGCGGGAAACGTGGGGCTAGCCGGAGAAGAGAGGGCGAGCCCCCTCCGCTCCGGCCCTAAATAGGACAAGCCACGCCCCCCGGGTGGCCCTCCGGTCGGGATTCCCCTGTTCTCGCGGGGGCTGAAACCGCCAGGAGGAAGGAAATTTCCCCCGGCAGTGCCTTGGCAGTGGCGGTGGTGCTGCGAAGCAGCGAGGCAGGAGCCCCCGCCCCCGGGGATTCCCTAATCTCGCGGGGGACGGCCAGGGCTCTCCGACTAGGGCGCGCGGCTGGCTGGCTGGCTGGCGAGGGAGCAGGTGGGGAGGAGGCGGGGGACGGCGGCGGCGCTCTGCTGGAAGGGCGCCCAAGATTATTGGGGGGGCTGAGCCCCCCCAAAAAAATTTTTGGGGGGGCTCGAGCCCCCTCAGGCCCCATGGAGTCGACGCCTATGGCCTCTGATCAGCTAATTAGACTGTATCACAAGCAGTACCAGCTTCTAGAAATCATAGGGGAAAGTAGCAAAAGGGGGATTAAAAAAAATGGTTTTGTCACATGACTTTTGGCCTTTTTATATGAATTATAATCAGGATACAGGGGAGAAAATGACTTTTTAAAAGGCAAGCATGTAGATTAGAGGATAACAAATGTGGGTGATTTAATTTAATACTAAATATTTAAAAGAAGGCAATACTGCAACATACAGCAGTAAAAAAAAAATCACTATTTTTAATCACTCCTGATTTGTTTTAAAAGGAAAATTAATAATTCATTAATTGAAAAATTGCAAGCCAGGAAATCAAATGGCAGCAATGATGGCAAATGGAAGCAAAGTTACTATTTCTGATTTCCAGCACAGGGATTAGGACGACAGATCCCATATTTCCCAGTTGGAAATGGTGAGCTTTCTCCCTACACAGAAAGTCAAATTCCCACCAGGGATTCTGGGACTAGTGGTCCAAGTATTTGGTGGGGATATACATTCCATCATAGACTGGCAGCCCTGAGGTAGTGTGTTTTCACTACCAATTTAATACGTTCCCCGACACGCCAGCCCTTCTATCTGGGAGAATGGGATAGGTTCAAATCAATGACGTAACACTACCCTTATTTTTATGGTTCTGTCCTTTTGCAAGCTTTTAATAACAATAAAGTCATGAAGTTGCTCCAATAAAATTATGGAGAGGATTAGACAAATTTGTAGTGACAAAGCTATCAGCCATGTTGACTATGTTCTGCCTCTGCTGTCAGAGAGGCCTGGATTGTGAGCTACCACCTAGCTCCTGGTGTTCTAAGCAGTGTTGCCTTCTCTCTCTCCAATGGTCACTACATTACAGTTGGAGGAAGTCATGATGGCTTCTTCTGCTCTTGAGCTGGCACCGTCAGAGAAGGAGGCTACCCAGTTTGGTATTCAGAGAGCAGGCTTACCTCACAACTATCTACGTATAGTATTTCTACCAGTGGTATATTTTGAGCAGGGTTTCTACCAGGGAATCTTCCTATATTTTAGCTGCAAGGGAAGAAAAAGAACAACAAATCTTCATTTGATGCAAATCAGCTGGAAAATTCTAGTTGGATCATTCAAACTGTGATTATTCTGTGAGGATTATACCCTTGGAAGGATAAGAAATGACATCAATCTCCTCTACGAATAGCTCAAAAAAGGTGGGGAGCTTTTATCGGTATATTTTCAAGCTTTTCAGGGCTCATCACAGCATGAACCAAAAAGGGGGGGGGGGTTATATAATATTTCATTACGTTGTTTAGGTGTACTAATAACATGGATGAACAATAGGTTCAAATGAACCAATTACCAAAGGACCTCACAGGCAGGCAGACACAGTTTTCCATTTTCATAATGGCTTTGTCATAGGGAGCTAGTTAGTAAAACAGTAACAGTATTCACAAAAGGTATTTTGGAAATCACCACTGTGTTAATAAAGAGGATTCAGCTTGAAAAACAAGGCGCAATGACCTTATAACCAAAAACCAGGCTCTGCTCTCATTATAAAAACAACCTTGGAGCTAATCATGTCAAAACCTGCAAAGACTCCCTGCTGGGGTAGGGTATTTACATAAAATAATAACAATATTGAATATCAAAGTACTATTCCAGACAAGATAATATGAAATTCTAATCTTCCATCTTTGTTGTATAAACAATTCCAAATAAAGTCCATCCACAAGGGCCTCAATACATTTTCCATTTCAGTGCAATAATGATAAGAGTGGCCTGTTGACTTTAACTAAGCCACACAAAACTGGTTGATTGACATAACCCACATTGCTACAAAATCATTGCTCCTTAAAATGCCACTGATATGAAATGTGAAATATACTTGGTTCTAGTTATTGCTTCACAGATTGTTAAACACAGGGGCCAGTAACTTTTTCATCAGGGGGTCGGTCCACTGTTCCTCAGACCTTGTGGGGAGCAGGACTATATTTTTTGGGGGGGTCAACGAATTCCTATGCCCCATAAATAACCCAGAGATGCATTTTAAATAAAAGCACATTCTACTCATGTAAAAACACCAGGCAGGCCCCATAAATGACCCAGAGACGCATTTTAAATAAAAGGACACATTCTACTCATGTAAAAACACGCTGATTCCCGGACTGTCCATGGGCCAGACTGAGAAGGCAATTGGGCCGCATTCGGCCCCCAGGCCTTAGTTTGCCTACCCATGGTCAAACAATTTTAAGAAATCAAAGCATATTTATAATAGACACTTTTCAGTTCATATTCAGACATTTCTGGGTCACAGGAGCTTAGTCCACATGTGAACTCTCATACCAAAGTGATAAAGCACATAGGTTTAACATAGCACTGTGTAATACCTGGCCAGTAATCAGATCAATAATTGAAGAAATACGGATCTAAAATTCTAATTTTTCAGTCTTTCCAGAATGCATTTTCTGGCAAAAGAGAATCCAGATCAATAGGAATAATATTAAGTATAATTTAATAATTTAGATAATAATTAGGATTAAAACACTGTGAGTACTTAATGTAGAATGAAACTTGCAGGGTCTGATTCTTTATTATTCCACACTGGGTAATAAAACAAGCTGTATGTAGAAGATGCATGTGTTTAATTTCTTTTTAGGTACTGTTTATTTTAATCATTTTTTAAAAAATAATTTATCTGTTTTTATCTGTATTTTACTGTTTTATTTTATAAGTTTGTAAACTGCTTATAGGTTTTCTTAAAATCCAGTGGTATATAAATTTTGTTAAATAAAGAGGACTGGGAGAAAGAAAATAAAATGCTTTTAAAATTGCATTTTACTCCTTGAAGATTTTGGTCTAAGTTGTGGCATTGCTGCTCATTGTATATTATAAATTTCATTACATTTACTTTTCATCTTTTTTCATGTTCTGCGTGTGTTCCTTGTAATGGGATATAAATATAAATCATTTATGATTACAATAATGCTCAGATGCAGATGCTGCAGTTCCTAAATGATTTCTGCTTTTGCTGTGAGAGTTTTTTAAAAACAAAACAAAACCAACCGTACAAATCATTAAACATTTTAAAGGATCTCTGACTCTGATGCACAGCACTACACATTCAATATATAAAAAATTCAATAAAATCTGTGAGATGCTTTAGCCGAAGCCCATAATTATACTGGACATACTTGTCTCCCTCTGCTTCCATAAACATTTGGGTACTCTGTGGGGAGCACTGGTGTTTAAAGGAACCATGTAATCAAGGACTACCATGTGAGTTTTCAGTTCCAGCATTATGAAATGTGGTGTGACTGAGCCACAGGAAGAAGACTAAACCCAAACCTTCCAGTTGCATTTAGAGGGAAATTATTAAAACCAAGATAGCTCTGGGTCTATGGTCTTGATGAGTAGCCCAAGCCAGGAAGCACATAACATCAGCTGCTGAAGGAACCATCAACTGCTTGAGAGAACTGTCTGGTATCTCCTCCATCACTTGTTGGCTACTTAGGATCTTTGTGCCTTGAGGGAAAGTACCTCTGACCTTGCCTGAAATGATACTGTTTCTCCAGAGTATAAAATGGCTGAGGGTTGTGTTAACGAAACCATTCCCCCCCCCCAATGTCTTGGAAATGGCAATTAAATAGTTGCTTGTGAATTTTCAAAGCCATTAGAGCATTAAAGAACAATTGCTCCTGATTTCTGATTCTTGATTGTACTGGGAAGCTGTAACTACTGTGTCTTTTCATGTAAATTGAAATCTTTAATTGCTCTTTGATCTTTGTATAACCTATTTGCTTTTCTCATTAGTGGCCCTTAGCTAGAGTCCTCAACTCACAGAGATTTATGCAGCTAATGATATGGGGGGGGATTACGAGTTGCTGTCGCCTGCAGCCAGTGTGAAAAAAGATGTTCCCAATGTAAGATAAAGCTTTCTCATTATCTTGCTATTCTCATTTCGTCAATGGAAAAATAATATCAAAACTTTTGAGGTGGCTGCTGGTGCTGGTGAGACACATACAGTAACAAAATAATAAGATCTGAACTGTGATAGGTGGTGATTTACTTCTTGCAAAGGTCATTTCTATTTCATGTGTCCTAACATATTGCAAATCCTGGCTCTAGCACACTCAGATGCTTTCACGGATAACAACATTTGGCCATCTTCTGTGTAACTTTGCTTATTCTGGTATTGTGCTTACTTTCACCCTTCCCTGTCCCTTTTCAATCTGGAAAAATCTGTTTCTACGAAAATCAGAAACAGTGCCAAGGATTCATAAGCTAAAGTAATAAGCCACACTAAATCAGAACTTTGCATGTGCTCCAGCATACATATGGAACTCCTGCATGCAGACGTTGTCCCGTTCATTTTAATGAAAGCACCAGATCTGTGTCTGGGAAGGAATATTCATGCAGCTCTACTGTTCAAAGGAAGAGAAGGGAGCACCTGCTGATGGGCAAAGAATCTCTGAAATCCATGCTATATGCCAGCATTCCTCAACCTGAAGATGGACTACAACTCACATCAGCTTTGTCCAGCACAGCTGGGCTGGCTGAAGCTGATGGAAGCTTTACTCGAAAGAAATTGAAAGCACCAGATTGGCAAAGACATCCATATACCTCTTATAATGAGACACTTTAGCCTTTAGCAATTACTGCATTAAATTGTGTCGAGAAGTTGTATCCAGAAAACCTTTTGGACAATATAGAAAAGAACACCTACAAGCCATAACATCTTCCTCTAAGGTGGAGGTGGGGAACTGGTGGCCTTCCAGATGCTGTTGGATTACAATTTGCC
Organism: Podarcis bocagei; assembly: GCF_964188305.1. NCBI lineage: Eukaryota > Metazoa > Chordata > Lepidosauria > Squamata > Lacertidae > Podarcis > Podarcis bocagei. The sequence continues at coordinate 30,214,773 of NC_138127.1, read as the reverse complement.
ATCATACTTGATCACTGATCATGCTGGCTGTGGAGGATAATGGTAGTTTGAGTCAAAAGCATCTGGAGGGCCACAAGTTCCATAACCCTGCTCTTAAGACATTGCTGTAGAGGCTTACACTAATTGGCTAGATATACTCCATATCTTCTTCTGCACCATCAGCTTTGTTAAATGAGGCTGTGTGCGAACAATATTTTATTCTAGAATCAATGGGGACTGAGTACTTGTTTTTCTTTGTTAGTCCACACACAATCTATATCTAGTGCATATTTCTTGTTTCTGAAAAGTGCTTCTTGAGAAACTGGTTTCATTCCAAAAATTAAAGCTTGTTGCAGATTGATTCTGCATTACTCCACAGTGTGTCCATTTGACATCAGATGGAAATAAATGTGGGTAGCCCCAGAAATCGGGGGGAGGTGGGTATCCACACTTCCCCAGTGATGTTGGGGGTAGATGTAGACCAATCACAATCATCACTTCATTCTTCATTTACCTGGGGCATGTTCAGGCAGAAAAAGGTGTGGATGACCTAATTGAGGGGAGGACTTTAAGTGTGCATCAAGTAGCTATGCCCACTCTTGTGGGTGGCAGGATATGGAATCAATCTAGGTTGAAAGCAGCATGTTGAGGATGAACATGAATAATTCTGGATTTTTCAAAAACTCCTTTTTGTGCTATAAACAGGTTAGTGTATAGTACACATCCTAAGATTAGCATGCTTGAATCTTACATTGCATTGCTCATGCTATTCTTCATTTTCCTCCTTGTCTTCTTCCTCCTTTGAGGTGCTTTTGTCCTCCTCTGAAGATTTCTTAAAGGCCAGAAAACTTTCTCAATCTAGATGCTGATTCTGTAAAAAAAAAAGTTATTTAACTTATTTAACTTAGCCTAGTTTTCATCTATTACAAACTTCCTGTAAATACTCTTTCCCTCATGTATCTTCCAAGCAACTTACATTATGAACAAGCTAGTGAAAATTACAGTCTATTCTTTTTGGAACAAGGAAACAAGATGCTGTTTTTGATCTCTTAATATCTTCCGTATGCTTCTGTGAAGACAATGTGGTGGTCTCGGGTGATTAGAATCTGTAAATCAGATTCCTGGAAACCTACAGTGCAAGTCCAAGCGAGACTAGCTTATCCTTCTTTGTTCAGATGGAAATAGCCTAAGCTCTTTGAGATGCATGGTTTGTGGGTCTTTTGGATGAAATTATACATGGTCATTATTACAAGAACTACATGTAGAATTTTGCCCAGCTGCTATGCAGATTTGTAACACTTCTCTATAGTGATATCAGCCATATCTTTAGAGAATTCTATGTTCCCTTGATAAAGTAAACCATATTGATTGAAGCAGAGAAAATATAATTTGGGATTGTATATACTTTATCATAATATCTACAATATCCCAGAATGCATCATAGATAATAGTGGTTACTTTATAATGCTCCTGCATATTATAAAGTCGAGCGTATGAAAATCTTTTTATTAAACACCAGTAACATGTTAATAATAATAATGGGTTGGATCCATTCTTTTGTTCTCAGAAGGGATTTTGATCTAGCAGAGGCTTCCATAAATGGAAGCTTGATATAGATTATTTTCACAAACTCTGCCTTTCTCCTGTACCAACTTCCATGATATTCCAGTGGACCCCTAAGCCATCTGGAAGGTGGATGTGACTGCAGAGGGAAGGGTGATCAGTAAAAAAACACCTCAATTCCTCTTTTGTTTAGTGAAGTGTCTCCTGGATCAAATAGGAAAACAATGTAAGACACCGCCCAATGTATTTTTATATAACAAAAGAGGGATTAGATTTGCTTTCTTGTTAAGTGCACACTTCTTTCGTATAGACTTCATTTAATTCATGTACATTTTCTTTAACTGTTGCTTGACTCTCTAAACTATATTATCCAGATAATGGTTTTTTATTTTGTTTTTTGTTTTAACACTCTTCCCAGTTCCACGCTGGACAGCATTGGATATGATCCAGTGACTCCAAAGTGCACGTAGAACTCCATATGTATATTGAGCTGTTCCATTTTATGAGCTGCGAGAATGCTCTCTATGCACTGTGTACATACAATTCTAGTAAAGGCCTGGTGGTATTTTGGAAGTCTCTGTGGGGCTTTGGATCATTCCCACATATACAGCAAAATGTGGAGCACCTTGTGTAGAGTCATACCAACAGTGGAATCAATGGAGAATGCTGTGATCACTGGAATTTTTGCATGTTTAAATAGCCCTAGAATCTGGCTAACTGTAAATAAATTACTAAAAATATTCATGATCATACTGAATTCTCATAAAGTTATATGAGTTTATTAGTAAAAAGAAAATCTGAAACCTATAAAATAGTACTGAACATGGTAATGCACCTTATAAAACATACTCATACCTAGAACACTCTATCTTTAATTAGGTGATCTGAACACAGAAAAGACAGATGGAAGGACACCAAAAGTTATGAGGACGATGGAACAGTTTTCATTAGGGAGGCATTTTGAAAAGTACAAAGCGTACTGCATAGCTCAGATACTGATCGCTTTATTGCAACAGTACTTTCCACAGGCAAAACCCTCATTTGGTCTGTTCGATTCTAAATGGTTTTATATGTTTTACAATTGTAATCATTATATTTCTTTTTATAATGATACGGTTGATTATTGTCACCTGCCCTGGAACCTAAAGGTGAGGGGTTGGGTAAGAAATCTTAGAAATAAATTAAATCCTTTTCCAGATAATGTCAGAACAGGTATTTATTTAACTCTGCTGAACTGTATGCACAATTGCAGTCAAATAAAAGTCCCAGAATAATAACTGTGTCCAGAATCCAACACACTACTTGGGCTCATGTACTTGCTGGCACTAGCACAATTGAATGTTTCACATTTTTTCTAGAAATATACCTCACCAGCCCCGCCACCAAAGGCCATTTACCAGGCTGCATGGCACTTTCTCTCAGGGTCCCGTCAAAAATTATTTGCCTGATGAGAAGTCAGGGCTCTTGTTTGATTATAACCACTCTACTGTCTCCTTGGTGTAACAGAACAAGTTTCCAGGATCTTTGCTAATGTCTGAAATGCTGCACTTACTCACTACTGGTATCAATAAAGATTTTTACAGCATATAAACAGGTGGGAATTTAGACTAACATTCCTTTGAAAGCCTACTTAATTAATACATTTGAAATAAAAATGAGTAGAAATAAGAGAACTGTACATTGCAATTACTACCCACAAATTTTACAATGAGTGTCAGCTTTGAGGAGACTATAAAGAGGCTTACAGCTCTATAAGAACACAAACCAATTACATTAAAATTGTGAATAAAATGTCTTCCGGGATGAGAGTGTTTTAGAAGACAGTAAAGTTGGAAGGACTTTTCTTTTGGTATTTTGTCTTTAAAATACCATTGAACATATTTCCTAAAATAAAATAAAAAGGAAAACTGAATTATTCACAGAGTGCCTCTTTTGCTTTCTGACTTAATTGTAGCACAACTCAGTGGATGACTACTCAGAAGTAAATCCACTGATTTCCATTTAGGTTGCTTTTATGTTTTCTTCAAGCAGAAACAGCCTTGCAAAACATTCAAGTGCCCCAGCTTGCTTCCATTGGAGGAAGCTGTTATGTAACATCATCTCAGGGGCATGTAAGATGGTTGGAGAAAGCTGCAATGTATTGCAGAACAGGGTGAAAGTTGATTTAAAACCCAGCAACTTTATTTTAATTTAATAAATTTATATTCTGCCTTTTGAGAAAACCCTCTGCAAGATGAATTCCAGTATCTTAAAATTCAAATCCATTTTATAAAACCATTTATGAGTCAGCAGCAATGAACTATAAGTTCAAGCCAGAGTCAGCCAAGGGTGTGGGGGGGGGGACACACCTGCCACTCTTCAGCCAGCTTGTAATTTTAAGGATTATGGAAAGTGCCCAGAATTCCACCCTTGAACATTTCGCTAAAAGTCTCCCGATTTCTCAAAAAGGCATGAAAAATATTCACCTCTTTTTGTAAAATGTGATAAAATGAACAACCAAGCCAATCATGTATTTTTCTCTTAGTATTGTTGGTATCCATCTGTCTCAAGAGACAATGGAGTTGTGCCTCAGGGGGTGAGGTCAAACCTCTGTGTTAGCAGCACCAAGTGACCTCTGTGGGGCACAAGCCTGGGCAATGTGTATGAAGGTCTTGTGCTGCCCAGACAAGAAGACTCCCCTCTCAGCCTCACTGATGTGGCCCAAAGGAAATTGGAGCAATACGTCTGGCACTAGCTTGGTTGCCAAAGCTGCCAGAAGGAGGCATGTTGACCATCTTATAGTCAACTGAAAATTGGTGGTTTTTTGGGTTTTTGTTTAAAAAAAACACTCAATAACTTTGGGGTTTGTCTTAAAAAGGCTCAGCAATTTTCAGGGTGTCCTGGATTTTTCTTTTTGGAATATGGCAACCCTACATCTTAGAGCATGAGTAGGCAAACTAAGGCCTGGGGGCCGGATTGGGCCCAATCGCCTTCTAAATCCGGCCTGTGGACGGTCCAGGAATCAGCGTGTTTTTACATGAGTAGAATGTGTCCTTTTATTTAAAATGCATCTCTGGGTTATTTGTGGGGCATAGGAATTCGTTTTTTGTTTCTCAAAATACAGTCTGGCCCCCCACAAGGTCTGAGGGACCGTGGACCGGCCCCCTGCTGAAAAAGTTTGCTAACCCTGTGACTTAGGGACTGGACACCAGACTTGTGTAGGGTTACTCCTTAGCCTTTTCTTCTCCCGAAGATATCCCACAAGGCAGCAAAGGTTTCGAGTTTTCCTTCTCCTAGATGGGCTACTTCCCAGGTTGATGAGCCCCATCTACCCCTCTCTTAGTATACCCAGTCATCAACAGTACAGAATTGACTTTTACTGCATATATATTCCTCATGTTGAATTCTACTACCAAATACACTTACTTGTACATCAATGACCTTCTTGTTAATCTTCTAATGTACAACTCCTCCCCCCTTTTTATTTGTCCCTTACCACCAGTGACACAAGTGTCTTCCAGGATGAAGAGCATTTCCTCATAGCCCCACACAATCTCCAATATGTTTTTAAGCCCAAAGCAGAATATGTGTTTCTCAGATCACATTTTCTTATTAGGTGGCTTTGACAAGTCACTGTTCACCTTTAATTCCCAGTCTGTAAAATGAAACCCATAATTACTTTTCTGACAGAAGTTGTGAGGATGAATTAGATCTAAATTGCAAAGCACTTTATATGCAAATGGCTGCATGCTAACTCCTCTCGCACCATAACACGAGCACTTGGGACAGGATGTAGCATCTATTACACCAAAGCTACAATATAAAAGAACAGTTAAGCACTGTTGGAACTTTACAGTGAAATCACAATCGAGTGCAAATCACAACAAAGTTCAAATGTATGTAATTACAACAAGAATACCTTCCCAAATCGTCCTCAAAATTCTGTATATATTGTTACTAAAATTTGTAAGATATTCTCTAAGTATATAAATATTTGCAAAATGCTTCCCACCCACCCAATTTAAATCTCTATTGGACATCCAGTAATATGTTGTTTCAAAGCTTGATATTTGAGAAACGATGTGAAATGTGGTGATAACTAACCATGATGTCAAAGGCAACTATATATGTGGAAATTGATAGAATTTGGTAAACAATAGGTAACAGGTAAAGGCAAAGGACTCCTGGATGGTTTAGTCCAGTCAAAGGCAATGATGGGGTGTGACGCTCATTTTGCTTCAGGCCGAGGGAGCCAGCATTTGTCCACAGACAGCTTTCTGGGTCATATGGCCAGCATGACTAAACCACTTCTGGCACAACAGAACACCGTGATAGAAGCCAGAGCACATGGAAACGCTGATAATGTAACAACTTTGAGCTGGAACCTTTAAATGCCAGATTTTGAGGATGGTGTCCACATTCAATATAAAAATTTAAAATTTAGCACTCTGATTTTGAGTAGAGATACTGAAACTGTTGGCAAACATAAAAAAATTAAGAAGTCAGCATCTGCATGTAGGAAAAATTCTTCTACAATAATATAAATGATCTGGTTTCTATTACACTATACTGTAATGATTTTGCATTTCGTTTTGCATTTTTAAGCAAACTATGTGGCTTTGTTATACCCTCAAACTGTCTCCATAATAACGGGACATTCCTGGAATTACAGAAGCCATCCCAGCTTCTGATTTGATCCTGGAATGTCCATGGCTATGAGCTGACACTTGCAGTGGTGCCGCACTCTTGCGTGACCCAGCTGACATGCGTGACACCAAAAGACACCATGTCCTGATTTCATCAGGGAAAAGTTGGAGGGTTGGAGCCATTGGTTATTTGAGTGAGAGGCAATCCCATAAGACAGCGGTAGCCAAACTCGGCCCTCCAGCTGTTTTTGGACTACAACTCCCATCATCCCTAGCTAACAGGACCAGCTAACAGGACCAGTGATCAGGGATGATGGGAATTGTAGTCCCAAAACAGCTGGAGGGCCAAGTTTGGCCACCACTGCCATAAGACATAGGTCACATCATTCAGTAGGTTACCCTGTCTCTATGGATAGACTTTTCTGAGGGTCCAGGGAGTTAGACAAGGAAGGAACAGACTTTCATAGATCCATTGGATACAATGCTGAGTGTGCTTTCACCTTCAAATATTTAGGAAAAGATTCATACAGAATTAATATGTATTCACATGAGGACATTATTTCCCCTGCCCACCATCACTCTTTTAATTGGTCTGAGGAATGGGTTACCTGAATTCAGTGGAGGCCTTTTGTGGTAAAATAAGCTCACTCTGGAATTTAGTCACCAGATGGCTATGGTCTATGGCCTATGGAGACCATTTCTCAGTGGTGTCCTTCTGTAAAGAAGACTGTGTTGTACAGTGCATACATGGACACATTTACATAAGAAGACATGTAGAGCCACTCATGGTTGCAGTGTAGAATTCTTTAATGCCTGGGTCTACCAGTGACTGTGAGTCCCTTTTAATAACACAAGCAAGACAAACGCCTGTTTTTCAACCACTCTGAGATGACAGTCACAAAGGCTTTATCACTGACATCTTGAACACACACATAAAAAGTACCTGTGCCAGCTAATGAAAAAGCTAAGTGACTATTTTTTTATATAAATTAACTAGGGACCATATTTAACTTCTCAGCGTTAGTCATTTGTGCTACAGCCTGGACTTAAGCCAGAGACTCAGCAGGGGAAGAGTAATAGTTATGCATCAAGTGACCACAGGTTCCATATATGATATTTTGAAGAGTGACAGAAATAATGAATATAATTAAAGCAGCATGAAGCCAAGGCAAAGATAATTAATGTGCAACCTAGAAGGTTCTATGAAGTCTCTACCATGAAAAAAAACCTTTCACTTAAAGAGTTTAGTATAATCTGAACTAATTAACTTCCCCTTTCTCTCAAATAAAAGAAATGCTTTTTGGGCTAGGCCTTGCAGATAATGCTGATTGTAAATACTAAAAAACCAACAAAACATTTTTAAAATGTTTTTTAAAAAAATATCATTCTTTTAAAAAAGCAGTTGTTCATTGCAAAAGAGGAATCGGATTTGATCAATCTGGTTGCTGTGTTGTTGGACAGCAATTTAAACCTGCTCCTTCCATTCATTGAAGGCATTTTCTTTCATGGAGGAGCCACTGGTGCAAGCTGAGGGAAGGCGAGGAGCTACTGCCATTGACTCCTGACGTAGCCGGAAGCCTTTGTATGGAAACTTTCAATACTTCCATTCTGTTCATGGGAGCAATGTGTGACGGAACTACAGTACTACAGTAATAAAACAACTAAAGAAAGCTGAAATGTAATCAGTGAAAAGAGAGGCCAATAGGTAGGTTTAAAATGTGTATGTAAGGCTGATTTATGTAACTGTGAGAGCACACACATTTCTCAAGGACATTACAAAGCGGGTTCATTCTGCGGATGAGAAACCATTTGTTTCCTCTATGCACTTAATATTCATAAATATATTTTCCTGAAAACATTCATTTAAGACAAACCACATTCATTTACTACACACCAAAGACCAGATTCATCTGATAATGAGCAATTTGGTGTAATTTCAAATATAGCAAATGCAATATTATTGCAATTTGTAATTAATAAATGGAAACAGTTTTATTTTCTTTTAGAATTATTCTTTATCCTTACTTGATTAATCTAATGTGAAGCATTTCACAGTATATTATTTTAACATGCATTGTACCCACTTGGCTTTAATAGGCCCTAAAAAATACTGCTGATGGGTGACATTGAATGTTCCTGTCACAAGTGACTTGCAATAAATCCAGTACAATTAATACTGAATATTTACAGGTGAGAGGTGCAAACTGATACATGAAGGGCAGTATATCCCAAAAGTTAGCAATAAAGCTTTTACAGACGAAGACTGCAGGACTTCCTTCCCCAACCACAAGTGTTTTGGATATATCATGAGGATCAGCTGAACACAGCTGATAGCTCATGAACAACCTTAGATTGATCTGCTCTCATTCTGTCTAATTTAAAGTATCCAATTTTATGCAATTATTACAACCATTACAGCAATGACCATAATTCAGTTTTGAGCTATGTTTTCAAAGGCCACGGACTGTTGAAGAAAGTGGCTGGGGGAGTGGCTCATTTTAAATTCCTGCAAGCTGGAACACAATTAAAAGTGATCATGATTAGTCCCATTAGCGTGACTGACATTTACCCTGCTGTAAGGAGGTATCATTGGACAGGGGACTAACTTCCAATACTGCAGGTAAATGAGCAGTAAATGGCAACGAGATGTACTTATTTTATATTACAATGATAGCTATGAGTTTAAGACCTGAATCTAGAAAAATATAGAAAGGTCATGGAATCTCCTTCCAAATGCCTAAGCGCTTTCCCAAACATATGCATGTAGCTGTAGCTGTGTTCCAGATTCTTGGCTACCTGTCACAGTGACAAGGTCTGTCCCTGGATACCTAACTTGAATGGTCTTCCAGAACATAGAAAATTGACACATTAGCGGTGAGGGGAGTAAGTGCAGAGATGCAACATATGATTTTTTTTGGGGGGGGAGGTTTTGCATGGAGGAATATTCAGTCATGTGAGTCTCCTCCCTTTTGTTCTGTAGTGATGCAACCATTGTGACTGTGCTATGTGTGAAATTGGAGGTCAAAGACTATTAAAATAGAGTTGAGATTCATATATCACCTATGCTACCTGGCAATTTTGGCTGCAACCTGTGCTACCTGGCAATTGAGGCTGCATAGTTTGGGACCGATCCTTGCAAATTTCCCATTAGAAGCAAGGTTAACAAGCTATCCATATCAGAAAGACATGTTGGCTCAGCTCTTAAACTGCCATTCCATTCATAAAAGGGCAGCAATTTGCACCAATTCTCTCCCTGCTCCCTGCCAAAATACCTTATGCCATTCCCAAAGATTCCATTATCTCAGAGTTTTGTTTGGGTTTGTATGTAGGACCTGCAGAGGATAGGGGGAGAGCATGTACATTGCTTTGTCCATGGAAAGAAAAGTAAGATCCAAGCCCATGAAAGAGATAACACCAAAATATTCATTTCTCCATCTGAGATATTGTTTGGCTGGGATCAACACATGAATAGGTCACTCTTAATATTCCCATTCTTTTTTTTAGGGGCATTTAATTACCAGGCTGGGTTGTTTAATCAAAATACCACTGTGAAATGTATTTTGTGTCATTTTATCTTCTTATCCCCATGCATATTTTTCAAACGGATACACTGAAATATATGTCGCATGGTAATACGATCAAGAAAGATGCAGTAATACCTCGCACATCATACACAGGAAATTTGAAATGTAAAGAAATGGAGTGTGTAACTTATTGCTATTGGGGGGTGGGGAGGGCCACTTCAGGTTTTGCATATGTTTGACACTTAACAGCAGACCCCAACCACATTTTGAGTTGACTACCAAAAGCAGAAAACCGTCCTATTTAGTTAAGGAGAGAGGGAATAAAACTTCAAAATTTTAATAGGTCAGTTCCTAAAAAAGGCATGAAATGGAAGATATTTGATCTGTTAATCTCATTATCCCCGTTTCTTTTTCTTTTTTATCAGATTACTTGATGGCTTTAGACAAGACACAACCTCTTATCCCATGTGTGCTGCTTTGAGCTCCCTGGGGAAAAAGGTGAGATATACGGTAAGTGCAATCAATCAATATCTTAGGAATGGGGAAAATAGATGAAATGTATCCATATGCATGCAGTTGGAATTAAATGTCCACACCCACTTTCAGTAACAGTAGGTTGATGGGGTGTTTTTAATACAGTGGTACCTTGGGTTACATACGCTTCAGGTTACAGACGCTTAAGGTACAGACTCCACTAATCCAGATATAGTTAAGAACTTTGCTTCAGGGTGAGAACAGAAATTGTGTGGTGGCAGCAGGAGGCCCCATTAACTAAAGTGGTACCTCAGGTTAAGAACAGTTTCAGGTTAAGAATGGACCTCCAGAACAAATTAAGTACTTAGCCTGAGGTACCACTGTATATTGTTTTAATTGGCTGGGCGCGGGGGGGGGGGTTAATGTATCTGTGTGAGTTTTTGTTTGCTTGTTTGTCTGTAAGTCACTTAGAGTTGCCTTTGGCAGGAAAATGTGAGCAGCAAATTTAATAAATGAATGAATAAAATACATTTGATGCAGCTGGGACACACATCCCTCTGCAGACTCATTTGCCACTTGGAAATAATGCCATACCATGTGGTACAGTCTTGGAAGTGATGTTCTCCTGCATGTGTGATCAGCTTTCAGGTGACGGCTGTGGATCAGTTGTGTGTGGGAAACCCGATAGGAGTGAATAATGGTAAAAGACTTGGGTTGGAGAATACCAGTTACACAAGTGTTTGATCTAAAATACAAAATGTAATGTGAGGCATTATGAAGACCCCTTAGGTAACTTACCCATATTATTACTACTATTATCATCATAATCACCATGATCATCAGTTTTTATTAGTATGCCATTGTTCTATTGAAAAGTTTGTGAACAGAGGCTTACGCTGACAATGTGAACAGCAATACATAGCAAAATCGACAATCATAATCGACAATTCATAATAACAGCAGTAGAACAGCGGTATGTATCTAATCCAATGTCAATAAAAGGTGGTGGTGGTGGTTTTACAACCTGCTGCAAATGCAAACAAAAATGACATCTCAAAGCATTTCAATGCTCTTAAAATAATAATATCTCATAAAAACAGTCTAGCAATCCATTCAATACTGATGCGATAGATTGTAAACCATGCACTGGCTTTTGCAGGCATGACCTATGTATCCCTTTCCTGTTGATCAAGATGGTTTATTACTCTGTGGAATTACAATCCTCACAGCCTGAGATATCACACTATCAATAGAATTGCCAAAAATAGACTGTATTATACCATGAATTATAAATAACTTTATTTTTATTTATTTTCATGTTTTGAATAGCCAAAAGAAGAAGAAGTAGAAGTAGAAGATGAGGATCTGGCATCTTTAATGAAGGCAAGAATATAATGCAAACTGAACCCTGTAAACAGCGAAGTACTCTGCAGAAGAGCAAAAGGTGTGAGTTCAAATGGGTATGATGTTACTTGAGGTGAAGAATAAAATAGATTGTTTCCTTATTTTCAGGGAAAGCATTTGCAAAACACCATATTGTTTAAAGTTTCAAATCCACAGCAGCTGAAGACTAATAATGAAATTTAATGAGCTGTCTCGGTATGGGGGGGGGGAGTTGACTCACATCTGCAGTACATCCATCTGCAAATCATACAAAGTACAGCAGCAGAAAAATCTTCCTCTTTCGCAACCTAATATGGCCTTCCAGATACAAGTGGCATTCTTAAGTTTCAACCCTTTCTCTAATTGCGAACTCAGGCAGTGAATACCAATGACTATGTCACCAAATGGGGTGGCTGAAAAACAAGAAAGAGCTATCAGCAGACTTGGGGAGAGAACGAGGTTTGCAGAAGTAGGATTTTGTCAAACCACAACCTTAAAGGAGCAATCCCTACCACAACAGTGCATGCTTAGTAGCTGTGGAATGTTAAATGTCAGGGGAGGGAGAGTTTTGGGGGGTGGGGCAGTATTGTAATTGAGAATCCTGGAGAAGGATATGGCTGCCTGGAAGGAACCCAGAATTTGAGTACTCTTGCTGAGGGGTGAGGATGTGGTTCAATGTTTTGTTGCAGATTCCGCTAGGCTGCATTCACACAACAGCTTTTTCCATTTACCTGACATTTCCCTAACTGTTCATTTCTGCATTATTACATTCTGCATTATTACAGATTTTGAGGAGCAAAAAAGAGGACACATTTGCTGACTTCTACTTTTAACTATGGATCGCTATGACGACTCTCATTTTACATACCAATGAAAAAGAGGACGTGTCCAGGAAAAAGAGGACATATGACAACCCTAAGACGCCACCATTTGTGGTTGTCTATTTAGACCACACATTCTAAACAGGAAATATCCATATCTCCATATGGGTGGCATCCTCCTTCTTCATCTTCTCTAAGTTTCTTGAATTTGTGTCAATAAGAAAGTATTCAAAGAGAGAAAAGTGTAACCATCTGGAACACTATGGCAAGAAATAAAGCCTATTTATAATATCAATTATCCCTACAGGGTATGAATTTCCTTGTATTTTGAAGATTTCATAGGGGGGAAAGAGAAAAAATAGTTTCTCTCCATGTTGTCCAGTATTTGATTAATATCCTAGAGTTTGCATAGGTGATAAATGAGGTGGAGAAGAGAGCCCATAGTGTTCTACCAATGAAACAGAAACCTACTGAGAGCAGCAGGAAAATTAATCAAACTTTTTGGATAAAGTCAAGAGAAAGCAAAGCATATTCCCTATCTGATGACAAAACAGCAATGAGCCAAAATAATTGCACTAACAACAAATGTGCTGGTTTATAACGCTGCTGAGATGCTGAAAGTAAAGATGTTACAACACTGGTTAACCTATCACTGCATTGTCTTTCATCTTGTATAGGCCAGTTTGCCCATACTCAATGGGAGAAGTTCAGGTGAACATTCCACCAGTGCAAGGATTTCAGCTTCGCAGATAGAAAGGTCCCCCACCCTCTGCACACTGTTCTGTGGGTTCTTCCACCCCCAATACAATTTCAGTGGGTGTGTGGGTGGGGAGACAGGGGAAAGTCCCATTCTGAAAATCCTTTGCAGAGATTCTGCTGATGGGACTTATTCGGTTCACCCTACCCAATTGGTTTAAGCCAGTGGCACCATTTACAAGTCCTGGAATCCAATATGGTTTAGTGTGTCAATGGTAGGTGCCATCTATCGGTTACATTTACTTGCTGTGTAGCTTCTTTTGATATTTCTGTCCTGAAAACGCTGCTGGTGTGGCTACATGATGTGCTTCGATTTGGTGACAGTGTTTGAAACCTCACTTTGTCAGGTTGACGCTGCAATTTGCATTTTCGTGTGCTGTGTATACTTTGGGATCCATATAGAACAATGCCTTCAAGAGCTGGACAGATCAGATGCGGCAGGTAGAGGTGCATTCCTGCTGCCTATTATGAAGGCAAATAGATGCATTTCTACCCAGGATGTTGCTCCTAACCTTAAGGAAATTTTTAAAATTGCAATAATATGGTAGAAATAGCATAAGATAAATGAGTTTCTGTATAAGGTTGTCATCATAATATATCCAGGTAATAGAGAGTTGGGGAGGTGAGGTGCTGAGAAACTCAGACATTAAAAATGAAAGGTGTATTAGTTTCATAAATCATTTTTGCCACAAAACAACAGAAGACGTAGAATTTATTTTCACTTATTAGTAGTGGCCCATTACCTCCTTATGGATTCTCTTCACCATGTCACTTTTGAGTGATAAGACTGCTTGCCTTGCTTAGTGCAATGGACACACCATCCTACCCTACACAAACACACCCTTCTTGATGTGCAAATCCTCTTTTGGGGAGGATTTAATTTCAACAGGATCCCATCTGAAGTCTCAGTTTGGGTCACAATGAGGTGAATGTTACTGAATTTATCAATGAGTGTCTTCAACATACAGGTCTAGATAATACTCGCAAATAACAAGAGACACATGTGTCCTATATCTTGGATAATTGCATCTTCATACTTCTGCCATTTTTGGCTGACATAAATGTTAACTCATTTTGGAGGGTCAGTCTTAGTTCTGTGGCCCTTTGTTGCCCTCCCAGGAATCTCATGAAGATACTCAACTATAGAGGCTAGTGTTCTTAATGCTACCTACACTGTGCAGATGAGTGTCCTGAACAAGCATGGCAACATCATTGTGATGTCATGCAGTTCACTGTGGCTGCTGATTGGATGAGTTCACCCATGAGGTTCCTCTAGGAAAGGTAGCGGCAGCTGTGGCAAATAAAGGGATGGGGAGAAATAGTGTCAAAGAAGCTGTAATAGGCCAAAGAATGGTTTTGAACAACAGACCTGTTCCTTCTCATTAAATCTGTACTTAGCCACAAGCCTTCCTCCTTTGTTCTGTCTAATAGCCAACCACCCTTTTTATCCTCCCTGTGTTGGACTTTTATTGCTTATTGTGTATCCCTGTAAAATTTTGGAAACAGCAGGCAAAATGCAATTGCATTTATCTTATTGGATCCTGTTTGGTGGAAATGTCCTTTAATATGTCTGTCCTCCTGTGGCAGTAAGGGAGATGCACGGAATGAACACTTAAATTTGCAATCCTGAATTCACTACTTTAAAAGCAAATGTGGCATTTATTTTCTGTCTGATAGAATTTATCTGTGGGGTGTGAAAAGTGCACAGTTATTCATCACATTTCCTTCCTTTTTTGTCCATATTAATGATTGCATACCCTCCAGGTGATTGCATCCTCTTTCTGTCAATGTATATGGGGGGGGGGAATAATGTGTTTTTTCCTATTAAACATCTTGAAGGAAATATATTTGCAGGCATGCTACCCTCCCCTCGCCATAATGGAATCCATTTTACAACAGTGAATGCAAGCTACAAACTTTCCATTGTTATTATACTGGGATTCAGTGCCAATATATTTTATCAAAATGTAGCATCTGCCTTGTAATGCAGCATGTTCTGCTTTGGTGACAAAATGGCAATGCACCAGTGACACCAAATGCAGTGACAGATGGGCTGATAAAAATATTGCTTTAGGGGAAGAATGGGGGAGAGCTACTTCTCCTAACTTTGCGTGCTGCCAAGATTAAAAAATTACAGGTGATCTAATTGGCTTCCTAAGAAGTTTTTAGACGATGGATTTCCACGCATTTTACCTTTCCTCTCTAATTCAAAGAAACCTCATCCTTTGATTCAGAAGTCTACTGAGCTGGAGAGAAAAAAGGAATTATACATTTGCCTCCCTCCAGTACCACCGTACTGTGCTATGCTTCCTGAAGGGTAGTAAATGTGCCTTGTAAGCTTTTTTTTACCTATTGCTCGTCTTAAGACTGTTGATAATCGTGTACTGCAGTGATGTGTGTGTGCGTGTATATATATCCTACTGCAGCGTTTTTGTGATTCAGGCATTTTTCATAAAGTTGTGCAATTCCTCCAGAAACTTGCTTTGACCTTATTGGATTAGTAGAAAGTGACGCAAAGTGTCAGCTGGCAGCAGAGTACACAGTGTATAGTATTGATCTGGGGACTTTGGAAATGGCAGCCCAACCACTTTCATCCAAACAGCTAACCAATCTACTCCCAAATACACCCCATGTTTTGCTTGTATAACCAAAATTTCTGGAATAATTTTATTACCCTCCGAGGAGCCATGGGCAGAGTGGGGGCAGAACACAACATTAGTTGCAAAAAAAATACAGGGCAACAATACTGGGATTTTAACATGCCACAGCTTTATTGATTACAGATGTCAGCAGCCTTTGGCCATAGGCATTGGGTGTGTATCCTAAAATCAACCAGCCTGACTGCTGGTTTATGATTGGCGGGGTTGACCAAGGTTAAGGACCACCCTATGATGTGCATCAAATCAGGGCAATGCCCAAGGCCACCATTTTGGGGTGTTATGGCCCATCTGCCCCTGAGCTACGTGTCTGGACAAGAAGCAGCTTCTCCAGGCTTCTGTTAAGGAGATATCTTTTAACCACAGAGCTTAGACTAATGATCCAACCCAGTGTCTTATCTGCTAGTAAGTTGTGACAGTTACTATGACATAGGCAAAACTTTCAGACAGAACCAATTAGCCTAGAGTCAAATTCTTCCCTGGCCCCGAATACGGTGACCAAATATTAATATTTTTTTAAAAAATGTCATTTCCATATTCCCAGTTTCCCTCAATTGTCTAAGGCCAGGGGTTCTAGTATTCCAGAAACAGAGAATTATAGGAATGAACTTCTTGGAATCTTAAACACATTTATCTGCAGCTCCGAAAGTGCAATGAAAGTTATATCCAAGGTGGGCCCTAGTGAATTGTACAGACACAATAGCTCAGAATTAAAGGATTGCAGCCCACGCTGCCTTGTTGTGAATCAGACCATTAGTCCATCTTGCACACTATTGACTACAATGGCTGGCACGTGCTCTCCATGGTATCAGATTTGCCAATGCTACCTGGAGGTGCCAGGAATCGAAGATGGGACTTACAAGAAAACACTTGAGTTCTGCATCTGAGCCATGGTCTCTTCCCTGAATGACACATGTTTGACCAAGTTTATGTCTCCTACAGTTTCCAGGTGGAAACTGCCTGCAGAAACTGAGAAGATAGCTCATATCATATGGTACCATTGAAGATTCTGGGAACCACTCTCTGTTTGGACCGGTCTCGCCCAAGGCAGAAAATGAACTGCTTAAGACAGTGAAAAAACTTTGCGTTGTCTCTAAAAACATGATTGGAATTGATGTGCACAGTTCTCTAGAACCATAAATATGGTTGCATGGAACCCAGATGACTCCAATGAGTGAGCTGTGGCATCAGCAAAAGACTGAAATCACCCAGAACTGGGAACACATTCCTTTCAAAGTCCAAAACAGAAGACTCTTTCAACATTCTAATTATATGCATTTTTGGACTTGCTTGTCAAAAAGATCATAGAATCATAGAATCATAGAGTTGGAAGAGACCACAAGGGCCATCGAGTCCAACCCCCCCCCCCCCCCGCCAAGCAGGAAACACCATCAGAGCACTCCCGACATATGGCTGTCAAGCCTCTGCTTAAAGACCTCCAAAGTAGGAGACTCCACCACACTCCTTGGCAGCAAATTCCACTGTCGAACAGCTCTTACTGTCAGGAAGTTCTTCCTAATGTTTAGGTGGAATCTTCTTTCTTGTAGTTTGGATCCATTGCTCCGTGTCCGCTTCTCTGGAGCAGCAGAAAACAACCCTTCTCCCTCCTCTATGTGACATCCTTTTATATATTTGAACATGGCTATCATATCACCCCTTAACATCCTCTTCTCCAGGCTAAACATGCCCAGCTCCCTTAGCCGTTCCTCATAAGGCATCGTTTCCAGGCCTTTGACCATTTTGGTTGCCCTCCTCTGGACACGTTCCAGTTTGTCAGTGTCCTTCTTGAACTGTGGTGCCCAGAACTGGACACAGTACTCCAGGTGAGGTCTGACCAGAGCAGAATACAGTGGCACTATTACTTCCCTTGATCTAGATGCTATACTCCTATTGATGCAGCCCAGAATTGCATTGGCTTTTTTAGCTGCCGCGTCACACTGTTGGCTCATGTCAAGTTTGTGGTCAACCAAGACTCCTAGATCCTTTTCACATGTACTGCTCTCAAGCCAGGTGTCCCCCATCTTGTATTTGTGCCTCTCATTTTTTTTGCCCAAGTGCAATACTTTACATTTCTCCCTGTTAAAATTCATCTTGTTTGTTTTGGCCCAGTTCTCTAATCTGTCAAGGTCGTTTTGAAGTGTGATCCTGTCCTCTGGGGTGTTAGCCACCCCTCCCAGTTTGGTGTCATCTGCAAATTTGATCAGGATGCCCTTGAGTCCATCATCCAAGTCGTTGATAAAGATGTTGAATAAGACCGGGCCCAAGACAGAACCCTGTGGCACCCCACTAGTCACTCTTCTCCAGGATGAAGAGGAACCATTGATGAGCACTCTTTGGGTTCGGTCAGTCAGCCAGTTACAAATCCACTGAGTGGTAGCATAGTCAAGACCGCATTTTACCAGTTTCTTTACAAGAATATCATGGGGCACCTTGTCAAATGCCTTGCTGAAATCAAGGTAGGCTACATCCACTGCGTTCCCTTCATCTACCAGGCTTGTAATTCTGTCAAAAAACGAGATCAGGTTAGTCTGACATGACTTATTTTTCAGAAATCCATGCTGACTCTTGGTGATCACAGCATTCCTTTATAGGTGCGCACAGACTGTTTGCTTAATGATCTGCTCCAGAATCTTCCCTGGTATTGATGTCAGACTGACTGGGCGATAATTATTTGGGTCCTCTCTTTTCCCCTTTTTGAAAATAGGGACAACATTTGCCCTCCTCCAGTCTGCCGGGACTTCGCCTGTTCTCCAGGAATTCTCAAAGATGACTGCCAGTGGTTCTGAGATCACATCGGCCAGTTCTTTTAATACTCTTGGATGCAGTTCGTCTGGCCCTGGAGACTTGAATACATCTAAACTGGCCAAGTATTCTTGTACTATCTCCTTAGTTATTCTGGGCTGTGTTTCCTTTGTTGAATCATTTGCTCCAAATTCTTCAGGTCGGGCATTGTTTTCCTTATCGGAGAAGACTGAGGCAAAGAAGGCATTGAGGAGTTCAGCCCTTTCTGTGTCCCCTGTTTGCATTTCACCATCTTCTCCTCTGAGTAACCCCACTGTTTCTTTGTTCTTCCTTTTGCTATGAACATACCCATAGAAGCCTTTTTTGTTGCTTTTAACCTCTCTAGCAAGCCTGAGTTCATTCTGTGCTTTAGCTTTTCTGACTTTGTGTCTACACGTGCTGGCTATTTGTTTGAATTCCTCTTTGGTGGTGTCCCCCCTTTTCCATTTTTTGTACACATCCTTTTTTAATCGTAACTCAGTTAAAAGTTCTTTAGATAGCCACCCTGGCTTCTTTAGGCACCTTCCATGTTTCCGTCTCATTGGTATTGCCTGACGTTGTGCTTTTAGTATCTCCCTCTTAACAAACTCCCAGCCATCATGAACTCCCTTTCCTTTTAGTATTACTGTCCATGGGATCTCACCCAGCACTTCCCTAAGTTTTATGAAGTCGGCTTTCTTAAAGTCAAGAAATTGAGTCCTTGTATGCTTGGCTGCTCCTTTCCGCTGTATAGTAAACTTCAGAAGAGCATGATCACTCGCGCCTAATGATCCTTCCACTTCTACCCCACTAACCAGCTCATCAACATTGGTTAGGACCAGATCTAAAATGGCTGTTCCTCTTGTTGCTTCTCCCACTTTCTGGACAATGAAGTTGTCTGCAAGGCCAGTAAGGAATCTGTTTGACCTTATGCTCTTGGCTGAGTTTGACATCCAACAAATATCCAGGTAATTGAAGTCCCCCATTACTACTATGTTCAGGGCTTCTGAAAATCCTGCTGCACATTTGGTGTAGGTCTAGTGGGAGGAAGTTCCATCGCAGTGGGGCTACCATGGAGAAGGACCTGTCCTTTGTGCCCCACCACTTTTCTGACCTAGAGGGTAAGAACACCAGGAGAGCCTTCAAAGCAGATCTCAAAGTAGTATGGGTTAAGGTGGATCAGTAAATAGCGTGAGCCCAAACTGGCATTTAGGTTTTTAAAGGTCAAGACAAGCACTTTACACTGGACCCAGAAACACATTGAAAATCAGTGCAACTGGTATAATAAGGAGTTACAGATGCTGACCACCAGTAAGATTCTGGATGTCATATTGTGAATATGTTGAACAGAGGAACTCCCACGAACAAAATTTTCATCTTAAAGGGAGTGAGTTTCAGTTTATTGACCTTCATGAAGTCCATTTTTGATTCGAAGAAGAGGTTCAAGTGCTTCCACAGTCTCACCTGAATCTGATGGGGGGGAGGAACAGTGTTGAGAGTCATCAGCATATTGATGGCACTCCACTCTAAATCCCCAGACTGTCACAGAATATTTGCAAATTATTTGAGCCTGCTGTTTCAGCTCAAAAGAAACCAAGGAACAATGTTGAAATCCTAATATTATTAATAGAATTTGTCTACTATTAACTTTAAATCATGCTAGAATGCTTCTTCTCATTCTGCAGCAATAAGAGACTTTCTGTATGAGGTACCAGGGGTGTGTGGGGAATGAAGGCAGTGGTGAAATAATACCTAGCATAAATGAATAATGGAGATTTGAACACAAATAAATAATAGCTCAGAGTAGTGGAAGAAGATTGATAGAAATTAGAACTGTGAAATACTACTGGGGCACTAAACTATTTGGGTGAATTTAGAATCCCCGAGGTCCACAGTGGTGTAAGCTTAGCTGTGGATAAAAAATAGATTTACAGTCTTTCCCACCACCTGCCTGCTCCTGACGGTTTGAATAATATAGACTAATAGTCCAAAACCAAAGGTGCCATTCAGCTGTCAAAGCATTTGCAGTCCTCTCGTTATCATTAATAGGAATAATTTGTGCGAAGAAGAGATGTCTCATAGATCAAAATGGTTTGGTGCCATTTGCCACATGACTGAAGAATGGCTTCGCTTAAGCAACTATCTAGCCCTTACCTCAACAGGCACATCCCTCAAAATGATTTTTTTAATGCACCGTGGCTGGTATGAATGGAGTTATTCCCTGATCCTAAATCAACAACATGAATGCATAAAGCAAAAGGGGAAATACTAGTGTGTGGTTGTTTACAAAACATTGTATGAGGTTAAATTTAGTAGCAGAAGAGCTTGCGCCTCCAAACAATTGTAACAAATTACTTTTTTGACCTAGGCACATCCCACTTCTTGCATCTGCCTTTGACTCCTACGAACAGAAGATCTCCTTCCATCCTGCACAATCTTCTGATGCAGCAGCCAAATCCCACTGATGGGATGGGTGATAATTTTGGCTGGTTCTGCCTTGCCCCTGCAACTTATGGCCCCGTGGCCCCTGAAAATCTACTCCCAAGGGTGAATGAACTCACCATAGTAGCATGAGAGGTGTTTCCAAGGGGGCGGGGAGTTTATTCCAGTGGGACAAAACTATGGGTCCAACCCACAGCACATACGCAACATAAGCAGAATCATCACCATCTGTTTCAAACAGTAATCAAAACCACATAAAAATAAAGAAATGACTACCATGCTAAGGTAATCAAAGCAAGCATTGGGGCCTGCTAGACATCCCCTTGTGAAGCTAAGCACATGCAACCCTGCACATTACTTCTCTCTTTTACTCCCTTTGTCAATTGTTTCCCCCGTGTTGAACATTACAGTGCAAGCTGCTTGGGACTTGCGCCTCCCCCAGAACCGTAGAACTGGAGACTTGGAAGGTACTCCAAGGATCATCTTGTCCAACCGCCTGCGGTGCAGGAATCACAGCCTCCTGTATAAAGTACCGTAAACATTGATAGTGTTTCATATAATATTGACTATAATAATGAATGTCAAAAAGGAGTACCCTATTGTTGTCCTTCTCTGATGGAAGGCATCCAGCCATAAGAACAGGGAGAACATGTTTGTCCTCTTTCCCCTGCACTCAATGTCTGCCCCCCGCTCAATCTGTTCTGGAAGGGGGGAGTTGTACAATGAGGGGGACATTAGCTGGAAAGAGGAGTTGAGAAGGTGTGGGTGGAGGAATTTGCAAGAAGCTATTTGGGAAATAATAAGATAGGTAGGAAGCAGTGGCGTAGCGTGGGGGTGCAGGGGGTGCCGGCCGCACCGGGCGCAACATCTGGGGGTTAGGGTTAGGGGGCGCAAATCCACGGGTTAGGGGGCGCAAATTACTTGCCTTGCCCCAGGTGCTGACAACCCACGCTACACCACTGGTAGGAAGATGATGATAGACAGAGATAGATCAATAGAGAGATAGATGATAGATATAGATACACACACACACACACACCACATTTCTCAAACACTGCACATTATAAATGAACAGCACTCGAAATGTTCAGACTTGTTTACGGAGTGAATATGTAAAGATAAGTAATATATAGAATAACTTTCCCACTCAAATTCTGTCTTCCTCCTTCTTTTATATTTAAAAAGATGCTATACCTAAAGGACTGCCTGCTTGGTGTGTTTAGTGTTGCTCCATATTAGTAATCAGATCACTGCTTCCCTTTCTTGTAGAATCTTTACACTAATGAAAGGAGTAATACAGACATATGCTGACATGCATTGCTCCCAAGGTGCCTTCTGAACTAGCCAGGGGATCCAAAGCAAGAACAGACAAGGTATTTCAGTTTATATTCCCAACTCATCTATTTCAATCGAGGAATGAAAAACCTTCAGAAGAGTTACTTTGGTTCTGAAGGCATAGAATGAAACATAGCAGCAGTGAATTTGATACTCGGCATTAAAGAACTTTTTTCCTGTCTTGAGCAATCTACAATAGGATATACCCTACATAGAACCGATTTCCAATGCGTATGAGGAGGCACAGAGGGTGAGAGAGGTCAGTGAAGCATGTCGAGTAATGAAATGACCTCACCAAATTCAGAAAGGAGATCACTTCTGTGTTTATTTTTAGACGATGACTTTGTTCCTCATTGAATTGTGGTATTGTGTGTGGAGGAGTCATCAACTCTCCCCAAAAAATATTTTGGGGAAAGTCTTAATAATTTCACAAAGTTGCTTTATAATTCTTAAAAATAGGGATGGAAGAGAATTTAATTATCAGTATTTGGGAGAGAGGTCTGCATTTCTAAATGGGGTAAGAGGATTCACGCTTCCCAGACTAATACACAGATTGGAATGTAATAATCCTTCAGACTCTGCACATCTATGAATGTTGTGATATAGTTATTTATTCCAAAAAAACCCCAACAGGGCCAAATGTACCAAAATATGGTACATTGGTGGGGTTTTTTGGTTCCACTGTCACCTCTGAGCTAGTCAAACAGGCATGGCATATTTTTGAAATGACATGAAAATACGGTATACAAAACTTACTTTACCAGAGGTAAGAAAATCCCATAAGCAGAGTTCTGCTTCGAAACCACTAACCATGGAACCACAGGCCAAACAGCCTTTAGGACTATGTTCAGATCTTACTCTGAACAAAACGTAATGTGATACAATTCATGCTAGTTTTTCTTTAATGGATAAATGTTTTAATACCAGAGATACTTTATATGTTCATAGCCCCACAAATTTCGTTTCCTTAGTTATGTATAAATAATATTGCTTGAAACAACACCTGATGTGATATTCTCCTCTTCTGCAAGTGATATTTAAATAACAGATGTAAATATGCACTCACCTTAAGCCCCCTCAATCTCATGCCTATATGTGCAGATGGAACTCATAATTTTATGTTTTAATTAAATGTAGAATATTTGCCCAGTGATTGCACATGAAACATTAATGACAAGTGTGTGACATAACTGCATACTTATTTATTTTTAATAAATGCAATCCACAGTCTTAGAGCTTGTGTTGACATCACACATCCCCCTCCTTTTCTCCCTCCAAGTTTTATTAATGTTTTTCCAACCTGTTTCTTATTTCATTTGAAAAATAATCCACCATTTCTACCAGGAACACTTACTGGTCAGGATTACAATTAAATGAGTAGCTGACATGTGATGGAGCTCAATAATGAGAAAAGGGTGATATATACCTTACGAGAACAGTATTGTTGCAATCATTAACAGAAAAGTCACAGGAAAATCACTTTTTTATTTCTGGTAATTTTTTGCAGGGGTAATGTACACTTCAAATTATCCAGTTTAAGTGGAATGGCCACAACTCTTACAATTTGTCAGAGTATTTCTCAAGACATTTGAGTCCTAATTTTGATTCATGTGGAATACACACATGCATGCTGAATTTGGCTAAGCTTGTCCCTTTAAAATAACCATGAACACAGGCTCAATCCTTTGTCCATTATATTTTCAAGTGACAACCACTGAAAAATGCACATCACAGTATTACAAAAAATCCGGAACTTCGTATGTTTTGTTTGTCACAGGACATGACTGTGATAAATGTATTTTAGGAATGAAGTAAATGAACACAAGAATTGTCCTTCAACATTCCTCTAAAGAGATATTCCACCCCAGGAATATATATGTGCTACAGTTAGTTACCATGTCTGCATTATTGCTACAATACATTTTTATTAACAGGTCATTGTGGGAATCGTGAACAATTTCTTGGTGTGATGAGTGTAAATAGGATCTAAGTAGCAAAGTCTGGATCTTCAGATAAGACTTCCTTTATTTTAGGATATGGACCCTCCTGCACCAAACCCCTTATTCATTCATGACTTGAGCTGATCTGGCTTGTATTACTGAGACTTGGGTGTGATGGCTTGTGTACGCTCTTTGCAATAAGCGCCTCTGCTCAGTCAGAGATATATACAGTTCTTTATTTTACATATGTACAGGCAGCCCATTACAATCATGCATCTGAATCCTCTGGTTCAGATTCTGGGAGTGGCCTACGCCGGCTTCTCCTCCAACAGAAAAGGTGGGGAAGTTTCATGTGATGCTTCTCCCCCCCCCTTCCTCTTTTATTCTCTCCTCTCCTTGGCAGACGGAATAGGCATTGCCTCACTATCGGTGCCAGAACTTCCTGTACAGTGCTGGGGCTGTGCTTCAGCATCTGAGAGCCTTTCCGCCTCCTGGCTTTCCCCTCTTTCCTCAATCGCCACTTCCTGCCCACCTCCCTCTGCCTGTTCCTGCTCCTCCCCGGCATTCTCTGGCAGTCCCATGACATTGGGTGAGTGAGCTGGATCCGTCTGACCTTACCCAGCTATACTCATTTGGGTACTCGGTACAGCACCAAGCTAGATTGGGGAGGTGGGCAAAGGTGGGTGCGTTGCTGTTGTCCATAAAAGCCCAATTTCCTTTACCAGATTTGGGATGGGCTTAGAGCAGGTTCCCTCAACCTCGGCCCTCCAGATATTTTTGGCCTACAACTCCCATGATCCCTAGCTAGCAAGACCAGTGGTCAGGGATGATGGGAATTGTAGTCCCCAAACAGCTGGAGGGCCAAGTTTGGCCATAACTGCTCTAGAGTATTGTTGGAAGACTTCCATATACATGTGGAGGCTGTCACTGGGTTGGCTCAAGGCTTCATGGCCTCCATGACAACCATTGAGCTTTCTCCGATGGCCATTGGTCCAGCACACCAGGCAGGGCACATAGTAGTTGGATGCCAATTATCTCTTCACAGTCACAATATTCTTCCATGCATTTCCAGTACATAAGCTGATACTGATATACAACTAGATATGCATATGGTTGCACATTGCAATTGTTGTTGTTGAAAACTGAACTATCCAGGTGTGTTTATAATGGGGATATGTTAGTTGGATTTCACCAGAGGTAGTAATTCTGTGCTGAATCCAGTAAGCAACACAGCTTTTCTTGGGTGTTATTATAGCTCCTATTTCCCTCTATTTTTATTGTGCTTTTTGATTACATAGAAGCCTAGCTACCTTTCGGCTCCTTTTTTACTCTTTCCTGTGACTTCTTGCATAGCTTCATGCTTTGTTTTGCTATGCTATTTTGAAGAACCCCATTATAATATATCTGCTATGATTGCATCCTGTCTTCCTTAAGTAGCTTTCCAGCAGATCATAATATTAACAGATAATATTAGGACATTAACTTAAGAAGTCTTACTCTGAGATATGTGGTGTAAGAAGTGACAAAAATTATTTTTCTTAATTTCTCTTTTATCGTTCATTTATGGGTAGAAGTCAGCTGTGCATACATTTTAATATCCGCTTCTTTTTTCTTAATTTAAAATCTCCAGTTCTCTAATACTCTACAACGAATGGTACTTTCAATGAATTTGTTTGTCAATTATAATGCTCATTGTATTCCGAGAAAATAAAATTGCACTCTGAATAAGATAATGCTTTGAAATTATATGTGTGAGGGGGGAGGGTCATAGCAACATATGCATATATTTTCTTCCAATTGTAAACTTTTGGGGTGTGACTGGTCAGCTGTAGCCCTGTGCCAGGATTTCTGCATGTGCAATAGGGTGGGAGCTTGGTGAACCCTCAGAACTGCACAAATAGAAGGTGTGTGTGTGTTTGTTTTTTACATTTGAAGGTCAGCACTATAGCAATCCAATCCCTTATCCTAAAAACAACAAAAACAACAAATGAGTATTTTTATGTTTGTGTTGGGACTGCTGCTGAAAAAGAGGTTTAGCATACTAAACGACACTTGCTGTGATTGTGTGACATCATAATGTGTGCCACTGGTGCCAATTCCGGGGGGTAATGGGGGCTTTGGCCTCCATAATAATATATTTGAGGGGGGCAGAGCTGATAAGCATTGGCATTCAGATGGTGTGCACACATCACATCTTGTGATCAATTTTGCAGGGTGGGACTTACCTGCCCCCACCATATTTTATTCAAGTTGGCACCCCTGTTCTTCACACAGAAAGGAGGCAGTGATGCCCACCAACATGGGTGGCTGTAAAAGAAGATTAGACAAATTCATGGAGGATACGGCAAATAATGGCTAAACTATGGTCAGAGGCAACATGGTTTTGAATTCCAGTTGTTGGAAACTCCGGGGGGGGGGGGGGAGAGCACTATTGCATGCATGTCGTGTTTTCAGGTTTCTCACAGGTATCTGGTTGGCCACATTGAGAACAGGATTTTGGACTAGATGGTCCACTGGCCGTATCCAGAAGTTCTGCTTTCGTGGTTAACGCACTTTATGATAAGATTTTTAAGGATTGCAGGATATACCTTGTTTTATTCATACCTCTCCACAATCTCACCATGGAAATTACACCATGGCCCCCTCCCCCAAAATGTCTGAGTCCAAGTCTGCACACATCTTGTACGCATTCATACTTGTCTGATCACTGCAGTGTCAGAAAATCTGGAAACAGGCTCTCATTCAGTTCTTTGCTGAATGTGTTTGCCTATGTGTTGTAGCTCCACTTGAAATTAGAGACCATCAATTCATTTCACATAGGCCAATGAGAGACCGCAAGCTTTCAACAACCCTTACAGCCAATTTCTTCAATGGTTTTGCTTAACACCAGGAATGAATTTGGTGTTCGTTTACAACTGACTTGAATCAGACTTGTTATAATGTCCTGAGAATGAAAGAATTGGTATCGTATTTCGAACACATCTAATAGTCCTCATCCTCCAGTCTTGAACCATATGTTTTAAAAATGTAAACCTTGGCTTCCTTGGATTGCTGCTTCATATTTGACTGTGCTCTTTCCCTTGGTGAGGGAGCATGGTTTTTTTCCTTTTCCTTTTCAACATATAAAAATCAAATGGTTCCAAATCTGAAGTATAATACAATGGGAGCTTTCTTCTTTTTCTTTTCAAATCTTACGTTTGTGATCTTCAGAGTGTGTATTGTTGCATGCAAGTTACCAGTTCATGCCTCTCCTATTTCTGATTAATGTACAACAAAATTTGGAATGGATTAAGATTTAACTTTCATATATGGGTATAGTCCTTTATTGAAATTGCAGATTTTCATAATCACCCAGATACTTTTAATGTACTGTTTAAAAACCTAATGTTCCTTTTGAAACAGGAAATTTTATTCTGTCATTCCTTACAAGTTCTTTGTTTCCCCCAGGAAAGACTCCCCCCTCACCAATGAATGTCTCTCATTTCAATGGAGCTGAAAATATTTGGATAATTTAGTTGGCCTATAGAGCTGAGAGGGTGAATTTAAATAGGGTTTTTGATTTTCGAAGCTTTCCCTTGTCAACGTCAGCTAATATTCCTCCTTCGACACTGCCTGGCAGTTTGCAAAATACTGCTACAGACACCGTCTCAGCTACTGCTCAGTCGATTTCATTAAGCAGCTTCAAAAGAACCCCTGCGAAAAGGGGAATGGATAAAAATGTACAGTATTTATATTTCATGTATTACCCAGGTTTTGATTTCCTTGACATCTTAATAATGTCTTGCAACTCCAAACAGAAATCATGTTTGGCAGACTGCAGCTAAATGGTGGAGGGGTTAATTATTCATATCTTTTTTATTGTTCTGCAGCTTTCATGAGCATAAATATGTCATGCGACAAAAGCGGGATATGGAAAATATGAGGTATCATTTAAAATCTTACCAAACCTTTATCCCACAAATTTCACTGCAGCACAGCCATTTTGGTGTCATCCCCTCACCCCATTTATTTTTACCAGAAAGGACTTTGGATTGCTTGAGAGACATGTGAAAGTATTGAAGGATGAAATTTTTGAGAGTATGAGGCATTTTGCATAAATCCCCAGGATTCTGTGGTAGTTCATTTTGTAGATTGCACCATTCAGGTGGGATCATGTTTGAAAGTCTCCCCCACCCATCGAAACAAAACAAAACGCTTTGATGCAGGCAATTGGGATGTCAGAAAGAAGGTGTTTGGCTTACCTTGATCCCTAAAGTGCTAATTGTTCATGAGAGAACTTTCAACCACCCACACAGTCTGAATGGTACAGCACAGGAATAAACAGAAATCTTCTCTTTTGAATGTCTCCCCCGATTTTGTGGTTTCACATTACTCAAAGTTGGTATCAAAGTGGCACTCATCATGTCAGAACTGGTTCTTTCAGGTTATTTTATAAAATAATTTGTATTCTTTCAGAAAGCCAACATAAAAAAAACAACAACCCCTCATAGGATTTTTCTTAAAAGTTTTCCAGGGAAGCAGGCTATTTTTTTAAAAAAAATATTTTTAAAACATTGTTAATCCACAGCAGAGCACTGACTGCAACAGTTACAAAAAGAAGAAGAAGCCATTATCGCCTTTTGTTTTTAACTTTGTTTAGTGCAGCTAAAGTACAGCGGCATTTACCAGGACAAAAATAAATAAATAATGAAAAATTAAATAATAATTAACAAGAGTTAAATAGACTCACTTTCCCTGAATTATTTTATATATTCATTATATAACTGCTTCCTTGGCATAATGGAATGTTCATGACTTGGTGAAGATCTTCCAAAGTAAGATCATCACACCAGTCTTCCCAATTCACCTCTCTGGGTGCAGCTTTGGCAAGTTGCATAGGGGGGGAAACCAAACCCCGAGAGGCCATGGAGACAACGAGCAGGGGTAGAGCTGAGGGCATGTGTACTGCCTGCAAGGGGGGAGTGTCGCAATGATTTGGTTGTGCAAATACTGGAAAACAACTGCAAATATCAGTCTAGAATGCAAGGGCAGATAAAGAAGGGTTGCAAAGGCTTAGATTGGGTTTCATTGGTTGCAGTCAATAACCTTATGGCAGAATTAAACAGAAAGCGGTAACTTCTGTGCTTCCCTTTCATTTCAGGGGAAATGACAATACCATATACACTTAATCATTTTATAGCACTTTGGCATGTGTTGCCCACGAAGACTACAATATAAAATTGAATGTACTTCTTTGTTTCTTCTTGCCTTCAGTGTATGTTAAATAAAGTTACACAGAACCCTCTGAATACATCTCCGTGACATAAAGCTTAAGGAAATGAATCCATAGTGAAGACATAAAGCTTAAGGAAATGAACAAGCTGTTTTTGTAATGATGCTATGCTTGTGGAATAGCATTTATTGTGTGTGTCCCCCACTTCTTTACGTAGGAAGCATATTTACTAGGAACAGTAGTTAACATTTGATTTATTGAGATGGTTCAATTTTTCATTTATGCTGTGCAGTAAATCATTTGGAGGGATTAACTTTACATTTCTGAGCACTATATATTAAAAAGGTTCTTCAAAGCTAATCCTAAAAGGATTGTGGAAAAGCACATCAAAAAGCAGAGCACACCTCGTGTTACAGGAGTTTTCCAACATTGCAGGGCTCTACAGAGGTGGAGGCAGCAAATTACACCACTTGGGTTTTTTGAAGTGTTTGCAGATAATCAAAAGTCATCAGCCGCCTGCATGTATCCTGTTTGGGAGGGGAAAAGAAGTTTCAGTTGGATATCAGCTTTTCAAATGGTTTCAGAATTGCATGGGGGAGGGAGGGGGAGAAAAACGCTCCTTATGAATGATACAGGAAATGTGCTGGAAATCACGAGCAAGAACTGGCAACAAGGACAAATGTTCTTCTAGCATGCTTGCCTCTACAGCTGCAGTGTCTTTCAGCCTGATTGTCATTTGCAATTCTATCATCTGCTTTTCTCTCCCAACCTTGTTCTTGTTCTAATTGTATCCTTTCAGTGCTTTTGCCTCCAGTTATGTGGTGTCTCTTATTTTCACATATTCGATCCAGCATCCCTTGGCATTATAGAGAAGGATGGGATGAGCCTTTTGGCATCTCCTCTTCTGCTGCACCCACAAATTAACCCATGTAGTCCTACCCATAGAGGGCAAGAGGACTACAGAAAATGACCTGCAGAGCAAATAGCTTCAGTAAACTTAAAAACTATAGTCTTATTCAGGTAAAGGGGACCTCTGACAATTAGGTCCAGTCGTGACCGACTCTGGGGTTGCGGCGCTCATCTCGCTTTATTGGCCGAGGGAGCCGGCGTACAGCTTCTGGGTCATGTGGCCAGCATGACTAAGCTGCTTCTGGCGAACCAGAGCAGCACATGGAAACGCCATTTACCTCCCCACCAGAGCGGTACCTATTCATCTACTTGCACTTTGATGTGCTTTTGAACTGCTAAGTTGGCAGGAGCAGGGACCGAGCAACGGGAGCTCACCCCGTCGCAGGGATTCGAACCACCGACCTTCTGATCGGCAAGTCCTAGGCTCTGTGGTTTAACCCACAGCGCTACCCACGTCCCAATTCAGGGGGGTACACACACACTACTGCTTTCATCACCCTGCATGAGTATTCAAGTTTCCTCATTTCCATTTTATACTATGGCATGAGAACACAGTACACTCCCCTAAAAGAGAAATGAGTGCTTATGGTAACGTCCCCACTCCCAACATATACAATGGAATGACTGTATTGTTGATGTCAAATTGCCATTACTGTCAGTTAGGGATTATGAACATGCCTCTATCTGTTTCCATATCCATTCACATTTTTGCTGGGCATTTTCCGTTCTGCAGTAATTGGTTTATTTTGTACAAGTCTGTGTTCCATTTTGTCATCCCATGCAGAAATATATGTATTTTTATGTGACATACAGTAGACATGCATATCTTAGCCACCAAGAGATATTTACAAATTGCTTACTTTCCCTGCATGTTTCCTTTCAAACTTAATTAATTTATAGAGAGCTAGTTCTGTTGGTTTTTTGTAGAAAAAGCAACAGAGAACAGCCTTGTGGTACCTTGCAGATAAAATTAACGAAATGGCTAATGGCCCATCACAAAGCCATCTACGGCCACAAACCTAACCATATATCCTCAGAAGCAAGTCCCAGTGAAATCAGTGGGGGTTACTCCCAGGTAAGTGCAGTCATTGTCACTACCTTGATTTCACATTTTAGTATAAACTTGCCATCTTATCTCATTTCTTTCACTCAGGCATCAGGGAGGGATAGTTTAGTTATAAATCAAGAAAATTGGAGGGGGGAGTTGAAATTTACTTCTAAGATGAAGGTTTAGAGTAGTCAAAAAAGGGCAGTCAAATTATCTGGCTGATTTACAAATATCTAAGTACAGACACTCCTTTACCCTGGCCAGATTTAACGTTTTGCCCTCTGCCCTGTTGCTAGGCAGATATGAGGGCAAACCATATGCGTCACGTGTTTGCCCATGTGGCTCATCGGAAATGGAAACAAGTATGCATGTATTGCTACACTGTAGTTACTACGAGGATCTACGCCTGACCTTTATTGCCCCAGTTCTACAAAAGCGTAAAAATGAACCAGAACTCCAACGTATGAGAGCCTTGATAGAAGATAAGGTTCCTGAAATTACGATCAATGTGGCCAAATTTTGTGTAGCCGCTATTAGGCGTAGGAAACAAGAGCTTTCCAATGTCAATATGCAGGCGAAGGCAAATACTTAATTTTATGTATGTTGTCTAATTTTAAATTGCTGTTTTGGCCTAATCTGTATTGAAATTGTCCTTTGTTTTTTCCGGTGCTAAGCTTCGCTGACTAGTTGTATGAGTTAATCTGGTCTGTGACCGTTTAATAAAATTTGAATTTGAAAGGGCAGTCAAATTTAGATGGTTCCCCCCCCCCTTGACAGTGAGGTACAGACAAAATCCACAGGTAACACGACAGATTACTTCTTTACATGTGAAAAGAACAATAATGAGTGGTACAATCTATTGCTTGTAAAAATTCACAATAGGAAGCTTAGCATGGCTGAAATCTTAACTCTACTTACTTGGATGTAAGATTCACAAAATTCAGTGGAGTTTACTTCTAAGGATACATTTCTAGGATTGTAGCCTTAGTGCATATAGGCTGCCTTTGACAGCAAACAAGACTTCAGAAATAAGAAAAGCAAAGAGGCATCCGTGTAACACCTTGTGTTATTTGCTTCCCTATGTGTTCTTTTTCAAAGTAAATGAAGCAGTTAATGGTCCATCAATTAGCCATCTCCCCACCGGGTTCAAAACCTCTTTTTAGCTTCATGACAACAGCATTAGGAAAGGTCAAACAAACTTGCATGTCAAGAAATATGGCATTAACTACGTATGACCTACACACTTAAACAACAACAACAATGTTGTGGATGAATGCAGATTGCATTTGCTTCAATGAATTCCCTTCCTGAACACTGAGTGAATACGCTAACAGAGGGAATTGCCATATCTACACCTGCTTAAAGTGGAATTATCCAACTAACTTACTGTCAGGCAAAACCAGCCTGCAAGCCTTCCTCTTGGGACACCACACTGTTCAAAACGAATATTGCTCAAAGCATCCATCACAGGTGTAGTTCTTAACACGCCGCAGCCATTTTTGATTACTGTTCTTCAGGGATCTATTATGGTTCTTTATTAAAAGGTTAGGCAATGTAGCAGGCACATGCACTAATGCAATACATGTATAACCAATGCACAGGCTGGCATTGCCCATTATCTCTTTGGATTAGAGGAGTGCTACTATTGCAATAGGACTATAACCTGTGGTCCTGCTGATGTTGCTGGAATACATCTCCCAGCTTCTCTAACCACTGGCCATGCTGGCTGGAGGACTACCCCTACTAGAGGAGGTTATTTCATTTCAACACACTTCGTGTAAGACTTTCTTGCTGCTGAAATTCACTAGACCTGAGTATAAGGCATCATCTGAAATGATATAAAACATTACATCTTATGAAAGCTTCTTTTTAATGGAGAACTACTGTTGACTCTAAAACGATGGGATCATATTGCTGGTTTGCAACAACTCTATTGCTGCTTAATACGTAGCAGCCAATCCTTTTGGGAGAATGCAAAAGCCTCCCTTCTCTGTGGTGGCATCCTAAATCAGTTTGTCACCCCAGCTCCTAAATCCCCAAACCATCTTAAAAATCAGGTCTCCAGGGTAGCGGTGCTGCCACTGCATCACCAATTGAAGAAAAAAAAAATTCCAATTTACTTTCCCCTTTAGATCTGCCCGGAGAATGAGTCTACATCAAATTGGTATGATCAAGGAAGATATCGCTTGCAGCAGTCTCTCACAAGTTTCAAAATGACTCACAAGGGTTGAAAAGCTGTATGTGCATTGGTAATGAACAAGAAAACAGCAGGAAGAGTGGAAATCAGCAACCCCAGCTTTCCCTTATAGCTCATAATGTTAAATTTCCAAACAAAAGGAGGTAAATAGGAAAATGTAAATAGAATAGATATTTCAGGCATAATGAGATGGGAAATTGAGTTCAAACTATAAGTGTTACCAATATCAATATGCCTTAAAATGGGTAGGCTAGTGTACTAGATTTTCTTAAAAAATATGTGATTAGCTAGTTATGGCAAAGCAATGCTTATCCATTCCTGAAATTTTCTACACTGTAGTGAAATATCAGGTCGGGGGGGGGGGACACAAGGGATTGTTTTGAAATGAATATATACATTTTAACAGATTCTCTGTTAAGTGACAGGACTAACCCACTCTGAAGAAGCATATAGGGTAGAATGGGAATGTTTCAAATGCATTTTATTGTGAAACATTTTGCTTTACAGCATTTATTTCATATGTCTTATCTACCGACCACCCCCTGAACTTATTTTGTGTCTAACAAACTCCAGGGAGACTTCGGTCACCTCCGTATCACTACCTTTAGAGCACATATAAAAACATGGCTTTCCCCCCCAAATCCTTGGAACTGTAGTTGCCTAAGGATTGTTGTTGCTGGCATCCTTTTGCCTTGGGAGGCAATGAAAGAGTGCCCTTTCAGGGGTGAAGTCAAACAGTGGGAGAGTTACAGCGCCTGCTGTGGCTGTAGAAACGGATACAGGACATGTTTTGTTGCAGCCAGGGAAGATGAAGTTGTCCGGTTGTGCTGATGCAAGTGCACCATGGCGTTTCTTCTTTCTGCGCTCCTCCCAGCAGTCATTCCTCGTCTGGTCACTGCTATGGATACACAACTTGACTGCCTGTCTCCAGGCGCTGTGGTCGTTTGCAAGGGATTCCTATACACTGGCGTTCATTTTTGCCAGGCTTCATGTTTGCAGTATGAATTATTGCAATTATGAATTATTGTACGCTCTGTCTGGAACTCGAAAGGGTGAGATGACCACATGGTCTCTACATTTGCAATACATAGAATTCATTATGCAGCAAACTACATGACTAGAGCATGTGTTTTGCATGTAAAAGGTTCCAGGTTAAATCCTTAACATGTCCAGTTAAAGGAATCAGGTAGCACTGATGGGGAAAGATGAATGCCTCAAACCTAGGCATAAATCCTGGGCTGGATTGACAAACAGTGTGGCCTGATTTAAGGCAGCTTTCTGTGCTCTACACATCACTTGTTTGCAATAATTTATTACTGTTTTCTTTTAAAGGTTCTACCTATTACAAGCAGTGTGGGAACTGCAGCCTACTCTGGAATAACAGTTCTGGCAATGTTGTAGCTATTTGCAGCCAAACTTCCTGGCTGAAAAATATACAATATAAATCACACCATCTCACTCCTGACACCCACATTGTTGTGTATGTGTGTTTACAATTTACATTTGCGTTCTTTTAGCATTTGGAATTGCTAAAAGTTTCATTGAATTATTTCTCTTTTCTATTATTTTATTTTCCAAATATTATACCCCATTTTCCATTCCGCAGAGATACCCAAAGTGATCTACAAATTATAATAAAAATGTATAAAAGAATCAATTCAATATTAGCCTAGTGTTACATTGCTGTTTTGTTCCCAGTTTTAAAATAGATTTAAACCATCCAGCAGGACACTGACTAGCGGGGGGGGGGGGGAGGCATGTTTCAAATTTTTCTGCCATTCACCAAAGTTTTCTTTTCCACAATCAGTATTCTTCACCCTCTACTTTGTGTGACAAAATATGCTTCTGCATTTTACTCAGTGGTTTTTAAAAGTGTAATTTATGAAATATAAAGTATACTACTTTTTAACATTGGAAGGCAGGGAATTGAACAATTATTTTAATTTCAAACACATAATGGACAACCAAGCAAAACACTCTTTTTTTGGGGGGGGGGCGGAGAGGCAGCGTTCCAGATTAATTTTCTTTCCTTCATTTGTTGTTAAGGTGTCTATACTTTCTTTGTTTTTGTTTAGCCTCAAAAAATCAAATTGATTGTGCATAGATATATAGATATTGATATAGACATTGATAGTCAATGATATACAACCATACATTTTCTCTTTTTTAGCACAAATAAATTCACAAATGGGTTTGTATAAGAAATTGTTTCTGTGGACTACTGAACAAAAGGCTCTGGTTCCTTTTGAAATCATGGGAACTCACTTGTAAATCATCCTGTTTGGACTATATGTCTCCTAAAGGCATTAGCTATCAGTTGGGGGAAAATACATCTATTGCCTTCTTTTCCATCAGTAGCTTTTGAAGGAAACTATTAAAAAACAAAACAAAAGGACTGTCTTCACATCTCCCATTTGCAGGGTAAGAATGTTTGATGAGATAAATTGAGATAAAGCAAAAGGCTAGTCTTCAGCTATTATCCCCAAAGAAAGCTGTAATTCTTTGCACATCATCTTACACACAAGTTCAAAAGCAACATACTGTGTGTTGATGAGGGGACAGTAGTCACACTTTAGTAATCCTGAAGATGACAAATACTAATAATATGCTTTCTTCCCACTTGATGGAAATTAGGGAAGAAGGAAAAAAACTAGAAGAAAATTTGCTATGAGTTAAGTGTACTGTAGACAGGAACAGGTAGAGCTTGCTTGCTAATTCTGCACTGATTTAAATATACAATAATGTAGTTGTGTCAAAACATTAAAATAAACACCCACAATTAAAATGTGCAGTAAAACAAGTCCATTATTATACAGATCACAAATATGCACCCCTTCTAAAACTCGTCATTCAGAAATATAATATCTCTTTAAAAGAAGAAATTTGTGTATAATATTTCTATACCGGAGGAAAATAATTTATGAAGGAAGAGCCACAGATACAATTCTCTACTCTAACTCACTGAATGGAGTCTTGAGGGCAACTGCAAATGGGCAATAGCTCAGTTTATTTATCTGAACTGAATATAAATTTTACTGAGGTAATTTAGCAATTCACTTTTTAAGAGCTACTCAAGTTTTTGATATAATTTTATACTCTCTATAAGAATCTGTTGCAATCATATATACCCTATATTTCAAAATTATTTTGTGCACATTCAAAATTATTTTGTGCACAGGCTTCACTGATTATCATATAGCAACATGGGTCTGCAAGTTTTAATTAGGAGTTTAATCAACTGAATCAGAAAGCTGATGAATTAGCAAGGGCAAATTTTATTTGATGGGTGCATTGTTTTACTCAACAATGAAAAATAAAAATAAAAGAAATGTGGCTTTTCCTTTTGGCAAAAAGTGACAGATTATATATATATATATATATATATATATATATATATATATATATATATATCCTCCCACCTTTCTTAAATGCAACAATACTGAGTCTCATTTACCTGAGACTTCATTTACCTGAGTAATGAATTTGGTAATGAATTGGTAATGCAAATGATCAGGCAACTGAAAATAGATAGCCTCTTTTTTTACGTATTAGACCATCACCCCAGCACATAGTGTTTCCACATTTTAGACTTTCCCACAGAGAGACCTGTGTTATTCACCTGAGTTATTGCAAAAGCTAGCAGTGGGGACAAAACGATGAGCAATGTGGCCAGAAAGCAATCAATCATTTTAATTAAATTACAAAAAGACAGAGAAACGCAAATAAAAAGTCTGTAGTTCTAATTTATTTATTTGCAAGATTTATATACTGCTTAATAAAAAAATCCCACACAATTTACATATAATAGCAAAAATATTCATTAAAAATAAGTAATTTTTTTTTAAAACTGAAGGCATAATAAAACAGTGAAAATGTATATTAATCAATACTTTTACTTGTTGTACTTTACTAATGTACTTACTGTGTTAGTACTGTGTTTTAATTACTTAGAAAACCATTAAAAATTCACATTTTGCATAAATGCAATGTAAAATCTTATTAGTTATTTTGTAACATCATTCTTTTGATTGGTCTCCCTCCCCCCCCCAAAAAAATGACCCCTGCATTTTTGAATTTTATTGATATTGATGCTGCATTTTATGTTGTATTTTATGCTGTTTTATGCTGTTTCTAAGTCACATTTTAATCAATGTTTTATATTTGCTGTTAGCCACCCCAAGCCCGGTTTCTAAACTGGGAAGGGTGAGATATAAATAAATTTTATTATTGTTATTATTATTTTCTGCCATTATTCAAACAATTTCTTATGGACACAAGGAGTCCTTGGATGTGGATATTGGATATTGGGAGAGTATAATTGGTGCTTAAAATTCTAATTGCAATGCACTTGATTTCCCCCCCCCTTTCCTTTCATATAAACCAAGAAACTTAGTAGCCAAAATGTACAATTTAATACTTCTTTCATTCTATTTATTTGAGACATTTCTATACCACTTAATTATATACTTTCCTAAGTGGTGTACATAAAAACATAAAAATGCCTGCTGAAACAAGAAGTCTTAGTCTGCATTCAGACAGCACTATATTTCATTTTCCCGATGTTTCTTTACCTGCTAATTTTTATGTTTTAAGTGATGTAAAATGTAAAGCAGTTTAGTGCTTACATCCATGTCAATGGATTCCTGAAAAAAATCCATTTGCAACCCTGGAAACCTAGGTCACAGGAATTTTGCTCACATAATGATTTTTTTTGGCAGAATTTTGGCATATGTTGTGATGAAATGTGGAGGAACAGAAGCATACATGCCTTGATGATGATGATGATTAAATTTTGTATACTGCCCTTTATCCATAGCAACATGTCCAATGGCATTACTGTTGTGCCATGCACCACCCACTGGTGTGAAGGAATGTTAGTGCATCATAGTGGTATATCAATTGAAAAGCCACAGTTCCTTAAGAAACATGAACTGCAGTATAAAAGGAGTGTTAGATTTCTGGGCAAAAGCACTGGTGAAACTAACACAATAAACCCCACATGTGAATGCAGCCTTAATTGTGCATCTGAAGTTCAGCAAGGAGGTGGCGTATCTAATCTCACTTGGGAGGGGAGATGCACAGGGATGAACTGGCCACACAGAATGTTACATGGCTACATAGCATGTACATCATTCATGCTACAAGCCTCAATTAATCACGTGCTCTTTGGGAA
This sequence comes from Podarcis bocagei, assembly GCF_964188305.1. NCBI lineage: Eukaryota > Metazoa > Chordata > Lepidosauria > Squamata > Lacertidae > Podarcis > Podarcis bocagei. Next base: position 30,175,975 of record NC_138127.1, on the reverse strand, counting down.
AAGGACACTGCAAGTCCTTAAAATTAATTATTTTGCTTAATATGTAACCTACTTAATACTCAATGACAGCCTACATTGACTGTTGGCCCTCAACGAGGTTTTTTGACCAGTTACAGTCTGTGTCGGTTCACTTTGATTCTCCCTTCTTAATAAGCCTAGATGTAGAGAGCATTACCTTAAGGAAATGAGCAAAATGGAAGCAAACCTTGCATATTTTCTTTGACTGTGACTATGTGTCACTCCTCTCTCTCTCTCTCTCTCTCTCTCTCTCTCTCTCTCTCTCTGCCTCATATAGGAATGTTTGTTCGTTTCTCTTTTTTTCTATGTATTATTCATCAAAACACTTTGATACTTAAAAGTTTATTACATGAGGGAAGGCTAATGGTAAATTCATCAAAGTGGAACTTGGCTTCTATTTTCTATGGAGGAAAGCTATTTATAGACTTGGCCCCATGAATTCTCTTTGGAACTCTTGTCCTGTTTTGCTGCTTTTTGTAAAATCATACATTTCCTTCTCTTTTTAAAAAAAATCCACTATTTAGGCCTGAAAGGTCCACTTAAAGAACCATGTCCCCATATTTTGTCATTTATTTATTTGTCTTACCCATGGTTCTTCATGGAGCCTCAGGGTAGGCCTAAAACAATACAGTGGTGCTTCGCAAGACGAAATTAATTCGTTCCGTGAGTTTTTTCGTCTAGCGAATTTTTCGTCTTGCGAAGCATGGTGTCGGAAAAGTTTTGGAAAAGCTTCAAAAATCACCAAAAACCTCAAAAAAGGCTACCACATCGTGTTCTATGAGTTGCTCCTCAAAGTCAAGTCGCAACTGTATTAACGGTGTTAAGAAAAAGGAAACAAACTTGCAAGACGTTTTCGTCTTACGAAGCAAGCCCATAGGGAAATTCGTCTTGTGAAGCAGCTCAAAAACCGCAAAACCCTTTCGTCTAGCGAGTTTTTCGCCTTGCAAGGCATTCGTCTTGCGGGGCACCACTGTATAATCTATCATTATAAAAACAGTTTTATAATGTTACAATGATAAAACCAGATAAAACTACTCTATCCAGAATTGAACAGTAGAAATTCAACAAAAGAGTTTAACTGTAAAAATCAGTAAAGAGAGGCATCTTTGTATACCTGTAAAAAATATACAACAAAGATGACAGTGCCCCCACTCCCCCGGGTGTATTTTTAATTGTGCTGTCATGATTATTTTCCCCTTGTGATCATATCAGGGGAATACACAATCCTGTTTTCCCTCATGATCATATCAGGGTGCTTATACGCAATCCTGTTTTCCATATTGGTTTGTCACAACTTTGCTAGCCCACCCTCCCCTTGACTTTTCTTTTTAAAAGTTCTTTAATAACTCAGACCTAGCCCCATCCCACCAGGCCTATACTTCCTCAAGTTTGCTTTGCAAAACCTCTGAAAGTGGTTAACAACGTTTAAGGATACAGCAGAAAGATGACAATGCAATAAAAGAAATCAATGATAAGGTATAGTATACACAAACTATAATCAAATACAACCAAAGCACACATACTGTACAATCTCACCTGACAGGAAAATCAGAGCAAAGCAGAAATGTCTTCAGTGCATGATGAAAATAAGAGCTAAGGAACCAAACATGCCTGGAGAGAGGGAATTACATTTATTTTATTTGTTATTATTGCATTTATATCCCACCCTTCTTCCAAGGAGCTCAAGGTGACATATATTGTTCTCCACTGCCACATTTGGTCCTTACAACAACCTTGTGAGTAAGTTAGACTGAGTGATGGTGACAGGCCCAAAGTTACCCAGTGAGCTTAATGGTCTCCCAGGTCCTAGTCTGAGGCACCTAACCATTACACCATAGCTTAGGTGCAAGTACGAAGGATGTCTGGTTTTAAGTACATGTTAACCTAGCTTCCAAAGGTGGAGCACAACCCCTCCTCAAGGATCTCAGCTGGTGGCCAGGTTCATATGGAAGCAGGTGGAACTTCAAACTATTTTAACATCCTGGCTGTTAAAGATCTGTGACATTCCTTTATGGATGGCTCCAGTGCTATTTCTCTAGAAAAAGAGGTGCCAGAACTCACCATGAACACCTCTCTCTTTCTGATAGAATGGCAATGGCACCCACCCAAGTGGTGCCAGAACTCACCTGAGATGTGCCGTGAGTTCCAGTGAGTTACCCCTGAAAAAACAAACCTCTGGTGGCTCTTAATTATTGCCATTGTAAAGTTATTGACTTAAAACTGCACCTCATATATTGACTAAACAATCCACAGATAAGTTAAGGAGACCTTTTCCCATACTGTCCTGCCCATGCTTTAACAGCTTCAGCTGAAGTATTTTGTTGATTCTTGTCACTTGCTGAAATGCATTGTGCATGTATGAAAAGGGGACGTTTCTATGGTAATACCCTCCCTTCTGATTTAATGCAAACTTCTGAAATTAATTTTTGAACTGTGGTAAACTCCACATACACAATGAAGTCTGGAAATGAAAAGAGCAACAATAGAAGAATGGGGGAGAGCACCAATGTCACTTCACAAGCAAGGTTGGGAAATATGCAACTAGTGAGACTGGTCAGCATATTCCTATCATCTTTATTTCTGACTGCTCGTGATAGTGCACATTTATGTGAAGTTGATGCTTTCAACTCTGTTTCATTTGTGAACTAAAATATCCAGCCCATTTAAAAGCGACACCCCTCTGCAGCCATCGTCAACCTGGCTCCCAGTACGTTTCCGAGCACAATTTAAAGTGTTGGTGCTGACCTTTAAAGCCCTAAACGGCCTCCGTCCAGTATACCTGAGGGAACGTCTCCACACCCATCGTTCAGCCAGGATACTGAGGTCCAGCACCCAGGCCTTCGGGTGGTTCCCTCGTTGCGAGAAGCCAAGTTACAGGGAACCAGGCAGAGGGCCTTCTCGGCAGTGGCACCCACCCTGTGGAACGGCCTCCCACCAGATGTCAAAGAAATAAACAACTATCTGACGTTTAGAAGACATCTGAAGGCAGCCCTGTTTAAGGAAGTTTTTAATGACTGATGTTTTAATTTTTTTTAATCTTTTGTTGGAAACCGCCCAGAGTGGCTGGGGAATAATTATTATAACTTTACAATGACCAGAAATTAATAACCATCCACAAAAGTACCATATTTTTCAGTGTATAAGACTATGTTTTTCCCCTAAAAAATTATGTCAAAAATTTGGGGGCGTCTTATACACGGATATTGCCGAAGGTGGACTGGTGATTGGTTGTTGCCCCCAAAATTGGGGGTGTCTTATAAATGAGGGCGTCTTATAGACATATTCAAAATTACTTGGTCCAGGATACTACCTGCCTCTGTATGAATTTGCCCACCAACTAACTGGTTCAGATTTCATAACAGGAAGGAAACAACAAAACTGAGCCTCTGATAAAATCTGGAGATGGTTCAAACAGGGGTGGGGAATAAAATGTTAATGCTCCCATTTTAAAAGAAATCTTTTTGCCCCTGCAAATCCACCACAGTCCAGAATTAACTTATGTCAAGGGCTCTACCCTTCACCTCCTCCTTCTGATCAGGAGCCTTTTTTCGGATGAGTGGGCATTCATAGTAGATAAAGAGCCCTGTAATCACTTAACTTCCTTTTGATTCCGCCATTCTTTGACACAAATCTCTTTACAGTGGAACGTTGCATGCATGTTGGTTTGTGCCATTTGTGGATTTCCCCCCTCTCCCTGGCTTTAATTTCTCATTATTATTATTACTATTATTATTATGGTAGCAGCTGAGCTGTAACCCCTTGGAAGTAAGGAATTGTCATGGAAATGCCAGAAACCCCTTTCTCTGAAAGCCTGCGACTGACATCTCTATATCTGTAATAATGAAATGCAGCTTCACTCAAACAGGAAGGGGAGGGGGAAATCTTCCAGTGTGTATACGAAAAGCCCTACATGGACTGTGAGTTTGTCACTTTTTCTTTTTCTTTTGGTCTTTGTTTATGTGTGTGTATGTGTGTGTGTGCCCAGACTATAGCGGGATGCCATTTGATTCAGGCTGGGTTAATCTTTCTGGGCCTAATCAGTGGCCTTTTGCACTGAAACATGATCTGTGTCTTTCCTAGCATTTGTATGGCAGGCAGCTACACAGCAGCAACTTCTGTAATCCCTTCTCCCACAGTCAGAGCTACTAGAAAGGCTTAATAATATCCCAGAGGCAAAGATGAAACCGTATCTGCACAGCTACTGTTTGCTGTAGAGAGCTTTTGAAGTCAAGCTTAAGATGTCTTTATTTCCCTACCAGAAAGATTTCTTCTTTCTCTCTCTCTCTCTCTCCCCCACCTCCCCCCACCCTGCTTTCTTTCTTTCCTTCTTCTTTTTTTTAGTTCCTTTACTCCAGTGTTGTCATGATGATGGCTTTCTGCTTGAAAAAATATTCCTATGCTCCCATAAAGCACTAGGGAATGAGAAAAAGCTTTTCATCAGAGGCTTCAGGTATATTGATAAGTACAGTTTGTCACTGCAGAAACCCACAGCCGTACTAGCAGAAATGGCAATTGAAAAAAGGGAGGGATGAGACTCCGGTTTGTTCTTTTATCAGAGTTCGGGAAGAAGCTACTACTTTCACTGGCAACATGTTCCTTGGCATCATCAGCTTTTTGCTTTTAAAAATAAAATCTAAATTGATTTTTGTTCTGTGGCATCACATGTAGACATGTTTTCATAGTGGGGGGAAAAGAAGAAAAGGGACATCTTTATCTGTTGATACCTGGATGAAATTCAATATTAATTTCTCCAGTTTCTCTCAGGGTAGCGACCAATTTGCTAGGAAGACAAATATTCACTTAATCATAAGGACATAAGAAGAGCCTTTTGGATAAGTCCTTATGGCACATCTCTTCCAGCATCCTGTTCTCCCAGTGGCCGCCCAGATTTGGTGGGAAACACTCAAACTGGAACTGAGCCCAAGGCCACGCTCCCCTCCTGTGGATTCCAGCAACTGGCATTCAGCAGGGCCGTCTTATGCATATGTGGCGCAAGGGTGCAAAGCTCTGCTCAGCGGCCCTCCCCCGGTTGCCCAGAGTTGTCAACCTTTTTGGGGGGGGAACCCCAAATTTGTTGAGCTTTTTTAGGGCAGGCTGGTGAGATGTGCATGGCAAAGCTAGCCTGGTCGGCCGCCTCAACACCAACAAAGGAGTAAGGAGTCCAAGGCGGCAGGGGAGGGGCAAGCAGAGCCCAGCGCAACAACAGTCGAGCCCAAAATGACGGCAGCGGCAACTGAGTGAAGCTGGGCGCCTCGTCCCAGGTGCGCAGGAGGGCGGAGCCGGTCGGCCGGCTGCCTCAGCATCTCGCTCGCTCACCCGCAGCAGAAGAGCTGCGCCGCTGGACTCTGCTCCGCTCAGCAGCAGCTGTCAGCTCTTCCCAATCCCTGGACTCCAAATCTCGGCCCCAGACTCTCGGCCTGGCGCCCCTGAGAGCCCAGCGCATGGGTGCCCTGCACCCCTAGCACCTATGGGTAAGACAGCCCACCTGGCATTCAGTCTTGTTACTTGCAATTCTCCTCTCCATTCCCCCTAACTACTTATTTTTCTCCCTTACCTGATATTTAGGGGATGTGACCTTAATCTTTGGGTTCATTTGGTATGGTTGGATCACGGAGTGACACTCAGTGATAGCCATCAGTGCTAACCGCAATAGCACCTCTAAATGATAAATATGTAGAGAAAGAGATTTTATCATGCTAATGCAACATCTGGTGAAGTTTGGATAGCAGCAATTCCTCCCTGTTCAAACGGCCCACCTTCAGACACTGATGGAACACAATGTGTTCCTGAATGCTTTGGGGTATTTTCCAGTGGCGAAAGCTGATGACCCTGTTGGAGCTCTAATCTTCAAATGGCAAGGTGAAATGGGTGGTCAACATAATCACCCCCAAGCACCCTCTGTGGCATTGTAGAACCTCAATGGTATTCTGGGGAGCTATGGGCTATGCAGCAAGCCAGATGAAGATTAGAGTGCAAGGGTACAGGTCTCTCTCTGAAGCTGACCCAACACCACTTAGTATACATAGTTGTGCCTACCATGTGGCAATGTGAGCTGCAAAAAAGGTTCATTTTACAGCTTTGTGCTGTATCTTCTAGTAATCACTTGGTGGTGTTCTGTGGTGGCAAGGTGGGCATGGTGCAAACCCACTGGCAGGATCACCAGATTAGCTCCACTGGCCTGCTTGCACTATGCTGACCTAGACACTGCTTCATCCCTCCCTAAATGCTGTGGCGGGACAGGTGATGGGAGATCAGTTAAGAGCTGGCACTCCACCATGCTGATCACTGCCGGAGAAAAGATACAGGTGTTTTTAGATTTTCCATTATAGTGAATAAGGAAATACATAACTTGATTTAATATAAGATTTGGGTAGGTAGCCGTGTTGGTCTGACACAGTCGAAACAATTTTTTCAAAAAATTAAAAATGTCCAGTAGCACCTTAGAGACCAACCGCACATGAAAGCTTATACCCAGAACAAACTTTGTTGGTCTCTAAGGTGCTATTGGACAATTGTTTGTTTGTTTGTTTGTTTTGATTTAATACAGGGCAATTTAGGAACTGAATTACAAATCAAAGTAGACAGCGCACAGAGCACTTCAGAAACAGATTGAGTTTCTTTTTTTAAAAAAGGCACAAAGTAAGTCTTGGGGCCTGTGTATACCTTTAATATTCATTCAAAGATTTTATACCTTTATTAAAAGAGAAATTGGAAATGGGAAATTGGAAATCAGTACTGGAATAGAAAGCATGAGCATTTTTATTTTCCAAAAAAACGAATTTTGGGGGCTGAACTCACCACTCAGTTTTTTTAACCTATGTATATTTGGCTACAGTAACTGTTGGAGAGGCTCCATTGATGGATGAAGACCTTGTGTAGAGAAGAACTCATATTTATGAAACAATAGGTCTGCAGTGTAACACCGTGGCTATTTACTATGGCACAGTCTTGGATGGATGGGCAGATGGAAAGGGAAGCACCATAGATTTTCAGTCCAGCTCTCCACTGTATAATGGCTCACTTGTGATTAATGCTCTTTTCTCTGTGGCAGAATCTGAACTGCATGTCTCTTTCTCTTTCAAAGAACGGAACATTTCCAATGTCAACAATAATTATAGAAGCTGAATCGGGATAACTTCATGGGGGAATACTGGATTTCAGTATGGATTCCCGAGCCAGGGAGGAAGGACTTGGACAGAGGAGCACAACTGGAATGTTGTCCGTCTGCTTTAAGGACTTGGCATCATGATGTCCACACACAGAGCATGCTTAATGTCACTCTGAAATTGCATTATCTGTCATGGCCAGCTGGATACTGCTAACTATTCGGCTACGAAATGGTACTCTGATGGCTTTGTCCTGCTGCTGCAGCCATCCATTTCAGTGTGTATCCACTGGCAGTGAGTCTTGCTCCAGGGCTCCAAGTTTCAGAATGACCTGGCAAGATTTGTGAAGCATGGTATGCGTGAGTTATAGCTAGCTAGACTGGGACCCTCTTGATGAATGAGAACAATTCAAGTCAGTTAAGTGCCTATTTGACAACCTGTTTTGGCTGTTCCGTTCTGCCACAAGGAATACATTTGGCTTTCTTGAGAGTGAATCCTCAAGGCTGCAGGTAAGGGCTAAGGAAAACAAGGATTTTGAAAACTCATATTGTTGTCGGATTCTAGAACTCGCACTCATGGCCAGTTCATGTGCACATAATCAACATGGCCCAGTTATCGCTTGGAGCCTGTACCATTTTCTCTGAAAATGCTCCCACATGAAAATTAAAAAATCCATTACATTGTGAAAGTATTTTGGTGAAACGCCTACCCACATGAAACCTGAGGTGCTATAGACTGCAGGTAATATTGTGCATGTTTGGAACATACTTGATTTTGGGTGGGTGGGTGGTGGCAGTGAGAGATCAGGACTTTATCAATTTGCTGCTTTGTACCTCCTATCCAGAGGTATGGAACTTGTTTCAGCTGGAAGGCCATATGCTCTCATGGACAACCTACTGGGGGCCACCTACGAGTCATGGATGTGCCAAACATCCAATAATAATCACCTTGGTACTAAGCAGCACCTTCAGTGCTACTCACAGGATTGGTAAATTGCCATTTACCAATTAATCATTGCAGCTACTCCATACCATTTTTTAAGGGGGCTTAAACTAGGATGCGACAAGAGTGGCAAAATTCACATCAGCTTGCCATGTAGCTACAAAAGTGCTTTCTCTGGTTTCTAGCTTAAAAAGAAGGGCTAGGCCCAGCAATCTTGCATGACACTTCTGCTAATTGCCTTTCCCTCCCTCTTTCAGCTTAATGAGCCCAGATGGCTTGAAGCCTGCCCAAAAGGAAGGCATCTGTTGCTGAATCTTAATTTAAGGTGGCCGTGGCAGCTGAAACATCATCAGTACTAGTCCCAGGGCATCGCCTGAAGGCTCCTGGTGTAGTAATTAGGCTGAGTATGGACAGTACCTGGATGGGAAATGGTCCAGGAACTCTGTGCATACCACCTTGAATATCATCATTTATTTTATTAATCACCTTTCATGTAAGTCTCAAGATGATTAGCAGTAAAAAAAAACAACCCAACACAATTAAAATTAGGTTTTAAAACAATGCAAATAACTAACCAAGTCAAAAACTTGCTGTTTGCCCACTAGCCCAGCTGTACAAGCTTGCTGAAACATAAAAGCCCTCAATTGTTTCCAGAAACTACAGATATTAGGAGCCTAGTGTATCTCAGTGGGGATGCTGTTCCACAAAATGAGGTGGCTACAGCCCTGCTCTGAGTTGTGGTGGAGTGGGGTTCACTCCTCTTTAGGGACTTCAAAGAGGTACTTTCCTGCAGAAAACAGTGATATTCTGGATGTGTTAGGGATAAGGCAGTTTCTCATGTATGGGAGAAAGGCAGCGCACACAGAGAGAATCATAGAATTGCAGAGTTGGAAGGGGTCATAAGGGTCATCTAGTCCAATCCCCTACAATGGAGGAATCCTCACAGTATACATCCTCACTTGGACCAGAGAGTGGATTAGCTTTCCCTAGGCCAGGTTCTGCATATAGGTCACCATTTCTGAATCTTTACTATAGTTCCTTATATTTTCAGATTCCTATAAATACTCCAAAATTAATTCAGAGATTAATTTAACTTCTTTTTGTTTTTAAAACAGATTGGTGTAATGGAAATGGTGCCATTTTTATCACCTTTGCATGGCATATTAGAGCCGAAAGAGAAGGAAGTCATGTGACGGCCTCACTAAGAATTCATGAAATTGCTTTCAGCCTCAGTTCTTATTTCAGCAGACAGCATAAGCCCTGGGAAGGCCTGGCTCCACTTATGGCGATGCAAGCTGGGGCTTCAGCTTATACTTTCAAAGATACCTACAGGGCTCTTTCTAATCATCTCATTCTCCCTGCTCTTACTTAAAAATTTTCACTGATTGAGATGTTACATATCGTTCCGAGTGGTGTTAACTTAATTATATCTTATCTGTGGAGGATTTAAGCATGCTGGTGTGGCTGACATCAATTATTAAATAAAAGAGGAAAATGATCTGTAGATTGGGATGCCCTATTTTGAAGTCTCTCCCCTCCAAAGCTTGCCCTTAACTTCAACTTTTCTCCCCCTCACCTCCAAACATTAAAAAGAACAGCGTCTTACCTGCAAATTAATTTTTTTTTCACCAAAGTCAGGCTCATAACACAAAAGGACACACACTTGATCATGAATTCCATGGCTTGTTAATTAACGCTGGGTTTCACACACACACACCATAGAAATTTAACTTTTTCCTTTCAGTGCAGCTATGTAGAACAGAAATGGCAAACCCTCATGGTTGCTTTTAACAAAATGTTGATAAGTACACAGAATAACTTACCTATAGACAACCCAGGACACACAACATTCAGCTACAGGGCTAAGGGAAAGGATACAGTATATATCCATTTAAAATTCACCAGTATAAATATTTAAACAACAATTTCAAAATTGTGCTGACCCTTAAAGGAAGTACTTAACTTATATTTGCAGCCATACCTGAAGATCATTCATTAGCAGCAGAGTATATTTTCATGGGTTTAGGACTTTCCTCATTTGGGGTCTCAACTTCCCTGATCTGTGCAATGTAACCTGCCACTCACCATTTACGTTATGGGCCATGCCAATAAACCTTTGAGCAGACATTTAATTGCCTGGGCATAGGGGCCAGAGGGGGAAGTATGATCACTAGCTAAAAGTTGATAATGGAATGTTAAAAGGATAGAGGAGTCAACCATTCTGTTTAGCCAAAAAGAAAAGAAGATGTCCGGAGAGAAAATTTATGTATAGGCTTCAAGAAAACAAACAAGCTTCAATCCTTGAGATAGTGGAATTTCCAGAGTTGTCAGAAATGGTGGCTCTCTCATTAGTGAAGTTAGCCTGGTAGCGGGACTTGGTGAAGGCAAGCTCAAGGCTGTGCAGGTGCACCAACCGGAATGCTGGATTCACCCATCCATTGTGTCTAGTAGTGCCAACTTGAATAAATTATTAGGGAGGCTCAGACAAGCCCCGCCCTGCATAATCGATCACAGTGCACGCACACAATTTGAGTGACAATGGCCTTCCAATTGGTGTGTGGCCCCCTCAAATATTTTATTGGGGGAGCCAAAGACCCCTTGGCCCCAAGGAGTCAGCTGCCATGACTGTGCCCATGCTGTCCTAGCTTTGCTGCCACGTGGCCTTGCTCCCAAACAATCTGGATAATCATCAGTGCTTCTGCTGTTGGGAATGTAGCACACTGTGGCACTGCCCTTCTATGCCAGTTGCTCCTGAAGAACAATGTGGTGGTGATTCTCATTTGCAATCCAACTTTTACCTAAAAAGAATGTGAAATTTGCCACGGACAGTCATGGGTTGATTTCAACCATGGAGTTGGCAGGAGCTGCTGGTACAGAGGAGTGGTGCTGCACCACTGCTGCTTACCAGAGTGGGGTGAGGCATAGCAGTGGCAAGGTCATGGCTTCTATTGACATACCTGTGCCGCCCCAACTCTACCACTGCCCTGCCCCACACCCCTTATCATCCCAGTAAGTGGCAACTGCCCTGCCAATGGCAGCTTCTGATTGCGCTATTGTTGTTAAAAGACTGTGAGAGCTTTGTATGAGTGTTTTACTATGCAACTGGATACATGCCCACTTAGAAGTAAGCCCTATTGACTTCACTGGTGCGTATATCCAGGTAAACATGCACGGGATTGCAGCCTTGGTGCACAGTTGATCGCCCTTCCTTAAATCCCCAGGCCCTTTCCTCTTTTTATGTGTGTTTGTATCTCTTTGTCATTGTTAACTAGATTTCTGTTCAACTTTTGTTAAGCGAATAGACAACGGCAACACTTAATCACCTCATCATTATACATGATTAACCAAAATAAGCATAACAGATGTCACAGGGCTCTTGGCAGTCAGAAAACAGTCTGTTCTGTTCCCTTTTTTTATTTAATTATTGAGCCACTCTCTGTTCAATTTATTGAACTATTTCCTGTTCAAATTATTTATTTAACTATATGTGACTTAAAAAAAGAAGTTAAACTCCTCCACAGTGGTTGCATTGCCTGGAGCAGAACCACAACTATAGGCTATCATCTAGCTACTAACCTGTTCCCAAATAATAATGAAAAATAATGATCCCAGTTAATTGAATTACTTCAGACTTAATCAATTAACACAATTAGCTTCAAACCTGGGGCAAATTTAAACCAGCACTGTGAGAAAAACAACTTTATTTTCATATAGTCCGACTCTCACTCAAACTACTTCATTTAGCATCGAAGTATTAATATTATCTGTAGAAAATATATATACTTTGCCATGTCTGGTGTCCATATATCTTGACAGATGGGGGGGACCCAGTAAAATATTAGTATTTTAAAGATGCTGAAATACCAGTATTTATTGTCTCATAAACATGTTTCCAGGAGATGTGTATTGATCCACCATAATGACATGAAGAAATAGATTAGTTTCTTGGAATTTGTTCTAAGTACTTTGGTTGAGGTACTTCCCTACTTTATGGACTGAAGCATTGATATAAGGAAATGATATTGAATATTAAATATTGAACATGTTGCAGCTTTGCTCTGCTTCTCTAAATGTCTGCAGCCCTACCCCCCCCCCCCCACCATAACCAAAGTTATTTTGGCTTCCCCTGTGAATGTGAACAGCTTATCAGGTGACGTTTTTCTTTCAGAGATCTTCGCCTCGTAAGAAGAGGGGGAAGCAAGCAAATGCATCAGAAACTTGCCAAACAGTGCTTGAAGCGGCCCTGAGTGTTTATTTTCTCGCAAGCATACTTGAAAGCCACTGCTAAACATGTTCAATATTTAATATTCAATATCATTTCCTTATATCAGTGTTTCTGTTCATAAGGAAGAGAGGTAACTGAACTGCAGCACTTAGCGCAGATTCCAAGAAACAGACCTTCGTCTTGATATTATTACGGAGAATCACTATGCAAGCGGAAGAAAGAACGAAAGCAAAAAATTAAAAAGTGATTTGGACATCTGCTACTTAAATCCCTTCCTAAACTGCCAAACAGAATGCTTAGAGTTGTTTTTAGCAATAGGAAAAATACACAATAAGTTTGAAGACATTGATAACACTTAAATGGAACAGCTCTTCAAGCACTTTGATGAGATGAGGTACCGTGCAGATGGCTTCCATCATGCGAGTCTTTTTCTGTTTATAGTGCTGCAGGTGGTAGAATGCGAAATGGAGTATGTGGAATAAAGGTTAGAACTGAGAAACTCTCATACAGTTTTAACAGAATAAAATCTGTCTCCAGGGAATAGTCTTGCTTCTTATCTGCACTGCCATCAGGAGTTGTGTGAAACAAGTTTGTAACAAAAGAAAACTTGGAGCTCTGCTCACTTGCAGATTTTTCTGAAAGATATATCGCTTTTCCTGATCTAAAAGTATACAGTATGTCAAAGAAAGAGGAAGGGAGTACTTAAATAATTATTCTTTCAAGCTTAGATATTATTATCTCCCAAAGTGCTAATTACTTGGGATTGGACTTATATGTGTGTGTGTGTATGTATATATATGTGTGTGTGTGTGTGTATATATATGTGTGTGTGTATATATATATATATATATATATATATATATATATATATATATATAGGCCTACAGTTCATGAGACATTGTGACAGCACATACAGTGGACACTCGGGTTGCGAATGTGATCTGTGCGGGATGCACGTTTGCAACCCGCATCTGCGCACACACAGGTTGCAATTTGGCACTTCTGCGCATGCACAAATTTAGCGCTTCTGTGCATGTGTGACTGCCAAAACCCAGAAGTAACCCTTTCCGGTACTTCCAGGTTTCGGCAGTCCTCAACCCGAAAGCGCAACATGAGGTATGACCGTATTATGCCTAGAATAATCTAGGATTCTGCTATTGATAAGTCTCAGTGGAATTAAGACTGCAGTTCTGACCATCACTTAGTATAGTGTAGTACTAGCACAGCCCATCCTCATGACCAAGATACTTCTGTAATTTAATTTAATTAGAAACTCCCCCTGGCAATTTTTGCCTCTGTAATTGCTTCTGATTCAGCAAGAGATGCAATTACTGAATTGTCCCTTAGTTGGCTCTTATTTTTTCAGTTCCTTTCCCCAACTATGTTGGGAGCCCAGAAGAAGAAGAAGGAGGAGGAGGAGGAGGAGGAGGAGGAGGAGGAGGAGGAGAAGAAGAAGAAGAAGAAGAAGAAGAAGAAGAAGAAGAATGTTATTCCACAATAATTAGTGAGAGCATTTATAAACAATGCCACTAGAAAGTCCAAGAGTAGAGGGTGGATTACGATACTGCAAGGAGTCCACCAAGGACACTCTTTCCAGGACCTCTCAAGCCTAGAACCAGCCCTGGCAAAAAGGAATCTTCTAATTAAAGCTGCAGTGGCTTTGAAACACCTTAACAGTGTTTTACCAGTCACTCGGGGCAGGTTGGAACTATATCATTGAACTCAACCTGTAAAAACCCTGAAGTGCCCAGGTTCGACAATAATAATGATAGACTTCATTTTCATAAGACCGTCACTGCTGAAGTACTCTTAGGCAATTTGATAGAAGATCCAATAGGAAACTAGCTTTTCCTGCAACTTCATTCCAGAATGGGGAAAATAAGAAATTGTTTATTCATTTACTGTAGGCTACTTTTTTTTAGAGCACTAATGGCCGATTACAAAAACAATGAACAGCACATTCATTTCCTCATGAAGCCCAAGGTTGTATATCTGTGGTTCCCAAGTGATCACTCAACCATTTACCTCAGCAAGGCGGTGAACTCATGTGCCTTCAAACCATACTCTGGAACCTTACCTTTCATGTACAGAACATTGCCTTTGGTTCCAATAAACACACCAGATGTGTCAACTAAATGCAAGTTGATTTTAAAACAAAACAAAAACTGCATACTTTGTGAGAGGTAGATGTCAAAAAGTAGTTCCTCACTTCAGTGGGCAGAAGTCTAAGACCTATAGGGTGAAAGACCCTGCTCCCAGCGATCACTGTTTTAATACAATGTACAGAAGGCATACAGAACGAGATCTGTTTTCCCAGTTACTAGTATATAGACTTTTATAGACTTTAAAATAAGCTCCTATCCAGCATGTCAAATCTTTATCTCTCTCTCTCTCTTTTTTGAATAAATGGATGGATGCAGCTAAGAAGTAGTCCTGTGAAATGCAAAGATCTAAGGCTTCTTGGGGTCGCACCTTGGAAGGGGGCTTATTCATTCCTTTGCTCCTTAGCCTTCCTTAGTTTTTAATTCTTACTTTTGTAGGGTTGCCACTGGGTAAGCTGCTGGCTTTTTAGCACCTGCACATGAACTCATTTGTTTTTAAAGCCAGGATTTGTGAAATCAAACAACTCAAGGCCAAATTAACTTCTTTGATCTGAATGGCAGATGTCATCCCCAAAGTTTTCTCGTCTCGTATACTGAACTCTCCTTGATGTCAACAGAGAAGGAGGAAAAGAATATTAAGTCAGTGTCTCTCGGTTCATCAGCATATCATGCAAAGCTGCCAAGAGGTCATGTTCTTTGTTTTCTTTTGTTACCTTAGAACAAAGGGAAGATTGCTTAAAATTTCATATTTTGTTGTAGCATATCTTTCTTTTCTCGCCTTTTTCAGTTGCTGGAGACATGTAGGAGAACTTTCTGCAAAGTCTACATAAAATTGCAGCCTTGACTGACAGTTGATGTACAAGAGCAGAGTCTGATGTGAGGCCGATCATTTTTATTCCTTTGACTGCTCTGAGCTTTGGATCACAGGTGACTCCTCAGTACTTGAAGGCAGTGAGGAAGAAATATACCAAGAAAACAATACAGTGCAGTCCATTTATACCATACCTTTTGATTGATTTAAGGTGAAAGGCATTACATATTTACAGGAAATATGAAGCTAATGCTGAAAATGGCACCTTGGCATCACCTGCTGCCCCTTTGCTGTCAGAAAGGCTATTGGGACATGACTCAATGGCCTTCCTTGTGCCATTCTGATTTTCAGTATTTCCTGCTCTATGCTGTTGCGTTAACTGTGGGTTTCTTATGCTTTCAGGTATGGAAAGTAGGATGTATCGGGTCAGGCCCTGGAGGTTTTTGGCATTAGCTCTGAAGAAGGGTATGTGCACATTCTGCTTCATCACTCAAAGATTGACTTGAGGGAGGATCTTGACACTGCCAAGAATGGCACCCATTGATTTTGCATTGGGGCTGCATGATAGTGATGGCTGAAGTGGGTGAGGCAGAAATCAAGGCAAGATGCAGAACTGAAACCTTTGGTTCCTATGTTTGCAAGGGGCTCAAGCCAACAATAATTAATTGTTGATTGTTTGTTCTGTTTTTGCAAGGGCCTGGAGAATGTGTGAACACCTGAAAGTGTTAATTCATGGCCACAGTATGGTGGGGGGCAGCCAATGAGCATCAACATCATGTCATGTTGGGGCTGCCCCAGCATGCTAGGGTCCAATGGTAGAACCACAGCAACATGATATGGGATTGCTTGTTGTCCTTGCTGTTCAACTCGGAGGAAATGTTGCACCTTCCACCCATTTTACACTGAGGGCTCAGTGACTTTGCGACTGCTTAAAGGCAAGGGTTTTGGGGTCATCAGGTGGCAGTGCCATGGGGTAGTCATTGTTTAACCTCATTTTCTCTCCAGACATGTTTGGTGGGGAGAGGGTGAGCCTAGGTGTCCAGATAGAATTTTTTAAAAAGTCAATTGATGGGTTAAAATTTACCTGTTTGGTCCCCAGGGAAAAGTCATTCTTCACCCTCAGATGCATCATGCATAGGTCCAAACCTTGGTACATTCATTTAGAAGGATCAAGAAGCAGGCAATGTGTGTCCAAGTTGAACTCAGGAGTGGGGTTCCAATTTTGCTAGGAAATAGACAGGGAGGGTGAAGACATCACTAGTGCAAAGTACTGCAAGTTTTAAAATCTCTTTTGATCAATGTCACCCCAAAATAAGGGATTTTAAAGGGATTCCCCCCCCCCTTGCACAGGCACTAGGATCCTTATATTCAATCCTATACACAGGCCAGGGTGAGATCCTAACCCCACTTACCAGTGAGTAAGATGCATTGAATTTAACAAGGTTTACTTTTGAAGCTATGATTAGGGTTGTGCTGTTAGTCTGTAATGCTGTGCACACTTTCCTTGGAGTAAATTCAACTGAATTTAATGGAATTTACTTCTGAGTAGATGCTGTATGCATGGATTTCACTGTTTATATAGCAGCTGAAAGAATTTGGCTGCAGTGCCCACTTACTTCAGATGAGATTACAACATTGAACACAGTGGGCTGTTCTTCTTAGTAGATAAGCCCAGCAAGAAATGCCGAGCATGTTCTCTTGCTTTTTTTCTACAAAAGCAGGTCTATCATAAACCTCATGGCTGTTTGACTGATGCAGGCCAAAACCATTAAGGAAAGAGTTCATCTTTTCTTCTGTCTTCACAATTTACCTTACAAAATAATTGTGATAAACTACAGAGATCTGTAGCCAGGACCTGAGCTAATGTATGCTGGGATATATATAACTAATTTAAATTCAGCACATCAAATCCTAGAAATCTTACAAGGTTTGCAAAAAGCACTGATCCATCAAGCTGTTATGATGTTCCACTTCTGTGCTCTGATGAAAATATTATATAAAAGTAGTTCCTTTGAAATTTTCGATGCTGTGGAGGAAAAAAAACTCTTGGAAGATTCCATGAAGAACAAAGGGAGAAGATAAAGTTTATTTTGGCAGCACAACACTGAAAATCCATGGAAGTACTGCTGCACTATTAAGTTTAGCCACTGTCATAGAGGGAGCATTTCAGTAGTGGGCAGGGAGTAGAGATGGAGGAGAAACTTGTTTGAGTTCACATGTAAAGATGAATCTATCAAATTTTCACTTTCTGAAACAGTATGAGAATTGAAACAAAGCCATCATTCAAAGTTTGCACTGGTCTGAATTTTGCAATGCACAAAACAATGTTTACAAAAATGCATACTTTTTTAAATTTTTCTTAAAGGTGAATATATTAGTGAAAGTAGCATGAAAAAAATGTGTTTATTAAGAAAAAATCACACTAAATTCTGACTAATTTCCATGAGGATTTTATTTTTATTTTTTTGTAAATAAAACGTGCAAATTGCTCCAGAAATATAGAGAATGGAATTTAGGATTAGAAAAATGAGAAACAGGTAGAATTGAAGGGGACAAATCCTTCTGTCTCTAGCAGGGAAAGGCAATTTATCAGACTTCTGAAACTTCCTTCATGCAGCTTGAAACCTCCTTAGGAGATGCACCTTAGAAAAATATTGATTGGTTAACTTTAACAGCGCACCTCTTTAACATGCATGATCAACATAAAGTAGCTACTGTGAGTTTTCACATTTAAAAAGTTCGGGTAGCAGATCAGTTAAAGTGATCCAATTGCTGGTGATTGGAAGACCTTTCTCTGCCTGAAACTCAAGAGAACCACTGTCAATTACATGAGACAATGCTGAGCTAGGTGAACAAATAATCTGGCATGGCTTCCTATCTTCCACTGTTCACAATGCTGGAGTCACAAAACACCAATAAAGTGGACATCTAGTCTTCCACTTACCTCAGTTCTGTTCGACTGGGTATAACTAGCCCTATTGTCCATCTAGTGAAGCACTACATTTTATTTTATTTTTCTAAAAATGGGGAAAATTAACTGCATCTTTTGGTTAATAATTCATAGAGCTACATGGGGATAGATGAGGTTTGACTTTGAAAAATAGCCTTTAAGATTAGTTTAGGATCAGTCATTGTTAAAATGCAGCTTTTAAAAAGCTGCAATCCTAGGCAGACTTCTTAGGAAGCAAACTCTGCTGAATGCTGTGAGATATTTCTGAGTTAATATGCTGAATAATTACACTACAAAGAGGCTGTTACCCTAATCCTACAGTTCCAGTGCACTTTAGGATACTGATCTACACTTATGCAGAGCTCACCTCAGAAGATACCCATTTGTCCTTTTTGTTAATTTTATTATATGCATGGTTTTAGGATTTTTATAGTATGCTGCTTTTATATTTGCTGTTCTCCTGTTCAGTATATAATTATTTAAGGATTTGATGCTGTTTTTGATGTATAGCCAATCTTTCCTTCAAGGATACCAAGGCGGCATACATGAGTAACCCCATCTTCATGTTCTCCTCACAACAACCCTGTCAGGTAGGTTAAACTGAGAGTTAGTGACTGGTCACCCAGTGAGCTTCAAGGCTGAGTGGGATTCTGAACTCTGGCCTCCCAGGTCCTGGTCATGTTGTACATAAATGTCCAGATTTTCCTCAAGAAAGAAGACAATGGAGTGAGAAAGTAAGGAATTCCTAATGCCATTTTCACAGTGAGATGGATTAATAGACATCACTGAAGCCCCTCTGTAAATAGATCTAAAGAAGATCATCTTTACAATAAATAAGTAAGCAAGCAACTAGATACTTCATAAGCATCTCTCTTTCCTCCTTTGATTTTAGTATGCAGCTCTCTTCAGTAAGCGCTGCCAATCTTTCAAGGTCATGTATGCTGTATACTAATGTTTAAAATATTTCACATATCCTTCTTTTAATGACTAAATAGAGGGTTAAAAAAAAAACTTTTATTAGTATGTGATTTCCATCTCTTATCTACGTCAGGGACGCAGGTAGAGTCAAAAAAGAAGCAAAATAATACATTTAGGAGAGAAATGTATAAATACTTCTACATGAAATATTTCTACATGAAAAATATTGGCTTTTTTAAAAAAAGAATGTTGCATATTTTATTATTTATCTCTTTGAAACATTAACATCTGTATTTGCAGATATACTCTCCTGGTATGTCCCACAGAGAAATTTACGGTCTGCAAATAAAAACACCCTAAAGATCCCAGGCCTCAGAGAGGTTAGGCTGGCCTCAACTAGAGCCAGGGCCTTCTCGGCCACGGCTCCAATCTGGTGGAACGCTCTGTCACAAGAGACTAGGGCCCTGCAGGACCTGACATCCTTCCGCAGAGCCTGCAAGACAGAGCTGTTCCGCCAGGCCTTTTGTCAGGGCGCAGCCTGACCCCCTCCTCTGGCAATCTGCACAAAACTTTGCTTGATGGTTGCCATTAATTTGATTTTAATTTGATTTAATTAATTTTATAATGAATGTTTTAGAATGTTGAACTATTTGATTGTTGTTAGCCGCCCTGAGCCCAGCTTCGGCTGGGGAGGGCGGGATATAAATAAAATTTATTATTATTATTGTTGTTGTTGTTGTTGTTGTTGTTGTTGTTGTTGTTGTTGTTGCAGAATATGCCCTTTGCCTGTGATAAACAAGTTTGCTTGACAGAGACTGCAGACATTATTTCTGGCAGAATATTTATAAGCTAGATGTGTGGTCTCTATTATTGCTGTGTCTGTTACCAGCAGGAGTTATGACTTAAAATGTTTTCTAATTAAAATGAGTCTAGGAGCAATGCTTTATGGTATACAAGTAGTATACATAGAATACAGGAATGTCTTGGACCCCACCCAGACAGCCATGATGATCTGTATAAGACTGAGCCATTTTGTAAGAAATTCCACCTCTCAGGTAGGGCTTTTAGGAATCAGGTTAAGGAAGAGATCAGGAAAAATGAAGAGTGCAGAGCATACCTGGGAAGCTGATTTGCATAGAATCAGACCATTGGACCATCTAATTCAGTATTGTGTACACTAATTGGAAGGTGTTCTCAATAATGTTAGATTGGAGACTCCTCCAGCCCTATCTGAAGATGCCAAGGATTGAACCTGGTACTTTTTGCATACAACGGTGATGCTTTGCTATGGTCCTTCAATTTCAAATGTTTCAGAATACCCTGGAAGGCTGAAAAACCAGAAAGTTTATTGAATCCCTCGTGAGTCCTCCATATGTGGATGGTGGACTGAATTCAGCATGCCAAAGTTGTGTGGGTCTGAGTAAAGGGAGGAGAAAACATACAGCAGGAAACTCAAATCTCTGATTCTAAAACCACAACAGACCAGAAAAGCATATGAAGAGAATTTAGTGTTTGATATTGTACTGAATGAGAAAATCCTGTATAACTAGCTGAGGCTAATAGAGGCTAAACTGGCTTAAAAATAAACAAATCTGAAGGCTGTCAGATGTGTCAGATAAGTTTTATTTACTCATTTATTTAAATTTATATCCCACCTTTCTAAAAGAATATGTCTAGGGTGGCTAACAATAGCAAAATATGCAGGCATACTAAAAAAAAAAAGTTAAACGATTCAACTCATATAAAACCAGAACAAATGAAACAGTTAGTAAAAGCAGACAATTAAAACCCACAAGAGAAGAGATACACAATGCAACAATCATGAAAGTCTTTATTTGAATTAAGAAGGTCTTCACATGGAGGCAGAAGGTAGGGAAAGCCAATCCACCTGTTTCAGGTTTTCTCTGTTTCTGATTTTTTAAAATAAAAAACCCTCATAAACTTCATCATAATTTTAGTGCAAATTGATCCTACTGTTTGTATACCATTTTCCCCAATAGAATTTCTTTTTGTATTGCTATTTTTTAACATGTGCATTTCTATGCATGCTTCACCCAGCATATACATTTCTGCACACACTACCTGAATGGAGAAATGCATGGCAACATTTGGAAAACTGCAGATTTCAAAATATGGCTGTGCTTTGGTTCTCATATTGTTTCAGAAAGTGTGAATTAGCTAGGTTTGCCTTTAAATGTGATCTGAATTTAATTTCTTCACCCAATCCTAGCAGAAGGTGATCAGAGAGGAGACTAAATGGTCTTATTTTGGGGAGAGCTAATAGCAGCACCAAGAAGGGTAGGAGTGATTTGTTGACTATTCCCCAGAGTTCATTGTGTTCGGAGGAAATAATGTGCTCCCCTTATAAGAAAGCACCCATTTTATTTTTTCTCATTCTCCCTTGAGATTTCCTTCCTCCTTACCTAACTTAAACATAAATAATAAGAATGACATTTGCTTAAAAAATAAAAATAAACACTCTCATAAATATTTAACATTGCATGTGTTATTGCTAATCTTATGCAAAATGTACTCAGAAAAGAGGAAGAAAATATTATTGTGTCGGGAAGTGAAGTTATGGCTTTCTTTATTTGTTCCACATCTCCATGAGTGCAAAAAAATCACAGATTGCTAAGACAAAGCATCTGGAGCAAAGCTATGGGCGCATGTGCACATACACTTTCATGCAAGATGTAAAGGAAAACATGTAGTGATATACATAATTTGGGTACATGCCACTTGGCATAGGAGCAACACACACACACCCCAAGTCCACACACGATCTCAGGAAGCAGAATGAAAATTGTAGCAAAGCCATTTTGAAGCTCTCTTCCCTCAGACAGCAAAATCCTCATTGCCATAGGATATGCTGGGACACTACCCAGTACTTATGGCAGGAAGATGTAGACTGTAAAAGCCAAGGGGCCAGCACTGGCTGTCTTTACTTGCTATTAGTTTTGGAAGAACATGCAGATAGTCTGATCATTTCAAACATGCTGCCAGCTTCATCATATTGCCTGCGGATTGTTTATTGCTCAAATGTTTTGGCAATGGCATACAATTCATAACTGAAGGGGAACTTCTTTCCTCTGTGTGTAGTGCTGCCAATCTGCAAAGACCTGCATGCATGTATTGTTTTGACCATTATAGTTCTGTTCGTAGGATCAGAATGGGAAGAAAGGACATTTTTTCATTGTTGTGCAGAAATATGTTGGTAAAAAAACAACGGTGCTGGTTTCTCATTCTGTTTATGTGTAGATATTGGGGGGGGGGCAGCATACCAAGAGAAATCCAAAAGTTCAAATGCACATCTTTTCCTGAGTTGTTTCCCTCTTCTACCTTTATGTTTAATGTCAGTTAGTTACAGTGACTTATAGCACTATATAAGGTTGCCATCAACACACTGACCAACTTGTGGATTAACTGGATGTACCGAAGGTCTGGTGTATTGTCACAGATTTCCCTGTACCACTAGGCAAGCAATAATTAATTGCCTCAAAGCTAGTGTTGGAGACAGTTTCATTTGACCTTGGAGAATGAAGCGGTGATAGCTAGGCATATGTATATTTTAAAACAGCAAATTTCAGGTTTCCGATCAGTGAATCAGGCATGCATTTGTGACTCAATGCTTTTTTTCAAATGCAGGATTTCACCCCACCAAAAAGAATACATTAATTGGCAAATCAGACCTTGACACCAGGTGTGAATGCAGAAAATTGCTGAGATTAAAATACGCTTTATGCAGATTGCATCTAAAGGTGCTTTTTTAAAATGGTAATTGTTTGTATGTTGACATTTGCTGGCATTTGATCCACCTAAATATTTTGAAACAATTAGGCATTGCTTTGAAGATAGTTTCAATTATGCTTGCATTTTATTTTATCAGTTGTAATCAATTGTAATTAATTTAGCACATGAAAGAGAGGTGTATAATGATTAGAAATCCCGTAACCCTGCAGTGTTAGAGAAAAATATAAAAATGCAAATAACTGGTGTTACTTTTGGAGTTTTGTCAACTGGAAAACTTTCTGCTTGTGTGATAGCAATCTGTTAAGGTTTAATTAATTTTTTAATATCACTATAAACCTTGCAATCCTGAACTAACCTTATGCTTTTATTCTGCAACGTAATTAGTATTTTGCTGTTGGTAACAAAACGTAATCCAAAGATACTGGTTTCGGAAACCTCTTAAAATTGTGTTGCTGCCATTAGCTGGGGTGAGTTTGCTCCGCCCCTCCATCCTGCTTACCTGAAGGAGATGTCGGCTGATATTTCTAAGGGGGAAGTGAGAAGGAGTTTGCCTGGGGTAAGGTGACCAATCATGAGGGAGAATGGCCAATTTAGGAAGGAGTTGTTTTCGCAGTGTACGGAAGGAAGGAAGGAAGGAAGGAAGGAAGGAAGGAAGGAAGGAAGGAAGGAAGGGAGACACCACAGTGATATCTTGTGGGTTTTCCCACAAGTACATGTGCAGTTAGTCTGGCAGTGTAGATATTCTTTAGGAAATTAGATAATGTAAGATACTAATACAATATTCTTGTCTGGATGCGTGTCTTACAGCACAATTCCAGTCATGTTCAATGGGGATTACTCGCAGGTAAGTGTGCACAGGATTCAAGGATTATCAGTAGTGATGTGTTTTGATATAAAGACATCACTGCCAAAAGTACAAAAACCTTCATTTTTGCTGCAAAATTTCTGATATCATTAATATACATTAGTGTTGTTGTTTATTTTAAAAGGAAGAAGGTGCTAAGCCTGTACAACCAGAGCATGGCAAACTGTTCACAACACCTATTCAGACAGTGTCAGCACTTCTATTATCTCATTTTTCATGAGACTATAATTAGCATGTATAAAATTCACTCAGGACATGAAGTTAGAATACAAGGTCTCACTCCTAAGCAAAATTGCTTACCAAATGATACATAGCTTAGTTGTACAAAGGGCGGGGGGTGAACCAGGCCCAAAAGGAAGTGTGTGCAGTTTGTGTATCTTGAAGCCACATCATCACAGCAGAAATTGAAGCATGAGATAAGTGTGAGCAGCCGTCTTCAGTGAATGAAATCTGCATTGCCCTGACCCTGTCTACCTTTCAGCCCCCTTGCCAATTCCCCCAGTTTTAGGCTTGCTTGAAAACTAAAACTGCTCTTGGGACAAAGAGGGACTTTAAAAATAATTTAACCATAAAAATCCAAACTTAGCCAAGTTTTCATAATAGCTAAATACCACCCACTATAAAGATGTTACCTTGTTCCATATTCTAAGAGTTGATTTTTTCTCCGGAAAGCTTGTAGTTTGAAGATATTCAAGAGAGCAAGAACTTTTTATGCCACAGGTCAGGAATGAGTAATATATGGCCCTCTAGATTTTCTTGGATTCCCAACTCCTGGCAGCCACAGTCAGCATGGCCAATGGTCAGGATGATGAGACTTGTAGTCTATCAACATATGGAGGCTCAGGGGTTGCCCATCCCTGCTACATACGAAGGGTTAAATTAAAAAGTAGGATAGGAGAGGCCAGGATTTCCTGTGTCACAGTAGGAAGGGGAGACCCTCTGGCTTCTTCAGCGACTGCAGTGACAGATTGGAATTTGGGGGTGCTCCCAAAATACAAACATTTCTTTGCCAGACATGAGAAACACCCACCCATAATACCTTTGTCTTATTAGGATTCACCTTCACCTTATTGGCTCCCATCCAGATGTGGATGTTGAACATAAAGAACTAAAGCAATTTTTCTGAAGTCTTAATATTAATTGGCATTAGATCTGTAGATTTACTGTAACAGGCAATGGCATCCATGGTAGTTATACTGGAATCAATTCTGTTGTAATTGATCCATATAACAAACAATTTGATACCGTTCATGTAGATATTAAACATACAGTGATTAGACAATACTATGTAATCATAGGCTTTGGTTCAGACAGATATTCCACAAACAATGCAATCTTATTGAAAACCAACTCTATGCTGTCCAGCGCATCAGGTTTATAATAGCTCATTCAACAGACACCATCTGAAGCCAATCAATAGGAAAATGCAGTTCCCCACACCGATATTTCCAGAAATTGTCCATTTTGACAACCATCAGAAAGAAGACCATGGTTTCATATTCTTTTTATTGACTGATGTCTTCAAACGGGACGAGGGAAGAAATGCGAGCTTTGAAAATGCAAAATGATGTTACTACAAATACAGCCTTTGATAAACAGGAAGTGGAAAGAACATGCCATGAGATATATTGACATATATAGTGAAGAGGAAGATTGGGCACGGAACATATCCAGAATCAGTTAACAAATACAAAGGCAAGGGTGAGATTGGGAAGCGTTTTCGGCATCCCTGGTGCAAAAGAAGGTATAAATATGAGGGTTTTTATATTCTACAGTGGAATCTTCTGTCTAGAGTTGTTTCACAACAGGGGTGGAGCTACCTACCCCAGCACCCAGAGCAGTGTGGGGGGTGGGGATAGCTGGCCTATGGGGGCAGGGCTAGCTGCCCACACAGTGAGTGTCTTTAGCCACTTGTGGTGAGTGTGGGGGCGCCACTAGCTGCCCGTGTGATGAGTGTTGGGGGCGCTGCTAGCCGCCCACGGCAGCATCGTCCCTAGTGGTCTGCCGCCCGCGCAGTGAGTGTCCAGGGGTGCCGCCTACACAGTACGTGTCTGGAGGTGCTGCCTGCACAGCAAGCAGGGGCATGCAGCGATGTCACCCACCCCCACAGTTGACACTCAGTGCACACTGCACCCCCTGCACCCGCCTTCCTCCGCCAGTGAGTTGCAAATAGGCTCAGTTTATGTAATAGCCCACACTTCAGTAGTGGCCAGCAAGGTGGTTTGGGCATTGTAATTTTGCTCGCTTGGCTTCTCAGTGGTGAGTGTTGCTGCCAGTTACTGAGAACGGGACGGGCAATGCACTAGCAGGAGCACTGCATTGCCTATACAAAGCTCCTCACCACCTCACCACCTCATCCCTTCCCTGCTTCATAACTGATTGTGGCACTCAGCATTAAGGTAGCCAGGTGAGTGATGCTGCCCTGCCCACACTCCTCCACCAACCACTACTCCTATACTAGCAGAAGTGGTTGCTCCCATTTCAATACATTTGCATTTAAAATCTCCCTCTGCAAGGTTCCTGTTAGATGGTTCTGAATCATGCCTAGGATGTCCACCTGGTCCAACAGCCATTGTGGGCATGGTTCCAAAGCATCCAAGCTGCACAAACCACATAGATGAGATTTTACAGGTGAACTTCGAGATAATGGAAGGCGTAGCACAACATCTGGAATGCAACATTTTGGCTACTGAGGCAGGACAACTCTAGGAGAAACTATTCCCTCTTTCTCTACAAAAACACCAAGATCTTAGTCTAAACTCAGGGAGCGCTAAAGCTGGAAATGACATTGAGTATTCAGGACATGTACGGTATCTGTACCTTCCGGGGTGGTATGTAGCACATATTTCACCTAAGTGGACTTCTTTACTAGGGATGGATGAATCTGTCAATTTTGGTTTCTCTCAGTTTATCATTTTACCAGACTTAAATTCAATTTGCCACATATATGCGATAGTTCCCCTTCATGAATCACTGCCTTGCCGTGGCGAAGGGGCTTGAATACCTCCAAGAAGCTATGAGCTATGCCGTGCAGGGCCACCCAAGACGGACAGGTCATAGCCGAGAGTTTAGACTAAATGTGATCCACCTGGAGAAGGTACTGGCAAACCACTCCAGTATTTTGCCAAGAAAACTCCATGGACATCAAAAAGGAGAAGCTTTGAGAAGAAAGTGAGAGTTTCCAAGGCATGCTTTGGTTCATGGGGTCACAGAGAGTCAAACACGACTAAGATGACTAAACAATGACAACAAATGCAATAGTTTGTGATTTTAAAGAATCCCTCAGAAAAATTCATCAACATTTTAGTAAGCATTTCTCCCAATATACACATTTTTGCAAGCAATTTTCTCCAATATGTATTTTTTTATGTTATTTTCACATATATGTGCACTTTTACAAGCACTTTGCTCTAGCAAGTGCATTTTTGAACACATTTTCTATTGTTAAAAAAACTTTGTCACGAAACTTGGAGAGGTGAGAATTCCAAAGGAGAGCTGGGGTTTTATTCAAGCACTGCTTTGGTCAAGTGACAATTAGATACATTAAAATGTGAATTGAATCCATTTGATTCCCCCATCCCTATTCTCTGCCTATGGGAGCCCTACAATTTTCGCAGCCTGCAATGCACTTTGTGGACTGCAGAATAAATCACACAAACAGTTCCTAATATTGCAAAATATTCTTCAACAAGAGAAAGAGGCAGGAAAATAATTCAAATGGCGTGATTTGTGTCAGAAACTTTAGAGGGGATGTATATGTTCCACAAACTTCAATCAGACTGTTTATTTTTTAAAAAAACACAAATGATTGATCCCTCCAAATATGTTTAGTTGAATCTAAATACATTACCCATACTGACTGAATTATTTTTGCAACTCCTGCACTATCTTTTCAGAAGGTTCTGATCTAATTTATTGTTCTAAAAGACAGAATCACTGTGCCCTGATGATGAACATGCTGAGGTAAGTGGAGACTGTGGAGAAATAACCCCACAAGCCCTGTAAAACATATTCATATTCTCTTAAAATCTTTTGTTCACTTGATATCATGGGCACAGTATTGTCTGAAATCCCATATGGGAAACATTAGACTGCCATTGATTTTACATACGGCGCAACCTCTTGTTTGAGCACCCTAGAGAATGGCTAACATCACTTGTCTGGGAGAATTTATCTTTAACTAAATGCTGAAAAGGCCGTAATGCATCGGATGGCAACCTCAGTTCGGATTTCACTGTACACCATTTCCATGTTACATTCTGCTATTACAAAAGCAGAGGGAATACTGTTACTTGCCGCATACCCAAATAAGCAAACTGATACATCAGATTAATCTGCTTTCCCCTATGCAATAGCCCCAAATTAGGCACTCTGGGTCATAGCTCTCAAATTGCTCAGCCCTAAGGCTAAAAAGCCATATGGGCCTACAAAGCAATGTGAGAAAGGCAAAAAATAATAATTAATTTCTTCGCAGCAGATAAGGTTCCCATTAATGCTACGTATGAGTCAGCATTTTTTGCATGAATAATTAACTGTGCCCTCCAAAGAGAGCAGTATCAGATTTCCTGCCAATTGGAAGTAATGAAAGAAAAATGGGACAAATTCTTTTATAAATGGAGCAAAAGTGCTAGCTGAAGGAAGTGAGAGAGAAATGAATGGGATGTCGCCGCCAGCATTAACGCAAAGGTTAAGAATTAGCAAGCAAAAAAAATAACCTTCTCCCCCTCCCACTTTCATCACAGAGAACATATTAATTGACTGCATAGTGCAGACTCCACACTCGAAGTAAAAAAAGGTGGAAAAGGTGTTCTTTCTGCACAGTGAGCTTTCTGAGTGAAGGGCACTTTCAAGGCACACACCAAACCCTTGGCTTTTTTAGTAGTTGTAGTGCTCACCAATCCAGAATCAATGCTCTGCAATCAATATACAAACCATGACCATGCTGCCAGGGGAGACAGGAGCTTCTTTTTTTAAAAAAAAAGCTCTGGTGCAGGAGCTCAACACTTAGATAGATGTCATCAAAAAGAAACAAGATGTCTCACAGTGTTTTCCCCCTATGTCTTATTCTGTGTGAAGGTATCACAGGTCATTTCAGTCTTGTGAACTAAAAGTATGACTTGCTCTTGTTGTTTAAATGATCAATAATATCTAATACAGGGCTTAATATTTTGTAATCTTGCACAGAGCAGATAGGGCTCATCCAATATATGATGACGTTCATGTCATAAAGAGATGAACTCTTTATCCATTTAACACATATAGGCATTGCACTTTTT
Source organism: Podarcis bocagei (assembly GCF_964188305.1). Classification (NCBI taxonomy): domain Eukaryota; kingdom Metazoa; phylum Chordata; class Lepidosauria; order Squamata; family Lacertidae; genus Podarcis; species Podarcis bocagei. The sequence continues at coordinate 30,147,012 of NC_138127.1, read as the reverse complement.
TTTGCAAATAGCAAATACTTTTAACATCTGGAATTTTACTTTCCGTCTCTGAATACTTTAGTTTTTAAAGTGGGGTGGGAGGGATTGTAATCCTCCAGATGTGGCTGGATTGTAGCTCCCATCATGCCTGACCACTGGTCATGTTGCCTGAGGGTGATGGGAGTTGTGGTCAGGCATCACCTGCCCAGGGGCGTAGCTAGCTGCTCCAGCACCCAGAGTGGCGGGGGTAGGGCAAGCTGCCCACAGGGATGGGGCGATCTGTCCACCTGGTGGACACAAGCCCCACGCTGCCATTTTGGGCAGTGTGGGGCCCGAGGCACTGTGTCACTCCCAAGAGAGACGTGTGGCTCGGACGCGCTGCAGGCCAGGCTGCCCCTATCACCTGCAGCTTTGATTGCACCAGAATAGTCTATGCCAGTTCTAAGCACCCCCCCCCCGGTGGTGTGCCATTTTGTCATCTCCTTAGGGATGTCACCCAGGGCAGGTCGCACCCCCCACACTGCCCTTCCTACACCCCTGCACCTGGCTGTCTCTTGTTTTAATCCATCTTGAATAAAACAATGTTCTTTAAAACCAAGCAGGTATAAATGCTAGGAATTGAAATGGTCGAATATATTTTTAAAATGCACAGAAATGAGGTGAATTTTGATGTTCATGAGCATTCCTAGTAAGAGTATTTAGACATAGTATGACCTTTGCTGTAGCCTTGATTCCTACACTTAAAATACCACAAGACTAAAATATTACCATAGCTTTTCAACAAAAAGACTTTAAAATCATCTATGGATTCCCTCTATCCTTACCAAAGGAAAAAAATTATCAGCAATCTTATCAGCATTCCCTAGACTCCTTCAAGCAATCTGTAAATTGTCCTCTGAATTTCCTTGAATTCACTTTCTGCAAAATTCTTCTCCAAAGCTCCATTGGTTTGCAGGCTTAGCAGGAGTTTTTTTACCCCCAGTTAAAGGACTCAGATGTTGAGGATGGTTTAGATATACATTTCATTAAGGAATCCTCACTTAATGACCCAATTTGTTGAATTTATTGAGTTAAGGTCAAGAGAATTCAAGACAGCTAAACTTACATGACCTCAGTTATAGCTTCCCAAATTAAAGATGCTTCTGTGCAGGCCTCGAGAGTCCTATTCTTGCTCACAGCATTACAAAGAGCTTTTAAAGTCAATTACCGATACGCTGCAGGTAAGTAGAGAACCTAAACCTTTTAAAAGAAGCATTGCAGAAGCATTGCAGTCACCTGTACTTGTCTTTAAGGATGTTCCAGCTAAATGTAAGCACTAAGATGATGGACACAACTAAGAGCCTTTTGGTGTCCTATAAGACTAAAACCTATGGATCAGGACTGGATCTTATGGACCACTGATTGTGATAAAACCTCAAAGCAGTTGACATGTACATTCCAATGTGCGTAGCAGGGGGAAGCATAGATGATTTCCTAGTTTCAGTAGGGGGAGGGGAATACATCAAGTAATCTTTGCCTACTAACATTGAACAGCAGGGACCAACATGGTGGAAGGCAAAGAGGCCAACAATTCATAGACCCAGAGCCAATGACAGGCAGTCAATTGATTCTAGCTTTGTACCCTTCCTATATCCTGCTGAGGTCCACAAGGGCAATACTGAAACTAAGGAGGAGGAGTGTGATGACAACAACTGCCACTGCCTTCCAACTCTAGAGTTCTATAATTCTATGATCCCCTGAACTGATTGCAAGTACAATTGCAAGTCAGGCAGGCAGGGTTGGTTGGGCAGTGCTCAAATGCACTGGCCTCCACTGCTGAACAGTATGTGTGTAGCTATGGCAGCATTCAGACATCCTGTCCCTACATGTACACATTGCAAAGAGTGAGGCAGAGAAGCCATGGCAGGTGGATGACAAGGAGCTGCATGTAATTATTCCTTTCCATGCACGGAGCCAGATTGGGAAAAGTGCACCACCTGCTCTGGACCAAATGCATAAAAAGGGTCAGACGTACACTGAACTAGGATTGTTGGATAACCTGGGTAAAATCCAGGAGCCACTGTAACTCAGAAACATAGTTTAAAATCCAACCTGCCCTTACTTGCCTCCTTTGAGTCCTGTTCAGTTGGACCATTATCCTGCTACTTCCATTTTGATAATGATTTTCTGAACTAAAGAAGATGAACACCACAATATAAAGAGAATCAGAAGCAATAATGGAGCAATTAAAAGTGTATTATAGCAATTATACAAGAATTTGCTGAAAGGAGATAAATATATACATTTTACCATATCTATTGAAGAGATACCAGAAATACGTAAATGAACCTAAGTCCTAGAAGGGGTGGAAGAGAAACATATGAATGGAGCCATTCAAATGAGGAATTACTAATAACACTTTTTTATAATAAAAAAAATCAAAAGCAAGAAATTCTTTGGACCAGATGGCCTGACAATAGATTGCTGTAAAGCCATAGAAATTAATTTAGTACAGCCTGTGTGAGATGAATAATATTCTCTGGATGTTTTTGTTCTCCTTCCTATCTCTAAATACCAGTTTTCTCATTTTGAAGTATGTGGGCAAGATTTTGACAGGCCACACTAATTCAGTTATCAGAAAAATAAATCCTTCTTAAGTCCTAAATAGTTATAGTCAAGAAACTATTTCTTCCCTTGTGACCTATTAAGAGACACCAAGTGCCCTGTTAATGAGCTCTGCACATGAGTCACAGATGAAACATCCTTACCACTTTCTCCACTCTACACTATAATGGGATTCACTCCCAGTTCGAACACACTAAACTTCAATCAGCACCTTTGGAAAGAGTTGCAAGGCCTACCTGTCAAGGTGCAAAAAGAAGAAGAGATGCAGAAGAAAACAGGGTTCCTGCACTTTTAGTAGTAGTGTAGAAGAAGGAGTTTCAGTAAGTGTGATGTATTTTGAATGACAAGCTAACTGTGCTGAAATTCCCACATGGCCCAAACATTACAGGTGCAGGAGATGACCTCCAGGGTCTCTTCCAATTCTGCAATTCAATGATTATGTGATTCTAAGCCCCGTCAACAAAGGTCCGTGTAGTAAAATCTATGGTTTTCCCAGTAGTGATGTATGGAAGTGAGAGCTGAACCATCAAGTAGGCTGATCGCCGAAGAATTGATGCTTTTGAATTATGGTGCTGGAGGAGACTCTTGAGAGTCCCATGGACTGCAAGAAGATCAAACCTCTCCATTCTTAAGGAAATCAGCCCTGAGTGCTCACTGGAAGGACAGATCGTGAAGCTGAGGCTCCAATACTTTGGCCACCTCATGAGAAGAGAAGACTCCCTGGAAAGGACCCTGATGTTGGGAAAGATGGAGGGCACAAGGAGAAGGGGACAACAGAAGACGAGATGGTTGGATAGTGTTCTCGAAGCTACCAGCATGAGTTTGACCAAACTGCGGGAGGCAGTGGAAGACAGGAGTGTCTGGCGTGCTCTGGTCCATAGGGGTCACGAAGAGTCGGACACGACTAAACGACTAAACAACAACAGCAAGCCCTGTCTCTTTTGCACTTGCCCACCTTAAGTTGGGAAAGGATGGGGACACTTCATTTAAATTTAGATGAAGTCTTATCTCATTTTGCTTACCTTTACTTTTACTACTTACTCTGAGCTTTGGGGGTGTGAGAGCTATAAAACTAAATAAATATACTATAGGCAGATAGCTAGTGATGTCTCCGGAGAACCTTTGTTTTCCTCTACTTTATGAGTGGCCATCATTTTCTCAGACAACCCAGCGATATTTACAAGCGAAAGCTGAAAACATCTAACATCTAAATGTTCCAGTGGGTCATGTGCCAGCAGTGCACTTTGAGGAAATGAACCAAAGACACCAGCCACAGAATGGCTGGTGTCAGCCATTCTAATGTTTCGTTCCCTCAGAAATTCAAAGGGATTGCCAATGAATGATGATCAATTTGAAGTGATTCATTCTTATTTATTGATTCCAAATCCTTGACAAGATAAAAAGTCACTGTTTACTCTTTGGGCAGAAATGTTCTCTCATTAATGTAATCAAAGCTGCTGTTGAATATGAAACCATTCTCCGGTCCAGCACTGATGCGACAGTTAAAGGTTTGTCAGAAATGTGTGGGATATATGAATCAATAAGATGCAATCCATTTCAGGCTTGATGTTGGTATGCATCAATACGCCTGTTGCAGCACTATCTCTAAATATAATTTTGAGAATCTATTTTTCATATCAGCAGTTCAATCATACTTTTTTCTCTTAAGCACATCTTCTTAGCCCTGCTATCCCAGTGTAAAAATTAAGTATTTTAACACCAACTAATAGAAATAATTAACAGTGATTCATATTGATGATTTAAACTTGCTTGTTTTCAGTTCCAGTTGAAAACATTTATCTTCTTCCTGGCCTTTCTGATCAACAGTTTGGCTTGTTTATTGAAGTGAGACAGAGATTGGGTTGGTTTTATTGAACTGTATTGTGTGATTTTTATTTTTATTTTCTTATCTGATTTTTTGTTTTCCATGCTCTACAATGGAAGGGGGGGGGGAGAGAGAGAGATTTACAATGCCTTACAATGAAGGGCAGGGTATGAACTTGATAAATTACCATATTATATTCCATCCATCTAATCTGAGCATGGGCAGCAATGTAACAATGTTCATGTAAAAATGGTTTATATCTGAGCGTGTACAGAGTACCTTTCCCTAAATAAATGCTGCTTCTTTCCAGACACATAAACTGCAGGATGGAGTTTGTATTTTGGGACAGAAACCATAGCTTTCATACAGGCCTGAACCTCACTGACTTTTCTAAAATAAAAAGGCAGCCTAGCAACAACTTTCACTAGCATTTTCTGCAGCAAAAATGGAACTCATTTACTCCCTGATCCAAGTCTTCAGTCTCATCTGCATCACGTTCTTAATAACTTTTCTTCCTTGCCTCAGTCCCCAGAAAGGTTAAACCCCTCTGCCCCTCTCCGCAAGGCTCATCGGGGCTATGCCCTGGAAGATCTGATGCAACTGTTTCCCCTCACCAGCATGAAACCATAGTTATTCCTCATCCACATACTAAATAGTATTGTGGGGAATGAACCCATCCATCTATTAACAGAATCCCCTCATCTGGCAGCATACTACAATGTTCACTCTTTGGCTCACGGAAATTCCTCCCAGTTTTCCTCTTCTCATTTTCCTTCTCCAACTTCCCTTCTCACAACTGTCCAGTTCCTTATTTTAAATAAGTTCTGCACAGAAAAGGAATATTGAGGGAGAAACAGTCTCAGCAGCCAGGTCGTCCAGACTTTAAGCATTCTGAGGGTGGGTGGAATATATATATACTTTGAGTTGACTGGGATCTATGGTGCTGCAAACCTCTTACCATGAAGGGGGAAACGGGGCTAAATTATAGGACATGCTTGACACGTTAGGTTGGCTTCCATGTATCTCTATGGAGTTTCCAGTTCTTGTAACGAACCAGAGAGGATTTAAAAAAAAAAATAAGGAAAGGAAAGAAGCAGAATAATAATCAGAATCATCACATTTTGAACAGTTAGCTGTAGCCAATCTTAAATTTATTTTAAAAACTTGAGTGCCCACCATTCTGCTTTAAAAATATTGGTAACTGATTGTCCTTTGGCATAGTAAGAGTCAAGTGTACCCAAATGTAGCGCAGCTATGACACTGCGTAGAAAACTATACTTTGTACCTAGGAGAAAAATAAGGATGAATATTAAAAATAAAATAAAAATTTGACGATCCACATTTGGGCTTCCTTGATGTACTGTATATCAGTATATATGACAATGATATATAACCTGCAAGATTCTACTCTGCTTCAGATTTGGGAACATAGCAGTGCAGTTTTCCCCCTGACCCTCAGCTGGTCTCTTTTGTTCCAAAAGTCAAGAGTCTGTCCACTCCTTGTCCAGATGAATTATCTTCATTCTCATCTGACATCCAGGGGAAATATTTTCAGGATGATATCATTCCTCTGACCCATATGCCTCTTCCCGTGTCCCACCAGGCCAAGCTCCAAACACTGACATGTGTGGTACGTAATTAGAAAAGCTGTCCCCCTCTTTTCATAACTTCATTTCTATGGCCCAGAAGCTATCGCAGCCTACCAAAAAAAAGACTGTAAATTTGTGTGGACTGTATTGCATTGTTTTGTTATGATATTGTTATGTGATACCTGCAAAAAAGAATTTCAAAAACTTAAATCGAAAAAGAAAATTCTTAATTCAGCAATATAGCCTCCTTCCAGAGTTCTTTGCATAAGTCTTATATTGGCCAAATAAAGGTATCACACCTCAACTGCTTTGGTTTTTTACCTTGGTGTCAGGCTGCTCTTGCTTTCTATGAATTGCCGTGGGAGAGAATAGCCAATGCCTCTCCTAACCCCTGCCAAATAAAACAATAAAAAACATTGAAAGAAGAAATTATGCATTGAATGAAAAACACTTCACATAAGAAGAGACTGATGGATCAGCCCAATGGCCCATCTAGTCAAGCATCCTGTTCTCACTGTGGGAAACGCATAGGCAGGACTCAAGCTCAAGAGAACTCGCCCACCTTCTCTGAATTCAGCAGTGGAGCCTTATTACAATTCTCCCTGTGATGCTGGCTACACTCAAGTAGGACCCTGGCAGAGACACATGCCCGACTGGCATGTTCCCTCCCTCCTGGTCGATAGTTTGGGAGCTTCAAAAGCTTTCTTCAGCCCGAACATCACAGCGACCGATGCCAACAGACGCCGGGACACTCAGGGATCCGCAGAGTTTGCGCAGTTACGTAACAGACCTCAGCAACTCAGCGTTTTGGCTAATCTACTTTATTTCCATATAAACACACACGGAGCACTGAAACATGGCTCCCTCTCTCTCTAGCATCAGACAGCAAAGAGAAAAAGAACAAAGGACAATAGTCCCACTTCACGGAACACAGTAACACAAACATCCTGTCTCCGTCACTTCCTACTTTGTGGAGTCAAAACATACACCGTCATGTGATAGACAATAATCCCATGACTGCAGTCACGGAGCAAGAATTCTAACAGGTAGCAGCGGGGACAGCTCTCTTCTTGTGCAGAGCATGAGCAAATGAGGGTAGAAAAAGGATCTCCCTTAGCATGCACCTGCAAAGGCTGTTTGGGTCTACACCTGTAAAGAAGACTCAGGAGATGAAACATGGGGAGTGGGGAGGTTATATTCATGAAAATGCAACCATTTGGTGGAACTGCAAATAAATGAACCAAATTAATCTAAGTACGGGACCAGTGAAGATTTCATCTAACTCTGAATTTCTATCCCAGGTGACTTAATACCACTACTCCCTCTAATAAGTTGGATTTTGACCACTCGGGTCAGATAGCACACTGGTTATTTCATTGTGTTGTTTGCATGTTTCTGCCCTGGGATCATCTGATGAAGGGCAGACTGCTTTTAAGAAGTAAATAAACCAAGCTTCTTAAAGAAACGTATGCAAAGTGGCAGATGTAGAGATATTAATGTTTAAATGCAAAGAGCTTTTGGCGAGGCTATACCTGGTTTCTACACAATGCAGTCTTCGTATAATTGAAGTTCTATCATTGTCCTTGAGAAATAACATTACCTGTCACTCTGTTCCAAAACTTCTCCCTATCTCAAAACCGTTCTCTCTTTTAAGGATGCTTAAGGATCATGTTTATGTACATTCTTCTGCATTCTAATACGTTATTACGGGCTGAGAAATGCTTACTTCACTCATCTCTATTCAACCTAGTCTCTTGCTCACATTTCAGTTAAAATCTTCATTGCACAAGATTTTTTTTATTAAGTGTCTTATTTGATAACAGTTTCACTTCGAAGGGGGGGAAACATAACAACAACCAAAAGTCCTAGAAGCTGCTTGATGTTTTTGAAGGTTCCCTCCCACTTCATCTTTTTGTAACTTAAAATTTATTCCAAGTTACATTGTAATTTCAAATGTGTACCTGGAGTTACGATGCTCCTTGACATTGCTGAGCTAGCTTTTCTGCTGCAGAAAATATAGAGATTGTACAGCATTTGGGGGACAGAAGGGGAGTGTTACAAACTTATTTTTATTTAATTTTTACATTACTTACTTGAAATTGAAACACATCACTTGCTGTAGCGTATTACTAAAATGTTTATACTGATTTCTCTGCCTTGTATGGTTTGGCTGCAAAATAGCTGATGCATTTAATTTCCTAAACTGTAGAATTTAGGACAAAGTATATAAAAAGTTCTAAGCAATGAGAATGGTTTTTGCAACTGTATCTGGGAATAGAAAGAACCAAAACACTACAGGTAGTTGATTTCACCCTATGGCACTGAGTTCTAGTATTATGGGAGATAAAGAGAAGGGGGAGCTTTCTCAATTCCATGCATCCTTTTATAGACATCTACCACAGCCCCCTGTCATTGATTTACAGCCCTGATAGTAAACATTTAACTGTACTATCATTAAGATGCCAGATTCAAACAAGCCTTTGTTAATTTTTAATGTTCAGCTTGTGTTTTTGGCTGATCTGCAGCATCTGATGGTTTTTCTCAATTTTATTTATTGTAAATGTACTCTGCTTTCATGTGTTTTTATTGGGCCCTGCTCAGAGATCTCAGGATGTGGGACAGCCTATGAATAGTTTTAACAAATAAGCTAACATGAAATGCTAAGTGCAGACACTTGCAGTCACTTCTCTTTATTATTCAAAAATGTCACTGCAAATGTTTGCCTCCTTTTCCAGAGTTTTGATGATGCGGCACTGAAATCGGTATGGAATTATATGTGAAACTGCCCAATTTTGAGTTCCTTCTGGGGTGAAGATTAAGTAACCATTTACCTAGTGCTGGAAATTGTATGTATCATTTACACAGCATAATGTCCAGATCAAGGGAAGCAACAGTACTACTCTATTCTGCCTTGGTCAGAGCTATCTGGAGTACAGTCGCCAGCTCTGAGCATCGCAATTTAAGAAGGATGTTGACAAGATGGAACATGTGCAGAGGAGGGCAACCAAGATGATCAAGGGTCTGGAAACCAAGCCTTATGAGGAGCAGTTGTGGGAGTTGGGTATGTCTAGCCTGGATAAGAGGAGACTGAGAGGAGATATGATAGCCATGCTCAAATATCTTAAGTGCTGTCACATGGAGGATGGAACAAGCTTGTTTTCTGCTGCTCCAGAGGGTAGGACCCAAACCAGTGGATTTGATTTGCAAGAATCAAATGTCCTGACCAAACATTAGGTAGAACATTCTGATGGCAAGAGCTGTTTGACAATGGAATGGACTTCCCCAGAAGGTGGTAGACTCTCTTTCATTGGAGGTTTTTAAGCAGAAGTTGGATTCTTTAGCTTCGATTTCCGCATTGCAGGCAGTTGGACTAGATTACTCTGTGGGTCCCTTGCAACTCTATAATTCTATGGTTTTATTTTCTATTGAATTATATCTGCATCACTTGGAAATATCTGCTGTCAAGACCTATGGATGTGTTGTATGGTGCATCCAGCATCTGAAGCTTCAGCTTTAGAAAGAGAAGATCTTGCCTTCCAAACAAGACTGATTATCTACATTTCTTGTTCCTTTTCAAACTGGCTGCGTAGCAACATTGCTCTGTTAGCAGCATTCTCCTTTATCCCATTTAAAATAGCAGCAGCCCTCAAATCATGGGTTTACTTCATTCTTCAAGTAAATTAGTTTGTGTGAGGTTGAAAGTGCTATAGATTTAAATTGTCGTCCACACATTTCCAGTGGAAGATAGCAGATATTGTTTGTTTTGATTAATACATATGTCCAGGTATATTCTATATTCCCTTCATTTCTTGATAAGACCTCTGAGCCCAGCATAGGCGCCGACTCCATGGGGCCTGAGGGGGCCCAAGCCCCCTCAAAAATTCGTTTGGGGGGCTCCGCCCCCCCAATAATCTCGGGCGCCCCTCCAGCAGAGCGCCGCCGCCGCTCCTCCCCCAGCCCAAAATGCACAGGGTCGGGATGCATGCCTCCTGCCCTCCCTCCCGAGCAAAAGCTCCACCCAATTTCCTTCGGAGCTGATTAATAGGCGCAGCACGCTCTCCCCTATTCGCTCACGAGGAGGCGGCGCCACTTTATCTGCATATTCATGAGCTTATTTATTATTCATGAGCTTTCGCGGGCTTTTTGGCCACGTGATTCCATTTCGCGCGGAATTCGGGCTGCGTCCGGCGCTGTGAGCAGGAAAGGGGGAGCGGTGAAGAAAAGCGGCAGAGATGGCGGTGAGTAGGCGCTGGACTCGGGGGCTGCACACGACTGCATTGCGGGGGGTTGGGCTAGATGACCCTGGGAGTCCCTTCCAATTGATTCTATGGTTCTCCCGGTTGACGCTGATAAGAGTTTCCTTCCCCCCATCTGAGACCTCCTTCGGGCCTTTTGTCTTCTTCCCATTGTGGCTGGCCTGGGGTGCTGCGGAGGAATCTTACTAAAAGAACCACCCATTTGCTTGGGAGGGTGTTTGTAAGCTGACGGCGTCTGCACCCCAACTATGTTCTGTGGTGGAGGGAGGGAAGGAAGTGGACTTTTTGTCAAACACCAGCCTGCAAAATACCCCACCCCACGCACGAGCCCAGTCCTCGCTTGGAAGGGGCGAATCTGTGTCCCGGCTGCACCACTTCAGAACGCAGGGGCAATTTGCGTGTGGAATTAAGTTTCCTTTCAAAATCTATTCCCTGCATGTAAACAAGCCTCCTCCCCACCTGCTCCCTCGCCAGCCAGCCAGCCAGCCGCGCGCCCTAGCCGGAGAGCCCCGGCCGTCCCCGTCGCGCAATCGGCTGGATCTCCCTTCAGCAGGCCGTGCTCACAACTCGGCCCAGGGACCCCCCAGCAGCGGATCTCCGGCCCAGCTGAAGAATCCGGTAACAAGCCCCCTCCTCCCCAATCGCTCCGCTGAAATACGCTCCAAAACCCCCCAGATAGGCCGCCGGCCGCCAAGTCACGTGGCGCCCTGAGCGAGGGTCTCTCCCCAACACCGCCACCTCGAACTGCGTTCTCCCGGCTACCCGAGCGAACCAGCGGCAGGACCCCGGTATGGGCCCCCCCAATATTTTTTATAAGTCACGCCCCTGTTCTGGGTTAGCGGAGTCTGTAACCCAAAGCGTCTGTAACCTGAAGCGTATGTAACCTGAGGTACCACTGTAGTTTTCCCCACAACTTTTTTTCCAATTCAGTTGCATCATGTCTCATACATTTCACTTTATCAACACCCCCCCCCCACACACACACACGGTAACCTTGTTCTAACATATACATAGTTAGGGTCAAGCTCTAAAGGCAGTCTTACAAACCTTTGGCTCCTTTGCCTTACACATGACTGCCATAACAGAAATTTCAGAGAAAATACAGTAATAATTGACAGCCCATATATGCTATGGGATGGATGGCTATATTTTTGTGAGAGAGAATATTTTCCCCTTCAGAACTAAGAGCTGCTGGATCCATGGCTATTTTCTTGATATATATCACTTATATGCAGTAAAGTGCATCTAGGGACTTAGCTATACAGCTGCAAATAAAATGTTTTAAGCGCGTTGTAAAGTGCAATATACAAATGTGACACTAGATGGTGACAGTGAGCTATAGCAAATTCAATAATTTTTTCAAAATGTTTTTTAACAAAAACATTTCCACAGCGTTTTTTAATATGTGTGTAGATTCTACTTAGGATGGTTGTGTAAACCATGTGGCAAATGCATGTCTTTTTCAGCATATGAACACACAACTAGAAGGCACATTTAGTAGCTGATTCCTATTACATGTGCACAAAGTGAAATTGGATGAGTCCATGGATTTGTCACATATGATGGCTATGTCAGAAGCTTATCGTGGATAAAGTGAATCTAAGTGGTCTGAGTTTTTCTTATCCCTTCTCTTCAAAGAATATGCCTCATATCAGAATATAATGAAAAAGTACAACCCCCACAAAAACCTCAAACCACTCTGCTTTGGCTAGTTTGACTTATTATAGCATTAATAATACCTGTCACCACCACACTGCTTCCCTGGGTTTGAATTTATTCCAGCATGCAATAAATGATTGCAAACTTTGTAATAATATTGCAGCCAGATTTACAACTCACATTTATTTGAATGCTATTTTATTCAGGGTGCTTCCAGGCAGTTGTTCACTGTGGGATCGGTGCACCTCATGCATGCAAGGGGATGGTGCGGTTAGGAGGGGATGGGTTGGCAACACACATCTTAAAATGAAGCCTGTTTCCTCCATCCCTGCCTTTAATCTGTTCCTGATCAGGCTAAACAAAAAACAAAACAAAAAACTACCCTGTGGCCAACAACTAATATGTGATATTTCAATGCCCCATTTGCAATATGGAGTCCTCTTCTGGAAATACTGTCATTAATATTATAGACCTGACTTTCCTAAACCCATCCTCCACTTTTACTACTCCCGCCATATTCAGCATACATCATCTTAGCTATAGTCAATGGATTTGCCACTCGTTTATATGTTTCTTTCTAATGTGGCCTCTGATATCATTAAACAAATGTACAGCATGAATGGAGGTTGGAATCCTATTATCTCTTTAATTATAGCAAGCTTCTTTTTCCAATACTTACTTAACAATGCCTCTTTTGCTTGACACTTCCAACTCTTCCCTAATGCACTTCTAAACTGTTTTAAATCTTAGCTGGCATATCAGACCATTCAAATAAAATATTCAAGAAATGTTCTTTAATAGCTACATCAGATGGGTATATTAGAACTATTTTTTATTTTAAAAATGTTAATTTCACTGTTTTTCCAGAGATGCCTTCATTTCCTCCTCTTATTTTATTTTTATTTTTCTTCAAAGGAAAAGGTTTCCATGAGGATGCTGTAAATTTTGGAAAGAAGCTTTTTGCACAAGACCTTAGCTGAAATTAATTGCTTGAAGTCATTCAAGTTTTTCTAGAGCTGTTTGTACTTTGTAGCAACATTCCTCTGCTAGAAAATGAAGAATTACCCGAATTCCACTTTTCATTTCAACGTAAGTTGGAACTGTACCCTGACCACATCACTTTCATAGGTCCCAGGACATGGACTCTAAGAGGAAGTTACACAAATTTGGGGCTGTGGCCAGTCCCCAGTTGGAAGACCCCTAGGAAACCTGCGTATACAATGGTACCTCGGGTTAAGGACTTAATTCATTCTGGAGGTCCGTTCTTAACCTGAAACTGTTCTTAACCTTTAGCTAATAGGGCCTCCTGCTGCTGCCGTGCCACCGCCACACAATTTCTGTTCTCATCCTGAAGCAAAGTTCTTAACCCGAGGTACTATTTTTGGGTTAGCAGAGTCTGTAACCTGAAGCGTATGTAACCTGAGGTACCACAGTATATGCCAGCTTGGGTTCCATTGTGGAATAAAAGCAGGATATACATATACTAATACTAGGTAAGTGTATGTGTTTTTGCCTTTTACACCTCTAGATTTCTCCCTCCCCTTCTATATTTCTCAGGGAATAACATTTAACCTTTATCTTTGTGTCCTCCACTCTATTTCTATACTTTCCCTATCCCTAGCCTTCTTCATCCCATTGTCTTCAAGGGTCCAGCTGAAAAATGAAAAACCCTACATGCAATATTCATACTATCTCCAGTAGTTTAACCCAGTGACCTGTCTGGGCAGTACAGATCCATAAGCAAAAGATGTGTACAAAGTTGTGCATGTAGGGAAGTATGGACAGAAATGCATATATATTATTGGGGGTGGGAAACATAATCGTACATTTTCTTAAGGAAACTTACTTGCAAAAATCTTTATATTAGGCAAAATTGCAAATAATTTAGGGCACTAAATGCTGACAGGTTTTCATTAGGACAAACTGATACAGAAGTGTGGCAAATGAATTTAAGATTGGAAATATGAGATCCTAAGAGAAACAAATTTTCCACCCCTAATCTGTATGTCAGTTGATATTTCCCATTAAATATGTAAATCATATTCTCTCACAGATCCTGTTTGTGTGGAGCTCTGAGTCATCCATGTCCAACTTTCTTGTCTCAGGTAGTTGTTTCAGTTTTTGGCCTATGATGGTTGATACCTTCATTTTTAAGGCTGCATAGAAAGAAGAGGTTGTATGGTTTATCCTGGATTTGTGACCTGTGGAACGACAATGTGGTGGGAAGTGAGTAGGATGCTCTCTAGTCTTTGATGCCTGCATATGAAATCTGATCCAATGATGTCATTTGCTGGGGGTTTTTTAATGAAAAAGAAAGAATGCCAGAAGTAATACATATAAACTTTAGTCAATCTGGAAAGTTATAATGTGAATGAGGTTATCAAAAGGCAACAGGGCTGGATTAATCATTAGGCCAAACATTACAACTGGTTTGAAACCAAAGCTGGGACCCTGCCAAAACTCTCACCTTAAGTGAGACCCCCAGATTCTTAGTGTGAGAGTCTTCGACTGTCCCTACTCGCACCTGCTTTTCCCACCAACAAAAAGGTGGCCTAGGTTTATTTGGACAAGCAAGTTAACAGAATTCGCCTTTGCTTTTTATTGGTGTGTGTTTCCCACACTAGTAATGATCCTGAGGCTGAAAGACAGGGTGGGCTGAAAATAAAGGATTGTTTCCATATTTCATTTCATTTCATTTTTTTTTAAGAGAGAGAGAACGGGAGAGAAATAATAATAATAATAATAATAATAATAATAATAATAATAATAATAATAATAATAATAATTTATTATTTGTACCCCGCCCATCTGGCTGGGTTTCCCCAGCCACTCTGGGCGGCTTCCACAGAAACCAAAAAACACTAAAATATCATACATTAAAAGCTTCCCTGAATAGGGCCGCCTTAAGATGTCTTCTGAATGTCAGGTAGTTGTCCATCACCTTGACATCCAATGGGAGGGCATTCCACTGGGCGGGCGCCACCACCGAAAAGGCCCTCTGCCTGGTTCCCTGTAGCTTCGCTTCTCGTAATGAGGGAACCGCCAGAAGGCCCTCGGCGCTGGACCTCAGTGTCCGGGCAGAACGATGGGGGTGGAGACGCTCCTTCAGGTATACTGGGCCGAAGCCATTTAGGGCTTTAAAGGTCAACACCAGCACTTTGAATTGTGCTCGGAAACGTACTGGGAGCCAATGTAGGTCTTTCAAGACCGGTGTTATGTGGTCTCGGCGGCCGCCCCCAGTCACCAGTCTAGCTGCCGCATTCTGGATTAGCTGTAGTTTCCGAGTCACCTTCAAAGGTAGCCCCACGTAGAGCGCATTGCAGTAGTCCAAGCGGGAGATAACTAGAGCATGCACCACTCTGGCCAGACAGTCCGCGGGCAGGTAGGGTCTCAGCCTGCGTACCAGGTGGAGTTGGTAGACAGCTGCCCTGGATACAGAATTGACCTGCGCCTCCATGGACAGCTGTGAGTCCAAAATGACTCCCAGGCTATGCACCTGGTCCTTCAGGGGCACAGTTACCCTATTCAGGACCAGGGAGTCCTCCACACCAGCCCGCCCCCTGTCCCCCAAAAACAGTACTTCTGTCTTGTCAGGATTCAACTTCAATCCATTAGCCGCCATCCATCCTCCAACCGCCTCCAGGCACTCACACAGGACCTTCACTGCCTTCACTGGTTCTGATTTGAAAGAAAGGTAGAGCTGGGTATCATCTGCATATTGATGGACACCCAGTCCAAACCCCCTGATGATCTCTCCCAGCGGCTTCATATAGATGTTAAAAAGCATGGGGGAGAGGACGGAACCCTGAGGCACCCCACAAGTGAGGGCCCAAGGGTCTGAACACTCATCCCCCACCACCACTTTCTGAACACGGCCCAGGAGGAAGGAGCGAAACCACTGTATAACAGTGCCCCCAGCTCCCAACCCCTCTAGACGGTCCAGAAGGATGTTATGGTCGATTGTATCAAAGGCCGCTGAGAGATCCAGCAGAACTAGGAAACAACTCTCACCTTTGTCCCTAGCTCGCCGGAGATCATCAACCAGTGCGACCAAGGCAGTTTCAGTCCCATGATGAGGCCTGAACCCTGATTGGAAGGGATCCAAATGGTCCGCATCCTCCAGGCGTGCCTGGAGTTGTTCAGCAACCACACGCTCAATCACCTTGCCCAAGAATGGAAGATTTGAGACTGGGCGATAGTTGGCCATACTGGCCGGGTCTAAAGATGGTTTTTTAAGAAGCGGTTTAATGACCGCCTCTTTCAGCGGATCTGGGAATGTTCCCTCACAGAGGGAAGCATTCACCACCCCGCAGAGCCCATCGCCCAGCCCTTCCCGGCTTGCTTTTATTAGCCAGGATGGGCAAGGATCAAGGAGACAGGTGGTTGGTTTCACGCGTCCAAGCAGCCTGTCCACATCCTCGGGGGTAACGGATTGAAATTGATTCCATGCAACTTGACCAGACAGGGCTCTAGCACTCTCCCGCCCCGGCCCTGCTCCCACGGTGGTGTCTAGCTCCTTCCGAATATGAGTGATTTTATCTGCAAAAAACTTTGCAAAATCGTTGCAGGAGATCTTGGGGTCTTTACAAGGCCCCGGTGGTAAAGGTGGTTCCGTTAAATTGTGGACCACCTGAAAGAGTCTCCTGCTACTATTTTCTGCAGATGCAATAGAGGCGGTGAAGAAAGTCTTCTTCGCCGTCGCTATCGCCACTTGGTAGGCTCGACGTTGAGCTCTAACCTGTGTCCGGTCAGATTCGGAGTGAGTTTTCTGCCACCGACGCTCTAGCCGTCTCAGCGATTGTTTCATCGCCCTCAGCTCTGAAGAAAACCACGGGGCTGTCCGGGCTCCATGCAATCGGAGAGGGCGCTTCGGAGCCAGACAGTCGATAGCCCTGGTTAACTCCGCATTCCAGCGGGCCACCAGGGAATCAGCTGAAAGGCCATCAACATGGGATAAAGCATCCCCTACCACTCTCTGGAAACCATTTGGATCCATTAAGTGGCGGGGGCGGACCATCCGAATTGGTCCCACCTCCCTGCAGAGGGGAAGGGTCGCGGAGAAGTCCAGTTGCACCAGGAAGTGATCTGACCATGGCACTTCTTTGGTTTCACTTTTACTTAGTGTCAGATCACCCACGTCTCTAGAGGTGAATACCAGGTCTAAGGCATGTCCATGACTATGAGTTGGGCCCAACTTATTCAGGGACAGCCCCATGGAGGCCAGAAAGAGAGACTACTGCTGATGTCTGCCCTGGTACCTTGACTAAGTATTTGCTGTTTACATTTTCCACAAAGCCCTAGACTAGAGAGGCTACTCAAAGCCCTAGAGAGAGGCTACGTATGGGGCATTGTGAGGAAATTAAAATGGTTATCTGGCACCAGTCAGACAAACACTGGCATCACAGTGCCACCATAAGGAGTGGCAGAAGTGTGTTCGATGAGGCAGAGGTAGAAGCCTACAGGTAAGGGGAAAGAGGGGGAGAAAAGAAATCTGGGAACTGGGGAAGTACCAGTATAGCAAAGGATTCCCCTCAGCAATCAAGGTATAGGAGAAGACCTCCCATAGGAATCTATGCCTAGGGCCAGTTCAAATCTGGAGAGGGTGGCCAGTTTGCACAATCCATCTCAATAAACCTCCTGAGCACATTAACTGACCATTTTGTTTCCTGGGAAGAAATAGCTGGAAGACTTTACCAATAGTCATGATAGGTGAATCTGTCAGTTTCGGTTTCTCCCACTTTCTCATATTTCCACGGTTATGCTCAGTCATCCACATTTCCATATTAACTTGTGATTTAGAAAAAAAAGAATAAGTGCTGGTGAGGATTCATCAGCATTTTAATGCAAACTTCTGCTACTATGCACATGTTAATACACAATTTTGCCTAATATACATATTTTTGCTAAACAATGCTCCCTACTATTTTGCCACCGATATATACATTTATATATGCACAATTCATCCTAGTAAATGCATTTGCTACACATTACATGGTTGGAAAACTGCTTTCCCAAATTCGGAGAAGTGCGAATTTTGAAACCTAGCCGTGTTTCAGAAAGTGTGGATTAGGTAGGTTCGACTTTAAAAGAGAACTGAATTGAATCCCCCTGCCATCCCTAATCGAAGCTGATACTCTTCTGAAAATGACAAGGAATGCTGATATGAAATATATAATTAAGGTGATGACTGCCTCATTTGGCAGAACCACAAACAGCAGTTTTAATCCAGTTGATCGTTTTATGCAGTGTTTCTACTGTTGTGGCTCAAAGGTTATATCGGCCGTGTATGTTCATTCCTCTTCCTCTTCCTAGTTTCTTTACTTTGTTTCATTCTCCCAATACAGGATGCTGAGGGGTGGAGTGAGTTCAGTTGCTTATATTCCTGCTTCTAAAAGTTTTCTGGTTTGGTCCTGTAGATCAATGTGCTTTGCAAAGGGATAGAAAAATCAGGCTTGAACGTGCTCCCAGGCATATTGACTATGTGTATTATCGTGTAACAGTTTGAAAAATCCTACACTGTGTAGCCAGGGCCCAAGAGACTCTTACATCACAGAGCTCCGTGTCTCAAATACTTTGTGCCTCCTTAAGAATTAGATTTATAATGCCGTCTGCCTCCCAGAGGTGACTGTAACAACCTCTCTCACCTTGCCAAAAGGGCAGCCTTGTCAACCTCACAGTAGTCAATATCCTATAGTGCATCATTTAGCACAGGAACGTGGCCCTAACAGGGACTCTGCAGTTCTGGGACTCAGTTGCACGGGTGTGACAGAGATAAATAGCTTCGGGCTGCAGGAACTAAGCAAGGACAAAGGGACACTTTGCCAATGCCATGCGAGACTCGGAAGCCCACATAGGTTTACCCTACATATGTTTAAGTGATGTGAGGAGAGATTTTAATTCTTTGAAGTCTTAGAATTCAGGAACTGAAGGTGGGGGGAAACCAAAGAAAACATTTTTCTTGATCCTAATTTTTGTTTTTCAAAGACGAAGGAAGATAAAAAAAACACCACTTTGTGGTGGTGGTTGTTGTTGTCTTTAAATAGGTAGGTCAATGTATTTCATGGTTTATATTAATTTATATGGCAGATCCCTGCCAGAATAGTATTGCTTGGTTTTATTACAGGATGTATTGGCCAGCCTCTGATTTACATAGTTTTAAATACTCCTTTAGTGCAGAATCACTTGCTGTCTGATTTGAGATATTCTACTTTTCATTTTAGAACGATGTAAAACTTTATGGGAGTTTGACTTCCTGTCATGCAGATGTATGGCTAATTATTTTGACGCACGTAGCTGCAATGTCTGTATTGCAAATGCCTCAGGGGCATTTCCAAAAAGTCAGATTTTTCAGATTAGCAGGAAGAGTCTTTTGGCACTTTAAAGACTAACAACTTTATTTATGGCATAAACTTTCATGGACTGCAATCCACTTCGTCAAGATGCATCAAATGATATCTTGAATTAGAGGTATATAGGTGAGGTTCTTTATAGAGGTCAGGGGCCAGGCCAGAAGGAAATGAAGCACAGAGAGCTACAGACCTTGACACTTCTGTAATTAACAGTGGTCAGTCACTAAACAGTTGTTGATAGCAGAGGCATCATGACATTGGTAAGTGAATTAACTTATATAATGTGCTAAAAATCTGTTGTCTTGGTTCAGTCTACTATGTGGTAGCATTGAACCTGTTCAGTTTCACATTGCAATCTCCCTTTGAAGGTTATTTGCTTCACCACTCCACTATCACTTACGAAGCATCCTGAAAGTTTTAAAGGTTCTCAGTTGACTTTTGATCTATTGCCATTTCTGATGTCAAATTTGTGTCCATTTATTCTTTTGCATAGAGACTGGTCTGCTTCTCCTACGTAGAATGCAGAAGCGCATTGCTGACAGATGGTGGCGTATTACATTGGTAGATGAGTAGGATTTTTACATGTGTCTAGCTTTTAATCCGTTATCTATGGCCAAGCCCTATGATACCAACTGTCAGGAATGAGCCAGCTCCTTGTGGAACTTTACAGCCTGCTGGAGAACAGAGAGGCTTAGATTTGACGCAGGCTGAGAGAAGAACACAGCATCTAGTGGTGACTCCTCCAGACATTGGAATGCTGGTTGCCAAGGGGACAACTGAGGGCGGGCTGGAACACAACTAAAGCTCTCAGGAAGCTCAAACAGGTGCGAACAGCCTGCTAGATAGGAAGCAAAACAAGAGACATAAGGGACGATGGTTAAATATATTTTGTAGGAACCGGAAGGGGTCTTCAGAAGGGTCATCTTGAATGATAATGCCGGCAGCTGCGTCAGAGCCGTCTGGAGCTATCTGTTTGTTTTTGCAATAAATCCTCCTTTTCAATTACCTATGCTTACTGTGTTATCAAGCTGGGAACTTGGACTCCTGACACAAACACACTTGTTCATACTCATCAAAATAGACTCAGAACTTGAGGTTTTAAATCAGGCATTCCTCAAACTTCACCCAGTGAAGTATGTGTGCACATGCAGGGGGCGGGGGTGGGAACAGATCAGCAAGACCACACTGGTACCTAGGAGCGATCAACCACAGAACAGAGCTAGAAGAGAAAATGTCAGAATAGCACTTGTTGCTCCTATCGTTCCCAGCTGGAACCACCCCAACCTAAGCAATTTCTCACAAGCAACACAGGCCATAAAACAGATATATAGACACAGACCCAGTCTCCGCAATAGATTCAGATGCCAACCCAGTCCCCACATGTACTGTGCGTACAGGGTTACAGGAACTAAATTGTTACATCAGGGATTCATTCACCAATTCAATGCATATTTCCATTCCAGATTTAGCATTTCATTGTGGTTGTGGAGCGGCACTGATGCGCTTTCTTTCACCATTCATTCTTCAAGGATAGATTTAGAGAATCTGTAAAAGATACCACACGTCGTGCTTTGCTGTACCTTCCTTCCAATTGCCACGGGACTGCTAATTTATATGCATGAGCAAGTGCACACTTCACCATCCTATTTATTTCATTTCATTTGCCTTTGAGCATGTGATCGTGTGCCCAGTTGCAGCAATTATTTTCCTTGGCGAATCCCATTTTCCCTGGCTCCTCTACTTCCTGACACCACTAAAAAGCACTAGCAAGGCTTAAGACATCAAGCTCCCTCTACGCCCCCACCCCCCCACCAACCAGCACTGTGTTTTTGAAAATGGGAGCACATGATTGCATCAATATTCATTGGCAACTTCTGCCTAACAGTTTGCTAGCCAAATGAGTTGCTGGCATTTTGAAACAAAATGAGAGTCCAGGAAATTATGCAGTTGTCTTTCTATGCCTTGATTCTCTCTTCCTGAATAACCTATAGCTGATTTAAATGGTGTTGCTTTGTTCCTTCTGTTCTTATCCTTTACTCATTCCTTAATACAAATCACAAGACTAATAGTGATAGATTGGGAACATGGGGAGCTGCATTAAACTGAGTCAGACCATTGATCCATCCAGTTCAGTACTGTCTACACGGACTGGCAGCAGCTCTCCAGAGTTTCAGAGAGGGAGAATTCCTGTTCCTACATGGAGATGCCAGGGATTGAACCTCCATATGCTAAACAGACACGCTACCATAGAGCTACGGCCCTCCCCTCAATATTCCAGTACAAAATTTAAATGGAACCTATGGGTTGCTCTGAGTTTCACTCCTGCTAACTGCTAAGTCCTGCTCAGCTTGCCAATTCTTTCCTTCAAAATTTTCCCATTACAAGTGGGATAGGAATGGTGATGAGGAATGGAAGATGAGAATGTATAGGCAAATCAAATACAAAGATCTAAGAAACTCTCCCAAACTGATGTAATTTAGTCTGCAATCCTATGCATGCTAACCTAGAGGTAAATCTTATGGAATTCAACGGGGCTTGCTTCTGACTAGACATGAAAAATATTGCATTTTGGGTCTTGTTATTGTTTACATGATTGAGTATCTCAGATAATTACAAATAACAAGTTGAACCACTGTTTTCTGGTGGAACTGTTCCCTCTTTTTCTGAACAGCTTAGGTGTTGCAATTTAAATTTCTGTAATTGCCTATCTTGGCTGCTAAAATGAAGCAATGGTAATTTGCTCATCCTCACGTTCAAAAAGGTTATTTAAAAAAGAATACAAAATACCTAAAACAGACATGCTGGCAACATCCATTTCTTTTTGCTAACTCTACACTTTTTCTCTGCGTTGCTCTCCTTCGAAAATGAGCTCTTAAATGAAATGCAGCCACTCGCATCTGAAAATATATATTTGGTACAATTTGAAAACATGACGGAATCGGTCAAGGAGGAATACTGGGAGAGCTGAATTCATAACCTCACCCTTTAAAACAACAAGAGAACCCCGTGAATATTGATGGGTGGCTCATTTTTTAATTAAGCCTAATAACAGTTACTGTAAAGGCAAGAACCACAGAATGACATATTCTAGGCATTACATTTTCTTTTTTCCTGGATAATAGACATGCTATGGATCAAAGCCAATGCTTGAATATTGCTGGGATGCTTAACTGTGGTGAGACCCTAGGACCTCTTGCCATTTTACAAAAAGGGGGGGGGACCAGAATTTTATTGTTTATACCATCAAACCTCCATCATAGGAACATAAGGAGCTGCCTTGTACTTAGGCCAGTGATACAAGTATTGTCTGTACTGGCTAGCAGTGGCTTTCCATGATTTCAGGCAGGAATTTTTCCCAGGTCTGCTTGGAGATGCCAGGGATTGAACCGCCGGCTTCTCAATGCAAGGCACATTCTCTGGGATTGAGTTATGGACCACTCCTAGTAAGAGCATTTTTTGTCATTCTCTGTCAAAACAGGACAAGGAAGAAGGGAGTGGGGGTTTTCTTACTCTCTATGATCCTAAAGCAACTTCAAGCCCTGGTGGCCAGGACCCCACTAACTCCCAGGGGCTAAAGGTAAAGGTAAAGGGACCCCTGACCATTAGGTCCAGTCATGGCCGACTCTGGGGTTGCGGCGCTCATCTCGCTTTATTGGCCGAGAGAGCCGGAGTACAGCTTCTGGGTCATGTGGCGAGCATGACTAAGCCGCTTCTGGCAAACCAGAGAAGCGCACGGAAACGCCGTTTACCTTCTCGCCGGAGCGGTACCTATTTATCTACTTGCACTTTGTCGTGCTTTCGAACTGCTAGGTTGTCAGGAGCAGGGACCGAGCAATGGGAGCTCACCCTGTCGCGGGGATCTGAACTGCCGACCTTCTGATCAGCAAGTCCTAGGCTCTGTGGTTTAACCCACAGCGCCACCCGCATCCCAGTTGGCATTAATAAGAGAGACAGCAATAGGCATGGCCTGTGCAAGAAGGCCACTGTGATCTGGGTCAGGAACTTCTCTTACTTTCTCTGTTTGTTTGCCAGCCTTCTTTGCCATTTGGACAGGGCAAAGCGGTGAGACAGTTTCACAGCTGACTGGCATGTGGTTAGGGCACAGTCAGAAGGCACATGACGCAACTGCCTTGCTGGTCGGTGTGTAGATGCACCTTCCAGTGGTAGCCTGCTGCAAAAGCACTGGAGTGGGGCATGGGGGGGGCGTGCTATATTGGGCCCCTTAGCTACATCATGTTAGAGCAGTTGCAGCAGAAAAGAAGAAACCACTTTCCACCTTCTGACTTAGCAAGTGTGACTGGTAGAATTTAGTCAAAATAAAAAAATTCCTTCCAGTAGCACCTTAAAGACCAACTAAGTTAGTTCTTGGTATGAGCTTTCGTGTGCATGCACACTTCTTCAGATACACACATGCACACGAAAGCTCATACCAAGAACTAACTTAGTTGGTCTTTAAGGTGCTACTGGAAGGATTTTTTTTAATTTTGACTATGGCAGACCAACATGGCTACCTATCTGTAACTGGTAGAATTTAGGATTGCTCTGCTAGTGTGTGCATATTATTGCAAGTCTACCTGCATTGTCTCTAATATGAATGGGGTCCCCGCCAGTCCAAAAGAGGGTCTTCATCTGGCCTGCGGGGCTTCTATGCTAACTGCAGGTGAACATCTCTTCACCTTCAAGCAGCATAAACTTTCAGCAAATGGGGGCTACAGTGGAGGGAAGGGATTAACCCCCCCATCCTCCACACCAACTTCTAGATTAGGCCCTCTACACATGTAGTTTGTTTTGTGGTGCATTAGAAAGGGTTCTTCCAATGCAAATTGCAAGTGTGTATGGGTGGGTGGTGTGGTGTGGTGTGTGTCTTTGTGTGTGTATTTGAAATATGGTGTTGTGTTCCGATTTACCTTGGGCTCTGGTCTCATCCATATTGGCATGTGGCCAAAGGGTAAAATGTTCCCCATGCCTGGCTTATGAGATAATATGAGCAGTCTATGCACCGATGTGAGTATCACTTTAGGAAACTGCATATGTTGAGACTTGAAAATAATGAAACTTTTTTCCTTTAGGAAATATGGAAAGTGAGCATACCACTGGAGGTGATTATTTCCATTTGTTTTCGTGGAGCATTATCTTGGCTATACCCCCATGTTGCGCAGGGTGAAGCAAGCATATTAAAGATAGATTTAATAATCAGATCTGGTGTACTTGACTAATTAGCAAAATGGATAGTCTAAATGTGTATTTCATTAGGGCAAGATGCATCAATTTCCTCCTGTGCTGTTTCAGGGTTGATGTATTACACTGCTGTGGTTTATTTCTAGCACATTAGCCCATGTTGATTCACATGGTTATCTCTGGCAACCTGACAAAATGTGACTTCATTTTAATATTATTATTTTTTTAGAAAAAGAGAGAGAAAAGTTTGTGCCACCAAAGACATATTGGAACCTTAATCCTAAGTATTTTTTTTTTAAAGTTCCACTGGCATTTCACAGTGTAAGGTGCTGCAAGTGTCTGAAAAAATGGTTGTTTAAATCAAAACAATAAATATGGAAGACATGTATCAAAGCCTAGTTTAGCTTAATTTAGTATCCTGGCCCTAAACAGCATTTGGATGTCTTGAAATAACTCACTATAATTAGCCATTCTTGAAATAACTCACTATAATTAGCCATGTCCGGTTTGCAGTTGGCCAAGGCCCTGGTCGTTGTTCACCTTTGTTAGGAACGAATAGTACAAGACGTCTCCTTTTTCATTGATTGGCTCTGCGCTATATTCCACTGAATCTGCCATTAATAGCAGATGCAGGCACAGTTTGCCACAATCCACATGTTCCCCTCCTTGCTGATTACCATTGTGCCAAGAGTGCATAAGTGCATTGACTTAAAACACTGTACCAAAAGGAATCTTGGTAAATTGCATCTGTGCATTAATGCCCCCTTTGCACTGTGATTTAATCAATGAATGCAGGCGTCCATGTGCTTTGGCAATCTATGAGGAAAATAAGTGTAACAAACTGAACTGAACATGTGCAACAGTCTATATACAGTCTGCGAATATATTTTTTTTTAAAAAAAGCTGTTCCAATAGAATTGTAACTATTTTTTCCTATCTCCTGTACTTTTACTATGTTTGTGAGGACTTTGGCCTTGGAAGCTAACAGTTATAGCCCTGTTAGCCCTATGAAGCACTATTTCTGGGTTAGCGGAGTCTGTAACCTGAAGTGTATGTAACCTGAAGCGTATGTAACCCGAGGTACCACTGTACAGTTTTGACTAATGTACACATTTCTGCAAGAAATTTCACCTAATATAATGCATCTTGTATATTATTTTAAATAACATTTTAATCTTAATACACACTTCCCCTGAAAATATGAATTTTTATAGACATTATTTGTTTGGAGAACTGCTTGCAAAATTCGAATAAGTGCGAATTTCAAAGGTTAGCTGTGTTTTCATTCACAAGTTGCTTAGGAAAGTGCAAATTTGACAATTTATGTTTAAATGCACACTGAATTAAATTTCTCTCACATTCCCAGCTAATTGGTTATGTTTCCCCTCATTTGCATTGCACTTGCTTACCCTTTATTTTGCATTGAAATGAATGGAATTGAAGAACATAATGATGACATAATTTATGTAATTAATTATGTAAGTTATGCCATTTTTCCCCAGCAGATAGTAAAACAAGGATTCCTAGGTAAGATCCTCCCTCTATTCTGTGGGCAGGTAATCCCTCCCCTACCTGGCCTGGTCTCCTTGGCAACGCTTCCCCCAGGTGGGATTGGACAACTGACTGAGGTAGGTGGAGACCTCCAGGTATCCCACCTGAGGGAAGGCAAAGCCAAGCCTATGCTGTTGGAGCCGCTCCAGATCTAGGGGCTGCACGCGTCCACGCAAAGGGCGCCCCCCATTTTAAGCGGGGAGCGGTCATTGGGGCAGAATAACAGAAACACTGCTGCATGAATACAGGACAGAACGGAAAACTTCAAATGTTCACCCTCTAATACAGGCATCCCCAACCTGCGGCCCCCCAGATGTTTTGGCCTACAACTCCCATGATCCCCAGCTAACAGGACCAGTGGCCAGGGATGATGGGAATTGTAGTCCAGAACGGAAAACTCCAAATGTTCCAAATGTTCACCCTCTAATACAGGCATCCCCAACCTGTGGCCCTCCAGATGTTTTGGCCTACAACTCCCATGATCCCCAGCTAACCGGACCAGTGGCCAGGGATGATGGGAATTGTAGTCCAAAACATCTGGAGGGCTGAAGGTTGGGGATGCCTGCTCTAATACACGGAAGGCAGTTTGGCTGGTAATGGTCTCAACATGATGAAGAGAGCAGAGCTAGCAAGCATGTCTCCATTCGCTCCTTTCATTTTGATAAGAACACTTGAATAGGGCTCTGTCCAACTGGCTTTTAGCTTTTTCTCTGTCTTCACCACAGTAGGATACAAATTATATTTTCTAAACCACAATTGGTTAAATTAGGAAAATGAATTTACTTGTCCTCTAGCACAATGAAGCAATGTGTGCTTTCTTGCTTATACAGATGAAGCGACAGTCAGTGGCTTATTAAATATAACCACAGATGAAAAATTAGCTCAAATTTCTTACATCAGCACTGAAAAGGGCATAAAGCATTCGAACCTTTTCAGTGGGGAAAAATGTTTTCCCTAACGTGAGCCGTAATAGCAACCAGTGCACCGACCTAATTATGAAATGTGAA
Organism: Podarcis bocagei; assembly: GCF_964188305.1. Classification (NCBI taxonomy): domain Eukaryota; kingdom Metazoa; phylum Chordata; class Lepidosauria; order Squamata; family Lacertidae; genus Podarcis; species Podarcis bocagei. The sequence continues at coordinate 30,120,015 of NC_138127.1, read as the reverse complement.
GCAAATAAGCCTTCATATTTCGGGAAGGAAGATGGCTGAATGAACCTTCATTGCCCAGATGCAGCCATAAACCAATATGAACTGATGTACCCATTTATCTACAGTTCTTCAGAGACCGCTTTATATTGGCAGTAGGCAACATTAATAGAGCCTGCCTGTTTGGTGTAATGTGATATCATTCAGTGACCTGGGATGGCTGAATATTATCAACGTTATAACCATAATCATTCATAAATTATTCATGCCCCCCCCAAAAAAAGATTTTAATTTGTAAAAAGCTTGCGGGGTCCCTCTTTGGAGGGACATACCAAAGAGGACTATGCATTCAGTGATTCATTAGTGCATAACTCAATCCTGAGATTTTTAGGTGGAATAAATTGAAACGGAAGGCTTTGATTCTTGGATTGGAGTGCAGAGCAGGGGCGGGGTACCTGTGGTTTTCTGGATATTGCTAGACTCCAACTCCCAACAGCCCCCAGCTAGCTTGGTTAGTGAGCAGGAATGATGGGAGCTGTAGTCCAGCAATATCTGGAGCTCCACTCATTTCCCATCCCTAGGTAAAGGTAAAGGGATCGCTGACCATTAGGTCCAGTCGTGGCCGACTCTGGGGTTGCGGCACTCATCTCGCTTTATTGGCCGAGGGAGCCAGTGTACAGCTTCCAGGGCATGTGGCCAGCATGTCTAAGCCACTTCTGGCGAACCAGAGCAGCACACAGAAGCGCCGTTTACCTTCCTGCTGGAGCAGTACCTATTTATCTACTTGCACTTTGATGTGCTTTCAAACTGCTAAATGGGCAGGAACAGGGACCGAGCAACGGGAGCTCACCCCGTCGTGGGGATTCAAACTGCCAACCTTCTGATTGGCAAGTCCTAGGCTCTGTGGTTTAACCTACAGTGCCACCCGCATCCCTCTTCCCATCCCTAGTGTAGAGTTATTACCAAGCATATACCAAAGGTGTTTTATCATCTCAGATCAGCTGAGATGGGTTACCAGAAAAGCTTAAAAAGTTCTGGGCTGTGGTCTCAGGGAAGCATAGTGCTTACTAAAAATTCACCAGCTAGTCAAAGTGTAGGAATCCTGCTGACACAAGTTGTATCCATTCCAGGCAGATATCATGGGATCACAATTGATTTAGACAAGATAAAACAAACCCAGTGTGCAGGAACGTTTCCAACAGCTGTCTTAAATGAGCTTGGCAAGCATTTGCACCCCCATCTAGTCCGTAGATCACTCACAGATCATTTGTTAATGATCCCGTAGGGCTCATTATGCAGTAGTTGTGTATAACTCATTAGGTGGCCTTGGGCAAAGTTCTCTCTGGCAACCTCAGACCCACCCACTCCATTTACAATATGGGGATAAAACTGATCTACGGCTTCGATTGAACAGTGAAATCAGGTGAGGGCAGCTGATGGGTCTCAAACCTTTTATGATTTAGGGACTTTCTCTGCATGCAAAAACAGGCTGCAGTGCATTGAGCAGACAAGACCAATAGTGGGTCCAACAGTCAAGATGGCAGCTACTGCACATGCTGTAAAGGAAAATGAGGGACAGATGGGACTTGTCAACCTGGGGAGGTAGAAGGAGAAGGAAGGAAAACTCTGATCCTAAACTGCCACTGACTTGCGGCTATGCTCATTTGTGAGAAAGACTTCAGTAGTAAACCTTTGGGAAAATCCATGCCTGTTGCCTTGCAGGACATCTTTGGATGAAGAAGCTAAGGAGTAAACCCTACACAAACCCTACACAAATCTAGAGTGGAATCCCTGAAACAACCATGGTGCCTTGTACGCCTCCATCCACCAACTCCTGCCGCAAAGCTGGTGCCAAATGTTTTGCTCTGCTTTCCTTTGGACCACATCAGCAGTCCAGTCCCAGGTAGTTTCCCATGCAGATACAGACCAGTGCCAGACCTGCTTAGCTTCATTAAAGTAGGTTGCCCTCAGCCCATGATAGAGGTTGGAAAGTGAGGCAAAGGCAACATGAGTCCAAGCTGGCTATGAATTTTCATTTACTTGGGGCAGGATCTGGGAGTTTTGTCTTCATGGGGCCCTATAAATTATGCTGGGATGACTATCACTCATGCACATTGCACATGCCTCTATTAAAAAAATACCAACATGTGACAGTGGCCATGCACATAAAATGCGTACTTCCATAATGTAACTCAATGCTTATTAGAGCCCAGCTGAACTGGCTGGATACATCTTTGGAAACTGATGGCGTTGCAAATCATATGTGATGAATCACCCACAACTGGAATTGGATCAAACTAGGTTCTTAGGAGCCCGAGCTCTGATTAAGCTCTGAATGGGTTGTTTTGCATTTCATACTGTTCTAGGAATAAACAAACCTGGGGAAGCTATAATTTACCTGTATTGGAGAAAACATTACATGTCATATGTAATCTCCTAGGCAAAGAGGATTAGTAAACTCAGTGTGTGTATAATTTAGAGATACAATTCTAGAGGGAATAACTTTCAGTTATCCATTTAATTTATAGAGACAGTGCTTTGCCCTGTGCAGCCAACATCCAATGATAAAATCATAAAATATGTGTTTCTTACACACAACCTATTTATCAGCGCCCTTGTCAGATCCCCATTACAGTGGTTTAAGAGTGGTAAAGTGCAAGACCACCAAACAGAAGGTCAAAATGCTAGTATCAGCAACATGAGATTGCAAAATCCATGCACAATCTTTTGCTTATGCTGGGCCTTAACCTTTCTGGGCCTCAATTTACTCACCAATAAACACAAAGTCCAGCAGGTCTAGGGCAGTTCAGGCAAAACTATATTACTCTGCTATCAAGGACTGTCTGGAAAATGCTGGGAAGTGAGGGGTGAAATAGTGATTTGTTCAAGTGCAAGGTATGCCGCAATATAGAAGGACATGAACATAAGAATAGCCTGCTGGATCAGGCCAGGAGTCCATCTAGTCCAGCATCCTGCTCTCATAATGCTTAATATGTCATTTCATAATAGTCTGATCTCCTTTCTTGAAAGTGTCACCTCCATTCCAGTCCCCAGCTGAGGTTTCCATGTTTAACACTGGTCCTCTGAGCTGATATTCCAAGCAGGTTGCAGTATCTTTAATAAATGTGTTGATGTATACAAAAATATTCTGGCACATCTCATAAATATCTTACTCCTTGAGCTCACTGACCACTGACTGATATCACCAGTATAGCTTCTTGAGGCATAAATATGCCAAAGGTACCCTAAGGAGACAAACCCTACAGATATTATGAAACCCAGAGGAAAATTTAGGGAACGGATAATAGTCAGTGCTAGTCCTAATGGGCATCACTATCTTAGGTTCATGAATTCCCATGGGTTTACTCTGAGTAGGATTTCGTTGATACAACCCATAGTCTGAACTTTTCCAGCCCTGTGCCAAAGAAGGTTCTTGGGGCATTCATGCATCCCGGTCATTAGGACACCATGCAAAATATGGAAAAAATGGAGTGCAAAATATATTGCTAGCATGCTAGCATATTGAGCTAACATGCTTCCCCAACCACACTGGACATGCAAAAGCCAGCTTTTGACCTGGCTGAACACAAAGGAAGTTTACCAACACAAAGGAAGAACATTGCCAACTTCCTTTCTCTCGTGGGAAATGATATAATAGGAACTTGTGCCAGAAAACAGGGATATACTTTATACATTGTCAGCTCTCTTGCATGAAGGGCAATCTGCAATCTGGCCTAAAGCAAGCAAGATGAATGACTTCTGTCACACTCCCCAGTGACAGTGATCGACTGTGGGGAGGAGCAATTATGAGCAAAAGTAGATTCACCATTACCATCACTTACAGTACTCAGCCAAGACATCTTAAAATATGCTTTCAACCAATAAAGTTTTGAAGGTTTGACATATTAATGAGTAGTAGAAATTCTCTCACTGAGTTCAGAATGCAGTGAATGCTTTATAGTTTAGGAACCTAATAGTGAAATTCTGTGTTTTTTTATTTGCCCCACTGTTGCTTTACAGTGCTAAGAACACTTACTAAGAGATCAAACCCATTGGGATTTACATCCAAGTTGGGCTGCTTGAGTATACAGACCCATAATCCAAGTTTATGTGGTTAGAGGCATTTCACTGAACTACATGACAAAGATTGTGACAGTAGAAGCCCTCATTAGATATAAAGGCTTAATGTCATAAAGAAGGTCAGAATATTTGAAGAGGCCTCCTGGAATAATTTTATGTATCTATTCTTGCTTAAAACCATTCCTAAACAATGTTCCTTAATGTGACACGTGTGTGTGTGTGTGTGTGTGTGTGTGTGTGTGTGTGTGTGTGTGATATATAGAAAAGCAATATCTATTTTTAGAACATTGGCATGGTAAAAATAAAACCTGCACTTTCAGTATAGTGAGGAGTCACCTCTTTTAGCTGGAAGGAACAAGCCACTGCTATAGTTGCTACCTTTCCCTCTTAGGACTCCTGTGCCTTGCTGTATGTTGGTGGAGAAGCTGTGGCCATCCAGATGTTGGTAGACTACAGTTCCCATCAGCCCCAGCCAGCAAGTGCAGTACTCAAGAATGATGGGAGCTGTGGTCCAACAAAGGGCCAGGACATTCCACCCCTCCTATACGGCAAACAGAAATGATGACACCCAGCTTTTTCTTGACAAACTTCTGCCTTCCATTCAGCTGCTAAAGGTGCAGGAGATCATGGCTGAAGAAAAAGTGATAATTGTTTAGCCAACCCAAGCTCATTGTCTATTTCCCCCCTCAACTCATGATGCCATCTTTTCCCTAACAGCCCTGTCAAGAAAAATAACACATTTTTCTTGTTTATCACTTGTGCGAAGTGATTTTGAGAATCGGCATTGACTGATTCCTGAGGTGGTGGGATTGCGGAGGTAACTGGCACACATCCCAGCTACCCACTGACAATAACAGCTTTCTTGTGATTGGCAGGGTGTAGCAGGGATGCCATCAGGATAGGGTTGCCTTACCTTTTGGTAGAGTAAGGGAGCTGCCTCAGGCAGCAGCTGGTGGGTGGTTGCGAGTGGTAGCAAAGTGAAGTACCGTGATGCGTGGCCTTTCCTGCACCCCCTAAGGTAGCCTGCTGCCTTCAGATTAAGTGGAGGATGTTGACTTGCTGCCACTGTCAAAGTAAGGTTCAACTGCCAGTATAATGGGTTTCTATATATTGAATTGGGAGGAGACATCATCTTGTCATTTTGCCTCAGGCAACAAAGCACCTTGGACCAGCCCTGGTTGTCATCTGTTTACTAGCCTTGCTGTGTCCTTTGAAGAACTTCTTGGCATACAGAACTTATAAAAGTGAAGTTCCATCCTGCAGGGCATGGAATTAAAATGATGCTTGATTTCGCGTGCCAGGTTTGTGTTCAAGACCTAGGAATAGGGCCAGTAAAGACTGGCAACCTTACGATAAATATTTATCCCAAATGATTCAGCATACTGAATATCGGCATCCTTCAAAATCTAACAATAGATTTGCAAAACTAAATATGAAAAGCCACTGCAATATATTTAAACTCTAAGATCAGCAAACAGTTTAAAAGATCCGACACACCAACCACACATCGTATTTTTGAAATAGTGAGGAATAGCTTTGGGGCAAGGCACAGGGAAGAAATGCAGCTCTCCAATATGGCAATCAAAGTAAGCAGAATTAATTGGAACTTGGCTAGCATAGCAGGGCTGGTAGCAAGTACTCGGAGACTTTTAAAGCACAATTTTATGCCTCATTTAAATGACTTGTTGACTAACCTTTCCCCTCCCTCTGCATCACACGACTACAGATGGTGAAAAATTCTTAGGCACAGAAAGTTTTGAGAAAGAGGCTAATTAACTTTCCCAGTGGAAATTTCCCTTGTGAATATGCTTGGACGCAGGTGGCGCTGTGGGTAAAACCTCAGTGCCTAGGACTTGCTGATCGCATGGTCGGCGGTTCGAATCCCCACGGCGGGGTGCGCTCCCATCGTTTGGTCCCAGCGCCTGCCAACCTAGCAGTTCGAAAGCACCCCCGGGTGCAAGTAGATAAATAGGGACCGCTTACCAGCGGGAAGGTAAACGGCGTTCCGTGTGCTGTGCTGGCTTGCCAGATGCAGCTTGTCACGCTGGCCACGTGACCCGGAAGTGTCTGCGGACAGCGCTGGCTCCCGGCCTCTAGAGTGAGATGAGCGCACAACCCTAGAGTCTGTCAAGACTGGCCCGTATGGGCAGGGGTACCTTTACCTTTATGCTTGCTAGCTTTGAAACAACAACAAAACCCACAATGTTTTGGAAATCCTAAACACCGAACATTTTCCAATCATTCGTTAATTATCAGGAAGATTGAATGGAAATCAATACTTATCTGCATCTCTGCTACTCCCCCTTTACCTTTATCAATCAAGATGCTGCAATTGGTGCTGGTGGAATCCCAATAAAGGGGTCCTGGCGCAGCTGCCACCCTCGCAAGTTGCATGAGGGGCAGTGGCGTAGCGTGGGCTGTCAGCACCCGGGGCAAGGCAAGTAATTTGCGCCCCCTAACCCTAACCCCCAGATGTTGCGCCCGGTGCGGCCAGCCCCCCCTGCACCCCCCACGCTACGCCACTGATGGGGTCCACGAAAGGAGCTCACACCACAAAGGGATTATTGTTTTGTTATGGTTTTTAACTATTTATTTTGTGCTTTTACCCTGCGTTTTTATCCTGTGAACCACCATGAGCTATTCGGATGAAGGGCGGTATGTAAATTTAATAAGTAAAATAATAACAAATAAGATGAAGTGCTCAAAAGTTACCAAAAGTTGGTAACTTATTGCTTTCTTATTTGTCAGGTGTCCCGGGTACAATGAAATCAGAACTGTAGTCCATGCAGCCTTAATAATCGCAGTAGTGAATTTCTGTAATATGGGGGGTCATTAGACCATAGGAAGCTGCCTTATACCGAGTCCGATCATTGATCCATCTAGCACAGTATTGTCTACAAAGACCAGCAGCTGTTCTCCACAATTTCAGACGGGGCTCTCTCCTAGCCTTGCCCGGAGATGCCAGGGATTGCACACTTCTGTATGCACAGCAGATGCTTAACCACTGCACTATGGCCTTTACCCATGCCTATACCTGTGCCTCTGCCCTCCCTCTCTATTTCTCTATGTAACCATGAATGTGACACAAGGGTGTCGAAGGGCATGTGTCTTTTGTCACGTTTATATGGCAACGTCAAAAGAGGTTGCCTTTTTCAAATATGTAGATGGGGGGGCGGGCAGGTGAAGCCTGTCAGTCTTTATGATATGTCATAACCTTTTAAGAATACAGTTACGTGGAGCCCATTTCGTGAAGTGGAACAATAAACCTGTTGTTCTTGCTTTTATGCTTTCCCTTGTGAATCTTCTGATAGCATTTGCACCTCTAGACAAGACTGCTCTGGATTAAAGCCCACACCTGGCTCTGGGATTCATCAGCAGTGGCCCGAGGCACTGACCCACATAGCGCCAATGACTTCAGCAGGCCCACACCCAGCTGCTTCCTATTTGGGACCTAGGTTATGTAGTACATTATTAAGTATTACGGGGTAATCTATCCTGCAATGGATTATACATATCCTTCATTTTCTGCACCACAGGGAATCTTATTGAAATCAATGAAACTAAGTATTTGCAGTCCCAGTCGTTAAGCACATGAACAAATCTTTGTAGAAGAGAGGCGCTGGAAATAAAGTCAGTTTTCTTTGGATACCACATTAATATTGTTGCTAGATGTGGCTGCATGCAGGCAGTTTGCCTGACTTAAATTCTGCAGAGTTATGCAGAGTTCTACAGCCATATGCAGAGGATCGGCAGGTGGAGAAGAAGGTGCTTAACCTTTCCCCCTACTAGTCATTTCCCTGTAAAAATTGCCACTTCCCAAGCTGATTTTTTCCCTCACAAGGGAAAACATACTGGTATTCAAATTTCCACAGTGGTTTAACAAGCAATCCTTCATCACAGAGAACCCTGGGAATTGTAGCTCTAGGAGAGATATAGGGGTTTCCTAACAACTCTCAGAATGCTTAGCAAACTACAGCTCCCAGGATGCTTTGGGAAGAGGTGTGAGTGCTTAACGGGGTATCGTAGTGCTTTAAAGGTGTGGATGTGGTCATTGTTCCTAAGGTGTATTGGTATTTGTATTTATAAAGTGTTATGTTTGTTAAGTTGGTTGATTTTTTGGTGCTGGAGTTACATGTATGGCTTTGCCAGTCTCACATAAAAATGGAAAACTACCCCCGTTAGTCCTGATGCTAAATATTGTACTATTTTTTTGAAAACTTTAACTGAAGTAAGAATATGGATGTTAGTCCACCATAATTCAGAACAGTGTCTTGGTTTTAATTCAACCCATTTCCACTTCAGACAGTTTCACTGTGGGTTTACCATTGCCAATCAGGCTAAAAAAAAATATCCATTCAGATTCATGCTAATTGGCTGGCAGTTCAGATGCTTTTAAGAGCCACTTCAGTGCAATGTGGCAGATAATCATCAGTGGATAATCTTACCTGCTTATTTTCACTGGCAAAGAAGAGAGATTCTTACACTAACCCTGCTATGTTTTGCCAAGATCAGAGCAGCACAACAGCAGGGTTGCTCCAACGTCTTTATGTCTTCAACATCATCTTAATATGAGAACCAGAATTCCAGGTTTCAGTATGGGTACCTTGTATGTTTCTCTCCCACTAGTTTTTCTCAGATTCCTAGTTGATCAAAAGTGTCCCATAAAATCCAGATTTCCTCATTTTATCAAAAGAGTTATATTCAAGCCATGAAAACTGATCCTGTCAGCCCAAGATGAAGCTATGTCAGCACCAATTTAATGTAGTGAATATTCTAGAAGCACGGAATACATCCTAAATCTGGGATCTTATTTGCTCCACATTCAATCAATACTGGTCTCAGCCAGATTTATGAGCCCCACGTGCTCAATAGCAGAATGCATGCTTTGCTTGCATAAGGTCCTAAGTTGGGTTTCTTGACTTTCCATTTAAAATCCATGCATTTATTTATAGAATTTATTAGCCACTTTTCTGCTTCCAGAGTACCCAAAGCAGTGTTGTCAATATCTCAGGTGACATGGCTGTTGCAACAGAGCAATGGCAGAGTCAGCCCTATCATTAGGCAAAGTGATGTGACTGCCTTCAGCAGTAGATACTTGTGAGGCAGAAGCGACACCTCCCTGAGCCATCCCTTCTAAGCCTGCATACTCCCTAGACTAGCCTGTTGCCATTTTGTTCACAGTGTGGAGTACAATTCAGCTACCGGTCCACTTGGCTTCTGCATGTGAAACAGTGGATGACATATTGTCATCCTTTACCTCAGGCAGGAAAATGTCTTGGTCCCGCCTTGAGAACTGGGCTTGATGGACCTCGGAACATAGGAAGCTATCTTATACAAAACCAGACCATTTGGTATTATCTACACTAGCTTGTGTAGTGCAGAGCCTGTGGCTCTCTAGATGCTGTTCAACTCCAACTCATACCAGAGCCAACCAACAAAGGCAATAGTCAAAATAAAAAAATTCCTTCCAGTAGCACCTTAAAGACCAACTAAGTTAGTTCTTGGTATGAGCTTTCGTGTGCATGCACACTTCTTCAGATACATTTTGTGCATGCACACGAAAGCTCATACCAAGAACTAACTTAGTTGGTCTTTAAGGTGCTACTGGAAGGAATTTTTTTATTTTGACTATGGCAGACCAACACGGCTACCTATCTACTACTGGAACAAAGGCAATAGTTAGTCATGATCCAACAAGATTTGGTGGGCCATCCCTTTATCTACATTGAGTGGCAGTGGCTCACCAGAGTCTCATGTAAGAGTCTTTCTCATCCCTACCTGTAGATGCCAGACACTGAACCTGGTTGAACATGTGCTCTACAACTGAATGATATGACAAGGTATACAAAGTGCTTCATATGTTCATGAGGTCAGTGTTTTGATACTAAAATTTATCAGTGTTTAGGTTCAAAAGTGGTCTAAATTTATGAACAGGGTAGCTCTGATGACTTCAACAGGAGTTGTGTATGTGTGTGTATGTATGAATGAGTGAGTGAGTGACTGAATGAATAACTAGACTGAAGAATCAAAATCCAATTAAGGCAATGGCTTTATTGGTAGTGAGCAAGTTTTCAAGTTCAAGATTGCAACCTTTGCCGCGACCTGAATGACCTTGAGCTCACCTATGGAAAACAGACTCTGCACACAGGAAAAGAGGAGGCCCACTGCTGCAATGCTGCTGTTATTCAAAGCATATGCAGCCCTTGTTTAAACATTTTCTTTAAACAGTGCCTCTTTTAGACGTCACGCTCAATAAAACACTTGCTCTCCAAAACTCAAAATGAATTAAAGAAAAGAAGGCAAAATAAAAGCCACACTTTTAATAGTACCATTTTTTATTGGAATTTAAACACCCAAGTGAAAGGGATTTACATAAAAGACTCTGACCTGGATGATATAGTCTACACAACTGAAAATTGCTTTTTGGCTCTTCATAAAGTTTTGGCTTGACTGGCAGGTACTGTGTAAAAACAATATGCGAGCCCTGCTTTCATTTAAATGTGCACTCTCACATGTCACATTGCATTATGTATTTTCATTTAATATTTTACAACGGCAATAATCACCTCAAGTGCATTAATATTAGACTCTTATATGGAATAAACCAATATGTGTCAAAACAGACTGGCATTTCCTTAACCCTTACCTTGCTCTTGCTTATAGAAGTCTATGAGGAATAGGACTTTTCAATAGGACCCAGTCATCCTTCAAACATAGTATTGCAGGATGGGGGGAAGCAGAGAAAAGGAAGGCCTCTCTGTTCAGAAGCCCAGTTAAGTCCAAAGGTCAGGGCAATTTACATGCCAAAATGCAAAAATGCAAATCCTTCAAGCAAGGAAGCTTTGACTGTACTCCAATATGACGTAGGAACAAAAATTGCCTATAGCCAATCTCAGAAATGGATTTCATGACATTTAAAGATTCAACCATTCTCCAAAGGAAGTCATGCCTGAAACACACACACACACACACACACACACACACACATTTCTTTCCTTATCCTTCCACCACAACACACACAAAATTAATTGCTTGAACTTTCATTGAAGTTTGTACACCTACCTTATTTTCGCTTTTCTCCAATTTGTTTAACAGTTACCAGTGGATTTTAGTGCACATCTCTCCTAATATACACATTGTGTGTGCAGTTTTGTATAATAACACACATTTTTGCAAAGCAATTCCTCCTAATACAATGCATTTTTGGATGTTATTTTCAGTAATATGTGTGCCTATCCCCACAACTGACCCTTGTATATGCATTTTCAGGCTTGAAAACTACATTGCAAAAATCAGAGTTGTCAGGGAACTGCCATCGGTTCAGGAGGGAGAGAGGAAAAGCCGAATGGATTATAGAGAGCCTCCAGGAATCAGCTGCAGGAGTCGGAAGAGGCGAGGCGGCAGGACAGCTTGCCTGGGCAAAGCGGGGAGGAGAGAGGTCCTCCGTTACCCACACCCTCCTTGCGCAGAAAGCATCCGCGCAGAGAGGGGAGGCGCAGACTGGGCGTCAAGAAGCTGCTTTGCTGGGGAAAGTTTAGAAACTGCCCACTCACGGATTCTGCCAGCGATTGAGTTAGCCACGGGAGAGTGGCGCTCCGGACAGATAAGGTTTATTTTGGCAACAAAAGCAAGGCTTCACAGCGAAGCCAGGACATATTTGCCTGCTTGCTCTCGAGCAACCCCTTGGAAACATTACAAGAGTAATGCACATTTTGAAGGACAGTTGTGTTTTAGTTTGTGCATTGTTTCACAAAGTGTGAATTAGGTAGGTTTGCTTTTAAATGAGAACTGAATCCAATGTCTTTCCATCCCCAATGGGATGGAATATTTTGCCTAAATATATCCCAAGTTCATTCCTTGGTGGGGCTGGAAGAGAGTCCTACCTGAAACCCTTGAGAGTTATTTCCAGTCAGTGTCAACAATACTGAGCTAGATGGACCAATGGTCTGACATGGTATTTGGTAACTTCCTGTGTCCCTATTTTTCATGTTTGAAATCTGCCAAGGAACTAGCCCTTTCAGCCAGAATTTTTGGTTGTTTGTAAACCTAATATGCCTGTTGTTTTTGTCCATGGAGTTTTCTTGGCAGGGATACTGGAGTGGCTTGCTGGAGTGCCTGGCGTGCTCTGGTCCATGGGGTTACGAAGACTCGGACACGACTAAGCAACAACAACAAACCTAATATGAGAGCTCTCTAGCTCTCATGGATCTTATCCATCTAAGGTGTTTGGGGTAGTGCTTTTGAGAAGTGCAGTCAGTTTTATTCAGCAAGAAAACGAGGATGGAATTAAATAATCTGCTCAAATAGGGCACTGAATGCATTGCTATTGTAACACAAGAGAATAGGGAGCTGATTATATACCATTAGTGTATGTACCAGGCATAGTGAACTTGCTCTGAGCTTTGATAGTACTTACTTCGTATTTATCTGTCATAAGAATAGGTAGAGAAAACCCAGGCAGTTTTGAAACTCTTTTGTCCCTGAATCCAGGAAGTTTGACTCCAGCCTTACTGAAGCCACTCAGTAAAAGAGAAGAAAAGAAGAAGAAAAGAGTACTTTGCAAAATGGCTGTTTGAAGCAGAAGAATTCAAGTTTCCCTTCCATTTCTTGAAAGATGTGGTGCCTGTGGTTAGTTGGAAAGTACAGGTGGCCTTGGATACAAGGAAGAAAAAAGAAACAGGGAGAGAGGGAATCAGGATGGGACATTAATCACAATACCACAGAGGAAAGGGGGGTCAAAAAGAGTTTAAAATGAAATGTGGAATTAATGCTTTTAAAATTATTTCCACTAAAATTATTTCAAAAAAACCTACATGCTTATTATAGATCAGGCCTGCATAGCTTGTGACCCACCAAGGAAAAAATATCATTTTTTATTATTATTACTTTATTACATTTGCACGCCCTATTTTCTCTAAGGAGCTCAATATCTTTCTTTCTTTTTCAATGTGGAAATTTAACAAGGAAAAAACTCAAGATAAAAAGATAAAATAAAATAGAATAAGACATAATAAGGATGATGATAAACAATAATATACAAACAATCCCAGTAATAACAGTGGACTACGTCAAAACCACAATCCTACAGACACGTCTACTAAGAAGAAAGTCCCATTAACTTCAAGGTATGCATAGGATTTTAGCCTTATAATGTGAGCCTATGCTGTCTATATGGAAGTAGGTCTCCATAAGTTCTGTGGAGCTTGTTCCTAGGTGTGGGCATAGGATTGAAGCTTTAAAGGCTGTGTGGAACCATAATGCTTACATTACATTCCTGTTCATAGAAACAGACCAGAAATCCCATTCACAGAAATGAATGAATGGTCTTTCCCATTCTTCCCCATTCATTTGAGAAGTGGGAGCAGTTTTGTGAGCTCTATGTATGCACTGGTGCATACAGGAAAATTCGCACTGGGTACTCCCACCTCAAAAACAGATCCATTTTCTTTGATACAAATACAACACACCATCATTCCAAAAGTTTATTGTTTCAGTTTTTACAAAACACTGTGCACTATATTGCAACACTGCTAACATTTTAAAAAAACAACAACCCCAAACATCTAGGCTACAATTCACTAAAACAAAACACCTTTTTTATATAAAAAAAATATTCAGGAAATGGATGTATTATACATTTACATTAGAATTCCCCACGTGTTTGGAATCCATGGTAGGTACCAGCCTGACATTGATGTAAAGCCTCGGAGAATGTTTTTCGCACACTAAGCACAAATTTACATGACGGCAAGCGCTTTCTCTATTACGGCTGGTATTAAGAGACCATATCCATCTACTTGACAATTTTGTTGCTTCCCCCCCGTTCTTCTGTCTCACAGTTCCCTGGAACTTTGGGGAGTGATGATCCTTCATTTCCCTGTCATCTAGAACCGATGATTTAGTTTGACACCAAAACTCAGTTTAGGGGGCAGGAGATTATTGTGATGTAAAATAATTCAAAGTGCCACAATTAAATTTTGTTGAAGGCTGGGCCATTTCTAGGGGCTGCTGCAGTGTCCATCGTTTTCCCTCCTCTGGTGGATCAAAGCTAACTTTTAAACACATGTTTTAAATTACATAAACACATATTTTTTATGATGTGGCACCAAAATTTGGATAGTCTGGGGTACAGAGTTTTCTCAGCAATAAGAAGGATGCCTTGTCTGTGTTATGTTTCTCTATTATGTATATTTGTTGGTGGAGGGCAAGAGAGACAAAGGCCAATACTTTTGTCAAAATGATGAATCATACACCTTTTCGGAGAATTCTGTACTAAAATGAATCATTACTTTTAACCTTTAGGAAGCTAAAAGGATGTGTATGGGTGTGTTGATACATAAGGAAGCAGCTTACTAACGTACAATAGATTCTCGCACCACTCAGAGATTGGGGTGGCATGCAACACTACTATAGGCTAGGTACCCATGGTGTAGTTGCCACATGGAGGCTGTTTTGAAGCACTTACCTTGGCAGCTTGCATTCACATGGCAAGCTGTTCCTGTGTTCGTCATGCATACTGGCAACATCCCCCCTCCCAAATAGCACAAGACCAGGATGTAAACAAACAAATATCTCCATGTGCACAGCCAAACATAGTGCAGCAATTTGGTGGGAGAAACCAGTACCTAAAAGCAGGAGATGCTTCCTTTTATTTTCCAGAGTACACCTGCTCTCTTCTTGAGTCTGCTGTATTCTAGCTCATATGTGTGGATCTCTTGGAACACAGGCAGGGTGAACAATGTAGGTTTGGCCTTCTTTTTATGGCCAGATTGGCAGAAGGAAAACTGGGCAGCTTGTGGCACTTCAAGTCGATTTCTACTGCTGGCATGAAGCAAGCCTCTTGTAGTCCTGGCCAGCAACTGGTTCTACCAGAGGCTTACTTTCAAAAGGTGCGTGACCAGCCAGCCCCCTTCCAATTATTTCCCTAAGTCAGAGATGGGTAAGCTGTGGTCCTCTGGATGTTGTCAGCCCAACTGGCATGGCCAATAGTCAGGGATGATGTGACGGCAACATTTGAAGTCCAAGCAGTTTCGCCATATCTGCTGTAAGCGAACAGTCAGCAAGTTCTGTGGTTACTGTCACCCCTTCTTCTCTCGCACGCACAGTTCTCTTGCCTATGGATTGTAGCAATAGGAGCCCTGGATTTGTTGCTGGGGTTTCTAGTTGCTGATCAGTTAGAGGGACTGATTTGACCCTGCCGTTTTAAATTTTTCTCATCCCTATATTAGAGGTGCAAAGCATCAGTACATAAAAGGTGGCCTTGGCAAGCTCATGTGAGATGTTCCTTCCCTTGGGAGGTTGTTTCTTTCAGATTGCCTTTTCGCTCTTTCTGAGAATCAGGAATTTTCAGCCACATTAGATTATTCTATGTGTGGCACACACAGGACAGCTGGATTCCACCCCCACCCCACCCCCGTCGCTCTCCCTGTAGGCATTTCTTAATTCTTTTCACATACATCTACCCTCACTTTGCAAAATCATATTCAAAAACATGATAGTGATTAAAGTGGTTGCATTCTGCACATCACCTTGCGTCTGTTATTCGCTCCACTAGTTCCCAAGCGTAGGTCTGTTTGACATTTTTAGCAGCTTGTTTGGCTATTGAGCGTAATTTTCATTTGCCCTTCATCACACATTGAGCACAAGACTGGCAGTGATGTTCACAACCTAAAACTCGTGCTCTTCAAGGGCATGGTTCAATGGAATTCAAATCTTTTGTCAAACAAGCTCCATTCCCGCTAGGTGAAATCCTTGCACTATAGGAAGGCCAGAAGATGCTGTTAAATGATCAACAGCCTGGCATACTCCCTGTGTTTGCGCTTTTAGGTTCATGGCACATACAGAATGCTGACCTAGTTTAATGTACTGAAAAATAAGAATGCAGCATCAGGCTGCCTTATGATGTGCTACACCACCATGGGCCTATTCTTGCCTATTATCATCTCTCTGACTGACATCGGCCCAGAATTTTTTTTCCAAACATTGATACTTGAGTTTCTTTTCATCGCCAGAGGTTGAACTACAGCCAAACAGGCAATCTGCTAACCTCTAGATGGTGTTGGATTCCAGCTCCCATCAGCCCCAGCTAGCATGGTCAATGGACAAGGATGATGGGAATTCTCATCCAACAAAAACCTGGAGGGCCACAGGTTGCCCATCCCTGAAATAGAAATTTTATATATGCAAAACATGTGCTCTACCCCTGAAGCATGGCACCTTCCCAAAAATATTAGCCATAACAGGTGCTAATGCAGGGACATTGAAGTCAGATCATCTGCCACAAGAGGCTATGATCTTGGGTGTTTCTCAGATCGTCACATAGCACTCTTACCTGTAAGGCAAAGTTCTGGGGCTGGTTTAGACTGCTTTCACTAATACCACACATCTTCTAGCCAATAACCAGCTCTTCTGAGGCATTTATTTGTCTATTATCATGTTCCCAAGAAAACACAGGTTCATGTTACAGAACAGGGTACTTAGAGAGAGCATAAAGCAAGTGTGTGAAGCAATTTTTACATGTACCTTAAAATTCACATAAGAGGCAAGCTTTCTCTCCATAGGTCAGGTCGTGAATCAGGTGACTTGAAACCGTCAGATGAAGAGTTAATGAAGACATGAGTTAAGGGCTGCCAACTGCAATCATATGTCAGCTATCAAATATTGTTGAAGACTGACTGCTAAATGTCAGATGTTATCAAATATTGGCAGGTCCTGTAAAATTGTGAGCTGTGAAATGCAGGTGAGATGCTGATGTTGAAGATTCACCAAGTGTCCACATAACCAGCGATGGAGCCTATTTTGCACAGGAGAACTCTTTTTGGCTCTGACGTGACTTGGAAGTCCTTAGCAGACAGTTGAAAGGAAAGGAAAAGCAGAAAACAAGAAAGGCAGAAAGGTGTATAGGTAGGAAAAACACCCAAATTTTTTTTATAGGAACAGCAGAGTTCCCATGGTGCTTAAGGGATTTGATCATAGCAAATTCCAATATAAACTGACCTCAGTTGCATTTCTCATACTAATATGCAGGTAAGAACTTTGTTATCATTGACTTTTGCATCCAGAATGTTGCTTATTTAATGATTATTACATTTATATTCCACCTTTTCTCAAATGCTCTTCCTGTCTCCATCTTATCTTTGCAACAAGGATGTGAGATAGGTTAGGCTGAGAGACAGTGACCAGTCCATGGTCATCCAGTGAGCCTCACAGCTGAGTGGGAATTTGAATCTTAGTCTCCCAGGTCCAAATCCAGTACTCTAACCCCTGTATCACACTGGCTCACACGTTACATGGACCACATGGGAACATTACATGGACCACAACCAGAAAGAGATTGATTCATTTATCCCTGTAGCATAGTAGATTCTGTTTGTTTTGCAAGTAGTGTGCAGAGAAATGGGAGCAGATATGGAAGTACAGAAAGACAACAGCAGAGAACAGAGGCAAAGCTGAAGGAATCATTCCTGCTACAATCGAGGATTACATGAGTGACTTACTCCATGATGCTGCATGGTTGGGTTCAATCTGGATGATAGAGGCTTGGATGATAGGGGCAGCAAAAACATCTTACTTCCTTCACATTTTGTTTAAACTTTCTGAATTCAAGGGCAGGCAGCTGAAATTCTTGAGAGATTTGCAAGTGGAAGGGGTGGTGGGAGAGGGTTATCGCAAAAATTGGTGGCTTATAGTGAGATCAGGCACTTGGAAGAGGAGAAGGTGGCAGTCACCAGCCCAATGGGTTTGCAAGGGAAGTCAAGTAAGTTTACTACCCCCCCAATCAAATGTACCGCATCCCCCCAAATTGCCAAAATATTCCCCGTCCCACTTTTCAGCCTATAAATGTAGCTGCAAAAATCGATGGGAAACCAACTATCGCTGAGCTTTACCTCTGCCACAACTACACCTTGGAAACCCTTGGAAATGATTTCAGACATATGTTGAAATTAAAATTCACACCTGGGAATTTGAATCTGTGTGGGAAATTGAATCTGGAAGTCTCATCACAGCTGCAAATTCTGAATCTGAGATTTCCAGAGGCCATTGTCAGTTTATTATTTGCTGCCTATTTGCAAATTCAGAGCGCACATGGCTTGTGAAAACAAAGTGTCTGCTGAGATTAGTCCAAACTTGCCAAACAAATTCAATGAAGTCTTAAGTTGTTGAACTGAATTAAATGGAGACTTGTCAAAGTATATTATTCATAGTTGACAATGTTCTCAAATTATGCACATAATGTGCATATGCAGCCATGGAAACAAAAGATTCTAATCTGGGAAATTTGAAAAGCTTGTCTGATGAAGCCTGACGTGGACCTCTGCTTGACTATAAAGAAAGCACAGAAACAAAAAAAAAGAAAAGAAAAGGACATTCCAAAGTGTAATAATCTGGAAGTTTTTGATAGTCTCCATGATATTCTCACGAGGAAGCTAATAAAATGTAGGTTGAACGAGGTAACTGTTGGGTGGATTTGTAGCTGGTTGACTGACCGAACCAAAAGAGTACTCATTAATGGTTTCTCGTCATCCTGGAAAAAAGTGACAAGTGGGGCTCTGCAGGGTTCTGTCCTGGGCCCGTTGTTGTTCTACGTCTTTATAAATGTCTTGGATGAAGCAATTGAGAGAATGCTTATCAAATTTGCAGAAGACACCAAACTGGGAAGGATAACTAATGCCACATAAGACAGAATCAGAATTCAAAATGACCTTAACAGATTGTAGAGCTAGGTGCAAGCTAACAAAATGAAGTTCAATAGGGGCAAATGTAATGCTCTGCACTTAGGCAGGAAGAACCAGATGCACAAATATAGAATGGGGGAAACCTGGCTTACTAGCAGTACATGTGAAAAGGATCTAGGGGTCTCGGTGAACCACAAGCTTAACATGAGTCGACATTGTGATGCAGCAGCAAAAGAAGCTAATGCTATTCTAGGCTGCATCAACAGAAGTATAGTGTCCAGATCAAGGGAAGTCATTTTGTTGTTGTTTAGTTGTTTAGTCATGTCTGATTCTTCGTGACCCCATGCCCTAGTCAGACCACACTTGAAATACAGTGGTACCTTGGGTGCTTCAGGTTACAGACACTTCAGGTTACAGGCTCCGCTAACCCAGAAATAGTACCTCAGGTTAAGAACTTTGCTTCAGGGTGAGAACAGAAATTGTGCGGTGGCAGCAGCAGGAGGCCCCATTAGCTAAAGTGGTACCTCAGGTTAAAAACAGTTTCAGGTTAAGAATGGACCTCCAGAACGAATTAAGTTCTTAACCCAAGGTACCACTGTACTGTGTCCAATTCTGGGCACCACAATTTAAGAAAGATGTTGACAAGCTGGAACGTGTGTAGAAGAGAGCAACCGAGATGATAAAGGGTCTGGAAACTAAGCCTTATGAGGAGCACTTGAAGGAGCTGGGTATGTTTAGCCTGGAAAAGAGACTGAGAGGAGATATGATAGCCATCTTCAAATATCTTAAGGGCTGTCACATGGAGGAGGGAGCATGTTTGTTTTCTCCTGCTCTGGAGGGTAGGACTTGAACCAATGGCTTCAAGTTGCAAGAAAGGAGATTCTGACTAAACATTCGGAAAAGCTTTCTGACAGTAAAAGCTGTTCAGCAGTGGAACAGACTCTCATGAGAGGTGGTGGATTCGCCTTCATTGGAGGTTGTCAAATAGAGGTTAGATGGCCGTCTGTCATGGATGCTTTAGCTGAGATTCCTGCATTGCAGGGGGTTGGACTAGATGACCCTTGTGTGTCCATTCCAACTCTAAGAGTCTATGAAACTGCCTGCTCATAGACGGAACAGTGACTTGAACTTGAGGGTAGGCATACACTGGGATTGAAACCTGTGGAAGCAAAGTTGCTGAGGGGAGTAATGTGGAGAGAAGAATGATGAGCAGGAAAAGGGTTAAATGCCTTATTTCTTCTGTTTCTGTTCAAAATCTCTCTGTTTCCTTAAGCTATTTGTTTAAAAAATGAAAAAAACTTCCCTGTATTGAGAGGCTGTTACACATATTAGTGGCTTGCTACTGAGACCCCCAGGGCACCTCCAGGCTGTTGCTATTTTCAGGTAGGATTCGATCACATACTGACTAATTCAGACTGTGCAATTAAAGATGATTTGGTACTCCTGTGCAACAAACCACCCAGCCAACGTTTTTCATCACAATAGCAGTCATGTACCTGGCATGGTTCAAGAATTCCAAGAAACCAATTTGAGATAAGTGGTTAAAATCAGTGCAATTCTGAAACATTCAGTCTGCCATCTTGATTTGAAATGTTGTCCACTTCTATCCAGAGGCGTAGGAAGGTCAGGTGGTACCCGGTGAGGAAAATTTCTTGTCACCCCATCGCCACATTGATTTCTTTTTTTTGTCTGCAAAAATGGTTTTACGTTATTTCATATTTTCTTACAAAGGAATGTGGATTCTGGGCCTCTGATAACAAGTAGGGATTATATAGCTTTATCTGAAATTTCATGCATATCAGTTAATATCGTGACCCTGCTCCACTGAATTGAAATTTCAGCCTTCACAACATAGGAAAACGGCCAAGTAAACAGCTATTTTCATGGAGGAAGGTCAAGATATTAACTGATATGCATTAAATTTCATATATAATCCCTAGTGTAGTAAGGTAAGACCTTTGGAGCAGGCATTTTCCAAAAAAAAAAAAAAAGGTTTTTTATGAACCACCCTAGTAGGGCAACAATTGTTCCTTGATAATTTGGCACCCCCTTCATTTTGGCACCTGGGGCGAACCGTCCCCACCCTTCCTATGCCCCTGCTTCTATCAAAACACAGGCAAAAACCTGTTCCTTGATCTCAAGAAGTATCATGCAAAATGTGGTCACAATATCTTAGCAGATGTTCAAATGCATAGAGAACAGACAAACTTTCCAAAATACATAGTAGAAAATACAATCTTGCTGGATGAAGCAGAGCAAAATAGGGCTGCTCCACTGGTTTCTCATGAGAGAACTCCGTTGGGCTTCTCTTTGCCTCATTTCTCAAGCTGCATCACGTTCTACCTGGTGGCAGTAGAGGGAAAGATAGTAAGGAGAGACTATCTCCGTTTGATTCCGCTTCTCTCTGGTCTGTTTCTATTTCAGCTTTGTACACTGAGGTCTGAGTTTGCTTGCATTCTTCTTCCTTCTTCCCTCCTCATCCTTTTGTCCTTTTCGCTCATGTTAAAGCCCTGGTAGACCTCTGGAAGAGCCAAATGGCTCTCCCCAAGCTCCCTCTCCCACTCTGTGGAGCCCACTTGGCTCCTTGGTATACTCCAGAGCTTAGAGTGAGGAACAAGCTGGGAAATGGCTCAAACTCACTGTGGCAAGATGGTTTGAGCATTTTACCCAAGTGCACTGGCTGCCAATTAGTTTCCGGGCCCAAGTCATGTTTCTGACCTATAAAGCTTTAAATGGCACAGGACCACAATCCCTCAAGGACCACCTCTCCCTATATGAACCAACCCAGACCCTACAATCATCATTTAAAGCTTTCCTAATGTGCCTCTTCCATAAGAGTTCTGGAAGGCAGCAACATGACAACAAGCCTTTTCTGCAGTGGCTCTCCATTTGTGGAATGCTGTCCCTAGGGAGGTTCACATGGCACTTTTATTACACATCTTTTGGTGCCAGGAGAAAACATTTCTCTTTAACCAATGCTTTGGCTAATTAACATTCTATGTCCTTTTAATTGTTTCTGTGGGAAGAGGTTTGTAATTTTATGCTGTGATCCACCCTGTGATCTTTGGATGAAGGGCAGTACAGGCGTACCTCAGAAGTCAAATGAAATCTGTTCAACTACCGAAACATTTGGAAACCAAGGCTTGGAAGCTCCTGCAGCCAAGCAGAAGCCACGAAACCGTGCTGGATGTTTGTGTTCCAAAGAACATTTACAAACCGGAACACTCACTTCTGGGTTTGCGGCATTTGGGAACCAAAACATACAAGTGCCAAGGCAGTCAGCTTCCAAGGTACAACTATTATAAATAAATAAATAAATAAATAAATAAATAAATAGTGTTCTGTCTTCTGAATTGTAACCTTGTGGCAGGAATGTCTTGTTTTGATTACCAATGGTGCTCTGGGACCCCTTTTTACCTAAAGAAGAAGATAGAAATGCTTCAAATGAATGAATAAAAGAATGAATGAACGAATGAACGAACGAATAAAACAATGTTCTTAGCTGCATAGAGATTTGATCACAGGTCTTTGGGGTCCAAGTTCAGCACTTTGTGGATGAGTAATATGGGTTCTTTTCATGCTTTGTTTTTAACCCAATTACAGAACCCTGGAAGCACTGTGGAAGGCTTTAGACCTGCTTCTGCAACCTCTTTATTGAAGTGCTATTCTTCCCTATGGTGTGGGTTGCTCATACACTTGGTGGGGCACAGGCTGAACTCTCAGGTCTCTAGGTAGAAGCAAGAAATATAAAACTTTTAAAACACATTCCAACACTCACATTTTTTGACACTTTTTATTAATATCGGTCAATCACTAATGTTGTTGCATGTTTGTGGTGTTTAGATATGGCTAAGCTACAGAAGCTAAAATATGGAAAATTAAAGATTGCCTTGAGCTTTGCCTGACTTTGAAGAAAAAAGGGAAAAATAATAACACGCTGGAATAGATTTTCCTTCCAACATATTTTTGAATCTATTAACTTTCCACTGAAATCTATTAACTATTCATTAAAGTATTTTCTTGAATCCAAACCATTTCTATTCCTATGAGGCCTTTTTTTTTTTTTTTGGCTCAGGCATTATTTTTCACAATGAAATACACTTGTCTAAGCTCAATACACATTTACAGTAACTGCCAAGTTGTCACTCAAAACCACTGAATATTAATGGTTGCCTTTCTTTGAACTAATGCATATTAATTGAGAGTGGCATTTTACAACTACAGAAGGCACTGAAACCCAAAGCAATTATTGTTCATTTTAGAACCGGTGTTTGCTGTCATATTTTTGCACTGAAAAAAGGAGATCTGTAATGCAGTGATAAGAGAACACCTCTCAGGTACTATGCTAATGCTCTCTTATGTGTGGGTCATTATTATGTGTGCAAGGCTAAAAAACAAGTTCTGAAACTCACTATGTCAATCATTTATTAAACAGCAATTCTTTCATCTACTATATATTTTAGAAAGTGGTTTGTCTGTCTGTTCTCTATAGGTTTGGCTGCCTCCCAAGATATCACCAAGTTCAGCACAAGGGTTCCTGAGGTTTGGACAGTGTATTTAATTGATACTGGGAAATTGACCACCATTTTGAATCAAGATGGTGAACCAAAATGCCACATGGGCATGACTTTTCTCAATTTGTGGTGTAGGTTTGGCCACCTCTCAAGATACTGTCTCCAAACGCAGCCTAAGGGTTCAAGGGATGGGGGTGGCATACTGTTTCACCATTTGGCAGACAAAAATACAGTCATACATCGGGTTGAATGTGCTTCGGGACGAGTGCATTCGAGTTGCGCTCCGTGGCAACCCGGAAGTAACGGAGCGCGTTACTTCCGGGTTTCGCCGCTTGCGCATGCACAGACGCTCAAAATGACGTCATGCGCATGCGTAGAAGCTGCGAAACGTGACCCGCACATGCGCAGGCGCGCAGACATGGGTTACATTTGCTTCTAGATGCAAACGGGCCTCCGGAACAGATCCCGTTCGCATCTAGAGGTACCACTGTACCAGAAATACTGTTGTCACATTTTGAGGAGACTATTGTCTTAAGTTCATGTTCAGGGTGAAAGTCTGTTGTTTTACATATTCTTCCCTTATTTACAGTTTTGTTATTCTAAAGCAGGCATGTCCAAAGTCCAACCCGGGCGCCACTTGCGGCCCCCGGGCTGGTTTCAAACGGCCTCCCCAGGCAATTTTGAAAAAGCAATCTCTTGCAGCCCCCAAGCGCCTGCCCACCAAAGCCATTTTCTTTTTGCAGGCTCATCACAAGCTCTCCCCTCTGCATGGGGGGCGTGGCTAGCTCCCACGCCATTAGGGAGTCACTGGCTGCATCACTCCTTGGGTCGACCAATTTGGTCGGCCAGGGTGGCATGGCTAAAAAATAAATAAATACTACAGTACATGTTCGGGACATTGGTGCTACAGCAATGGCAGTGGCAGAGGGGCGGCTGCCACCTTGACCCAGTGCCAGATTTATGTATAGGCTAAGTAGGCTGAAGTCTAGGGCCTCTAAATCTAGGGGGCTTCGCCAGTCTGCCCACTCCCCGGTGCTGCAGTCTCCCTTCTCCCAAAAATGTAAACCCAAGACTCCATGCAAAGGCAGGGCAACTCAGGCCCAGCAACTATGGGAATTACCTAAGAGCCACCAATAGGGAGCTCTAGAATCTGACAGCTAACCAATTAGGTACTAACAAACAGCAACCCTATTGCTAAAAGCAGGTAACCAGCAGGTAACGCTTCAGCTCAGCCTTTGCACTGTTGACTGAGCACCCCCTGCTGTGCACATAATGGAGAAAGCTCATGAATTGTATCCCTTCTGGCATCCTGGTTAACTCTATTATGCTGGTGTAAACCCTGTTGCACCAGAAGCCCAGAATAGCAGCAAATAAAATCTGCTCATATGGCAGCAACTGGTAAGACTTGTCAACCAGTTCTTCCAAACTCTCCCTAAATTATAAAGCTCCAAAATACAGGCCAAAAGAGAACTGGTCTGGGAAGAGTGAGGCATACAATGGGCACCACCAGTAAAAAGGCCCTGATCCATGTAGCTCCTGCCTGTCATTTGATAGGGTGCCCACTTGCCCTCCTTCTTGACATGGAATGCTCTCTATTGGAGTCTCCAGGTCCAGTACAAAGACCATAAGAAGGGAGAGCAGGGACCCTGAAGTTCCAACAGCTGTTAATCAAGCAAGCAAGCACGCACGCACACAGGTCACCTTTGTCACAGTCAGGACGCCTATAATATATACACTGTGAAGAATTAGGTAAGAATATTATGGTTGTGAGAAGTCGGTAAAAATAAGATTTAAGGTTTAAGTTTTTAAGGTTTTCTATAAGATAAGATGAAAATAGATTAAGGTAATGTAATGACAGAATACTATGAAATATGGAAAGGATTTGCTGTGATAATTATTAACCAGGATACAAAAAAAGGGAGGAGGAGGAGGTCAAAGAGAGAAGGTAATGAGAGTTGAGGATTTGAGAATGATGGATTTATTTTTGTCTGTTTGCGGTGTATTTTTGTTTTTTGAATTTGTATTGTTTGATGTGGTTTGTTTTTTTCTTTCTTTTTTCTTTTTCTGCTTTGTTTTTTCTCTGTAATTCAAAAATTTTCAATAAATATCATATATATACATATATATATATATATATATATATGTAGGTTTTGGTGTCTTCGGGTGTCTTCCCGTGTAAGAGTTGGGGTGTCTAGGCGACGTTTCGACGAGGTCTCACTCGTCATCTTCAGGCTGGTGCTTTCGGCTTCTTGTTACTAGAACAGAGCAGGATCTCAGTGTTTGAGTTCCTATAAATACTGTTGAGGGGGTGTGGTGTATAGCCTCCAACGTTCTGGGCAGAGAGGAAGTTCCTAGGTTAATGTGCCTTTTCTTCTTTTGTTCATTAATTACTTGAGGGATATCTTGAGTGATTACTTGAGTGATATTCTGGGTACCACTTAGGAGGGTCATTAGGTGTGGATTAGTTGCTAAAGCTTTCGTGTCTTGACCTCTTGACCTTGTAAAGAGTTTTTCTGAGAAGATGGCTGTACTGCACTTAGTTGTGCTCTGGCTTGGCTTCGTGTATAGGGGCGAGCTGTGGTTTTGTGCCCTGTGCCAGCCAGATCTGTGTAGGGATTGCAGGGGGGTGCAGCATCCGGAGGTGCCACTATGGTTTGGCTACTGGATGGTGTCTGTAATTTATCTGTGGAGAGGGTCTGGGTTTGGGTCTGGTGTGGTTGATTGGAGATGGCGTTCTGTGTGCCTCTGGTTCTGGTGTCGGTTTTTGTGGGGAGGGCTAATTTCCAGATGTCTGGCAGGCGGGACGTGTCGTCACGCTTGTTCATGTTGTGAGGGTGTTTCTCTATCTCGATGGCTTCCATGATTATTCTCTTGTGGTGATGTTCCATGAACTACATAAGAAAAGATACCTACTAAACCAAACCAACAAAGATCTGCTCACTCTTCACCTCAAACTCTGTAACAAAATCCACCCTGCACTCTGGGACAAATGCAAACAACTAGCCGTTTGGAGAGCTGAAACAGAGTCCTCACATAAGACAGACATACACACCAACAAACTCCACAAACTAGAGAAACGCCAGAAGCCCAGCCACCCTCCACAACAACCCATGAAACAAACAGTACATAACATATCAGACAGGATCCTCACCTCAACTGAAACCAAAGTACTCTCCAAAGGTTTCAACTTTGCAGTCGCCCCGAGACGCATCCCCACGGAAAACATCATATGCGGAGTCGAAGCTAGCCTAACCAAAATCAACCCAGATGAAGCCAATAAAATCAGACTTGAAGTCACCAACATCCTCTGCTCCAGCAAACCACCCAGAAGCAATTTACACAAAGAAGAACAGAAAGCACTCACCAACCTGAGGAAAGACAACAACATAATCATTCTCCCAGCAGACAAAGGTAATGCCACTGTTGTGATGAACACATCGGACTACCAAGCAAAACTATCAAATCTACTCCAAGACCCTACCTACCAACCTATAAAAACAGATCCCACCACCTATCTGGAAAAAACCACCAAATCCAAAATAAAAGCCTCTCCTATCAGTGAAGAAATCCAGCTAAGAATCATCCCCAGAGAAAAATCATCCAGATGCCCCAAACTCTACGGTCTCCCCAAGATACACAAAGAAGGAACACCACTCAGACCAATAGTCAGCTCCATAGGCTCACCTCTACAAAATCTCGCTAAATTTCTCGCTAAGCAACTTCAGCCCTATGCAGAATCTATCGCTTCACACGTTACAAACTCCTTCCAGTTCATAGAAACAATAAAGAAGCAAAACCTACATCCCGATGACCTACTTGTGAGCTTCGATGTTGTATCTCTCTTCACACAAGTGCCCATTAATGAAGCCTTGACAGCCATTCAAAACAAATACAATCCCCCCGAATACATCCTGGACCTGACCAACCACTGCCTAACCAACACGTACTTCATCCACAATGGACAAAGATACAAACAGATAGAAGGAGCACCTATGGGATCACCCCTCTCACCGGTCATCGCAAATCTGTACATGGAACACTTTGAAACCAATGCTTTAGACAAGTCAGAACACAAACCCAAACTTTGGCTCAGATATGTTGACGACACCTTTGTAATTTGGCCACACGGGAAGGAAAAACTAGATAGCTTCCTCACACATCTCAACAGCCTACACCCCAAAATACAATTCACTATGGAAATAGAAGCCAACAACCAACTTCCCTTCCTTGACGTCCTAATCTACAAAAAACCTGATGGCTCCCTAGGACACACTATCTACCGGAAAAAAACACACACCAACCGCTACTTACATGCACAATCACACCACCACCCTGCACAAATAAACTCCGTAGCCAAGACTCTCATCTCCAGAACCAAACGCCTGGCTGACAAAGACCACTTGACAACTGAGTTACAGAATCTCTCAAATGTGTTAATCGCCAACGGATACCAGCAAAACAGGGTTACGAAGCTAATCCAAAAAGAAACACCCCCCAAAAACCAAGACACAGAAGAAAACAATGGCATGGCCCTCCTTCCTTATATCAAGGGCACTACAGATAAAATTAGCAAAATCCTCCATAAACACAATATCAAAACAGCCTTTTGCACCAACCAAAAAATAGCCAATATCCTCAGAAACCCAAAAGATAAAATCCAGTTAGAAAACCAAGGGGTCTATGAAATACCCTGCAAAGTCTGCCCAGCCACGTACATTGGACAAACAAACAGACGAATAAATGCACGTATCGCAGAACACAAGAATGCCGTCAAAAAAGAAGAAAAAACTTCCTCTCTTTACCAACACATGAAAGAAACAGGACACGAAATTAATTTTGCAGATTCCAAATTGCTCTTTAACATGGAACATCACCACAAGAGAATAATCATGGAAGCCATCGAGATAGAGAAACACCCTCACAACATGAACAAGCGTGACGACACGTCCCGCCTGCCAGACATCTGGAAATTAGCCCTCCCCACAAAAACCGACACCAGAACCAGAGGCACACAGAACGCCATCTCCAATCAACCACACCAGACCCAAACCCAGACCCTCTCCACAGATAAATTACAGACACCATCCAGTAGCCAAACCATAGTGGCACCTCCGGATGCTGCACCCCCCTGCAATCCCTACACAGATCTGGCTGGCACAGGGCACAAAACCACAGCTCGCCCCTATACACGAAGCCAAGCCAGAGCACAACTAAGTGCAGTACAGCCATCTTCTCAGAAAAACTCTTTACAAGGTCAAGAGGTCAAGACACGAAAGCTTTAGCAACTAATCCACACCTAATGACCCTCCTAAGTGGTACTCAGAATATCACTCAAGTAATCACTCAAGATATCCCTCAAGTAATTAATGAACAAAAGAAGAAAAGGCACATTAACCTAGGAACTTCCTCTCTGCCCAGAACGTTGGAGGCTATACACCACACCCCCTCAACAGTATTTATAGGAACTCAAACACTGAGATCCTGCTCTGTTCTAGTAACAAGAAGCCGAAAGCACCAGCCTGAAGATGACGAGTGAGACCTCGTCGAAACGTCGCCTAGACACCCCAACTCTTACACGGGAAGACACCCGAAGACACCAAAACCTACATTCCTGTACCCGTGAAAATCTACGAAAGCATATATATATATATATATATATATATATATATATATATATATATATATATATATAAATAAATAATATACACTGTGGCCTAATTTGAATAGTAGAATGCCTGGTATCTGGTGGGCAGACCAAAGCACTTGTCAGGAGAGCTATGAGATTCAGGTGAGGGTCAGATGCCTCATCAATCCCAGCAGGTACATAACAGGAAGACCCAGCCTGCCCATTATTATTTCAATATATTTCATGACCTGTCCTATGTTAGCATAATCATGACTTCATTTGGAATATCTTACAGTAGCTGACCACAGTCAAATAATTTGGTTAACTGACCTGTCAGCTATACTATACTATTTGACTGATCAACATCCCAACTATTTGACAACATCCCAACTCAACATTAAAATAACTCAGGGCTTTTTTGTGTGTGATGCTAGTTAAGGGTATGGAGTACTGTAATCTCTTCTTTTTTTCTGTCATTGGCAGATATTTTGTGCTGGCACCTCCTGCACTTTGATCAAGATATGAGTACTGACAGTTCAGTTCTGTTTTGTTTGTTTTTACCAAGGAACAGCTTCAACATAACCAAATAGCCAAATCTAAGCAGCTTAAGTTCTACTGATCACTCAGAGCTGCATCCAGGAGAAGGAGCATTGAGGTGAAAAACAGCTAATATAGATAAATCCCCCCCCCCCCGGAATTCTACTCAGGTCCCACTTTCAGTAGACTTCCCTTAGACTCAGGGATGGCCACTGTGAGAACAGTATGCTGGACTTGAGAGGCCCTTGGTCTGAAACAGCAGGGCTGTTTTTATGTTTGTGCATTTTTTATGGCAGTCTTGATTGGCTGTGGGTTAGCATGCTTTTTACTTTCTCTGGGGTGTTCTTTCTTTTATGCTGGCCTTTCTTCTTGTATTCAAAAGGAATTTACCAGGCTCCACTCAAAATACTCCTTCACCCAACTAGGTTGGAGGTGAGTTGCATTACCTTCCTGTTCCAAACGAAGTCTTGTTAAACCTGATCTACGTAAGTGCATGAATCATAATAAAAAAAAAATTCCTTCCAGTAGCACCTTAAAGACCAACTAAGTTAGTTCTTGGTATGAGCTTTCGTGTGCATGCACACGAAAGCTCATACCAAGAACTAACTTAGTTGGTCTTTAAGGTGCTACTGGAAGGGGAAAAAAATTATTTTGATTATGGCAGACCAACACGGCTACCTATCTGCATGAATCATGTTCAGGTAATTCATCAGGCTCATGTCTATTCAGGCTCCAGCACTTTTTCTCCTCCTCACATACATCTGATACATAGGAATGAAGGTGGCAGTGGTGGTGTCACGGGTATCCAGTCTCACATGTCAGAAATCTCTCTCGTTCTTCCACATATGAGGTTTGCATCAAAGCTCCCCCATGTGGTGAATTCTGGCCTACCTCCAGATTTCCACTATTGAAGGTTTCACCATTTGGGAAGCTAATTTGTGCAGACATTAGGCACACAAAAAATATAGATCTTAACATTTCTACCTAGAAAAATATTTATTTAAAAAATTGCACATGCAAACACAACCTAATTTTTATTTTCTTTACTTACTAACATTCTTACTTTGAAGCTATGAACATTTCCCCTCTCTGTGGCTGAATAAAACGGTGTTAAAATTTATGGGTAGGCAATGCACAAATGTACAGTTTACTCCCACAAACAGGCATAGTTCTACTCTGGGAACACTCAAGCTGGAGGATGAGGAAAAACAACTTTTGCTACCCCCCCAACAGTCTTCAGTGCCTACATCTCATGCTGTTTCAGAGGACATTGCCGGGGGGGGGTGTCAGAGAGAGGGGCAAATCAGGAAAAGTTTTCTCCCACGTCAGTGGAGGCCAGCAATATCCCTCCACCAGATCAACAGTGTTCAGGGGACAGAAGAACCCTTTCTATCCACTTAAGACAAAGTCTGGATCCAACCTTTAGGCTAGATTTAAATGTTTTAAGCATAAAAATGGTCACCAATGCAGTCACCTTTTACAGCTGTATTCAAGTGTTCCATGGAGCACCAGCAGGGCTATGCATGCAACCCTCTCCCCCATCAACCCCATTCTTGTGTTCAGTGGGATTTTTGTAGGTGTACTTGATAGAACATGGTTAAAGTTGCCCCTGTAATCAGGAACCCTGTTCGCGTAGGATTTCCAGTTGTTGGAACTTTTGGACTTTACCCAAATCCTGAAAGGTGTTTACACTGTTAGCCTTTCTGAATGGCTGCCGAGTACTTGGAGCATGGTTTAGAGCTCTAAGGTCAACTCTAAGAGAGGACTTCCGGTTTACCATGGATCGCTTTCAGACACGCATTCTGCTTCTCTCGGAACGTGCACTCACCAAAAGGAGGAAAGGGGGGCTGCTGGGCTTTGCAACCCCCCCAAAAGGTTCAGGAGGGTATCCTGAGCCTGGAGAGATTGGCTGCAGCTTCGGGAAGGACCCCTACACTGGACCGTGAGGTGTGGAGGAGACCCCTCAGACGCTAAGTTCCAGTGATCCCTCCCCAGGTGAGAAAGCCCGACCTCGGAGCAACCAGGCGGTGGAACCTCCAGTAAAATTACGACCTGTTAAGACACCCAGTTACATTACCAAGAATTTTAGGCAGTGATATCCCGAAAAATATAAAAATATAATATATGCAACAGCCGCTGCCCGGTTATTAATTGCATTGAACTGGAAAGGGGGGAAAGTACCAACAGTAAGGGAATGGCAGAATAAGTTATTAGACTATGCAGAATTGGCTCAATTGGCAGATAGATTTTCCCCCCCCCAAAAGATATTTATTAAAGTTTTTAAAATATAACAATGAAAATGAAAAATAAAAAAAATACAAAATACAACATAAAAACAGTTAAAAAACAAATAATTTTCCATAACATATCTTCCTTACGCTTATTTCCCCAGACCTCCTCATACCTCCCTTCTTTGTATTCCACTTCAATTTGTTAGTTCAGCAAATCCTTACCATTAAACTTTTACCCATTTGTAAACCTTTTTTTCATATCTCCTAAAGCATTACAGCTGGAAACCCCTTAGTTTCTATCCAACATACTTCTAACATTCATTAATTTTACAATATTTCTGTAAATAGTCTTTAAATTTCTTCCAGTCTTCTTTCACCAACTCTTCTCCCTGGTCTCGGATTCTGCCAGTCATTTCTGCCAATTCCATGTAGTCGATCACCTTCATCTGCCATTCTTCCAGAGTGGGTAAATCTTGTGTCTTCCAATACTTTGCAATGAGTATTCTTGCTGCTGTTGTAGCACACATAAAAAAAGTTCTGTCCTTCTTTGGCACCAATTGGCCGACAATGCCCAGGAGAAGGGCCTCTGGTTTCTTCAGGAAGGTATATTTAAATACCTTTTTCAGTTTATTATATATCATTTCCCAGAAAGCCTTAATCTTTGGGCACGTCCACCAAAGGTCAAAGAATGTACCTTCCGTTTCTTTACATTTCCAACATTTGTTATTGGGCAAATGATAGATTTTTGCAAGCTTGACTGGGGTCATGTACCACCTGTATATCATTTTCATAATATTCTCTCTTAAGGCATTACATGCCGTAAACTTCATACCTGTGGTCCATAACTGTTCGCAGTCAGCAAACATAATATTATGTCCAACATCCTGTGCCCATTTAATCATAGCAGATTTCACCGTTTCATCCTGAGTATTCCATTTCAACAGCAAGTTATACATTCTTGACAGATTCTTAGTTTTGGGTTCTAACAGTTCTGTTTCTAATTTTGACTTTTCCACCTGGAAACCGATTTTCTTGTCCAAATTATATGCCTCCATTATCTGATAATAATGAAGCCAATCTCTCACTTTGTTTTTTTAATTTTTCGAAACTCTGCAATTTCAATTTGTCTCCTTCTTGTTCCAAAATTTCCCAATATGTCGGCCATTTGGCCTCCATATTGAGCCTTTTCTGAGCTTTTACTTCCATTGGTGACAACCACCTTGGGGTTTTATTTTCCAATAAGTCTTTATATCTTACCCAGACATTAAACAATGCTTTCCTGACAATATGGTTTTTGAATGCTTTATGTGCTTTGACCTTATCATACCATAAATATGCATGCCATCCAAATACTTTGTTAAAACCTTCTAAGTCTAAAATGTCTGTGTTTTCAAGAAGTAGCCATTCTTTCAACCAGCAAAAGGCTGATGATTCATAGTAAAGTTTAAGGTCTGGCAGGGCAAATCCACCCCTTTCCTTTGCATCTGTTAATATCTTAAATTTTATTCTGGGCTTCTTGCCCTGCCAGACAAATCTAGAGATATCTCTCTGCCACTTCTTGAAGCAATCCATTTTGTCCACAATTTGCAATGTTTGAAACAGAAACAACATTCTTAGCAATACATTCATCTTTATCACAGTCAACTGACAGATAGATTAAGGGGAAATACAAAACAATCATTCATGCAAAATGGGATATGTTCAAGAAATACCTACAAAAATATAACAACAACATCACATCTATGGCAGCGTTTGAATGACCCTTGTGTAAATTAAATACTACTAAGCAAGGAAAAATGGTACGATATGTTATAAGAAAGTACTAGAAACTATAGTAAGAGTAAGGTAAGAAGTATAAGTACATTCAATGTCATAAATGTAACTTACATCAGGAAATGACAGGAAGTCTGTTTTCATATAATTTAGTTTACTGGATTTTTTACTTTGGTTTATTTTTGTTTAATTAGAAATTATAAGAAAAGAACATGTACAAATACAAGTTTAAATCAATATTTAGTGGTATAATTGTTTAAGGCTATACATGTACCTAAGATTGTGCATGGATGTAAATTATTATTTTTAAAAAAGGATTTCCAGTTGTCGGGAGGACTGTGGTTGCATTTAGCTGACCATGCTTACAGCTCCCAGAGGGTGGGCAGGTCTGCAATGCACATCCCTCATGCTTCTCCACAGATACCCCTTATGAGTCATTTTAGTCCTGCAGCACTTGTTAGAGCTCCGGCATTGTATTAAAAACAATAATTGCAGCTGGGTATTCACGAGGTATATAAACGTACATAGGATCTATATTGGATCTAACCAAAGGGAAAGTAACAAAGAGGGAAGCCATTGCAAACTATTGTCTAAAATATTGTTTTGAGTTTGTGGGGTGCCTGGGCTCCCTTTCTAATTCCTGGACCCCACCCCCCTTTTCTAATTCCAGGATTTAGCATATTGAAATACAAGCCAGGAGCCAGCCTGATATTGGACTGCTAAATATGAATCATTAGGGGGACAAAGGGAGCGGCTCTGTGCCAGTGGGCAAATGAGAGGGAGCCCTCCCACAACACAGAATTAGTTAGAAAGGTAAAAGCATTTGAAGTAGTTTTAGAATTGGAAGGATAACAGTTGGTTTTTTAGGACTGTGTGCTCTAGGGGGAAGTTTCAGTCTGTTAAAGTCAACACGCTGAGCAGAGGGACAGAGGGCCATGAATGATTTCTGCTGGCATCTAAAACAGTGGACATGGGAGAAGCAAGAACCTCTCGGAGTGTAATGTTGTGAACCTCTCCATCACAATCTCCAGCTGTATATATCTGTAAATAGACCATATATCCTAAAGACACCACAAGCCTCTGCTGTGCCTCATTTCCAGGGAAAACGTAAGCCCTGGCTAAGTGCCTGGACCCTTGAAATCTCACCACACCACTCAGGGGCTGGGGTGGCATGTAACAATATGTACAAACCAGATGCTTGCTTGTAGCGACTGTAAAGGGTTGCGGCTGTGACTGCCTGTGTTTTAAGCACTACTAGTCATTGGATTTCAGTGGAACTGACTTTCAAGTAAGAATGGCTAGGACTGCAGTCTAGTGGTGCTTCCTACTTTCCTATCTGTAATTGTTCAATAATGAATGTAATAACTTTAAGATCTCCGGCACAAAATCTATCTACAGGAAACAGCATATTCTATCAAATTGATGATTCCTCCTCTTCTAATTTAAGACTTTGTAATGTCTGTAATATCTGTAGACCAATCACTAAAATTAAAGTCATTTTGTGCTGATGAGCCTTTGTTGTTATTAAATCTTGATTAGTATTTTTCTCCTGTGGTACATACACAGGAGGTTGCCTCAGTTTTATCCAGTCAGGTATCTTTTAGGAACAATTGGTTCAATTGCTTGGACAGAATCAATTTAGTTCCCTTTTAACACATGAGTTCATTCAATACACAAAGTATTAAATCAACTTTGAATACCTAAAATAGTTACAAAACTAGGACTGCTGATAATGGTCTCTCTCTCTCGCTCTTACCTCACAAGCCTTTTGTGAGGAATACATGGGGGGCTTACATATGCCACCCTGGGCTCCTTGAAAGAAAGGTGGGGTGCAGGGCCAGATTTAGATGAAGAGAGGCCGTAGGCTACTTCACTTGTGAGGCCCCTCCATATCCCCCACCCACACAACTAGAAGAAAATGGAAGAGTTATAAGCAAAATTGAGTAGAGCCAAGGATAATGACAGATATTTAAAATTCTGCAATTCACAATTTCTCCTCTAAAGGACATAAGATATTATTGTTAAATACTATGGTGATTTTTTAAAAGGCATAAAATTACTTTTACAACTTTTCTGCTTGTATATGTTAATAATATAATTTTGGTTACTGAGAGCAAACAAGAGTGCACAAAAACAAGATTGGGTGCAGGCCTGGCCAGGACCTAGGCATCCTGAATGTGACAATGACCTGTGTGTTTGCTTGCTTGATTAACAGCTCTTGGGAACTTCAAGGTCCCTGCTCTCCCTTCTTATGGTCTTTGTACTGGACTCGGAGACTCCAATAGAGAGCATTCCATGTCAAGAAGCAGGGCAAGTGGGCACCCTATCAAATGACAGGGCAGGAGCTACATGGAGCAGGGCCTTTTCACTGGTGGTGCCCATTGTATGCCTTACTCTTCCCAGACCTGTTCTCTTTTGGCCTGTATTTTGGAGCTTTATAATTTAGGAAAACTTTGGAAGAACTGGTTGACAAGTCTTATCCGTCGCTGATGTATGAGTGGATTTTATTTGCTGCTGTTCTGGGCTTCTGGTGCACCAGGGTTTATACCAGTATAATAGAGTTGGCCAGGATGCCATAAGGAATACTATTTACAAGCTTTCTCCATTATCTGCACAGCAGGGGGTGTTCAGTCAACAGTGCAAAGGCTGAGCTGAAGCGTTCCCTGCTGGTTACCTGCTTTCAGCAATAGTGGTCGCTGTTTGGTAGTACCCAATTGGTTAGCTGTCAGATTCTAGAGCTCCCTGTTGGTGGCTCTTAGGTAATTCACAAAATACAGTGTCCATTCATAAAACACAGTGTTCATTCATAAAGCAGTAACATAAATCTCCATTGATACATATTGGGTGTATATTTCAGCAGTTGAACGTACAGGTTTATGGCCATGCTGTAGTGTAGTGCTTATGAGATTGTGAATAAAAGGTGACTGGGCTCATTGTCTCAGGGTTTGGGGGGGTGACAACTGATTTCCTATAAATGCCTCCCCCCTTTATCTCCATAACAAGTCCTTGATTCTGCACTCTGAATAATGACAGCAGGGACTTAGAAGGTGCAGGGCTTGTCACTCCAACCCCTGTACATTCTTATCCGGGCTGACCTTAATGTAATTGGAGCAATTTGGCCAATTTGGGCTCTACGGCTCTCCTAAGGAGGCCCCCGCACCAGGGCAATCTAGATGGATTTTATTTATATCTATAAGATTTTGCAGACTTTGGGTGTGAACTGGGGCCCAACAAAAAAAAAAAAATTCAAGTTGCGCCACACTGCTTCAATTTGGGCCCCTTTGGCTAGCCCTGAGTCTCATAGTTGCTGGGCCTGAGTTGCCCTGTGCTTGCATGAAGTCTTGGGTTTGCAATTTTGGGAGAGGAGAGACTGCGCGCTGGGGAGCAGGAGGGCTGGGGAGGCCCCCTAGATTTAGAGGCCCGAGTTGCCCTGCCCTCACATGAAGTCTTGGGTCTGCATTTTTGGGAGAGGGGAGACTGTGGCACTGGGGAGCAGATGGGCTGGCGAGGCTCCTTAGATTTAGAGGCCCAAGGATTCAACCTACTTAGCCTATACATAAATCCGGCACTGCGTTTGTCCTCAGACAGCTTCCGGGTCATGTGGCCAGCATGACTAAGTCGTTTCTGGTGAAACCAGAGCAGCGCACAGAAACGCCATTTACCTTCCCCCCGGAGCGGTACCTATTTATCTACTTGCACTTTGATGTGCTTTCAAACTGCTAGGTTGGCAGGAGCAGGGACTGAACAACAGGAGCTCACCCCATCGCGGGGATTCGAACTGCTGACCTTCCGATCAGCAAGCCCTAGGCTCAGTGGTTTAGACCACAGTGCCACCCACATCCCATGAGATACATTAGGACATGCCTAACTTAGAACCATTAATTTCAGTGGGTCTGCTCTGATTAAAACTTAAGCTGCATTCACTTCCCAGAGTGATTTAACAATCACTCTCTCTTCCCATGAAACAACTCTCAGCACCCTTAACAAACTACAGTTCCCAGAATATTTGCAGGAAGCCATGGCTGTTTAAAGTGGTCTCATAGTGCTTTAAATGTATGATGTGAATGTGGCCTTAGTTGGATACAGTTCCTGTACTTCTGCCCAAAGTCCCGCGATAACAACAACAACAACAATAATAATTTGTATCCCACCCATCTGACTGGGTCACCCCAGCCACTCTGGTGGCTTCCAACAGGGTATACAAAAATACAACAACAACAGCCGCCACCACCACCACCAGCAAAAATAATTAGGAAGAATATGGAGATTTTTGTGTGAGGTGTTGGTGATGGTATGGTGCTAATTCTGTGAATATATAATATTCTAAACAATGACAAGGCTCTAGTTTTTAAAACTTGTTTCATTTAAAAACTAAAACACCCAAATTCCCATACTGTGTTTAGAGTCTTTACTGAATCAATTTAGAGGAAACATTTATGGCCTTTAAATTGTTCCTGGCAATTCTGAGCTCTGTTACATTTTAAACAAATGTAATTTATACAAAACTCTGTCACATCTAGTCCCAAGAAATCTAAAAATATCCAATCAAGCCGTATTTGGAGATGGCTTTTTATTCTTCAATGTTTCAGTTGTTCTCCCATGCACTGTAAGAGGTGGCTTCAAAATTGACATCTGTGAAATACACATTTCCAGCAACACTAGGCCGCCAATGGAATGACTAAACAATTATACAATCAAATCCAATAAATCTCTCCAAACACCATGTAGATTTCTGTCTCAGCCACTGTACAGGAGAGTACAGCTCTGATATATCTGGCAGAATTGAATATATCCTACAGAATTGCTCATATTATTGCTTATGTGTGGGGAAAAAGGGAATAAAGAAATGTCAGTGCTTTGTACTTATAGACAATATAGTAGAATCTCATTTGGATTTATTTCTTCAACCCTTTTATTTTTATAGGGTTTTTTATCTGCCCATGTAATATGCTCATTTTTGCTCATTCTCTTGTTAGCTACTATTATCATTATCGTAACAGTGTGATTCAAGAGCTATAGCTACGATGAGTTCTCCATTTCACTCTGAATTTTATTTTCTCTGTGGAAGGAATTAGGGAAGTCAGGGGAAGCTGTCATTGCTTGCTTTTTGATAGGATGCCAGTCTTCAGAATTTGTTTACATGAAAAATCTTCAAAGGCATTTGAAGGTTATATGAATATTGCAATGTGTAAACCCTCCCTTAGAATTTTTTAAGAAGAATCTACTGCACTAAATTTGTTTAAATTGGAAATGCAGAATTCAAGAGGTTATCTGCTTGATTTTGGTTCAAGGCCAAACTAGATGTGAAATCATTAGGCCTGCTGGTTTAATCATTCATATATAAAGTTGCATATAAAGTTGGATAAGGGAACCCAAATCCTCCCTACACTTGCTGCTTATCTCCCTGGAGGATGTAAAATCTCCTCCAAGTGTTTATCTTCCATCTGAACTTGTTCACTTCCAGTGCCCAAGATCACCTGAAACTGAACAAAAATAGCCAGGGAGAAAAGCAGAGGTAAGCAATGGGCAGTGGAAGATATGTTGGGAATCTGAAGTGAGACTTCCATGCATTGGAAGTTGCTCCCAGTTCCAGTCACAACACAGAGGCACAGAGTTTACAGCTGCAAAAGGTAAGGCACCAATAGTACTGTTCCGGACATTGATATATAGGTTTGCCAATAGAGATACAGATGTATAGAAGTGCAAAGTAGCTCAGTTGCTCCAGTAATGTAACATAGACAGACTCATTCATTTTACAAGACTGAGCTGACATTCAATAAGGATGCACCGCCCAAAATCCAACTCAGTCCAAGTGCGACTGGGGTGGGTGGATGGAATGATGGAAAGGAGGAGGAGGAGAGCTCAGGGAAGAGGCCACCTCTTATAGGCAACCCATTCCCCTTAACCTGTAGGCCATTCTAGGCCGCATAGATAGAGTCCCTTCCTCCTGAAAAGACATAACACAAGGCTTTCTCCATCATTGTGGTGCAGCAAAGATGCCCCCAGTTTATGGCTGGGAATGATATTCCTCTGAATTCAGTTTGAACTGTATGTGACATTTTCATCCTGAAAAGGAGCAAGACCTTCCTTATATTTTTGGCCTTCTTAGTTCACTCTTTGACTAGTTGTAACTTTTGGGCTGGTTCTGCCCCCTCCCCCCAAATGCCCACCTGATACATTTCCACTGTCTAAAAACCGTTCCTTGATTTCTAGCCACACAGTTCAGCTGATTGGCAACACCCCCAATTACTGTTACATCCACAAGGTAGGGAAAGAGTTCCAATTTTTCAAACAACAAAAAAGAACTTTTAAAAACTGATTAAAGTGAAACCTGTACATCATTCAACTTTCTAGAAAATTTAAAAGATTTACTCTCACTGTTTGGAGCAAGAACATTTCCCTTGCAGCTGTCAAAACAAGCTGTCAGTTCAATTATCTGGAATGACTATTAGTTATTTTTTTAAAATAAAGTTTTAGCTACTTTTCATTGCCTTTGAATGAATGAACTGTTCCCACACACCTTTTAAATATGCATTTCACAGTGCCCATGAAATTATGAAATTGTATGGAAGTTGCTGTTTCATTTTCTTATAAAATGCATTATATATTTTTTTTAATAGGTTGCCTATAGCTGGCATCATTTTCTGCTCAAAGGCTGTTGTGTGTGTTTTAAAGATATATCCTTACAATTAAGAAAAAGAGGGGGGACACATGCCTGCCAGGGGTACATAAAGATCATTATATGTAGTTAGATTACCTTGATTCTTAATAATGGGAAAGTTGCATCTGCATGTTCATCATTTAACTTTGTCTAGTAGCACAGATCTTACAGCATTTGAAGGAGTCAGCATTTTGAGTATCAGAGAGGACAGCATATTCTATTTATTTATTATTTATTTATTTATTTATTTATTTATTTATTATTCCATCCTGATACATCAAAAATTCCTAGCCTATAACAGCCTTAGTTGAATGCTCCTTTCAGGAATGCTCCTTTCAAATCCCACTTACAGGAGGAAGATAGTCTCATCTCCTTATACATTTACTGCAATGAAGGCATCACGGAACGACAAAGGCTGAGGTTGAGGAAGCAATAAAGGAATAATTGAACCCCAGGAAAACATAATTCCCATTCTTTCGTGTTTCCTGTACGCAAACACTGGAAACTATGAATGATAACATAATGATGGGTGGATGACTCAATCCTACAAGAAAGCACAACTGTAGTGCATTTGAGGCTTCAAATAATGCATGTGCAGTGGTGGACTTGGGTACAATGGTGTCCTGTGTGAAGCCAAAATTTGGCAGCTCCCCAGCCCTCCCACTGTCTTCTCAAAGGCAGGTAAGGAGGCGGCCAGCTTTGGGAAGGAAGTGCAAGGGCTCTGGCAAGGTCCTAGAGCCCTCCCACCTCCTTCCCAAAGCTGGGAAAGTGCTAACTAGGCATTGGGAAGGGGGCGGAAGGACTCTAGGTTCCTGTCAGAGCCTCACGCCTCCTTCCCAAAGCTCAATGCCTCACTCACCGGGCTTTGAGACAGTGCCCTCTCAGCTCAGTGCCCAGTGGATGTGCACCACTTGGGCAGCCCTAAATCTGCCCCTGTAACAACAACAACTTATTATTTATACCCTGCCCATCTGGCTTGGATGGGTATGAGCCAGTGCTGGAGAACCTGCAGCCTTCCAGGTGTTGTTGGACTTTATTACTGAATGATAAGTTATTGAAAGATTTTGCTCCTTG
Source organism: Podarcis bocagei (assembly GCF_964188305.1). Lineage (NCBI taxonomy): Eukaryota > Metazoa > Chordata > Lepidosauria > Squamata > Lacertidae > Podarcis > Podarcis bocagei. Next base: position 30,078,868 of record NC_138127.1, on the reverse strand, counting down.
CACATAGTGTTCTTAATGTACCTTTATTTATCTAAGGTGATGCTTTAATTAGGCAAATAAATTGGTAGTACCTACCCTGTAGTTACTCAGCTGCTGGATCATTCTTTTTAATTCACATCTGAATTTCCATATCCACAAGTTGTCATAAGTTCATCCCAAATTTTAACTAGGGGGAAGACACTAATTTATTTTGGGGTTTGTTTGTTTGTTTACAGATAATTATTGTCTTCTTTTAAGTGCTATTGGAGGGGGGGGATCATTTTGCTTTTCCTAGCCCATTCTAGTTCAAGTGACATCATATTAGGTACCATTTCCAAAAGCACAGGCCTCATATCTTTGTGTCACTTAGATACAAGATTAGCATGTATTAAACCCAGAGAACAACATTACCAGATGTGATGCAAATGTTTAAACCCCTGTAACACCTCATGTATCCTCATATGCAGCCTCCCCCACTCCCCTTAGTGCCTCAAAATATTAATTGATTTTTCTTTTCTTTTTGTCTCCCTGAGAGATTTAAGTAGGAAGTATTATTATCACATTTGCAGATGAGGACCAGACATAGGGAGATTAAGTGACTCCTCCAAGGTCACAAAGGAAAGCCGTAACTCTGCAGGAAATTGCACCCCGTTCTGATCCCACTGCTTAACCACAAACCCATCCTTCCTGACTTGTGAAATATATGAGGTCATATAATTAAAATGAGAATTGTAATGCATATGCACTAAGGGACAGATGCATAGCTCTGTAAGCCACCTGAATTCAGACACCCTCTGGCTTACAAATGCTTCTACAATACTGGTAAATTCCAAAGAAAGTACTGTTAAGCTTAACAATATGAGTTGTGTCTGAGACCCATAAAAAAAAAGATCTATAGGATTAATTTACACTTCTAATGACCCATTAAGCCAGTCATAGGTCCCTCCAGATCTTCCTGGACTATAGCTCCCTTCATCCCTGACCATTGTCCCTGCTGTTTGGGGCTGATGAGAGTTGGAGTCCAACAACATCTGAGGTTTTCTCATCTCAGCATTGAAGGAAATCATTTGTCTAGTGGTGGCTATTAAGATATAACATCTGCTCCTGTTGAAAAGAGCTATCCTTTCAAAAATGCAGTCCATGCTAGGAGTTTGAAATGATCAGTGTTGGACACAAATATTTTAGTCATCACGGGGGTAGGCAGTTGTGCATTGTCAGAAAAGGTATTTGCATCATCATCAAAAAAGAGGGCAATAGAGGGCACTAATTTGCCTAACATTTGCATGTGGCAATTTATATGCATGGGCATCAGTTTAGAAGCAATTGCTTTGCTTGAAGTGGAAATGCTGTGCATCTTGCCATAGTGAGGTGACTTGCATGTCTTCAAATCTGCTGATCAAGTGCTGCTAAGGCAGTGGTGGCACCCTGTGTGATGCCAAAATTTGGCACCCCTGCCTCTTGCTAAGGGCAACTTCAAAGTGCCTTCTCTCTCTCTCTCTCTCTCTCTCTCTCTCTCTCTCTCTCTCTCTCTGGAACTTTATCTTTCAACCAAATTTTGGCAGGCCGGTCCTCAGATAAAAGGCACCTTCAAATAGAGGATAATCCTTTGTAAAGCAAGACACATGCATGAGAAAGTCGCTGCATGAGAAAGAGGACCATAGATATTCCCCCCATCGAAAGACTTAGGAATCCACATCACATTTTAGTTTTGCAACTTTTTCTAACTTCCCACTAGGTCCTTTGTGGTGAATTGAATACATGCATGGTAAAATGGCAAACACCAAAAACATTCCAAGGAAATCAGGCTTGTCAAGGTGATAAACTTGAATGGGAAAGTTCCCTGGGTTTCTCCAAACTGCAGCTTCTTAAGCAGACATGATTGGCAGGGAAGGGCAGTGGCATTTACTTGGCTTCCTGGAATTGCCAACCATGTGGCTTACCAGAAACAAGAGGGGAAGGGGCAAAGGTTGACATGGCACAGATGCATTTGCTAATTTCCCCACCACTTCCCATCTTCCTGCTGGTAAGCTGCAGGACCAATGGTGATAGGAAGTCAGGTAAATGTTGCTGCCCCTTCCTGCTGGCGGGATGCTCCCATTCTTAGGACCAAAGATGATGTTAATGGTAAAAGAAACTGGAGGGAGGCAACAACAATCACATCTGCAGCACCCATTTAAAGAATAATTATTAAAGGATAATTACTGTTCAATGGCTTCCACAAAAGAATAATGGGGAGCTACAGAGCCACAAGTCCCAGCACCCTTAGCAAACTACAGTTCCTATGATCTTTTTCGGAAAGCATTCTGCTTTAAATTTAAGATGTGGATGTGAACAGTGTAGATGTTTCTGGGTTGTTTTGTGCTCAGGCTCTTCATTTATTTAGGGCAACATTTATGCTGCACTAAGGCAATTTATAGCTGCATATTTTGGCACATTGTAAAATGTTTATTCAGAAACAATGCTGGAGACACAGGATTTACTGCTCTAGCTTGAAGGAAATGTGTGTGTGCGCGCGTGCGTGCATGCGCAAAATGCTTCTTTGCAGAGACCCTTGGCTGATTAATGGGAGCAACCTATTTCACCCTCCACCGAAGGGTGCTCCAGTCTTCAGGAGTGTCTTTTCAGGGGTAAAAAGGGGCAGCTAGTAGAAGAGAGGAGAGATCCCAGCAAATACTCATTGCAACTGGAGACATTTGAAATTTCACACGAGAAGCTCCTTCCTCACTCACTTCTAACTTCACTTTAGGCGAACCACTGCTGGTGAATAAATCACAGCTGAAGTAGTGGAACAATCTTGTTTGTTTAAGCTACACAGTAGCATGGCATTGGCCCTGTGCTATTTAAAACCCAAACGCTTGCAAATGTCATGCTGGGTTTCTGTCTTTTTTCAGCCAGTGGTCCTCTGTGAAGAGCAGATCTTTGCAATTTAGATGGAAAGTAATATCACTGTATTTTCCTCTCCCCCTCCCTCCCCAAATTTGCATCACAAAGTAATACAAGTGTTCTTTGGGGAGAAGAGGTGGAGCTGTTAGGTAACAGATTACAGACAGCCGAAACAAAAGATGGCACCTGCTGTTCTGCAAGCTGAGGAAATTAGTTGTATATTGCAAATTTACTGGAATAAACAGATGGCTGGGAACCTTTTTTTTCCTTGACTGTAGTTTATCTCCTTATGCCTGAGAAGGTCTGACAATACAAGTCCCTGGATAGCACTTTGTTTAATAGAAGACTGCCATAAGTGTATAGGAAGTGTCAATATAAAGGGTATCATCTCTGTATATATGTATCTATTTTTGTGTGTGTGATTGTGTGAAACAGGTGTTTGATTGTATAAAGATGCACAAAGTTCAGCAAGTTCAGCACAGGCCCGAGCATGTCCAACTCTGCATTGGATTTTGACCATTGTCTGCTGCTGGACATTGACTGCCTGTCAGGCTGCAGGTCAGGAAATGGAACAGGCAGAAAATGGCCAGATGGAGAGATGCAGTCAAATATATTCTGGTAGATGCCTGGGCAGATGAGAGCCAAGGGGCCAGAGGGAGTGATGTTGTCAAAAGAGATCCAGATGTTAGATACCTGCTGGGTCAAGGGAATCCAAGCTGTTACTCTGTTCAATGAGACGCTCAGTCTGAGGAACCCAGCTTGTAGAACCCTTATAGCAGAGGTGGAGGACCTCCTTCAGCCTGAGGGTCACATTTCCCCATGGGCAACATTCCAAGGTCCACATGGCAGTGGTGAGTTTGGCAAAATGGGTGGCCAAACCCATATAGCACTCCATTCTCCATCCAGGCAAACAAGAGTTCAAGGACACATTCCAGCCAGGTAAAGTTACTAGAGGAGAGCTAGTGACGTTTATGGCTCGTGGTGTGTGGGGGTGTGGGGGTGTGTCCTGGGCAAAGTCCCAAAGTCCTGAAGACTGAGAGGCCTGGAGGTATTTCTCTTGGACTTTGTTGGTCAGCCGTGACTCCCGCTAATTGATTTGCGATCCTCAATTAGCGATTTATGGCCGCCCGGCACACTTCCGTTGCGTAGCTCTCAGTCACGCCTCAGCAGAGTTTCACACAGCGGTGTAAAACTGTCACCTAGCTTGGCTTAGCTTCCAGACAAACACACAGAGTACAGGTTTGTCTATTTACAGTTGTTTATTCCAACAAAACTCCGGAAAAACCGGAACTGCTTGCAGCCATTATAAGACTGCTCCTTTCCCCTCACAGCATAGAGTGAGAATGGCAAACTCCTCCCAATCTCCTCCCAGCTTCGAAAACTGACGTCAGAATGGTGTGGCATCATGGGAACAACTTAACCTGTTAAGTTCCAACCCCAACACCCCCCTTTGCCGCCCATTCTGACAAGACCCTTTTGAGTTCAACACCTTCCCCTTTGCCTTGTGCCCCTTCTCGGCATCCTTCCCAGGCACCTGTTGAACCCCTTCAACACTCCCAGAATCACACTGTGCGAATTTTGCCCACGCACATGTTGCCTGGTATCTTTCAGGTGGAATGCCCTTTGTTGTGCGACTAGACCTTCTGGGCACAAACTCAGATGTTACCTCTGACTCACTGCCACCAGGAACTGTGTCTTCAGCATCACGGGATTCCCCCTCTGACTTAAAACGTTTTCGAATCCTCTCCATTACACTCACAGGAGAACTGGGCTCGCTTTTGGGTGTTCTCTTAACATCTTGTGAAGAAACTACAGATACCTCCTCCTGTTCCTGACTTTGGTCAGTGACCTGATCGTCATCATCAGACTCAGCCTCTCCTTCCTCCCCCTCAGAATTTTCCTGTTCTGGATCAGAAAGACATTCTGAGAGCACATCACGCATGACAGCAGTTTGTGACTTTTTATCCTGCTCATAGAACTCAGCGTGTTTACTGATCAGTAACTTACTCTGATCACCTGATGGAAATGCGAACCTCCATGCACGTGCTTCTGGCTCATACCCGCAGAAGATCATTTTCCGGAACTTGGATCCATCTGGCCCCTGCAAGGCAGCAGGTACTGACACAGATGCACGTGACCCAAACATACGCAAAAAATGAATCTGGGGTTTCCTGCCATGCAACAGCCTAAAGGGTGTGTCACCTACCATTGAATTGTAGGTACGATTCCAGGTGAAGCTCACATACCTGATTGCCTCCAGCCAAAACCTTGGAGGTAACCCAGAATCTTTCAGCAACACCTGTGCAGTTTTAACCAGAGCCTGACGTCTCATCTCTGCCACCCCCCCCCTGATTGGGTGAAGTCACTGTGTGACGTATCCCTTTCTTGCGAAAGAACTTCTGCAAAGCAGAACCTGTAAATTGAGCTCCTCTGTCACTTATGACAGCTTGCACTCTGGTGGAAAACCTTTGTTCCACCTCCTCAATCCAACGTTTGATCAGCTGTGCTGCATCCTCCTTGGATTTGAGACCAAGAGTCCAGGTATTCTGCGTAAAATCTTCCTGCATCGTGAGCAGATACCTGGCTCCTCCCAGACTTGGTTCCTTTACAGGACCCCACAAATCCACGTGGACCAGTTCAAAAGGTCTTGTGGTTATCCTCTCTACTTTTGGATAACTGCATCCTTTTACCTTCGCCAGTTTGCATGTTTCACAACTTATCGTATACCCACATTCTGCGATGTGACAACCTTTGGAAACCTCTGGCAGCACCTGTAGTTCTTCTAGAGAACCATGAGCTGTTCGTGCATGCCAAGCATGGACACATGAATCATGATTGGGAATTGTAGCATGCAGTGCTTGTGCTTTCTCAACCTTCCCATCACCCTCCAGAGACGTTTTAAGAATGAAGAGATCATTCTGCCCCTTTTTAACCTTGGCAAGCATCCTCCCTCCTTTGGAGATTGTGCACACATCATCCTGAAAACAAACCTTAAATCCCTTTTTCAGTAAATAAGGCACAGATAAAAGACAGTGGTGCATCCCAGGAACAGTACAACACTTCAACGTTTCCTGTAAAATAGAAAAATGCAAATTTACAGCATTAGTCACATTTCTTTTCTGTCCATTTGCAAAGAGTACAGTCTTCCCAGCCGGAATTGCCTTGCAATTCCACCTCTCGACAGCAGGTGTCTCTGGAATCAAATTGCAATTAGCCGCAGAGTCAATAACAAAACTAAGCTCTGAGCCTGACCCACAGCTGTCTTCAGCCAACGCCAGACTAGCCGTGATCTGATAAGTCTCTTCCTGGCACCTGGCACGTCCACCAGCCTCAGTCCCACGCCTGGTTGTTTTTCCAGACCGGTTGCCATGGAAACCCGACTGGTTCCCATGAGAAGTGTCCTTGAAAACATCCTGCCTTGCCTCTCTGCTCCGGTGGGGGCAATTTCGCCGCAGATGTCCCGCTGCATTACACACGTAGCAACAACGAACTCCAGTGGAAAAACACTGCCTGGGGCCTTTTTCAGCTGGCCTGGCCCTCCTTCTTCCGGAAAAACACTCCTTGCCAGATCCGCCAGATCCGCCCCCCCTGAACTTCACTCCAGCAGACACAGTGGAAAACTTTTCAAACTTGCCTTTGGAACTTTCCGCCCCCCCGACTTGCTCACTAGCACTCCTTGAGGCTAAGTCATCAGGAACAGGGGCTCCAGCCATCTCTAGGCTTCCAGCTTCCATCTGCCCTTGGCCCTCCGCTGAGTCTTCACACAGACGTTTCAGCACTCTCCAGGCCTCACACGCAGATTCAACGCTCTCCAGGTGATGACGCAAATTAGCATGCACACCTGCCATTAACATGCAGACCTCAGCTTTCTCCCTCTGCATTTTTTCCTCCAGAGAAGCAGATTGCGACTTTCCTGCATCTCTGTCATCTCTGTCCACCAGTAGCACTGGTTCTCTCTGGGAAATATCCCAAACTTCCGTGGCTAAAAACCACGCTCTCACCCTTCTGACCCAGATATCCCACGACTGGGTGGTGAGCTCTTCAAGCTGTTCAAACGGAGCTTGAAACACCTCCTGGCCATCTGCCAAGGTCTCCCGTTCTCCCCCAGGTGCCCCAAGCTGTACTCACAAAACACCAGCTCATCCGGCACCTGTCCGTGGAGAAACGATTCCCTGCTGTTCTCAGCTCTTGGCAACACAGGCAAATCTCTGCGTCTTTCAGCTTGCTTGCTTGCTTGCTTGCCTCTGCCTCCTGCCGTGCTTCTCTGCTCGACACCACAGATTTCAAAGCTCCCGGCAGTATCTCCAGTGACAGCTTTACGATCGGTGATTAAGGTTACCCATAACCTCTTGGACTTTGTTGGTCAGCCGTGACTCCCGCTAATTGATTTGCGATCCTCAATTAGCGATTTATGGCCGCCCGGCACACTTCCGTTGCGTAGCTCTCAGTCACGCCTCAGCAGAGTTTCACACAGCGGTGTAAAACTGTCACCTAGCTTGGCTTAGCTTCCAGACAAACACACAGAGTACAGGTTTGTCTATTTACAGTTGTTTATTCCAACAAAACTCCGGAAAAACCGGAACTGCTTGCAGCCATTATAAGACTGCTCCTTTCCCCTCACAGCATAGAGTGAGAATGGCAAACTCCTCCCAATCTCCTCCCAGCTTCGAAAACTGACGTCAGAATGGTGTGGCATCATGGGAACAACTTAACCTGTTAAGTTCCAACCCCAACAATTTCGACTCAACATCCAAGGTTCCCCATCTCTGGCTTCTTGTTTCCTCAAATCACATGGTATTGGCTGGACTAAACAGCTGCAGTTCCAGCTCTAGCCATCTGTGCATAGCAGTGGTTGAGCTGGTAACTCCTAGTCTGAGAGCTCTCCTAGCAGTCAAGGAATAAGGAATCTATGCTCTGTTGCCTAGGTCTGTGGCTCCCCAGTGCCTCCATCTAGATTTTGCTTCCCCATGACTGGACTGCATTAAGGAAAATAAAATGACCTGATCACAGATTCCCATGTAAAATTTAAAATTCAAAAATTAGAATTTATGTTATGACATAAGCACATAGCAAGTATTGCCTGCTGCAGCATGAAAACATTACATTAATAATGAGCACTACAAGGGGGAGAGAGAAGAACAACAGAGTTGGCTGTGCTGCATAACATTTCCTACACCCTCCTACACCCAGCCTCACTGGTGGAGGAAGAGGAGTGCAGGGGGACAGTGCAATCCCGGGGCGGTGCCATCGTGGCTTCCCCCCGCCCACGCTGGGCACTATGCCCCCGCAGGTGGTGTGCCATGCCCTCAGGATGCATGCCATGCCCCTGTGGGTGGCGTGCCATGCCCCTGGGATGCACGCCAGCCCCACCCTGCCTGCTCTCCACCCCCCGGTGCAGGAGCATGAAACTCTGCCACTGCCCAGCCTTCTACCCTTGGGTGTGGTAGAAGATGCTGACCCATTGTGAGTGCTAAAGTAAGAGTCAATGACCAACACAGTGGGCATTTGGAAGAGGGAATGTGAAGGACATATGGCTCATCACCACACGCAGCAAAAATTATTGTGCAACTGTATGACATATAATGTGTACTTTCAGCTATAATGTGGGAGATTTGTAGCCAAACCTGACAATGCTGATTAGCATGTAAACTGATAAAGGACTACACGCATGGGTAGGCAAACTTGGGCCTGGGGGCCAGATCTGGCCCAATCGCCTTCTAAATCCAGCCCACAGATGGTCCAGGAATCAGCATGTTTTTACATGAGTAGAATGTGTCCTTTTATTTAAAATGCATCTCTGGGTTATTTGTGGGGCATAAGAATTTCTTCATTTCCCCCCCTTCAAAATATAGTCTGCCCCCCCCCCAAGATTTGAGGGGCAGTGGACTGGCCCCCTGCTGAAAAAGTTTGCTGACCCCTGGACCACAGAGTTCTAAATTGCTGGAGTAGGCTCAGTGATGTCAGATCCCCAGAAGTAAGGCTTGTTTCCTGTTCCTGTTTCTTTCTCTTGCTCACTTTTCACACTTCATGCAATAGAGCCAGACATGCCACAACATATCTTTCTGCCTCAGGCATGTGCCTGAGACTACTTTTGCTACAATGTTCAACAAAGATATTTGTTGTATTTTATTGTATTTTATTGTATTTATCTGTATTTTATTGTTGCTGCTAACGATGATGCATGACTGTAAGTAAAGTATATTTTAAACTTACTTCAGCGTGTAGTCTGTTTCTCAGTAAAAGGGGTAAAGGAAGCCAGATGCCTCAGGTAGCTGGGACATTTTTTAAAAAAGGTTTAAAGGCCTATTTCTGTCCTCCACAAAATCTGCCTAACAATGGGATTTAAACTCCATTACTAGGGCTATTCACGCGGGTGGCGCTGTGGGTAAAACCTCATTGCCTAGGGCTTGCCGATCGCATGGTCGGCGGTTCGAATCCCTGCGGCGGGGTGAGCTCCCATCTTTCAGTCCCAGCTCCTGCCCACCTAGCAGTTCGAAAGCACCCTTAAGTGCAAGTAGATAAATAGGTACCGCTTTATAACGGGAAGGTAAACGGCGTTTCCCTGCGCTGCACTGGTGCTGGCTCGCCAGAGCAGCTTTGTCACGCTGGCCACGTGACCCAGAAGTGTCTCCGGACAGCGCTGGCCTCCGGCCTCTTAAGTGAGATAGGTGCACAACCCTAGAGTCGGACACAACTGGCCCGTACGGGCAGGGGTACCTTTACTAGGGCTATTCATGTGCAAGCCCTGAGTTTTTAAAAACAGACACTAGCCATTTTTCTTTTCTGTGCTGACCTACACATGCGGGTCTATAGAGGATTAAATATAATTACAGTGGTGCCCCGCAAGACGAATGCCTCGCAAGACGGAAAACTCGCTAGACGAAAGAGTTTTCCGTTTTGGAGGTGCTTCGCAAAACGAATTTCCTATGGGCTTGCTTCTCAAGACGACAATGTCTTGCGAGTTCCTGCTGGTTCCCCCCCTTTTTTCTAAGCCGCTAAGCCACTTATCAGCTGATCCGATCAGCAGATAAGCCGCTAAAAGCCGCTAATAGCACTAATCCGCTAATCCGTCAATGGGCTTGCTTCGCAAGACGAAAAAACCGCTAGACGAAGAGAATCACAGAACGGATTCTTTTCGTCTTGCGAGGCACCACTGTAATATATCCTCTTACCAATACCAATCAGATAGTGCTGAATTAGATCCCGCTAGATAAAACACATAGACAAATTATATAAATCAAGTTTTCCTGGATTATTTCTGTCTATGTATTGGATGTCAATTTCTTCAGGTCACATATAAAGGATATGTTCCTTCTTGTGGGGGAGAATATAACAACAAAGTGCATGTGTAACTCATAGGTGATGAGAGAGAGTGGGGAGGGAGGGAGGAAGGGAGGGAGGGAGGGAGGGAGGGAGGGACATGTGGAGGTATGTTCTGTAATATGTAAAATAAAGTTTTCAGGGAAGCCTTACTGAAAGAAATGTGCCTTATTCTATATGCAAACAGTAACACAAGATTAATTTCTTAAAAGCTAGGGAACAGGTCATAAGTTGCAGAATACCCCTGCAAATCTCAACACAAATTGGCCTTATTTCATATCTAAAGGTCAAAATTTTATATGGATTGGAATTGATGTCTGTCTATGTTTAACCAACACCTAGGCTCTAAACCAAGAATGAAACAATGCATAAATCCCAGTGGCAATTCCTGGGATAATACATCGCCCACCACCTGATTCAACCCGAATAGAAAAAAATCAAATCACCGACTGGTCTGGACAGCAGTTCTAACAACATTGCAAAAAAAAGTATTTGTGCATCCAAAAACCACATTTATCTTGGGGGATGAGCAATACCCATATGTTCACCAGATGAGAATGGGGATGGGTTTATGGAGTCAAAGTTTAAGTTTGTAAAAAGAAAGGGGAACAAAGTTGATTTCTTTATGGCTGTGGTTGATTTGCATGTTGCTTATGAAAAAATTCCTTTAAAACTTAATGTCTCCAAGGTAACTAGAGAGGAACTGAATTCAAGTATTTAATGATTGGCTATAATTCACCAGTTGTTCCAAATGGATACATTAGGTATTTCAGTCAGAAAGTCAGAAATGTACTGAGAGAAGACAAACAAAAATAATTAAGAATGGAAAATGCACAATACCTTTTACTGTAATTTTAGGGGGGGGGCTTCATTTTTTTCTTTTATGGGATGTAGATATGTAAAATTATGAGCAAATAACTTGTGCGACTAGATAAATCAGATAATAATGTCCAAGACAGATATGCAAACTGTTAAACTGGTTTCAGAGCCTTACAGTTCACAGATGGGCTTCGTATTACCCATTCCATATATTTACAAACACAGAAGGTATTAATTAGAAATGTAATGTGAAAGGTCTAGGTCACCTGACTTAGTCAGCTATATGAAGCCTGAGGCCAACAGTCCACAGTTTGATGTAATTGGAGTAGGTCAGCTTTATAAGAAAGCTCTCAGTTTCCTGGGGTGAACATGCAGGGGAAGTCAACAGGGGATTTCTGAGCGGTAGTTTAGTGTGGGGAATGTTGAGGAAGTGTCCAGGGAGATGGTTTTATTTAGAGATCTGAGCACTATGGACACTGAGGGGGGCATTCTCTTGACCTGCAAGGTGTGTGCCAGGGTTGTCTTCCTGCCTGAGGACTGCATGCACTACACTGGTAGCAAGTGCAAGTGAGCATCCCTGCCAGAAGAGGTGAAAGGACTTGAGGCACATATCGTTATGATTCAGCTGATCAGATAGAATGAGAGTTTATAGGTGAGAAGCAAGAAGCATTCCTGCACAGACACCAGACGGAGGAGGTTTCCAAGGAGAAGGAGGACAAACAGGAAGAGGCAAAGTCACAAGGAAAGAACATGACACACAGGATGAGGAGAACCAGGAGGCATCCCGAGCTGTAGATCTCTCCACAGAAGGGGACCCTGGATCAGAGGAAGAACTCGACTCACATAGGATTACGGGGGACACTCAGACACAAGGAGGTCAGGTGGTGGCTGGAGACAGGTCTGAAGCAGCTGTGCCAAACATGTCATCTTGGGAAGTGTGTTGCCTTCCCAAAACTCATTTTCAAGATGTGATGGAAAGCTTGCCATACTTCCTCTAGATTGCTATCCACTCCTACTGACAATTGTTCCCTGTCACTGAAGGACAGACCTTTAGCTGAGAAATCTGGGTACTGAAAGTGAACAGCTGGCTGTGGAGATAGTTTGGTTTCTTGAACCTTGACTTACACTGAAGGACTCCTGACACAAGATGGGGCACTGAGAAGATTGTGATTGACTGACTCCTTGTGAGACTAATCAAGAAAGCTTTAAAATAATTCCGAGGCAGCAAAAGCCCAGAGCTATGTGCCATGCTAAATAAGAACAAGAACAGGAATGGCAGTGGAGATCAAGTCTCATAATGTGTCATAAATGCAGCTAAACTGATACTAGTCTTAAGCATAACTTACTTAGCATCTCCCTTCAGACATTTACGTTCAATGCATGGAGGGAAGAAGTGGAACTGATAGAGATGGAGCTGTTGGTGTGCGGGCAGCATACAGGGGCCCACTATTCATAAATGTGTCTTTTGAATACAGGTATACCTGACACCGGAAGAGAGCTACTGTTTGCCACATTTATTACTATTACACACCAAATTAAAATAAAAGGGACCAATCAGGTATTGAAGGGGTGAGACAAACTTTTCAGTATCCTAGTCCAAAGATGTATAGGTTTTATACACTAACCAACACCTCGGGCTTAGTCATGTAGTTAATTGGCAGAGACCAATGCATGTGATGTCTGCATGCATACATAAAGATAACCGGTGAAGGGAAGTGACATACCAAATTTGATTAGAATTGATGCTAGGAATTTTTAAGTTGCCTTCTTTTTTATTTCAAAAATTCAAATGCCCCATCATAGACAGGGTACCTGTGTTCCCACCTCCTACAAGGCTAGCAGGAGTATACATACAGTATAGGCGATAAGTCAGATTTGGAAAATGGCACAATGGCAAAGGGTTGAACTCTCTCTCTCTCTCTCTCTCTCTCTCTCTCTCTCTCTGCCCAACCTGTTGCTCCAAACAAATTTGGAACCCTTCCATGGCTGCTTTAAAATAAACACAAATATAAAAAACACCAGGAGATTTAACTGGGGGTCTCTTGTACAACATTTAGTTTGGCTTTGAGGGTTAGATTTTGTTCTGGCCTAGCTCTTTCAAGGAAGCCATGGGGATGTTGCTAGACTAAATTCCTTGTACGATAAAATGGTGTAACCATATATTGCAATCAACTCTAGGTGGGAATGAAATCTGAATAAATAATGTTGTATATAGTATGAACACATTTTGTATGATGAGCTAACTTAATCAATTCAATTCAATTACTGGTTTTCTTTTGTGTAAAAATGATTTAATTTAGTTGCAGTAATGATTACTGGACAAATTAAAAATGAAATTACAACTAGTTATCTACAGCACAGAAGTCTGCCTCAGACCACTGGCTTACAGAGATGTCTGCAAATGAGATGAGAACATTTCAAAGGCTGGACCATAAAAATCCTTCCTGAGATGCTGACACTCATAGAATGCATAAATTTGTTTTCTAGGCCATGGTGAGTTATGAGATAAGAACCTTTTATCTACTCAGAATGGGAAATCAATCTTGTTCTCATTCTCATTGCCGTGGATATACTGGGGTTGGGAACCCCCTATATATTTCCATTCCCTATCATAAAAAATGTTATCAAGCGATGGTACCCAAAGCTTGAAAACTGCCCCAAATGCCTGTAAGGTAGTACACATCATATGCAGAAGCAACCTCCACCTTTTCAATTCTCAGTTCTCCTTAAAAACATAAACATGGGAACTGCAGAGACACAACTTCATATCTATCTATCTATCTATCTATCTATCTATCTATCTATCTATATCTATCTATCTATCTATCTATCATCTATCTATCCATCCAAGCACATTGAATTGAGCTTGGAAGTGACCCAGCAATCAAAAGCTATGCTAATTGCATAGTCACATGACAGGAATAAATGGTGCCTCACATGTGCAAATTGCCTTTTATTAGGCTGCAGTAATAATGCAGGTATTTTTCTGGAGGATGCATCAAAGACATGTCTCATCTGGGATACTCTTTGACCCAAGGCTCACCTCATGTGTAGCAACAGATTTAGTGAGGAGGATAATGTGTTTGTCCACTTGCCCACCTCAAACATAAGTTCTATGGGAGAAACAAACAAAGCCAGGTATTTTCTCACTGTACTATGTCTTTTGCGTCCTGCCTTGTTGCATAATTAGAATCAATATGGATAGCATGTTTCACTTTTCATAAACTGAAGTGTTAATAAGATGAATGTTCAATGTTTATGGTAAACTCTCCACATTTACTTATGCTGCTCATAAATGAAACAGAGTTTTGATGTCTTTATTATTATTCAAGCTATCGCTACAGGTGTGCATTAATTATGATTTACCGAATGGAATGCTTAGGATAATTCCATCAATTGGATTGGATAAGAAATGGGACACTTAATTCTTCCAGAGTATTTGGTGCATACCAATTAGAACTGAAAGAAAATTATATATATATATATATATATATATATATATATATATATATATATATATTACTCTTCAGGGTAATAAATGACCTGCTGGAACAAGTTTATTCCCTGGAGTGTTTAGCCACAGGTTATGAGCTGTTTGCAAGCCTACCATTAGTTTGCAAAAATATTCTGTAGCACAAAAACAAAAGCTTAATTTGTATAATGTACTTCAACTAAACCCTTTTAAAAATGTGGTATGCTAGATTTTTATTAAAACAAGCTTTGATTCCATTGTATATCAAGTGGAAAGCAACCTATTTATATGTGCCTCCACTGAACCATTTCCTTTATGGGATTTTTAATATTTTTTTTTTTTTGGTCCTGCCTTTTGAGTGAATCTGCCCTCATCCTCAACATCTGTCTGAGGTCTATGAGCAAAAAGATATTTGCATTTCTATGGAAATTTTAAATAGAAACATTAGCATATCCTACTGAACTACAGATGAGGCAACTAAGTTTAACAGGACACGCACATACTTTCTCACCACCTAAGATATTGTCATCTTCGGGGGGGGGGGGGAGATTGACAAGTCAAGTAACAATGTGTATTACAAACACACACATACACAAGCACACTTGTTCTTCTGCTCTAAGTTGCTCACTGTCCTTTTTTTCTATTCTCAGTTGCTTCATCCTTCTCCTTCCACTGCTGCACCCATTCCTGCTGATTTCATTTTTATCTTGCTTTAATAAAAGGTGAACAATATATATGATCTGAAGAGAAATCAGAGTATTTTCATATCCCTCACCTTTCTTCATACTTAATTTCTGTCTTTACATCTTTTCACTCTTGACCTTTCTCAAGCACCCCCTCCTTTCCATCCAGTCATCTGCATCTCCCAAAAAACATTACCAGGTGCATTGGGGGACTTCCTGAACAATGTGGAATGTATCATGGGGAGGATTATAGGAGCACAAAAAATAAAATCATCCCAAAACTGGAGTCTTCTAATCTGGAAGTGATTCTTCCCATACATTTCAGCCTCCCATAGAAGACCCATCCCCCTCCCTGACCCTCTACAGAGGCTTTTGGCTGGACGCAGATGGGTGCAAGGAGGAGGGGATGCCAACTTCTTTAAATTAAGTTGGCTCAGGATCCAAGTCACTGACTGGAAAGGAAGTCCTGCTGAAAGCGCTAACACTTCCTTTACAGAATGGAATGCTTAAAAACCAAATCAAGAGAAGACAGCATGAACAAGCACAGTAAGCCAAAAACGTTAATAATATATGGCATTTAAGTACTTCATTATTATCTTGAGCTTTCTTTGTTGACTTTAATTAAACTCTTGCTGAACTTGCAGTCCTGATGAGATTATATGCCTATATATGTGTGTGCACATGTGTGTGCATTTATGAACACAAATATTCCTTGTGTTGCAAATATTCCTTGTGTTGTTAATGTTCTAATCAATGTTTTACAGAGACTGAAATATTATTTGGCCAATGAACTGTGTTATGTTTGGGAATGTGATTGCTAATGTTGTTTACTGCGTGTGCCAGAAGCTCCTACATGCCACCTAGCGGAGGAAGGGGTAGAGGAGGAGCTGTCAAGTTGCTTTGCAGATGCATCTTGCTATGCTTTACTGTTAATCTTGAGCAAAGGATCAAAGTGGGGGGGGGGAGGCAACAAGGAAGCTAACTCTGAAAGCTCTGGATGCTACAGAACTCTGGCTGCCTTATACATGCCTCAAGGCATGCTGTCCTTAGCTGAGTTCTCTAAGGCTGGGAACCATCACACGGTGAGAATAAAAGAGGCAAGCCATGAAAATGGCCTAGCCTAGCTTCTCTCAACTTGGTGTCCCAAGACATCACTGAACTACACCTCCCATCATCACTAGACAGCAGGGCCAGTGGTCAGGGATGGTGGGAATTGCTGTCCAATGACATATGGGGGCTCAAAGTTGGGAAATGCTGCTCTATTCCAACCCTCCTGTTCAATGCAAGGTGCCGCTCTAGTTATCCTTGACAAAGCATCCGGCTTCTGTTTAAATATCTGTAGTGATGGAGAGCCCACCCCACCCAGGGCAGTTAGTTATTCTGCTGAACCCATTTCCTGTTAGGATGTTTTTCTTAACATACTTAGATTTAGTATATGGTAGCTTCTCATGTTACATAAATGTCTTTGAAGTTACCAGCTTCCTGGATGTAAGATTAATGAGAATATGAATTACGAACCAAAAGGTTTTGAGTTCCTCTTTTGAATTTATTTGTTATAGTTATATCCTACCTTTTTCACAAGGGATATCATTTTAGGTTCACCTCAAGCGTCTGAGCCAGCTTAGGCGGAGATACTTGCCTAAAGCCATGCTCTGCCATTCATAGCTGAGTGAGTTTTAAGATTACAGCATATATGGTTTAAATATGTAAATTACACATATTTACAAAATATTGCAATTGCAAATAGGCAATAATATTGTAAGAAATAATCTCAAGGTTTTATTATTTTTATTTTTATACATTCAAGGAATTACCGATGTATATTGTAATTCACTCTGACATCTAGAAAGTATAGTGAACAATAGAAATCTTTTTTCCTTGCAGGTTTAAAGATAATATAAAACCTTAACCTTTTTTGCAGTTAATTAGTGGAAATACAATTTTAAGCCACTCTTCCCTCCGATCATGTGATACCTGTCATTCCCTGTCAAAAACTTCTGTAGTCAAGTTATGAGAATGGACAAAACAGCAGATGTCAGAGAGAGAGAGAGAGAGAGAGAGAGAGAGAGAGAGAGTCATATACCTGAGTATATTAACTGTTTAAATGTTCTCAGCTGTGTGTATTTCAGGGAAATAGGCAATTTGGTGCAGAACAATTTTATTTTGCTTTTGTGCCAGTGATTATGATTAGTGGTAGTGCTAGAAGTGATGATAGGCTGAATGTCATAGAATCAAATGGAACCCATCCAGTATGTCATGAGTTAGAGAAATTCAGTAATTTAGCTACTTGCGTGATGTCCTCTTGAGCCTTGTATGAAGACATTCTTTTCTTTGATCAATAAGTTATAAATGGGGGGAAATACCACAATGGGACCCAAGAATGTTCAGGGAGAGGAGAAATAATATGTTCCAGTATGTCCTTCAAGCCCTGGTAGCCGGCATTCTTCACCATGTGGTGTGGCTGGGGGACAAGGGAATAATTTCTGCAATGTTCTAATTTGTAGGTGAGTGTAACCTGATGGCCTGTGGTAGCCTTCCCCAACCTGGTGCCTTCTATATATTTTGGACTACGATTCCCATCAACCCTAGATTCTAGGCCCTGTGCTGGGGGGACTGATGGGAGCTGTAGTCCAAAGCGTCAAGTGGGCATGAGGTTGGGAAAGGGCTGGCCTGTGGGATATTGGTGTTCACCTGAAAATAATGATTCACTGAAAGCAATCTCTTTTTCTCCGCCAGTACAACCGTGGTGACAATGTGGTCCTCCCGCTGGTGTGCCCAGGCAGCCTTGACATTTCCCCATACCACACCATCCCAGTGTTGGAAGAGTAGATCTGCAGGGATGTTGGATGTGAGAGTGATCTGGCTGCGACATCTGTCACCCCATTGATCGCCAGGGTTGATTCAGCTGATCTGGCTGGCTAGGCGGGTGTCCCCTTCCTCCCTCATCGCTCCATGTGCGTATCTCCCGAAGCTGCACACTCGGTGGAAGAGGACGACCATCCCAGATAGAAGGAGTATACCGTTCTTCGGTCAAGAGTGGATCTGCAGGGATGTCCCAACACAGTGGTCACTCCCAGTGGCTCAGATGATGAGTGGAGTATGCAAAGAGAAACATGGAGGAAAGTAATTGTTAGGTGCCAAACTGTTCATGGCTTTAAAGGTTCAAAACAGCACCAGCAATCTCCACTGATATCCTTTGAAAGGGACGGAACATCTCATGTTTGTAAAGACAGTTAAAATGCTAAACTTATTTTGGAATTACTACTACTACTACTACCCCACCCATCTGTCTGGGTTGCCACAGCCATTCTGGGCAGCTTCCAAGAGATATGCAAACAAGTTCCAGGCCTCCACACTTCTTCCTTAAAAGACCATCTATACATGTTCATGTATAGAATTAAAACACTCAAGCTGGGCTGAATAACTGTCCCCTCCACCTTTTGAGAGATGATTAATCCCTAAGAAAAGCAAAGGGGATATCTGTAACATTCAGGCTGCTAGCAAAACCAAGGACCTTTCAGGCGAGATTCCCTCCTTCGTGAGAAGAAAGCTACAGCTTGGCTACCCTCTGCAGCCCAACAGCATTGCCTCTGGAATTTGGGAAAGAATGCCTCATGGAGATGATACTACATCATGGCATAGCATCATTCCTATTCTTGCAGGTGGGGGAGGAAGATGGCTGCCCTCATGGGCTGCTTGTAAGATGGCTGCATACACACTGCCAGATAATTGTCTTGAGGGACTGATATCTTGAAGAAAGTAGCTGAGAAAGAGGAGCACACAAAGAGTGCTTGACAAAGCAATTTAAGAAAACAACCCTTTCAGCAAAATGGCAGAGGAAAAGCTGACTACATAAATTGAAGCTAATGAAGAGAAGCACGAAGCACAGGCAATTTCTAAATGTGAGATGCTGAAGGGATAAAAGAAGAAGAGACCAACCAAGGTAAGAAAGTTCGGAAGTACAAAGAGTTCTAAGCCACTACTCAAACTTTACAGAAACGAGAAACATTTTTACTGCTCATTTCTCTATGGAAGACAAGCCTTTTTTTATCACCCCTCCTAAAATATGCTTGAACCTGAAGCAGAAGCTGATAGTTTGATCTTTTGAGTGGAAATAAGGAGAAAATTGTATAGTGTTCAATATGTTTTCAAATATACAGCTGTCCAAATACAACCCACAGCAAATTGGATGGAATTGTTATTATATCATACAAAACCCACATTGGCTGCAATTTAGAGAATGTTGTCCACAAGCCTGGCAGGATGTTGGCCTTGTGTTTGCCATATAGAAGCCCTTCTCTTTTCTGCACCTGCACAGCGTATCACTTTTGAAACCCAACACAGTTTCCAAAGCTGCTTGTAATACCTCTGCCGCAAGGAATATAGTTAAAAACGCCAGACTCTGGATCATGCCTATGTAGCTCGTGTACAAAGCTGAAAGCAGGAGAATTTTAAAAAAATGAATTTCCAGATGTTCTCCTAAAACTGAAAATAAGTTTTTCTGTGCCATGCTAAACACAAAGGTCTGAGGAGAAGCAAGGGGGCTGTAATATCCCAAGGAGCTTGTGCATTTACACTAAACTATGGTTATAATTTAATAATAACCATTTTTATTATTTATACCTTGCCCATCTGGCTGGGTTGCCCCAGTCACTCTGGTTTGGCTTAGAATTAATTGTGAATCTGGCCAAAGTATCTGAGTAACATTGGACGGGGATTATGATACAAATAAAGCTACAGAATCAAGAAATTGCACCACAGTTTTTGTATGCTCTCTTCTGATAACCTCCTCAACTTGTACCCTGAAACATAGAATAGGAAGCGCACCATGATAGCCCTGCTCACCTCAACATCAGTGTGTTCAGCACAATTATAGTCTACTTCGTATCAGCAGAAGCAAATTCCAAAATCTCTGTTTGTCTGAATAAAGGTCATTTATAGGGAGATTCAGTGGGCAAAGTCAGTACCTCCTCTCTCTTGAACCTACTTATTTCCCACTAAAAATTCCCCTTCAGCCTGAATTGCTTTCATTTCTCCCTTAGTTTGGCTCTCTTATTTTCTTGCTGCATCCATTTTGAAATTATTTTAAATGGTTATGGTGCTGATAACGCCAAGGTCGCAGGTTTGATCCCCATATGGGACTGCTGCATATTCTTGAATTGAACTACGATTCTCAGGGTCCTTTCCAACTCTGCAATTCTCTGATTCTATGATTCAACCCATTTCAGTGCAGAATCAACGGGCAGGGGAAAAGGGTTAAGTGTTGGGAAGCACTAAAAAAAAAAAAGTATTTTCACCTATTTTGATAGGGTTCCCTCTCTATGTGCACTGTATAAAGTGTAATGAATCAATCCAACTCTGTTTTAGTGTTAAAGCACCATCTGCAAACAGGGGCCATGTAATGAAAACCACTTTTATTCTAAATGCAGCACTTTGTGAAGGACTGTACTTTTCCATCTGATTCAAGTCCAAGAGATGGGACAGCTGGCAGCAGTTACTATGAGCAGTTTGAAGACATAGCCTAGGCCTAAACATTCATTAAAAGGAATCCTTTTGCTAAATTGAGTATTTTTATTCCCTTTTGTTGCTTTCTCCTTCTGTCATGGTTTTGCTCAAATTTGGTTGAGTGTAGTTGAATTATAAAGGAGGATATGCTGATTGGATTTGGGGATGAGTAATGCTCTATTGTAGAGTACAATGGATTTTGTGGCTTTAAAAGACCAACTACCCTATAGATACTAAATTGACAGACAGCATCAGAACATATTGATTTGGTTATTGATAGTTTTAAAAATAGCTCTTGCTTTTAAGTTTAATTTGCCAAACTTATCATTTACCAAGTTCTCCCAGTTTTGATGATGTTACATTCTCTCCTGGCTGGCTGCTACCCATAACTAATGAGGTGAGTTACACCAGTGGTGGTGTCACCACTTAAAAAAAATTGTAACTTACAGCACAGATGCCCAAATATCCCCCCAATGTCGGAAAAGATGCCAAAGCATGTCATTCACATTGTGTAAATTGGCTTCCGTCTTGGCTGAGATGCAGGAGGAAATAAAAAAGAAAATTGACGTGTGTGCACAAGACAGAGCTATATGCATATATTAATGTTGTACTATTTTAATCCCTGAGTTCGTTTTGTAGTTTACACCTCAGGTTACATATGCTTCAGGTTACATACACTTCAGGTTACAGACTCCGCTAACCCAGAAATAGTGCTTCAGGTTAAGAACTTTGCTTCAGGTTGAGAACAGAAATCGTGTTCCGGTGGCACAGCAGCAGCAGGAGGCCCCATTAGCTAAAGTGGTGCTTCAGGTTAAGAACAGTTTCAGGTTAAGTACGGACCTCCGGAATGAATTAAGTACTTAACCCGAAGTACCACTGTATTTTCCTTACCAAAAGTGTCCACCAGGGCAAACATTATTTATCAATAGACCACCATTATCTTTCACACCCCCTTATAATAAATGTGAGGAGCATCACAAGGGGCCTATTATAGGAATAAATATTGCACATGAGGTTTTGCAAGGGTAGCTAACATGAAACCCTCCAGATGTTATTGTTATGCAACCCCTATAATCTGTGACTAACCACTGGACATTCTGGTTGGGGCTCATGGGCTCCAATGCCTAAAGGGCATTATGCTGGCTACCCCTGGGCTATTTTTAAAAAGCAGCACATTATTTAGCATTTGTGTAAAGATCTGCAATTGTATCCAAAATGTCTTAACAAAAATATTGTGTGCTTTAGTCAATATATCAGCATAACTTTAGCATTTCTTTGTATTTTTGAAGCCAGCTGGTGAAAATGGGCTGTAATATGGTGATTATTGATATTTTGAAAAACTATGAATGCTAGTAATTAATTATGAAAAATTAAATGAAAGTGCACAGTGCCTATAGATTTATTCTTTTTGTCCAACGCTACAAATGACACTGATGGATGGCATATCATTTATAAAACTCCAGCTTAATAATGGCAATTACTCGTATATTATTTTGTTTACAAGTACCTCCTTGCTGCAGCTTCTTGTAATTTTGCCTTATGATTAGTAACAAATCCTGCACAGCAGCGCCTTCTAATAGAACTCAGCATGGACAATTTTCCATGCAGATTGAATCTCTGCCCAAATTCTACTAATCCTTTGATTGTTCTCGGGGAGAAACGCTCTGTTATCGGCAGTGCTCCCACTATACTGACTGTTTGCAAAGATAATAACAATCCTCAGAGCAACCAGGAATACAGGCCTTACACCTGCTCTTTGGCCTAGTTTTAAAAGGGCTACACACTGGATCCAGCTTATCAATCACAAAGCCATACGCAGTGACTGACTTCTTTGCTCCCTGCTGTTGCTTTCACTGACAATCAGATTGAGGAACTGCTCAAGCACAATTCAAAGAACTGAAAGTCATTTTAAGAAGAATCCTCAACAAAGGCCTAATTGGGCGTTATGGAAGCTACATAAATCGCCACTAAAACAAAACCACGTTGCTGCTTCCTCTGCTGTTCCTCTGGTTACACCTTTTAAAACTAAATTTCAGAAATGGGCCGTAAAGCAGTGGCAGAACACATCTACATTCGTACCTTGGAAGTTGAACGGAATCCATTCCGGAAGTCCATTTGACTTCCAAAACGTTCGAAAACCAAATCGCAGCTTCTGATTGGCTGCAGGAAGCTACTGCGGCCAATCAGAAGCTGTGGAAGCCCCGTTGGACGTTTGGGTTCCAAAAGAATGTCCGCAAACTGGAATAATCTCTTCAGGGTTTACTGCATTCGGGAGCCAAAATGTCCAAGTTCCAAGGCGTTCGACAACCAAGGTACGACTGTATCCCTAGAGGAATGTTGGGTTCAAACCCTGACATACGTGTACACACACAACTGCCTTAGATAGACCATTGGTCCATCTAACACATCACTGAGTTGCAGCAGCTCTCCAGTATTTCCAGGGCAGAGGATGTCTTTTCCATCTTCTCCCTGACCATTTAACTTAAGATGCCACCAGTTTGAACTTGGAGCCTTGTCCATACTCTACCTATGACCCTTCCAGCCCTATCTGGGGAGGGATTGCTCTACCTTTGTCAGCAGTGGCACATGAGGGGTGGTGTGGTGGAGCAGCAGCCAGGATGCAGACCCTCCAAATATATCAATTTCCCAGAGACAGTCCCAGAATTACAGAAGCTGTTTCCGTTTCTGATTTGATCCTGGAGGGTCCCGCTTTTGGGTTTCCCTCTTTTCACCAGAGAAATGTTAGAGGGCATATGAGGATGTCTCTCACTGGAACAGGAATGGGGCACCACACAGCCTATCCCACCTCTGTCCTAGCAAGCAGCAGCCCCACTGCAGCCAGAATGGCACTGCTCCACTGCCTCACATACTGATGCTGGCCACTGTCAGTTGAGTATAGGGAACATGAGCTCAATGGATTCTGTATCATACAAAATGGCATCATTTCACTATGAGCTCTCTTCTCCAATTCACAGAGAAATGAAGAATGTGATAATAACTTATAGGCATGTACACAATTGCAAGGAGAGGGATTGTACCTGTTGCCCACAACACCTTGCCTATGCTTGTTTGACATAGCTTGAGAAATAGCCAAGACATGCAGAAAACATACATGTGTAGACTATTATCTGTGGAAGAGCTGGGGTGTCCTGCTTTTGGCATGGTTCCAGATCACATGGCCAGAACCTACACGCATCATTTATCAATAGGGAGAGAAGTTCCACATATCAGTTTCAGCACTCCTCTGTGACCTGCTCTCCTTTCTCTCACTGCTGGTAAAGGTTATTTTTGAAGCGATTAGGGAACTCACAAGGAAGAAAGTGGGTTGCAAAGGTAGGTAGTGGGCTCAAAGTGAGGCTCTGACTTGAAGCAGTAGTTCTTGAGGTGATCCTGTGCACACATCAGATTGGGACATTATTTGAGTGATAGAAGCCCTTGAAATCTGAGCAACTTCCACTTTTATTACCTATTTCTAATCACTGCCTCTCAGCTTGGCCTGCCTCATAGGGTCAAAGGTAATGTGTGGATTTTTTGAACAAGGGTTGCACTGAAAGCTCAATGATGGTATATATGCCTGGCAGAATGACAGTAGAGTAATCTGAGAAGACTAGGTTGTACCACTCTTGATGCCCTTTTTAAACGTTCCCCTATGTAAAAACCTGTGTAACTTAAACAAGAATAATCCAGCACATCTCACTCACTATGATGCTCGTTCTTTACTTGCAATGAGTTGAGTTATGTGGGTTTTTAAAATAAAAAAAAATCCAAACCCCAGTCTGGAATCATCCAAACCCCAGTTGGAAATGGTGCAGTCTATCCTACTATCCCAGGACGCCATTATGTAAGCCTCTCTTGATCATTCTGCTACTGCAGAATAAGCTTAAGTATAAATAGGCTGAAGATATCTGTATATAACTTTGTTTCCCGGACTGCCACTCATTTCCATTTCCATTTCTTTTCTCACTCAGATCATATATGTACCAGAGAACTGTAGACTTTTATCTCTGTTGTTTTTAACATCCCTTTGCCTCTTCAAGAAAGTTCTTTCTCAGTCATATGATGTAAAGCCATAAATAATAATAGGCATATATCCTATATGGCTATGTGTCTGTGATGATTATGGTTTCATTGTTTTGTGAAGTTTCCTGACAGGAGCAATAGCTGCTATTTTCTGTATGCCTGCTGTGTTATCCCATGGTCACAATTGTCATTTTTTTCTTCTTGTTTTTGTTCTCCTGTTCATTTTTGTTCTGTTTCCCCCCTCATTCTTTCTTTTGTTAGTGTAAAATAAAAGTTAATATCCCTTGCATACCGAATGCATACAGTTACTCAGATTGTTAGCAAAACAGACTGGAAACTGCATACACTCCAAAGGGCTGGTAATTCTCATGCTGTGAAAGTAATATTCACCTTTCTATGCCATGAAATCCACCAATTACGTTTCAGGAACATATTA
Organism: Podarcis bocagei; assembly: GCF_964188305.1. Classification (NCBI taxonomy): domain Eukaryota; kingdom Metazoa; phylum Chordata; class Lepidosauria; order Squamata; family Lacertidae; genus Podarcis; species Podarcis bocagei. The sequence continues at coordinate 30,053,751 of NC_138127.1, read as the reverse complement.
CTATCCTGGTGCGTGACTGTTTCCCCTTGCTCAATTTCTATATTTGTAAAGAAGCAGATATTACATAAACATAAGGCGGTAATCCTATGCACACTTGCTTGGGGAAAGTGACCCCTCAGCGAATTCAGTGTCACTTTACATCTTAATAAAAATACATAGGACTGGGCTCCGTGCCTCTGTTCTTACATGGGAACTAACTAGCCCCGAATCCTCCTTTTACTGTTTGGAGAAACGAGGAAGAAATTATTCTGCCTATTCATGTGTGATACATGACTAAGAGCCTCTGGAAAGAGGCTGAGGTCAAACCCAATGGCTCCACCTCCAGTTACACACTCATAAGGGAACATATTGCATTTAAGCTCTGTCTGCCAGGAGACTACATCTCTTAGTTGCAGAGGTAACAATTAAAACTATTCTCTTTGCTCAGGCATTTTCCTTTGGATCTCCCTTGGAGGAATAGTGCTCTTTTATTTCTTCATGGCTATTTCTTATCATCATGTTTACATTTCTTTTATGTCCTGGGATGTTTTAATAGATTTTAAAATACTTTTAAAACTTCTTTCCCGTTCCTATATGAAATGTTACATTTCTCTGCATCCTCTTCCTTCCTACTACAAACGACTGCTTTAAAAAAGAGAAAGAGATAGTAGTAAATTGTCCTAGCTAGCACAAACTTCAAACTACAATGAATTGGTCGATTTTAAGGGGGACATGGGGAGATAAAAAGTAAATCAAAATAGTCTATTAGGTCAACATGAGCAAGTTCACATGTTGGGTGGGTGAAACAAGAAGTGTTATCTCTTTGAACGTTCTGCTTTAATCTTTCCTAACATTATTGTACTTACTGCCTTGAGTGTGCTTGGAAAGAAAAGAGATTTATAGATAGAGATGTGATAATGGTCGTGTGTGTGTGTGTGTGTGTGTGTGTGTGTGAATGATATAGCGGCCTTACTCACAGTTTCCACATAGTAACATGTTTCACACGGAATTCTTCAAAACTAATCTGCACTGAACTGCTATCACTTGATTTGAGTGCCAAACATGGCATTTCCACAGGTCGGCGGTTCAAATCCCCACAACAGAGTGAGCTCCCGTTGCTCTGTCCCAGCTTCTGCCAACCTAGCAGTTTGAAAGCATGCCAGTGCAAGTAGATGAATAGGTACTGCTGTGGCAGAAATGACCCGGATAACTGTCTATGGACAAACACCAGCTCCCTCAGCCTGAAGCAAGATGAGTGCCACAACGCCATAGTCGCCTTTGAGTGGACTTAACCATCCAGGGGTCCTTTACCTTTTACCTTTACCTATTTATCACGTAATCCGGGAAACCGGGTTCGTGTCTCCGCTCCTCCACATGCAGCTGCTGGGTGACCTTGGGCCAGTCACACTTCTGTGAAGTCTCTCAGCCCCACTCACCTCACAGAGTGTTTGTTGTGGGGGAGGAAGGGGAAGGAGGATGTTAGCCGCTTTGAGACTCCTGAAGGGGAGTGAAAGGCAGGATATCAAATCCAAACTCTTCTTCTTCTTCTTATCATCCATTAATAACACTTTAAAAACTATCCTTTGAGGCAAAATTGTTTGGGCCATCTCAAATATAAACAAAACATATTTTGAAATAAAACCATCAAAAGATGTTCATTTTTAGAATAGGATCTAGCCTGATTGTAAATATAACCAAAAATCTTTTGTTTTAAAGCATGAATGATCACATGGTCCTGTGATACACAAATGTATTAGGGGGAAACCCCACTAAAAACAGTAAAACGGGTATGCTATGATTCTAGTCATATAAAAATAATTGGAGAAAATATTTTATAATCATTTTGATACCCATTGATAAACATGCCGATCCTAAAGCATAAAGTATATTAATAAATAATAAAAGCATTTAATTGGCATAGGCTGATTTTAAGAATTAGTAACAGAGCTCCTGGGAAATGTGGAAAAATTGGGTTATCATTTTTTAATTTTTGTTATACACAGACAATTATATCAGGAAACATTCACTAGCAAACTATTCCATTTCAGAACTATTACCTTTCTGTAATGGAGCACTTGTAAGTGAGGGAATATTTAGCAAATTATAATATGATTTTAAACACATGAAAAGGGAATCAAAAAGTGGAAGATTATCTAATAACACCTATAAGTCAGATCTATGAGAGTACCTTTCCTCACAAAAAAATCTCTCAATAACATGCTGGTGTTTAAAAACACATGCACATTATAGATAAATACATTTGCAAATTGCATCATTTGCATTGCATATTGTTGCTGCTGTCCTGGCAGGGGCCTCGTCATTTTTTCTTTTTTTTCTGAAGTGTTGTTTGTTGATTATATGTGTCTATAAGATGCTTGTTTCAAGCTATGGGCACTAAGGCTACAATCCTAATCAGATCTACTCAGACATAAATCCCATTATGTTTAATGGAGCTTACTCCCAGGTAAGTGGGGTTATCTGTTTCTTACTGTGAATTTTAAAAACCAGTGGAATGAAGATGGAAAGAAGTAGTCTCTTTTGTTACCTTGTGGACTGAGGATTTCGAGTTTACTACACATTCAAAGTGCTGGTTTTCAAAGCCCAATTCAAAGTGCTGGTTTTGACCAATAAAGCCATTAATGGCTCAGGACCGCAATGCCTCAAGGACCACTTCTTTCCATATGAACCTACCAGGAGCCTGAGATCATCTCTTGAAGTCCTTGTTTGTGTGTCTCCTCCATAAGAGGTCTGGAGGGTGGCAACACAAGAGCGGGTCTTTTCTGCAATGACTCCCCATTTGTGGAATGCTCTCCCCATGGAGGCTCGACTAGTGCCTCCATTATAAACCTTTAGGTTCCAGGCACAAACATTCCTCTTCAGCCAGGCTTTTGACTGATTGACATCCAATGCCCTTTAAAATGTGTTGTGGGTGGGGTGAGATTATTGGTTTTTTGTTGCTCTTATTTTTGCTATGCCTTTTGTGATTCTTATACAGTGGTACCTCAGGTTACATACGCTTCAGGTTACATACGCTTCAGGTTACAGACTCCGCTAACCCAGAAATAGTGCTTCAGGTTAAGAACTTTGCTTCAGGATGAGAACAGAAATCCGGCTCCAGCGGCACGGCAGCAGCAGGAGGCCCCATTAGCTAAAATGGTGCTTCAGGTTAAGAACAGTTTCAGGTTAAGTACGGACCTCCGGAACGAGTTAAGTACTTAACCTGAGGTACCACTGTAGTGTAATTATATGTGGATGTACAAATGATCACTCTTCCTTCTGCCTGATTCCAGTTTCATTTTCTTGGCTGGATGGCTCCCTTGTTGCTTAACATCCTTGCTCTGTCTTGCCTTGCTGGACAGCTGTGTCCCCAGCAAAACCCAGCTCAGCCTTTGCGTGAATGGGACAGGATGGAGAACAGTTTCTGCCACCACAAGAAGACCACCAAGTGCAGCAGCACGTTTTCTTTGGAATAAAGAGCAAACATTCAGTTGTTTTGAATAATACAAATGGCTGAGGCAAGACGGGTGAGGTAAGACTGGGGTGAAATCTCCTTGCTGGTGATCTCAGTATTTAAAAGTCAAGCATGCTTGTATCTGCACTGCCCTACTCTTTCATTTATTGAGTCCTCTGATTCTGAGTTTTTTCTGAAGTTTGCCAGAATGCTGGATATTAGCTTTTTTTTTGGTGTGAGGGAAGAGTTCTCTTTTATAACACCACCACTAGTTCACACACAGAGCTATTATTGCTACAGGTAGTTATGTTCCCTCTCGTTGGGAACCAGTTGCTGCATTTTTGCTAGAAAGATCTATTTTAGGCATGGGATCATTCTAATTCCATGTACATGCTGCTTAAATTAAGGTTTCAAAGCCCAATAGAGCCAGGAGCAGAATCCTTGAACTTTGCTCTCAACTTTCAGTTCAGTTCCATGAGTAACTAATCACACAGGAAGTCACCTACCACCCACTCAAGTTAATAGGAGAGTCTCCTTTTTTCAATAGGGCTGAGTTTAGTCTATGAACTTTTGGATTGCAAATGCTGTCATATTGTTATAAAGCTGCATCCCAGCTGGCTCCAAAGGCTCAACGAAGTTATGGGGGGAAACAACTACTCTGTATCCTATCATTAATTTCATATTCCAACTCATTCTTCAGAGCTAAAATGTAAAACGGACTGATTCAGGGTAATTTTGTTCAAAAATGCAGATCTTGCGCTATGAAAATCATGGTAAATATAATTACATACAACATGAAAGGATTATATGATTAGATGTTTCATTTTGTGCATTCCAACAAATGCAACTCCCATCCAATTTCTGTTGATATGATTGCAGATGCATTCCCCTCCCTTAGTGCCTTTTGAATAATTTGGTTAATCCAAAACATTGGATCCCATTCCGACATGGGAATGTATGGTTCCAAGCACCAACCCTGCAGTGGCCCTGATTGCTTCTGTCCTTCTATTGCACTCCATGGAATTACCATATTTTTCGCCCCATAGGACGCACCTAGGTTTTTGGGGGGGGAATAAAGGGGGGGATTATTTTTTCCCCAGGTGCGGGGGAAGCCCGAGCTTCCCCCAACCCCAGCCCCAAGAACAGCCTGCTATCTGCAAGCCTAGGGAGCCCAGCGGGAAGTCGCGCCGGGCTCCCGAGGGCTGCGCAGAGCTGCCTGAAGCCTGGAGAGCGAGAGGGGTCGAAACCGACCCCTCTCGCTCTCCAGGCTTCAGCAAAAGCCTGCATTCGCCCCATAGGACGCACACACATTTCCCCTTCATTTTTGGAGGGGAAAAGTGCGTCCTATAGGGCGAAAAATACGGTATGTCTTTACAGGTGTATTGCAGTGCAATCCTATTTGTGTCTACTCAGAAGTAAACTTTATCCTGAGGTTAATGGGGATAAAGGAGACAGTGATGGTCACCAACTTGGGTGTCTTTAAAATGTAATTCGTTGAGGATAAGGTTATCAGTGACTACTAGCCATGATGGTTCTAGTTATTCATTGTGACATAGCATTAGATTAGCATGATGCTATGCAAATGGGTTGCATAGTTTAGTACTGTTGCTTCTGAGACCACATGGAAATGCAGCCGGGGATGCACTGCCACTCTGCAGCACCTTCACAGCTTAAGGACATCTTTTGCATTGTAAAGGCACTTCAAAGGAAAACTCCAGTGCCTTTTCATCTTAACTGGTGCTAGTAAAAAGGAACACAATTCATAATATTAGGAAGTGGCATTAAGCAATGCCTGTAGAGTTGCCGACCAATTCCTGACTGAGGCACATTTTGTAGTGGCTGCTTTGCACTTTCTTCACTGTTTTCAACACATTATCAACAAGCACTGCTGCATACTCAGTGATAGTACAATTTCGCTTCTCTTCCACCAGATGAGAACAGTCGATGGGTCTCAAACCCTCGGTGTGTTTGGGATATCCTCCTGCATGCGAAGACAAGCTCTGGTGGATTGACCAGACAAGACCAATAGTGGGTCCAATGGTCAAGAAAACGGTTTCTGGAATTAATGCATGGATTGGGACCACTTTGTAGATATTTCGAAAGGTAACTGCTCAGCCAAAAGCTCACATTGCGTTTTCAAAAACTGCTGTTACATTCCAAAATACCCTTGTAATTTATTTTGGTTCCAGCTCTTCAGTGTCTACATTTCCCCTTCTATCAACTTAATTGAAGATTTCTTTCTTTCTTCTTTTTTTACATTATACTGAAAAGACCGCAAAGGTATGAAATAGGCTTGATTTCCCCTACGCTTACTTTATTTCACTTTGATTGATCATAATTTCTTTCCTTCTCTTTTAATTATTCTTATGTTCCAGAATAAATTGTTTCAACAGCATGAAAATAATGGATGTCATGGAAATTTCAGGGAGAGCAGAGGGATGTAGAGCAGTATGCTAAATAAGGATATTGAAAATATTTGATTAAGTCCCGATATTTATTTCCCTGGCTCTGTAGCCTAATACTCACCTAAAGTATTTCTATGTGTACCTTTAAAATCCAAATAATTTGTTTCTGGAGAATGAGGCCACAAGCACTCCAGTTCCTGATTTGTTTGCACTCATGATTTTTACCTATTATCTGTGTGGCATGGTTTACATAGCACACCAAGTCAAGCCGAGGCTTAGCAAGACCCCAAAAAAGTGTGGACTCCTGGACAGGAGCTAGTAGCCACTTTATTCCCCCCACCCCTAGTTCTTTACTTTCTGCTGTGCTGAGTTAAGATAAGCCACTTTTTGAATTAGCATGCCGTTCAAACCGAGAATAGTGTTTAATATACCGGTAACTCCAAACTCACCATGAGGTATAACCACGTTTTGCAGATCTCATTGAAATTTATTGCTCATTTAAACCCCAAACTCTGGCTTTCCATGTCTTCATTACGGGCTTTGGGTGCAATGATACTGAGAAGGTGGAGAAAGGGGTGGAATTAAACATTACACAAAGATGATCATTCCACCATTTCTGCTTGCTAGATGGAACAATGTCTCTTTCCTCTCCCCCTGTGTGCTATTCTGGAGGGGTCTCCTGACCCCCCAGAGCAGATTTGGGGAAGGTGCTGTCACGAATTCTCTGTGCCCCTTTAGCAGAAATGCTCAGAGTCCCAGGTTCTTCAGTGCAGTATATTTATTGTGAGCTATATATACAAATAAGGGACGCGGGTGGCGCTGTGGGTTAAACCACAGAGCCTAGGACTTGCCGATCAGAAGGTCGGTGGTTCAAATCCCCGTGACGGGGTGAGCTCCTGTTGCTCGGTCCCTGCTCGTGCCAGCCTAGCAGTTCGAAAGCACGTCAAAGTACCACTCCGGTGGGAAGGTAAACAGTGTTTTCATGCGCTGCTCTGGTTCGCCAGAAGCGGCTTAGTCATGCTGGCCACATGACCCGGAAGCTGTACAACGGCTCCCTTGGCCAATAAAGTGAGATGAGCACCGCAACCCCAGAGTTGGTCATGACTGGACCTAATGGTCAGGGGTCCCTTTACCTATATATACAAATATCTACAGGAGCAGTTCATACAGTCAAACAGAGTACCTGGCTGCACCTTAAGGCAAATAGGAAGACCTCTAACTCTCTCTCTCTCTGACCACACTCCTCTATACAACCCCTTACTGCTGGACAGGTTTCCCTTTTAAACCAATGACAGCCAATCAACTGACAGCACATTACTGCTGAGTCATTCTGACCCAGCACTTCCACAGAAAGTATTGCATCAGCCAGTTGCATCAGCTAGCAAACTAAAGCCTGAAGACTTACTATCTCACACAGCATTCTTTGAATCCCGACAGGTGCACGGCAGGGGTGCCATCTCGCCCTCAGGATTGTGGGTGCCCACCGACGTCACACACACACACACCTGCATGTATTGTGCACATCCACATTGTGTCAGCCAGCGGCAGCTCCTCTTCCTCCTCCTCTCCACAGCCAGCAATGCACCCTTTTCCGCAGGGTGCCTCTTTCATACAAGCCCCCCCCCCCCGGAAAAGGGTGTCTTGTTGGCTGGCTGCAGAGGGCAGAGCTGAACTGCTTCTCTTTTGGAGGCGCAATCGCTGCCACCTGCCAGCTGTGCTCATTGACTTTGTGGGTGCCCAGCCCCCACAATTATATTATTGTGGATTCCCAAGCATCCACGGCCCCCTATAGTTGGCTCCTATGGTGCATGATTCACAAAGGGTTGGAGAAACGGAAAGCAGCCATTGTACTGGCTTCTGCTAATGCACTGGGTTAGTTGAAACCGGCCCTATGTTTTCAGCTGCATTTCCACACACAAAGCATGAATTGTGACCGAGAGATACAATAAATATAGGGAGAGCATCTGAACATGCCTTCATGGATAATACAATCAAGTGAGGTTAGCTACACCACGTTAATTAAAAAGAGTCTTCTGCAGACTGATTTAATGCTCTCAGAAAGCATTTGATCTTTAATGAACCTGAAAAGGCTACTTGAATAGATGGTTGAGACACATTTTATCAGAGCAGCTGCTTATGGGTAGGTAAGTAGCCATTTCTTGTTTAGCAAGCAGTACAAGGTTGAAGATCTCACACAATTGCCACAAAGCAGATGCATTTTAAGCAAGGAACGCCTAGCACCGTCTAATTGTGTGATAAACAAAAGCAGCATTAAATTTTATCAGCCTTTAAATTATGGCCACTTCACACAGTGACAACAACCTCCCTTCCACAGCCGCAAGCGCAGTGAAAACTCTGTACACAGAGAGCTGCAGTGATTCCAGCTATTGTAGGAGCTGGGGAAAAAGTGCTTCTGTGATCGCATAGAATTCTGCCACCTATATCTTTGCATCGTGTAACTCACAGTATGGGATCCATGTAATCATGACACTGCAACGGCTTGTGTAGTGCATTGAAATCTTGCAATTAATGAAGTTGCTTCAAAACAAATATATGCAACATGACAATGAATGAAGTTCATTATAGCAATGAATAAAACATCAAAACAATCACAAAACAAATTATCAATGTTATACTCCTTTCCTAATCTGATTACACTAGATTAATAACTGATTACACTACTAAAAACTAGATTACACCAGTCAATAGAACTAGAGGCACTATAATAGGTTATTTGAGAAACATACTGAGCAGGTCTCTGCGTTTTGCAGGAAAATCTCTCCTTGAAGTTTCCAAAATATTAGAAGCCTGATATTTCCACCTTGGGCCAAAACAGCATCCCTATTCAGATATAACACAACAGGTCCCAACTATGCATACTTTAAAAAAAAACAATCGAAGCCATTTTCTTGTGACAAGCTTTTACAGTTGAAAAAAGATTTATTTTTTCTGTCTGCCTTGGATGTTTAAATGCATTTATCTTATATTGTTTTTAAAGCTATTTGATTTTTTAAATTGCACCTTGCAACTTGTACGAAAGGTGATTAATAAAGTACTACTACTATTAATGATAATAGTAATAATGACAACATTTAATAGAAAGTCAGAATTCATCCATCCAAACTAGGAAAAAACCTTAGCAAAATAACAATAAACACACACTGCAAAATAATCTTCTGCATAAATAATTCCCACCCCACAGGTGAACAGCATAAAGGCTTCACATAATTTGCTACATGGAAGTCCATTCTGCACTCAAGTTGTGTGAAGTGGCAGTACTGAGTGGGGGAAAATACTGATTCTCTGAATCCTTCTAGACTGAAATGGGGGAGAGGAATGACCAAGGTGGTGAGGGAGGCAGGGATTGCATCACACTCCTGAAATGTGTAATAATCCAGGTGTAATGCATTCAGTTCTTTTTAGATGGCATGGTAGAGCCAGCTCACTTTAAAATGTATGTCTCATAGGTGTCAACTTCAAAAAGGTGGCCTTAGACAAATACCAGTCCTAGTACAATCTGAAGCATTAGCTACAAGGGATGTAATGTACATAGAGGCAAAACTTGTAAAAACAATATAAAATTTTACCATTTCACCGAGGTTGCAAAAATAGTTTTATATGATGGATTTACAATCCACCCATGGAGCTAATGGTTTGAGCGAAACATGACAGATTTCTACAAGTGTAAGAGACACATAGCACATGATAGGCTCAGATAAACTGAGAACTGAGAGAATTATGTATGTTATTGCCTCAAGGGTGGATTTATTTCCAGTATCTCACTCAAATCTGTTATGCATTCCACATGCGCAAATATATGAAGTAGATCAATTGGCTATTTCTGAAAGCTTTTTTATTTCTTCTCAAGGAGATATATCTGCCAGATCCACAGGTATAAAATTTTGGCTCACATATCATAATGAGAATGAATGAATGAGAATGAAATCATCAAAATACAATATTTCAGATGTACAATTCATAAAGTACAAGGCAAGTCTTGGGGGAGACACAGGCTCCCTTCTGTCCCCATGTTCAGTCCCTACTTTCTGAGTCGCTATGAATATTTCCTAAATACCTCACTGGGCCATCACCAGCTGCTGACTGCTTCCCAGAAAAGCTGTTGCTGTTTAAGAAAATGCCTTTGTCCCCTTGGAGAAGAGTGAAAAAGATGCCAGACTCTACAGGAGGAGAGACCTAGCAGCACTTGTGCAGGAAAGGATTAAAGGATGAGGTGCAGGAAAAAACAAGGAGGAGAGATAGGTGTCTTGAGGAAAGGAAAGTGGGAGCAAGAGAAACCACCTGGGCTTGGCTGAAGGTTTTGTGTGTAAATGATAGGTGCATGAGAAAATGCTATGCGAAGAAATGGCTGAAGAGTTGCTTATGTGGCACAATTCCCACATATAGGCTGCTTTCGAACATTCCTTTTGGTGGCTGTTAACACATGGCAGGCATTGGCTCACATGCTGATTCGTGTCATATCCTTGCCATTCAGCTTATGTGTTGCTATGACATTCAAGCCCAAAAGGGAGGGGGGAAGAACTATGGGAAAGCAGCAAGGAAAATTATTTGATAGCAAGTTACTAACCATTCACCACCATCAACAGAGCCAACAAGAAGAAGATATAATACTACATGAACTCTATAAAATCTTCAAGATCAAGTTGGCTTATTGGTCAACAAGAGGACTTTCCATTGGCTGTTACCTATGATAGCATCTTTATCTCAGGTAAAATCCTGCTTTCAACTTGCATTCCCACACCAAACTTTGCAGAAGCCAGCTCTGATGTTAAAGCACACATCACTATTTCTTAAAAAGTTGAGCGCACTACATCTTCATGCAATGAGTTCTCACTTCTGTCAAAAACCGAAAATGAAACTTCTCTTAATATGTATTCTTTATACTTAACAGAATCTTTTTGAGAATATGAAGTTTTAGAGTTCTGTTACTACTGGGGAAATTTGATGAATGCTCTATTCTTAATGGGGCTTTTTCTGATGGAGCTGGAGAAGCTCTGCTTTCGAACACATACACACAGAGAAGCTGAAAAATTTCACAGTTTTTATTTCATTGCTGCCATACTTGCAATGTTTTTAGCCTCTGACTCAGAAAAATGGCTGATAATGGCAAGTTCAATAAGTGGTTGGCCAGCTTTCACAAAATAGAGCTTCTCAGTTATCTCTGACTGTATCTGACATTTCATCATGGCAGTGATTGCCGTAGATTCAAAATGGCTAAGGAATGACCCTGTGGTGGTTAATGGCTGCTTTCTGATTGGTTCTGTGTTAATGGAATGTTCTGCTTCCTAAGAAAATATTTATAAAGACACAGTGATTTGCATGCCTTGATACATCGTATTTTTTGAGAGGCATGCCTAATGTGTGTAATTTCTGTATTTAAAGGCAGAAAATTTTGAAAAGGACTAATTATATCCTACATTATCATTTGATGACACAGTATCAACAATCTATTTTAAGTGACAAGCAATTTGCAGGAGAAGCATTGCCACTTCTAAATGTCAGTTCTAAATGTAATCACTTCTTCCAGAGCATGGGTTTCAGGGAAGCACAAACGATGGGTACTAAAATCTACTGACAGAATAACTGCACAACCCCAGGCATGCATTTGAAAAAGTTCAGCCGCAGTTATGTTTGTGTCACAGGGAGAGATAGACATCTTATATGTGGGGGAGAAGTGTTTCTAAACCGAAAGGCAGGAGAAGGCAGCCAACTGTTCAAACTTCTGGCTTATGGTATTAAGAGTGGCAAATATAAATATATAGTGAACACTATATTTTTAGAGAAATCGCAAGATGGAAAAATCTTTTTTTCATTTTGCACAGTTTTTAAAAGTAAGATAGGGTAGTAATCATCGAGAAAGGAACTCCCATTTTGATCTGATGAGATTTCACCGGCATTTTGTAGCTTTATAATAAAATATGATCAGTTCAAAAAGGTGATTATTAGCAGAATATTGCTTCCCACCATCCCACTCTGAAAAGAGCCTGGGTTGGCAGCATGTTTGCGGGTGGAAGTGGAAGAGCAAGAAACCACTTCCATTTCTGCTGGCTGACATTAACCAGTGCTGGAGAGGATGCAGCAGGAGGATAAAATGGGTGGCACACCCTCTCTGCCTCCTTCCTTTGGATCTATGAGGCTTGATAGATGTGATTATGTGCCCTAGCAAGTGCTTGGTTGGCTTCAGAGCAAATTCTACAGCCAATTTCTGGGCAGGGAAATTGTGGGGACCCTTTCACCAAAGGGGAGAAGCAAGTGTCCATTAGTTATTCAGGGGGAAGCTTGCAGCAGCACAGCGTGTTTCTTTCCCCCTGAGCCTTGCTGTGTTTTTTTGCAACCAGTACAAGCAGCTGTGTTGACAAATGGGCCAGCACTCTGCATCCTCCACACAGTGTCCCATACCTAGTTCCACCCCAGGTCAGGGTGGGAATAGTTGCTTCCACACAAAAAAGGGGGGAACAGTATTCCAAGAAAAGTGTGAGAAAATGTCTTTTTTTAATTAGGGGATCTAAGAAAAAGAAACCTTTTATAAAAAAAAACCCCGAGAAATGTCTTCTGATAAATTTTTGCTCTAATAAAAAGCTAAGTGATGTTTGTAAATGCTTGAAGTAATCCTCAGATATTTCAGAGGTGGTGAAAGCAGCTTTTAAAGGAGAGGGGGGAATCAATCAACGTGCATCTTTTAAAAAAGCTTTAAAAGATGTATTATTGAAATAACATTTTATAAAAATTGCACAGCTCATTTCCAAGTAATTTATCAACACTGTTTTTTCTTCAACAATAAGTTTTAGCCTATTTTTGACATTCCATGACACTGTAGCAGTAGTAGTAGTTATTAAAATATTATTTCTTACTAATATTAAGATATAAAAATCAAAATATGTGTTCTGGAAACTCACCTGCTAAAATATCTTTCAGGCCATATGCATAGTGTTAATATTTCTAAAACAGATGCACAAGTACACCTTGGGGAAGAATTATGCATTATAGACTGTCAATGTAACCTTCATGGTCTGATCGGTTTCCTGGTCCCTCTTGCGATATCTACACTGCTCTTTTGGAGTGCCAATAACACCTGGTTGAAAACTTGAAGTTCTGTTCTACTTTGTAAACATGTGCCACACACTTCAAAACCATTTCTTCCCCCCGGAAATAATGAAATGTGCCTTAAAGAACTGAAATGTTGAGAAATTGTTTAGAGGCTTGTGATTACAATACAGAGTAGTAATGCTAAAGTAGAATTATTTTCTCAATCTAATGCTAAAAAGAAATGTTTGAGCACACATTATTTCCACAGAACCCATTCTGAACGTAGCAGTATTAAAATAAGTGAGATGTATTCACAGCAGGATGTTTCAATCCCTTGAACATTGTATTAGAACCACTTTCATTTAACCACTAGCTTTACACTGAACACATATATGAAATAATTAGATATAAACAAAAATGTTAATAAAATCTTCAGTGAGCAATTAAGGCAAAGCACAAAGTCATATTTGTATGACTTTGGAACATGTGATTTTAGTTATTCACATCAGTTACAAACAGGAGCCACATTCTCTGTAGTGTTTTATTTTTTGTGAGTTACTCCCTTTTGTGATGGCTGTCATAGCAATTGTCTCACATAAACGGTTTGCTTTCAGGATTGCTTCTTGCTTCGTTTTTAAAAATACAAATGTACTATCATATCTGAAGACAAGTGAAAAAAGTAATGTTGAATTTAAAAGAAGCATTTATCATCAAGAGAGCACATGAATTCTGGTGCCACTTCAAGTGTCTTGCAGACACACCAGTCATGAGTAGAACCGAGTGGCAAAGCTTTCCACATTAGACTCCAAGTGGAATATCATGGCTGGCATTTTGAAAACCAAAGCAAAACAAATAATTGCATATTTTAAAAATAGCATGTTTTAATTTTTAATTTTTTTAAAATCTATATTAAAACTAGCATGTCATGGTCAAGGATTCAGTTTAGCATTCTTCCAATAAGCTTCTTTTTTCATCCCAGATCCATCCCCCGGAATTATTCAGAGTCAGGTACAGGTCACAATAATAAACCAAAATTTTAAATGCTCTTATATACTTGCTTTATTGACAAATGTAAACATATATAGGATTTGTTTGGTGTAATGACTTTTATTATTTGTTCATGACATGCAGTATGCAAACTATGTAGGCACTTAGATGATGCATATATAGCATCTCATGGTCAACTAAACTCAACTAAACTCCAGAAACCCTTGGACTCAGAAACAACTCTGCTGATGGCATAGCTCCATTGCTTACATGTTATGAATGTTTATTCCATAACTATTCTGTAAAAGGTAAAGGGACCCCTGACCATTAGGTCCAGTCGTGGCTGACTCTGGGGTTGCGGCGCTCATCTCGCTCTATAGACTAAGGGAGCCGGCATACAGCTTCCGGGTCATGTGGCCAGCATGACTAAGCCGCTTCTGGCGAACCAGAGCAGCGCACGGAAATGCCGTTTACCTTCCCGCCGGAGTGGTACCTATTTATCTACTTGCACTTTGAGGTGCTTTCAAACTGCTAGGTTGGCAGGAGCTGGGACCGAGCAACGGGAGCTCACCCTGTTGTGGGGATTTGAACCCACAGTGCCACCCGCGTCCCAACTATTCCGTAGTTCAGTCTAAAATAAAACAATACTGTGCCTGGTTAAAAAAACAATCCTTCTGGAAAAAGGTTTTTCAAGCCTCCTTGGCATGATTTGTTCTTTTCTCTCTCTCTCTCGGCAAGGAATCCATGACCAAATCTCCCAACTCCACCTCATTTGGCTTTGTCAGTAATCCACCCATTGATTTCAATAAAGCTTACTTCCAAGGGAAGGTATAATGGTACAACTATGCATTTTACATGCAGCAAAAGGCATGCAGACCCTCTAAATTAATTGAGTTACAATGCTGGGCAAACATGGGTGATTAAGTTAGTTCAGCACTTTTTTGTAATCACTATTCCCTGTTACAATCTCTTGGATACTTGTTTCAAGGATTTACTTACAAACGGTTTTTTTTTTTAATTTTATTTTATCAAATCATGCTGTTAACTTTAGAGACCGGACTTCTCCCCTGCCCGGCTCTCCTTAGAGTATTAATCAAAGGCACTTCTGAAGTAATGGACTCTGAAATTAAGACAGACTTTCCTTGCATGATGATGAAGGAACAGACTTTCATCTCTGAGCTCAGCGAGATAAGACATGTGAAGTACTTATTAAGTCAATGAGTAGTTTTCTCCTTGCCAAGGTTATTTATTTATTTATATATTTACTTGTTGGGTTGATTCTGTTATCTCTCACGTGGAAAAGAACTTTCCCCCCCTCCGTGGAAAGCATGGAGGAACAGCTTTAAAATAGGATTACACAAATTCGTGGGTGACATGGCTGCTTACTGCTACTAGCCCCAATGTCGGAGGCAGTACGCTCCTGAATATCAGCTTCTGGGAATCACAAGCAGGGAGAGTGCTGTTGCTTTGGGGCTTCCTTTAGGTATCCGATTGGCCACTGTAAAAACAGGATACAGTACTAGACTGGATGGACCATGGGCCTGATCCAGCAGGCTCTTCTTGTGTTCATACATTCAAATAAGTGTCGATAAAGGATACTGGCAAAGATACAGAACTCCAGAATTGGAGAGGGAGATCCAATGCTGGATAACCTCCCAGCTGTAGCTTCTGTAGTAATGTTCATAGGGCCAAAGATGGAGTGTGCTGGGGACATTTGGGAAGGATTAGAAAATAGCTTGGATCTAAAGGTTCCAAAGTCACCCAGTGGCCTAACAAATCCCCAAACAGGGAAGATATTAAGATCAGCTCAAAGGAGGGGAGCTCTAGATTTTTTCCTTTCAGTTGCACCCCACTTATTTCAATGGGAGGAGTGCTGTTTCTTTTTTTACAGAGCCAACCCTGCAGAATGGGTGGATGGGCACAATGTCATTTCAACCCAGATGTTACGAGCCTGGCAGGGTGTTGGATGCATGGTTAAGCCACCTTTGAGTTCCTCTTGGCTTGCACCTTAGACATTCCTATCCAGTACTCTAGTCAGCCATACTTGTTTATTGCAAATTTCTCTTAAGGCCTTCCTTTCTCTTAATCTGTGGCTGAAACATACCAGGATAACTTTATGCAGCATGTAATTATGCTTTTCCATTAGATTTGTGGATTAGCCGTCTGGAAACCTACTGGAAAACTAGTGAATTACTATGTACCTTGATTGTCTCATTTCTAAAGCAGTTTATAATTATTCACACAAATCATAAGGCTGATTTGAGAATGAATTCCTCTTAATCTGTTATTTTTGCTCTGCTGTGTTTCCTGTTGATTGGAAATAAAATAATCTTTAGGGTTGCGATATTCCCCAAAGTGAAAATCTGAACCAAGTTAAGTTGTTGTTGTTGCTGTGTTTCTTTTAGGTTAAAGTTGTTGGGAACATCTCTCTCCCCCCCCCTTCCCCGCCGCCCTACCCATATGCCCAGGTTCTCCCTGGCGTTTTGCCGATTTAGCGAAAATCCGACCGGACGTTATTCTGCTGCCCGATTCCTAGATATATACCGGGAAATCCAGACGAGTGGCAGCCTACTTTAAGGCAAGAAACAATCAGATACTTTTTTGAATTTCAGTATTCCCTGTGTGGAATCAAATCTAATAAACTAACCACCTTACAGTTTAATGTGTTTGTTAAAGGCTTTGCATGTTCAATGAAGTTCCAAAATGGTGGGAATTCACACCTGTTAAGGGGCACATCCTTAACATTGTGGTTGTTTCCAGCTTCACTACTAGCTTGGAGCTGGATGGTGTCTAATGACAGAGTGCAGGACCTAGGCCCCAGATTTGTCTGTTCACTGGAATAGATTGGTGGATCTTTTCTAACTGAAGCTGCCATTCCATGTTGCAGGAACCCACCTGGCAACCAAGACCATCCACATGGAAGAATATATAAGGGACCTAGAAGGCAATCTAGCCAAACATCTACCACAATAAAGCATCTTTTCTACATGTTCTGTGAGTATGACTTAATCACATATCACTCATAAAGTTTAAACCTTACTGTTGGAACTTCTGTATATTAAACAGTCAATATGTATTACTTTCTCTCGTGGCTCCTAAAACAAGTAAATCCTATCACTGTCACATCACTACTTTTAAAAAAGCAAATGGCCATACAATTTTGACTTACAATGTTTGTACCTTCCGTATGTCAAAAACTCTATACCATTAAAAGAAGTAATAGAAATGCCATTTTTATACCTTCCCCAATAGCCCCAAATGTCACACAATGAGACCTTAATTGGGCTGAAGTGACTATTTGACATGCAGAACTGAGCTGTGTCATCTAGACTCCCACAGGTAGTGAACACTTAGCAAGTGACGGGTGGAAGATAATGCAGATTTTAATAAAAGGCCAGGGGTTTTCAGGAGTTCTACTGTGTAATTACCTGAAGCAGCCGGTGAGATGGTGCATGTCAAATAGGAAAATTACAGTCTCCAAGTGAGAAAGAAGGCCTTTTAGAGGAAGAAAACATGGAGGAGATAGCTCCAAAAATACCAGATGCATTTCATATCAGCATGGATAGTCCTTTGACCTATATGTAAGCGTGGAAGTAAATCAGTGTGTGACACGACGGAAATGTTTGTCTGCTGATGCCCTACAATATCTGTCTACAATGCTCTGCAGAGGTTATAGTGTTGTACAACAAACAGTACATGCAAAGATGCATCTTGATGTAAAAAAAGGGGGGGGAATTAGAGGATATCTGATATTTTATAGGCCTCACATTCAAAATATTTCAAGTTATTTTAGGATAGATGAAGTTTACTGTTGTCCAAGTCCTTAAATTCACCCTGATCCAGTGGTTCCTTGCAGAATGGCCGGCTATCCAACACTGTGTTAATTTAAAGTGACATACATACATAATTTTGGAAATATAATGAACAGGATAGAAAGAAACACTATCAGCTTATGTGTAGTTCATATGTCAAAATAGATATCCAAACCAGATTGATGATTATAAGATATACGTTCAAATACAGAAAGGGCAGAGAGAGCTTCAGTTCATTGAGTGATGGATGGATGGCATTTATCCTTCCAGCCTTGAAATCTAAGTCTCATTGCAACCATAAGCACTTCCTGAATCCACTTTGTTGTACATCTGTCACTCCCCACACCATGAAAATATAATTTAAAAATGTGTGAACATTTACAAATATAAATGAATGAGCTAAAAAGAACAAGAATTCCTTACCAGAAAGACTATGCCACAAGACATACCCACATCATATGCCAATTTAAAGTTTAATATCCAAGTGTAATTTATATTCTACCCTTTCGTGGCAGAATGTACCCAATATGGACTTCAATAGATATGAAATATTAAAATGTGATATCATAAACCTATTCATTAGAAAACTTAACCAATGCAAATACACAAAGTGACATTATCAGTGTTACAATGAAATGGGTCTAAATTAACAGTAGAAGATATATAACTGGACCCCACCCAAGTTATCCAACACATACCAGGTTCTTCAGAAGCATAAAGACCCTCAACATGCAACCAGGACTCACAGGCACAGCAGCAAACAAAATGGCCAGATTTCATAAAGGCACAAAATCCAGCTGGCAGTATAAAAGGGTCACATCCAGAAATTCTTATGTCAGCTCCATTATTCTTCAAGAGCCACGATGCCTCCTGTGACATTGTCCAGATTTCAATGTTCCATTCCCTCTTCTCAAAGGTAAATGCATTGGCCCACTCTCATTTTATACCCCAAAGTGACTTTAGCTGCATCAGGTCTTTACCCAACACTTCAAATATTTCCACAAGCAGTGGCTTTTGAGTTGCTGGAACAAGCCAGCAATATCATGCTGATGTTTACTTGAGTGTGACTCTTTTCTCCTCTGTGAATAATTGCTTCCTTTCCTGCCCAAGAAGCAACTCTTCCTTTTATCCGAGGAGCCCTTTGAATGCAAATTAGGCATCACAATCCTGACTTCAAATGTTAAACCTGTAGCAGCAATATGTCTGTTTCTCACATCTGTAGTTATTTCTGTCTTAATAAGTCCATTTTATCAATACTTGCAATCAATATTAAATCATGTTTCCTTGAAAGACAATCTGAGACCCTAGAACAACTCATTTAGGTCATACTAAGCATGTTGATTGCTAATAGTCCAGGGATGCAGAGCAGAGAATTCATTCCTTTGGGCATTCACTTCTTAGTTCAGGTTATTTTTATGTCCACTTTCAGTGTGTCACTGTGAAGAAAAGAGCCAGTCTGTTACATCACATAGCAGGTGTTAAAACCACTGCCTCCGTTGCAGCAACAACACAACCAATCAGCAAACATCATTGAAATTAAAGAAGCTGAGCAATTCCTCAGAGTATTCCTCAGACTTTAGTCAATCTCCAAGTAAAATGTGCTGCACTGTTGTGGAGCAACCATTAGGAGCACTTCCCTGTGTGGGTCCTATGTCCTACACTAACACAAAGAAGTGACTGAGAATAAGTTGTCTTAGTTTCACTTCACAAGAGCAATGCCATTTCAGTCTGACTTTTTACAAACCTACAACATTCATTTCTTTGGCATACATTGGGCACAGCCCAGTCAAACTTAGTCACAACTAAGTCTCATTGAAAGCAATGGACTGGCTTAATGGCTTAATCATGATGATGCTGAGGCTAATTGTTTTCATGCAATCCTAAATGTGTGTGAGAGAGAGAGGCGGGGAGGTGACGTGGCAGGTCACTAACCAGAGCAGGAGGTGTTTGTGTTGACAAGGGTGGAATTAGAATATGAAGATCTCTTTTTAAAAATTTCCCATCATTACTTCCAATGGTAGGCTTAGGACTGGCCTGATGCTGGTGCTTGTCTGACAAATGAAAGAACCTTAGAGCTAGCAGACTCATTTTTAGAGCTAACTCCAGCAACTGCTGGTGACAGAACTATAAGCAATAGCTCTGTTTCTGGCATTATTCAAGAAGGGGTTGGGAGACTCTGCAGTGGATGTAGTCTTCCATTCGCAAAGCTCTTCTCCACCACCATAACGTCATCTCCACACCATCTTAAATCCCTGCAGCCAGTGATCTGTGAATTAGAATTAGTCTGCCAAGCCGGATTTAGGGAAGTGTGACTGCTTCGGTCGCACTGGATGCCGAGCCTTTGGGGCGCCACAGGGGACACCACAACTATGATTCAGAATGGAGTGTGAGAAGCAGGTGTGTATATGTGTGTGCGAATGTTGGCGCCGCACAGGGCACTGCTGAAATTGGAGACCTCAAGGTCTGCAACTGTAGTCTGTTAGTCATGTCTAAATTTGCTAAAGGGTTTCTTAGAAAACCCTTATCTTACTGAGTAGATATTATTGTACAGAACACTGAAGTGATCTTTGTTATAATGTGAGTGGCCCAAAGTGGAATTACAGAGAGCTTTTTAGTTCTGAACTGCATATCTGCAGGTGTGCCTGCAGGATTGCAGCCTTACTTCCAGCAACTTCCATAGTATGGCATGGGAGTCCATTTTATAGCAAAGTTTGTGGACCTTGTGAAATTAAATAGGATCAAAACTTTCTGCTTTAGTTGTGGATTGTGTTGTCTCGGTCTCAGAAGAGAAAAGAGAAGCGTGATTACTGAACATTAATTAATAAAGCAATTAAGAAGTGCATAGAAGCTCCACTCAAAGACAAGGGATTCCATTATACTGTGCACTCTACTGTGAAACAAGAAAACAGGGTGGACGCAACAGATGGCGACAGGATGGGGACAGGATAGGGGATGTCTCTATGAAAGAATATTTATCTTTGCACCATGGCCTACATTTACCATTCACAGCAAGAGCAGAAATGTCTGAGACAAGATGTGTAGATGTTTGGCAGATTTTTTTTGGGAGGAGAGGCGGACTTTCCCTAGTATGCGATAAAACAGGGGAAATAGTATTTTAGCAATTTTAACCATTTGACAATCAGTATTAAAATAGGGGAGAGGGGATGGCTCCGATAGTAATCACAAGTCATTTGCTGCTGATGAATGAGGAAGAGAAACCAACACAAGATGATAATCACAACTACACTTCCCTTTAATTTCATAAGGTATCATAACATTGATATTATCAGTGCAAACATAGAAAAACTCTAAAGGAATAGATATTCAAATTAGTTCAACAATATTTTTATGTTTTCCCTCTTTTGAACAACATGCTCCAGTGATTTGCTTCATCAGAGTCTTTGGCTTAGTGTGTTCCTGAATTAGGTTAGGGTAGATGCAGGTAATTGTTTTGCCCATTGACAATAACACACAATAATGCAAAGTATGTGCAAGTTTGTTGTTTAGAATTTCTTTACTGTCTTTCAGATAATCATGGTCTTTTACACTTTAAGAATCTTCATTTTGCAGTGGAAATCACCATTTGCTAGACTTTAATTTCCTTACTGAAAAAACCAATATGTGTTCCTATATTCTATAAAGCTATATCTATTATGGGTTTTAATATATCCTTTTAATTGCTCACACTGATAAAGAAGCAACCCATGCTCCTTTAGTGTCATTTAATGAAATTAAACAAATCAATCAGAAGATTTGTTCTTCAGTTTTAAATTAGCTTTGCGAAACGTAAGAGTCTTGTTCTAAACAGCAATGAGGGAAAATGGGGTGTTTATATTTCCTTCAGGGTATAAAGTTGTAGAGTGTAAGGCGTATATCTACAAAGTACAGAGATATAATACAATATTTTATTCTTGGACTGAAGATGAAATTGAAATGTTTCCTCTGTGATTATGAGATGAATTACTGAGAATTTCTAAAACAGGGGTACCCAGTGTGGTATTTTCCAGTTCTTGTTGGACAACTACCATAATCCCTGACCATTAGCCATGCAGGCAGGACTGATGGGAATTGTAGTCCAACAGCTTCTGGAGGAGACCACATTGGCCACCTTCCTATAGAATATTAACAGTATTGCAGCTCATAAGTTAATGTTATATTAACTGTTATATTGCTGGAGCTGTTGCATAGAGTTATTTAGTTGCTGTGATAACATAAAACTAATGAGAGAGAACAAGTGACCGGAAAATGGTAACATCTTATTTAAAAGGTGGAAAGGTACAAATATTCTGACCTCCATTCCATTAAATATTGAGTTGCATTCTTTTTGATTAGCAAGTCCTGCTTTCCAGTGTAGATTCTTCTGGTGTCGTACTTTAGAACTAAACTCTTGGAGACTTCACGTGAGATTTAGCAGGCTTTAGATAACATAATCTCTGTCTAATGGGATTTTTTGTAAGCCAGTTGCTAAGTGTATGAATTATAAGAAGAGAAGACAATCAAATTTAATATCAAAAATTGAACTGTAGAAGTTCAAGCAGCGGACAATATACATTTTCCATCAACAGAATTGTTTAATAAGGCTCTATCATCAATGCAGGAAACTCTAGGAACACCAGTAATAAGTGAATCATGATGACTTATTTCTTTTTAATTCTATACTCCCAGCTGGAACAAGGTGTGATTGGAGAATAGTTTAATTGTTCATGGACATCTGTCTTTGGATTCAATTGAAAAATAATATCCTGGGCATAAAATAGCCTACAGAATTTTTGACATTTTTATATCTTGCACAATCAAGGCATTGTCAGAAAGTCAGGTAGTGTGGCTCTTTAAAAAACACACACATAACCTTATAGACACATTTAAAATATAAGAGAATAAAGCTCTAGCAATATATCAATAGGCACAGCTGGAAAGCAGATGTTCAATTGAGTGCTCTCAGTGCTTAGGGAAAACTATTAAAACTGTTACTTACTCAAATGAGAAATTTTGATAATTTATTGTTCTGGGTTCTGTTTTGTTTTTTAAAATTCTCCCCACCCTTTCTCTCCTTTGAAAGTTGACTACAGAAATCTTATTTTTATTTTTTTATTGCTCCAGTCGATTATACCGGAAGTCTTACTGCTGCAGAGTAAATGTTTCGCAGAGGAATGCCCAAGGCTACTGTCAATCAAGTTACCCAATGACTTATGAGTTGTTTACTATACTGTGAAATGAAGTGATAAATGTGTGTCAACCAGTAAAATGTGACATTTAGTATTGGCTATGCCCACTTTACATAGGTTTTGCGTTGGCTTTATTCATTTCTTGCAGAACATTTTTAAAAGGCGCTCTGGTGATTAAAGGAGACATATAATATTAAGCTTTATAAGGTATTTGCAATCGGGCAATTCAAGTCTCTTAGAGGCTGTGTGGTCACTTTCCCATTCTGTCTTTTAGATGCATGCAAAAGTAGTACTGACATACCACCTCCTGTGCATGTTTTTCATCTGCCTTATGAATAGTGACAAAAAATAATTGGTTTCCTTGAGCATTCTCCTGGCTTTGGTTCCAAAACAATAATAATCATTTGGATGGAACACTACTGGCTCAAATGGTTAGTGAAATGTGAAACCCAGAATTAACAAATGTTGTACACCTTAAAACAACATTCTGTAAATGGGTTGGTCTGAAATTGAAACCAGATCACCGTATCATGGGGTGTGTGTGTGTGTGTGTGTGTGTGTGTGTGTGTGTGTGTGCATGCACACATGTTCTTGTAACACATTAATCTGAGCTCTGCTGCTGAGTAGTTGGACCCTACGCTTCAAAAGCCAGGCTGAAACGGGAGGTCCAGCCAGGTTATGCAGATTTAAATTGCACACATTTCAATCTGAGACAACAGTCTATTTCATCACATCCCACTGAAGCCATTAGGGTCTTAAATGCTTAATTGTGCTGGGTCATGCCCACCCTTCATTCATTTAGAGCACAATTCAGCCAAAGCAAAAGACTTTGGGAAAGATTTAAGAGCAAGTCCTTGACTCTGCCATTGAATTCAATGGGGCTTAAAAGTGCTTAATTTTCATTGAATTATTTATTTGTTTTTAAAATTCCTAAACCAGGCCACTTCTCAGCTATATGCCATAAAAGGTGACTTATAATTAATTAAGATGTAATACATCCCATAAAGTTCTTCATATAAAAATAAATTAAGAGAGGAACACTTTTTTCAAGACTCACTGTCATCCAGTTCATTTATGACATGCAATGTCCCACACCATACTTTTAAAGCCTGGACTGTCCTAGATAGCAAACACATCTGTTATGAGATCCTTCTTCACAGGGAGAGGTTTCAGTTTTAGTATTTAAGGAAGACTTGCCCTGTAGTGACTCCTGCCAACCTAGCAGTTCAAAAGCACGTCAAAGTGCAAGTAGATAAATAGGTACCGCTCTGGCGGGAAGGTAAACGCCATTTCCGTGCGCTGCTCTGGTTCACCAGAAGCGGCTTAGTCATGCTGGTCACATGACCCTGAAGCTGTACACCGGCTCCCTCGGCCAATGAAGCAAGATGAGCGTCGCAACCCCAGAGTTGGCCACAACTGGACCTAATGGTCAGGGGTACCTTTACCTTTACCTTTTACCTGCCCTGTAGTGAAGGATATGAATACTGATGGAAGCTGCTTGACCCCAGCTGCTCCTGGTTTATGAAATCTAGCAGAGGGGGTTTGAATGGTTGGGCCCACAGTGTGGTTATTGCTTCACAGTATGAGGGGATGGTGCCTGGTATCTTGGAAGAGACAGTGGGGCTCACCTAAAGAAACAGGCTCTAGTCCCTTTGTGCTGGAAAAAACTGTTGACCAGTTGCAGATGTTCCCCTTCTGGGAAAGGTGGTGCAGAGAGTTGCGGTGGGGCAGCTGCAAGCCTTTTTGGATGACACAGATTATTTAGCCATTCCAATCCGGGTTCAGGCCTGGCCATGGGACTGAGCTGAAAGGCTGTTTGCTCTGATTAAGCGCTAAAGAGCAGCTTCCTCCAGGGGTAAGCAGCGGGACAAGAGCAAGTTTGGATAAACCCTAAGGTAAGCAACCACCCCCAAATAGTGAAATTTAAACCCCATCTTTAGGCACTTTATACTGTTGTTCCTCTAGCTATGAGCAGCTAAACAAAAAACCCAAGCAAATCCCAGACAGCTTTTTTAAATACTGCTTTTTCTGGGGGGATGCAGGGGAATCTAAGTTTGGCCTCATTGAGGGGCAGTATTTCAATATGAGTAGGAAAATGAGAGTACCCCCCAAAAAACAACAACATTTTTTTAAAGGGGAAAAAACCACTGGCCACCTCAAACAACCCTGGGCATCATGCACTGTGGTGATGGAAGTCTCAGATCCTTCGGGGTGGAAGACTACCTGCAAGACCCACATGGTCGGAGAACACAGCCTCACTGCTGCTCTGTGAAGTAGAGGAAATGTCTCCCCAGTCCCATAGGAGTCAAAGACTGCAAAATAAAACGATGACCCTTTAACAGCTAGTCAGCTCCTCTGGGAAGGTAGAGGTCCTGGTATGTGCTATGTCTTAGGACCTAGGGAGCTCTCCAAGGTCTTGTGTATGCCTGGCTTGAATTTCTGACTCAGATTACTGACTTATCCTTCTGTGGATTTAAACATGTTTTTCGACACTATTTGACGCTGAATCACTCAAGGTTCCAAAGCACTTTCATCATGAACTCACAGAACGGCAAAGCATCAAGAAACGTAAGGTGAAGTACAAGGTTGGAACAGCATGGAACTGCTGGAATTGTACAGACTGTACATAGTTGCTGCAAATTTTTCAAACCTGGGGACACATGCACATCTCTCTTTTGAACTTCATACTGCTACGAGCAGGTCTTTTCAAAGTTTAACCTTGCAAAGGATTTCCACTGTGCAAGAATAAGAGACGTGAATTGGAGAACCAGTTACAAGTAGCAATGTTGTCCATTCCACCAGTTATAATGAAGCTCATGAAGGAAAAGCTTGCATAGGCATGATATTAAAAGAGTTGAATATTGTATATTCCATATGAAACCATAAATCTATTACAAAGTTATACTTGGTACTGTTTTGTTTTTCATGTCAAAAGAGAAGATTTATTCTGGCTCTGTTCTAGCTGCTTTTGGAACTGCCCTACCCCTTATTGACTAGTTTTTATCTGATGATTCCATGTGGCCTCTTCCAAGTTACCCTATACAAAATGTGGCCCTCAGTCCAAACAAAGGCATCCACTAATGGCTCTGTCAATGAACTGAATAAAACTTGCTTCTGAATACACATGTATAAGATTGCTTTGTGAGGATACTCTTCTATGCACACTTACTTGGGAGTAAATCCCGTTGAAATTAATTTGGCTTAATTCTGAGCGAAGATGGATAGGATTGGGCTGCATTCCATCTACCTCATTAGTCATTTTCATTCCAAGGTGCTAGTCTTTTGTTTATTAGCAATGCTTGGAGTACCAAAGTGTCACTGCTGTTTCGAATGCCACAACACACAGCTTCATTAATCATTATATACCACTGAGCCACTTCACTTTCACTACGGGACTTGATGTTTTATCATGTAACTGCAAGGCTTCCGTTCCTTTGGTGTGAAACTAACCTTACCATCTCGGCAAAGCGGTTGAGTTATTTTAGCAGAGACTCGCACAAAGAGGAAAGTAGAGATTCATGACTCCGGGGAGCATTCATTGTGATGTCATCCAGCCACTCCAACCTGCACACTCAGCAAATCCAGCAATGATTATCATTTTTCAATAGCACATGAAAAAGATTCTCTTTTCTTTTGAGTTTATGTAGGAAGTTATTTGCTACTTGTCTTTTATTCCATTCACAAGTTTGGCTTTATTCACCCACATTTGATTCCCTATCCCTGCTATTGTGACAGCCTCATAAAACACACACTCACCTTGCAGACAGCTTCCTAGTAAAGTCAAATGGAAACATCTTAGTATTCCTTTCTTGTTCTGTATAGAAGCTACAGTCCTACTACCCATGGGGTGTCATTGCGTGCTGTGGAATGTCACTTGGCTGTTTTGTGTGGCTATTGCAAAACTGACTGCCATTTACCATCCCTCCTCTCAGTTTTAGAACATGAAATCCGATGGGTTTCCTCTTTGCCGTGGTTCTGATGCTATCTCCTCTATGTTGTCCTAATAACAATTTGTAATTGACAGCATAATGATGCATGTATATTACAGACATTATGTATCTGAAATGTTGATTATGCAGGATTGTGGAGGTTCTCATGACCTCTTAGTCGTTTCCAGTACCACTGGCCAGAATATCTTTCTGGAGCAACTCAGGGAGCTGGGGATTGGGAGCACTTTCCTTCACTGGTTCCACTTCTACCCACAGGGTCATTTCCACTGTTTTGCACCATGGAACTTTTTCTGCAGTGTCCCATAGGGCTCCATCTTGTCCATCATGTTATCCGAAGCTTCTGGAAGCTGTCATCAGGAGATGTGGGGTGGGGCGTCACCAACATGTGGATGACACACAGCTCTGTCTCTACTCCATTTGAACTGGGAAAGGCAGTTGAGGTGCTAGTCCAGTGCTGGAAGCTGGCAATGGTCTGGCTGTGGGACAATAAATTGAAGCTGAATGCTGAAAAGACAGGGGCGTTATGTGTTTCAAATTATTGCGTCTGGGAAGATCTTGAGACAAGAGTGCACTTTCCTGGAAGGAACAGGTATATAGCCTGGTGCTCCTGGATTCAGCATTGTCACAGGAGGCTCAAGTGGCCTTGATGTCTATTTCCAGCTCTGGCTAGTTTGCCAGCCACTGCCCACTTCGAACAGAGATGTTATGGCCACCGAACTCCATGCTTTGCTAACTTCCAAATGGATTACTGCAATCCACGCTATGTGGTGCTACTCTACTGGCCAGGGTTCTATTTAGAACTCCCATAACCCCTGTGTCATGTGACAAAGGTATTTGAGAGCAGAAGCAGTAAAAGAAGCAGTAAAGGAGTCTAGAAATGTTGTGAAAGGCTGAAAAGTTGCAGAATCATTTAGCATGCTGAATCACTGTGACTCATCTTGAGGATGACTCCTCTGTATAAGTACAGTGGTACCTCGGGTTACATACGCTGCAGGTTACATATGCTTCAGGTTACAGACTCTGCTAACCCAGAAATATTACCTCAGGTTAAGAACTTTGCTTCAGGATGAGAACAGAAATCGTGCAGTGGCGGCGCAGCAGCAGCAGGCGGCCCCATTAGCTAAAGAGGTGCTTCAGGTTAAGAACAGTTTCAGGTTAAGAACAGACCTCCAGAACAAATTAAGTTCTTAACCCGAGGTACCACTGTATTGTATCCGCTTGCAGGCAGACTCAGTCAGTCAGTGTGTGTGTCTGTGTGTGTGAACGTAGAGCCTGTGCGTTGTGAAGCCTGTGCTCAATGGAGACTGTGTGACTCAGCAACTCTTTGTATGCTCTGAAGCTAGTTTAATCTTCTGTTCATGATGCTGTTATTTGCAAACAAGTTTATTTTAACTCAGTAAAACCTTTATTCATTTACTGAAGAGGACGCTGTGTTATTTACGCTGCACGTCACCCTGTTCTAAATGAGCTGCATTGTTGCCGGTTCATTTCCTGCCCCAATTGCCAACACATCCAAGAAGACTCGAGACAAAAAGAGAGGTAACAGGTTATATTTATTAAAATATAACAACTATAGACCCTGCAATCAGAATAAGTCAACCGAATTAACCACAACCAATGAAGTCTGGGCAGTGTTCCAAAACGCATAATTAAAGATGTAACATACGTGTGTGTGTGTGTGTGTGTGTGTGTGTGTGTTTTATAATAAATGTTTTATAATAAAAACACCCACTACTGAAAGATGAGGTAGGGTGGTGATGAATGGACAAATGTGAAATCAACACAGATTGGAAATGTTATTATCATCACCCATTTATTAATTGCTTTCTACACAATTGTCTCAAAGCAAAAATATCTTTAAAACACAAAGTAGCAGTAGATGCATTAAAAAAAATTACTAAAACAATACAAAATAGATATTCACGGCAAAGACCCATATATCCAGCTGGTAAAGCCAGTCAGAACAAATATATTCAACCACCCACCTCTAGGATATAATTCCAACCTTCTCAGTGCCCCAAGCCTATGTCTGGTCCGAGAACAGATGTAGCTGGGATCTTTTGCATGGGCCTTTCATTTCTATGTGATTTAAAAACAAATTTGCAATGTAATCACTAAAACTATGTTCCATTGCAGGGTAGCTCACTAAGTTGAAATCAATGGGACCCATGTTTAACTAACTTAGTCTGGCTCTAACCCATTGTAATTATTTTAGATTCCATAGGGTTCATTGGTAGGACAAACAAGGATAGGATGAAGCAGTCCAGCCTAAACATGTTTCAAATGGAATAAAACATAAATTGTAGACTAATATTATAGGGAATTTTCCACTGACCCCTTCTGCTTTCCTTTCAAAGACCATTACCCAGTACAGAAGGCTTTCATCTAAAACCATTAGTAGTTATTTGTTTGCTAAATGAGTTTAGAGATCTACTTAGACATAATTTAAATACCATTTAAAACCCCATTAGCTATGTTTATTACCAAAATTTAAATAGTAACTTTTCTGTTGCTTAAAAAAAATGTGGGAGAAAAAGGCAGAAATGGCTGGCAGAGTTAATTAACCCACTGGTCTTCAACCTCTTGAGGCAAAGACTCAGTACCAACATGGCTCAATGACCTGCAGCAAAACACATTAGAAAGCCTTCACTGAAGTCACTGCAAGAAGGAATGGAAAGTACAGACGGAATATCAACTTCCTATTTATTTTCACAGTCTGACTCAGTAGTGGAAAACTCAGAAGCAGGCATTTTGAAGACCAGCCATCAAAACAAGAAAATTACTGAATTTTAATCATGTGGAATAAATACATTTCACTCTGTATTTGAAGAAATATCCTTGAACATGCTGCTGTGTGTTATATAGAACAATGGGTCATACTGCTATCTTGTGGGCCTATATTTTCACTTATTAAAAAAGCTGCTTCAATGTTATAGCCATTTCCCAGATGTTTCATTCTTTCTTTCCTCATCCATAAATGATAAAATGCAGCAGAGATATTTTAAAACATGGAAGAAATTAGACACCGGATAACCAAATAGAGCCAGAGAACAACTGTCTGTGAACAGAAGGCTGATTCTGATATGGCTTGTTCCTAATCCTAAAATATCACTCCATTCTGCCCCTTTTAAAGCTTTGATACTCAAGTAGCTAACCATTAAAGTTGGGAGATGCAATTCTTCTTCCAAATAATTCCTTAACATTTCAAAATGTTGCAACTGCAAGGTTCAATTTGAACTGCAGGTACTATATTGTAGGACAATTACATTTGTCCAGGGATGGACTTGGGTAATCTTTTGTATGATGGCACCCTGTGCAAGGTCAAAATTTGCCATCCCCAAATGGATAGTCTCAATTATGGATCATCTCAATTTTGCAGCCCCTTGTCTCAGTGTCCGGGGGGCGGGGAGCAATCAATGCAGGAGAAGCTATCATAGTAGAAATTCATGCAACAGGCAGAGATGAGATTTCAAAAAGGAAGGAAGATGCTCAAACAAGAGTGCAGGAATAGGGTTTTACAGATAATGTAAGTATCCCTGTTTCAGGACATACACCTCCGTGTGAGGTGGGAATTTCTACAGATGCCATATTTGGGGGAAAGATAGGTGGTGCAGTAGGTGAAGTTTCCATTTGATTCAGTACTGATCCTCCTAAAGTCAGCATGATTCCCTCCAGATGATGTTGGACTACAGCTTTTATCAGGCTCATGGACGCAAATAGTGGGAGCTGTAGCTATCCCTGTCTTACATTATATAGGTCTTCACATGACAGATTCTGTGAAGGAAGAATGGATCATGACCACTGACCATGCAGCCATTGGAACATGACTTCCTCCTTCACACATCCATGAAATGCAGACGATTGTATGCTGCATACTAAGCCATTTAATCTTCTTTCTTCTGTTGGTAGCCAAGTCTTTCCTGGGCACAGAGTACATACATACATCCTTTTATTTGTACCCCACATTTCCAGATTTCAAACTAGGCTCAAGCAGGCTCACAACATGAAAATATTACGTAATTACAAACATAACAAAAGTAGTCATAAACAATAAATAAAACATCAAAAAGTACACAACCAAATCGAACAGTTTCCACATTCATCAGAATAAAGTCTAAAATAAAGATACAAAAATTAATATCAGTGACAGTAACAAGCCCCTCGTCCTAACAAAACCCACTAAACACCCCTGCCCAAGAATCTGTTCAGCAGTCTCAGATTTTGTAGCAGGAGTCAGTCAGGGCCCCGCCCTCCCAGGCCAGGTGGGAAAAGGCCTGCAAGGCAGGAAGCAGGTCTTCCAGGACTCAAAGCCAAGGTAGTCCAAACAGTGTGTTTCCTTGTTTCTTTCACACACAAAAGTCTGGGCTTATTTAACAGCATAAAAATATTACAGCAACTTAAGAATTCCAGCAAGAAAATAAAATAAATGGGAGAAAATTCTACACCTTTCATTCGGTTTGCAAAAAAATAATAATACGATGAATCTGCTTGCCATTCTGTAAATTATAAGATAATGTTTTTATTAAAGCTTTTGATGATATTTTCTTCTTTACTTTTTATCAGGATTTTGGTATCATTTACACTATCTTGTTACCTATATTTTGTATCTTAAGTTTGCATTATTTAGTTACTTAGGGAGTACATTTTTCTTGTTTATTTTACTAGTTCTTTTATAAGATTGTTTAGTGGTTCTTAGGGTTCCAGCATTTTTTACCTGCTTTTATAATGCTGTATAAAATTCTCAGTGTGTGTGTGTTTGTGTGTGCCATTTATCAGCAGAATGTGTGAAGGTATGCAAATGTGTGAACCAGTGCTTTTGCATTTTGGATAACACTAGCTGAAATGACACAGGTGCTCTGACCCATGATAGCAAACACATTTTCAACAAACAGAAAAGAAATATTGTGCTTTGAATACACTGGGAACATATTTATCAAATGTTTCCATTTTATGTACATGAAAAATTACCGGGTCTTGATGTTTTTTTCCTGCCAAATATAATGACTTTTTCTGCTTCCTTTAAATTTTGCATTATTGTGCTGCATTTACATTCCACAGACAAACAATACTCAAAAGCATGAAATTCTAAAGTCACCTCAGGATAAAAGAGGTGATTTATAAACACATAATAGTCATTTTTGATACTTTTCATCATTAGTCAAGCTGAGAGAACAAATTGGAATCTGAGCTTCTGGTGGGTTTTGTGAAGGATCTGCAGATAAATGTAACCAACAATGAAGGATAATTCATATTAAAAGATAATGGATATTATATGCAATTATGACTGTAGCTAGACCAAGTGCGCTTAAAATGAATGCCACCATGTGAAAACACATAGGTGGGTGAATTAATCACTAGGATTGTTTTCTCCATTTTCTTCTTCTACATAGACACGTCTACACCCCTAATTTCACAATAAACTTCACAGGCTTTCTAGATCAAAGTCAAATGATTCCAACTCCCAAATGTATCATGAAATACGTAGCATCCTAAATAGCCCTTTAGGACTTTAGAGGATAATCCTGTCCATCACTGCTTCCTTTCCATATATGATACTCTATTTTCAAGATTCCCTAACTGACCTCAACCCCCCAGTTCCTATTATTCTTTCTGCTCATGGAGAGTTATGCTCACCAGAGTATCATGTGCAAACATTGCCTGCTGTAGAGCATCAACTGGATTGTGACCTTAAAATGCAACCATGTACATGTATACTCAAAAGTAAGTCCCAGTAAGTTCAGGGGAACTTTTACCACGCAAGTATTATTATGACTGCAGTCTCAGTCTCCCTTACATTTCTCTGAACTTCACCATATATGATTTAGAAAAGATGAAAACGTATTGATCTCCAAGTTTGGGGGTTTTCCGTTGCCTAATAAAATATACAGCAGCACAAAAGTATATACAGTTTAAAACAAACAATTCTGTATTTCAGTGCACACACTTTAAGGTTAAGCCTATACATATTTACATGGCAGTGCACCCTCTTAAACAAAGTGGGA
Organism: Podarcis bocagei; assembly: GCF_964188305.1. Lineage (NCBI taxonomy): Eukaryota > Metazoa > Chordata > Lepidosauria > Squamata > Lacertidae > Podarcis > Podarcis bocagei. The sequence continues at coordinate 30,020,956 of NC_138127.1, read as the reverse complement.
CTGAATAAACATTGCTTGTTTGTTTTTATTTAAATATTTATAAGCCACCTTTCTGGACCAAGTTCACCCAGAGTGGTGAACAAAATACAAGCATAAAGCTATCATACTACAGTAGCATGATAAATCTTTGACTTTTACACAAACACGATTATAATTCAGTCAGTATAGAAATACATTTCCAAGGCCACAGCAATGAACCGTCATATCCATTTACAGTACTTTGTATCAAGTAAACTGTATCAAGCAAAGAACTGAATGCAGAAGCACAGACTCATTTTACTAAACAAAATATTTGGTTCATTTTGAGTAATTTGCTTAATTCTCTTCAGACTGTGTATTCAAAAGCCATAAGGTATTATACACATTGGGCTGCATCCAGTTGGTGTAGTGCACTACGAGAGAATCCTCCCACATGTGAAAGACAGGGCACACTTGGTCTCCAGGATGGACAAGTGGCACACATGGCTTAAATAAATCCTTGGCTATGTGATTGTGGTCAGGACCTCCAAGCAGGTCCTGATCGTTGTGACTCCAACCTGCCTGCATCCTAGCCCTGCTCCTCAGGACCAAGGGGCCCCTGCTTGCCAAGTTCAGTGTCCATGGGCAGCCATTGCTGCCTCACCACATTATGCAGCATGGCACGGGCTAGCATCACCAGTGCCACCTTTGCTGAGGCATGCACAGGTACCCCCCCAGGTGTGGTGCAGGCAGCAGAAGCATGTTTTGAGGGCTCCAAAAGCGTGTTAGAGCATCATCTGTGTTGAAAGATGCATCCAGGCATGTCTGCTGGATATGGTGTCATCAAGAAGGGACAAAGTAACAGGCCATGGTCAGTGGTGGGCAGAAGGAGAGAGCTGTTAGGGTCCCCCACTTTGCCCAAAGTCACCTGTTGCCTACTCAGGAGCCAGCTGCAGTCAGGGGGGCCATGTCTCCAGTGTGTTCAGAAGCAGGGAGGCCTAGGCATCATGCACACTCTCCACATGGGTTCACATGGGTGAAGATAATATGGGCATCACAGATAGCCAAAATGTTGATCAAATGGTACTGTCTGCTTCGATAAAGACCAGGTTTGGAAAGTAAAAACCGAGAGCATTTAAGGCTGAGAACAATGATGCTTATTTGTGAGTGAACAACATAGAACAAAACTAGCCTTGTTTTAGAGTAACAGTGTATGGTATCAAGTTTTCAAGGCTGTACTCTTATCCACATCTGCCATTGATCTAAATGGCCTTGGTCCTGTATATCTGAAGGAATGTCTCTAGCCCCATCGTTCAGCCTGGACACTGAGATCCAGCTCTGAGGGCCTTCTGGCAGTTCCCTCATTGCGAGAAGTGAGGTTACAGGGAACCAGGCAGAGGGCCTTCTTAGTAGTGGTGCCCGCCCTGTGGAACGCCCTCCCATCAGATGTCAAGGAAATAAGTAGCTATCCTATTTTTAAAATACATCTGAAGGCAGCCCTGTTTAGGGAAGTTTTTAATATTTAATGCTGTATTGTTTTTAACACTAGATTGGGAGCCGCCCAGAGTGGCTGGGGAAACTCAGCCAGATGGACGGGGTATAAATAAATTATTATTATTATTATTATTATTATTATTATTATTATTATTATTATTATCAGCAGCATCTTGGTAGGGCTTACTTTTGAGTAAATATGCACAGGATCTGCTGCATTATGTGGTTCGAAGAGAAAAAAGAGATGAGATTGCAATTATGCTTGCAAAGGAAAGGGCTAAAGAGGAAAAGGGAAGATACGAACAGGTTTTAAGGGTTTTTTTATAGATAACTGAGACCACAACTTTGAGTACGAGTCTTTTTGGCATTTCCCCACCCCTTAAACAGGCAATTTTTGCAATCAATACCACCTTTACACACAAATCCTCCCATTTCTGTTCCATGTGCGCATCCATTGCCTTGATTATCCATGTTGCTTTTCCACTGTATTTTTTTGTTTCTCTGATATATTGTATTTCAATTTGAATTCCTAAGAATTTAAATTGTATAATGCAATATAAATACAAGAAGCACTAAAATACAATTGAAAACTATGCAGCATCTAGCACAGTGCACAGTGCAATTACTACAACATGCAGAAAAATCATTAAGAGGTCCGCCAAGACCCTCTGCAATTTTCCAGTGGTCCATTTTTTTAAAAAAAGTTGAGGAACCACTGTTCTACATATTCATGAATTTAAGTCTCAAAAATCAAACAGGCACTTGGCTTTATTGCTGTGCCTAATGAGAAAGAATTAAAATCCAGCAGGGACATGACCCAGAACCTTTCTCTTCCTCTTATGTGTCAGCCAGACTCTCTATAGTTCTGTGATCAACTGCATTCTAAGTGGAAGTTGACACTGGCTCAACTTTCTGCAAATGCAGGTAAAATGGAATGCGAGCGGCCTGAAACTCAATGCTGATGTAACCTGGTTCTGCACCATTACCCATAATTGGTGTCTTCAGCTTTGTATAGCTCCAATTTCATTTCTTTAATAGCATGGACTTTGATGAGAATCGTGTTGGGATTTTTTTTTTTACCCCCTCCTCCTTCCTTCCCTCCTGGTGTCACTGTTGAATTCTCGCATGGCACAAGTTCATTTCTGAAAGAAATCCCCGCCATTGGTCTTTAATAGCAGCTTAATGGGCTGTAAAATCTCAGATTTTCCCCAACTGATTTTATTACCAGAAGGAGTGTTCTTCATCGCTTTGAGTTTGGACAATAAAGACCTCTTTCTTCAGCAATAACAGCAAAAACAAAAACACAAAAAAACCCATAATGCTCCACAAACTAGAGACATTGTAGCCTAAATCAGATCGAGCAATGGGATTCTTTTTTATTCCCTTATGGTAGCTACAATATTTTGGAAGAAGTGCAGCCTCAGGTATTATTTGTTATTCCTATGTGAATCAATAAGGCTCACTGCAAAATGCTCTTGGCTGTGCCTGCTGTGAGCTTACAAATATTAGATGAAAGGATTCGGGGAGAACACATCATCTGTAAGTTCTCTAACCCATTTTGTCAACTACCGTACTTTGTGGCTTCTTCTACTGCGTGCCAGGGGTCTTTTCTTCTTCTTCCCCCTCCGCGCAACCTCCTGCCCACCCTGGTTGATTCCTAAGCACCAACTTTTATTATTATTTAGAATAGACTAGTAAGGGAGAAGAGTCAGAAGGATTGACATAACTGGTTTTATCATTATTCCAAACTCTGAATTCATAGAGAGGTTAACAATAAACAATGATTACAAATGTATTATTTATTTTATCTACAGCATACTCCAGTCAAAATTAAACACAGCTTGGAATGGATCTAAATCATCTGTGTCATCAAAGAAAGGTTGCATATGCCCTACAACAACCCTTTCCACCACCTTCTCTGTAAAGAAATATAATAGCTTCATTTAGTTATTTATTAAATTGGTATACCATCCTTCATCTGAAGATCACAGGGCAGTTCACAATATAAAAATACAAAATGAGAACGCAAAATATGTAATAAAAACAAGAATAAGAACAAAAGCAAACCAGTAAAGCCCCTCCCATAAATTCATTTAAAAGGAACATCAAAAGTTAATCTGCCAAAGACTGATTTTCGCCTGATGCCTAAATATATGTTATGAAGGCAGCAAGCAAACTTTCCTGGGCAGCGCATTCAACAAAAGGGGAGCCACTGAAGGAAAGGCCCATTCTTGTGTGGCCACCCTGCAGACCTCTTGTGGAGGAGGCACACAAAGAAGGACCTCAGATGATGATTGCAGAATCCCAGTTGCTTCATATGGAGAGAGGCAGTCTTTGAAGTACCGGTGTCCTGAGCCATTTAAGGCTCTATGGGTCAAAACCAGCACTTTGAACTGTGGCCCGGTCAGTGTAATATGCACAAACCATTTTGCCCCGGTGAGCAACCTGACTGCCAAATTCTCCACCAGCTGAAGTTTCTGAACTGTCTTCAGAGGCAGCCCTACATATAATCTCACCTAGAGGTACCCAGAGCATAAACAACAGAAGTTAGACTATGCCTGTCCTGGGCCACCAGCCGAAGCTGATGGAAGGTACCCCATGCCACTGAGACCCCTGAGGCTCAAGTGACAGCAAAAGATTCCATAGTACCCACAAGCTACATATCCCCTCCTTCAGAGGGACAGTAACCCCAAGAGCTGCCAGCCTCCCATCCATCTGGTCTAGGGAACCACATACTAACACTGACTGGATTAAGTTTCAGTTGCCATCAGTAGTATTGTGCTTAAGCTGTTGCAGTGGTACAAGTCACTACTTAGTTCACAGCCATCTAAGCTGTATCATAGGATTACTACAAATGTACAAGTGTGTGTTTCTCTTCTCTCTGAGCATTTGTGCATGCTGAGCTTTTGCTGAGCTTGTTGGAGTTCTTTATAAAAGAGATTAAAAGGGTTATACACAAAATGGCATGGGGCTATCTAGTGTACAATGGATGCAGATATAGGTATGCTTCCTTTTAAATTAGTTCATTATACAGTGATAATATTATAGCATAGCAAACTGTTTACTAATTCAGAACTGGATGCTTATTTATTGTTGGTATCCATCTTCAGCTCCCTTATTACCAGTACCATTAAAACATCATAAAACTGGGAAGAATTGCTATTCTTTAATATACCCCTTCATTAGTGAACATTATCCATCTGACACATTTTGTAAGCACCAGAGCTCCATTGAACTGTTCATACAAGATGAGTCAGCCCCACTAGGTAAAGAAGAAGAGGAAGAAGAAAAAGAAATGAATTCACTACACCATTCACCTTGTGGAGCTGAGAAGCAGAGGGAGGGGGGTTGGAAAAGAAAGGCAAAAAACCTGCCAATATTTATATCATGTAATTCTGACATTTTTATGTGAGAGCTAGATCGATTGGAGAGTTGAGCGTGCGCGAGAGAAATGTAAGTGTTGACATTTTTCTCTTGGAAAGTTCTTGCCTGAATTTTAATTAAGATCCCTTAAACTCATGAACTTATTAAAATAACAAATATTTGTTTTGATTAGTGTGCATAAAATACTTTGTGGTCTTTGCATGAATCTGCTTATTTTCAATGAGAAAATATAGGGAATTCATATGTTACTTATATATTTTCAGCTACAAGATCCAGAATGTCACATAGTTAACAAACAAGTCTTGAACAAAATAGGGATAGTCCAGGGGGAAATTTACCTATGAGGTTGAGATGTGCATTCAAGGAGGCATAAAACACACACACAGTCCCTCAGCTAATACAGACACCAAAGATTTGGGGGCAGGAGGATGTCATATTAAGGAAAGGGAAAATGATCCTTTATACAGGAACCATTTCTCTCATAATGAATGGGTATCTTTGCCCCTGAAGATAACAGGTTGTTGCTATGGATAATTCAGTCATGAGATTATGACTAATTCAGGGAAATGCCTCACAGCTTTTGTCAACACATGAAGGGGGAGTGGGGCCATGGTGAGTAGTAGAACCCCATCATATCCACACATATCATGCAAAGACCTTCTGAATGAGGCCATAGAAAAACTGGTTTCTGATTGATATTTTGGCACCCACCTACCCTCTTCTGGAAAGATGCAGATTTTGGGTTGCACCTTGGGCCAGTTTCTGACTCTCAGCCTAACCTACCTTATAGGGTTATTGAGGGGATTAAATGTTGAGGAGGAGAACCATGTATGCCACCTGGAGCACCTTGGAGACAAAGGTGGGATATAAACACCATAAAAACAAATACAAATAAATACATTAAAACATTGGGTCTGAATTTCTTCCTGGCCAACATCTAAATTATCTTCCTAAGTTTTGGCAATGAGGCAAGTAACAAAATAGTATGTGCAGCTCATGGAAATAGGCTACTATAGGATGTGAACATCTTGAAACATTCTAAATCAGAAATACCAATGGCTATGTTTGCCTTTCTCCACCATTTATGAAAATATATGCAGTGGAAGAAGTTGCCCCAAAATATTTGTTGAAATGCTCCGTATGTGTCTTTCCAATATAGACTGAGGAGAAAGCAGAGCCTCTGACTCAGAAGCACATGAGCTCCCACATTGTGGTTCAGCACATAGCCCCTTGTCTCATTGCATCTGTCCCCATCCTCCATTTTTTCTTCCTCTCACAAAGCTGAAGTCTTGGGACATTCCAGGATTTTTTATTTATTAGCATAGGTTTCTTTTCACCTGCTTCCAATTTGACACTCACCACTCCTTGCTGCCCTGATCCTCCTCTGCTTTTCCCAGACATCATATAAATATGTGGAGATCTCACATTTCTTTTCCCTTTGGTGTCAGCTTCTTTGTTGTGGTTCCCCTGTATCAAGCTGTCAGATCGAGGACTGCAGAGACACTCGGAGCATTGCTTGATAACACTGGGTGTCTGAACCACTCATCACTAAAGCAGACAGCCGAGCGGAGACACCTTTAGGGAACAATATGTGGAACAGGGGAGAGACCGAGGAAGGAAGGGAGAGAGAATTTATTCTTTGCAACTACATAGCTGAAGTCGGATGGAAAACCTGGACACTTCTAGTGCATCAGGAAGTACTGAAACAGTGTTCGTTTTTGCACACAACTCAGTTTTTTATTTTTTAGCTGTCAATTAAAACATTTATAGACTGCCTTTTGCATAAAATAACAAGGTGGTTTACAAGATAAAATCAATACAAGATACTTAAATACTTAAAATAACTTGCACACAAATACCACAGAGAATCAGAAATCTAATGCAGCTGGTATGAAACATCAGTTTTCAGGAATGCCCTGTTTATGATTACAACAAATGGTGGAACACCTTTGCCAAAGGGAAAGGCTATTCAAGAGTTTTGGGGTCACTGCACAGAAGGGCACCCCTTGAGTAGGGCTGCCATACGTCCAGATTTCCCCAGATATTACCGGGATTTCTAAGATGGAATTGATGGGGGGGGAGCGGGAGGTGCTTTATCCTGGACCTTAGGCAAGTCACTTTCAGGGTATCCTGGTTTTTACTTTTTGAAATATGGCAACCCTACCCTTGAGTCACTGCCAGACAGGCCTCTGCTGGGTACAGCAGGACTAGGAGGGACTTCCCCAGTGATTTCATTGAATGGACTGAATTGTACAGAAGGAAGCACGTAGCCTGGCTCTCAGCTGTTTGGGGTCTTATAAATGTACAAGAAAAGCTTCAACTTGGTTCAGTAGGAAATAGGCAGCATACCTGTAATTCCTTTAGAATAGGTGTCACATGTTGCATGGTAGGCTGCACCACTGAGCATCTCAGCCACTGCATTTTGTCCTAGCAGCAGCTTCCAAACCAACCTTAAGCAGATCCCCACATGGAGTACATTGCAACAAATCTGCTTTTTCTAGAGGAGTGGAATCCTATTAAGGACCAAGTAGACTCACAAAACCTAATGCCACATTTAATAACTTTAAGGTGCCACTAACAAACATCACTGTTTTGGCTACAGTAGGCAACCCCCCACCCGGACCATGTTTTTAATGTCTGATGCTGTATTGTTTTTTATTATTCAGTTGGAAGCTGCCCAGAGTGGCTGGGGAAATCCAGCCAGATGGACGGGGTATAAATAAATTATTATTATTATTATTATTATTATTAATATTATTATTATTATTATTATTATTATTATTATTATTATATCGTAAATTCAGTCCTTGTCAGAGGACCTTTCTACATGTATCATTTATAGTGGTATAGCTGCTGATTTATTTATTTTTAAGGCATTTAAGTCTGCACAGCTTTCTGTGCTTTTATGCACTGGGGATCATAGGGGAATAGATAAGAATTTAGATGTCCATTCCTGCTGGGAGAAGCAAAGTGAGCTTGCAGGTGTGGTTCTCTTTCTCCTCATATCTACAGCTGTTCAGGAAAATGATACGAAGAACATTCACATACACAATGGACACAAATGTTGAATATTGTTTAGGCAATTATTGAACATATAAGCAGAGATATTTTTTTCTTGCAGCAAACCTAAGAAATACTGCTACTTCAAGGAAATATCCTGAAAGATTGTAAGTTTTGAATATTTTGTTTCTTGCACTGCAGTGATGATGTTTTGATCTATTCCTATCTTCTACAGATTGTTCAGTAATGAGCTTCTGTGGCAGAAAACCCTTTTGGGACTATTTCCTATCCCTCTCTCTTTTTTAATTCGCCTACATATTCTTTGAATTTCCCTGCTAAATTCTGATACAATTCTGATACCTTTCGTTAATAGCATCCCCCCATGTCCCTTGCCAGTGGAATAGTAATGCCTATTATTAAAACATGTGATACTGTTTTCTTAACAAGAATAATGGTCAGCCTATTAAAGACATTTTTTCCTGACTGTAATTACAGGTTATTCTAGCAACAAGACCATTCATATCATTATCTAGAAAATTCTGGTAAATACGTACTATGAAGGACTAGAATACATAGACAATTGCTATTTAATACAACATACTTATCATCATTTTTACTACTGATTAATATTGTACTTTAATGGGCAAAACTCTTTGTGCTGATTATCTGACACATCTCTGCAATAGCCAGCGAGGTAGGTAAGTAACATGTCCATTTTACAGACGGGGAAAACTGAAGCTTGATGGGAAAGTGACTTGCTCAGAAGCAGAGAGGGTGAGGCTGAGCAGGTATTACTATTCCAAGCATTTAATGTTTGCTTCCAAATTCAGTGAGATTCGTGAAAAGCAGTTGATACTTTACAGCAACTTGAAGGTCATTTTTTCCAGAGAGTGGCTGCCATCTCACCATGAGATGAACTGTTCACATGCAACAACAACAAAGTTATACTGTGTTGTGTAGAAAATGTCCTGATTTGCATGATGAACCACTGCATACTCTATCTATCTATCTATCTATCTATCTATCTATCTATCTATCTACAATTCTGGTAGTTTTAAAACTAAGGGTGGCACATAAATATTGAAAACTGATAAATAAAGCTATCCTTGCTTTTCCCAAAGAAAAAAGTCAAAAGCTCCAACTATTGAAAGCACAAGTTCCTATATTTTTACATGGCAGTTTTAAAATACTTAGAGCCTGACATGATGTGTTTTTGGTACATTCAGTTTGCATTGATTCTTTGCATGGCTAGATCTGATTTTTGAACAACGGAATTTTTAATATAAAATCTCAAAACTGCAGTTGCCAAACATTCCAGTCTAACACTATGCCTGATATTTATAAAACAAAACACCAGCCAATGTGTAATTTTTTTAAAAAGTGGTAAAAAAATTATAATCAGGAGCCAAATAAAGATAAGTTGTTGTCTTTTTTCATAACAAAATCTCTGATTCTGTTAAAAATGCTTCTTAAAAAATGTGTAAACTAAAAGATGATGTAGCTTTTCAGTTAGTGATCTTGTTAGCCTGGTCATCTTGTAGGTAAAAGTATTTGCTAAATTACTCAAGTCATTGTGAAATGCCCCTGCCTTAAAGAATAAATTGCTGACTCTGACTCAGAATAGATTTTTCCCTACCTAAGGGCAAACCGAACTCCAAACCACATGTGTGGAAAACAAACACTATCTACCTGGCTAGGCTTTCTGAAAACAGGAAGCTAAACCAAGCAGTTTTCTAGCTCCATAATATTCAGAGGGGTTCCATATTCCTTCATATTAAAGACTGTGAATCTTCTGAACACATAACATTCTTCATCTTTGCTAACATTGTATAAGTTATTTATAGATGAAAGGTAGAAGATGGGATATTGGCATCAGACCACTGTAGAAGTCTTTGGGATTAGAAAAAAAATCTTTGGCTCCTCAGATGTTGCTGTTATTCTTCATCTGCACCGTTACAAAGAAGATAGCAGGATTTTCGGAACGAATTTTTCATTTATTCTAGACTTGCCTCCAAGGTTATCTTTGAGCATCACAGTTTCAAGACAATTTGAATGCTCTTGCTTTGGGGAGGGCAAATAATGTTTGCTAATGTCGTTAACTGCAATCAATCCATTTATTTTATTTGGGGCTTCATGTATTTATGTGACTAGTAATAAGCCTCAAGTCACTAGTTACTTAAGAGAAATCCCACCGGCTTTAATAAAAAGAAGAAGTTGGGAATGAGGGTCTTTGAAGCATGCAGCCACTGAAGAATGGACACGAATGTGCAAGTCAATCTGTTTAAAATGCATGAAAATGGTGAAAGCTGTTGCACTTTAATGTACCTGCAACACATATTCAACGGAGTATTTCAGAGGCTCAGCTCAAATTACTTGGACGAGATTGAAGCTCAATTGCCCTTGTAACATAAGACAAACACAGGGCCCTTTCTTCTTATCACCCTAAAAAGACCGCATGTGAATAGCAAATCAGCTACACAAAGGCAATGAGAGAAAAGGGAAAATAAATAAGCTGCAACAGAAATTTTGTGCAGTGAAAAACTTATTCTTAGATGGGCAGTAGAGATGCCAAAGCATCATTTTTTGCTCCTATGGGAGGGAAAATGGGAAAGGATGGCATATTGATTCAGGAAATTGATTGCCTTATGACAGTGCTAAAGATGTCTATTCTTGTCTGGAAAACTGCAGTGGGGTAAGCAAGGGCATTCCTGCTAATAATTAGCTGTTCTTTTGTTGAACTTACAAATAGACTACAGTGCTGAAATATATTTTTAAAAACCACCTTTTAAAACACAGCATTATGATATTGGCAGTTTCATTTTAAATTGCTTTCCTAATGATCCCTAACATGAGATTTGCCTTTTTCACAGCTGCCGCACACTGGGTCAACATCTTCATTGAGCTATCTATTGCGACCTTAACATTTCATTCCTGATCAGTCACAACCAGTTCAGAGCCCATTAGCGAATGTGTGAAATTAGGAATTTTTGCCCCAGTGTGCATCACTTACGTTGACTCACATTTGCTATTTTACTGCCCATTCGCCAAGTTTGGTGATCTCTTTCAGTTTTAACCACTCTGAATAAGTTGGTATCACGAGGAAACTTGGCTGAACAACTTTTCATATGCATTCTTCCTAAAATTTTCATATTGTGAGTATTATGCTACAGGTGCCTCTGTTTTTACTTCTACTTAGCAAATAGCAGACTTGGGAATATTTTAGATTGGAAAGTCCACATAAGGCTTCCTCAATTAAATTGGCAGGTCTTTACAACAGCACTGAGGGTTCTGTTGTTTTTTTTTAAGGTTGGGAGATCACCCATGAATTTCCCAGCAGTTTGGCTCTATATAGTTTGGCTCTATAATTGTGTAGTCCTAACCCTGACAATTAAGAAATAAGTCCTACTGAATTCAGTGGGATGTATTCCAAGTGAGTGGGGCTAGGGCTGCAGTCTAAACCTCTTAGTTAATGCACTGTACCTGCATTTGCTCATAGGATATATCACCCTCTTTACAAAGAATGAGAAGGCAGTTCCTTGGCCTGAAGGGTTTACAATCTAGAAAATACTTCAGTTCCACTTTTTTTAGTGGCTGTCAACTTATTGCCTATATCTCTTTTTCATTCGAAGCACGTGTTCCCCTTAGGCCCCTGCTGCTCAAGAAGCAAAAGAGTTGCAGGAACACACACATTTCTTGTATCCAAAAAGAAGAAGCCCAAACCACAGAAGAAATTATGTCCTGCCCAGTGCTTAATTTGTGCTTTGACAGTCATCAGGGATGGAGGACTCAGATCTGCTTTAAAAACAAAAAAAATCAACACAAAGTGGTGGGATATGTGAGGAAAAGGTGATTTCTTTTAGACTGTGCATTATGAGTTTTAGCTACTGAACAGCTACAGCTTATTGAAACTATTAGAAATATATGCTTACAAAGTTCATGCTACAATTGTTACAGCAGCTGTACCACCTACTATTTTTGTATTTGTGTGTAGAAAAAAGAACTGTCCCTCCTCTTTTGCCAGTATAATATTTAAGAATAAAACACAGGTTGTTGTGAAAATAAATTGGGGGAGTGTGGGCTGTATACTATTCTGACCTTGAAAGAAAGGTTCTTTCTAATCCCCCCTTCCCTCATTAATTTCTGTGTTCTTTGCATGAAACTCAGGGGTGTATTCTGATATAGACCAGTCTAGGCTGCTCTTTCCAGTACCAGGGCTAGAAGGAAACTCTTCCATTCCCATCACAAAGATGTCCACTTCCAAGTTTTCCCCTCCCATCACTACCTTCCAGCCACAGCTGAGGATTTCCCCCCAAAATAATGCCAATCTGCTGGAAAAAGGTTCTGCCTGATAGGAGGCTTGGTAGTCTGAATAATGAACGAATGAACAAAGTAAATAACCAACAAGAGTCATATATCTGTACAGTGCATGGCAAGGCTTCATCACCACAATCACAATACAAGATAATGAAAGACCATGAATATTCCTAAAAGGGTGGGAAATAGGACATATTTACAAATGAAAACAATCCACAGCTAACCCACTTGTTAAAGGTTGTCCATATTTATTTATAAGTTCATTGCAGATGCATTTGGGATAATCAAGGTTCTAATTTGGTAAATTGTTCAACTTCCAGATTGGTTTCCCCAAATATAGAAACAAGAATCAGAACTGTTGTTGAAACATATAATAAATGGTTTGTTACCCCAAGGGCCTATAGTGGGGACAGGAATAATGTTTTTTTGGACAAACTTTAACTAGTTTGGAAATTATTTTGTTTGTAGTGGAGTTGTCCATAGTGTAGTGCTTTGGAGCTAGTGGTGATATGAGAAACTGAGAATATTATTGGCATTGTTGTCCCTTAAGATCCAGAATTGATTTTCTTGAATAAGTTCACTAATTTTCTTTTGCTTTCATTGCATAAAGAATTGATCAGGATGTTACTCATTGCTACAAGAATTAGTTTAGATTTAATATGGAAATTTCCCCTGTACTCTACTCAAACCAAATAGTATTGGTAGCACTACTATTTCCACAGGGATGCGAGTGGCACTGTGGCGTAAACCACAGAGCCTAGGGCTTGCCGATCGGAAGGTTGGTGGTTTGAATCCCCGCAACAGGGTGAGCTCCTGTTATTCAGTCCCAGCTCCTGCCCACCTAGCAATTCGAAAGCACGTCAAAGTGTAAGTAGATAAACAGATACCACTCTGGCAGGAAGATAAACGGTGTTTCCGTGCGCTGCTCTGGTTCGCCAGAAGTGGCTTAGTCATGCTGGCCACATGACCCGGAAGCTGTCTGCGGACAAACGCCGGCTTCCTTGGCCTATAGAGCGAGATGAGCACTGCAACCCCAGAGTCATCCACAACTGGACCTAACGGTCAGGAGTACCTTTACCTTTTACTATTTCCATTCTTATTTCCAGAGCTGGTTGAATTACGTAACCAACTTTATCCAACCAGCTATATTTGTTTGTGTATTAATTTATTTATTTCAATATGAGTCCCATTTATAAAATTTGCATATTGCTTATTACCCCTGCTCGACATGTAGACTTTTGCTTACACTCAATATTGATTATGTGCATCTGAACTAATTTTGCATACTAACCTTTAGTTTTTAATGGTAACTGTAATTCAGTCAGTGTTAAAGTGGGTTTAAAAATGAATATTACAGCACAGGAATTTAATATTAGCAACTGATATGAGACTTAGTGACACACTGAGTTTTATATGCAGAGCAAGATAAATTAACAGTACAGATAAAATTCTTATCTAGGGTATGAACAATGGGACCTTTGCAGGGACACACAAAAATAATTCTTAATTCATCTGTTAAGATTGAAGATAAAGTCTGTTCATATTTCAGACCATTTGTATTCTCCTTAGTTGTCAATATTTATAAATCCTAATTTCGGTAAAACTGGGTTGTGATGGGATTTTTAAAAGGCACGGGATTGGATCCAAAGTTTCCATTAAATGAGAGGAAAGGATTTCTGCTTGCACAGAATAGGAGGCAATCCTTCCATTTATTCACGGACATCAAAAAATAGCTCACCCCGCCCTAGCAGAAGAGTCTTCCATTTGTACAATAGGCTCTTTGGATCCAAAATCTAATAATGATGTAGTCTTAAAGCAATTCTCGGGTTATCAGTCTATCATTTTCTTCAAAACAAGTATCTCTTAACCAGCAATGATCATAAGAGAATTCACATCATTTAAAAAGCTCTGCTATGGCTATCTGTTCTCAAAGGAACGCCTAAGAAAAATCTATTTGTTGTTATTGGAAAGCATGCCAAACAACACATTAATTAAGCTCAAACAAAAATGGGCCCAAGGCTGAACGAGTCAAATAAAAGAATCACTATAGAATCTCTGTGGAATCTGGATCCTGGTTAACAATTGCTATAAATATGATTTAAAACAACAACAACAATTTGGCTCAAGTGATACTTAACCCCTACTAGTTTGTCACTTTAATGAAACAATTACGAGGCCTTGGAAACATGGTGCAAAAATTGCCAGCCATTTTTCATTTATGTTGGTTGTGTTAAAAAAAAAAATACTCCTGGGGGAGAGTACATAAAATATGGAATGGGTGTGTATACACATGCACACACACTTATATAATTTTCCATATAATAGCCATGTATTTCCAATGATCCCACCAGGTGTTAGAATATATAAATCATGTCCTCCCTAAAAGAGGGCAGGTGTTGCAGGGAGACCTGGTGAATGACCTCCTGGTTGTGGGTAGGTCTATTGGATAGCCACAACACCCAATTGGTAGGTTCCCTCGTTGCTGGGTGTAACCTGGCCAATGGGTGCATTCTAAATGGATTGAGGGACCTATATAATCCCTTGCACGTGTCCAGAGCTTTCTCTTTCAGCTCATGCAAATGGAACACCCGCCCAACTCTCCCTATATTTAGGGTAATTTTGCAGTTGACCTTGCTATGCCATAGTGTGTCATCTGTCATTGGAACAAGGGCATGGCAGGAATTTTCCCCACTTGGCTGATTGGCTGTTGCCATTTGGGTTTCACCTGCTGCGTAGCAATTCATCACAACTTGTAAGGTTGCGGATAGGCACTGGTTCATGTGATAGGGATGGGAGAATAGTCTCGCCATCCCTATGTGAAAGGTATTCCGTTAAAGGAATCCAGGGACTCAACTTGGTTTCGTCAACCACCAAGAGGGGGTTGTGCCCGTGCCTGAGTCCAGGGGAGTTTCTGGGGGAAGGAACAGAGACTGTTCCTGGGCTTTTCACCTACCTCAGGTGTTCACCCTTGGCTGACCTATGATAGAGCTCTGGGTCAGCACTACCTGCAAGGGTGTAGGGAGCTAGTTGAACCAGAGCCTATGCAACCACTCACTTTTCTGTAATCAATAAAGTTGTGGCCTAAATTCGGCCAAAAACCAAAACTAAAATTTGAGTCAAATGTGTCTTTATTTAGGGGGGAGGTCTCTGGTTCTAAACACGCAAAATGTCTCTCTTCTCTATCAAGTTATCTAGAAATGGTTTTGAATTCTCTGTTAGCTTGATCTGAACTGGCAAACCCATGGAAATAACACCTAATACCTAAAAGAAGAGAGCTGGTTTTATAAAAACCAATTTGAATTCTTGAATTCTGCCATTTGAATTCTTGTTAGCTTTTGTTTTAATGAACTATGTTTTATATTCTATTTCTGAACTTCACTTATATGCTAGTTTATTGCTTAGCTGTCCTGTATATTTTTCTCTTTTACGGTCAGGTGGAGTTGGCTTTTTACTGGTTTGTGGAAGAAGATGCTTTGTGGAAGAAGCTAGTAGAAATTCAGCCCCTCCCATACACAAAAAATAATTATTGGTAAATGCAATAGGTTTTCTATCTAGTTATCATTTTTGAAAAATGAATCTGATAAACTTGGTGTGACTAGCAGAGAACAAATCTTTTATCTCTTGAAATATAGGAAATATAATGTGCTGTTGTTCATTTTCTTCATTTTATCTTTGGGAAGTTTGCACAGTAGATTTCAAATGAATGCTAGACTCCAGGTGCTGATTTACAAAACTGAAACTGTTGTAGATTTATTATATACCCAAAATGGACTGAATAAGTTTAATCATGTGGAACATATCAGGTCCTCATGCCCCAACAGACCTCACAAATGGTCAGGAATAATGAGAGCGCCACATATTCCCTATCCCTAGTATATGCATTTATTAATCACCTTTCTGTAGAGCAGTATTATAAGAAACAGAACAATAAGACACAGATATCTTAATAAAATAGTATAAAGCTGTGATGAGGAAAGGTTAAAAATGAAGGGGGGGAACCAGCATAATTTCTTAAAATATCACCTGTCGCAAATCTCTAGCTTGCATTGGGAAATATATTCCCTGTTTTGTTATCATCAAAAAATGTCATAATAACTGCAAGCACAAAATCCGGTACAAGAGGGCAAAGTGGTCCTCTGGCTCTTAAATGGATCAGTGTGCCCCCATAGCAGCATCCCATATGTCACACCACCTGTCCTGCGCATTTGAACTCTGAAGCTTCCTTGATAAAGACGGAGATTGTACTTGGGTTAATTTTTGGCGTTCTCAAGTCACCTCATTTTCATGACTCAGAGCTTCTGTGTAGAGATTATCAAATGTCAAATGCAAATATAAAATGGATCTGCACAGCATAAAAGCCTCTTAACTGGCATTGAGCAGAATAGTCCCTTTAAATGTTAATGAAACTGTTGTAATTACTCAAGCTACCAAAACAACTCAGGAGCCAGAGTTCACAGCTGTAGCCCATTACTTGTAAATTACTGGCACAGGCATTGTGTCAGTGGAGAGGCAGAGTTGTCTGAGGAAATTTCCTGAATATGCTTTGCTTTTAACCAAGTGGTAGAGGATATTAAAGAAAATGAATTAATTCGTTGGCATGTCACTGGATGGAAAGCTCCCCCACCCTTCAAAATAAGCCACTTTTTTCTCAGTAAAGCCAACACAAAATTGCTGAATATGACAGGGCACTATGCAATCGATGGAGCATTTTAAGGCATACCTTTCTCATTGAGAGTTCACTCCTATGCGTGGTTGCTTGGAATTAAGTACCATCGAACTATGTGGGACACTTTGGAATAAACATGCAAAATGTGCTGAGGGTTGCACCGTCATGCATTAGCCATTGAGCATTCTTGAGTCTGTTTTCCCCCCCTCGTTGATGCTGTTCGAAATCAAGTGGATAGGACTTCAGGAGAAACTGCACAGTGTATTTTTTATTAGGTTTGCTCTTACCCTTTGATGAACAGCCCCTGCAACACAGAAAAGAAAAATAGGTCACCGCATAAACTGGTTTATCAAGTCTGAGTCAGGAAGAAACATCCAAGCGCCATGTGAAAATACATGGGCAGTAAAGAAGACGTGATGTCTACATTAAGAAAATGTGTTGGCACCTTGATTCTTTGATCTGCGGACTGTGACAGGCTTGCAGGCAACCAGAGTTGTTTCCCCCCACTCACCGCTCCCGTATTTTAGTACGAAAAAAGATAACAACACACAAAGCTCTCGGAATGAAATCCTATAATTTTGCGGAGCACTTCACAGGGTTAATGAATATAATGCTGTCACTCGCATGTTTGCCACAGGCTGCCTATGGGAGGAGTTAAAGTCAGCATATAGGAAGATTGCGCGTGAACATATGCATGCGTTCCACAGACATTTTCGACAGCTGGATGCAGCGGCTACATCTCAGAAGATCAGTCTTGGAGCTGAACATGGAATTGGCAAATCCTCTTATTTCACTTTCAGTTGACGTTGAAGGTAGCCAAGCCAAACTAGGACCTTTCTTTCATTTTCACAGAGGGAAGCTATTCTTCCAATCTATTCAACGTCAGGAATAAGCTTTCTCGAGCGGCCATGCTCCATTGCATTGGAAGTGTGCGAGCAGCAAGGTCTCAAGGAGACAGAATTTCTGCGCTGGGAAGAGCTGCAGATGTCATCAAGGGACTTTGCTTTTTTGTGCTTTTTTCTTTAAGCAAATCTACTTGAAGGAACTGGTGCAACATTTCTGTCAGCCTTAGATGATCCCCAACATGTTTATTTGTATAAGCAGCTCACATAGGTAATTTTGTCTGTTGTTCCTTTTGCTGTTTTGTTATTGCTTGAGTCACTCAGACAGTGTCGGAGAACATCTGTCTTTATGTTGCTTGATGCTGTATCGGCTTAGTCATCATAGCCCAATGTACCTTGTCTTTGAAAGCGGCTTATACCTTACATTAGGTATTTGAGAGGGCACTCTCTTCAGCGCTAAGACTTTAAAATTTGCTCTGCATGGTGTACTAGTCTTGTCATTCCTATGACAGTCTTCCTTTTCCAGAGGGATTCCCTCTGTTAGAATTAAGTGAATATGAAACCACGGAGTGTGCAGGACAGAAAAGTCCCTGGAAAAAAACCAAGGAAACATTTGTTTTCATTCTAATGCAGATATGGACTTTTGACACAAAAATCACGCGGTACACATTTACTTTGACCATCACACAATGACATTAAAGCTGTACACCAAAATAAATCTGAATCCAAGCTATAAAAAAGTGGGGAAATAATTGTTCCATAATTAAGATACCAAATTAGTTTTAGGAGATTCTGGTTCAATTCCTTTGTCCAGCAGATGTAGCAGTAAATTGCAATTCTACAGCACTGCAGTGCATTGAAATTAGTAGCAGAATTCCCATTGCTTGCAGTGGGTGAAAACTGAGGCAATATTGAAAGGAAGGTTACAAGGAAGCTTCATTGCAAGCAATAGCAGACTCCTTGTTGGGTTCAATAAATTAGAATTTCAGAGCAATGAACATTTGTAAGACAATCATGCTAAAATAATGGAGTCCATATTGGGGCTGTAGAAAGGGAAGTTAATGGAAATCGTTGTTGGGAAAATTGCACATTTATTTATTCTACCATGACCAAGTGTCTAAGAGTATCCAAGCATCCACTTTCTATTCCAAATTACAAAGCTCAAAGGATAATGTTTGGGAAGAGAAAATTCATTGAAGCATACCACTCATATTCATAGAACACTGAGATACCTTGCCAGACAGGGAAAGAAATGGTTGCTCTAAGGGGAAGGTGATTTTCCATCTGATTTATAGGAAAGTAAAACTGTAAAGCAATACAATTAAAAAAAATCATTTAAAAATATGCTATAAGGAAAACAATTCAACTCTCCCTGATTTGCATGATGAGTTCCATATTGATAAACTTGTGTAGTTCATTCTAGGCATATAGCAAATTTGCAACAGTTTCAGTTTTGTGAATCATCACCATAAATCAGACATTCATTTGAAATCTGTGATGATAACGAAGATAATGGAGAACAGCATATTATAGTTCCTATATTTCAGGAAATAAAAGGTTTGCTCTGTACTAGCCATCCCAGTTTGCCACATTCTGTTCTTAAAAACAATCAGATTAAAAATACACACTGGATTTACCAATAATTTCATGTTATCATAGAGGAATGGCTGAGTTTTTGCTGTATACAATATTCATAGCAAGATCTTCACATCACTCTGAGTGACAAGTCTTTAAGTCACACTTCTCATCCCCCAAGCTGCTCTAGAATAAAAGTTCGCATCTGACATGCCATTCCTTCTTTGTTCTCTTAATACAAACACACGGAATAATTAGTGCAACGCACTAGTTTGAGTGCTGCACAGGGATATGGGAAACCCAGGAAACACACTGCATTGTCCCATGCACATCAGTGCTGTCTGAACCTCTCTACTCCACAGCATTGTGGTTGGACCAGCCCTGACGGAAATATGGAAGAAATTCAACTCATATCAGAAGGAAGAACTGTCTTGCAACACATAACTAAAGTTGTCACAAGGGTAACCCATGCTTCTGAGAAAAAGGTATAAGGTTTCTTTTCTTTAGTAGCTCCATCTTAGTGTTACAGACTAATGTGGTAAAGGTGCTTTTAAAAAAACCCAACAACTATACCATGTTTCAGAGCTTTTGAAAGGTCAGAATCCCTGGCCCTATTTAAAATGTAGACACGGTAGGCATGTTCAGGCACTTGCTTGAAAAGATAAATGCTCGAATTGTGGATGGGGGCACAAGCATGCATCCAAGCCCTTCTCCCAACATGCTCATGTGTGCTGTCCCCCCACCCCCAGTTCGTGATCTCTCCCATATTGCACGAAGAATATCTGCAGGGATTTCTATTTGCCTTCACTTGACACAAGTCGTCTTCTCTATGCCACTGTGGACCTTGGATGTTCTGCTTAGAAGCCTTCACCATACAACATTAGGAAGGTCAAGACTGAGTGTGGGAAGAACATGTGGTATTATGTTGGGGGCACAGCTCTTCCTCATCTCTGCTCTTTGAGTGTCTGAATACCCTTTATGAATCTAGAAATTCTCTTGACCAATATTTCTGTTTCAAGGGCGTTATAAATAATACCAGCAACTCTTCATTGCCATGCCAAATGAAGATATCTTGTGATCCTTGAGGCCTACTTATTATGTTGACCTTTAAGCCCGGGAGCTAGTTCCAGTGCTATTTTTCTAGAAAAAGGGGTGCCAGAACTCACCACAAACACCTCCCTTGTTCTCTTATTATGGCAATGGCACCCACCCGAGAGGTGCTGGAACTGAGTTCCGGTAAGTTCATGCTAGGGGGGAAACCCCCTGGCTAATTCTTCCATTTATATCCTTCTTCTTTTTATTACAGTCAATTGGTGTATATAAATTGTTAAACAAACAAACAAACAAACAAACATCTATGAATCTCAATGTAACAACCTCCCCTAATATTATCCTTGTTACAACCCCAGTCTGAGAGATAATGACCAGCCCAAGGTTACTGAGTGAGCTTCATTGTTTAGTGGAGATTTCAGTCTGGGTCTCCCCTATTCTTGTTTCCCACTCTAGCCATTACACAACTGTGGGTCACTGCATATCTATTTGGCTGGAGTTTCCACATTAATGCTGTCCCTCCCAGTTGGAGTGGGTAAGCACTGGAAGGAAATGCGTACTCATTTCTGTTTTTCAGTGGTTTTCCTGCTGTTCTTTCCTCTTCTAATGAGCAACTGCAGTTTCCAACAGCCTTAGCCATTATTTTCCACCCTCCACAAAAACAATTTATATTTAAAATGTTATAATTAGATTAGAGCTGTCTTTATTGCAGCATCTGTAGGAAAATGAGAGTATGTTTCTTTGGACAAGTGATCAGGCTATTTAGCTTTATTTAATCTGGAGCAGTCCGCTGGGATACTCAAATTTAATTTTATCTTTCAATGCACTATGAATTCATATTCTACATCTTTAGGTCAAAAAATTCATGGCTCTGTCATTGAAAACATTGTAATCTCACTTCTAGCATTGTGAATAAACCACTATATGCATAAAAGTGTCCCCTGTGTATAGGGACATGCTTATGCAGGTTATGTATGCATGGCTATGAATATCAATGGGCTTCTGTTGGGGGTATGAGACTGTGTGATTCATTTATAGATTTATAATATAATATATAATATATGCACATTAGTTTGTACCTGTCTGTTTTCATGTGTGGCAACGTCAAAACTGGGTAGCTCTAATACATTGCTTTACATGATTCAACTGGCTTTGCACAATATTTTACATTGCATTTCATACAGCTTCCCTTCAAAACAACTGCTATTTTATTGGGGGAGGGTGTTTAGAAACTATAGTTTTGCTATTTTATGGTTAAAGCTTTCTCATAGTTTCCCCAACTGCTAGAAAGAAGTGGTGCATTATAGGTGCTCCAAGACAAAATATTTGCTTTATATCTGTGTGGTTTTAAAATTCTGATACGTCTCAGATTTGCCCTTCACTCTCTGTACTTGATTCTTTGATTCAGGTTCTGAGCCACTCCATACAAAATGAAGTTCTGTTTTTCCCCATTCACAATACTGGGGAATCTAAAAAGCATCTATAACCCCCCCCCCTTTAGGCAAAGTGGATGAAATCTGAAGGCAGAGGACCAACATCCAAATGGATGCCTGTCAAATCGAAGGCAAATAGGTCCAGGGGCTTTTGAGGAGAGGGAGAGGAACTGCTTTCCGCCATAGTTCCTTATGGTGGTGATGTACCTGGGGTTAGTCTCTTCTACTGCTTTACCTTAGAATAAGTAAGAGATGGCCAATAGTTTGTACTTTTCTTTGTACATTTTTTTAAAAAATGTTGGCACCTTAAACTAGCCTTTCTTTTCTAGAGCTTATGTATGTCTTCTGACAGGCATTACAGGCATCTAAAAGACCTCACAACATGAAGCTGACTTGAGCACGGCCTACAGAGTGCTGGGTTGGTTGGTTAAATCAGAGCAATTGGATGTTGGTTAAATCGGAGCAATGTAGGATTCTTTAATAACTTTAATGAAGCTTTTAAGTTTCCTTCTTTGTTTGTTTTTAAGTCCTCTTCTACTGTGGTTAATTTTTTAATGCTAGAGCTATTAATACTTTCTAGGCAATAGTCTCACTTCTTCAGAAGCCAATGGACCTAGTGAAGCATATATATAGGAATTATAGAGCTATACATTATAGAAAAGGACAGAAACAGGGGGTAGGTATTGATATTTCACTTCAACTCAGGAGGGGGGAATTGCCCTGAATCACCCTGATTTGCTTCATGATCTATCCCCACAGAGAGCCATTGCACATCCACAAAAATAACAGTTGGTTGCGCTGCCCCTTATAATAATGTTTTAAATGTGTTTTGTGGCACCTTGATTAGTTAACTTCTGAATAGTTCAAGGAAGGGCTGTGGCTCATTGCTACAGCATCTGCCTTGCATGCTGGAGGTCCCTGGTTTAATCCCTGTTATCTCCAGGTAAGGCTTGGAAAGACTCCCTGTTTGAAACCCTGGAGAAACAGTGCCAGGCATTGTACACATTGTGGAGCTAGATAGACCAGCGACCCAACCTGGTCTAAGGCATCTAGCTCCTTTTGTTCTTCCTAGTTTGTTTTATCACAAAATGCCACAAGTAGGAGGCAACCTGCTTTTTCATATGTTGTGTTGGAAATGGGAAAAGCAAGGTGGAAAAATCAGATAAAAGCTGAACAGGAGAAAAGGCACAAGACCTTGTAACGGTCCTATAGTAAATATCATCTAATCTCATGCTGTACTGAAACCTGTCTTCCAATTCCTCAGAAGTATTGTTCTCAATAAAAGAGTCTCCCATTTTCCTGCTTCGTTTGAAGTGCGCTTTTAGGATTTCTTTAGAATTCCTAAGCACTGTTTATTTTCCTAATCATCAACGAAAGAAGCAGGTTGTTGTCTGCAAAATGTTATGCCATTTTGCAATAAAAGCTGATCAAAAGTTCATCTTAAAGTTCCAGCGCATTTCTCATTATCCTAGAAAACACCGTTTTCAATACACACACACACATAGAGAGAGGGGGGGGAATACTTGCTATAATACTGTGATTTCATTCTTTTACAGATTGTTTAAATAGAATTTTATAGGTCCTTTTCCTGATGAAGAGCACCATCTTGAAACACGTTATAGTCACTTGTAAGTCATTTGCATTACATGCAGATTTGGGGTGTCTGATATCAGCCCTTTAAACCATCCCAGCTTTTCCATCCATTTGGATGGAAATAAAAAATAGAAACATGGTATGAAAGAAGGCACCTGTTGAAGATCCATTTGTTTGCTGCCAGGCTGTTAGAAATGGAACATCCAACTGCAGGCTCATGTAGAGCTTGTCTGAGGCCCAGGGCAGGAGTCTTGTTAGAATAAAGATATAAACTCAAACAAAAAAAAAGCAGCTGATCCCTGGCAGGACTCCCAGACCAGCTTAGCCCTTCAAGATCCGGGTCAAATGCACACAGCTGCCACCCCCTCTCTGCACAGGACTGTCCCAGTGACAAGCTGTGACATTTGACTTTCTGAAACCCTGGCAAGCTACACCCAATCAGCTTAGCAGGGGCAGACTTTGGTAATATGGCTCCCTGAATGAGGACAAAATTTGGTACCCCCCCCCCAAAACATGAGTGTTGTTGTTGTTTAGTCGTTTAGTCGTGTCCGACTCTTCATGACCCCATGGACCAGAGCACGCCAGGCACTTCTGTCTTCCACTGCCTCCCGCAGTTTGGTCAAACTCATGCTGGTAGCTTCGAGAACACTGTCCAACCATCTCGTCCTCTGTCGTCCCCTTCTCCTGTACCCTCCATCTTTCCCAACATCAGGGTCTTTTCCAGGGAGTCTTCTCTTCTCATGAGGTGGCCAAAGTATTGGAGTCTCAGCTTCAGGATCTGTCCTTCCAGTGAGCACTCAGGGCTGATTTCCTTAAGAATGGATAGGTTTGATCTTCCTGCAGTCCATGGGACTCTCAAGAGTCTCCTCCAGCACCATAACCTTGAGTAGATGCCCATATAAATATAGGTGGTATCATCATTATTTTCACCCCCTCGGCTCAGCACCCTGTGAAAGGGAACCACCCACACCACCCTAAATCCAGCGCTGAGCTTAGTCTAGATGTACCAATGATCAGACTCAGACTTTCTTGTGCCCTGTTGCTGCTTTTTTAAAAGTTTAAAAACGTTTCAATTGCCCATCATTTCCCTTGGTTCAGAACTCCCTGTTGAAAACTGAAATTTGGCTCCCAAATGGGTCTCGGTGAACACCCTTAAATAATCATGCAAATGTGATAGCAAAAAGTGTAGCAGAAGAGTTGAAATATTTAGCATGCTTACATTGACATTCCAAATGCATTTTTGCTGCCTTTGCAGCACTGCAAACAGTTGCTCGGGAACAGTTGTTTATGCGCAATAAAAACAAAATAATTCTTGAAATGACTCCTTCTCAGAAAACAGTTTTAAAACAGGTGATAATGACTTGCAACTCATGCCCTAAATAAAAAATGTCGATGTATAATAATTCCTTGTGGAAGTCCTTTCTTTTTTTAAGGAGAAGTTAGGTAAAGAGAGATTTCAGTGGTTCTTTTCTCATCCAAACTGGCCCCATGCTCCAGTGAACTGCTGCGGAAATAAATATTAGTCAGCTTAAAGATCCCAATATTGAAACAACCCTAATCGAAATGTGGAAGTGGTGCAGTCAAGGTTGTTGCCAGTGAAGCAAGGATCAAGGTAAGTTGGTTCACCCCTCAGGAGTTGA
Source organism: Podarcis bocagei (assembly GCF_964188305.1). Lineage (NCBI taxonomy): Eukaryota > Metazoa > Chordata > Lepidosauria > Squamata > Lacertidae > Podarcis > Podarcis bocagei. The sequence continues at coordinate 29,996,007 of NC_138127.1, read as the reverse complement.
GGTTTCCTTAGCAAACGACAGAGATGACTGACAGTGCTGTGTTAGCTTCAGAGGAGCAACTGCAAACACACTTGGATGAATTTCACCCAAGTTTTCTTCAGAGCAGACCCACTGAAATTAACGGACTTAATGTAATCAAATTAATTAATTTCAGTGGGTCTCTTCCAAGTACAACTTATACAAGTGCCACATAATGTTGGTTTCACATTTGCAAGAAGTGTGTCCTTTAGCATGGCAGCACCTACATTTTAGAACTCCCTACCCCTTTGATATTATGCAGGTGTTTCCACTGTGTTGTTTTCTTTGCCTGGTTTTGTTCCAGCAAGCCTACTCAAGTGTTTAACTTTAAAATATGTAGTCATGATATGTGGTTTTCATAAGTATATGTGTTTTAGAATTACTGATTATATATATTTTAATTTATGAAACTCACGTTTAATATTTGTTTTTATTTTAATCACTTTTTAGACGTTTTAGTAAGTAGTGTATAAGTAAGCATAATTACTGGCGTCCCTAACAAACTGAGTGTTCTTCACCAGAATTTGTAGAATATGGGTGTTTCAATATGTTCACTGCCCGTACCCCTACCTGTGGTAGCCAACACTTGCAAATGGTCTCAACGTGGCATGTCTTCTGCTCAACAGTTGGCCACACACAGCCAGATGTAGCAAGAGAAGTAGCTGTGCCCTCATCTGGCTTAGGTGCAATGTTTGGGGGAACATATCCTTGGATGGCAAGTGACATGCAGAAGACGACATGTTCCTTTGTGACCTTTGACATTAGCCATGAAGGATGAGGGGAAAATATATACAAGGATGATGTTATGTAAGAATATGACCAAAAGAATAGGAGTGAATAAAGTGCCGCAGTGTGAGCATAGCTGGGACAACCTGATGTCTGTGTTCACTTTTTGTATGTTGATACATGATATAAACTACTTTGAGAAGACTTGTCTTGAAAAACAGTATAGCTGTGTATTGAATAAATAAATGTCCTGCATAAGCGCAATGCAGTGCAATGATATGTAGGCATTTCAGCTTTCTTCCCTGCACTGCCAGCAAAAGTTCAAAGGTTAATCTGGCAAATTGAAGAGAGCAGACTGGGGTGGGGCTCAAGTCAGGTAATAGATTTGGGACTTCTGGCGAAAGAAATGTCCTTTTCAGAAGCTACACAATTAACAATCTCTGCCTTAGAAGTAAAGGACGGGGCTGTGTTTGCTGGCCCAGTCTCACCACCACCATGTGTTTGAGAGAAACTCTGTTGTAAATGCCCCACTTTCCCCCCTCCACAATTGTTGATGGCATGGAGTAAATGTCTGGTTCTGAGAGCCTAATTTCCATTCAGCTCAAAGAACACTCAGAAGACTTGCTTATGGTTATCATATAAACTTCTGCAATTTTCTGTAGTTTTAAAACATACTATTTAGAACTGGACCTCTGCCGCTTATTATTGTTATTTTTCTCCTAATGTATTATGTTTTATTGCATGGTTACCCTTTCCTTCCTGTTCTTTGCCCAGTTTCCTATCCATCACCCAATTTTAGCTGTGCCCTTGCTAGTAATCAAGGATATGGAAGTTTGCCAAGTGCCTCTTGAAAAAAATATGAAGGTTATTATAGCCACCGAATTCCACTTATCTGTCATTTCATGGATATATCTTCAAAAGATTCCAGAGAGTTGTTAAAGCTTGACCTCCCTTGGCTGGAAGAGATTGTCGTTTACCTGATATGCTTCTACAGCCCTTCCTCAGGGACTGTGTCTCCCATTTGTGTTAAATGCACTGGCCTCCAGCACCTTTGTTTACCTCTTGAGCCTCCTATACAAAGCAACACAGCCGTATTTTCTCATTGTATGTGTGCGTGCTTTCAGAACAATCTTCAGGAATCAAGAGAATTTAATGCCACTTACCTATTAATTGGATCCATTCAGCTACAATAGGAGAAGTGAAAACTACCTGGGTTGTTTTTTTAAGTCTTCAATGCTATTATGGTAGAGCTTTGCAGGTGCAAAACCATGACCTGCTGCTTTTTGCCTGTCACCAGACACCTCAAGATGGCAATCAGTGCCGCAAAGGATACATCGACGCCACTATGCTGATAACAGCCACCCTTGGCAGATGTATTGTTGCACTGTCACACAAAGCTGTCTCATGACATCGAAAGGAAAGTGCATTGGGAAGGTGGTAGGTTAGAACTGCCTCAAAGGCCCTTGTTTATCCTGAGAGACAAATATTTGACTGCTAAGATTTGTGAGAAATGAGGGGAAAGGGGTGAGGGGGAGGGAGGGAGGGAGGGAGGGAGGGAGGGAGAGAGAGAGAGAGAGAGAGAGAGAGAGAGAGAGAGAGAGAGAGAGATTGACTGAGAACTGTACAATTCAAACCTCTCTGAGGCCACATGCCCAATGCTTACCACTAAAAGAGTTTAGCTTTTAACAGCCTACACCAAGTAGTTTATGTCTTCCAGTCCCTTTCCAACCCAGTTCAAAGTGTTTCTTTTGACCTTTAAAGTTTCCTCCAGAAGACCACTTTATTGAGTGTTTGTCCTGATTTCCTTGTGCAAAGCTTAAGTGGAGACAAGGAAGAAGATGGCTGACATAGCAAGCTATGTCATGAATAAGAGGGAGTGAGCAATGGGACTGTCAGATGGGGAGTAGAAAAGTGTGTAAAGGCAAAGCAGTGGTGGTTTGTGTGTTTGCTGTCCCATCCACCCACAGGTTCTACTGAAGTGGGCATTTGAGTAGCATCTGTCCCAGACTGAACTGAAGGTGGGGGTGGGAAGAGAATCAAGAGAGAAGAACAATTCCCACAACATTTCCTTTGAAATGTTCTGGGTGTCTGCATAGGGAGGAGGAGTAAGAAGGATTCTTTCACCCTTAGTGAACCATAAAGATAGGAGAGAGCAAGAGGCAAAGCAGAACAGAGAGCAGTGTAGCACACTCAGGAGCACCAATTGACAGGAGAGATGTGTGGCTTGGGAGCACTGCAGGCCAGGCTCAGTGATGACACCCAGGATGGTCCGCACCCACCGCACCACCCTTCCTACGTCACCACACGTTGCTGCTAGCTCCCACAGTTGGAGTCAGCAATGCTTCTGAATACCAGTTGCTGGAAACCATAGGAGTGGAGAGAGGCCTTGAGCTCAAATCCTTGTTGTGAGTTTTTCACAGGCATCTGGTTGGTCACTGTGATCCAGCGGCCTCTTCTTATGTTTTTACATTCCCACTTGTCTTTTGTATTGTCCCTTCTATATCTGTCCTATTGATATAGGTTTTTTTTATTGTGATCGACTACCTAGAACAATGCTATACTTTCTACTGAAAAATGAAGTCAATGCTCATTTTGTGATGCTGAGTGTAGTTTATTGCAATAATATTTATATATTATATGAATAGCATTTCAATTTCTTTTTTGGATTGTGTTGTCGAGCTATGCTTTCCCTTGCTCATTGAGTCTTCTGCTTTGATGTGGCCTATGATATAAAACAAAATAACTCCGAAGGTGAACTCAAATTTAATGACCTTTGGAATATTGGCTAAATCACTGGAAGAAGAGAGAAGGGTTTGGGACAATGGAGGACAGTTGGACAAATGCATTGCTTAGAATTGTTTAAGCCCATAACTTCCAAACAAAGAGATGAAAAGCTGCACAGACTTGTGTTCCATTCTCTTGCCAGCTCAATATATTTGATGCAATTGCAACCAAGGTCATGAAGATAATTTTGCTCTGATTGCTATGAGTGAATGTGAACTATTTACCACCAACTGAACATAGTCACCTGGGGAAGAAATTAATGTGGGTTGGAGGCTGAAAGGGAAATTGTTGGTCAATCAAAAAGGCTGCTGTGAAGAGTGTATCACTAAATGCCTGTTGCTTGGTCTTATCAGCAAAGATGCAGTGATCTGCCTTTTAGAAGACATTGAGCACTGGGAAGTTTACTAATTAGGTGTGTGTGATGCCTGAAAAGTGGACAAAATAGAGACCATTGTTCTAATACATATATATTATTTTTTTCCTCTTTTAGATCCCAGGAGTTCCGGGCAGTTTGCAGCATACAATTTTATCTTCAAAAGAGCTTTATAGGTTTTGTTCAGTTCACTGATGGTGATTTGCCAAAGGCAATCAAGTTCGTGGCTGAGCAAGAATGTAAATATGGACAGGGGGAGCAGAAGACTTGTCCCTGCGGTGGCACAGTGGATTAAGACATTTTAAGAAGTCAGAGCTACCTCAGAGCAATTTTATAGACATCTACTCAGAAGGAGTGATTTTCAGAGGGATAGCCCTTAGGGATGGGAGAGAAATTATATTACTTAATTTGCATTATTGAACCAATGCACAAACCATAACACATCTACCCTTGAAAATTCACTAACCTGTGTGTACAAAATGCATATACAGTGGTGCCCCGCAAGACGAAATTAATTTGTTCCGCAAGTTTTGTCGTCTAGCGAATTTTTCGTCTTGCGAATCACGAAATCCCATAGGAATGCATTGAAAATCAATTAATGCGTTCCTATGGTCAAAAAAAGTCCAAACAAAGCCAAATTTGGTACAACAACAGTTTATTAACTGCTCTTTAAAGTCACACATACTGTAAAGAGCAGTTCAAAAATTGAAGGGAAAATAAATTAACTTTATAAACAAAACATGTCTTTGTTTTTAGACAAAGGAAACAAAGCCGCGAGACGTTTTCGTCTTGCGAAGCAAGCCCATAGGGAAATTTCGTCTTGCGAGGCAAATCGCGAACGGAAAAACCTTTCGTCTAGCGAGTTTTTTGTCTTGCGAGGCATTCGTCTTGCGAGGTACCACTGTACAGTGGTACCTCAGGTTAAGAACTTAATTCGTTCCGGAGGTCCAATCTTAACCTGAAACTGTTCTTAATCTGAGGTACCACTTTAGCAAATGGGGCCTCCTGCTGCCGCTGCGCCGCCACCTGATTCCTGTTCTCATCCTGAAGCAAAGTTCTTAACCCAAGGTACTATTTCTGGGTTAACAAACAGTCTGTAACCTGAAGCATCTGTAACCTGAAGCGTCTGTAGGTACCACTGTAGTTAAAAGAAAGTGTACATAAAAATTATGCATTAGTGAAAATGGCATTGCAGATGCATTATATTAGAGGAAATTAATTGCAAAAGTGTGGATGTCAGTCAAAACTGCACACAAAAAATATGTTTAATGGAGAGAGAGAGATTCACAGATTGCTGCAAAAATGTGGAGACCTTAATTCAAGACTGGAAAAATGAGAAACCAAGAGAAACTGAAATGGGAAATTTTGTCCATCTCAAGTAGCCATGTCAATTAATTGTAGGAAAGGTGTCACAAGACTCTTTCTTGAGAAGTCCCACTTATTTCAATTGGACAGTGCCAGGTAAGTGAGTTTGGAACTGCAGCCACCATTAGTTATTAGAAATTAGAGCCTACATATTTTGAGCATGACCTTTTTTTAGAGCAGAATCAATAACAACATGTGTCTATGTGTTTCCTGAGCAAGTGCTGGTACCTATAATTCTTAGTCAATGCCAGCATACTATTCAGACAGATTCTAAAACAAGATGTCTCATGTTTGACCTTTAAATTAATGAATAAGTCCATGACTGCTTAAAGTGGTATAATTGTGTTTAAATGTGTGGTGTGAATGTGGCCTTACAGTTATGCTGGGCCTTTCCCCCTTATTCCTTTCCTTTATTCCTTCTACTTTATTTCATTTATCTCTGCTGGCTATTGACTATATGATCTGATGTGAGGATTTTTCCTTAGATGTTAGCAGGACTGTAAATGCCATTGACACTGTGCGTCCTGAGTCTGTTTATTTTTGCTTAAGACTGCTCATCGTTCAGTATTTGACATTGCGGGTTCCTGTGGCAGGCGGAGTGGAGGCTTTTGAAATAGCTTGCATTAGGCTATCCTACTGTTTTTGTAAAGCTCTGGAAATAATTTCAGAGAAATCACACACGAAAGTGATCTTATTGCTCTTTCTTATGCTTGTTTTGCCTCTGTGCATGTGTGTGTTTTAAGGCATTGTCTGTGATGGGTTTAAATGGTCCCAAACTGTTTTCTCTGAAAGCTTTGTCAATGAGACCCATTACCAAACATTTTCAGAGGATGAATCATTCACAACTGTAAATGGAATTCAATGAGATAAAATTCTTCCCTGCAAAATAACCTTCCTTACAAATACGCCCTTACCCGTGAAAACATAAGAGTTGTCATGCTGGGTCAGATCATTAATCCATCCATCTCAGTCTTTTGTCTGCCTGTAATGGCCTGATGGATGCTCCAGAAAAATCCCCTAGTAAAACATGACAATATCCATTAACTGACCCAGTGTCCAGAAGCCATCAATGAGGGGCACACAGTTTCTCAACATGAAGATGGATCATGCAGCAATCATTTAACTTTTATTGATTAGTTATTGAATAGTTAGTTAATCACATCAATGTGGGCTGAAAGAGAACTGTGATAACCATTTCCCAGCCACCCTGGGTCTTTACTGCTTGGGGAAGGAATATATGGTCCATGAAAAAAGTGAACTCCTCTCGTGCACCCTCCCTTTCCTCACTTAAATAACTTACTGCCACAAGATAAAGGGGAGATCATTTCTACAAGGCTTTTATCAATCGGTGTAAATCACCTTCACTGAGTGACCTGAAACCCCTCAAAGTAGTGTGTTTTTATGGCTCTAAGCATGTGTTCAGATAAGTAGAGACCACAACAAGCTTATGAAATCAGAACAAAAGTTTACAAAAACAAATATACACACTTTTAAGATAAAGATATGCAAACATTACAGCAAACCAGTACATTTGCCAATGGAGAAAAATGAGAAAATTAAGTAATATTTATTCATTCATTCATTCATTCCCCACCCATCTGGCTGGGTTTCCACAGCCACTCTGGGTGGCTCCCAACAGAATTAAAAGCACACTAAAACATCAAACATTAAAAACCTCCCTAAACAGAGCTGCCTCCAGATGTCTTCTAAAAGTCAGATACATTGGTACCCCGCAAGACGAATGCCTCGCAAGACGGAAAACCCGCAAGATGAAAGGGTTTTCTGTTTTGGAGGCGCTTCGCAAGACGAATTTCCCTATGGGCTTGCATCGCAAGACGAAAGCCCATAGGGAAATGCTGGCGGTCGGGAGCAAAGACTTTCGCCCACAGCTGGCCTTCAGAAGAGGACCTCTTCTGAAGGCCGGCGGAGGGCAAAAGTCTTTGCTCCCCTCCCCGCCTGCCTTCCCCCCGCCTGCCCCGGGCGATCTTAAAATGCTGGCCGGCGGGAGCGAAGCGTTCGCTGCCGACCCCCAGCATTTTAAATTCTCCCCGGGACAGCAGAGAAGTCTCTGCTGTCCCAGGGAGATTATAAAATGCTGGGGGTCGGCAGCGAACGCTTCGCTCCCGCCGGCCAGCATTTTAAAATCTCCCCCTGTCCCGGGGAGATTTTAAAATGCTGGGGGTCGGGAGCGAAGCGTTCGCTGCCGACCCCCAGCATTTTAAAACGCTGTTCCGAAGCGGAGCGGGGGGGCGGGAACACCTGCCCCAGCCGCCCCACTTCAGAACGCTGTTCCGAAGCGGGGCGGGGGGCGGGAACACCTTCTGAAGGCGGGCGGGGGGCGAAAGTCTTTGTCCCCCCTGCCTGCCTTCCCAGGGGCTTTTAAATCGCCCCGGACAGCGGAGAAGTCCTCCGCTGTCCGGGGCGATTTTAAAATGCCGCCCGCCAGCATTTTAAGATCGCCCGGACAGCGGAGAAGTCCTCCGCTGTCCCGGGTTTTTTAAAATGCTGGGGGTGGGAAGAAAAGCCCTTGTCCCCCCCCCAGGCCTTCAGAAGATGTCCGGGGACAGACTGTCCCCGGACCTGGTCTGAAGGCGGTTTCCCTAGGAACGCATTAATTGATTTTCAATGCATTCCTATGGGAAACCGTGCATTGCAAGACGAAGAGACTTGCGGAACGAATTAATTTCGTCTTGCGAGGCACCACTGTAGTTGTTAATTTCCTTGATATCTGATGGGAGGGCATTCCACAGGACAGGTGCCACTACTGAGAAGGCCCTCTGTAAATTAAATTAAATTAACTTTCCCTAAACTTAGACAAGCCCATCATTTTACCAGATTCTCAGAAGTATCTTACTCTAGAGTAGCAACCTTTTTTATTTTGTTTGCCTCTGTCAGGAGCGAGCCAGCAGTAAATCACACGAGATAAGTGGAGTTAATTCTTTATTAGAAGAAACAGGGTCTGTTCAGGAGTGCCATGTATAATGAGCATAGCAACTCTTCATCGGTAGGTCATGCCACTTATGAGGCAGTTGCAGAGACTGAAGATCCCCTCCTTCCCACAGCTGCTTAAATCTCCTCTTCTCCTGGATATTTCCAAAGCAATTTGAGACTACACAGGTGTGTCTGACTTTGCTCCTCCTGCTCCATACCTCTCCTTGTCTTGGGAGATTTTCACAGCAGGAGGCTTCTTCACCACATCTCCGACACATCTCTGCTTCTTGGCCTCCCTCCTCTCCTGCTTCCACTTCTGATTCTGGACATTTCTCTGTCACAGGCTCTCCCTTCACACTAAGCCCTGTTACCCCTCCAGCTTCCGGAACCTTCTCCTCTCAATCTTCTCCCTCTGACCACTCATTATCATCCCACCACCAATCTTCACACTCTGAGCCTTCTTCCCTTGGAGATTCCCAAGTGGGTGCCTCTAACCATTCCTCTGTGTCCCGCCAGTCCATGACATCCTCTCCCCTGGGTGTACAGAGCTTTTCCTTATTGCATTGAGATCCACCTTGTTCTATCCACATACATGCTCCACCCCTCAGGGTACAGACTTTGGAGGAAGTTTGGAGTCTTCCATTTTCATGCCTCAGACAAGAGATACCCATTCCTCACATCTACAATGGAGCACTATTCTCTTCACATCTGAACTCCAGGGCAAATCAGGCTTCATAAGTCAACTCTGTATGCCGCAAGAACTGACAAGGAAGATAGGCAGCAGGCAAGAAAAATATGCATTCCCATATAATTCACAACAATCCATAAAACAAAACTGTCCTGGACAGTAAAGTCCAATTCCTCTACACACACACACAAACACAAACACACACACACACACCAGCATTCCTATTTAAAGATCAGGCAAAATAAAACTTGTGTATCAATGATGGCTATTGCCTGCTGAAGGACTTTTCTTTTACAGATCTGATTCACTTTTGTATGTAAGAGCAAGCTACACTGCCATTGCATGGGAAGATATTCCATTTCAACAGATTGTCACTGCTCTCCACGTTAATAGTACTGGCAGTTGCTTCAAGTAACCCAGAAGAATTGATAAAAATGAGAAACTGTCTACAGCTCAGCTGAACAGCAGGGCTAGCCATTCCATGGCACAAGGTGAAGCAGGCACACCATGATGAGAGGACAGATGAATGTAGCAATTGGTTCTGAATGGCACAGCAAAACGTTTTGAATTGTTGACCCTGGCTTTGGCGGGGGAGGGAGTCATATGCATTGGTTTCTTTGGAGCAACATGTGGAGAAGTGTCAATTTCTAAGCATGCTTTGGTTCATGTATTGGTTCAAGAGGTATGAATTAGGTAGGGCTACATTAAAATGCAAACTGATACCTGCACTGGTCTTCTAAGACAGTGTTTCCCAAACGTTTTTGGGCAACGGCACACCTGTTTACCGGAAAAAAATCTCGCGGCACACCACCATTAAAGCCCCGCCCCGTGACGTCAGCGCGCAGCGTCACGCCGGGAGGGACGCACAAAAGTGAAAGTTTTTCCCCTCCCCCTTGCCGGGGTGGGAGGAGGCAGCAGAGCGAGGGACTGAGGGACGGCGGCAGCTGAGGCGGCGGCTGTTGTGGTGGTGGCGGCGATAGCGGGCGGAGGAGGGGGCGGCGGCGGGGCTTGAGGAGCCGTCGCCGGGAGTTGCTGCTGCTGCTGTTGCTGCTGCTGCCCGGACATGCCGGCCTCCTCCTCCTCCGCTGTCTCGCGCTCCTCCCTTTTGCGCGCGCTGCCCCGCCGCTCGGCACCACCACCGCGGAGCCGCCCCCGGCTCGACGCGGATCCTCGCCGCCGCCGCCTCTCGCCGCCCGACTCGCCCGCCTCCCTCCCACGGCACACCAGCCGATGTCTCACGGCACAGAAGTGTGCCGCGGAACACCGGTTGGGAAACACTGTTCTAAGAGGTTCGCAGTTTGGATGAGTGCTAAAGACCAAAGGCATTTCCAGTTGGGCGGGTCAACTTGTTTTCCAGAATTTTAGAGACCCAAGTGTTGCGACAGACAAGTGTGAAGTGTTCACATAGTTTGTATGAGCAATGCCTTCTTCATATGGTGAAGGTAAAAGGTCACAATCCCCCTTCTACAATGCATCAACGCTAATGTGCATGTAGGTCTCATTCATAAAATCTTCCTTTTTTCCTGAGGATTTTCAGTCTATATTTCAAGCGTGCCTCCAAGACATCTAGGGTTGACAGGCATAAGACAGATGTCAAAGAAAAGAGAGAGTGAGAATGAGAGAGACAACATTCCAAAATTCAGGTCTACTGTCTCCACTGCAGTGCTGTTGGTTGTGCTATTATGTTTCAATAATTTCATTCTTCAGTTTTGCAGGAATTACATATTACTCAGGAGACTAACTCACAGGCTGAGAAACCTCAGGCTATAGGGAAAGTGGGGAAATGGATTCATGAATCATTCCCTTTGACTGGCCTTCTTATGGATCAGTAGCTGATTAGAGAACAGGAAGAAAAGGAGATGGAATAAACGACAGTCCTTACAGTGGAGGGAAGTAAAAAGTGGGATCTCTTAAGGATTTGTACTGCGTCTAGTGCTATTTAATTTAGTCATAAATGACCTAGTCAGGAGTGAGCAGTAAGTAAGCCAAATTTGTGGGTTGTAGCAAATCAGAATAGTAAAACTCATAGTGACTTCAAAGAGCTTCGCAAGAATCTCTCCAAATTGGTATACACATTACCTGACAGTAAATCCCATTGAATCCAATGTCTGAGTAAACGTTCACAGAACTCTGCTGTAAGTGAAAAGGACTACACAATGGGACATTTTGTTTATTATTTGTTTGTTTGTTTGTTTGTTTGTTTGTTTAAAAATGCAGCTTTACATACATTTATGGTGCCTGAACGGACTGTATCTAACCTGGAAAGATATCTTGGAACTAAGAACTTCAACAAGGGCATACAGCTGGTTTTGTTTTGTTTTGTTTTGTTTTGGGGCGGTAAGCAAATTCCATGGGAACAAGATTGAACATGAAATGGCCAGGATCCTTAACATCTGTATATAATTCTATTCTGCAGCCTCATTTGGAATAAAGTATATATAGTAAAGATACAGAAGGGCATTAAAATGGATACAGAGTTGGACTCTGACTCCCATCAGTCCTAGCCAGCATGTCCAATGGTCAGGAATTTTGGGAAGTGGGTTTCCTTTTCTATAAAGAAAGACTAGAGTGACTGGCCCTTTCTTAAAAGTTTTGAGAAATAGATAGGTCTGTCAGTGGCAATGAGCGCATTATGCCCTGAGGCATTCTGTCAGGCTGGGCAAACTGTGGCTTACCAGATATTGGTAGACTACACCTCCCATCACCCCTAATCATCAACCATCCTGGCTGGGCCTGATGGTAGTTGGGAGTCCACCAATACCTGGGGACATGCAGGTTTCCCAACCCCACATTATGCCTCCGACTACTAGAGGTTAAACAACAGGAGGAAGCTTTGATAATTCCATGTCTGGGTTTTGCATTTTCCAGAAGTATCTGGATAGCCATGTTGTGAAGAGGATGTTAGACATACAGAAGTAAGCCACACTGTAAAAACAACTGACAATATCATTGAACAAGATGGCCAAAGGGGTGACTTGGAACAAGGCAGCTTCCTATGTCCCCCTCACAGCCTGGCATAAGGGGTTTTTGGACTGCAGCTAAGAAACTGTGCCCAGTTTTTAGAGGGGCTATAGCTCAGAGGTAAAGCATCTGCTCTGCACACAGAAGGCCCCCAGTTCAATTCCCAACATCTCCAGGTAGGACTAGGAGAAATACTTTTGCCTGAAACCTGAGAGAGCCACTGCCAGCCAGTGTTGAATATACGGAGCCAGATGGACCAGTGGTTTGACTCGGCGTAAGGCAGCTTCCTGCATTCCTATATGATGGTGTCTCCACCATGGGTCTTCCGCACATGCCCACTTACACTAGTGGCCAAAATTGTGGAAATCTTTTGGAAAAACTGTATTTCTGAGGTTTAATGGCTCATAACACCACTTATTTTGGGGAGTAATACCATAAAATTATATATCAATGGAAAGATAATTTAATGAAGAATGTAACGCAATGAAGTTTGTTCCATTATATGTATTCTATCAAAAGTTATAGCCAAACAACCAGAAAAAGGAAGCACAACTTGCTTAGGTTAATATGCAGTAGCTTTCCTTCATTTGAATGTAGCCAATGAGCATGCTTATTTAACTTATATGCAGAATTCATCATGCGAAAGGCTGGGCTGGATGAATCCCTAGCCGGAATTAAGATTGCTGGAAGAAATATCAACAACCTCAGATATGCAGATGACACAACCTTGATGGTAGAAAGTGAAGAGGAATTAAAGAACCTTTTAATGAGGGTGAAAGAGGAGAGTGCAAAATTTGGTCTGAAGTTCAATATCAAAAAAACGAATATCATGGCCACTGGGCCCATCACCTCCTGGCAAATAGAAGGGGAAGAAATGGAGGCAGTGAGAGATTTTACTTTCTTGGGCTCCATGAACACTGCAAATGGTGGCAGCAGCCACAAAATTAAAAGGCGCCTGCTTCTTGGGAGAAAAGCAATAACAAACCTAGACAGCATCTTAGAAAGCAGAGACATCACCTTGCCAACAAAGGTCCGTATAGTTAAAGCTATGGTTTTCCGAGTAGTGATGTACGGAAGTGAGAGCTGGACCCTAAAGAAGGCTGATCGCCGAAGAATTGATGCTTTTGAAATATGGTACTGGAGGAGACTCTTGAGAGTCCCATGGACTGCAAGAAGATCAATCCTATCCATTCTTAAGGAAATCAGCCCTGAGTGCTCACTGGAAGGACAGATCCTGAAGCCGAGACTCCGAAACTTTGGCCACCTCATGAGAAGAGAAGACTCCCTGGAAAAGACCCTGATGTTGGGAAAGATGGAGGGCACAAGGAGAAGGGGACGACAGAGGACGAGATGGTTGGATAGTGTTCTCGAAGCTACCAGCATGAGTTTGACCAAACTGCGGGAGGCAGTGGAAGACAGGAGTGTCAGTATCTCAGCTCACAGTCAGAGGTAACTGGCCTCCCCCGGGGCAAACTGAGTGAGATACTTGTTTACCTTTCGTCTGCGTCTCCCGGCAGGCTAGGTCGTAAATCGGCGATTCTCCTCAGATGTGAGAAGAACACACCCTCTGCTTCTCCCTCCCTGCATTCCCCCAGGGAGGGGAAATGAGACAGACAGGAGTCCTATTTACATGTTTTATTCCTGTCATTCAGCAGTACATAGAAACGTGACTGCACCCTCCAGACTCCATCAGAAGAGTCACAGCTCCACCCCTGCACTTCCAGCACAGATCATACGACACTCTGAGCTAACATCCGGTGCTCAGTACAGAGAATAGACTCCCCCTTTTCCCCAACAGTACAGCTCGAGACAACAACATCCTGTTTTGCATTCCAGCCACTTGCAGCTGGCTTTTGCATTGCTGCTTTTATCCAACAAGGAGTGCCTGGTGTGCTCTGGTCCATGGGGTCACGAAGAGTCAGACACGACTAAACGACTAAACAACAACAACAATAACAATGAGCACGAGTGTTTAGAGAGCCAGTCAGGTGTTATGAGCCATCAAACCTTTGGAAACACACTTTTCCTAAAAGGTTTCCACAATTTTGGCCACTAGTGTAGGATTTTTCAGTAAGCACATGTCCCACCTTCTAATAATGTAATGAAGGTGCCTTTTCTCTCTCCCCCCCCCATGTCTTTTTTTTGGCAGAGCACACACACTACAGGAATATACTTCGAGTGTTCTTCATTTGGCAGAGATAATTAGTTTCAGTTACTTTAACAGAGCAACTCCTTGCCTTCAAAGAGGATATTATATTTGCCTAATTGCATTTGAGTGCTAAACATTGTAAAGGATAATGTTTCCTGAGAATGGCTTTTCTCTTGTCTCTTTACCTAGTAGGAAGCTCCCTGCCTACAAGAAGGGTCGATCGAAATTGGCTATTAATTTGAATAAATCATCAAAAACGCACGTGCCATGGAGCGCAGAGAGCTCCTTCATCCAGTTGATATCCTTATCACAGGTCTTAAATGAGCACAGAAGGAAAGCTGCTGACTCCTCAATTATCTTATAAACCAGTCTAGATTGAACTGAGCTGTTGCAGACATAGGAGAATAGGAAGCTTTCTTATACCGAATCAAAAGTCTTGGTACAGCTAGCTCAGTATTTTGTACACTGACCAGCTCTCCAGGGTTGCAAATGTCCCTCCTAGCCCTATCTGGGGATACCTGGGGATTGAACCAGGCCCAGGTTCCCCACTGCTAACTTTGGTGAACAGACATCTTTTACACTGGGTGCCAGCCCAGACAATGCTGAGCTTTTGTAGACAATATTGAGGACCAGTGCTCTGGCTTGGTGTAAGCCAGCTTCCTAACAGCTTGTGCAATCCAAATATGTGAAATGCCTGAAAAAGAAAGCATACTGCTGTGTCTATTGTCTTTTCAACGATTACCGAATACCTTCCTTGTTTCCCAACAAGCCTTTTAAGTGGAGATCTTGATCCCAGTTCTGTATATGCATTGAATTTGTAATTATTTCTACATATGGAATTGTTTTCAATTGTTTGTATAGATGGAAGTGGGGGTTTTTTATAAACAGAATTGTTTCTAATTGATTTTATTGTTGATGTGTGCTTTTCTGGGAAATTGTTTAGAGGTATTTTATGGGAAGCGATTCATTGATGGAGCAAAATAAATAAATAAATGCATCCTGAATAAATTAGAGAGCCAAGCTTTCTGCCTTCTGCGGGGCATTTACTGGAAGAGCAGCACCATCGCTATCTCACCCCCACCCCCTTTTAACTTTGTATCAGACTTAATTACAGAAGACTTCTCATTGGCTTTGCTTAGACACTTGCATTTAGGCTGATTCCTTCTCCTGGAGCCAGACTACCAATACAGTGTAGAGCCTTCCGTTTAATTTTTTAGCTAAGCAAACATGAAAACAGTAGATGAAACTGATGGAGAGCTTAATTGTATCAATCCATCAAGTTCTAAATTTGCTTCCTTTCAAAATTTGTCTTAAAATCCAAGTGCCGTGATGGCAAGACACCAAGTTTAAAATTCTCCAACTGTCAAATGCTGTTTTACTAATTATCTGGCTTCCAAGGCAATCATACAACCGTAATCATTCACCTCATGCCTGGAAACATAAGTCTTGTTCTTTTGATGAATATTTATAAGACAGTGTAAAGCAGTCTACTTTCTTTTCCCTTTAGGCAAGACAATTTGGAGTTCATCAATATGTATTACCAAGGACTTTTATAAAAGGCACTTCAAAGGAAATTCATCAGGCATTCCTTTTGTCTTGATTTCTGTTAGACTGATACTTCCTTTTGACAAGTATCAATAAATTATCCTCTGATGGCCAGAAACTTGATGTCTTATTCAGAAACTTCCTCACACAGCATGATTTGGTGTTAAGTTTCCCAAGGAATTATTAGCATCTGTCCAATAATTTAAAGGCAGAGAAGGCAATGCAGAATTATGAAACAGTAGAACTAGTATTTCTGCTGTCTGTGGGTGCTGTGCATTGTTTTCAGAGAATTAAGTCATTGCCCCCCCCCAATGGCTATGTATTTCCGTGCCCTATAAACCTTGCTACATTTTTTGCAATTGAGAATAATTGGGATTCCAGAGGGAAAATAAATATAACTTGGAGGCTGCCAAACCCAAAATGAAGACTAAGCAAATTAAAAGTAGATTAATGCAGGTACACATTGTATGGAATGATAAACTGCTTTTGTTCCAAAGGGTCTTGTCTACCTTCAGTCTTTGGCACTTCAAAGGACTTCCATCTTCTGGTCTAAAAGGATGTAGGCTTTAAAGGGTTATAGAAGAAATTTCTCCTTCAACACATGCACAGAGAGAGAGGGAGGAGAGAGAGAAAAACTAATACATATATATGTGTGTGTCTTACCATATTCTTTTTTTAAAACTGCATTTGCCAGATATGCATGCTTAAAATGATCTTTTAAAGAGATTAATGAGAAAGAAGACAGGTGTCACAATCAATATCGGCTACCATACCTCTAAAAACAAAGAATTGCCCGGAGAAAAAGAAGAAAATAAATGCCTGGTCCACGTCATACTGTGACTGGAACAACCTGGCAAATGGTATACCATGTCACCCCTCTACTCCCACCCTAGTTAGGATTCCTCTACAAGTTAATTTTGGGTGGGATAGAAAGGACTCTTTTCACATAGATGGGTTTGTCTGTATCCTGCCTTTCCAAGGAAGCTAAAGATAGGAAGATGATGTACAATATCAGCAGGAAAAAATGGGGGGGGGGGGATGAGGTAAAATCCACCAGAAAACCAAACACATGTGAGGAATGATAAAACTAAGATTGAAGGGATTTTTCTTTTCACTGAAAAAATTCAGCTCAGATTGTAGGAGTGAAATACAGAGGTAGAGGTGGAACTACGCTCTTTCTTTCGCCGGCCTCCCCCCCCCCCCCCGCCCCGGCCATGTGCAAACTTTGCACAGATGCTCCAGCTAGGTGTGGGTCAGTGACTGCATCCATGATCCTGCCAGAATACCCTCTCAGAATGCAATGCTGTTACATTCACAGCAGGCACTGAAGAGCAAAGTTGTGGTCTTTTTCTTTTTTCTTTTTTCCCCTTTTTTGCATTATTGTTAGTATTATATTATTTTTGTTTATGTTATTATCTTACATATTTTATCATTTTAATATGGCCCTCCAGAAGGGATATGTGCTTCTCCCAACCCAAACCCCGCCCCCGCCACCCACAATTATCAAAATGTGTTCCTAATTAACCTCTGAATAGGGCAGCAAATTTGGGGTGACATTTTGTTTCAGCCTTAGAAACAATAGCAAAAGGGACCTATGAGTAATCACGTTGGCAACTTCCCAAAGGAAATACCGTACTTTTCTGTGTATAATAAAGGTTTCTTTTACTAAAAAATAATGTTAAAAGGGCAGAGTAGTCTTATACTATAGGGACGCGGGTGGCGCTGTGGGTTAAACCACAGAGCCTAGGACTTGCCGATCAGAAGGTGGGCGGTTTGAATCCCCACGACGGGGTGAGCTCCCGTTGCTCGGTCCCTGCTCCTGCCAACCTAGCAGTTCGAAAGCACGTCAAAAGTGCAAGTAGATAAATAGGTACCGCTCCAGCAGGAAGGTAAACGGCGTTTCCGTGTGCTGCTCTGGTTCGCCAGAAGCGGCTTAGTCATGCTGGCCATATGACCCAGAAGCTGTACGCCGACTCCCTCGGCCAATAAAGCGAGATGAGCGCTGCAACCCCAGAGTCGGTCATGACTGGACCTAATGGTCAGGGGTCCCTTTACCTTTACCTAGTCTTATACACAGGGGAAATCTCCCCCCATTTTCTCAATTTTGACTCCCCCAAAATAGGGGGGGTGCTATACACGGAAAAATATGGTATATATCAGGATCCACTTACATTACAACAGTGGTAGTTGCTATGGTGTTGCTGGACTGCAACTCCCATAATCCTGGGGCTGATACTAACTGTAGTCCAACAAGATCTAGAGGGCCCTACTCTGGCTACCATGCTTGTGACAGAAGTTGATCATTATGTATGTATTTCCTTGTAATCTGGTTTCTTAATGGAAACTGTACCGTAGGGGATGGCTTCACTATGAAAAATGATATCTAGGATAGAAGAACTCATATATGTATAGTAGGAAGCAAAATATGTGTTAACCGAGATAGATAATTGAAACTCTGCGGGTTGATGCCTATCAATTACATGGTTCTTAAACAGAAAAAAATAGTATGCTTGAACACATTAACAAGGTGTATCATCCTGAATTGCCAAACTGCTGTGCTTTGATCTCAGTTAAGCTGGCCATTAGCCAATTGAAATTGAGGCCAACTAATTTTCTCAGTTGCCCTATGAACAAAAATATTATTTTCTTCAGGAACCCCGCCATTGCTTCTGCAAGGTGAGAAATGCATAATACTTAAGACTTCTGAAGTTAGTTATCATCAGCATTTATTAGGAAACCTTAATTGGCTGGCTAAGGTACTTAATGTATTATTCAAAAAAAGTTTGATACCTTATATGCCATAAAATGTCATTTTCTATTTCTTATTGTAGCTGTGCAAGCTGAGTTTCATGCACTATTATGAAACTAAAACCGGCAAAGTGACCGGTACGATTTGTATGTGCTGGGAAGGAAGTCAAGTTAAGTAACAGGACCTCCTCATTCCTATTACATATATACATTTTTATTGGTTTTTGCATATATTTTCCAAACAGAACATATCATCTCATCTCATCTTATACATCATTAGGCTATTTTAGCCTAAGACTTCCATCAACCACATCTAATGATTTTCAAACCTCCTCTTTTAATCTTACATTTATTGCCCTAACTATTACTTTTAATAGTCAATAACTTATAATCCCTTTTCATAAGTCTTTTCTGTAATATTTCATATCGTTCTCCTTACAAAACTCATTGTAGTCCTACAAGTGTAGTAAATTGAGTACAATTGTCTTTCAAATAACTCGCATATTTACTCCAATCTTTCAATAATTTCTGGTCCCGCTGGTTTCAAATTCTTCCTGTCCTCTTGTCCAAATCTGCATAGTCCATTAATTTCATCTGCCATTCCTCTTTCATTGGTAATTCTTCTTGCTTCCATTTCTCTGCCAATAATACTCTTGCTGCAGTTATCGCATATAAAAACATTTTTTTATCTTGTCCATTAATATCAGTACCTACAATACCAAGTAGAAATGCTTCTGGGTTTGTTTTTACAAATGTGTATTTCAACATCTTTTTCATCTCGTTATAAATCATTTCCCAGAAGCATTTCACTTTCTTACATTCCCACCACAGATGATAGAAGGTACCTTCCCAGGACCTCCTCATTTCTGTCTCTCCTGACACACAGCATGCTAAACCAAGCTTTTAATTGATTTACACAAAGGGAGAATGATAATTTGATAACCCTTTTCATAAATCCCTTCAAAGCTCAGTTTGTGGTCATTCCACAAAGTACACAAAGAAGGACAAAGGGCTGCTTTAGATCTTGGGGAAAGTTACCAGGATCCCTCATGTGTTAAACTTTGCTCAGTTGGCTTTTATTCAAATGCCTGTCTCAGTGGGGGGGGGGGAAATCCCCTATTGTTTATGTATTTATTTCCACTTCCCACAAAAACCTCTCTAAAGAACTTACATGGATAAAAATCCAATACATAATACAAAATATTGACACTGATCAGAAACATGTTCTTGCAAGGATGACTGGAGTCAGGTTGTTCCCATCTAAGTGGGGGCTTCCACTGGGTCTTCCATCAAAGCAGGTAGTCACTCCTCCAGTGACAGCAATGGATCCAGTAGGAGCCCCAAGCTGTGCACCTGCTCATTCAGAGGGAGTATGATTCCCCCCTCCAATCTTTCAGCATGTCCTAAGAATTCTTTCATTTAAAAAAATAAAATTGAAAAATTTTGGTTGCAATACTGGTAGGAGCAGAGGAGTGAAGCTTACCCATTAAAACTACATTCAAGATCATAATTGAATTACAAAATTGCACAACAGCCTCGATCCATGCACCAGCTATGAGAGTTGCACATATTATTTATTTAGTTATTTGAGACAATCTCACGCTCACCTTTCCATTTTAGAGGCAGTGACAATAAAAACAGATACAGCAGGTAAAACTGCCTAAAAGCAAGGGGTCTGACCACAAAACCCCTCAACCCCTCAACACACCTACTGGAATAAAAATGCCTTAGATTGTGGGAGAGAGGGAACTTCCAGATGTCGAGGATTTCATAACCTAGGCACGGCCACAGAAATGGACCTGTCCTGTATATCTTTCCTGCAGCTCAAAGTGGTATACACGGTCCCCTCCACGTTATCCTTACAACACCGTGTGAGATAGGTTGGGCTGAGAGAAGATGACTGGCCCAAAGTCACCCAGTAAGCTTCATTGCTGAGTAGGGATCTAAATTTGGGTTCCTGGCATTCTGCCCACCACAACAGGATAGGTCTCTTTCATAAACTTTAAAGAAAGCTTAAACCCCACCACTTTGGCACTGAAGGGACACAATTTAGAGCCCTTCTAAACTGTGACTGGCAGGATTTTTTGTTTATAGAAGCCTATGCTCATAAACAAATCCTGTATATGAATGGATAACCATGTACACATCATGCATTTACACATGCCATTCACTATAACGCTAGGAATCTCTGTGTATGCATGATCTCTGTCCATGCATTCTCTACCTAAATCAGGGTATATATAGTTTCAGAGGTATATATATACAAGTTGATAGATTGTGTGGATTCAGATATTAAAATTATAGGTTTTGTTGCTAGCAGATTAAGTTTTCAGAACATTTCTTTATTTTTCTTTCAACTTAATATACTTCTGAGAAGTTTATAGGTATTCTGAACACTGTTTCCACAAAGAAGTAATGCAGATTTATGCTGTTCACTGAGAAAATTCACAATGTTCAATGGTCCCCATTTTTAAAAGGTCTTTGATTCAAACAGTTTCAAACAGCTTTTTATAGTTTTGCTCAAAGTTGTTCAGCTTTTACCTGGACATTTGGCATATTTTCGCCTGGACGTTGCTAGAGACAGCAGTATTCTGTTTATGTCCAGGAAATTCCGGACATATGGCAGGCCTATCTTTCTTGCTTAGTCTTGGTCTTCTGTTTACTTAGGTTCATGCTTAAATATGTGTGCCTTTTCTTTTTGCATATATATTTAACTCCCAGGAATGCAATTGGGGTGTGTGTGTGTATTGGGTGGGAAAACACATTTAAAAGATTCTTGAGTATAATGATCACTTTATTCAGGATCTGCATACAGACTGAATGAGCAAAAGAGATTTTGAAATCTGATATTTGGTATAATTAAATGTGCAGTTAAAAAACCACAGATGTGCCAGAGTTACACCAGAAGGGTAAGTTAATATCTATTATTCACCAACCTTAATGGTCATTTGTCTCTTTCATCTTCTGGCATATTCATCATTACTCACTTTAGATTATGAGCTCCTGCATTAAGAAGACCATTAAAAAGTGTAAATGTTGAAACTACTCCTAAATCACCCTGAGAAAGTTTAAACGAATTCATCATTTGGGGGCTTTAAGCAGCTGTCAAAATATTAGCAAGCTTTCCAAAATTTGCTCAGATTTGGTCAAAACCCAAAGGGATGGTCCACATCTAACATCTTTTATCCTGACTATACTTCAATCTGTGTGAGAGAGAAATAGATTCACCTCATCAAGGTGAACTTCACAGAAAGTTACTACTGAAATCACATTCCATTGATTGCTTGTTTCAGTTCTTTCATTTTACATGCCTATATTTTAATTGTAGCAGATGATGGTCAAATTTCCCTCTGAGATTTATGACAAAAACAAAATAAAGAAGTGATGGGGGAGGGATGATGGGCAGAAATGACTGTCAACAAACACTGAGATTATTGAACTAGTTTCAAATAGGGGCAAACTTTATACTAATGATCATTGCTGTGCCATGCCCATTCATTAATTAAACCCCAGAGAAGACACTCAAAGATGGATTACATTGTACAAAGGTTGAGATGATTCCACCTTCCTTATCTGTAAGACCTACCCACAGTAGTTTCGAAATGACATCCTTATCCTTCCAAACATGAACCGTGTGTGATACCACCATCACTTTTACTCTAAAACTATTTTTGGAATTTCCCCGGGTGCCTTCCACTAAGTGAGAGAAGGGCATTCTCACCTATTTTCTTGTTCTCAGCAAATGCTGTAAGTTAAAATTAAGGTGACACCCTTTAATCATACAGGCATTAGCATTTGTACTTAAAGCCACTTACGGGAGAACATCTGCCGTGTATACAGCACGTTCTGCGAGCAACATGGTCCAAAGTTCATCCCTAAGTGAGAGGCTACGGAGTGAGCTTTTTAAAACTCGTGTAGTAAATAAATCTTAATGATGTTTCTGTTAGAAAACGCAAACAGAATGCCAGATACTTTGTGTGCTTCTTTTTAACACTGTCACTGTAATAGCTGAACCTGTGGCTAATGCGGTGAAATAGACAGGTATAAGGAAAAGAGGTTGTACTGCTGAATTTTTCATTAGAAGTCAATAGACCCTGTAAACATGCCAAATATTAACTACCTTACCTTGTGCTCTTTGCTAAAAGGTTAATGGATACACAACATTTGTCACCATAGCTAAGGGGGTGGGAGTATGCATGACAAATGGTAAATGCTTGCATTTGTTTTGGACATAGCTATTGTTCTGAAGTTAATGGCATTTAAAAACTGCTAGAAATTGAAGCAAAATGCAAATTCTCTGGAGGAAGAAAATAGCTGTTTTAATACAGCCTTCCCAACATCCTCCATAAGTTTTGGACTACAACTGACTGGTAAAGGTAAAGGTAAAGGGACCCCTGACCATTAGGTCCAGTCGTGACTGACTCTGGGGTTGCGGTGCTCATCTCGCTTTATTGGCCAAGGGAGCTGGCGTACAGCTTCCGGGTCATGTGGCCAGCATGACTAAGCCGCTTCTGGCGAACCAGAGCAGCGCATGGAGACGCCGTTTACCTTCCTGCTGGAGCAGTACCTATTTATCTACTTGCACCTTGACGTGCTTTCGAACTGCTAGGTTGGCAGGAGCAGGGACCGAGCAACCGGAGCTCACCCCGTCACGGGGATTTGAACCGCCAACCTTCTGATCAGCAAGTCCTAGGCTCTGTGGTTTAACCCACAGCGCCACCCGTGTTCCACTGGTACACTAGTACTGTAGTCTAAAACACCTGGATATTACCTGGTTGGGGAAAGTTGGTTTAATACAGAAGTATTATAGACATCATACAGCATTAAGTACTGAACAACAGACCTTCAACCCTACTCAATGGTTGAGTAGCATAACAGTAAAGAAGATTTCCATTTGATGAAACTAATTTCTATAATCCAGCTCAACTGTAGCCACAAATGATCCTTTGTCCCACTTGTTGTTCTTAACCTGTCCTTCATCCTTTCCCCATCCTTTTCCTTTTCACCCCCCCCCCACATCCAAGAACAGATCCTCACCAACACACCAACAGAACCTCGACCAGGAACTTTCTATCTTCTACCCAAAATACACAAACCAGGAAATCCAGGACGCCCCATCATTTCAGGTATTGGCACTGTTACAGTGGGTGTCTCCGGTTATATGGACTCTGTTCTGAAACCATATGCCATCAATGCTCCCAGCTATGTACGTGACACCACAGATTTTCTGAGGAAAATACAATCTTTAAATAATCTTCCCAACAATACTATACTAGCTACTATGGATGTGGAATCTCTGTATACCAACATCCCACACAACGATGGTTTACAAGCTATAAGGAACACCATATCAGATAAAACCACAGCGGACCTTGCCACTAAACTCTGCCAATTTGTCCTTACCCACAACAACTTCAAATTCGGTGATGACCTGTTTCTTCAGATCAGCGGCACAGCAATGGGCACCCGCATGGCCCCACAGTATGCCAACATCTTCATGGCAGATTTAGAACAACGTTTTCTGAACTCCTACCCACTCAAACCTCTCTTGTACCTGCGATACATTGACGATATTTTTATCATCTGGACACATGGTCAACAGACCCTGGACACCTTTCACCAGAAATTTAATGATTTTCACCCCACAATCAACCTTACAATGAATCAATCTATGCAAGAAATACATTTTTTGGACACTACTATAAAAATACAGGATGGGCGCATAGACACCACCTTATACAGCAAACCAACTGACCGACAAACATATCTACATGCCTCTAGCTACCATCCCAAACATCCCAAACAGTCCATTGTATATAGCCAGGCACTACGTTACAGCCGCATCTGTTCCAATTCTACAGACAGAGACTCTCACCTAAGGGATCTACAGCAAACCTTCTCAGAACTAAAATACCCAGCAGATGAAGTTAGACAACAGATCAACAGAGCCAGACTGATACCCAGAGAGAACTTGCTGCAAGACAGACCCAAAAAAGAAAATAACAGAACACCTCTAGTCATCACATACAGCTCCCAAGTTAAAACAGTACAACGCATCATCAGAGATCTACAACCTCTCCTGGACAATGACAGTTCTCTTTCTCAAGCTCTGGGAGGAAGACCTTTCATTGCCTACAGACAGCCACCCAATCTTAAACAACTCCTAACCCACAATAATACTACAACCAGACTTAACACAGACACTGGCACCAGAGCCTGCAATAAACCCAGATGCCAACTTTGCTGCCACATACACCCGGACAACACCATTACTGGCCCCAACAACATCACACATACCATCTCGGGACTATTTAATTGCTCATCGTCTAACATTGTGTATGCCATCAAATGCCAACAGTGTCCTTCAGCTCTCTATATTGGACAAACAGGCCAAACCTTACGCCAAAGAATAAACAGACATAAATCTGACATCAAGAATCACAGAACAGAGAAACCAGTAGGAGAACACTTCAATCTCCCAGGACATTCTATACAAGATCTCAAAGTAGCTGTTTTACTACAAAGGAATTTCAGAAATAGACTGGAAAGAGAAGCTGCTGAATTACAACTCATTACCAAACTTAAAACCATGAAAAGACCTGGACTGAACAAAGACATTGGATTCTTATCTCACTATACATAACTAAACCATTTCTCACCTTCCCACCCCTTGCCTTTTCCTGTAAGACCTATTACAGTCGTTAAGAGTCATCAAGAGGCTCTCTCAGCTATCTGCCTATCTCCCATTCCCACCACCCTTCTGAGTAACACCCCTCCCCACCTTCTCACTATATAGAAGGATCTGGCAACTTCTGTTTCAGTGTATCTGAAGAAGTGTGCATGCACACGAAAGCTCATACCAAGAACTAACTTAGTTGGTCTTTAAGGTGCTACTGGAAGGAATTTTTTTATTTTGACTATGGCAGACCAACACGGCTACCTATCTACTACTGGAACCATCCTTTTCCTATTGTCTTTGGCCACTTAAAGAACTTTTCCAGCTATAATAACCATTCCCTTTCCTGACAAATAGACTGTTTGCCTAATGCTTCATGTACACTCACATGGAAAACTGGTGGGACTTCCTTCTGAGTAAACAAACATCAGATTGTACTGAGTGGCTTTGAGCATTGCACTGGTGAATAGGCCCATAGCTGCTGGAAGGTCACATGAGGCCTCTGGGGGTCTTTGTGTGATCTCACAGAGGTCTCACGGGATTTTGCTGGAACCGGGAAGCCACAGCTCTGCAACCCCAGTCAGTGAGGCTTTGGCGGGGTTGACAATGCAGGTGGGTGGAACATGCAGTACATGCACAGGGGATCAGCTTCCTGTTTACCTCAGGCAGTGAAACGGGATGGGCTGCCCCTACTGAAAAGGGTTGGCCAGGCGAACCTCTCTGGGAATGTTTTTCATAACCAATGCATTACTTTATAGTGCATAGCTAATACCAAAGGTCTGACATTATTATTACTATCATGACCACCATCGCTATCACCACTACAATCATCATCATTTTTTTAAAGCAGGACAGTGACACATGTGCACATAAAATCTGCTTCTTACTTCTTTCAGTTTGGAAAGCCCTAAAGCTCCATCCTAGAGATATCAGCACCTAGCAATCTTTTTAGGGAGGGCTGGGGAAAAGGTGAACTAGACAACAAGGAAAAATTACTAACAGGATTCAACACATGACACAATGAAGTAAGAGGTCAAGATTAGCATAAGGCCTTTTAACTCTTCCGCCTTAAGTAAAAAATTTCAGCAACCAATTCAGAGAGAAATTGCCTTTGCCTCACAGACAATGCAGGCATAGTTCACCTCCCCTGGCAGTGTCTTCTAACAGCCAAAAGGCTATTATGTCAGATCTTATTTTCTTTAAAGGTCTCTTTCTACAATGCTAATCAAGTAGTAATATGTTGCTGTTGGTTCTGTGGAGTTGTGCCAAAGAAAGGAGATTTTTAAAAATGGTTGAAGTGCCATTTGAACCAGAACAAAGATGCAGCTACCCCAGCACCTTGCCTCCAGTGGTGCACAGTTGATTAAAAATCAGACATGGGGGTGCCTTCATCCTGATTATACTTACCCAGATAACAAGTAAAGGGAGCAGAGGGCTGTTATTATGATGCTTTTATTTACTTTGATTCATTTGCTGCCCAATACTGAATATCTCTAGCCAACGTCCAGCCTCAGTTTGGGAGTTGGGCATTTTTTTTGCTCTCACATTTCAAACTTTTTTTTGCAACCTTGAGGGCTAGAAGGCTGTAACTTGATTGTTCATGCCATAGTAATTCCAAAGAAATATTCTAGCAGTGCTTTTAATTCATAATGAATTATTATTCATGAGCACAAGTACCTCAAGATTTCACGTTTCTAGAGTAAGCTTGAAGAAATCTGCTGTTGTTGTTTTACCCACTGAAGGTTGCTAGGGGTTTTCCCCCCTGTGCATGAATATTATTTTTCATGCTTTCAAATGCAACTCATTGTAGGGTAAGGCAGAACAGATGAGCGGGAAAGTGATTCTTCAGAAATTGGCATTATTCCAGGGGCTGGTTTGGGGCAGAGTAATAAAAAAGATGAAACAGAAAGGTTATGCCCTTTGCTATTCATCACCCTACAATTTGGTTTGTTTATTTTGAAGTCAAATCCTTCTGGCTAATATGACAATGCACTCTTTTTAAAATTCCGCCCGCAGACCAGATACACAGTTACAAGAATATCAGGCCTTCCTTTAGAAGTAAGTCATATTTTCTTTGACTTTCTCTCAGAACCCGTTCAGCTTGCATCAACTCACCCTGGCTAGTTCATCAGCCAATTCCAAACAGATTGGGATCAGCAGCAAAAGGGCAAAACGATAGAATAGGATCACAAGGACTTTGTTAGCTATTCATGTCTGCAGCAGATATTGCCACATACTTCAAACAGAAGTTGCAATCTTAAGTGCAAGGGCAGAGATGGGTAGATAATTTTGTTTCTAAGAGATAGGTAATATGGTTGCTTGTAAATATCAGGAACTTACTTCAAACATGAATATAACTTTACTTAACAACCTCAGAGACACCATAGGGTGAGACAGCTTCCCTCATAGGTACATGGAAGCAGCTGTTTTGTTTTGTTTTCTTTGTTTGTCCAAACAATTACCCAGGAACTGGTGGCTTACCACTACACACCACAGGTAATGACCTCTTGCCGATACAATCTTATCAAGAGATCCATTCTGCGCAATATAGGAATCAGATATTTAGTGCTGTGGTGCCTTCCTTTCTATGCCCTCCCCTTGAATATTAGACAGGCTCCATGTCTGTAGCCTTTTCAATACCTACAGAAGATTGTCCTCTTTCAACAAGCCTTTTAAAAGTTGAGATCTTTCCCAATCTCATTCTGAAAAAGAATTGTTTTAAAGATGTTTTTATTGCTTTACCCCATGTTGTTTGACACCTTGGGCCCCTTTGGGAAGATAGGCACGATACTAATGTAATTAATAAATAAATGCTGTTATTTATTTTATTTAGAGCATTTGTACTCTACTGTTCAGCCAACCAGTGGCGTAGCGTGGGGGGTGCAGGGGGAGCCGGCCGCACCGGGCGCAACATCTGGGGGGTGCGCTCGCACTCACAGCTCTCTGCCCCTACCTGGCTCACTCACTCTCTCTCACTGCAGTGCTGGCTGTGCGAATCCAATCCGAGCCGCTGGGTCACCGCCCACTGTGGAGGGGATGGGTGCCAGGCGTGCGGTGTGGAGAGAGAGCGAGGGACTATCTGGGGGAGGGACAGTGCAGTGGCCTCTCAGCGCAGCGCTGAGCACGGGAGAGAACCACACCAGACCAGACCAGGCAGCAGCAAGAAGAAGCTGGCAGCGGCGGCAGGTTAGGGGTTAGGGGGCGCAAATTACTTGCCTTGCCCCGGGTTAGGGGGCACAAATTACTTGCCTTGCCCCGGGTTAGGGGGCACAAATTACTTGCCTTGCCCCAGGTGCTGACAACCCACGCTACGCCGCTGCAGCCAACAGAGCGACTTATACACAATCAATTAAGAAAGTCCCATTCTGAAGGTTTACCAAACGCAGGCATCAGTTCTTAAACAGTTCTTAAAGTGACAAGCTGGCACTGTCCTGGGGTAGGAGGTGGCCCTTCAGCAAAGATGACGGAATGAGTCCTGCTTCCCATCTCTCCCACTGAGGCAGTCTAAAGGAATAGCTATCCCCAGTTGTTGGCATCCATCTGTCTCAAGAGACAATGGAGTGAGCCTACAGGAGTGAAGTCAAACCCTGGAGAATCACTGTGCCTGCTGTGGCTGTAGAGACCGGTAACTCATAACTGCTGCCTCCCACGTTGTTTTTCCTGCAGTAGCAGCAATGAAGTGACATCTTTGGGGCACAAGCCTGGGTAGTGTATGGAGGTCCTGGGCTGCCCAGACAACAAGACACCCGTCTCGGCCTCACTGCTGATTTGATGTTTCCACGTGGTTTCATTTGCATGCCAGTCTATGACTGTAAGAAATCACTGAGCTGAGATTAGGACTGCAAACTAAAAACTGTGTTTGCTAACTCTTCATATGCAAAATGTACATTCCGTCCTGTTTGTATTTCCCTTCAATTTTATTTTGTGCCCATTGGAATAAATATATTGAGGTAGAACAGCAGTCCATCATTCTCATGAGTTGTATCTCAGAAATTATCAGTGATAGTTTGCATGCTCACACAGTGCACATATACACACAGAGAGAGATTTGTCTGTTTACTTACTTACTTACTTACTTACTTACTTACTTACTTATTTACTTACTTACTTATTTGCTCCTGAGGGACATCGTCTGCCGTTTACCCAGAATTGAATTGATATGAATATTCCCATTTTGAACAGCTGCTCAATCCATAAAAAGAAGAAGAAGAACACAACAGGCCTGCCTTGCCGTGCAGCCTCATTTCGCAGACATGGGCACAGCATGAGAAAACCTCTTTCTCTATCACAGTCTCATTGTGAAAAGGCTTTAAACTTGACCATCATTTGAGTTAATTGGGTAAAAGTACCAGACATCATTGGAGACTCTGTCATTTTTCTGCAGCTTTACCTACTCTTTTTTTCCTTCCTACGAACTTTTGCCCTTATTCATAATAGCTATATTGGTTTGAAAGAAAATGTTATGAGGGTTTTTTGGGTTTTTTGCTTCTTATTCAAGACAGAAATGACTATTTTTTACTTCAATCTTACTCTCACATTGTTCTATTTACTGCTTCAACAATCTTTATTTTACCATGGTGTCAGTGGGGAGGCAGAATAGGGAAATCTCATTTTCTTGTCTAAAATTCAAATATATATTTATTAGGGTCTTCTTTTGTTACCACTTTAGATCCTTTGGGCTTATGTATTAAAGAGGAATAAAAAATATTCCTCTGTTATTTAAATATAGGATCAATCTGCATTGCTTTTAGAAACTGCTCAAGCGTTTCAGCAAATATTTTCTAGGAGTCTTAAATGATTTGCAAAGACACAAAGAAGTTATCTCTCCACTATTACTCAACACCCTCATTTGCCCCAATGATGGCTGGAGGTAATTGGAATGGTCCACTGCTGCCTCTCCACTGGCCTCTAATGGCAAACGTGAGTATTCTTGGCATGGTGGCTCTACCGCAGTAGGGGCCCCAGATGTGGTCAAGGGGTGGTAGAAATCTACTGCCACTTGTTCTTTTGGCAGCATCACATGGGAGGTTTTGGGGCAGGGCACTGGTATAGTGGAAATGTAAGAAAAATATTCTCCTTCTGCCCTGTCAGGGTAGATCTGCTGCTTCATTCCTCCCTAGCTCCACATAGGATTGCTATGTTATTTTCTCCACCATCAAGCAAAATTCAAACACCTCTCTTTGACCACAGCATGTTGAAAGGGTATGATAAGCTCCGTCTTCCCAGTTCAGGCACTCCTCTGTGTGTATGCAGAGCCTTCCATCTACAGGCAGTGACCATTTTGTGTGAAGGTTACTTTCCTGGCCCCCACACACATCGGTGGAGTGTGTATAAGCGTGGCCCACCCCATTATGCCATGTTCCACCCCACCCTGCCCCCTTTCTGCCCTGCACCACCCCTGTTCCTCCCCATTATACCCCCGTTCTGCCTTCGACCTGGTCCAAAAGGACCCCCATGTCAGCGATCACACATCAATTGGACAAGTCACCACCTGTATGTAATTTAAATTGCACTTCGTTTAAGCAGGGATTGCTCCATTGATTTCAATGAGTAAAAGAGTTTCACATGGCAATGGGGGTTTGCCTGCAATTTCCCTCTCCACTCAAACTTAGACAACAGTTTTCTTATATGTACTGTATTAATAGGCTAAAAAAATGCACAATCATCTGCAAGCTCCAGTTTCTCTGTGGGAAATTAAATATATGAATCCCCGTGGACCTATGTGTATGGGCAAACAACAGGAGAATCAGCTGGGTCTCTGGATTCAAAATGTGCGGTTGGCACACAGAGAGCCCTAGTTGCAGAGTATTGAACTCATAAAAGTTCAGCAACAGTATGGCATTAGGAATATAGCTTGTTAGACCTTCTTATCCCTTTTACAAAGTTCCCTAGTTTCCAACAATTTTGCAAGGAACAGACCACACGTGGCAAAGTAATTTTAAAATTCTGTACTTACAGATTCAGTGTCTCATGTTCAGAATAGCATTAACCTTCTGTGCAAATATATAGATTTAGTTGTCACAAGTTTTTGTTTGTTTGCTTGCTTGTTTTAAACTACAAAGTAGCCTTCTTTAGGGAACATGCTGCACAATATAACAAAACTGCAAATTTGATACTTCTGTTCTGAAATGTTACATTTCTATTTACTATATATGAAATGTTACATTTCTATTTACTATATATATTTACTTATGATCACACTAGTTCACACTATTCATTAAGGTTTAAGCAGTGGTATCTTGTACCTTTGATTTAAATTTATCCTGCATATGTGATTTGCTAACTAACATGCTCAATGCAGGTTATATAAAGACTGCTTAGCTTTCAGTCTTGGAAGCAAACATTTTCAACCAAACAACTAGCATGATACATCATTAAATCTACCATTTGGAATTTGGGGCCACTTATTATTATTTCCTCATCAGCTTTTATAGTTAGTATAAATGATTTAAAATGAAGAATTTTGTGTTGGCTGAATGATGGAAGCCCTCCCTGCCTCTGCTTCCCATACAGCCATTACTTAGGGGGCCTTGTCACAAATTACTTTCTTATTTTCCATAAAACAATGCTAATTAGCTTTGATTAATATATGACTAAAAGCAATTGTTCTGTCACATAGGAAAATGATTGCTTTAATTCACATTTGACGCATAGGCACTACTCGCTCAGAAGTGGAGAGTGTGTGTGTGTGTTTGTGTGCGTGTGAGAAATGTGATAGACTGCAGAATACTCATTTAAATGTACAGATTGACACTGGATTGCATCTTTTAGTCCTCATTCAGTCCTTGCTTATGCATTACTTCCGAGCACTGCAGCATTTGATTCGTAGCTATCAGCATTCATTTAGCAATTTGATTTAAAAAATACAGGCTGTAAATAGCTTGCATTTCACATGTATTACCCTCTGACTGCTGCTGTGATTGCTCAGTCAGGGGCCAGCTGTGAAAATGTTAAAAGTATTCAGAATATGCATGAATATTCATCATGCTGACATTCTTATTCCCCACCCCCTGCAATGTGGGTATGGAGTCACAGAATCTCAAAAGTGGAAGAGGTCTGTAGATCACCTATGTCAACCTCCTGCCCTGAGGCAGAGCACCCTATATTTAAACCTTCCATGACAGATGTCTGTCAAATTAGTTCTTTAAAATCATTTCAGGAGGAAAGGTTTTCTCACAACAGTCCTAGGCATCTTGTTCTACTTACAGAATACTTTCAGCGTAATAGAAAATCTACGGCAAAGCACTTAGGTACCCTCCTCAGGTTTAGCAAAGTTTTATTTCTAGAATATTCTGCCTTTTGTGCTTCCAGTGACCACAAGACACCAGTGTAAAATAGTGAAGCTCACACAGATCTCTGACTGTCTTCATGGGTGATGAAGAAATATGTGGGGTCAATGGAGACTGTGTAGGCTTTTTGGTGGGCTTCCCGCAGTGAGCAAGATGTGATCTACCTTTAATGAAGCCCCAACCAGGATCAGGGCCTTTTCTGCTGCAGACACTCTTTAGAAAGAAATCCAAATGCCATCACCCCATCTGTCTTTCCAACGGCACATGAATATTTTTATTTTTATTTTGGAAGTTGTTTCAGTTGACCTTTGGGAACTATTTAACGCTTCGTCCTGTTCATCCTATGTGACGTGTTTAAATATGCATCCTATCATTTATTTATTTTTATTGTCCAGTTATTGCCCCTCATTCTTACAAAGTGCTAAATATTGTTTATCAAGTGGTTAAAAGCCAGTTTGGTGCAGCAGTTAGAGCTTTGGACTAGGACTATGGAAACCAGAGTTCAAATCCCCTCTCAGCCATAAAGTACACTGGGTGACCTTGAACCAGCCCATGTCCCTCAGCATTATCTACCTCACAGAACTCCCCACTCCCAAAAGCTCTACTTCAAGGCTTACTGCATACTAGGCCACAGCTGGTACTCTGCCACAGCAAGTCCTGCCCACCAGCAGTGTTCCTCTCCACCAGCAGAGATTGGCGAAGAGCAACGTAAGCAGAATCTTCACCTTCTACCCCTAGCCAGCCATCAACATAAGGAAGTTGAGACAGCCCTTAATAACTAATTGTTACTGTTTGTATTTATTTGTTCAATTATTGTTATTGAATTATTATGTCGGGTTATATTTGATCTTGTTAATCTGTTGTCTTTAGACTTTTTTCATTCAACATTTTTCACAGGCAACCCCCCATTTATGTGGGGGTTATGTTCCAAGGCACTGCATGCATCAGTGAAATCATGTGTATTTGAAACACCATTGAAAAAGTCTGCAAAGACCATGTTCTGCACACACCCACACACTCTCGCAACACAATTCAGCCCCATTTTGTGATGTTTGGGGGTTCACTTCCAGGTTCGGCGCAATGCACATATGCACAATCACACACGTCGAAGGCATGTAAATGGGTGGGGTTTGCATGTATTCACTATCATTTTAGCAAAGAACACAATTAATTGAAGTACAGTGGTACCTCAGGTTAAGTACTTAATTTGTTCCGGAGGTCCGTACTTAACCTGAAACTGTTCTTAACCTGAAGCACCACTTTAGCTAATGGGGCCTCCCGCTGCTGCTGCTGCGCCGCCGGAGCACGATTTCTGTTCTCATCCTGAAGCAAAGTTCTTAACCTGAAGCATTATTTCTGGGTTAGAGAAGTCTGTAACCTGAAGCGTATGTAACCCGAGGTACCACTGTATTGCAAAAACATTGAATCTGCATTTATAAGCCACCATACAACTTTTGTAATTTGTAATCAGTTGATGATCACAATATAGAATAAATACAGTAAGTACAAAAGGGACAGATATACTACAACAAATGTAATGAAAAATGAAACAAAATGTAATGTAATAATAAAAAAGCTGTTTACTAAGACTGCTAGCTATTTAATAAGCCTGCTAGCCAACCCCTTCAAATGTAATAATTACCAGTGATTTGCCTAAGCTTTTGGTTTCCATTCTACCAGCTTCTAATTTTAGCTTGTTGTCAATTTGTGAGGTATCTTCAGCTGAAGGTAACATTACTTTGGCTGGATAAGAGAGTCATTATTTTTAATATAAAAAGTCCTTTGGCCAACTTCATTTGACTTTCATTTTTGTAAAGAATAATTAAATAAATTTAATGAATTAAAGCAAATTACATGAATCGAGCTCAAGTGATGTAAGGGGAATTAAGCTACAATAAAACACCTGTTTTGCAGACATCTCGGAGGAGCCGAAATACAGAAGCATGGGGGGGGGGCATAAGGCATGGCCATTATGAAGATGCGTAAGTCATATTTTAGTAGGTTTTAGCATCAGTGCTTATAGTAGGATGCACTGATCGTGTTTTGAAAACAGAATATAGTTTTCATAAAGATTGCCTTCCACCAAGTCTGTGCTTCTGTTGAGGAATGACTAATTTACACCTTCCATTAACAGACTGAATGCAAATACTTACTGGCCTCTTTTGTAGGCAAGTACGTAATTTATAGAAAAGTTTCATGTACTTTTTGCCTTCACATAGTACCTTTGTATGGACCTCAAAACCACTTGTAGAAATGATCATGATGGCTGGGAAATGTATTGTATGCTCTGGTCTTCAATTTGGAGAAGGATGTCCATATGGGATGGGAGCCAGTGTGGTGTAGTGGTTAAGAGCGGTAGTCTCGTAATCTGGGGAACCGGGTTTGCGTCTCTGCTCCTCCACATGCAGCTGCTGGGTGACCTTGGGCCAGTCATACTTCTCTGAAGTCTCTCAGCTCCACTCACCTCACAGAGTGTTTGTTGTGGGGGAGGAAGGGAAAGGAGAATGTTAGCCGCTTTGAGACTCCTTAAAGGGAGTGAAAGGCGGGATATCAAATCCAAATCCAAATATACTATTCAAAAATCCTCTATGCCAAGGGTGAGGAACCTGTGGTCCCCCAGATGTTGTTGGACTCCATTTTTTTTTAAAAAAAAATTATTAGGTTTTCTGCTTTTATAGAAACAAAACACACACATAGAAAAAACACAAGACAAAAACATGTATAAACTCAGCAAATCCCCGTTTCATAACCTTGTTCCCTGACTTCCCCCCACCCCCCCTCGTGCATCCCAGTTCCCAAGATTATATCAGCAAGTTGGTATTTCTCCTCTTAACCATCTTATTCGTCTTATTGCCTCTTTTATAATAAAAAATTGATTTTCCTAAGTTGGACTTAAGTTCTCTTCCATCGATTTTTCATTTTGTCCTAATTAATAGTCATATTAACCAAACCTAAAAGTCTTAAGAGTTTTTAAAAATCTCCTCTTCCCTTCCTCCCATCCCCGGTTTTTGTCCCTTCCCAATAGAGATCCAAAGTCGAGATTCTCAGCCTGGGTTCCTCACGTCCAAGGCTTTCAAGTCCCTTTCAGTCCCTCTCCGCCGGTCTTGTTGGTAGTCCTTTATGTCAGTCGTCGAGTCTGGAAAAAGTTCTTTCACCACCAAAGTATATTCTCTTCCCACAAGGAGATTTGGAAGTAACTGCTGAAAAATTTCCACAGAGCCTGTGTCTTCAGAATCAAAGTCCAAACGGAGGCCCCAATCGTATTTCTTTATTTTAAGTTCCTGTATTCCATATTGTCCCGGGACCTCCTCCTTCTTCTTCTGTGTCTTTCGCAGACTTGTGGTAGATATGTTCCCAGAGTCTCCTTGCTTGTGTTCCACAGATGTCAACTTTTGGTTGTTGCTTCCCAAGGTTACTTCTTCTTTTTCTTGTTGTTTAATCTCTTCCACCTCTGTAGATATTGTTTCCCATTCAGCTGTGGATTCTTTCTCATTCAGGTCCTCAATACAGAGAGCAGAGTTGCCTGTTCCCAAGGTCATAGTCACAAGTTGTTTATTCATGGCCAAGCTCTGCTCTTGTAAGATTCCCACCAATTGAAACATCCTTTCGATTTCCACTAGTAACTTTCCTTCCACAGCCATTGTATCCATTGTAGTTTCACAAAATTCCCCCTAGGGGGAATCTGGTTACTTATTAGTCTTTTCTCCAACAGTCCTTTGACTGATTATTATTACTTTGTTTCCAACAATTTTAGCTCAATTATAACTCGTCTTAGTCCAGAGGGATCTTAGATAGCGATTTTTCCACTTTAAACCGCCCGTTTGACAGCTTTGACAGCTGTCAAACTCCGCAGTTCTTACACAGGCACAAAGGCAGGACGTTCCCGAGCCCGGGAGGGGGGTTGTTTAAAACAAAAAGAAGGTTTCCAAAAACTCCACTCTCCAGCCCAAAATTTCCTTTTGCTAAATCTTGAAAGTTAGTGTCCTTTTTAACTCACCCCACCAAGGGTAGGCTCTCCAGCTTAGCTCTTATGTCGTTGCTTAGATCTTCTGCAAGGGGGGGGTGCGGACTTCCTTTTAGCACACACCCCGGTCGTCTCCAATTCAGGGTAAAAATTTTTAAAGTCCCAATCCGTCTTACTCACGGGTGATTCTTTCAGTCCAAATTTTCAAGGAAGGAAGTCAGCGCTCTCTGGTCATGGCTCGCGGCTTCGCTCCACCGAGGTAGCGATCGACTCTCAGTGCCACGCCACCCCCGTATCCTCTCCGCAGCCTTTAAAAAGGTTCTTCGTGGATCAGGGGGGGCGCTTAAGGCACCCGCCGAGTCTTCAGTCCGCAGGCTTCCGCGCCTGCGGTTTTTAAGGGTCCCCGCGTCGCCGGCGCGGCAAAGACCCGTCCTCGGTAGAGCCGATTCCCTCCGCAGCTCGGAGGGAATCCGCCATTTCCAGATCGCGTCAACCCGGAAGTCAGATGTTGTTGGACTCCAAGTCCCATCTGCCCAAGCAGGATAGAGGATGTAAGGGCATCTGGCTGAGCTCTGAACAGGAGCACTTCACACTGTGACAATGTGTTTCATTTACCACTTGTTTGATAGTATTAGTGATAAGTAAACCCCCTCTGTTTAAGGATTCCCAGTGAGAGTTTACCCGTGGCCTCTCCTGCAGGTTACTCACATGCTGGGCTGTGGGATGTAGTGCCAGAGTGCACCTGTCAGTCTGCACATCTTTTGATTCCACAGCATTGAAATTTTGGATATGTTAGACTAGAAACCAGGAAGAGGAAGGTCAGCTACACACTCTAAACAACCACTTGACTATAATCTGATTTACCAGCACAACAAGCAATTTATTTATTGTTTGGCTGTATGATTTAATGTTTTCATATTGTAAACCGCTGTGATATATTTCTGTGATGCAATACTTTATAAATATTTCAACGAATAAATATGAGATTACAAGCATCATTGTATTGTTCAGTTTCTCGAGGTTCATAATGCTTGATGTTATGTTTCCCCAGAATCTTCCCAGCTGTAGAGTGCTGTGGAATAGAATGATGCCAAAGGCTGTGAGAGAAAGGGGGAGATTGGTGTATCGACTTAGTGTATTGAAGACTGTTGCCTTTCGCTATGCAGTTCCTAGAAGGATGGGGCACTGAGAAGTTTGCCGGTCGCATTGTTTTCTAAGTCAAACCTACTGCTGTCTTCTTCTTCTAGCTTTTTAGCAACACCTTTACCTTTCTGTCACCTGGTGAAGCAGCTCAAGAGAAGGCAGGCAAGCTGATATACAGAGACATTGAGTATTTATTGCATAAGATAATATATATGCCCAACGCAAGATTTGCAGCTGACAGTTTCAAAGTGTAAAATCAGTTCTAAGAATTATAACCAATTATGAAGATGTTTTCAGTTGTCTTACCCCACCCCACAGTTCTGAAATTGCCCTCCCCCTCCCCGTTGTTTTAAATAAGATTTTTGAAGAATATTTTACTATTCCCTTGATTTCTTTTAGAATGTAATAGTTTGATTGAACTGAACATTTTATAAGACATTCCATCTTATGCTTTTAAAAATCAATATTTTTCACAGTGTCATGAATATATATATATTTTTCTGCAGGCCCTGGCATCTATTTCCTCCCTGTTGTAATCGTGCCTATGGGTGAAGATAAAGTACTTCTCTTTTGTTATTAAGAGCTTAGTAGCCCTGAGCTAAAGGCTGCAATTCTTCATGTCACCGCTGTGGTGGCAAATAAGATTTTCCATTTAGTTCCTCGTAACCTCATTTGTCAAGGGGACTTATTTCAAGTTTATATAGATTTAAAGCAAACAAAACCGGACAGTTAAAAGCTTCTATTGTCATAAATTGAATTCATCCATTAGAGAGGGAGAGAGGGAGAAAAAAGAAAAGTTAAAGTAATGGGTTATTAACACTGCTGTAACGCGGACTTGTTTCAGCTTTATGTAAAGATTTGTGAAGTTAATTTGATTGCTAAATCATCATTCCCGTAACAATGGTTCCAGTGCACTGCTAATGCAAGCCCAACATATTAGTTTGAGTTACATCTCAAGCTAGTAGGATATTTGTCTTCTTCCCGGGAGTTCTGTTCTTTCTAAACCCGTCAGAAATTTGGGTGCTGTTTCATGCACCATCAGCCAATGTAAGAGCACTCTACAGATTATGGATGGTGGATTTGTTCTCGGGTGTTTCATCCTTATGGCTTCATTTTGTGATTATCAGAATCAAAAGTGTGTGTTCACACACACACACACACACACACACACACACTTGCCTGGGTCTCCGCAATGATGTGCCTGTTTATCCCTGTGGCAAACTTCACAAAAGGAAGTGTGTGACACTCCCCCCCAGTGACTTCTGCTAATCAATGTAGCTGTTTCACAATTTGACTTCCCCTATTTCCTATGTTCTATTTCATGGGTAGGCAAACTAAGGCCCAGGGGCCAGATCCAGCCCAATCGCCTTCTCAATCCGGCCCGCAGACGGTCCGGGGATCAGCGTGTTTTTGCATGAGTAGAATGTGTGCTTTTATTTAAAATGCATCTCTGGGTTGTTTGTGGGGCATAGGATTTCATTATTTTCTTTTCTTTTTTCAAAATATAGTCTGCCCCCCCCACAAGGTCTGAGGGACAGTGGACCGAGCCCCTGCTGAAAAAGTTTGCAGACCCCTGTATCTGTTTGATCCCAACCTACATCTCAGATCTTTTGCATTGCCTTGCCTGAGACCACTAAGAGGCTCAGTTTTGAGCTGCAGATTTATAATTTGATACCATCAGAAATTCAGCAAAAAAAAAAAGAAAGGTGAAATTGCAAAGGACAAAATGAAGTCAATGTTCAGGCTGTGTATTGTGCAGTGCAGTAGGTGGGGGGTGGGGAGGGCTTGCCGCTATCCTGAACTCTGACAGGTTTTTGAGAAGCGGCTGGAAATGTGAGGATAGTGCATAAAAGTCGCCCCTAGTGAAGAATTGACAATGAAATACTGTGAACCCAAGGCAATAATACAGAGTAATTTGATGAGTATAAACACACACACACACCCAAGAATCTATATATGGCTAGGGGCGCCCAAACTTTTTCCAAAGAGGGCCAGATTTGATGAAGTGAACATGCGTGAGGGCCCATATATGGCCCATTCGCTTCATAAGTGCAATTTGGGGAATCTATGTTTTAAAATCTCAAGTGGTTTTTTAATTTATAAATGGTAATTTTAATTTATAAATGGTAATTAATTGCTATGTAGTGGCTCTAAAATGATTGAAAACAAAGGTAGATATATACAAGACAATAAGGAGGAAGTGGTATCAGAACATTTAGGAACAGGACAAAAGAGGTAGGCACCATCAGTGATCTACTAAATCATGGAAGATTTATCATTCGTTTTCTCAGCAGACTTACATGGTTCATCCCTTTCATTTGGCTTGGTGGATTACAAATTGAGCAGATCTGAAATAAATCAAGGGCCAATTCACACAAGATGAATGCCCCATTTCTATGATAATAAAAACAATAATAATTAAAAATCCACGCACCATCATGTATGCAAATAGCAATTTCACCATACTCCAGGAAATCCTAGCTGCCGGTGGGCTCTCCCACAGTCTCTGCATGCTGCAAATGGGATTTTGATGGTGGTGTACCTGAAGGAAGATGGAATCTCCTACAGTGATACTGGAGCACATGGCAGGTGTTCCCATAAATTGCTTCTCTCCAGCACCGCAATTTCACAATTCTGTGAGTCAGCTGGAACACTCATAACTTCCTTCTGTGCCACAGTATTAAATTGTCAGGCAGTCTACTTCATTATTTTGAATTTCCTTCAGAATTCTGAATAGTCATTAGGATGAAACTTATGGCACATTTAGCTGCATATCCTAACTAGGAAATTTAAGTAGTGTTTTCATTCATTTTGAGCAGTAGTATTATATTCTGTATCTCCTAATTGTCTCTTTATGTGCACGGTATATTAGCACCCTGCTGGTTTTTGTTGCTTTTTGATAGGTTCACTCATGGAAGATTCCATTAAACAAAGAAAGGTTGTTCCTTCCACAAATGAATCAAGGATTCTATTTTATATATCTGGGGAAGGGGGATTTATAATTGAAATATAGCTTTTGAGACAAAAAATATCCATGTTATCTCATCTGAATGCTGAATAATTTAAAGAAGTGTTCTATATTAAATATTTAATCTAGTCTAAATTATATCTTACTAATGCCAATCAATTAAATCCACACATTTTGCAGGACCACTTTTATTAAACCAAATTAAATATTGAACCAGATTTAATAATTAAACTAGATAGCTTATTGGATCAATTTAACACGTAAGAAATTCAATTTGTATACAAATACTTGAGGAACAAACTTCATACTGCTTAGCAAAATAAAAACAAAAAAACTATTGCAGTTGATTAGAATTATTTTAATTTGAGCATTAAAATAAAATAAAATGCACAGGTAGAAATCTATTTGCAAACATCCACCCCGTTCCTGAAGCTAAATGCAAATTCTCTAATGCGTTTGTGAGGTTCTCTAACCCACAAAAGTTTGCAATTGTTTTCTGTGGAAAGCTAATCCATGCAATTACAAAGGAATATTTCTACAAGTTGTGCTTGTACCGGGTGTAGCCCCTGCAGCAAGACCCATGTGGATCTCTGGATAAAGCCAAATAATTTTTTGAAATGCTTTATTAACTTTTTCAACACAAAATATTAATAGAACCATAATAACAGAAACTGGAATGGGATGGAGTAAATTTGTTTCACTATACAAAATAACGATAATCAGGGTTATTTTATGGTGGTGGTGATTAACTGAGAATTAAGCAGAATAAGCATAAAACTAGTTTCAGACCAAATTGTTTATATTTCCATGTTGATTAGGTACCTCCTAATGCAGCTCTGGATTTTTATATCTTTTCAGGGTTGATTGCAGACATTTCGGTCCAAGTTCTTTTCTCGGCCACTATATACCATGTTATGTAAGATATGTGTAACTGACTAAACACCCAACAAAGGTTATTGGTATTTCTTTGTTCAGTTATTAAAATATTTCTAAACCCATTTCCCACAATGATTCAAAGTAGTTCATATTTCAGAAATAAAATGCAATATTAACTACAAACTAACATCCACAAAAGTAACATCAGAAATACAAAATTTGAACAGCCATAAAAAAAAATCCCAGCCTAACAGAAGAGGTCTGTTTAACATACATGGAGAGACATCTGCATTTCAAAATGATTGAGGAGCCAGAATGATTGATGGTCCACTATCTATTTAGTTAAAATCCCTTCCTGTTACCATGCAAATTTGCACAAAACAGAACCCAAATACATTCTATTTCAGGAAGACAGAAGAAACTACCTCTGTGCACTTATCGGAGCAAAAGTATAAAAAATAGGGTGATGTTGTTAACTGTCTATTCCATGTATAAATTAAAGTAACATCAGTAATGCAAAGCAAATAATGATTCTAATTCTAAGCAATGACTTTGGGGAGGTGGGGGAATCTAATAATGCTTTCACCTTCATTAACATATCCCAAATATTAAGAACAGGATTCCTTTTTTTAAAAAAAAAAAAGGTTTAAACACTTTAGATGCCACAATTTTGTCCATTATAACTATGTTCTGGGAAACCTGCCAGAAAGCATAATTTTTCTCAAATTATATATTGCGTGTTGAGTCACAGTAGCCCCCCAATAATTCACACTTCACACATCAATTTTTGTTTAAGGTTTTTGGCATAATTTTGGCCACAACTTTATTCAATACAAAAATGTGAGTGGTTGCTTAGGCACTGGTTCCGACTATCTGTCCTTGCCCTCAGGGACAGAGCTGGCCTTCCGGATACCAGCGGAAGCCAGCGTGGGAAACAAGTATTGGGTGAGAAATAAAGCTGGGCACCAGACCATTACTTCTCACCCTCATGTTCCTGTGGGGCTTGCACGGCCCAAGTCCGACTCCGGGGACAAGGACGAAAGAATGGCAAGCCCCTGGATTTCCTTTAACGGAATTCCCATTCGCATCATTTGGAGGGGTAGGCACTTACCCCTCCAAGCACCAATTTAACCAGTGCCTAACCGCCAACCTTACAAGTTGTGACGATTTGCTACGCAGTAGGCAAAAACCAAATGGCACCAGCCAATCAGCCAGATGGCAAAATTCCTACCGTGCCCCCGCACCAAGGCGAACGACACCATGACAGGCATAGCAAGGTCAAGCGATCAGCTTAAATAAAAAACCCCCCTATTAAAGGGAGGGAGGGCGGGTGATCCGATGCAAAACGGCCAAGAGGCCGTGCCAACGTCTGGCCCCTGTATATATAGACTCTGACCCCTCCTCCGAATTGGCAACAATCAAAACACCCCAGCAACCCAGTTTAACCATTTAAATGGCCGGGATTCAACTAAATTTGCCTAGTCACTGGAGGGTGGCCTGTTCCCAACCGCAACACGTGCTCTCTGCTAGGGAGAACACGCTTTGCGTGTTGAGTCACAGTAGCCCCCCAATAATTCACACTTCACACATCAATTTTTGTTTAAGGTTTTTGGCATAATTTTGGCCACAACTTTATTCAATACAAAAATGTGAGTGGTTGCTTAGGCACTGGTTCCGACTATCTGTCCTTGCCCTCAGGGACAGAGCTGGCCTTCCGGATACCAGCGGAAGCCAGCGTGGGAAACAAGTATTGGGTGAGAAATAAAGCTGGGCACCAGACCATTACTTCTCACCCTCATGTTCCTGTGGGGCTTGCACGGCCCAAGTCCGACTCCGGGGACAAGGACGAAAGAATGGCAAGCCCCTGGATTTCCTTTAACGGAATTCCCATTCGCATCATTTGGAGGGGTAGGCACTTACCCCTCCAAGCACCAATTTAACCAGTGCCTAACCGCCATGGAGCCCTCAGCTCACCGCCAAACCACTCACAGCCCCAACCAAGACCTCAGCTTGGTCACCACCGCACCAATCCAAGCCTCATTCCCTGAAGCGGAAAGGTGCATGCCATCAGCTTGGAAAAAGGATGGCCTCTCAAAAAGAATCTCGGGGTGGGAAATTGCATCGCCACCAGCTCCAAAACTTTTTTGACCACAGCAGAATTGATGCGTTTTCGGGCCCTTTCAGTGGCAGCCGGGCAACGACTGCCCTTCCAAACGCAGCGTTGCAAAAGCTTTGACCAAAAATTTTTCGCTGTCGGCACCATTGCACGCAGCGTCTCCAGGTCACCCAAAATTGCAGCACGTAGTGACAAACAGTCCATGGGCACCAGGTCGTTCTCACCAAGCTGCACCACAATAGCAGCTGGCGGCCCCTCCAAGAGCAACTGCCTCCGGATACTTGGCAGGAACTCCGACCAGCACATCCCACGTCTGGACAGCCAAGACAAGCGAATATGTGGAGGAAAGCCGAAATCTGGACCCAATCCAGATTGCCGTGCTGCGACGCCAGCCCAATGGACGATACTGTGCCCCACAATCCAAACACGGGTCACTGCTAAACCTGATAAATAAGATGAAACAAGCAAAAATTGTAAGACACCAATAATGTTAACGAACATAATCTTTGAATGCATTCGATTTCCAACGACCTGTATTTTATTTCCACTGCCTTATTAACATGCTTTCCGGCCTTCTTGGTGGTACGTTTGTCTAGGCATTGGTTCCCGACTAGCTGCACCTGACCTCAGCAGGGCAGCACTGACGACTGGGCCCCACCATATCGTCAGTACCAGCAAACATTGTGGGGGAGCAATGAATCCCAAGGCAATCGCATCCCGCCAGGTGTCGTTCCCCATAGGGGAAAGATGCACCCCATCTGCCCTAAAGAGGGCAATAGCCTTGAAGAAAATTAGGAGGGTGCAATATTACAGAACCACCTAAAGCAAGGACCTATTTTATTTTATTTGTTATTTTATTCACTTTATTTATTTTATTCTATTATCCACCGCCTTATTAACATGCTTTCTGGCCTGCTCGGTGGTAGTTTGTCTAGGCATTGGTTCCCGACTAGCTGCACCTGACCTT
This sequence comes from Podarcis bocagei, assembly GCF_964188305.1. Classification (NCBI taxonomy): domain Eukaryota; kingdom Metazoa; phylum Chordata; class Lepidosauria; order Squamata; family Lacertidae; genus Podarcis; species Podarcis bocagei. The sequence continues at coordinate 29,951,720 of NC_138127.1, read as the reverse complement.
AGCAGGGCAGCACTGACGACTGGGCCCCACCATATCGTCAGTTCCAATAAACAGCATGGGGGAGGAATGAACCAGGATCAGACTCAAGCTCACCCCAAATGCTCCCAGGGACTCTTGCATGGCCCTACCCCTCAAAAGGGGTTGACAAAAGCATGGCAAATCCTTGGATTCCCTTAATGGAACATCTTTGCGCATTGGAGGGGACAGGTGCTCCCACCCCCCCTCCAGACCACCTTGAACCAATGCCTTAAATTATTTTGAGTCCAGGGAGAGCTGCCATCAACTCAATCCAAGCCCTCTTGCACGCAGGAATGCAAACTTATGCTGGAGGAAGACAGCAAACATTCTCGCCCAGCTGTACCACCAGCACTGCGGGAGGACCTGCACAGGTCACACTCGACCGCACCAAAGGAAGGATCTCCTCCCAAAGCATTCCCCATCTGGACATCCAGTATATGTTCACATGGGCAGGAAGACTGAGATGACGCCCCAGTCCAAACCCGTCAACATGCTTGCCAGCCTAGTGTACAATGCTGTGGCCCAAATGTGCACAGCTGCTCCTATGAAAAAAGGAAACAACAGACAAGCATCAGCACAGACATCACTGTGACACTTCCTGATATAACCCTTGTCAGCGTCAGACTTCCAATGACCCGTATTCACAATCCTGTCTACTGACAGGCCCCCAGTGTGCAGCCTTTGCAGCAGCACCTAATCATAAGGAATGAGGAGTGTTCAGCGGTAAGTAAGCCGCAGGCTCTAATAACTGGTGCACGACGTAAGCACATTGATGCCGGGCTAACGGGAACCCATTTTCATGCACTAGGAGCGGGCCAGCCCCCAGGGAATAAAAAGCCAAATATTCTGTTATCCATAACCGTGCAAGGGCCCTCCTCACCTGTGGCGGGAAGCCTGATTGTGGCACTCCTGCCCACTAAGTCTGTTTTAGAGTTACCAGCTCTAATGACAAGCTCCAAAGGATAAGGAAAAGTCCTGAAGCAATAAGCCTCCAGAATCTCGGCCCCGTGCTGGCTCCAACAACCATTTCCCCAACCCTCAGTGCGAGAATGCAATGGACTACTGAAAGGAGTCTCACCTTGATCTTTAACCCGCAGACAAGTTTTAACTTGTTGCAGATACTGCATAGGTAAAATTGACCGACTTCCTGCCCACTGTCCTATGAGGTTGGAGCCTATTCCAACCTTCCAAGGCCCTGCGCACTGCAAACTTTATACAAGGGTCTCTGAAAAAATAAAGCTTCAATGAAACAGACATTGCAGCGGACTGAATTCGGATAGTTATAACCGCATGCCCAATCTGCAGCAGGTGGACCAAATACTGCAGGATCTGCTCAGAGGATGGGGGCAAATTCTTCCGAATGGCCAAGAACTGCCAGCTTAAGGCTAAGAAATCCATCCAGGCCTTCCCATAAGAGGTAAAAGCAGAAGGGGAAATGGAAGCTGCCACTCTCTGAAATTACTAATTGTTGTCAAAATGCCACAAGACTGGAAGTCTGGCAATAGCTGAGTCTGGAGCCCAGGATCTGAAGCGCTTCATCTGAAAATCGGATAGTGTCAGCGTAATTTGGAGAGTAGAAAGCACAATATTAAACCTTAAGTGGCGCAGCTCGAAAGCATGAGCGGAGGGGCAGAGACTGTGCTACAGCATGAGGACTGTTTTGCCAAGACGCTCAACACCACCTGGTTATCAGACCAAAAGCAGATCCGATGGTCACTGAACTCCTCGGGCCACATGTGAACTGCTACTACAATGGGGAAAACTCAAGAAAAGTTATGTCACATGATTGCCTCACCACACCAGGCTTGAGGCCATAGCTTTGCACACCAGCAGCCCTTGAAATAAAAACCAAAGGGCAAAGATCCAGCAGCACCAGCATGAACCTGAAAATCCCTGAGCGGGTTCAAGGTATCCTGCCATGGCGAACTACTATTGCATACATTCAGGAATTGCTACCATCGCCTGATATCTGCCTTCACCACATTTGGTAGGCATACACAAAGGTAAGGGGACCTCTGTCAGCATCGCCCTTGAGCCAGTGCCACCAACTGGACTCATCCACTTCAGCCCCAACTGGGCTAGGCGAGCTGGGTAGCACTTCCAGAGACCACCTTCTGCACAGGAACAGGTCAAAGTGCTGTGGACTCACAGCTTAGAGTTGTGAGCACCGGATTCACTCCAACAAAAAGACAGTCGTCGCACAGCAGAGTACAGCAGAGTCTGAGTATATAAACAACTCAGAGAGCAGCTCTGTAGAATATCTTCTTTATTCTATCTACAACTATACAAACTATATACAGAGCTTAATAGGTCTAAGCATAAATAAATGCTGCACTGCACTGAGTATCTGCAGCTGCCCTTAGCAGCAACCTTATCTCTACACATGATCTCTAACACTCAGTCTCTCTCCCTCTCCGACACTGACTGACTGACTGACTTGGTGCTGGAGCAGAATAAGTAGAGACCAGAACACGCCTCCTCCTCTCTGGAGAATCAGCAGACTCCTCAGGAGATTCTTGGATATGGGAGGGGTGAAATCTAGGCAGCCTGGCCTAGTGGGAAGATTAGTTAAGTGACCCAGCAAGATCGGATCTGGTGAAGCATCACTTGCTACAGAGGAAGTATTACAAATTAACTTCCTTCAAGGCAGACAGCTTCTCCATAGCCAAGTGGTATGTTTTAGCAACGATATCCAACTGGATCCCTAAATAAAATGGGAATATGGGCAAAAGGTATTGAGCTATTGCTTGCCAGCTTCCAGCCCCCGCTTGGGCAGGGGGCATCTTGTGCAGCCATCATGATATGTAAATTTACAGGGCCGACGCTGGCCAGAACCCCTAAAGAAGTCCCAACCAAGCTGCCGCCAAGCCAGCTTCCTTTTCAGACACACACTCTGTGCAATGCAAAAAAAAAAACAAAAAAAACAAAAAACAACAACAACAACACACACTCCGTGCAGTGCACACACTCTCCATGCAATGCAACTACACACTCCGTGCAATGCAAAAAGCACGCTCTGTGCAATGCAACTACACACTCCGTACAATGCACACACAAAACCTCTGTGCAATGCAACTACACACTCCGTGCAATGCAAAACACACTCTCTGCAATGCACACACCTTTCATGCAATGCAACTACACTCCATGCAATGCAACTACACACTCCGTGCACTGCACCCTCTGTTCAATGCAACTACATACTCCGTGCAATGCACACACACTCTGTGCAATGCAAAAAACCAAAGCAAAACAAAAAACACTCTGTGCAATACAACTACACCCTCCATGCAATGCACACGCACTCCATGCAATGCAACTACACACTCCCTGCAATGCACACGCACTCCATGCAATGCAACTACACACTCCCTGCAATGCACACACCCTTCGTGCAATGCAACTACACTCCATGCAATGCAACTACACACTCCGTGCACTGCACACCCTCTGTTCAATGCAACAACAAACTCCGTGCAATGCAACTACACCCTCCGTGCAATGCAACTACACACTCCGTGCAATGCAACAACACACTCCGTGCAATGCAACTACACACCCTCCGTGCAATGCAACTGCAAATCTCCTAGCAATGCAATGCAATTGCAGCCCGTGCAGCGCCGTGCTCTGCAACGCACAGAGCAAACTGCAATGCGGGCACGCAAAGGTGCTTTCTCCCAGTTGCATATTGCAAACATGGCGCCCATTACATCCTTCGCAGCGAGGTAACCACCAAAAGGACTTAAGTGTCCAGGTAGAGCAATGGGGGAGCATGCAGCTGTCCCATACAGGGACCAATCCTGCAACCTAGGCATTACCGGCACTATGCGCTGACCCAGTGAAACCAATGCTTCATGGACCACATGGGGACACTATTCAGGCCGGAAACGCTTCCAGGCCATCGAATTCTAGGGCAAAGCCCTAGGATCACCTGCTAGGCCAGGCATAAATGTTTCCAGTGAAATAGCAGAGTTGAGGTAGCCCACAGCTTGTCCAGGTACCCCTGCTTGCCCTTTTAGAGGGAAGCACCCCTTCAAGAAACCCAAAGTTCTTTTATCACAAATGGGCCGAACTGCCCAGCAACAGAATAGCCCATAAGGAGCAGTTTGTTTTGTTTTGTTATAACAATGGCTAAGAGGGGGATATGAACTCCCAGGTCCTAGTCCTGCACTTTAGCCACTAAGCCACAATGGCTCATCTCAAAATGGCAGTCGCCTCTATCAGGGCAAAACAAACTTAAAGAAAATAAACTTGTTCAGAAACAGCATAGTTCAAGAGCATATACAGAGTGCTCATAGTCCTTGGAGGCACAGGGAGCCATAAAGCCAACCTTCGGGGATACTATAAACGAAAGTGATACCAGCTAAGCTGGGAACAGCCCTGACTAGCCCCACAATTTCAACAAGAGAAATGGGGGAAACCTTTTTGCGAAAGAAAGCCCCTAACGGGGGCTCTCTCACTATTGGGAAAGGCAAGCCACAGATACAGGGAGAATCTTCCTACAGGGCAGGGTAAGGGGTGGGGTGGGAAATTGAACAGGAAAAGGGGGGAATTAAATTATTTAAAGGACTAGAGAGGATTAAAAGAAAGGGGAAATAAAGAAATAAAGAAATGTAACCAGACAATGAGAAGATTGTCCCAGTGCTCCATGTGATCCGATGCAAAACGGCCAAGAGGCCGTGCCAACGTCTGGCCCCTGTATATATAGACTCTGACCCCTCCTCCGAATTGGCAACAATCAAAACACCCCAGCAACCCAGTTTAACCATTTAAATGGCCGGGATTCAACTAAATTTGCCTAGTCACTGGAGGGTGGCCTGTTCCCAACCGCAACACGTGCTCTCTGCTAGGGAGAACACGCTTTATGGTTGGCCATAATTTAATTATTGATTCATCCTTCTTTTAAACTCTCCTCCAGATTTCTTTCTCTAAGCCCTAGCAGACTGTGATTATGACTCCTTTCATTCTTTGCAAATGCAACTTTAATATGTTTTGGGTCATGCAGCCCACTTTTAAATATGATTAGCTTTACCCCAGTGGTTTTTCCTTACAATTTGAATCCCACGCAACTGAAGGACACATCTGTGATTTGGTGTGGAGACCCAGTTCTAGTCTCGTTAATCAAATGGTCAAAACTAATCAGCGGTATTAGGAAACACATCTCCACAGACTTCCAGCTCCCCCTCTTTAAGCAGACTGCATAAGGCACCTTCATAGGAGATAGTAATAATAGCCACGTTTGGATTCACAAGAATAATGCACCATCACTACTGACAGTTTTCACTGAGCAGAGAGCCTAAAAACCTCTGCATATTTTATTAGAAATATAGCCAGGAAAGAAAGTACTTTGCAAAGGCATGAAGTGTGGATCGCTGCCCATTTTGAAAAGTTACAGACAGAGGTGCAAGGTTTGCCAGTTTGCTTGTTTTAAAAAACAATAGCCAAGCCCCTAAATCTGCACGATTCTCAATTATATATACAAATATATAATTACTTCCCTATTCCCATTCATAGGAACATGGGGGAACTGTTTTATACAGTATTGTGTCAGACCAGTGGTCCATATAGCTCTGTATCACCCACATGGGCTCTCAGTAGCTTTCCAGGGTTTCAAGCATAGGATGTTCCCGGTCCCACCAGGAAATGTCAGGGGTTGAACCTGCAAAAGCAGACGACATAATGGTCAACTAACCCAATTTGAGCAGGACATCCCAGAATTACAAAAGCCATCCCAGCTTCTGATTGTATCCAGGGATGTCCCGTTCTGGCTTCCATGAGAGTGCAGCCCCAAAATTTGCCTGCTTTTGGGGGGCATGCTCTCGTACAAATCACATGGCTTCCACAGACACACAGCCCCAAAAGATGCATTGGGGAGACAGTGCTCTCATGGGAACCCCAATTTTCCTCTGCGGCATAATGGAGGCTATAATATGACACCCCCCCCCCACTGAGCTACAGCCATTCCCTTCTCTTGCTGCTGGGAAGCTGCAGCCCTATACCTAATTTCCCCACAGAACCCAATGCATACATGCAAAGGACTACAATTAAAATATTTCCATTTTCAAATTAACAGACCTTCCCAGTGTCACTCACTGTCAGCAGATTGCAGTGAGACATAGGAATTGCAGGACTCTCTAACATATGAAAGGCCCAGGACATTTGAAATACTAAATATTAAAAGCTGATCTTAAATTCTGTTCAGACTGCCAGTGTACACCAATGCAGACTCGAGAGCTTGTATCAAGTGCTGTCAGATGTTGCCCCTCCTGCAAAAGACCACATTTGGCCTCATCTCTGAAACACAATTAGGTGCAGAGATACAGAGGATTCCCTAAGAAAGCAGTTGTTGTTGTCAATCACATTATATGCCGCTGCCGCTGTCACTTAACTGCTACACAGTTACTAGAATCAGAATCTGAATTAAATATTTGTTCCATCAGAATAGGGAAGATGAACAAGCAAAATAACCTCTGGTTTTCCATCTAGTGGCTTTTTGCCACTTCTATCACTTGGGGGGGTGCAGTAGGGACAACTTCAACTGATATTTTCTATAAAACCAAATGGAGCTCTTCAACAAAAACATTGCTGTGTGAAGTGCTTTTGCAGGATTCCATCCCATTCCCCAGTCTGTCAGCATTCCTACTGAGCATGTTCGGGCCATACTGGGCTGGTTTGGGTTGCCCCCCATTCCTTTTGGTATTCTTTGGCAGGGAAGGTGTAGGCACACTTGTGCCCAATCCCTGCCTCTTTAACTTCTTTAATTTATCCATTGATGTCTAATGGACAGCTGTCTCTTCCGCCCTGGGAGCACTGTAAAATAGCTTGTCAGTGGGAACCAGGATGTCACCTATCCAGAAAATGAGAGGAAGCTTTCTACCATATGGATAGCCTATTTTTAGCAATTAGGAGCCTTGTGTGGATCGGTATGGTGATTTTACAGGTGGGGGGTGCTTTGTGTTGCTAGCATGTACACATGTGTAAACCTTTCTTTCTTTCTGTTATTTTTAATTTATTTAAAATTTATTTTTTAAAAAAAGATTTTACAGGTGGTTTTATGGGTGTTTCATCAGTACTTTATTGTTCTCCCTGAATTGCAACTCACCTTCAGATCCTATGATGTAGAGCGTGATAAAAAATATGTATATAATGTTCTTCTGGCCTGCTGTTCCAGCCGCTCCATTCAACTTCACCTTCCAACTTCAGTTGTCAGAGGGTCCCCCCACCCTCAGGGCACGTTCTGGCATCTCCACACACACACACACACACACATGCTCCTGGGCTCTCTTGGACACAAGGAGACTCCTTCACGTGATCAGAGAGCCCACCATATTATAGTACCTGGTGACACTGACACTCTCACATTGACACGCTTACATTAATCTCATTAATTTTTGCTGGATTGTGCCCTATACAGTGGGAAATTAAAAGAAAGCTAAAAAGAGAATTATATTACACAAAAACAACACTATCAGTAGGGAAGCTGAATTGTCCCTAACTACCACCCACTAAGCGCTTTTAATTGAAAGGTGAAACTGCCTCATCGTTACTGACATTCATCCAAAGTAAGCCAATAGGTTTGTGCTTACAGATAAGACAACCTTGCATATATTTATCTTGCCTACCCCTTTCTTTCTTATGTTTATTGTCCATTTCTATTTGCCATAGAGTTATATTAATCTACTTTATTTTTATTCAGTCAGCTTTATCTCCAAAACCCCTTGGAACGACTTGGCATTTGAATAGTGTTTATTAACAGGCATATGGTCATAGAAGAAAACTCACTCCAGTTGGTAAAGCCTGAAGGTAAGCCCAAAATAATTTGATTGTTTGTAAATCATTGTCACTTGAATATTTTCTCAATATAGCTTAATTATAATTCAACACACTGTCAAGTGTTGGTTGGGGGAGACTCCATTGTAATGTGCTTCCTGGGAAAAAGGAAACTGAGATCTCTTAGCTAGAGCTGCTCTTTATTATTTATGTATAATTCTTCTGCACTACTGAACATCTGCTAATAAATTTGATTCAAATTTCCATTATAGCTTTCACCTTCATCATTCAATCCCTGCATGTGTTCTTGCATCAGATGAGAATTCATATTATTTACTTATCGCTGACGATTCCTGATCCCATTAACAATTTAGCCCTGATAGTTTTCTGCTATGTTTAAAAATGTTTAGGGCAAACAAATCCCAGTTTAACTTGTAAGAAGGACTTTGAGAGCAGTCCTGGGAGCTAATTGACAGGTGGTCACCTTGGAATTATGCTGCAACCATACCACGAAACGTTTATTAGGAGCTATGGATACAGAAGGTGATCAAGAGCATCAAAAAGCTATTACTTTCGCTTCTGGGTTTTGTCAGTCTTCTGTTCCTTTGTGCTTCCGCATTTGTAGATAAGCTTAAAAATCCAGATCAAATGTAAAACTTCCTTTGAACACTCTCAGATCTGTTGTATTGATTTGGTATTCTGCTTTATTCCCACATGATGCAGTTGTTCCACAAATGTTCGGAACACAAGACCAGGGGGCAAACTACCAAGTCATGCCTAGAATTTTTCATTTAGTGCAACCACTGATAATGATAACTTAACTCTCTGTGCATAAAGCGTAAAGTTAGAGGCCAACTGAAAACAGACGGGGGGGTAAGTGAGTGAGTGTGTGAGACAGTTTGCAAAGGTGGTTTATTATATACAAATAGCAATAACTGGTCCATAGGCAACAAAAATGGTGGGATCTTCAAGCAACAGGGACATACTAGCAGGCAGAAATTTGCAGAAGTATTTTTAAGGGTGAAAAAAACCCTGATTGGGGCAAATTCTAATATTATCCAGTGAATTTCTATAAATGTATTAGAAGCTAATAAAATTGCCTAGTTGTGACTACACTTAAATAGCAATAGGTCCCACTGAACTCAACTGGAAAGTGATGGGAAAACAATGGAAATATTAAATTAGTGATACGATGTGCATTTCATTGCTCCTTGTTCTTTGGAATATTCAGAAAATCCCATCTCCTTATAATAAATTTGTTATACTTACACATAACATGCACAAAAGAAAAATGGACAAATATAGCAAATCTAGCAATATGGAGAATGTGCATACAAGATAAGGAACAAATATTGAAATGTTGGCTTGTTGACTCTTATGCATCACTTCCAATGTCTATCCACTGAATCTGCTTCACACATGGCCATTTTAAATATTTTTGCTTTAGAATCCTAAGGTTGGAAGGGACTTGAGAGTCATCTAGTCCAATCTCCTGCTATGCTGGAATCCGTGATGCCCAGCACCCGTTTGTTTGGAATTATCCCCCAACTCTCATTTTCACAAACATTGTTATTTATTTTTTTTATAAAAATTTTATTGGTTTTACAGAATTTTTTAAAGACAAACAAACACCTAAAAAGACATACAAACACGTATAATTTCAAACCTCTTTTCATACACCTCTTTTCCGGGACTCCCCCATACCCCCCTTTCTACATCCCAATGTCCATAATTTTTTAGCAACTTCTAAATATTCCTTTCCAACCTCTGTCGTCTTAATCTTTTCTGTAATCTGATCTTATATCACTGTATCCCTTTTTTTTCTGAAAACCTCGACATTCTAGCATTCATCAAGTTTATAATAGTCCTTAAGATAGCTTTTAAATTTTTTCCATTCTTCTTCCGCCGTCTCTTTTCCCTGATCACGGATTCTGCCTGTCATCTCGGCCAGTGTCATATAGTCCATCACCTTCATCTGCCATTCTTCCAGAGTGGGTAGATCTTGTGTCTTTCACAAACATTGTTATTTAGTATTTCTCCTACCGTATGAGAATCCTCAACAACAACAAATGTGGAACAATCCCCCTTTTTTGTCTGGATGGGCCTTTGGTCTGATCCAGCAACGCGCTTCTTAACGTTTTCATGTTCTTAAAAATGACTCATGCCCAAGCAGTTGACTGTCCAGCCTTTCATGATCAATGGTCAGATTAACAGAGTGCAATTAGCCCCCACTGTTGATCTCCAAGTGAAGACTGGTATCAAGAGTAAAACATGAGATGGATGCATGAAAGAAATTCTAGCTATCAGAAAGTTGAGATTGGCTACTGCGTCCTGTTTCATTCATATTTGTTAACAAATCTGGGGCAATATGTATTGTGTGAAATAGCCCATAAAGACATAATGCTCTATTTCCTCTCAACCCCCATTTCTCCCATAGCCAGAAAAGCCAGTGTCATAGCAAGGTTCTACCATCTAGAAGCAGCCATTATTAACACTATGTTATCCCAGTGGCTGGCAGCAAATAAGTATTAATGACATGGCATCTTCCTGTAGTTAATTGCTTGCTTAGCTCCATCAATAAGCAGAGAATATGTGATCTTGTCTGCTTAGTATGACTCTTTGCTTTGTTCTGAAGGGGAATATAAGTTCACACATGCAAACATTTATTGCATATTTATTCTCCACATGAACTATCACTTTCCTACAGAAGTGGTATTAAACTTATTTTCATGGGATGACTTGACCCCTAAACTCTTTAAACCTTCGAAAATAACTTGTTTTAAAGTCTAAAATAATTCAAGATTATACTCAGTACCCCTGGTTTTCCTTTACATAATAGTTATATAATGTCAAAGTACCTTCTTTAATAACAGCAATCCTAATCGGAAATTAGAATAACAGGAGTCTGGCTATTTAAATTGGAATTGTTTAGACCTCACATGGAGTCCCTGAAACTCCTGCCAATATGAGTGTGGATTGTACACCTTGGGCAACATATGGCCGTCGGTGTTCTGTTAATATCGCTGGCACCATTACATGGGAAGACTGAATTGTGGGGGTTTTTTTCTAGAGCATTTCCCATAATGTGTAATTTAAACAAAGGATTTCTCTCTTTTTTATATCATGCTGTGCCTTTCTAGTGTTTAAACACTTCCCACTGTTAGGAAAACCTGCAAATTAGGAATTAACAAAATTAACCAGTGCAATTTAGACATCAGCTTAATCAGCCTTGATGTGCTTCCTGAGATGGCTGCAGAACAGCGATTGCCCGAAAATGCATTCTAATGGGTTTGGTTGAACATTTGGACCACGTTACAGAAAATAACAACTCACTAACATGCACAGCTGAGACCACATCACACAGATATATAGCTTTTTCCATTTAGCTTGGATCCCACCCCCCTCTGGGGTTTTGCAATATGGGCGATTAGCTGTACTTTTGCAAAGTTAAGGTAGGTGAACATGGCTAAAAAAAGAGCTGGTATGAGAGCTTTCTAGATATGGAAGGTAATATTTTATGTCTCATCCCTTGTTAGACAAGGCAACGAATAATAAGCCTCTGAACAACTCATTACTTTCTGTGCATTTCGTCTTCTCTGGTATTTCTCTTGACTGATAGTAACTTTTCATTCACGAGTCAGATCTAACTATGGCTGATGAATTAATGTTGACCGTATGTGCAGACTAAGGGCCAAAACATAACTTTGCTAGCTATGAGCATGCAGCAACCATATCTAGTGTTCCCTTACTTAATTACAGGCCTGGAGTGTGCGATTTTTATTGGGAAGACAGAGCACAGGGAAAGGGAGTCCTATCTTTTTCACCCCCAGTGTGATTGGAATGAATACCCTGCCACTAGGAGCCTGGGGGAGGTGGAATCCCAATTATCAACACCTGGGGCATGTGTGTTCTGACTGCACTGAAAGGGGAAGAGATAATCCTGTGTTATTTTCCCCAAAAGGATCACACAGACACACACACACACACACACACACACACACACACACAAACACGTGCTTGCAGTCAAATAAGAAAAAAATAGCAGATATGTAGCTGTATGCTACGCATTATTTGTGTGTTTCCTTTTTTAAGCACTTCAAACAATATGTGTTTTTAATTGGAAAGTTCATGAACAGCTGATATAAGTTAATATTAAAATCCTGCTATTATTTTTCTACCACTGTAGACGGATTCATCAAGCTAAGTCTTCATGGTTATTAATTTTTATTAATTCATAGGCTGATATTCAGGTTCTAGAGAGCTGACCCTTGTGTTGCCTCCTGTTTAGTCCTGAGAGAAACTGAAAGCAGAGCTGGCTACCAACCAGCATGGGTTGAAAACTAGATCAAACAAATCCATGGAGTACAAGGCTGCTCGCCACGATCACTATGTTTTACCTCTTCTTTTGGACGCAGCATCTCTAAATGCCCATTCCTGGGAATCGCAAGTGGTATGAATGCTGCTCAGGTCGTGCTTTGGGGCTTCCCAAAGGCATCTGGTTGGCGCCATGAGAACAGGATGCTGGACTAAATGGGCCAATGGTCTGATCCAGCAGACTGTTCCAATGTTCTTAAACCTTATTCCCAACAAACGTTCCTGCTCTGGGGTGAGGATGAATGAGGATTGAAGAATTTCCTTATCTGTGTAACGTACACACAGGTAAAGGCAGAAATGAGGTAGGGGAAGTTCTACTGTCAGTTTTCTTAACGGTGAACAAGAATGGTCAACATCATGTTCATCAGTGACACTAACAAAAAAGAATTGTGGGAAACAATTATTTACGGTACATGTGAATGATTGTGCTTAAGAATGTGACTACTAGACTAGAATGATCCAGCAGGCATGCACTGCCACATTATTGTAAACACAAACACAGCAAGATGTGCATCACTGCTGTTCATCTTCTTTATCCTAGCACAAACATGGTACTCAGGATTGCCTCCTGGCCTCTCCCAGGCTAGAAATCTATGATGGGTACACTATAAGGCTGAAGAATACAAGCACTTGAAGACACTTGTTGATAGTCAACATATTTTGGAAAAGGTTCAAAAAAGCAATTTTACACATGAAACAGTGAAAAAGGCTGCTTGTTGCCTTGGACAAATGATAATATTTGCTTTCCTTGTGTTGGGGTAGTATTGCAAACACAGGGGAAACTTGAGTGTCTTTGATGTGCTTCTCTAGAGTAAGGGAGATGGGAGTTGGCCCTATCTCTTTTACCTTTCCCACATCTCACAGAAAACTTTTTACAAGCAGCCTGCCTGAACACTTCTTCCAGCATTTGCCCATAAAACTTCATTACATTTATTAAATATGCAATGGAACATTTACAACAGCTATACTCTGCGAAGCATTTCTGTGAATAATTAAAATTAAACTCCTCTTGTCAAGCACGTGATCAACGTGTATGTATGATACATTGTCCATCTATTCTCCGCGCTCTCTTATCCGCTGGTTTCTGAAATCAAGACTGTGCTGTACAAATATAGCACATTTGTGCAATTTCAACACAACCGTTTACTACCGTTTTCCTCATTAGTGATGCTTTAGCTTTTTTTAGCTCATACGTTGAACAGTTTCTGATCATGTTTAATCATATTAGAGGGACCCATTACTGTGTAATGGTTTCCTTTCTTCTTCTTCTTCTTCTTCTTCTTCTTCTTCTTCTTCTTCTTCTTCTTCTTCTTCTCTGCACTGAACTCTCTTGTTCGTTCCCTTATGTGTTTCATTTAAGTTTGCAGGAACTTACATTAAACACTTTTGAGATTTAAGTAGGTTGTGAAATTCTGAAAGTTGGCAAAGAGAGGCACAGGGTTGCGGTCCATGCTGCACTCGTGCAAGGATGCTTCGGCAATAAAACTTCTATATACCCTCCTTCCCATTCAGACCCTACATCCTCTTAAAAGCATCACCTGAGGGTTGGGAGACCTCAGGAAGGGTCTGGGATGCAGGGCAAGGAGTTACAGTGCAAGGGGGGAGGAGGTTAGGAATGATCAGGTGGGAAACAGCTTGTGGGCATAGGAGCCCTATAAACACAAGCTGCCCCCACCCAATTTTTCCCAACTTCCACCCACCCCAAATTCCCTTAATAGTATTAATAGTGCAGTAGAGATAACCACCAATAGTCTTGAAGCAGACAGGCATTCTGAATTCATTTAAATGCAGAGAGAGAGAGAGAGAGAGAGAGAGAGAGAGAGAGAGAGAGAGAGAGAGACTATGTAGCACACAAAAAGTATAGTTAAGACAGGGCTGAGGAATCTGGTTACTGTTAGACTGCAACTGTCATCATACCTGACCATTGGCCATGCCTGCAGGGGCTAATGGTTGTTGAAGGCTAATGACACCTGGAAAACCACAGGTCCCTGGTCCCTGATATAAGGAACAGGCACAGAGACTTCCCTTCTTCCCAAACTCCAGATCCTAAGGAGAAGAAGGAGAAGAAGAGTTTGGATTTGATATCCTGCTTTATCACTACCCGAAGGAGTCTCAAAGCGGATAACATTCTCCTTTCCCTTCCTCCCCCACAACAAACACTCTGTGAGGTGAGTGGGGCTGAGAGACTTCAGAGGGTCACCCAGCAGCTGCATGTGGAGGAGCGGAGAGGCGAACCCAGTTCCCCAGTTTATGAGACTACCGCTCTTAACCACTACACCACACTGGCTCTCAGGAGAACAGTGCAACCCATTCAAGTGATGTAAAAGCTTGGGCTCAGGATTTAGATAGGATGGACTCATATCCAGTAGTGTTCAGTGGGGCTCCTGAGGTAAGTAGACATGTAACATGTTTTCAGTACACTTCCAGATATCAAGATAGTTCCCTTGCTTCTGATTTGACATTTTGTGAAACCATTGGTAGAAACTCATTCTCCCATCATTATTCCTGGAGGAAAAACATTTGCAAGATGCCATTATATTCACAGGGTCTTCTTTAGAGCAAAGCCTGGGATGCGGTGAAAGGAGAGTTTCGTTTGTGCGTGCACCCCCAACACACACACACCAGAGAAGAAGAAATCTGTCTAATGCAAACCTTTCCCTCTTCAGTACCAGGACTGCACTGTATGTGTGAGAGAACTGCCTAAGGCCAGCTGTACTAGCTGCCCTGCATCTGTTCAGAGAAATCAAGTGGCGGTTCACCCATTGAAGTACCACATTTCAATTTCTCACTGTATCATTACCCCAACTATTCAGTCACCCTTGACTTATTTTCTTTTTGATGTGTGCTATCTGGAGAGGAGGCGTGTACACAGGAAGGCCCTTAAGGCACTATATAGAATTAAAAATGCACATTCACTCAAAATTAATGAGTAAGCAATACAGAAACACTACAACATGTTTATCCTGACTAAAACAAACTGCTATTTTCCTTTTTCTGCCTTAACTCTACCAGTCCAATAAGTCAATCATTTTCAGAGCACAATAAAATTAACCCCAAAGTAAGAATCCTGGTGATCTTTGTAGCTTTCTAAAATCATTCTTCTACTACTTCTGCTTTCAACCCTGCTCCCGGTTTTTCTGCCTCTTTCTAATTTTTCTTTACTTATTCCATTTTGTCTCATCCATTGCAGGTCCAGCATTAAGTTTCCTTTACAGCTGTCAGGAAGTTCAAATTGCTTCTGTGAAATTATTACTCCCACACTCAAGATGCTTCCGGATACATCATTGTGATTCAAGACGGTAGCATCTTAAAGAACTCTAGGAGACTGGCAGATTCATAGGATAATCAGACTCCCTGGCCTTGTTTTCTTCCCCACTGCCTTCTATTTCCTTTGGATTTCATCGATGTAAGTTGAAAACTCTAATGCATTCTGTTTTTTAAAAAAATATATCAGAAATTACAGGAGTCCTGGAAAAGTAGGGCTTGTGTAAAAGACATTGCTAACGCCAATTCAGTGATTATAGGAAGAGAACAATAAACGAGAGAAAACAGTATGCACTGAACTTATTTTTCGTTTATTTTGCTATGCAGAGCACCAATAAGCCAATATATATATAAGTTCCTAGTGCTGTTGAGGAATTACAGAAGGTCTGAATATGAATAGCTGGTATGTGTGTGAACTGATTAAGAAAAAAAAATGTAGGAAAGAAATAGACGCAAGGAAAGGGGTGTCAGGGAGGAGGAGAGCCAGCAGAACTGGGCCTGTCCAGCTGCTGGAAAGCAGGGGCAACCTCTGACTCCTCTCTGCCTGAGTCTGTGCTCACACTGAGATTCTCAGCACCCAGCCCTGTCCTGGAAATGGCCTGCTTCTTCTGAACTCCCCTTGATCACCCAACCCTCGTGCACCGAGAATCTCCCAGCTTGTCCCTTCCACAGACTGGTCCCCTGTGTCACACCACTGCTGTCCTGGGTCCAAGTCATCATCATCTATGTCATCCCTGGGGGGGCTCTTGGGTGGGCAGTGCCCACCACTCTTCCTGATCCAGCCAGTCTCTGACACAAAGTGGCATGATCTACACCCTTTCTATAAATGGGAAACCCGGGTGACAAATGCTGGAAAATTATCATAAAACTTTCTTTATATGCCGTGTGGGCCCTGTTCTTCCCAACTGATGCTTCACAATAACCAATTGTGAATGTTAATAGGAACACAGCAGTCTCAGCCATTACATTCAGATGTGCATATCTGCTACTCACAGAAAAACGTCTTTGGTGCCTGGTGAGTGGGGCTCAGATTCTTCTCTTGCTTTCTGTTAAGATTCTGTCATGCTGCTGCTTCTGATCAAGAAAGGCATAGCAAATTTCCATTGTCAGTTGACTCTCTTTTTAATTTCAAGCTTTAATTTACTGTCCCACCCATATTTCTTCAAAGGTCGTTGCATCAATTGCTTTGAAAGCTTCACATTGCACCAGGCAAACTTCTTCCTAATGGTCTTGGGCCCAGTTGCCAAGTTAAGATTTCACAATGTCTAGACCTTCTTAGATTTTCACATTTGTAATATTTCAAAGATACATTGCTGAAATCATGCTATTCTTTGGAAAGCCACTTGTTCCCCTTTTTCAATGGCTTGCAGTGTTTTGAAACTCTCTTTCCCTGATATCTAGTTAAATGTATTTTATAATGATTTTCCATTATGGGTTTCCCCCATATCTGTCAGATGTCACAATAAGAGAAGACAGTATTGAAGAAAGTGGGAGAGATAAGAAACTTGCACTCCAAGTGTGTATGTGTGTCTGTGTGTGGAATAAGCTTTGTTTCACACTTCATGTTTGAGATGTAATATTTCTGGAATATTATAGACTTTTGTGGGGATTGACTGTTCTACCATTAGGCAGCATGAGCAGTAGCAGAAAGATCTAGGGGATTGAGCTGTGTGTGTCTCTGGACCTGTCCTGTGGCCCCTGCTCTCAGCAGCAGTGGAGGAGAATTTCTAATAATCAATGCTGAAGTAAGATTCAACCTCAGACACCATACCTCGGTTGGTAGAGAAGGAGACTCTTAATCTCTGGGTCAGAGCTTCAAGCCCCACATTAGGCGAAAGACTCCTGCTATTGCAGGACATTTGGACTAGATGGCCACCGTGGTTCCTTCCAACTCTACAATTCTATGCGCTAGTTCAGCAGGCTTTTGCACATGGTATGGAAAGTGGGGAGATCCCACCCAGCCTGTTGCCTCAGGCATCAAAATGTCCTTGGCTGACCCTGTAGAGAGGGGGTTGGTTCACTTTGCTGTTTCTTCCAAGCTTATCCATAGGAAGTTGACATGCGGAGAAACTCTTCATGGCATAAATTGAAGGAATTCATAACTTCTGGTCTCTCATGATTGAATGATTTTATTTCATTTCTCCCAGGTTCATTTGAGATATCTATCTATCTAGGCCCCATCTGCATTATACATTTAAAGCAGTATCATTTTAAACCGTCTTGGCTTCCTACAAAGCAGGGCCATAGCTTTGCAGGGAGGGGGAAGCCGGGGTTTTTTTTGCTCTGGGTGAAGCCTTCAGAAGGGCGCCATTGAGGCCCCAAGCCAGTGTGTGTGTGCATGCAAATGGGAGGGGGGCACCAAACTGGATCTTTGACCCAGGTGAAATAAAGCCTAGTTTTGCCCCTTTCAAAAGCATCCAAGGAACTTTCGTCCATAAATGGTTTTGAGAGTTGTTAAAAAATGCCTATGCCTCTACAATTCCAGACTTCCCTGGAAGAGTGGATGGCAAACCACTTCGAGAATTGTAGCTCTGAACAACACTCAGCAAGATTAACAAACTGTAGTCTCCTAACAACTCTCAGCAAGCTCAACAAACTAGAGTTCCCAAATTTCTTTGGGGAAGCCATGACAGATTAAAGCAGCACAATAATGCTGCTTTAGTTCTATAGTTCCCAAGTTTCTTTGGGGAAGTCATGACAGATTAAAGCAGCACAATAATGCTTTAAATGTATAGCACAGAGTGTGTATAACTTTTCAGAGTTGAAGTATACCTTTTGAAAGAGGGTTTGAATACCTATTCTTGGAACCACGTTTCTTGAATCCAAAGGATTGCAAATGTTAAATTTGTTTTAACTCCATTTCTCTCTAAATAGCACTGCTATAATTTTACTTTTTCATTTTAAATACTTTCACAACTGCAGGAATACCGAGTGAAGGCCCAACTACACACAAGAATGAAATGTCATTTCTTTAGCTACTTTCCCCAATTTCTTTCCGGTACATGGGAGTTTATAAACTGTGTTGTTAAAAGCCCAAGTGATTTACTCTAATCCTGTGGCAACTTCCATCCATGCAATCATCAGTAATGATGTGTTTTGAATAATGCAGCTGTAAATTGATTTGGGGCATTTCCCTACATACCTATATAGTGTGCTTCATTGCAAAGAGAGTGTGCATTGTCATGTAGATGTCTTTGATTTATTCTAAAATACTCTCATTCAGGACAAGGCTATTCAGTGATCTCCACTACTTTGAATGATTGCAAGTCTCAATTTTTTTTTTATTCACTCCCTGTAACGATAAAGCTATTTTCAGCCTCAAATAAGGGATCAAATTTATTATAGCAATTGAGATGGAGACAGCCACAAAATATTTGTCTTGGCTGTGGTGGTGCCTGGTGCTTAATAGGAGAGGAACTTTTTTTAATAGATCAGATTTTGAAATAGAGTGAATAGTGCACGGTGCGATTCTTGCATCGGCAGCCTTTGTTTGAACTGACTGTCAAACAGACTCATCAGCCAGGCACTCTGAGGAAGAATTTACAGACATGAGTTGCTGCAGTCATCTTCTCTGCAGATGTCTTTGTGACGTGCACCGATAAGGGGACATTTGAGAAGAAATAATCTATTTCGCAGGGAAACTAGGTAAGCCGTGCAAATGAGAGTTCAATTATAGCAAAGCTGTCTCCAGGAAGGGAAAGACACGCTCTTTAACAGCCGAAGTGATTGGTTTGTGCAGTCTACTACATCCGGCCTGTTCAAACATTCTTTTTTTTGGGGGGGGGGGCGGATGATGACTTATGGTGGGGAAGATGCTGCCTTCAAGGTCATGAGGAATTTCTTCTGCACTGAGCCATAGTGGCTTCTGTTCAATTTATTTATCAGTATATAAACCATGGGCCAGAATGTAAGTCAGGTATAAATATCATTTGCAGTAGGTCATGATACTAACACCTGCAGTGCAACATCTTCAAAGGATAATGCGAAAAATCAAATTATCTAATTGTAAACTCTCAAATCAACACTTCAGGAACTCTCAAAGACTTAGGGTCTTTAACCTGTTTGTCCCACTTGTCTTGTGATGATGGCAGTGTTTATTCCATAAAGGCAGAGCTTTTTTTCAGCCGGAATTCACGGGAACTTAGTTCTGGCACCTTTCAGGTGGGCACCATTGCTATTATAAGAGAACAAGGGAGGCATTCATGGTGAGTTACAGCACCTCTTTTTGTAGAAAAATAGCACTGCATAAAGGATATGCAATTTTATTTACAATAGGCAATGCACCCATATTTTCTGGAAGACAGTAATAGCTATATAGATCTTACATCTACTTCACAGGGGACAGGGTAGCAAATAATAGAGCAATGACCCCAAAGTTCATAAGTAAACTCTTGTTGTCAACCACAAAAGTGTACTGATGGAAATCTTAACATTTTTCGAAAGCTTACCCCGGTGAGCAATAGGTTCAATTAGTTACAGAATGCTCTATCATTAAGGTTATATGAAAAAAAACTAAACCACAAAGAGCTTTACACACACACAAACACATATATATTACACACACAGCAGCCATATTTTATAGCTTAGCAATACCCTATACTTTGAATCTACACATTTCATTTTATTTGCAGCTGCAGAAGCCAGAGAACACACGTAGTACTACTGTGTGTGGGATTGTGTAGGGGGAACAAATGCTTAGTTCTATCGCACTTCGTATTCTGCATGCTAAATTTCAGTTGTCATGATGGCATGTTTATCTGATGCTGTCACCATGGACTTCTTGTCAAAGATCAGTCTGATCAGATCTTATCTATTGTATCAGAGACCATAAAAAGAAGATGCAGCTTGTTATATGATAGCAAATTCATGAGAGGTGATTGTACACATTACAAAAAGTCATGACATAGTGCCTTTAGAGAGTATTTTCATAATTTAGATATATTCCCTTACATGGGATGCTAGTAAACAGTATTAAAGAGACTGTAATTTAATTATTTGCTTTAAGGTCATTGAACAATTGAGATTGCTTTATTCTTTAGATTACTTTTCATTCTCATTGTCAGCACTTTGGAGCCAGGAATATTGCATGCCCAGATTTTGTGACAATGTGCCTCACATGATGGGGGGTGGATGTAGACTTCTTCCACCATGCACAAAACATTTATTGTGAGCAAGGCAGCCGCGTATGAATATGCATGTATGATTCACAATACTTGTGTGACACACACTGAGCAAATCACCTTTACATCCCACATGGATAGGTACAGTATACATTTCCTAGGCACTTTGCTTCCACTAAACATCACACACATGGTGCCAGATGTGCAAACTTACACGGTCTGCTCTCAGTTCCCATCATTCAAAGGATATGACTGGCCTTAATTCCAAGTTCTCATCTGAAGAACTAAATCTTCTTCCCTCTCATAGTTGCTACACCTCTGGAGGTGAAGTCAAATTGCTGTGTTGGCAGCACCCGTGACCTCCATGGGGCACAAGCCTGGGCACTATGGATGGAGGTCCTGGGCTGCCCAGATGAAAAGACCCCCCCCCCTCTCAGCCTTGCTGATGTGGTCCAAAGGAAAGCAGAGCAATGCGTTTGGCACCAGCTTGGTTCCAAGAGTTGCCGGAAGGAGGCGTACAAGGCGCCATCCAACCTGTTTAGAGACTCCACTCCAGATTTGTGTAGGATTTACTCTTTAGCTTTTTCTTCTCCCAAAGATATCCCACAAGGCAGCGGAGGTTTAGGATCAGAATTTTCCTTCTTGTAGATTCGCTACATTCCCAGATTGATGAACTCCATCTGCTGCTCACTTCACGCAGTAGTGTCCAACCTTTTTTCAAAGACGGCCAGATTTGATGAACTGAAGGGTCAACCAAAGCTGTTTGAGCTTTTTTTAGGGTTGGAGTTGTTGAGTTTCTTTTACGGCTGGGATTATTGAGTTTCTTTTAGGGTTGAAGTGGTTGAGGTTTTTAAAGGGTTTTACCCCAGGAAATAAACTGCCACAGGGGCTGGATTAAACTGACCAGTGGGCCGAATTAGGCATGCCAAAATGGACTTTGGACATGCTTGCTCCATGGCATGTGCAGAAACCGCTTTCTTGATTGTTAGACCCACTATTGGTCTTGTCCTCTCAATCCACTGGAGCCTGTCTTCACATGCAGTCCCTAACTCACTGAGGGTTTGAGACCCATTGACTCTCTTCATCTGGTTTAGCCAGCTAGTTGAAGCTGTGTTTGGCTGCTGTTGCAACTTCTAGGAGCCACAGTTGAGAGCTGAATGCAGGGTGGGGGCCAAAGGTTGAGTATGACGTACCCCCCACCAGAAGTACTATGTTTTCCCCAATACCCCATACAGACATAAGAGGGGAATTAATAGCTGCTCTTGGCTGCTTGCTCAGGCTGCCTTTGCATCGTTTGCTTGGCCACAATACAGCCTTATTTGTTGCTGCTCAGGAACAGAAATGAATAGGAACAGCAGATCATGCCCTAGTTAGAATCAGGCTGTGCTGGAGACAAATGTTAATAAGGGAAATTGTGGCACCTACATGATAGTGTGCAACGAATGTACAAATCAGTCATTGACATACTTTCCAATAACTGTAGCATTCGTGAGCAAAATGTTTATTTTGGAAAGCATTTTGTACCTTCCTTGGCAGGTATATTGTTTTTTAAGCCTTTTCTATAGCACAAGTGTTGACCAGCTTCAGAGACAGGAATCATAGATTGCTCCATTCAGAGTACTGAGTACTGGACCATTAATCCCATTAATGACTAATTTGTCCATTAAAATCAATGGGGTTTCTTGTGAAACTCCTCACCAATGAGAATGTAAATTTTACAGTTAGGCCTGCTTAATGTGTGTGAAAACAGGAGATGCTTAATCTTACAGAGTACGGACACACCGTAGACCTTTTTTAATCATTTTGAGAAGAAACGTGCTATTTATTTTTCTGAAATCAGTGCAGACTAAAGGTGTTCAGTGCTGTACACTTATCCCATTTCCAATAATTATGAGAAGGTTCTGGGGACAAGTAAGAATGAGAAGGTTACAACTGGGTGTAAGGAAATGTAACCCACATAGAAAATAACTGATAGTGTCCTCACCTCAATTTGGGGTTTTTTGAACAGGAATATTTTTTTAAAAAGCTTTAACTTCAAACTGCATAGCATTTGTTAATTTGTGTCACAACCCTAATATTACTTAAACATAGATTTTCATACTTAATGTTAATGGAAGGCAGCATGAGCTGTCGAAATTGTGCATTAGAAAGGAGTGATAGATTACAGGTCTTCACATTCTTTAACTAATAAAAATTATCTGAATTCTCCAATTTTATCCCCATATGAAAAGCACAGAAGTTTCAGATTGTGCAGATCTGTTAAATTACAATTACATTAAACATCCTAGATGAGCAAGTTAAATTAGTTGGATTTAACAGTTTTTGTCTGCCATGCATGTAACTGAGTGCTTTCCTGGATATGAAGGTCAGAGGATACATATTCTGAAAGGCCTGACATCAGTTTACTTCTAATCATAGAAATAATAGACAAAGATGATATGTTTCTTTTTCATTGGGCCAACAGAGGACTAAGAAACTGTTCAGTTTTTAAACATGTTTTTAACTGGGTTTTTCTAAAATAAAAAAACAAAACTGTTTTTCATTGTAGCTTGCTTTTAATGTTTCCTTATTGCTGTGCCTGCCATCCTGGGCTCCTTCATGAAGAAGGGCAGGAGATGAATTAACTAAATAATAATAAAATGACTAAATTATAACAAGCTACATAGAAACTCCCAAATGGAAAGTTATGGGTTTGGACATAGTCAAAGTGTTTGTGCAGGATTGTAATTTCCCTATATGACTTGAAAGAACTCCATTCACACCTCCCCCTACCCAAATAACAGTGCAATCCTATACATGTATACTCAGTACAGTGGTACCTCAGGTTACATACGCTTCAGGTTACATACGCTTCAGGTTACAGACTCCGCTAACCCAGAAATAGTACCTCGGGTTAAGAACTTTGCTTCAGGATGAGAACAGAAATCGTGCAGTGGCGGCACAGCAGCAGCAGGAGGCCCCATTATCTAAAGTGGTACCTCAGGTTAAGAACAGTTTCAGGTTAAGAAGGGACCTCCGGAACAAATTAAGTGCATAACCAGAGGTACCACTGTAGAAGGAATTCCACTGAAGTTCAATGAGGTTTTCGATTGCTGCATTAAACTAAGAATTGTTTAGTATCCACAAGGGCAGAAGTCACTACAGCTGTACCTTGGAAACTGAACAGAATCTGTTCCGGAAGTCCGTTCAACTTCCAAAACCAAATTGCGGCTTCTGATTGGCTGCAGGGAGCTCCTGCAGCCAATCAGAAGCCTTGGAAAGCCACAATGGGCTTTCGGGTTCAAAAGAACATTCGCAAACCAGAACAATCACTTCCGGGTTTGTGGCATTTGGAAGCCAAAATGTTTGAGTTCCAGGGTGTTCGGGATCCCAGGTATGACTGTAATGTGTTTCCTGTGTTTGCCAGTATGCCTGCCAGGACCTCCTACATAACCACAAAAGATCTTAGTAAACAATCCCTCCAAAAATCGCACACTGTATAAGGGTAAGTGTCACATCCATAACTCCGCCCACTTTTACTTCTGACCCCACCCACCCCTAGAGATACTATATGACTTGATTAGATTAGAACTGAGGGTACTTACATCTTCCAGAAGTCTTGGGTCTTCTAAATAGAGAGTGGGAATGTTCATAGCGGAAAATCACTATATACTTACAAGCTTTTCTCCACTTGGTGATATGTAAGATCACCTTCCCAGGGAAAACTGAGCCCTTTTGAAACAAGGTGCTGGGGAAACATTCAAGATGCTTTCTTGGCAGTTCTCAAAGTCATGAAGTTCTTTCGGCAATATAAGTAGTTGAGGAAGAGCTTGATGGTGCAGGTCTCTCCTCAGAGACAATGGACTGGTTCTGATTTCCATTCCTGCCGTTTAAATGACAATGATGATGAATCTATTAAAAGACAACAGATAAGAGACCAGGCAAACTTAGCCTGCACATGCCTACCAGTAAGACTTTCTTCTGAGTTGGCATGCAGGGGAATGCACTGTTAAGCACTTTTAAGTCCACTGATTTCAATTGATGGATCAGGCAAGTTTCTCTCATTGAGGGGGGGGGGGACTGTCTGTGGTGTCACTAGATTTTGCCAGTAGGTGACTGAATTGTGTGTGTTTTTACCACTTACAGAAACATCATTCTATAAAATAGACAGCAAGGATTATGATCTAAACATGCTCTGGGTTTGTTTAGAAGGCAGCGTAAAAACATGATTAAATTCAGCTAAGCCCAACCACCAACAATGAGATTTATATCCGGTTGCTAGGTATTTTGCATTGAGACCCCACAGCCTTGGCACTTCTGTTCCTAACCTAGAAATGAAAAATAAATGGCACAAGACCTACAGCTAGAGATGCTCGTTTTATTGTTTCTATTCAGAGAAATTATTCCTGTAGGGTCTCTTGGTGAAATCTTCCCAACATCTGCCTCCACAGTTCGGTTTTTTAAATTTTATTTCCCCATCTGGGGGAAAAAAGCACATTAAAAATACAATAAAACACATTTGTTCTGCCACTCTGCACTAAATAATGGACTAAATGGCTTTAATTTAAGTGACAAATTGGTACAATAATGCAACGTATGACCTCAGAGACTCTGTCAACTGCTGACCCTTTGGAAAGAGAAAGTTATAAGAATAACCAACTTTTTTCCTCTTTTCTTTGTAGTGTACTTTGCAATTTAACACTGAACTTTTTTCAGATTCATTTTTTCCTTTGAGCTCTTGCAGAAGTCACTTTAGGCAAAAAGTCACCGCTGCATCCGCCTTATACCTCAGAGATTCTGCCATCGACTTCAGCGGATGCAGGATCAAATGTTACATCTTTGGCCACTCATAAATGACAGACAGAATATATAACAGGAGAATGGTTCTAGACACAGCGAATCTTTTAGAGATCTAATCCTCCCAATAGAATAACGGCTGCTTCCCCTGTATAGTGCTGTCAGTACTGCTTTAAGAAATAATTTGGGATTGCAGGGGGAGGGGAGAGACGAGTGGGGAACCTAAAGTGCCTGGCTGGGACTTTTGTGTTTATTTCACATCTGGCCTTTCGGTGAGAAAATTGCATTAAACAATCTGGGCTTAATAGGATGAATCTGTCTTCTGTGACATCTTTAAAAAGATAATATTTCCATTTATATAGACTGTAAAAACACACACACAAACCCAAAATAACATTTCATTATACGCATCGAGGTGCCATAAAAGTACCACCCATCTTCATCAGCCAAAGAAGAGTTTGGATTTGATATCCTGCCTTTCACCCTCCTTCAGGAGTCTCAAAGTGGATAACATTCTCCTTTCCCTTCCTCCCCCACAACAAACACTCTGTGAGGTGAGTGGGGCTGAGAGACTTCAAAGAAGTGTGACTAGCCCAAGGTCACCCAGCAGCTGCATGTGGAGGAGCAGAAACGCGAACCCAGTTCCCCAGATTACGAGACTACCGCTCTTAACCACTACACCACACTGGCTGTCAAACCTCTCTTCCTCCATCTGCCAAGGAAATAGAGTGTGCCAAGGCCAAGTTTTATAAGAGCCCCCCCCCCAATATTAAACAATCTGTCCCCTCCTGAGTTCCATCTGAGTCTCCCCACTTGGTCTGGATTGGAGATTATTCATACAAGTTAATTATGGAATAATACCATTGGGAGAAATCAATTTTTTATGCTATACATTTCCTTTTTTATCTGGGTTCTTAGGCCACACTCAATGGTAATGAGTGTAGGCATAAGGAGACAAAAATTCAGAGGTGATTGACTTGAGGGTGTTCATACAATGAAAGTATCTTTACTCTGCAGTCACTAGTAATCCCCCCCCCCGGAAAAAGCCTCTTTTGAGCACCAGGGACCACTCCTTATCAATGTTGGGCTGAATGCGCAGTGCTCTGCTTGGCTCTCTTTCATCCCATATTTATATATGAAGTGGGGATTCTAACCTACAGTAATGAATGGGAGTTCAGGAGAAGGAGGGCTTTTGATTTTAACTGTTTATGGAACGATACCATTGCAAATACGTTTTGCTACATTGTGCATCTTCTGTTTGTCCATTCTGTTCATTTGACAACCTGGTCAAAGAAATGGAAGAAGGCAGGGGACAAATTTCCCCAAACTGAAGCTCTTCTAGACATCTTCCTGGCGAGCGGGATGGACTTGTCTTCTTTAACAGCATACAGTCATCTCTCTAGCCTAAATAAATCACTAGTTTAGGTGAAAGGAAGGAAGGATTAGTTTACCTTTAATGTTGATACTAGAAAAAGAAATGCAAGGGGCAAGTCAAGATTACTATATTTAATATGTTTTCCCTTTGGTGTCAATTATTTCAAATCCAGGTTTCAGTTATTTCTATTAAAGTGTGGTAGTTATTGAGACCATGAATACCCTTACGGAGATCAAAGACTGCTGTAAGATTGCTCAAGAAATAAATTCTTTTCATTTATTCTTTGCTGGCCCTTGAAGTAAAAGTCAGCAGAGCCCAGTGCTGGAATAAAATGTGATTTGCCCCTTCCTCAACTCTCCATGGTTCTTTCCCTTTTTTAAAGAGCTAACTCTTGGCATGATAAAATAAACTCCACAAAGAATCTGCAACTATGTGATGTACCATAAGCAAGGAGTCACTTGATGTAAGAATCAGTCCTTTCCTTTCTTTTTTTAGAACAAGCAGTCTCATTGCAAAGAGAAAATACCTATGGTGAAAACAAAGATAAAAGAAGCCATTTAATACTGTGAACCCAAACATGTGTACTTAGGAATATGCCCCATTGATTTCAGTAAAATATGCTTCAATTCATGATGGGTCATATGCTGCAGAAAAATGGGGAGACACAGATGTGCAGACAAATAATACTTTGGAATCGCCACTAATGGGATTTCTGAAGTGCAGATGCACAAATACTACCAGCAACAATTATATTATGAGCAAGAACCAGCACCACCACAAATTCCCCATGTAGCATGTGAATTGGTCCTTTGTGTGCTGAGACTGGAGTTTCTTATCGAAGTTTAGGAGTATTTCTGACTCAGCTACATTTGTAGTGATTAAGCACATTATATGCGTTATAACACTGTGACACCACTTCAGCCTGGAATTCTCTACCTTCCCCCAAATAATAATAATAATAATAATAATAATAATAATAATAATAATAATAATAATAATAATAATAATAAATAATTGTTTTTGTTGTTCTATGCCTGTGAATGAGACATTAGAAATCCTTTCTTCTATCTTAATTTGTTTTGCATCAAGGCATATCAAGTTGGTATGCCAAAACATCTTCTATTCATTTGTAAACACTCGGGCTGGCATGCCTTAAGGGACACTTCTTGAGCTTCGTAGTGTACAAAGTTATAGAGACAGAAACTCTAACCTCAATCTGAGAATCCAATGTGAACAGATATAAAGCCGTTATAGGCATAAAATGTTCCAGAAGGCAATTCATCATGACATTGTGCTGGTGTTTTCTGAGAGGTCACAGTTGAAAAGTGTCACAGAAGAAGTGTGTGGTCTGCAGGGATTTGAAAGACAGCCAAGAGGTCACTTGAGAACAGGAAAAATGGAGCAAATTCACCTTGCCTCATACATACTAAACATGACTCAAGAAGTGTTGAGGTGCCAGGAAGATTTTAGATAATTCATTTTAAAATTGCTGCATCTTAAGCAATGTTCTCCGGGGATTGTGACTGTTTCAGACTCTTAAAAACATTCATACTTAGCTTTTCGATAACAGAAATATGGATGAAATAAAAAAAAACCAGCATTAGCCTTGTTATTTTTAATTTTTAAAAAATTATTCTAGAGCTTACTGCATAATCTGAAAGTGTGGTCCTGTACTATGTACGAGTCACAGCCCTTTGAGAATGGACTAATTCAGGGATAGCCAACATGGTGCCCCCAGATGCTGTGGAACTCCAACTCTCACCAATCCTGACCATGCTGGCTAGGGCTGATGAGACAGGGAATCCAACAAGATTTAGAGGGTCTAGTTCAGGGATTGCCAACCTTCCTGAATGTGTGAATGGGCACATTTGGAATTTTGTGTGGACACCAGTCACAAAATAGCACCCCCAGGGGCATGGGAATAATGACTACCATATCTTAAAGAACAGAAAAAGGAGGACCCCAAAATGGTACAGTGGATGAACATCAGTATGATGATTGAGGCTGCAATCCTACATCTGCAATTCTAGGATGAGGCTGCACTCCAACATCTACTTGCTTGTAGCTACGCCTTGTTGAATTTAGAAAGATTTACTTATGAGTAACCCTGCATAGAGTTGTACTGTACAAGAGTGGTGCCTGAAAGGATATTATCATAAGCATTGGGATGTGCAGGCAGAAGCCCCTTTTTGCATGTGGATCTTCCTTTCTGGATCAAGCCATATTAGTATGTTTTCAGATATAGCCATTAGTGTAAATGCCTTTTGTGATTGAACTAGATGGTAACAGCTGGGCTATGTACCTTGTAATTAAATACATCAGACATGCAGAAATGTGCACAGGAGTAGGCAAAATTAATTAGTTGAAAGAGCCCTGTAACACTCTGTGGTTAGACATCTCATTAATTAACTAAAGGGCAGTTTTTTACAAAAACCCTCACGCAACACTCAGAAGTTGGGTCTTCTTTCTGTTTCATTCATTCACGGGAGCATTTGTTTCACACACATGCACATTCTAGTCTTCTTCCTTTTAAGGCAAAGCAGGATTTTTATGGATGCCAAAAAGATATCCTAAAAAGTGCTGGGTCCTTGGGCTGTTTGTTAAAATGGGATCCAGGCAGAGCAGTTTGTGTGGGAAACAGTTTTGGGTGTGTGGACTATGTATGATACAGTCAGGCCATTCCAGGCTGCTGCCTGTGGGGAAATGGAATACATATGAAACCGCTTGCAGCATCAGCTTCTGATCTCAACACAGCAGCAGCCTTGCATGATCAGTGGCATGCCCAGCTGTAGCAAAGATTGAGATTTCTGCTTGGTCTCGGTAGATTGGGGCGCAGAGGGGTTAAAACAATGGGTGGTTCTAATGTAACCTTAGTAGCAAGGCTGTCACATTCACATGATGGCTCCACGTGCTGTATATGTTACTTGAGGCTCATTTTGAGAGGCACACTAAGGTTGCTCACTGTGCCAATAGCATCCCTCTCTGAAGAATAACTCTACCGCACACTTCTCTGGGGAGTAGGGATGGGGAAGATACGCATCTCAGTTCACATTTAATGTGAACCTATCTAGCCAATGTGGTATAGTGGTTAGAGTGTGGAAGACTAGGACCTGGAAGACCAGGATTGCTTTCTATACCCATTTATTTTCCCAGTTTCAATTCAACTATTCAGATGCTAAGGGAACTCATGGGTTCACACGGACCTGCCATACACACATAACCTTTCCATTCATTTTAATGCATGCTTCTTTGCACATGCGTAGCTGTAGAACTACATGAGGAAGCTCCTTTGATGATTGACAGCACTTGCAGTGATTCGGATCAAGGACCAAAGCCATGGAGATCTACCTAAATGCGCGCTCTCGCTCTCTCTCTCTCTCTCACACACACACACACACACACACACACACACACACACCGGCCTTTCAGATTCAGCAGCAGTGTTGAAACAAACTTTCCCCTTCCACAATGTTTTCTCTGACTCTGAGGAATAAGAATATGACCCGCAGCAGGCAGGCAATTATTTTATAAATCTTTTATTCCAGTGAGAAGCAACCGTAAACCTGTCAGTCTCAGATCTGCCAATCTTTGCTGGCTTTATTAAATGAGAAGCAAGCAGTAATCAAAATGTGAAAAGCTTAGACAATATTCACTCAAGTGGCCAAGAAACAAGATGTTCCATTTGGCTTCACCTCTAGTCAAAATGACCAATCCATCAACAAATGTTAAGTCCTCTAGTTGTCAGCAAAGTGTAGGACCTGCTTCACAACTGACTGAATTTTTACAGCACCTAATCCCTTAGCTTAAATTTGCAGTCATGGCCTGAGAAATGAAGATGGAAGGAGTGGCATAAGCTCCAAGTGCCCAGATATACAATGACCTCAGGCTAGTCTAGTTACTGTCGAGAGTAGAGACCTCCTAACTGGCTTGAGTAGGCCCAGCATCAGCTTTGGAGAAACATGCACTGACACTTCCTCAGTTCTGCTTTATAATCTCCTTGCTTCTTCTTTCCTCTGGATGAAGAGAGCATATACACTTAGTTTCCAAATCCAAACCTACAGAGAGAAACAGTCCTGAAATTCCTTTCTCGCTTCCCCAGGCTACACTATCTGAAACCTAAAGCAGCTTAAAATTGTTTGCCTGAGATGAGAGTCAGGATGGTGTTGATGATTTCTGTCTTGGAAAGCTTTTTGAGATAACAGTCAAGTTCAACTTTTGCTAAGCCCCTCTGTGAACTTTTGGGATATAATCTTTTTAAAGCTTAGGCTAAATCTCAGCTGTGTGTTAAGCAGAAGGTATCTTTAAGCAAGCTTTGCCTGTGAGGCCCTCCACTCCCTCCCCACCCCTTCATGGTGCTTTATATTTTAAACATTTCAAGAACCTCTCTGAGTGGTTTGAAAGAGTCCATCTACATAAAACATAACAACACAGACCAAAGACATTCATTAAAAAAACAAAACAAAAATGAAGAAGCAAGTTGATCCAGAATAAGGATTACAATAGCACCTGACGTTTTTACAATAAAAAACAAAAATGAAGATAGCTGAATATTGGCATTATATTGGACGGTCTAGTATTGAACAAATAAAACCCAATGTTACAATAACAGAGCAATCCTAACCTCTGGGTGGGGAGCAGCATTTTGGAGACAGATCCAAAGCAGCCAGTGCCCCACCCTTCCCCATAATAATAATAATAATAATAATAATAATAATAATATTTATTTTACGGCTATTAGCCCATAAAGTATGTACAAACATAAAAGCACAGAGGCATAAAGACCGATATATTCGGCACCAGAAGGTGAACACCATGATGCAGGGGTGGGTCATTGAGCAGAGCCAGATAACAGCTTGGGGCCCGGAGAGCTCCAGGGGCCGGATCCCAGAAAAAGGAAAACTGAAGACGAGATCCGACATGCACTCTTCTTCATAACTGTCCGATTAGTTTTTGATGTTGTTGTTGTTTTTGGTGGTTTTTGTGTGTGAGATAACCGCATTCAGGAATCTCGCCACCTGCAGAGTTACAGAAGGATCTGTATCCTGCAAAAGTAGTGCGGCATGTGACTCAACAGGCCTGCCAACCAAGCGCAGTAAAGCAGGACCCAGGAATTTAGTCCTGGCTATGCTATGTAGGGGACAGTTGAACATTATGTGTGGAAGAGAATCAACAGTTTTCCCGTCACACACGCATAGCGGAGACACCAAACCCTTGGAAAATCTGTGGCTCAGCAGGTTCGATGGAAGGACATTGAACCTTGCACGAATAAATGCAAGTCGGTGTGGTACAGATGAAAGAGATGACATGTATGATGGGAGGCCAAGTGGTGGGGTTATTCCATGATACACCCTTCCCCAAAATGCCCCATGTCCAACCAGCTATCCAACTGCTATACTGATTCAGAAGGATAGGAAGAGCTGGCACTAAAGCATCAGAAAGTAGCAGTGCTAGGAAGGCTTGGCCTCCACAATTCAGTTGTCCCTGTGACACCTTCTGGACCCCAAAAGTCAGAAACGTTCATGAGGATTAATGCATGAGCAATCCTTCTGTTTTATCCTGAGCCAGACCATTGGTCCTGCTGACCTTGAATAGTCTGTTCCAACCGGCAGACATTGCCAGTTGCAGACATTGCTATCTTTGCTCTCAAGATGCTGGGAAGTGAATCGGGTACCCTCTGCATGCAAAGCATTTATTCTACCACTGATCACTGGGCAAGAATTCCTGTCTAGCTAGCTACCAGCACTGAAATGCTTGCTCCCATATTTCGTATTATATAGCCTGGTAATAGCAAGTTAACACAGCAATGAATTCAATATACAAAGGTTACGTTTCCAGCAACCCTGAAATTACACTGAAATCAAGAATTTAATTGACTTTTCAAACCTATCCAGGAAGAAGCTCATATGGGCTCTCCTATAATTTTCATCCTGCTTGTCTCCCACACTTTTTATAACCTTGCTTTAATGCACTTTTGAAAGCAATGAAGCTCAAAGAATCCCAGCAAAAGAATGTTTTATATCCCTGAAGAACTTCTGAGCAAAAAGTACGCCACCAGCTGTATTCCTGGCAATACTCGCTGAAGAGATAAACTAGCTGTAGCAGATTCCAGTCCAGGACACTTGGCATATCAATAGGTTGCGGCAGATAATATGCAGTTCAATGGGCCCAAGTGATCTATAGAGCAATGGTATTTCTCTTCCCTGAGAAACTTCATTATTCCTATATATGGTACTAATTTACTTACAAACCGTCTGGATATATCCAGGGAGAGTGTTCAAGTGTTTATAGCCTGTGTAATCCATAATGAGGCTAGGTTCTGTATACATTTTAAGCCAATTTAGACTCATTTACTCTACAGAGTTTACAAATAATAAAACTTGCCCCCTCCCATATCATTATACATAAGGTACGACAAAAATTAATAGACCTCTCCACAAGATTCATATGCTATCAATACCGTAAATTATGTGTTTTCTTTTTAAAAAGGCAATAATAGGAGGAAAAAACCTGGAGCGATAACAATATGTTAATATTTTCTCTACTGAGTTCCTTTCTTCTGCATTCATCTTCGCTATAAAACGGCTTTAAGAATTTGATTTCACTTTCCATATAGAATTATTACTCCTTTAGTCATGTAATCAATTCCATGCGCACTGTATTTCTGCTTCGGCCAAATTAGGCATTTCCAAAATAAAATGTTCTCTTTACATTCGGCCTCCCAAACTGAAAACAGTTCACCAGACATGTCATTGTGACTTACCTGACATGTGATAATTTCCCTGCTTTTGTTGACCCAAATAGTCAGCAAAGGATCACGAGGTCTAGAAAGCTCCTGATGGAGACTCCACACATAGCAGGACACACATTGTATAGGGTGTGTTTTTCTTCTCTGTGTCATTAAACTATTGATGATTTATAGTCATGACCAAAACAAATACGTAGCACAAACTTAAAATTCATAAGATCAGAGATGATGGAATTCTCTCCCACCAACTTGGATGTCTTTAAAGGAGGGCTGGGTATGTTCTATGTTCTATGCTCTGCATCCAGGGTTGAAGGCAGTAATGCTTCTGAACAGCAGTTGCAGGGAAACCTAGGAGCGGAGATTGCTCTTGTGTTTGGGTCCTATGCTTGAAGGTTTTCCACAGTCATATGGGTGGTCACTGTGCGGACAGGATGCTGGAACAGATGGGCCATTGACCTGATCCAGCAGGCTGTTCTTGATAGAGACTACATTCTAAAGGATTTGGTGAGGTGGGTTTTCCTGCACCAGTACTGCAGTCCAAGCAGCGATCAAAAACATGGAGGCCACTGAACTTGAGAAATTATTTACCACGACATCAGGGTTTGAATACTGCTCAAGCATATGCAAGTGTCACAGTATGTAGATTGGACACAGAGTGCAAAACAGGATCATGAATGAATGGAAACATCATTCCTCAATGGTCTCCACACAAGTGTTGTCATTTGCAAAGGCACGCAAGGTACACAAACAGGAAGAAGCAAAAAAAAGTTGACTCATGAAAGGAAATGGAAGTTTCATGACCCTTGGGGATCCAGGAGATCCTGGAAGTTAAAAAGAGACAGTATTCAAGGCTATTGAAGCTGGAATTAGGGGGGTGGGGATGGAGAAATTCAGCCAATATGAATGACAATGATTGTAAAATATTGAGAAATACAAGGTCAAAGGAACTAATGCTGAGGTGCTGATGAGGATATTGATAGAGGTGATATTGCTCTGGAAGTATATTGCGAATTCTGTTCCTTTGATGTCCCTGCTCTAAAGTAATGCCAGATGTACCTATTTGGGAGAACAATCTCAAGGTTGTATCTCCTTTTAAGAGTGCTTCGTTTTCTTCGGTTAGGTGTCTATTAGGTGGTGGATAACTCTGAGGTCTAGCTGGGCATAAACAGAGACACAAACACACAGAGACAAGATTTACACCACAAAGATCTTTCATGATCTTGGTTATATTAAAAACTTCAGTGAAATAAAAATGAATGGGATGTCTGAATAGATTAGTACCTTGTGAGAACTGAGTAAAGTTCCAGGTTTCCAAGTAGGCTGCAGGTAGTTTTTGCCACCTGCCCACCTCACCCCCCCCAAAACACCCCATGAACATAAAAACAGCAGGTTTACACAGACAAGGAGCGTAAACAGAAGAAACAATTCCAACCCTGCAAATGAAAACCTTAAGTGAAGTAGACAAAAGTGGTGGTAGATGTATGCTCACTATCACACTTCACTTTTCTCAACAGTGCAAATCAGCAGCTAAAGATGTTTCAAAATTTAAGAGGGCATTGCGGGCAAGCGATTTGCTCAGCCCAAAGAGCCATAGCGAAAGAACATACAAGGTCAAAGCAAAGAGGAAGAGTGGTCCTATTAACACAACAAAAGGGTCCGTATCAAAGCAATCTCTGGATCAATTACATCAGTGGAGGTGCCACAAATGTGATTTTGAGAGAGAGAGAGAGAGAGAGAGAGAGAGAGAGAGAGAGAGAGAGAGAGAGAGTGTTACGGCCTGGAAATAACCCCTATCAAATTGCAGATGAGTAAGGCAGCTGATAAATACTCAGCTCCTGGGCAGAATTGGAAAGGGTGATCCTATTAATACCAAATACATAATAAAAGGAAAAGAAAGGAAAAAGAGCAGCCTTCGATGGACCAAACATGGAGTAAAACTAAAGGGAGGAAATGTGCTTGATACAGGGAAGGTGAAATCAAATTTACCATTTTACAAGTGACTGTAGCAACAGATAGCAGTGCAATTAGACACCCATGGAATTAAATTGTAACAATTCCCAAGATTTCAATAAGTCACATTGACCCCTTCCTCTTTGTATACAACTTTTCAGAAGGTTATTGAGGAGAAAGGAAAATATTATGATGGATCCTCACTCATTACATAATAATAATAATAATAATAATAATAATAATAATAATAATAATAATAATTTATTTATACCCCGCCCATCTGGCTGAGTTTCCCCAGCCACTCTGGGCGGCTCCCAATCAGTGTTAAAAACAGTACAGCGTTACATATTAAAAACTTCCCTGAACAGGGCTGCCTTAAGATATCTTCTGAATGTCAGGTAATTATTTATCTCTTTGACATCTGATGGGAGGGCGTTCCACAGGGCGGGCGCCACTACCGAGAAGGCCCTCTGTCTGGTTCCCTGTAGCCTCACTTCTCGCAATGAGGGAACCGCCAGAAGGCCCTCGGCGCTGGATCTCAGTGTCCGGGCTGAACGATGGGGGTGGAGACGCTCCTTCAGGTATACAGTACCGAGGCCGTTTAGGGCTTTTAAGGTCAGCACCAACACTTTGAATCGTGCTTGGAAACATACTGGGAGCCAATGCAGATCTCTCAGAACCGGTGTTATGTGGTCCCGGCGGCCACTCCCAGTCACCAGTCTAGCTGCCGCATTCTGGATTAATTGCAGTTTCCGGGTCACCTTCAAAGGTAGCCCCACGTAGAGCGCGTTGCAGTAGTCCAAGCGTGAGATAACTAGAGCATGCACCACTCTGGTGAGACAGTTCGCGGGCAGGTAGGG
Source organism: Podarcis bocagei (assembly GCF_964188305.1). Lineage (NCBI taxonomy): Eukaryota > Metazoa > Chordata > Lepidosauria > Squamata > Lacertidae > Podarcis > Podarcis bocagei. The sequence continues at coordinate 29,915,468 of NC_138127.1, read as the reverse complement.
TCTTAGCCTTGAGCCAGAAAAGCCTTTAACGTTTTTGGTTTTTTAAATACAAAATATAAACCATTGATGTGCTAGGTGCAATTTTTAAAAGAATGGACACTTTTCAATTAGAAGTGAAATAAAAAGAGCAGAGGTTAAATTAAAAAGGTCATGATTACTGTATTTAACCAGTTTGCCTTTTGAGTACAAAAATATTAAAGTTGCAGGGCAATGGAAATTGAGTAAAAGGACTCAGGTATTTTCTTCCAGCCTCTGTCACTGATTGCGGCTGGAATCATCTCAGCAAGTCAGTGATAATGTGCAAAAAGGGTCACACAATGCCACTACTTTTTATTTCCAAAAATGCCTCAGGGTGTCAGAGAATGGTCAGTCAGAGGAAAAGACTACATAATAATCTAAAGTTCCCTCTAATTATTTTTTTTCCTTTTAATTTAGGGTTTATTAAATATATATTGGAAGGAATGATGAAACTTCCTGTGGCCATTGCTCTGCTTGCAGTCTCAAGCACTGAATATTAATAGCACAGGATATATTATTGGATTAATTTCCTATTCATAATGTATAATATATGAACAGAATAATTTTCCATTTCCACTTATCTTGTTAAAAAGTATTGGAGTTGCTTGTTACTACCTAGTATAGTGGTTAGAAGAATGAGCAAAGACATCTCCGGTTCAAATTTCACTGTTCTCACAAATCCTTTCATAGCCTTTTGAACATCATTGTTTCTTGGCCTCAGAATCCCCCCGTACAAATCTGTAAAATGGGAATGAGGAAACTGGCCTGTGCTGCAGGGCTGTTATTAGGAGTCTTCTGATAATATAATTATGAACCTCCCCACCTTCAAGTGTGTCTCTCAATTTCTCCCCTTCACCCACCTCAGTGAAACCCTCTCCCTAATCCGTAAGCTGTATGCATCAGAATGTTCTGCTGTTATTATTTTTTTAAGTGTCTCAACGTTGGGACTTCAAAGCTCTTTACACCTGATTGGCAGGTTGGCAGCCTTGCCTGCATGTCAAACTGGGTCTGCAAGAGTAGTCCTGATAAAGAGCCGACTCGTCCCTGTTGTAGGTGATCAAAAGAACCACTACCTGGAATAACCCATACAGGGAACTGTTAGGATACGCCGCCCCCCCCCCCAAAAAAACCCTCCTTTCTCTGTGACAAGAGTAAAAAGTGCAAACCAGCAGGTTTGCATTTAGTTTGCACTGAATTAATTTTGCATTTGGCTCGAAGTGCCAAACCTGAAATTCTCTGGCAACGAAAAGGGTGACAGAGGAGAAAAGGTTTCTGATTTCAGATTTGTGTGGACTCTGGACAACAGATCTGCACTGGGACTCATCACTGTAATGTCTCCCAATGTTTTTGCTGCAACCTTTTACTGCTGTGTCAACTGCCCGCTCTTTAAAGCGCCTGATTTCAGTGGGATTTCAGCAGTAACCTGTGGAGTGGGGTTGGGGGTTGGGGAGAAGGAGAGGGAGAGAATGTGAAGCCGGCAAATTTCATTTTAATGAATAAAGATAACATTTCCTCTGATGCTTTCTTATCTCATTACATCCTTTAGATCCTTTCAAGCCTGATTTAGAAAAATGTTAAATGCAACCCCGGGCTCAGGCCTCCCCCTTCTCCTGCACCAATTATAGCTGACAGGTTCAGGGACGAGTGGTTCAGAGCAGTGCTGAATTACTGGGGTGGTCTCTGGACTGCAAGCTGAATGCAGCACCGGGAGCAGAAGGCACAGCAGGCGAGGCCAGAAGGAGGGGAGAGATTTATTCCTTTGAATGTCTCCTTAAAGCGGGGCTGGAAACAGGGTTCTGCTGAGGAGCCAAATCATTGCCTTATAAAATCTACCATCTGTCCCGCTATCCTTCCAATGGCAGCATGAACTTAACTTACTAGTACTTTAATTCTAGCCTAACCAAGCATGTCAGTGCAAACTGCAAATAGCCAAAAGGGGAGGGGAGAGAACAGCTCAGCACATTGCCTTCAGACATGCTTTGCTGTTGGCCACGAAATGCAGAAGGTTTTCCGTTTGACAGAAAAGGGGCAACCTGCAGGATCAACAGGGAATTAGGGGTAATAAGTGGATCATAAAGAGATCAGAGTTTGGCTGCAGCATTGGATAAAGTATGCAAAGAATTGGCTGCTGATGCAAAGTTCGTCCAGTTTTCTTGAGTCGGTGTAGGTTTGGCTGAAAGCTGACAAAGGAGAGAGCCTGCGGGACCCGGTGTTCTAAATTTATAGTTGTCAAGGAGATGCAAGTCTGAAATGACTTCGAAACCATTCATATATGTGCTCTTGACTAGAAGTGAAAAGAAACAGCAAGAGCAGCATGAAGCGAATGCCTTTGACTCTTCCTTTATTGTGCCCTTTCATTTAACATGACCAGGAAGATGGGGTTGGGGGCGGGGAGGTGAAGGCAAAAGAAAACACACAGATCCCTCACCAGGAGGCCGCCCTCCTCAGTGCACATTAAAGGCAATCTGTTTACTTGGCTGAGTAAGGTGAACAGGATTAACCCGAAACAGACCCAAGCTATTTGAGAGTTCACTGGTGTGAAAACTGCAAAGGAAAATACTAAAGAGGAAGGCTTGGATGGTTTTCAAGAAAGGTTAGCGAGGGTTGTTGTCTTCTGTGCATGTGTGTGTGTGTGTGTGTGCGCGCGCACACACGTGCGTGTGTGTGTGTGCGCGCACGTGCACACACATTGCAAGCTTATTTTTCCCTAATTAAGATAAATTTACTCTTGTCAGGTTTTAATAGAAACCTCCCATACCAGTTGAATTAATGGAACTGATACAAGTTCCTCCTCCATCAGCTAGCTCCCCCCCCCAACAAGTCAGTGTTTTACATTCTCCACCTCCCCATGTGGAATGAAGTTCTACCACAGCCTTTAATTTACTGAAACAGACAAGGTCAACAGGAGAGTGAGGAGACACCCAAACAGAGAGGGCTGGGCTTTCAACCATCATCAGTTCACATCAAAGCAAGCAATATTGATGACTACGGATAGCTGGTGGCTACTAGTTACTGCACAACTCTGCTGTAGCTAGAGAGAGGTGCTGGAGAGAAACTGTAGGACGGCTGAGTAAAGCTAACAAAGCAGGGATGGGGGACCTTTTTCAGCCTTTCAAGGGCCATATGCCAGCGGTAGGCAGGGCCAGAGGCAAAAGTAGGCAGAGGAACAAATGTTGCTAGTTTCTTCTCTCCATTCTATATCCAGCCAAGCATGAGGCATTATGAGCCAGTGTGGTGTAGTGGTTAAGAGCGGTCTTGTAATCTGGTGAACTGGGTTCGCGTCTCCGCTCCTCCACGTGCAGCTGCTGGGTGACCTTGGGCTAGTCACACTTCTCTGAAGTCTCTCAGCCCCACTCACCTCACAGAGTGTTTGTTGTGGGGGAGGAAGGGAAAGGAGATTGTTAGCCGCTTTGAGACTCCTGAAGGGGAGTGATAAAGCGGGATATCAAATCCAAACACTTCTCCTTCTCTTCTATCAGAGTCCAAGGATAAAGGGCACAAGTTCACCCAGGCAGAAACATTTGGGATTTGGATGGAACTGCAAGGCCCCAGGGATGGGTATGACCTGGAGAGAATTCCAATGACCAGACAGGTGTCTAGAGGGCCACATTCATTACGCAGGTTTGAGATTCCCCACTGCTGTTGTGAAGGATTCAGACACCTCCATTTTGAGTCAATGGTCAAGAAAAGCATGTGGAATGAGGCTGCATCAATTCACCCCAAAGCAAAATGATTACTCTTGGAGGCCCTTTCCACACACTTCTTTTCTTTTCTTTTTTTGGCTGTTGACTCAAAACTTAGGTGTCTATATCCTTTACCAGCTCTATATCAATTGCCCTACAGTCTCTCTCCAGCTTCAGTGAGGCTTGTCTAGTAACTTGTAGCCACCAGCTATCCAAAGTCATCAATATTCATTTAAGCAGTCGTCTTCTGGTTATCAGTGTGCATTAAAGAAACATGAATTATGCAGAAGACTAGAGAAAAGTCACATTGTGGCCAAAACACTTGCAAGCTGCTCAGGATTTCTGCATTACAGATCTTGCTGCATAGCACCCTAACTAGCAATAGAATTTTGAGTTGAGATCTTTCCCCAGTTTGCATGTGTATTGGAAATGTTTTTCTCTTTCTTTCTTTCTTTCTTTCTTTCTTTCTTTTTCTTTTTCTTTTGTTCTACCACTTGTCATTTGCTGCCCTGAATTCCTTTGGGAGGCAGGGGAAGCTGGGGAAGACACCAAACAAAACTAAATGCACCAATCCAATTACCAAATAGGACTACAGTAAAAATGTATGTTATGACCCTTATGAAAATTGACCATTCAAAGGCTTGTAAGGGTTGTGCTGTCTGTCTTTCCAATGGATGAGAAGTCTGGGAGAGAACAGTGGCTTCTATATGCCCCAATTCTGCATCTCAATTCAACTCTCACAAGATACTGGGACAAAATCTTAGGTCAATGTGATTCGGTCAGCTGTAGACTCCAAAGGTTGCTATCGAGATGCACAAACTTTCTGCCTCTTCAACTCCCTCATACTCCCTACCACCACTGTGACGAGGGCACTACTTTCCCTCAGTTAAGGATCTTTACAGCCATTTCTCCCCCCACCTCCCAAAAGTCTAATACTTAGTTGAAAAAAGAAACTAAAACTGTGTGTGTGTGTGTGTGTGTGTGTGTGTGTGTGTGTGTGTGTGTGTAGTTTCACTGCTGCACATATCCATTTATTGATATATGTATAAAGAGTGAATGCAAAGCAAAACCAAAAAAACATATGGCCACTCACTCATTACATTGGGTATGGTTTTGCCAACCAAAATATTATCATTCATGCTGGGAAACGAATATACTAAATGGCCCTAAAATGAATTAGAATCCCATTCTGCATATGAATAGGTACGTCTCAACATCTTGCATCAGTTCTTGAGTATACACACTGTTCAAACTAACAGAATACTCTTGTGTTTTGCTTCAATAGCCCTATATGAATCATTGTTCTAAAGCACAAAGCAATGCACTCATACAATCTGCTCGACAATACACTGAACACCACTTGCCAGGATATAGACTACATTCAGACATGTAGTTTATTGCGCTAGTTTTCTTTACAATCTTGGTACTTCTGTCACAATTTCTAACGTTCTTTTTGCACTACAGTATCTGTGGTGTTATGGGACTGCAGCTTTTTTGTTATAGTGCCATTGTCATGTTAAATTTTAAATCGACAGAAAACAACTGTATGCCGGGATTCCACCCCAAATTTCATCACATGACCAGCAATGGCATGATTATGAAAATTGCAGTGCAATGCTCCCCGTGATTTTCAAAGTTAATGGAGTTGCAGATCCCCCCCCCCCGGAAGCTTTTAACAGAAATGTGTGCCAAATTTCCACTAGAATCCACCAGATTTCCAGAAGTGGCCATTATGTGTATGGATGATTCAAAAATTATGAAGTAGGGAAACACTGGGAAAATGAAATGAAGTGTTGTCTGAATGCAACCATAGGATTGGTTACTACAGAAAAAGTTACTTCTTGCTACAAGTAAAGCAACTCTGTATTATCAGATAATTAAGGAGAATGAAATATTAAACAGACTCAGGACATTTTCTAAGAATTGTTTTCCTGTTCTGTGCTCCACCCCTTTCAGCACCCCGCTCGCTTCCTCTACAAGCCAGCTCCTTTTATATTTGCCATCTGAGAGCTAGTTGACCAAAAGAACCTCCTGGGCATATTACTATTCCTTGCTGCATTGTCTGGAAACAAGAAAGCAAGAAGCCTGTCGTCAATTAGAAAGGTGATGATGAGCCATCCAAAAAATAGGCCAGCAACCGTGGTAAGTACCCCTGCGGTTTGCCAATTACCGAAATTATTTTCAGTGCTTTTATAGAACAGATACAGTGAATACAAATGGGAAGCACATGCTGTCCAGAATGAAAGGAGGTGGTGAAAATCATATTTTGTATCAGCAGAAGGAATCGAAGGAGCATATGCTGCATCTCCTCACCCACTCTGCCTACATCTTCCAATTTAAGGAGACATTTGAAGTTTGATCCTTACTCCCATTTCCCAATCCTGATTCCAGTCTTCTTTGTGACAGTGATATCCTACATGTGCTTGACTTCAGGATATTTATCTAATAGGCAGGAGGGCTGCTTTGTCAATGGCCAATTAAGGTCTTTTGTGTTAGTTTCACATAGGGTTGCTAAAGAGTTGGACACGGTTGGCATAACATGCCTGCAGTGTCAGCTCAGGATTTTATATTTTATTTTTGAGGGAGAAGGATTTCCACAAAATTAGGTGGGCCTTATCCCTGGGTACATTCACCTCCTTGCCTCTACCCATTTACTTGTCTTGTCCCTCTCAACTCAATAAGTAACACTTCCTAGAGGGTGAAGCAAACAGAGGCTGCTGGTCATTCTCCTTGCTCTTGTCACTAATCACTCCCTTTCAGAGGGTAGGTAAGCAGGTAGGAAGAGCATGGAGGGAAAGTGGCAGGATCAGGGCATTTTGGAATGAGAAATGGGCCCCATACCAGGCCAAGGGCCTTGGCTGATGCCCAACAAGGCTGGCTGGCCCCTGTGCAATACAGTAGTGCCCCGCAAGACGAATGCCTCGCAAGACAGAAAACTCGCTAGACGAAAGAGTTTTCCGTTTTGGAGGTGCTTCGCAAAACGAATCTCCTATGGGCTTGCTTCGCAAGACGAAAATGTCTTGCGAGTTCCTGCGGGGTTTTTTTCCTCCCCCCCCCTTTTCTAAGCCGCTAAGCCGCTTATCAGCTGATCCGACTAGCTGATAAACCGCTAAAAGCCGCTAATAGCGCTAATCCTCTAATCCGTCAATGGGCTTGCTTTGCAAGACAAAAAAACCGCTAGACGAAGAGAATCACAGAACGGATTCTTTTCATCTTGTGAGGCACCACTGCACTTTGTACTGAATACTGAGTTAGCAACAAGCATTTACACATTATAGCCTTCTGAAGTGGACTGTGACCCTTCCTCAGTATTCTCTAGTGTGGGAAATGAGTTGCTTTAACCTGAGTCTACTGGAACAGCCAGCCCACTATTATTTATTCTGATTCACCAGGTTTATCCACAGCCTGGAGGAGATCTCTTTATGCGAACTGTTCCCGGGATGCCTTAACTCAGGGTTGGGGAACCATTCTGGAATGAACTTTCTGGATCCTCTTTCCGAACCTGTCAGATCAAAGCTGACAGGTTATTTCCCATGGTCATACACTTCAGCCAAACGGATATTTGGATCATTCCAGAACACAAAATGGAGGCTAACAGCAAAAAGCCACATACCATGGCTTTTGTTTAACTAGAAGTGCCAGGAATTGGATATGGGGTCTTCCAGATTATATGCTCTGCCTCTGAGGTTATTTCCCATGGTCATACACTTCAGCCAAACAGATATTTGGATCATTCCAGAACACAAAATGGAGGCTAACAGCAAAAAGCCACATACCATGGCTTTTGTTTAACTAGAAGTGCCAGGAATTGGATATGGGGTCTTCCAGATTATATGCTCTGCCTCTGAGGTGGGAAAGGGCTTTGCCAAAGCCCCTTCAAAGTTCAGTCATGTGAAGGTGGCTCCACACATAAGACGGAGACAATGAGGTCATGCCACCTTCAATGTCACTTGTGCCTGCCCGCCAACATCTACAAGTTGTGCATTGAAGCTTGCTTAGGGGAAATGCTTGTTTCACGGGTGATGCATGTAGGCTTCCATGTCTTCTACAACCTGTTGCGACCAGTCAGTGGTGAGTAAGCTGGGGAACTATGTCATATCAAGGAACAAGAAAGGAGATTCTGACTAAACATTCAGAAAAACTCTCTGACAGTAAGAGTGGTTCGGCAGCGGAACAGAGGCTATGCTTGAGAAGCAGCAGCAACTGGAGGGTTTAGAGCTCTGACAAGTAACACCAATGACAAATATGTATTTTTGTATGCATTCCTGAAGCGTAAGGACTCCAGCCAGCCCCCTTATAGAATATCCAGTAGACTTACTAAATTCTGCAGTGTTTTATTATGCTAATTGATAATCTAGTGTGCTCCAAAGATTAAAGAAAAATGAAATTAAAGCTACCAAATCAAAGGGTAACAACTTTATAATGCCTCTTTAATTTAGGAAAATACAATTAGAGTCACACAGAGGCAGAATTGACTATGAATACCAAGAGGAATGTAATTGACAAAGTAAATGTTACAGACAAAAGCATAAAAGCAAAGAAAATGTCAATAAACTTCAGTGCCACTGATTTGCGTGAGTGGCCCCATTCAGCGTAAGAAGTTGACAAGTCCTTAGGGATATACAATAGCCTAGCACGCTATCACAACTTCATGAAATTCATAGCATACTTTGCAAGCATATTCTTGAGTTTGATCAGTGAAACGGTCCTACTTTTGCAGAGTTTGCCAACTGCACACTTACACAAGCCATTGCAAAAAATTCCAAACCTTGCTCTTGCTAAATATCAGCAGCAGATGCGTATTTTTCAGCCAAATTACTTCCATTTCTCAAACCCAGGTGACTGCCACTCTCATCTAGAAAACCCTTTTTTCACTCACATGCTCAGAAGCAATTCATAGGAGCAGAGCAGGTGGCCTCCTTCCTGATTAAGAGAGATCTGACGCATGCCATTACCATACTCAGCTCTCATCTTCCACTGGTGGCAGCTATCGTCCTTCATTGATGGCGGCTCGCTTCCTTTGCATGTCATCAGTCAATCAGACCATTTTTAGAAGGTTTGTTTCATTTCTGCTTCTGCTCATGACCGAATGAAAGAAAGAAGCCATGTACAATGTTATCAGATATAGGAAGCTGCCATATACAGTGGTGCCTCGCAAGACGAAATTAATTCGTTCCGCAAGTCTCTTCGTCTTGCGGTTTTTTTGTCTTGCGATGCACGGTTTCCCATAGGAATGCATTGAAAATCAATTAATGCGTTCCTAGGGAAACCGCCTTCAGACCAGGTCCGGGGACAGTCTGTCCCCGGACCTCTTCTGAAGGCTGGGGGGGGACAAGGGCTTTTCTTCCCACCCCCAGCATTTTAAAAAACCCTGGGACAGCGGAGGACTTCTCCGCTGTCCGGGGCGATCTTAAAATGCTGGCGGGCCAGGTGTCCCCGCCCCCCCCGCCCCACTTCGGAACAGCTTTCCGAAGTGGGGCGGCTGGGGCAGGTGTCCCCGCCCCCCGCCCCACTTCGGAACAGCTTTCCGAAGTGGGGCGGCTGGAGCAGGTGTCCCCGCCCCCCCTTCGGAACAGTGTTTTAAAATGCTGGGGGTCGGGAGCGAAGCACTGCCGACCCCCAGCATTTTTAAATCTCCCCGGGACAGAGACTTCTCTGCTGTCCCTTGGAGATTTTAAAATGCTGGGGGTCGGCAGCGAACGCTTCGCTCCCGCCCGCCAGCATTTTAAGATCGCCCGGGGCAGGCGGGGGGGGAAGGCAGGCGGGGGGAGCAAAGACTTTTGCCCCCCGCCGGCCTTCAGAAGAGGTCCTCTTCTGAAGGCCGGCTGTGGGCGAAAGTCTTTGCTCCCGACCGCCAGCATTTCCCTATGGGCTTTCGTCTTGCGATGCAAGCCCATAGGGAAATTTGTCTTGTGAAGCGCCTCCAAAACAGAAAACCCTTTCGTCTTGCGGGTTTTCTGTCTTGCGAGGCATTCGTCTTGCGGGGTACCACTGTACTGGACTATTTCTCAATCTAGCATAGTGCTGCCTTTCCAGGCAGGCAGCAGCTCTCGGGGCTCTCAGGTTGGGTAGGGTCTTTTGTGTCACCTTCTATCTGATCCCTTTTGAATGGGAGGTGTCAGAGTTCTGCCTGAGGCCTGCTTCATGCAAACCACTCAGCCATTAAGCTCACCTAAGAAGAAGAAGAAGAAGAAGAAGAAGAAGAAGAAGAAGAAGAAGAAGAAGAGTAGTAGTTTGGATTTGATATCCCGCCTTTCACTCCCTTTAAGGAGTCTCAAAGCGGCTAACATCCTCCTTCCCCCTCCTCCCCCACAACAAACACTCTGTGAGGTGAGTGGGGCTGAGAGACTTCAGAGAAGTGTGACTAGCCCAAGGTCACCCAGCAGCTGCATGTGGAGGAGCGGAGACGCGAACCCGGTTCCCCAGATTAGGAGTCTGCCACTCTTAACCACTACACCACACTGGCTCTCCACTGGCTCTTGGTCTAACGTTGTTGCGATTATATAATGATGAGTCAGTGAATCATGTATGCCATTATGTGCCCCTTGCTAAAAAGGTAGATTTCGTTACTGCTGCTACTAACAGAAGTAATAGTGTCATAATTGTGGGGTTGCTGCTGTTGTGCAGCTCCTTCCCATAATTATCTGGTAATATAGGTGTTAAGGGAGAAACAGTGGAAGCATCTGTGTTAATGTTGTCATTTCTAAATATATTTTAGTGCCACTTAAAACAAAACAAAAAACTTTTCACCCAAGCTTTTGGGGGCAAATTGATTTGGTATTTATTTATTTATTTATTTATTTAAGTGCTTTATTTATTAATTTAAGCATATAAATATATATTTGAAGTATTTAATGAAGCATTTATTTATTTATATACTTCAATATTGATAAACTGCACTTACATATAAAATATCAAAAGGCAGTAAAGAAACCCAAACACAGCATTGTGTGTTGTTCTATTTTAGAGTCCACTCAGTTAAACAGAATCTTTAGATAAGATGTTTAATAATGATGTACCTGTTACTAAAAACGATGGTGGTAAATTCAGGCCGCTCCATTTTAAAACACTGCTGTGAAAAGCTATGCCAGGTTTCACCTAATTCTCTCCAGTACTTGAAATCCTTTAATAAAAATGTATTATATATTAACATTAGTCTGTTTGCCAGTACAGAAATAATATATCTTCATGCAAATGAAAAGCTCACAGAATTTTGTTATGATTTCTTGAAATTTACAGCTGGCACATTTATGCAGTGTTCCTAAGGAAGCCTTCATAAGGCTAATGGGTCTTTGGAGGGGCCATAAATTAAACCAAATAGGTGGTTCACGCAGTAGGTGATCATTTCTTCTCCAGCCTCTATTTTTTTTATTTCAAAAAATCTGATTTCTCGTGTCTCTAGTCTATTATATCATCTGTTCCAATTTATTTTAATTATCATGTTTCAATCCTTGATTATATGCTAGATTAAATGCTAGAGTGAATATATCCTGAAGTATTTATTGACATCAAATGAAATATTTCAATTCATGAGACTGTTATTACGACGATTCCTTTAAATGCTTGAAAGTTCAAGTACTGAATTCATTGGCACTTAAATACATTTATTCATAAAAATGAAGTTATAAAAAAAAATACAGCTGGCTTTGTAATATGCCTCAACTTTTTAATTCATTCCAGAAACTGGATATTATATGCCAACTTATCTGCCTAAGCTGCCACTGCAATACATAATGCAGCCATTTATATTTTGTTATTAGCAATTTATTCATCATTGTGAATACATATTTATTCATCATTGTGAATACATGTATACAAGAAATGTCATACCACTCTCTGGCCATCTGCACTGGAGGCCTGACCTTGAAGCATGGCAGAGTGAAGTTCAGGAGCTCCCTTCTCTGACATGCTGCCATGGGAGCACATGGAGTAAAGTGGATGGGTACTGCTTACTGAATCTCTCGCAACCCTACCCTGCCCCAGCTTACTCCAGTTCAATAGGTCTTCCTCTTGAAAGTGAGTGGGCATGGGATTGCATCTTTGATGCCTTGCAGTGATGCTGGCAAATGAATAGAAATATGTTCATTTTACAATACATTGCCACCCTTTGCCTGGTTTCCCCCACACTGTTTAGTAGTGACTCTGTTAAATTCATGGGCCTTCTTCACATGCCACTAAGTGGCAGGGGTCTAAAATTGGTTCCCTCCATCTTCTAACCCTACTTTGTGTGGAGGGAGTGACAAAGCATCAGCCTGAGAACAGTGACGTCTCACTCTGTAAAGTCAACATCTGACTGTATTTCAACCACCTCTGATAACTGTTAATGAATGTTGGGAGTCAACCAAATATGTCACTAAGAACTAGTGCTGCTGAGTTTGATTTTTTTTTTCATCCTATCTTTCTCTGGTCTTGCCTTTTAGATTGTAAATTTGGAGGCAGAGACTGTCTTGTTTTGTATTGATTTGTAAGCCACCCTGAGAGCGTTTTTGGCAAAAAAATGCTTAAAATAAATACATAACATTCCTTCATTGGCCATGGCATATGTAACTAGATGGTCAAAGCTAATTCAGTTGCTTCAATAGGTAAAGAAGAAGCTTAGATTGAGGACATTCAGGAATGATCATGTTCCTGGCCTGGGTCATCTCCCTTGTCCAAGCAGAGACCGCAGCATCTTAAAAAGGGCTTCTTTCCCTTCTTTAACATCTTTTGGCCCATGCCTACATACATGTTCCAGTCAAAGATGGGAAAAAACCCCAAGGAAAATAGTGACTCATGTATGATCTTCAATGTTGGCTTTAGAATCTTAAAGCATTTAGCTAAGCGCCCAAACCAGATACACTTTAGTCGTAATGAAAAAGGAAATAACTCCCCTTCCCCCGAACTTTAGAATTTTTAGTATTCAGTTGCTCCCTGGAATCTCAAGTCTAGGAAGAAGAAAATGGTTAATATGATATCAAGATTTCACAGAGAACAAGATAGCATCAAAGATTAATGCGAAGTCTGTGGGGATGAATAAAATAGCACACAGCAGAAAGCTGAAATGATACCGTTTCTTATTCAAGCAGACTTCCGTTGCCTTTTTAGTAGGTAAACATGTATCTGGCTCTACAAGATCAGGAACGCCTACTGCCTGGGAAAAGCAGCCTGAATTTTATTACTGAATTTTATTGTTGATCTCGGGTGCTATATATCCTGATCTCTGATCTTCAAGAGACAAAATATCCTGCCCTCATTAATTTTATTTTTTTTAATGCATAGCATCTTGATGAAAGCATTGACTTGCCTTTCTGTCTCACCTATACGCAGTCCCTATGTACAAAATCAGATTATACACTTTCCACTGGTGGAAGGCGGTGGGGGTGGGGGTAAGCCACCTTTTCACTATTCTGGCAGAACAATTTTGCAAATGTCCCAATTAAATAAAAGCTGCAGTAACCCTAGGGCTCTCTGTTGACAGTTATCTCTGTGGAACTTCAGTGTGGCATAGCCAAAGATCATGAATTCTCTAATGCTAATTTACACACCGGGAGTCAAATAAGGTGCTTCTTAGGTATCAGTTGGTACAGCGCATCAGGTATCAGACACTTGTCATGAAATAAATTATTCATTTCACATAGACACTTGCTATGTAAATGATAGCCCATGTATATTAAAACCATTTAGCTTTCAGAATAAAATGGGCAGCTGAGGCCATATGAATATCACTCAGGCCACATTACCATTCTTGTTCCTCAATGATGCTTTAACTCTTTTCTAAGGCTTGCAATAATGACCTTAATCAAGAAAGGCATAGGGTGTCCCAAACTGTTTTTTAAAAACATCCACCCACACCACACTTCTTATGTTATAAATGTAAATAAGGGAATGACTGAATAGAGATAGGTTTGAGGCTTTTTAGATCAATGTTTTGGCTTCAAAACATTGTAAAACAGTTGGAATTTGAAGATAACTTTAAGCTGAAATGTTTAAATAAAACCACCTTAAACCTATAACTTTTGGTCATTCACTTATTTACATACATTGCAAATGAACAATTCTCAGTATCTTTCTAGGATCCAGTACCGATGTGTTTACTGTGCTGTTTAGCTACTTTCTCTACCTATTTACCTAAATGAAGCTACATCTGTATAAAGCACATCAGATACACACAAACACATTCTAGTCATGATATTACAGTGAATATTTTGTGGTTAAAGTAAAGGTAAAGGGACCCCTGACCATTAGGTCCAGTCGTGGCCGACTCTGGGGTTGCAGCGCTCATCTCGCTTTATTGGCCGAGGGAGCCGGCCTACAGCTTCTGGGTCATGTGGCCAGCATAACTAAGCCACTTCTGGTGAAACCAGAGCAGTGCACGGAAACACCGTTTACCTTCCCGCCAGAGCGGTACCTATTTATCTACTTGCACTTTGACATGCTTTCGAACTGCTAGGTTGGCAGGTTAAGAATTTTGTGGTTAAGAATCAGTAAAAACTCCATGTCAGATATATGACCAACCCTTCTTTTGAAAAGGATGTCTACCAATGACCAGTGGCCCTGATGTCACTTTCCAGTCTCCTTTCCTTTCAAACTGGGCTACCTGGTTTGTTATTTTGAAGACTGAACTTTCTCAGAAAAGTGCTAGAATTCCCTAGCATGCACCAATAATCAGCTAGGCCAAAAAGGCCCTCTACCTTCCCCATTGTTCACACTGATTATTGTTGAATTACATTTTGATATTTTCCATAATGTATTACTTTTATTATTTGCTAGTCATTGCTCTGTTTGCTCATAATATTTGCCTTACTTCTTTGCAATTCAGTTATTTGTTTACACATTCCGCCTCAGCTGATAAAGTGCTGTTTATTCTTCTTCATTAGTTTCAGTAGAAATTTTGTCTCTGTGTATCATGTATCTTGCTGGTCACTTTCTTTTAATTGCATTATTTCCAGTGTTTGTGTTCCCTTGACGCCACAGCTAAGCTTTCCAATGTCTTCTAAGGACAGCTCTTATCAATACAGGTCTGTTGAACAGTACTGATAATGCTTATTAAATGTTACATTGAAGCTGAAATCTCACACAGCAGGTACCATAAAATCATTACCAGTATGAATATTTTTGCTACCAAGATGATAATGATAAGGGCAATGTCCCAATAGGGGACTTGACACTTATTATTTAATCCTCAAGCCCCCTACAGGTGTCCCTTTTTGGTATCTTTGAATGGCCAATCACACATGATATAAAAGCTCTAAAATGAACATACATAATAGTCTTAGAAAGGTCTCATGGCACAAGCTGTTCAGTTTTGAGAAGCTTTATGTTATTAATGTAGGAAAAAGTGCAAATTCTCCTTGTATTTCACAAAGATAACACAAACCTTTTGCATGCTCGGTGATTTCTTGCCATTTCTATAGTTGTCACTGGTATAATTTGTTAGAAGGAGAACCACAGTCTTCTTCAATGGCCAAAACTCATGAACACTATCAAAGGCAGCTATGAGGGTTAGAATTGCTTAATTGGGGATGGCATGCACATGACTTTTAAGAAATCAAAGGTTGCTTCTACCATTCTTCTCCCTTCACTGGTGAATTTTTCAGTTGGACTGGCACACACCAAATTCCTAGGCCTCAGCCCTGTGATCTTTGGGTGAAAGATCAAGTAAGGCAGAGAAATTTAATTATATACATGCTCTACAGAAGATGTGTGGTTGCTTCATTTCTGCCTCTTCCCTTTCCTACAATTTCCAGTGCTACAAAATTTGTGACTCCAACTTGAGCTTAAGGCATGCCATAACTAATCTTTCCCTCAGGCCCCAGGGAGAAGAAGGCTTCACTATGTCAATCCTGCCCAATGCTGTTTCTGCCCGTATACAAAACAAAAGTTATCAACACCGAACAAAGTTGTAATTTCATTGAGGGAAATGTGAAAAGAAAACCCAACCAAGGGTCAATTAAGGTTAAAAGAGAGAAAATCCCTTTCCAGCCCTGTGAACCAGTGACCCAAATAGCTCATTGAAGGCTCTCACCCAAGGGTGGGTGGGAAGCTTGTGGGACAAAATAGCCCTGAATTTTCTGGGGTGAGGCCTTTTAAAAGGGCTTTGCCTCCTCCCCTTGCAAGACCTCATAGAATGATTCCCTCCCACAGGATCCCACGAGAGCTCTGATGTAGAGGTGGAATTCTGTTCCCCTCATTGTGCACTGTGTTATGTGCTGCTGAGCAAAGTCTCTTTGCATGGAGTGTGCCCGGAATGAGGCTAATTACTACACTGATGTTGCAATTCAAAGTGGACTTACTAGCAGTAAACTCCATCAAACACAACTGGACTTCTAAATAAACATGGATAATGTTGGGCTACAAAAAATCCTCCTCCTGAAAATCATATGTCATTTTATAGCACCATTCTGCCTAGGATAAAGGGTAGCATAATTGCCTCAGCATGCAGGTTCTTTTCAAGTTTTCTTCTTAATATTTCTTTGAAGTGGTCAGTTGCATCCATTCAAATGTGAATGACACAAATTCAAAACGTATTATAGGATCTCTCAGCTAAAACTCAAATAAGATAATTGGCATGCAGTGGGTGTCAAGAAGGATGTATAAAATCTGCAGCCTGTTTCCAGAAGCATGAAATAAATTGCACAATAAATCAATTTTTATGGATGCCAATGACTTGCAACATTTCCAGTTTTAAAAATTAATTGCTGAAATAATGAACATTCTCCCAAAAAAACCTCTCTTTGAACAGTTAGCTTGATTAATTCCTTGAAATGAAATGTTGTTGACATATACAATATTCTCAACTTGATGTTTTGGTATTCTGATTGGAGAACACCTACATTATCTATAGCCAAGGTTTTTTCCCCTCTCATACACACTTCACACACCTTTTTCCTTTTGCAAAAAGTTTCCAGGGTGTGGTCAGAAAACAGGTGATGTATATGGAAGCTAAGTAGAACTGGGCTTAGTTAGTACCTAGATAGTACCTTATCCTATGAGCATCACACAAGCAGATGCCTGCTCACAAGATTGCATTCCTTCCTCTCCTCCCCCCAGAACCCAGTCAGAGGCCCCTGCATCTCTCCAAATCTGCTTCAGATGGTCCCCTAACCTTCCTGAGCAGATTTTGGGGGGTATGCAAGTGACTTCATGGATAGGGTAGGTGAGATACAATATAAAAATGTCAGCTAAGATACCTAGCATCAGAAATTGAATCCTGTTTCTAATAACAGACTCCTTTGCAAGCAAGATTTTTTAATATTTGTCTAGTTCTGTCCATGATTTGCCCAGGCACACAAATATATGCTGTGACTGCACGTCTTGATTACACAAAGACGATTTGCCAGCATATCAAACAGATAGGTTACGGATAATCACCAGAACTGCATAGCTTGTGCATTACAACCCTGCAATCCTTATCCCTACAAATGAAATGGTCTTTCAGAAATTGTAATGCTACTTGCTGTGTAAACTCTTTTCAAGATCAGACAGTTTAAAAGTGTGTGCATATGAAAATCATGGGATTAGTAGTGTTGATTTGCATTTCCTTTAAGAAGCTCACAGCTTAATACATTCAGTGTCTAACTCACTCTTTATTAGTTTTGAGGAACATCTAAAGCAACAAACATGGTGTTTAGATTGGAGCATGACTCCCTGTGAAATATTCATGTCATTTTCAAAGATAGAGACTTTGAATGAGCCATAATGGTTCACATAGAACAGCTAGGTGGGTTAACTTAAGTTACATGCAACATTCTAAAGCACCTTCTATCTGTACCTTGTTCTGCTGAATTAACCTCTGAATACACTTTAGTTCTGAATAGTAGTATGGCCAAAGCTATACTAGGTCGTTTGCTTGATATGCTGAGTTAGAATAAACCAGTCCCCTGAATTCATAGGGGAGGAAAGTGAATGCAAAAGCACTGACTTGTGTTTTGACTATACACAATTTTGCCTTTAGGCATGATACTTGCATAAATCGAGGGCTTACGGTATACATTTTTGCAAAACAAATTACCCTAATATAATGCATCCTTGTGTGCTATTTTCACAAATATATGCTTTCCCCACACACATTATGTGGCTGATGCAAAATTCAGAGAAAGGCAAATTTTGAAGGATGGCTGATTTGGTGTGCATATTGTTTCAGACAGAGCGAATTAGGAGGTTCATCTTTAAATGCAAACTTACTTGAATTTCTCCCTTCTTCCTACGTAGAACTTAACCACTGTGGCTAGTAGCCACTGATAAATGTATGTTTCATGAATTTGTGTAATGCTCTTCTAAAACCATCCAACCTTGACCTCTGGCTGCATTCATTCCCAAAGAAAAGTGCAGAGAAATCACAATGAAGTTGTGAGTAGGATTCTGTCTTCAGTATATAGAGAAAGCTAACAAGTGGAGTACATTGTGAGGTCAACTTAAGGAAACCTGACTTAAGGAAAGCTGCCTTTGCCTAGTGGTGCTAGCACTAATGAAACTGGAATGTGGAACTCATTCTTTAGACTAATGATAACTTGTTGAAAGATGGGGGTAAGGTTAATACTGAATAGCGGAGGAAAAATAGAAAATGAGGTGAAGAAAGAGAAATGGCTAAGTAGAGAAGTTTCAGTTATTATGATTTCACTAATTTGCTGGAGTGAAAAATATTTGAACTGTCAGTTCTGACGGCAGGGAGGCACCATGATCACTTCGGAAATCCCATTTTGTTCAGTGTAATTACATACTGAAGACAACAGAATATGATTTCCGGTGCATGATATTTTTGTGTATAACATTTACTCTCCAATCTTAAGATTTGCTGCTCCAATAAACAAGTGCTTAGAGTGTCATGCTATGCCAGCACAGCGATAAAAACCAGGATGTTGGTTGGCATTTTTTCAATAATATAATTTTTGCATGGGAGGCTAACATAGCAGCACAGATGTTTGGGACTGGGGAAGCACTGATAATATAGGGCCGGTGTGTATACATATACACTTGCTTTATATGTAATGAGACAGAAAGGCAAGGGTTAAACAATTCTTTCCCATGAAAAAACATGCACTGGACAACTCTTATAGTGACCATATGGCGGCCATAGTGCTTCTGGATTGTAGCCAACTATGTTGTACTCAGAGTAGATTCCATGGACATTGTTTTCAATGGGTCTACTCAGAGCATGACTAATGTTGGCTCCAACCCTTTGTTTCTTGATGGTCCCTGAGGAAGTCAAAAGCTGAAGAGAGGTACTAACCAGTGATGTTGCAATGATGAGGAAGAAAACTGCAACTACTGTATATTGAGGCTTACTTATGAATAAAATTGCACTGGATTGTTCTATTAAATTTTTAAAGACCCTCCCCATTCTGGAAGATGTTATAGCAGAACTTTCAGCAGACTCATGGGGGGGGACTTGGCTAAATGTGATGATTCTAATGTGCTGCTGCTGCTGTAACTGGGGCTTTTGAGTTTTGGTATTTTAAACTGTTTGGGGGCTTAAAGGCAGGTTAAATATATAAAGAGAAATGCATACATAAATAAACATACTGCAGCCTCTGTTAATCTTGTGTACTAAGGAGCTTATACAAATGAGATAAGCTAATTCAATTGTCAATCACCTATTGCAAACATCAGTTAAATTAATTTAATTGAAAGTAAGTCCTATTCATTTCAGAGGACTTTAGTTTATTTCCAAGTTAAATCTATTTAGGATTGCCACTAGCTACTTGCTTAAACAGCCCAGAGTAAGTTGCCTTTGTTAATTATGTTGCAGGTTATAAATCCTTCAATCAGTTTTCCTGCTACATTTTGATGAACCACAACTAGTGGAAACACATAGTCTTAAAGTGATTTAAGGCCTGATTCCATGAGCTGGCACTGCAGGAAATGACTATTTAAACTGGATGTCCACTGCACTGGAGTAATGGCATGATGACTTTGCACCAATGTCACAAAAAGACATATAGCAGAATGGCATTCCCAAGCAGCCAACATGAAACTTGCTGTTGCACCCTTGGGAAACATTGTGCCAGGGGCTCTGAAAGGTGGAAAGGACACACCAAAGGGCACATATGTGCATGCCTCATATTTGATGTTTAATTTCTGTGAAATACTTGCACCACTCAGCGCAGAGGAAAAGTTTGTTCCTCTAGTTGAATTAACAGCAAACGCACTGAATCTTCTTCAGTTGCCAGATCACCATGCAAGTCTTTTAAAACCAAGAACAAAGCATGCATTTGTTGGTTCCTTGTTGCATGCTGCAATATTGCTTCTCAGTCCCATTACTCTACAGTATTGTAATATTGACAGTTCTGTGCCCCATCTGACACCTAATGGGCCAGGTGGAATTGCAAGGTAGCCAAGCTGCTTCAAGACCAGAGACCAAGGAAATCACATTTTCAGGTGTTGTGACAGCAGCATTTATCTTTTAGGAACTTTTATGCCAAAGTTTTAAAATAAAAGAATAGCTGTTGTTCTGTCTCTTTCCTACACAGAGCTCTTTCAGTCATATGACAACATTCCAGTCTCACCAGGTGACCCAGATTACCAGACAGAGTCCTGGTAGCCTGGGCTTTGTTCAGTGATGGCATAACTAGAAAGACCAGAGCTGAATGAGGTCCAGACAGCCTGAGATTTTATAACAATGAGCTATTGCAAACACTGAGGATGGTGGATGGAGTCTGCCACCTGACTGAAAGCCAAACATTGAGCTGTTAGCACTTCTGTGGAAAACATGGCTGCTATTCAGTTGTGAACCCTGAAAATGCAATTTTCAACATCATTATGGTATCTGAGACACAATTTCTCATTTGAAATAAGATTTGAACAGGATCTGGACAACAAAAGTGGAAAACATTCAACGGAATGTGGCTATGACTAGAATGAAGAATAATAAAGTTGCCTTTCAAGTAACAATTTGCAAAATTCACCTCCTAGCTGAGCCATGGTACTGGGGCAAGGGGTATTCAAGCACATATTGGTAAAGTTAATGGAATTTAGTGCTTTACCTTTGCAAGTCACCTTTAATTTATCACTCCCACATCAAATCTGTTAGGAGCACCAATCATTAACCTCCTCCTGCTTAAGTGCATCCATCAGCTCCTCAATACATTTATCATTATTCTCAGTGAAGCCACCATCACCCTTCAGATCACTGCAGCTATTAAATTGCTACATATTAGGACATAAGAACCCAAATTATTACATAAAAATTTGAAAGTACAGCAACACCTAGAGGTCTGTTTGAATTATAAAAGAAAATAAATCACCTATGACCTAGATTCTGTCTTTAAATGCCCATAGTAGTATGAGATTATTAGTGGAGACATAAGAACTCTTCACTAGGTGTGTGCCCAGCATTGTTTAATGAAACACTGATAGTCCTTAGGTGACCTTAGCATTGCAGTTTAAGGAACCTTTTAATGACGTTTCAGGTACTTCAAATCATTGTGAATAACATGCTCAGCAAGCACAGGTTCTGTTAAATACCTAAGTTATGAACATGCGGAATGCTGTTAATATACCCAATGACATACTGATTCACTCTTAAAACAATACTTTATGGACACATGACCATTCCAGGAAGCTATGCCAAGATGGAATGTGTGCTCTACTACTAGCTAACGTGGGGTTTCTCTGAAGATGGAATCGTGTTTTTCTTTTTTGCTCCATAAATAGTAAGAAAGGTTCCCATGCTCACTTTCAGCGGGGATCTTTACTGACAAGATTCCAGTCTGGCAGAGCTTTTTGGAATGTCACATGGCCACTTCAGGAAGTGCTGGCAAGTATGGAACATACCACAAAGGCTCCCACTGTGTGTACAGGCAGCTCCCTGTTTACATGGGGGTTATATTCCAAGACACAGCACACATCAGTGAAATCACGTATCATTGAAACCCATTGAAAAAGCCTGCAAACACCCCATTCTGCCCCCGCCCCACCCCCTAAAATTCCGCCATTTAAGTGACATTTCAGTGACATCTTTATGGTGTTTCTGGGTCATTTCTGGGTTCAGCATGATGCACATACACACAGTCACACACAGATTGAACACACATAAACTGCCTGTATTGTATGTTTTATGTTATACGTATATGTATTGTATGCATAGTATACACTAGAGATTTCATAAAGTAACTAGATACCTACACAACAAAGCGTATAAGTATATAATCATAATTATGTTTTACAACTTGTAAAATTATGCTGCAGAAATATAATACCACAGTGGGCTTGACTCAGTTAAATGAAACAATATACAGGAGGAGGTCTGCATATAATTTTGTGTATAATTTGTGTTTAATTAATTAGGTTAAAAAATAGATATAAGTGGATATTTAAAATGGACTTGTCCTCCAGTCCTAACTATGAGGACTCGGATTTGTCATAAACCAGAAGGCATGCAGGAAAAATACGAACAAAGCACCCCAGGGTAAGAGTGCCACCTATTTAAAAGATAGACATCTGACAAATCCTTGCCTAAGATTTCTTTGTCAAATAAAAGGCAAAAAAGCTGAACACATGAGTATATCCTGTTGTGAACTAGGTGGTGGCAGGGGTACTGCAGTTGTTCACTTTTCCTAGCTTCTTTGCCCTTGATAAACATGAATCAAACAGCCTAAGGCAAGAGGAAGACACTATGTGTGATAATCCTCATTTCCTCTTCACTCCGCCACAAAGTCCGAACTTGTTCAGATTCAGCAAAGTATTGTCTTGATCAGATCCCCAGTTAGATGTATAGACAAACACACAGCAAATACTGCCTCCAGCAACACATCGTTTTCTCACTGCTTGCTCCTTCCCTGATTCATTCCTCAAAACTCAAGCCACCCCCTTTCTTCCAAATGTGAAATTAAATACACTTACCAGTTTCTGCTAAGTAACTTAAATGCTGGTAGCAACATTTTCAACCAAGGAGTAACCCGCTAGAGGACACCTGTGTCAGACAATGAAAGAGTGAAAGAAGGTTTGTTTTCTTAACGAAAGTCATAATAGTGTTATGAATCTGAGGGGGCAAGACACCCTAAATTCTGGATTGCATAATATTAAAGCTAGGAAATAGCCAGACATGCGTATTTAGGAGAGACAAGGCATAGGCAAACTCGGCCCTCCAGATGTTTTGAGACTACAACTCCCATCATCCCTAGCTAACAGGACCAGTGGTCAGGGATGATGGGAATTGTAGAACCAAAATATCTGGAGGGCCGAGTTTGCCTGTGCCTGGAATAGACCCAAGAGGTATCTGAACCTTTTTATACCTTGCTAATATTTTAATTAAGCTGAGCATTAGAGGCAGATGGGGCCTGTCAACCTGAGAAGGTAGACCATGTAGGAGAAGGAAAGCTGATCTCGAGTCTTTGCTGCTTTGTGGCTATACTCATTCATGAAAAAAGGCTTCAGGAGTAAACCCTAAGGAGAAATTCATACCCGCTCCCTTGCAGGAGACCATCAGGAGAAGAAATGGCTAAGGAGTAAACCCTACACAAATCTGGAGTCCCTAAGACGGTTGGATGGCGTATTGTATGCCTCCTTCCAGCAACTTGTGCAGCCAAGCTGGGGCTAAATATATTGCGCTGCTTTCCTGTGGACCACATCAGCGAGACTGACAAGGGTGTCCTGTCATCTGGGCAGCCAGGGGCCTCCATACACACTGCCCAGGCTTTTGCCCTGGAAAAGTCACTTCAGTTTGACTTCACCCCTGGAGGTGCACCCCCGAAAGAGTTAATTAAGTCAGGGATCAAGAAACTCACCATAGAAGACAAAGAGGTGGGGCCCCTTTTGACTCAGAGATAAAAGCCGAGAGCTTATAGAAGGGAAGGGGAAGCAATGCGGGCAGATGTTTAGTGCAGAGTGTTAGGAGTAGGAAGCAGTGGACTTGAGAAACTGAGGCAAAGAGCAACGTTTGAGAACGATAGTTGAGGTCTGCTTAAGTCTAAGGCTGCTATGGCTATGGAAGAAGGCAAAACTTCTTGAGATATGAATGTTGTTGGCCCCTCTGACATAGGTTCAGGTTGTATATATGTGTACTTAAACCATATATCATAAAGACACCACAGTCTCCGCTGTGCCTCATGTTCCCAAGGAAACTCTGATACCGGAGCATAAAGTGTGCCAAGAGCTCCTGGAATCTTACACTGCTATGGAGATTTGGGGGTGGTGCAGAACAACAGTATATCACGAGAATGGAATATGCAATTGATATAGGTTCTAATTTCTGGTGGGAAGGTTAGGTTTGAAACTATAAGCCATAATTTCTCAAGTACTGTAGATCTAGAATAATTCACATTAATATATGAAAACAGGATGGTTTCCAACGAGTCTTTGTCATGGATTCCTCTGATATTGAAAAGAGAAGATACTATATAGACCCCAGCACTGCTTACCTTTAGATCTCATGTGCTTGTGCCAAAAGAGTATACTGCTTAACAGGGTACCAGGTTTTAAAACAGGAGTGGGAACCCAGGAGCCCTTCAGATGCTGTTAGATACAACTGCCATCATTCCTGACCATTGGCCATGTGGGCTGGGGCTGACAGGAGTTGGAGTCCAACAACATCTGGATGTCCAGAGGTTCCCATATATGCAAAGGTGCTTCATTTAGCTTATAGGGCTTAAGAAGCCAACTTCTGCCACAGTATAAGAGGTTGGGAGCAGAGATTGGTTGAAAAGCAGTCTTTTGCTTGTCCTGAAACAAAGACACATTATGGGGAAGGGATAGCAAGAAATTGCTTTCCATTCTTCCACTACAGTTTTGGATCCACACACCCACCCCTGCTTGTATGATGAATCTTTTGGGACTAATCTGATTATACTGACAAATCTATCAGACAAAACAAAGTAAGGAAAAGTACTTGAATCCTTCTTACCATAGATATAGCAACAGAAAAATATTTTAATTTGAAAAATCCACTCTAGAAATGAGTTTGGCCTGTACAAATCAAGGAGTGAAAATTGTATGCCAGCCAGAATTGTTCAGGGACTGTGGTTATTTTCATCATTTTCATTTAAGACTAAGAGTTAAATGAAAATTATGTCTAGATGCATGATCAGTTTGATGCAATTTTAAAGGTACCACTTATACTGTTAACATTTCATGACTATTATTGAAGGAGGTTTTTGTTTTGTTTTTCAAATGCAAACAAACCAAAGCCATTATACATGGAGGCCTTAAAAAGGATCTTGGTGATTTATAAATTACACAACTGAAATAACTATAAAAAAACCAGCCTAACCAACTCAGATATTCCTATCAATCATGTGACCTAAAATACAGTCTTAAAAATACTTTTAAAAAACAAGTGTTTCAGGTCATTAGTCAATAATGTGCACAGCTGCCTTCAGGGGTTTGGAGAGAAAATTAAATCAGCTGAGTTATTTCATTTACAAAAGCACCTGCTGTGCAAAAATAATTTTCATCAAAAATTTAATATTGCAGTAGGCTTGCTTAGCAGTCTCATTGTTATAATACACCGTGATGACTTCAAAGGTCCATTATTTGCTATTGTCCATTATGCTTACAATTGCCATGCTAAGAAATGCCGAAGAGGATTTTGGCATGCAAGATGGGAAAGGGTAACTCAGGAGAATGGGATGGCCAAGACCCATAGTTGTAATTCTGTGTACACAAGGGAGCTTTCAAATGTTTCAGGTTCCAAAATAGCACCCTCCCCTTCCCAACCACATGGCAAACTGAGGAAACTGAAACTGAGGAAACTTTTAAAAGCAGTTTTTCAGCAGGCATGTTGCTCAGTTGTTGTTTTGAGGTTTCTTGAGAAGAGCTCAATACAGAGACCTACACCTCACTATTCTCCTGTCCCCAGCTGAATAAACATAATTTTCCAAAAATTATGTAATTCCGCCCCCCCCCCCAAAAAAAGGTTAACAAGCTTTGGGTCTGGACTTTCACTTTTTGAAATGTGGCAACCCTACCATTACAACACTCGGCCATGTCCCTGTTTATATGTGTGCTTTGCAACACAATGTTTTAGAATGGCATGATACTTATGTATTGCAAGATTGATGTATTGCAAGAGAAGATGTATTGCACTGATTACCAACTTAGCTTGTTTCCATTTGCGAGAAAGAAACAGATGGAGGTGGAGAGTCTAGTGGCTGCTGTGTAAGGAGTGCGAAGGCATGCTATGGATTGGAATAGACATCTAAGCACACCAGGAGGTTGAATACAAAAGAGCCCTGGTAAAGCCATTTCCTGGTTGGAAGCTACAGCTGTCAGTCACAAAACCGCGTGACCTGTTTCCCTCCCTCTTGCCAGTCATTTTCCTTTCAAGGAATAGTTTGTCTCTCCAAATGTCCAAAGTAAGTCCAAAGCATTAAGAGAACCTCAGTTTGCTTTGAACCACTTTTGGACTCTGAAGTCGGTTGCTTGTTTTACTGATTTCTAGTTTTATTTGGAAAATGTATAGGCTGCTAAACATTGGTGAATATCATCGTGATACACATCAATAATACAAAAATAAAATAAACAAGACAGGCAAAAATAGTTTCCCAAAAGAAATCTGATACTGCCTGTTAGTAAATGCATCCTTCTGGGAACCTCCATAGAAATAAACACCAAACCATTTAACTACAAAGGGCAGTGTGCTCCACAAGGCAGGTACCAACTGTTTGGGATTCAGGATTCAACCAAAGTGAAAACACACTCCTAATACACAGTCCAAACCTGAAGTTTGTTTCTTGCATTATTACAGATTCCTTCTGTATAGCCTCTCCTCCTTACAGAGGGGAGGAGTTGTGAGTGGGAGCCGTTTCTCGCGTTGGCAGGGGGTGTTCCGGCCCCTTCCCAGCTGTCCCAGCTGCCGCGCCGTGCCCCCAGGTAGCCAACCAATCAGGTGGAGCCGCTCAAACACGGCTGTGGCAGTCCTTCCCTTTCATTGCGCTGCTGGTTTTCGTCGGATCACCCACCCACCCTCCCTTTAGTTCATTGTTTGGTTCTTGACATTGCTATGGACCTGTGGTTGGTCACCTTGGTTGTCCAGGGGGCCTGGTAGGAATTTTTATCCAACCGGCAAATTGGCACCGGCCACTTGGTTTTTCGCCTACTTGGTAGCAAATCTTCACAACTTTTTTAGGTATTGGCTGTTAGACATTGGAATATGTTTGTATATTGGAGGGCAGGGTGTGGCCATCGCCTACCCTTCCGCTTTATGGGTATTCTGGTAAAGGAATCCGGCGGTCGTGGATCCTGTCTGACGCCCTTGCTGGTGGCTAGGGCCATGGCACGACCCCCAGTGACATCAGGGAAGCTTTCAGTTGTATTTGCATCAACAGGCTCCTCCCACTGGTGGTTAACCCTTGGTAGATTCACCCCTCCCTGAGCGGGTGGAGTCACGCTCTGTTGTTTTATCCAGTGCCTAAGCCAATACCTCTCCCATGCTGTAATCAATAAAGTTGTGGCCTTTTTTTATCCCATTAACCTATTATACTGTGTCCATGTGTCTTTCTTATCCTCAAGAAGCGGGTGGCAGGTCCTTGAATCACAACTGCATCTTCTCTTCTTAGGGCCATTAGGAATGTTGTTGGTAGGTATGTTTTTGAGCTTCCAGTTTGAAAACCACATTTGGTCTGAGTTGCATAAGCATCCTGAACAGGCCTGAGAATATTACTTTCAAGCCTGCAACACAAGCAGTGGCTGGAAGCTCAGCTGAACCCGTCGAATATAATAATATGTGTGTGATGCAGAACAATTATTCAGATTTGCAGTACAATAAGATGTGATTGTATATAATCAACTGTGTGACAGACTTTATTTTCAATCCCTTACCTAATAATTCTTCCCATTGAGCTGGCCCTTTTTATTGTCTCAGGATACAGAGCTGACATTACATGTCTACTTTTTATTATATAGGCATAATGCTTCCCTCAGGTAAACTAAAACCAAACCAAACATTCACCCTTAAGGTATATATCTTGTGTACATTTTGTAAATGCCTCACCTTTGGACCAGCTGAACACCAATGTTTATGGTATACCATATGCCACTAAAAAGTCTTGCTGCAAAGGATTGAGAAAGAGAAATCCTGGGAATCAAGCCAGAGCTGGTTCAGCGTGAACTCTGTATCTTGCTACAGAATATTTGGAATTACACTTCTGCTCCTTGACATCAACAAACGACTACATTACAGGCAAAAATGACAGGCCTGCGAAGTTTGTTTTCTGTGAGTAGCCAGTCATTTTAACGATTGTCCTGTGCTGCTTTTAGTGTGTTTTTTAAAAATATATTTTTACATTTGCTATACACCATCCATACATTTTATTAAATATATAAATAAATACATAAATAAAACCCTGTCCAGATTCATAACATCACAAAACCAACTTGTCCTTTAAGATACTCAACTAAGGCCCTTCTTCATCCGCAGAAGAGGTGCATTATACATCTATAAAGGATCGAGCATTTTAAGTCTTGGTGTCTTGACTTTAGAATACTCTTCCAGGGTGACATTGTGCTCTTTTGGGTGCCAGCTTAAGATTTATTTTATTTGTCCAGGTTTATATTTTAAAAAAATACTGTATTGTTTTAGCTGGTTGAATACTTTAAGTTTGTTACTCTGCAGATTTTATGTTGTTTCTGTTCATCACCATCAGGTCATCAGGGTGTAATCTCTAAACCAGCCCAAAGCCTGATGAGGGACTGCTGCATGTGCCATAATTACTGCTCCACCAACCAAGAGAAGCACCAGTATGCTCTCAGAAAGCTCTGTTGCTGTAGGGGGACAAATCAAAGTATTAGGGCACGTCAAAGTGACCAGGAATTCACAGGATTCCAAGGATCTCATTTTCTCATTCCCCCTGCATAAAAAGGACCCCAAAGCAATGCCAGCCTTAGACCTGACATATTTAATTATTTCCCATTGGTCACAATGGAAAAGAAAGTAGAACAAAAGTTGTGGCTGCAAAATAGGTTTACTTGGCAGGTACTTACCTGCTATTAAATTCAAAGTCAATTCACATGGGTTATCTCTGTTGTATACAAACGGAGAAAACAGGTATTGCATCTTAAATAGGTTCAGTTGGGAAGCATGGTAGCCTGCACCCTTCAGCACCCAAACTGTATGACTGGTAGTCATTGCAGTGAGACACACTCTCTCTCTCCCTCCCTCCCTCTCTCTGTGTGTGTTGAAAGGATCTATAAGCTATGCAGAATTTGATGAAAAGTTAAGATGGGGAATATTAGTACAGCTGTCCTTTCTCTTCTAAATTGTCTGTGAATAGATTACACATCGATGGCTCATTAGGCACAGGGTGTAAGCTTGTTTTTAATGAGTAACAAATCCCCCTGCTACTTCCTACTCTGTGCATCATAAAAATGTAAACAAGTATGCATTAAAATATATGGAACACTCAATGACATTCGTAGTTGATTTTGTTCATCTTTCTACAAAATTTCTGTGCAGATGGCACCGAAATCCACCACAACTAGAATCTAGGATTTAGCTGAGGTAGAACAATTTTCTGATGAGAAATGGAACGTGACATATTCCATTAACTTCTAGGCATAGTCCAGCAATACCATCTTTGCACAATCCTAGCCTCAACAGCCTTCAATTTACATGCCCAGAAGCCTAAGAACCTATCAGTAACGAAATCCTCTTGGAGCCGTACTTTCTAGACATGGGACAAGTGGAAGTATGGAAGTCTTTTGAAAGCAGCTGCCCACCTTAAATAATAATGGTGGAAAGCAGCAGATGTCCAGATTGCTAGCAAATGCTCTTGTATTACAGTTTACATTTGCCAATACACTTCCACTGACACGAGCAGTGTCATTTTCTGGTAATGTTTGGAATTAGTCCCTTGGGTCACCAATTCCCAGGCATTATCAGATGATAAGTCAGAAACTGTGATTACTTAAATATTTTTCAAATCCTAGGACACTCCGAAAAGGATACAATTTGCAGCCATGGGAGTCTTATTATGGTGTTATC
Source organism: Podarcis bocagei (assembly GCF_964188305.1). Classification (NCBI taxonomy): domain Eukaryota; kingdom Metazoa; phylum Chordata; class Lepidosauria; order Squamata; family Lacertidae; genus Podarcis; species Podarcis bocagei. Next base: position 29,885,873 of record NC_138127.1, on the reverse strand, counting down.
CATACAGATACTGCCAAGGGTGAGCTATTTGGAGGAAGCTTAGAGATGGCCAAATCAGTCTTATTTCTCATCTGTGTCAGTACTGTGTGTATTCAGTCATAATATGTTCTAGCCTATTTCTGCATCAAACTGTAATTAAAAAGAAAAAAACTACATGAAAATTCACATTCGTTAGAATGTGGGTTTTTTGCACACATATTAACCTTAAATGGGCATTTTTATACACATTTTGATTCATTGTTTTAACCAAGAATTGTAGGGCAAGATTCAGAGAAGTGTGAAAGTGTGAGAGGGAGGTGATAATTGCATTCTGATCCATGAATTTGTCTGGAAGTGTGACACATGTCAATTCACTTAAAAATGTGAACCAAATGAAATCATTAAGCAGCACTACAAAAATGGCAACACCATTACTGGAGACCTTTTTCTGCTCGTGTCTATGGCCAGACAGCTATATGATCACACTCTTAGAAAACCAAGCACCCTCCCATCCCCAAACCCCACCTGGCTTTACTAGCACCTGCTTGGTGGGTTAAAAGTTGTCATTATCACTACCCCAACACCTTTTGCATGTGTTTCAAGGCCATTTATCAGCTAAAGACAGATTTAGAAGAGTACAGAAACCAAATGAACACCTAAGGCAGAACTTTGTTCATCTAGCTGTAAATGTTTGGGGTGAGGGTACAGAATCCAGAAAGCTTATTTAAAAAGTCAGATTATATTCAGACATTAGTGGACTATGAATGTTTGACAACTAACCTACTGTGAATCACAATTCTATGCTACTTTTCTGGTCAAATGTGCAGGAAAACAGAAATGATGGGTGCTAGTACCTGGAATTATCCCTGGCAACTGCTGCAGCAGTGGTCTAGATGCAGGGTTATGTCTTGGCTAAAGCCTGCAGCAAAAGTGTAAATAATAGGACCAATATTTCATAATGAGGTTATTGGCCAACACTAATGATTTCAGTCCCAATTTGCCTTTCCACAATTGTCAATGCCATTAAATTTAAGATGGGGTCTTTAATGAATGTTAGAAGGATGTTGGATAGAAACTAAGCGGTTTCCAGCTGTAATGCTTTAAGAGATATGATTTTTTTTTACAAATGGGTAAAAGTTTAATGGTAAGGATTTGCTGAACTAACAAATTGAACTGGAATACAAAGAAGGGAGGTATGAGGAGGTCCGAGGAAATAAGTGTATGGAAGATATGTTATTGAAAATTAATGTGTGTTTTTAACTGTTTTTTATTTTGTATGTTTATTTTTTTCTTTTTCTTGTTATATCTTAAAAACTTTTAATAAATATCTTTTTTTAAAAAAAATTAAGATGGGATCTTGAAAAGGGCATGGGGAATTAGATATCCAAGCTTGCATTCAATTACTCGCATTCAAACCCCATTGAAACCAAGTGGACTGGGTATATGAGCTTTGCAGGGAATGCATTATATTCACGTCATGAAAATCAAAGCCATAGTTAGCTTGAACCACCCACTTGAGAGCTGCTGGTAGTTAAATCTAGGATATTCACATTGGAAATGCAAGCCCTGCTGGCCCTGGCAATCAGCTTATTGGAAGAGAAAATCCCATTTCATTGTCTGCTTTGTAACTCCAAGATGCCGCAGTCTCTCTGTTTGTGTAACTTGATAGGGAACCTGTGCCTAACTACTTTGATCAACTACAATTCCCATCGTCCCTGATCATTGGGTATGCCGGCTGATGAGATCTGGAGCACAATACCACCTGGTACCTAACCCATTTTACATTGGCAATTCAATGCTGAGGGAGCCATTTAATTACCCTTTCCTGCTGCCTGTCTGTTCCTACCCCCAGGTGTTCCAGGCATCTGCTGCCTGTACAGTCATTGGACATAGACCTGGCAATAAATATCTCCAAAGATATGCATACTTCCACATTTGGCTCATGCTACCACTTTTGGTGAGAATATCCAACAGTGTAGGAGTTTTGGGACATGAATGCTGATTACCACTAGGAACGTTTCTACATTAGACCATACATATCTCTTAAAGGTATGTTTATTCATGATGATGAACCCAGTGATGCTTGGTTGCTGCATAAAGACCTCTCAAGCAATTGTGGACAGCACTGAAGTCATGTAAAAGCAGAAGTCTCCAAAGATGTCCTCCAAACAACAGTGGACTGATATAAAATATTCATTGTATTTTCTTGTCATGGATAGATGCTGCAATCAACAACTGGCAGGTTGGCTGTCAGTTGAATGCGAGTGGTTTTTCCTACCCTCCAGAATCTCAAACATATGCCACAAGATTGCCAATTTGCTACATTAGTACCTCCATACACATCGTAAACCTGTCTAAAAAAGTGTTATGAACTGCTTTAGGACCTGTTTTATCTACATGGCAGTGTGCTTCTTTTCCTCAGCTACTAATGCTTCAAAGCTAAGAGAAGAAAATCAAGAAGAGAAACCAAAGAAAAATTGGATCCCATATCCAGATTGTATTAAGCAACATGATGATCATAAACATAACCATAACATAATATTCAAAAATGCTTTGGGCACTGCAGGAGTGGAATATAATAAAGACCCACATATAAATGGGTATTAAAATTTAATAAAACATACAATGTTTATAAAATAACAAGCACGGCACCAAATAGCCAGACAGAATGCCATCACTCAAAAGACATTTTGAAACAATTCTTAACTTCCTGCTACAAAATTGTGGTTATGTTGCCAAAAGCAACACTCAGTATTAATAATCGGTACTAGTATATGAAGCAGCATGTCAGCACTTAGCTTCATAACCCACAAATCTATTAAATCTCTGCCTATTTTATTACTTTTTCACCCAATTTGTTCTTATTTGCCTTTCTTAGAATATAGTCTTGCTGAATGGATTTAGGTTCACCCCCATTAACATTAAAGGTGAAATGAGATTATCTAACTTTTTTACAAATGAGGCAGATAGTTTATTGGGAGTTCCTACTGACTTTGGGCACCATTTAACAGGAACTTCTTCCACACACAACCCCCTCGAAAGGAATGGAAGCTGTGCAAGAGCATCCCCATGTGCAGGAGAACTTCCTGGTCAATTATGCCACATCTGCTGTCTTCAACAGGTATGGAGCAGGTATGCAAAGTGAGGCTGAATTTTAAAAACATCAAGCAAGCTACTGAAAGAAGTCTCTGGAGTAAGAAAATGAATGATGCCTCCCTGTCTACATGTCTTTGCTTCACAGCAACTATCAAAGTAAGCATTAGTTTTCTTTGGGGGAATTTATCCAAATCTCACTTCAATATCATGCTTAAATGTTGAAGTAAAATCACCTCTTCCCCTCCCTCTTCTTCTCTCATGATACTGTATTACTGATGAGTCTTGGCAGTGACAAATGACAAACTGTGTATTCCTCTCTTGGCAGTTCCCATTTGCATTCTGCTGCTGCCGTGCCTCTCTCATTGGGACGGAGGGAAAATAAAATTAAAAAGGCAGAAGTTCTGAGGAGAACATGAAAGCACCCAAAACTGCAGCTGGTCAGCAGTTTTGCAAGGCAATACTCTATGGTACAGAGGGCATGCTGATAAGTAAGAAATCTGAGTTTAGAGGTGATTGGGGGGATTAAGAAAAGTATTTCTGAAAACTTCCCACTTTTTAAAAAATAATAATAAAACCCTTTGGAGAGACTTTAAAAATCACTCAGATAAATGTGAGAGCCCTTCAGAATGAAAATGACTCAGAACAGTTCAGCTAATAAGTTTCATTATGAGTGTGAGTTTCGTATGAGGAGAAGGTGGACCAATAAGATTTCAAGAGGAGCAAAATACTCATTGAACAGGGACTAGCACAGCAGTTTTAACCTCTGGCAAAGGCCGGCTGAGGCAGGGTCAAAGCAGCTCCACTGGTGGGGTAGCACATCCACCCCCAGAGTCCCTCTGTGTGCTCCATGGACATAAATCAGAAGGTGTGGCCTTATACTGAGTCAGATTAATGGTACTTCTGGCACAGGATTATCTGTTCTGGCTAGCAGTGGTTCTCCATGGTTTTCAGAAAGAGGGCATTTCCAGCCCTGGAGATGGCAGCAATTGAACCTGGGACCTTCTGCATGCAAAGCAGATACACCCTTTCCCTTCTGCATCCAGCAATCTCCCTGTCGGTGGTAGAAACCAAAGCAGCAGCCTGAATCCACCACATCCAAAGCTCCCTTATTCCTCTAACATGCCCATGGAATGGGGTCAGGGGTAGATTTAGGGCCGTGTGAGGGGGAGGCACATGTACTAGGCACTGAGCTGAGATGGCACCACCTGAAAGCCTGGTAAGTGAGGCGCTGAGCTTTGGGAAGGGGGCACGAGGCTCGGACAGGGTTCTAGAGTCCACCCACCTTCTTCTCAAAGCCTAGTTAGAACTTCACCAGGTTTGGGAAGGTGGTAGGAGGGTTCCAGGACCTGGCCAGAGCATTCACGCTTCCCTTCCAAAGCTGGGCACCTCCGCATAGGGACAAACACAGGGTGCTGTAGTACCCAAGTGCACCAATGACTGGGGCTCCTACCTACACCAGCCTCAAGCTTTTGCAGGTATTTCCCCTCTCACGGATGTCAGTGGGGCGAGGGATGAACAGACCACTCCTCCTTACTCTAGTCTAGTCCTTCATGGAGAAAGCCAGCAAAGCTCTCTCTTACACACAAACACACACACACACACACAGAGAGAGAGAGAGAGAGAGAGAGAGAGAGAGAGAGAGAGAGAGAGAATACTAAATGTGCCTCTTCGTTACTTGAGATCCTCTGAATTAGAACAGAGAAGACCAGGGAGCAAAACTGCAAGAATCCCTGGTCCTGAAACCATTGAGCGTTCCATTCAAGCCCTTCTAGATTTCACTGTAATCTTTTTCCACCTTCAGGGAAGCAAACAAACAAACAAAAAAAGCAAAAGAGCTAATGAAAGGCAGGAAAAAAAGAACCTCCCGCTAGACATGAATCTGGCAGCTCTAACACATATCTCAGCAGCACTGATTTCCCATGTGGCCACCTCAGATCGCTAGGCCTCAGCAGCCAAACCAGAATGGATGGCAATAATAATTAGAGACTGATGAGAGAGGGGCCCAGAGGAGGGCCAATTTTTTTTTAAAGAAGAGTTAATGAAAGGAGGGTGGAGTATCCAAAATTTCACAAAGGGTATGAAGCAAAATTAGATAATCAAAGAGTCTTTAAACAGCAGAAGCCACCCGGTTCATCTAAGAGCACAGTGAAAAGTACCTGCCACATCAAAAATTGATCACAACTAAGGAATGTTAATGTGTGCTCCCTATCAGGCCAGTAAGATTCAGGGTGACCCACAGCTATTATTTAACGTCAGTATCAGGCCATTTAATTTTCTGCTTCAGTTCCTTTCCCACTCTTCTTCCTCAACCTCTGCCTAATGGCTATTCACTTTCTCTACATCTGATGTTCCTGCTCCTCGAACACTGTGCTCTGACTGGCATTTGATGACAGACTAAACTCTTCCAATAATGGCACCCATGCTCTATAATCAACTGCCATTTTCAATGTGCTAATAGTTCACAATGTGTTCCATCCCTTTAGAATGTGTGTCGGAAAGGAGGAGGGAATGACTCTCATTTGAATACATTTACTCTTCTTCTCCACCGCCTGAATTATGAGGAAGATGAGTGTTCTGGTGCTAATTTTGTTGATTTCTGGAATGTGAATTATTTTTAATGTCCCACTTTAACAACCGTTTGCCAGATATTCTGAACCTGGTTGTTGGTTTTTTTAATGCAAAGAACATACCTGATATTTATGAGAAGGCAATGTCAGGTTTTTATTTTAACGTTGTAATTCATATGATACACATGACAGAAAATGGCTCATCTGAAGATTATTGCCTCACTCTAGAGATCTGCTTGCAATCAGATATTCATATAGATCTCTGGGAGAGCTGATCCACATCAGCAAAGGAATATGGGCAAGCACTAACTTTCTTGATTGAAATTAATGAGGCAGACGGTCTAAATGAAGGTTCTGCATGATCCATGGATTAGTAGAAACAGGAAGGGGAGAGTAGAGAAAATAAAATTATGGTACTGTGCTATTTAAAGCAGTAGTTCATCTACACCTTGGAAACAGCATTATGGTAATCCTGTTTCAGAAAAGATATAACAGAAGTGTGTCCAGGGTGGGTCACAGGGAAGAGTAATAACAACAATTAGCAGTATGAAACGCCTTGCATTATAATACAGTGGTACCTTGGGTTAAGTACTTAATTCGTTCCAGAGGTCCGTTCTTAACCTGAAACTGTTCTTAACCTGAAGCACCACTTTAGCTAATGGGGCCTCCGCCGTGCAGCCAGAGAACAATTTCTGTTCTCATCCTGAAGCAAAGTTCTTAACCTGAAGCACTATTTCTGGGTTAGCGGAGTCTGTAACCTGAAGCGTATGTAACCTGAAGCGTATGTAACCTGAGGTATCACTGTACCTGCTTCTCACAAGTTACATAATACTTTGGTATGAATACTTACAGAACATAACTGCTCTTCATCAGCTGTGAAAGGCACATCAGTGTTGCAAGCATAGACTTTCCCTTTTGAAACGTATGGAAAGAGATATGTAGTCCTTTCCCTTTTCTTTTAATGCTTCAGCATATTGTAGCAGGGGTGGAAGCCTATTTCAAATGTGCATAAACCTTTCATAGGTAATACAGTACACAAGTGCTTTGCACACAAAAATTCCATAGGAAATATTTTAGTGAAAAGTGACCCTAAGATTTATTAGGCTAAGAAATGAGGGGTTTTTAATTTAAGAACAGAATGGTTAATTAGAAGGATGATTGAATCACATAAAGTCATCTTAGGCTGCAATCCTATGCAATAAGTCCTACTGAACACAATGGGACTCACATCTGAGTAAAGATGCATGGGATTGAACTATAAGGTTCCAACAAAGGAGGGGCGGGAATAAGGACATTTGTCAATTAACGTACCTAGAAGTCATCTGGTGAAATTAGCATTCAAAATCCAACAAACATAATTTATACATACATCTGATTTCTTTGTTTGTTTGTTTGCTTGTTTGTTTACTCTTCAAATCACCCAGTGGCTTGATTTTAATATTAGGGTGTTTGCCTGAAGTGGTAAGAAGGAAACATAGAAATTCCTACTGGTCCCTGTTGATCCTCCCAGATTTTAATCAGTATGCCATAAAACAAAACAGGACCTAGCCATGTGCACAGGAGGGGGAAATGTTTGTGTTGGAAGAGAAGAGAATGCCAATGCACACTACCTTTCGATAGAGCCAGTGTGGTGTAGTGGTTAAGAGCGATAGACTCGTAATCTGGGGAACCGGGTTCGCATCCCCGCTCCTCCACATGCAGCTGCTGGGTGACCTTGGGCCACGCACACTTCTTTGAAGTCTCTCAGCCCCACTCACCTCACAGAGTGTTTGTTGTGGGGGAGGAAGGGAAAGGAGAATGTTAGCCACTTTGAGACTCCTTCGGGTAGTGATAAAGCAGGATATCAAATCCAAACTTTCCTTCTTCTTCTTTGATAGACTCTGAGCTGAGCACACACAAAAACTTTAATAGGTTTCTTAGCTCCACACTGTGAAATGCTTACTGAGATGGAGCAAATTTTATCAAAGAGCTACAGAAGTTCAACCATGAAGAGGCCATTCTATGTGTAGTTCTGTGCCTTGGAGGACTATATGGTTAATGAAGTTCCCCCTAGGCTATAAAGAAGGTGGCCATAGCAGCTGTAGTGTTTCATTGAGAAGGACCGTGGAATGCAGAAGCTCCCAGGTTTAATCCCTTGCATCTCCTAGTGGGGCTGGGAATGTGGGGTCTGAAATCTTGGAGACCCAGTTCCAGTCCATGGAGTCAATGCTGAGCTAGATGAAACAAGGGTCTGGCTCATTATAAGGCAGTTTCCTATGTGAGATGTCTTGGATAGTTGACACACATCCATCAGGTGGGGTGCTAAAAACTGTTCCTGGACTGTACCCCTTCAGATGGGGTGGGGCATTGTATGGTATAATGCTTCTTCGTGAAAGCAAAACTGCATGCATATAGAATCCCAAAATAATCCTGGGAACTGTAGCTTGTTAACTGTAGGTGCTGAGAGTTGTTAGGAGACCCCTCTTACCTTCACATATATTTCCCAGAGTTCCCTGAGAAGAGGAATTGACTGTTAAACTACTCTAGGAGGGAATAGGGGTCTCCAAACAATTCTCAACACCTACAGTTAACAAGCTGCAGGTCGCAGGATTCTTTGAGAGGAAGCAATGGCTGTTAAAGTGGTATCATAGTGCTTTAAATGCTCGGTACGAATGTGACCTTAGATAGCAGGGGAAAGTGTTTAAGCATAGCTCTTTCATATACTAGTTATTCATTTGCAGGGAATGCTTCCTTTTTTATATAACCCCCCCCCCCCACATGCAGTCTGAAGTAGTGAGCTATCCAGGAGCAGTTTTATTGCCTCAGCTGCTGTTTGTGTGAAAAACCAATCCATTTCTATTGGAACCAGCTTGGAATTTATGACTATTTTGTGAGTGTTTAGCCAAAAAAAAAAGCTCATCTGTTTCTAAGAGCTCTGGTGAGGCTGCACATACACACAACAGTGCCCCAGGGAACTGTTACTGCTAGTATTAGCCATGGCTAAGAGGCACTCTGAAATTCAACCTGTCCCCATTGCCACCCCAAGCAGGAGAGGATTTTAGGTCTGGATGGGGGGCAGCAACCACATAAAACATTTGCAAGGAGCAGTTGAGACACCAGAGCCAAATAGAAGGAACACTCATAAAACAAAAGTCTGCTTTGTTGGGTGGTCTGGTTATGTAATTTTGCAGTAATAAACAGAAGTTTCATTGAGAGGAAAGGACCTAACAGTACATAACTTTCTGGTTTTATCTACAAAGGAGGCTGGTCCATCTGAATGCAGCCTGCGCATGTGAAGAACCTCATGAAATATTCCGAGATGGCAAAGAGCTTCTGGAGAAATGATGTTCAACTCATAATACATGGAAGCATTGTGAGTCAAACCAATGCCTATTCTGAACCAAGGTAATTACAACATGGCATCTACAGTGAGAATTAGTTCTGTGTTATTTAAAGCTGCTTCTAGGGGAAAGAATCCAGTTTGGCTGATTTACTGTAATTCTAAGCTAGAAATGGTGGCAGTGCCTAAAGTAAGAACACAGAGGTTTCCGTTTTCAGGACTGTGCGATTCACACTGAGCTTGCTAGATCTTGGTCATCAGTTTAGACTAAGGAAGATTAATAAGAGCATAGCCACAGTTAGCAAAAGCTGGTAATAGCAGCAATGTTTAAAAACCTGTGAATATAGAAAGGTCTTCGTATTGCACCAAAATGATAGCAATGTGAGCACCAGTGACCGTTCCTGAGGAAGGCCTTCCACTGGCAAGATGCCGCCACTGAAAGGACCCTCTTCCTGGTCTCTTCCCACCTTCTGCTGCTGGGAGTGCCTGAAGAAGAGCCTCAGGTGTAGATCTCATTGTATGAATGGGTGGTTATGAGTTACTGCAGTGCTGTTACCTAGCACAATAGGCCCAGTATAAATTGCTTGTCTGAAAGGGTCCAAAGATTGATGGCCTTCATAATTGACTGATGACTTCACAAGATTTCAGATATCTCTGTCCCCCGCCCAAGCATCTGCAAGAGGCAGTGAATGCACTTTAAGACTGTGCATGTACACATCTATAGACTGCAATTACATAAGACGCTTAAATGGTAGCAAGACACATTGAACTCAGTAGGGCATATTTGTGGATAGACATGTATAGGACCCTAGAAAAGAGCTCCAACTGGCATATTCCCTGGGTGAGATTGCACAGTAAGACCTAAACATAAAGCATGCCAAGATTTCCACTATAATCATAAATATAGAGTATAATAGGAACTGAAAATTACTCAATTTTGCTTCTATGAGGGAATTGTGGAAAGGGATTACAGGTGGTGAGGATGTCATAAATGAATGCTATGCTAGAAATATCACAATTAATTCAATAATTGTTTTTTATGAAGTGCTTTCTGGAGCAATTGCTAAATTAAATAAGTCCCAAAGGAACAGTAAGAGTTAGGAATGGCATTTATAAGAGAGACATGGAATGTAAATCTTGCAGGAGTTAAGAAATGTTTATATTTAATACAATTAATTCAAAAGTTTTCACAAGAAGCAACCACCCAGGAGTTTTCTAATATCAAGTCCTCCAGGGTTTTTAATTGTTTTGCAACAAGTAGCAAGCTCTTATTAATTCCTTCAGCGGTTGTTTTATTAACTTGAACCAGAATGAACTCTGCTTGGCACTAATGCAGATATCATTAATACATATAATATCTGGAGTTATTATCTAGGGTAAAAAGCTATCAGGGACCAGACTAGGAACATTATTTTATCACCATTTTAAATTAGCTAATCAATAGTTCATGTGCATGTGTTTATACATATTTGCTTTGGTACAGACTAGGGGGCTGACTACTTTCATAGCGCTTTCATGTCAATAATAACAGCAATAACCATACAAATGAACCATAACTCCCATTACACTGGTGTCACAACTAGAAGCCCTTTACAAAAAAAATTGAATACAAAAGCAGATGGCAATGACCAGACCCTCCCCACTCCTCCCTCTTGCATCCAATTCTAAATTGATGTTTTAAAAATGTCTGCTGGGTGCCTGAAAATTAATCTCATTTAAAAATTAATTTTGAGACAGTGAAGGCCTCTAGGCTCTAACATTTCTAATGGCATCATCTAGTGTACCCGCATGCCCTTCCTCCTGGAATTGGAATAGCACTGAGAAGCACAATTTCTAACACTTCTGACTTGTGCTGCTTCCTGGAAATGGTGGCAGTAAGGATCTGGTTCAAGCCAGGTTTCCTACAGAGTACACATGACAGGTATCAGATATCCCCATGCAATTTATACTATATTCAAGGCTAATATACATAATGAGAAGTACAGTTTCCATTATGCTACCCAAGAGCGGACAGCAAGAAGGGGCTTGGGCATTTAGTTTTCATTTACCCATTTCAACAATTTGTATACCGCTTATTCAGCCATCTCTAAGCAGGGCACAAGAGACAGAAAACTAGAAGACTGAAACCGTAAAATCAGAGTCCGATTAAGAAACCCGCTAGAATTTTTTATTACTATCTACAGAAAGCATCAGAAGTTCAACAGGGAAGGGGCCTACCTGACCTCAATTGGTAAGGAATTCCACAACATTGGGGCCACAGTACCGAAGACACTGCTCCTCGCAGATACAAGCCCTGCATCCAAGCCACAGGGGACCACTAACAGTGACTCCCCAAAGAGCTCAGGCATAAAGCAGGGATAAAAGGGATCAGGTGCTCCCTGAAGTATCCTGGACACAATCTGTGAATTTTGTAAATTAATAGAAGAACCTTGAACCTGGTCTGATAGCATATAGGCATCTAGTGCAAGCCTGCAGTCACTAGGGCCAGTGTATCTTACTGGGTGGAAAGACCAGGCAGTGGGGAGGTCAGTGGGGAGTGTCCACTAATGTCCCCATTCTGAGCAACCTCCCTACCACCTCCCCTTCATGGTAACCTAGAGCGATGGCAGTGCCAGGAGGCCTGGTAAATGGCAGGGCACCTCCACCCTAGCTGCTCCTAAACCTAACCCACCAACACTGCAAATTCATAAGAAAATCTTAGGCACTCCTGCAGCCTTTGTATTGCAAATGAAACCATCTCTTCCACGACTTCCCACCACCAAGTACAGAGGAAGGACATAGGAAGTGGGACATAGGAAGGCCTCTTAGAATCAAAAAATTGTATAGTTGGAAGAGATCCTGAGGGTCATCTATTCCAACCCTTTGCAATGCTGGAATTTCAGCTAAAGGTCTGGCTTCATTAAGACATGACCAATCCCATTTCAGAGTTTGCATGCAGGACCCAGGCTTTGCAAAGGAGGGAGGAAAAGTGACATGTACAATATGATAAGCAATTTGTTTTGCATATGATGTGTCAGACATGTGATGAAAACCACAAACGATTTCAAAGTACTATGATGTCCAACAAAACACTATAGATTGCTAATCTCCTGTTTTTTCACACATACATTTTTTAGGAAATCAAATGTAACAAATACATCCAATTTTAGTCCGCTTAGTCAATCTTTGTGGAATACTAACAGCCTGTTATGAAAGTACAGTGTTTTCATTACCGATACTGTAATGGAACACTGAGTTCCTGATCAAGAATGACAACAAAATAGCCAAGTAAAATTTAATTTGAACATTTCTAGAATTGTGAGGGTTGTTTGGTTTTTTTTTACTTATATGGAATTAATTTGCTCTTCCACATCAAATACTTAATTTTTTTGTCTCTCATCCTCCCCCCCCCCCCACAAAACATGTAGTTCAAGGAAAATTATAGACATGGACTGAAATCCTGCACAGTGCTAAACTGCTCCAAAATCCCATTGAAATAAGTGAGATAAGTGGAATAAGTCATGGAATGTTTTGAAGGATTGTGGCAGAATCATGAAATTATTCATCAGGGAGGGTTTGTGAGGTAGGAAACAAAATCTCTTGTTTCCTTTTCTTCTCACTTGGGTGGTGTCGGGGGAAACCAATCCTTGTGTGCATATACCAGCCTCTGTGTGCACTGATGTGGTGGGTATACTGCTGTGCCTCCACAGAATGAAGTCACTCCATCATTTTCAGTGGCAGTGTCAGCTACGGAGGTGGATGAGGCAAAAAGCCGAGAGAAGGATACAGAGGAAAACAAAGAGAAAGAGCTGAGATCCAAGTGAGGGGTTTGTCAAGTTGACAGCAGGAAGGGAAGGAAATGTTAGAAAGGGCAGGCAAAAGGAGCTCAGGATAAATAAACTAGAGGAAGGAAGAGAAGACAGTTTGGCAGGAGATGCTGGAAATGAATTTCTGAGGACAGAAAGTCAAGGCCAAAGACTGTCAAAGAAATGAGCCCATCTAAGGAGACTCGGAGTCTGAGAGCTTGCCCCCCTTACTGCCAAAAGTACTGTTGTATTTAATTAGGAAAGGCCTTCCTTTGTTGCATTCTGAGTAATCTCCCCAGAGAAAATGATGCATCCTTTAAAAATGTAACTTGAAATATCCCACACCATGATTCAACCCACTTCTGCCCAGTTCACCTTGAAGGTCCTGTGCTTTAAAAACCCTTCTTCTGTGCCTGCCACAGACGTCGGTCCACAGGGGAGGGACTCCAGGACAACCAGGCTATCTGCAGAGATAAGGACATAGTTTATTATATTATGTCACACTCTTCCCGTTAAAAAAAAGAATTCATTATACAATTGTTATGAAAGTGCCCACTTTTAAATAGGTTCCATTGGTTTTCATGGATTTGATCCTATGTTGAACATGAGTTCAAAAAGCAATTTGGCTTCATAGCAAGGGGCCTGGTGCTTAGTGTTTGAGCTCAGTAAAGTGTTGCAATAAGGCTGGTTATAAAATTAAGTGGGGGATTGGTGAGGTCAAAACTGTTGCCCCTTTTGCCTTCTGCCTTCTTTGAGATTGTTGCCCAAAAGCTCTCGCATGAGTTCTGGTTAATGCATCACATGTCATACATAGGGATTGGGGGGCAGGGGGCAGATTTGATTCAGTTCACTCACACTTTATGAAACACTATGAGATCCAAAACTCAACCATCCTTTGAAATCTGCATGGATCCAAAGCTCACCATGTAGTTCTCTAAGTAACCAATGTTTACAAAATGCATTATGTTTAGAGAAAGTGTGCATAAAAATTAATATATTAGTGAAAGTAATATACAAAAATGCATTATATTAGGAGCAATCATTTGCAAAAACATGTAAAATAGTCAAAACTGCACACAAATGTGTGTTTATTAGGAGAAACTGACACTAAAATGCTGAAGTATTTTCATGAGGATTTCTCTTTTTTAAAAGTGCGAATTGCTGGATAACTGAATTTCAGATTGGAAAAATGAGAAATGGAACAAACCAAAATTGACAGAAGTTTTCATCCCTAGTCATACTGCAGGGGAGCATTGCTGAATGATGCCATCTTTCTTGATTTTTGATCAGTTCATGATGGATATTTTTATTCTGATGTGGGTAAGATCAACAGCTATGGGCAAGGGGCTTCACTGGCTATATGAAATCTGCCTGCTCACCTGAGTTTCTATTATTATTTGCTTTGTTTCCCACTTCAGGACAAGTTTTACTTTGATAAGGCAGTGCCAATGGATTGTTCCATATTTTGTGCAACTAAGAGTTTAGTCCATTCCCAGATTAGGCACCAAGGAAATGAGTAGGACCTGATTTATTTTACCATTATTTGGGCCATTTCCTTTTTGTAGAAAAGGCAGCCCTGGGCAACACTGATGAATCATGTCTGCCTTTATTTATTTAGCATTTGAATTGGATGTCTCTTTGTCTTCTGATGTGACAAAGGAGCCTGCCACTTCATTAACTTTTGGGGGAATTCAATTAAATACACAGTAATTCTTGTTTCTAACCTGCTTGATGACAGGCTACAGGAGTTTAAGGATGGGGTTAGGATATTTTGGATTTTTAAAAAACCCATGCATTTGGATCTTCTTAACTTGCCTTGTCACATGATGGTTCCACATAAAAATTCCCCCATTCTTCTCCAGGTGAGCATGTTGTTATCTTTTTTTATTAGTATGTTGATAGCTCATCACCTGATACAAATAGAATTCAGTGATTGCTAGGAGACTGGCAAAAAGGATCTGGTGATACCTGTAACAGTAATTTCCAAAATCTGTTCACCTTTATCCAGTTATTATTAAAGGATACAAAACCTATTTCTCCATCACTGGAGTGTTGAATAATAGGGAACTTTTTTGATTTCTGCAATATACCAGCTCTTTGCTACCCATCCTCTCTGAGCAGTTATAGTATTCAACTGCCAATGTCTTTCAAAAATGATTTGAGCTTTCCCTAACTGACTTACTATGAACTCCCAATCTTTTGTTCTTATTTCATGTAAATACGCTACTATTGTAGATTCCCATCATTTGGTTAGGCTGCCTGCTGAAGCATCATATGACCTACACATTTGATCCCAATTTTTGAGGGATTATGACAGGGTTTCATTGTGGAGGGAGGTTAAGTTTATGAAAGCTTCTCTGATCTCTAGGAGCACCTTCTCACAAAAGAGACAAATTGCTTACTAAATGAGCATGATGAGAGATTGCCACATAGATACGTTCAGGACCTAATAATGTGATCAAAATTTCAAATCCAAAATGAAAGAAAGAACTAATGCTGGAAGGATTGCAACCTTCAATTAACTGCTTAGATTAACTGTTCACAAAGAAGCCCCTGAAAACACTTTTGATCAGCTGACTCAGGCAGCAGATTTATATATATAAAAAATCACAATATATATTAATACAAGTACTTAACAGATAACTTCAGGCAGCAATCACCATCTTTTTTTAAAAAAAGCATTATGTCTCCTCTTTTCCATAGAAGGTAAATCTTTCTTCTAAGGCAACCTTTCTCGACCTGTGGTTCCCCAGATGTTGTTGAACAACAACTCCCATCACCCCTAGCTAGCAAGGCCAGAGCTCAGGGATGATGGGAGTTGTAGTCCAACAACATCTGGGGACCCACAGGTTGAGAACCACTGTCAGCTGTAACCAGTGGCGTAGAGTGGGGGACTACAAGGGTGGTTGCTTTGGGTGCATAATGTTAAGGGTGCAAAATTTCAACAGCCAGTGCTGCCTCAATACAGCTGCCCCCTTCTGTTGCTGGGCTCTGTTGCAAATGACTTCTCCTTGCAAACCAGGAAGTGACCTCTCCAGACAATAGAACAACTCTTCTTTTCTGATCTCTATGGCTGCAGTCTCTTGGGAGACACGTATGCCTTTAGGCAGTTGAAAGTGCATATATACTACGTCCATTTCCCTCTCTCCCACACATCACCCTCTGTGCAGGCTCGGGTGCTGGTAGCCCATGCTACACCACTGGCTATAACTCTTATATGCACCAGGCAAACACATCACAAAGCCTTTTCCTTCAGAAACTTATTTTATCAACATGCATATTTAAAAAAATATTTAAAACTTAAACACGTATATTCACAGAAACATAGGAAGCTGTCTTACCCTGAGTCAGAACAATTGTTCCATCTAGCTCAGTACTCTCTACACAATTGGCAGCAGCTCTCCAGGATTTCAGACCGGCCCAATTTGGAGATGTTGGGGATTAAACCTGGGGACTTCTGAATGCTAAAGAGCTGCTCTACCACTCAGCCATGACCCTTTCCAGGAACCCAAATCAAGACGGAAATAAAATAATGATTAAAAATTCACATGAATATGATTTCTACTGCATTTTGAAGAAATCCAAAGATGGCATCGCAAAGAGTGGGTTATATATATATATATATATATTGCACGTCCTACCATTACCACTGCCAACCTAGCAGTTTGAAAGCATGTCAAAGTGCAAGTAAATAAATAGGTGCCGCTCCGGCGGGAGGGTAAACAGTGTTTCCATGCACTGCTCTGGTTCGCTAGAAGCAGCTTAGTCATGCTGGCCACATGACTCAGAAGCTGTACGCTGGCTCCCTCGGCCAATAAAGCGAGATAAGCGCCACAACCCCAGAATCAATATTTCAGAAATAGACTGGAAAGAGAAGCTGCTGAATTGCAACTCATTACCAAACTTAAAACCATGGAGAGACCTGGTCTGAACAAAGACATTGGATTCTTATCTCATTATACATGACTAAGATATTTCTCACCTTCTCACCCCTTGCCTTTTCCTGTAAGACCTATTACAGTCGTTAAGAGTCGGCAACAGGCTCATCTCAGCTATCTGCCAATCTCCCATTCCCACCACCCTTCTGAGTAATACCCCTCCCCACCTTCTCACTATATAGAAGGATCTGGCAACTTCTGTTTCAGTGTATCTGAAGAAGTGTTGCATGCACACGAAAGCTCATACCAAGAACTAACTTAGTTGGTCTTTAAGGTGCTACTGGAAGGAATTTTTTTATTTTGACTATGGCAGACCAACACGGCTACCTATCTGTAACTGAACCCCAGAATCGTTCATGACTGGACCTAAAAGTCAGGGGTCCCTTTACCTTTACCACAAGTGAGCCATTTTTTCTTAGCTTCAGCCTCTCTTCTGCTTTGTGCAAATAATGGTACTGTCCTGTTATGGAGATAACAATACTGTCCACCCTACCTATGTGAGTGCCTTAGACCATAAGAGGCTGAGATCTGGCCTCTACCCTTTTGAGAGTATGAAGTCCTTCACACAGATTATCTCAAAAATATATGTACATAGAAACGAGGGTAAGGTAGACAGCAAATTGCTGAACTTTTAACCCATCTTTGCATTTTGCCTCCATCCTCTTTTGACAGGCATCAAAGGCAGTGATGCTAGAAAAACATTCTGTCTAAAACTTATCACCAGTCATACTTGGAGACATGATTAATTTGCTTTAAGTGGTTGCTTAATAGCTCCATAATTATTAAGGACCCTCAATTTTTCTATTATGCATGTAGACAATTTTGACACTTTCTCAACTTTGAATGAGCTGTTTACAATGGTACATTAAACAAATACCTTTGCTGTGCAATTTAGGCTTCAATCCCAAGTATGCTTACTGGGTAGTACCATTGAAATCAATAGGATTTTCATGTGTTTGAGATACAGTGCCACTGACATAATTAAAACTGAAAAGCAGACAACTTTCAGACATTGCATCATACTTCAGAAAATTGCCAAGTAATTAATGCTTGATCTTGTTGGAATTGTTTGGGGGGAAATTCTGAATGTTGTCATGTCTAAGCTACAAATCAGCAGAGATGGTAGTTTACATTTTTCTCATATGTTATTAAGAAATTTGAATGGCAAACCTTAGGGAGGACTAATCCAGTGAGTCTGGAATTCTGTTCTGTTCTCTCAAACATGCAGTGTATCTGGCTAGCCCACAGAGATCTTTATTATAAGCCATGGCAATCAAGCAACGCTACAGCATAGTAAAATATAAGTATTTTTTATTTTTAAAACGTGAATTTATTTTGGGAAAATGCTGGGTGATATTATTAACTCTCCTAGACAGAGATCTGTAGCCATACAGATAAACTAATCTGACCCCAAGTCATTATGATATAATGCATGAAGCTACCTACTTATTTTCATCTCAAATCTATGTCATTGCCCTTTGGAACCCTAAGCAGATTAAGTCCAACTTCCCATGCAGTCAAACCTTTGGACAAGCTTAACCTGAAGCAGGCAAAGTGGTGATAGGCTGCCTCTGGCCTGCTTCCCAGCAAATCCAATGTTCCTCTTCATTATTCGTTTTGACTGCTATGGATGTGAGCTGCCCTCTGTTACTCCTATGGGAAGAAATCAAATGCAACAGGAATGGGCAGGGAGAAATGTCTGCTTATAATAGTGCTAGCCTCCTAACACCTGATCTGATAAAGAAGTGGAAGCTATTACAGCATTGTCTTAGTTCCTTGTATTTCAACAAAATTATTATCTCGATACATTATAATTAAATTTTCATTCTGCTCTGCATGCTCATTGAGATGCTTCATGCAGCCCTGAGGTGCATGGTGAACACTGTTTCCGATCCAGGCCAGTGGCTTGGATTCAAGTGTAAAGCTGCTTGACTGAGTTGATAACAAACTGCAATTTAGCATATCATCACTCAATTGACTTTAGGGAGCTCTGCAGTGGACCACTGAACTTAGGTTTGTGCTTATGTCAATGAGTGAATAGCTTTGCTCTCAACAAGTGTTAGAGGAAGAGGGCTGTTGAAAGGCAACTTTCCTGACCCCTCTCTCCTGCTAGCCCCCTGAGTCCTCAGAATTTTTTTTCTGGCCTCCTAAATAGAGTGGGTTGTGGAGTTTTGCTTCCCCTTCCCCTCGAGTTTCTTGAGCCACAGCCTACCCCATTCAAAGGGCTCTCCCAAGCCTCGGGATATGACTCTCCTGGGCTTGGGGATTTCCAGGGTAGGAGAGTTAGAAAAGTCATCAGTCTTCAGTCCCCTACCACTAGCAGTTCTCAGGATCCAAGCCCATATGTCCAATTTGTGTGAGCATATTTTAAGATGCACCAGTATAGAGAAGCTGCTTAGTTCCACCCAAAAACATGTTGATGGAGAATGGAATGGGTCCATTTCACTTTGACAGAGCTCTGAAAGAGATTGTAAGATCCACAATAGATTTCACACTCTACCCCAGCCTTGTGCAAAGAGGCCTACCCTTGCCTCTTTCTTCACATGCATGTTAGGGGCACAATCAGGTTTCAGAAACCATGGGATCACAGATTATAGGAATCATAGAATCATAGAATCATAGAGTTGGAAGAGACCACAAGGGCCATCGAGTCCAACCCCCTGCCAAGCAGGAAACACCATCAGAGCACTCCTGACATATGGTTGTCAAGCCTCTGCTTAAAGACCTCCAAAGCAGGAGACTCCACCACACTCCTTGGCAGCAAATTCCACTGTTGAACAGCTCTTACTGTCAGGAAGTTCTTCCTAATGTTTAGGTGGAATCTTCTTTCTTGTAGTTTGGATCCATTGCTCCATGTCCGCTTCTCTGGAGCAGCAGAAAACGACCTTTCTCCCTCCTCTATGTGACATCCTTTTATATATTTGAACATGGCTATCATATCACCCCTTAACCTCCTCTTCTCCAAGCTAAACATGCCCAGCTCCCTTAGCCGTTCCTCATAAGGCATCGTTTCCAGGCCTTTGACCATTTTGGTTGCCCTCCTCTGGACACGTTCCAGTTTGTCAGTGTCCTTCTTGAACTGTGGTGCCCAGAACTGGACACAGTACTCCAGGTGAGGTCTGACCAGAGCAGAATACAGTGGCACTATTACTTCCCTTGATCTAGATGCTATACTCCTATTGATGCAGCCCAGAATTGCATTGGCTTTTTTAGCTGCCGCGTCACACTGTTGGCTCATGTCAAGTTTGTGGTCAACCAAGACTCCTAGATCCTTTTCACATGTACTGCTCTCAAGCCAGGTGTCCCCCATCTTGTATTTGTGCCTCTCAATTTTTTTTGCCCAAGTGCAATACTTTACATTTCTCCCTGTTAAAATTCATCTTGTTTGTTTTGGCCCAGTTCTCTAATCTGTCAAGGTCGTTTTGAAGTGTGATCCTGTCCTCTGGGGTGTTAGCCACCCCTCCCAGTTTGGTGTCATCTGCAAATTTGAAGCTGTGGTGTGATCTGCATTCTTGTTAGGTTTTACCCTGGATGCTCTTAGCCTCTAGAACAAGATGGCAGTGTCACTGGGGTTGAGATGCAAATCAACTGCATAACTTCATAGCCTCATGCATGGGCTACTGATGTTTCATTGGGAGATGCTTCATTGGGAGACTTGTGGAGATTTCATCCATTATGTGGGAGGGAAGGATAGATTCCGGTGTTGTCTAGGTTATGTGGAAATGCACCTCTTCCTCCCTGTATCC
Source organism: Podarcis bocagei (assembly GCF_964188305.1). Lineage (NCBI taxonomy): Eukaryota > Metazoa > Chordata > Lepidosauria > Squamata > Lacertidae > Podarcis > Podarcis bocagei. Next base: position 29,865,443 of record NC_138127.1, on the reverse strand, counting down.
CTTCCTTCCAGAACAGTACAGGGAGAAGACAGTGTCTAGGGGTTACCTAGGCATCAGAATCTGAAGATTGTTTACACTGGCAAAAAGTAGCATTGCCAGTTGCCAAGACAATATAATGGGGCAGGAAACCTCCAGATTGTTGGACTACAATTTCCAGCATCCCTGAACATTGACCATGCAGATTTGGGCTAACGGGAGTCAGAGTCCAACAACAACATCTGGAGAACATTAGATTTCCTGCCCCAGTTATATGAGAAGCTTGCTTGTCTTCCACACAATGCAGTAAGTCTGATGCAGCACAGTGCTAGAAGCTAGACAAGCCTCCTTATGCTTGGGAAAGGGCCTTGCCTGTCTCCCAAGTCTGGGGAGAGTCAGCAGCAACAGTGTCCACAAATTTTGGTGGGCTGACAGCCAGAGATATTTTTTTTGAGAGCCCTAGAGATAGTATGTGCATGTGTGTGTGTGTGTGTGTGTGTGTGTGCGCGTGCGTGCGTGCGTGCGTGCACGTGCATGGTGGGGATGAAACACACCTCTAGTATAGATCATTACTGACCAAAAAGTTTGGCAAGGGTTCCAGTGAAACTTGAGTGCCCATAGCATGGAACAAGAGATCCTTTGTGCTTTGTCTGGTTTTGGTTTCTGTTTTGCCTCTAGCCTATTGGGACACAACATGGAGCAACACAGAAGAGGAAAAAAATTGGCAGGTCTGACTATAACAGAGCTGAGCCTGTAAGTTCCCAAGTTTCTATTCAGGTGCCACAAGCCTGACTTGTCATTCCTCATGCTGAGCACCTTTGGTATAGATAACATCTGCTGAATAAGTTTATTGCTGGTTTCCCTCCTCCTCCATTTGACAATACTTATATGTCACTGAGGACTTATGATCATTGACACTTGTCCTCCCTTAATTAAACTAGAACGTCCCACTAATCCCCCATGAGCTGCATAGATTGGGATTCAACAGCTTTCTGCTAAACTTTCTCCTGGCTAAATTAAACTAATCTAGCATATCCTAAAAGCCTATTAGCAACATCCACATAGAGACTTAATCCAGTTTTAATAAACTAGATTCAATGTACAGCTTTAGTTCATTTTGATTAATTTTTTCATTAGACAATGCCTAACTTCCCAGAGGCCTTTCTGGAACGTCCTCCGGAGTGATCTGAAAGCTACCCAAGTTTGCTCCAGACTGTTTGAATACTGTACGTGTGTTTAATCAACGCTTAATCAAAATTCAAGAAGCAGTAGCAGTAGTTAGGAACTCAAGTATACTGATCTTTGGGCTGACTGCCAGCTGAAATGATCTATATTGTAGGTCATTCTGCCACCACATCATGGATATAAGTGTTTGGCAAGATCATAATTAAAGAATGAATGGAGGAGAGTAAGTGCAGAGTACGGGCCTTCCTGGGATGCTGTACCAGGAAGAGCTAATTCAGCTCTGGAGCAGCGTGCATTTAAGTTTCAGTTCTGCATTCTAAACAACCACCTGCTGCATGGTTTGTTCCTTCCATAAACTGTTTTATATTTAAAGAGCTGTTGTTATACATCCTCAGTGTGGCCTCCTCTTCAAGATATATTTCAAGAAGGCAGTTCATTAATGTTGTTTATCTTTGGGAATTGGCCATCTCTTCTAACCTGATCAAATAGAGACTCTGGAGAGTGGGAAATGCATATGGAGAAAAGGCAGGTTTATTTTGAGGTGTGAAGAATTTCATGTGATGCCAGCTAAGAAATATGGCAATTTTCACCTGCGTAAGACAGTTCAACTATAGTTGTGAAGATGAGATAGAAGATGGGGGACTGTAAATCAATTGCTGTAAGTTTAAGTCACACAAACAAAGGCATCTCTTGTTTGATCACATAATCTTCATATGAAATACTCCATTGTGTGTCTGATGTATGGATTTTCTGAAATGCCATGGCCATTTCCTGTTCCAGTAATAAATCGTATGTTTATTCTAATTGCAGCACTTTAGAAACACCAGTATATTCCAGCCAATTACTACATAAAAGTTATGCTGGCATCCGCTGCCTGAGGCATCTGCTTCATTTTGGTTAATGGTAGGGCCAGTTCTGGTGCATGCACAGGTGCAAAATGTCCCTTTGCCAGTGTACTTATAACTAGCCAGTATGTGCTCTAAGTTCTATAGACATGATGATAAAGCAACGTATCTTCAGCCTATATTCCCTGATGTAGCATATCAGGGTTTCTTAGCTTGGGACCTAGAGTAGACATGAACTAATATGTAAAGTTCAGTTTCTCTCAACTTCTCATTTTTCCAATCTTAAATTCAGTTCTCCACATTTCCATATCAGTTTGTGAATTATTATTATTATTATTATTATTATTATTATTATTATTATTATTATTATTATCCTTTTAATGTCCTCGTGAAAATTCACCAGAGTTTTAGTGTGAATTTCCCAACCACATTTTTGTACGCAATTTTGCCCAATATATACATTTTTTCAATGGAGTCTTTGATAGTTACTTTTGTGTGCTGTTTTCACCAATACATGCATTTATCTGCATACTTTATCCTAATATATGCAGCTCATATTACTTGATTGTAGAACTACATCACAAAATTGGGAGAAGCTTGAATTTCAATGAATGACTGTGTTTCAGTTCGTGTACTATTTCAGCAAATGGAAATTGGTTACGTTCATCTTTAAATGCAGATTGAATCAAATCCCCCACCATCGCTAACCCCATCACATTGCTATGACTGGCTGCAGGGCTAGTCAGACTCCTGTCATTTCCTGCAGCTATGGGGATCTCCCTTGACTGCAGTGGAAACATTTTAACTTATACCATTGCTTTTGCTTGTGTAAAGCTGTGCCATTGCAAGGGGTGGGGCTGGCAACGAGCCTTGAGTGTATATAGGATTCCCTCACAATTCCACTCCATATCCATACACCCTTTCTCCACATACTTTTCTTCCCTCGCCCTGACAGTACTCCAGTGGTTTAAAACAGGAACCTTTGGTCCTCTAAGTGTTACTGAACTATATCTCTGGTTGCTGGCTGGGCTTGCTAGGGCTGATGGGAGCTTCAGCTCAGCGACAGCTGGAGGGTCAAAGATTCCTTGGCCCTGGTGCAAGGTTTATTCTAGTGGTGGGATCCCACCAAGAGCATTAGCAGAAATTTAGGCCCCTGGCACAGTACAGTTTTCTACCTGTGAGGGAACTTAGGGATTCTGCCCAGCAGACTTGACTCAACATGGGTGGTCCCCCCCCCCCCGGAAAAATGAGACCATTTACCAAATGGAAAGTGACTTCAGATAACTCTTCTTCATTAAAATGTGTTTAATACACGAGGACACGTATTTCCTGCTGTGTACAGAGGGTCTGGAGCAGCTGGAGATTCCTGCTGGGGGCGTCACCTCTGCAGTGCCTCGGGTTGAAGAACTGAGCCTCGCTTGCACGTCAAAGCCCTCTATCAAACGAAGTCACCTCTTCATTAGCAGTCAGATTTTTAAAAGTCTGTTCAGGTTATTCATGAATATGCTTCTCCCCATAGTGCTGGAAGCAGGATTTGTATGCAGTATTAATCCAGTATCAGTTTGCTTTGCCCTAGATCCCTTATCTAATGTTTTGTTGTTATTGTTGCTTTCAGGAGAAACAGATTGCCGTGGCAGAGAGGGGAGCCATTGTGTCACGAAATTGCAAAACGGTGGCTGCGGAAAGCAGTGTCGAGAGAATGTGTAGCAGAGGCCAAATCATAACCTCATGGTGAGAGCTGACTTTTCCTCCCTTTAAGGAAGGGTTTTAGAGGGCGGGGAAAGCAGCTTTGTACTAACAAAACAATAGAGCAGCAACTGCTTTATCTGTTCTTTATTATTTCTGTAACTATATCCAAATGCAGACAGAAACTGTAAGGGCCAGCTGAAATGACAGCTGCATTTTGCCGGAGCCCTTGTTCTAGCTGATGCCTGAAAAATTTCAGGGATGTATGACAGGGGTGAACAGACTTTGCCTTGCAGGATCTACTTCATTTTTTACTGGAACCCTATGAAACACCTGCATGCCCTTCACAGAGAATTGGCTATGCTGCTTATTACTCACACAAGAATAGCTGCCACCAGGCCTAACTCTGAGGCAGGCCCACTGCAAGGTGACTCATAAGTGCGCTTCTTTAAAGCTCACCAGTCACCACCAGCTACCTGACTCTGACATTTTCTCATAAGAATTTTGAGCAGATTGGCTCAGCGGTTTAGGTGAGTGAGTGAGTGGGAAAGAATCTGTGGTACTATTCACCAGGCACTTCCAACAGCTCCTCTGGAAATAGATTTACTAAGTGGTAAAACTGGGAGAAGTGCAGAAGTGAGGGCTTTTTAAAGAAGAAAACAAAACAAAAACTTAACCGACTTGCACAACTCTGAGGCAGTGGTGGAAAATAACCAATCTGGGGGAAGGGGATGCAACCCTGCTTGGGACAATGCTTGCAATCCACTACATACACAAGTGATCAGCCATTAGCCCAGGCGGGGAACCTGTAGCCCTCCAGATGTTGCTGAACTGCAACTCCCACCATACTTGGCCATTGGCTATGCTTGCTGGGGCTGATGGGAGTTGTAGTGTGGTAACATCTGGAGAGTCAAAGGTTTCCCACACCAATTGACCTATTGAGAGCCAAGACAATATCCATCTCTGAGTTCCATGCTGGACAGGAGGAACCATTTCTTTGCATACTTGGAGAGAGAGGCATGCAGTGGCTTGTGTATCAGCTTTTTTAGGTGATTGTGTCTGTGGAAGGTATTTTTGCAGCTTTGGGCTTATTACAGTGTCTTTTACAATCGGCGAAGTCACCAGCTTCTTGGAGAAGCTCTAATATGCATATTGAACTTTCTAAGCCACAAAGGGACATGCCAGGAGCACTTCTTTACCTTCCAATATTAAAGTGAGTTTCTCTTTAGACTTAGCTTCATTTCCCTAGCCCAGAACCATTGTGACTTTATTGGCAAATCACTTACTAGAATCAGAAAAGCATCTGCCCTGGGCTCATGAGAAAACACAAATAACAGAAATGCCCAGGTTTTATATAATGTTTCCTGAGTGTTTAAAATGCTGTGAGTTTATTATCTAAGCAATTCTTATAACAACCCTCTGAAGTAATCTGTATAAGTACCTGTATACATTCAAGATGGAAGGTCAAGGCTTCAAAATTAAAGCATCTCAAAGATTGCCTAATAAGAGTACTATTTGAATGAATAAGTTCTCAGTGGACATCCTTGCAGTACAATCGTCTGCAAAAGTATTTTCCATTAAATTCACTGGGATCTACTCCTAGGTAAGTGTTATATGATTGCAGCCTTAGACACTACATTGCACAACACAGCTGAATGTTTTGGCAGAGCTAGTTCTTTGTTCCTTATTTTTATTAGTAATAATTGGTGAAGTCAACAATTATCTTGTTCGAAATATACATTTATTCAGCTTGTAATACTCACTATGAATTGAGTATCTTTCCTCTGAGAAATTCTTCTCCAGCTTGAAGTGTAAAAATTAAGTTCTTCGTGTGCATGGTCAGCATCTAGGCTGCTCTGCAGGCATAAGTGCAAAAGTTCTTTAACACGCTTACTTGCTATGAAACTCTCATTGATCACTGTGAAACTATATGAACTATAAAGCCAACTCATGATTAGCCAACCTCATTAGGGAAATGCACAAAAGCTCTTTCTGTAATATTAGCCCATTACTGTTGATGAAACTCTCATTGATCATTGTGAAATGCACCAAAGGAGCCTCCTATTTGCTGCGTATCTTCTCTGCTTGGGTCCAGTCTCATGATAGTTGATTTCTTTATATAAGCATTTATATTCCACCTCTTCTATCCAAGTAGAGTGCTCACACGGGATTACAGAAACAGTGAAAGACTTTCCAGTGGGGCAGCTATGTTAATCTGTTGAAGCAAAAACAAAGAGTCTTGTGGCACCCTTCTGTCCATACCTTTTTGTAATGGCACAAGCTATCATAGACCAGGATGCATGGTTGTTCAGATTTGTGAGGATTGTCCACAGTGAGGTATGGGATGAGGATCGAGCCCTCTTTTCACAATGGTGATAGGTAAAGGTAAAGGGACCCCTGACCATTAGGTCCAGTCGCGAACGACTCTGGGATTGCTCAGAGCGCTCATCTCGCTTAACTGGCCAAGGGAGCCGGTGTACAGCTTCTGGGTCATGTGGCCAGCATGACTAAGCCGCTTCTGGCAAACCAGAGCAGCGCACGGAAACGCCGTTTACCTTCCCACCGGAGGGGTACCTATTTATCTACTTGCTGAGCGTTAAATCAAACAGCGTTCTCGATTACCTGCTGGTTTCCAGTGATCTACTTAAGTGTATCTCCACCTTTAAGATCGAGAATGTACAATCTAGTGACCATCTTCCCCTTGTAGCCAAGCTCTCCCTGAACTGGCAGTCGGAGGCCCATAGACATGCGACCCAGATGGTAACCAACGAATCTCTCCAAGTAAGAGGAATCAAATGGTCGGAGACCCAGGCTCAAAGGTATCAGGAATTCTTTCAAAAAGAAATCCTCGGGCCCCATTCCAACATAGACTCTGCCTCAGACGAGTATAGCATAGTGTTGAAACGCTTCCACCACCATACGACTGATCTTACGTCCTTCTTCAGGTTACCACCCAAAATATTAAATCGAAACGAGTATACTTACGGTGCCCCCTGGTATAATTCTCAGTGTAAACAAGCAAGACAGCGCCTCCGTGCTATATATAATGTATACAAGACCTCCGATGCACCTACTCTGCCAGCTAGTTATGCACAAGCCAAGCAAGTTTACAAACACACGCAGAAAACTGCCAAACGCGAGTGGCAACACAATCGCTGGCAGGCCTTGATTACTGCTTCAAAACCACATAGATCCAGGGAATTCTGGTCTTTAATTAACAGAAGGGCAAGGAAATACCCAAGGGCAGTCATCCCAGCACCGACATGGGAATTGTTCCTGAAGAAATGTTTCTCACAGGCAGACGCTCCCTCCGACCATCTGATGCATCTGTTTTCCCACCTACCTATTTGGCCTCCCACCGATCCGGACGAAATAGCCAAGCTAATAGCCCAGCTGAAACCGGGCAAAGCCCCAGGGCCCGACCTGATCCCTGCTGAAGCCATCAAACTACACCCAAAATGGTGGGATGACATCTTGGCCAAAACCTTCGACGCAATCAATGCTTCTGGTCTCATCCCCAAAATATGGAAGGAGGCCATTATAGTACCAATTCATAAAAAAGGTTCTCCAATGGAGCCGGAAAACTACCGTAACATCAGCCTCCTTTCGATCATAGGGAAAATTTATGCCAGCTTTTTGCTGACTAAACTATTGCGATGGGCAGATGAGACTAATCAGATTGGTCACGAACAAGCAGGGTTCAGAATTAAACGTTCTACAACTGATCATGCGATAGTTCTTTACCATCTGGCACGGAAGTACTCGTCCCCCCACCCCGGGGCTACCTTTGTGCTGCCTTCTTAGATCAAAAGGCAGCCTTTGACAGCGTTCCTATAAATACCGTGCTTGCTTATGCTGCCCCGCTCTGGGCCGTGATGACAGATCTTACTCCTCTTGAGACTTTGCAAAACCAATTCCTACGTCGGCTCCTAATGCTCCCCCTGTGCGTAAGCAACGCAGCCATCCGATTAGAATTGAAGATTGCATCCTTAGAAACTTGCCTGTGGAAGCAAGTCTTCAATTATTGGTTATCATTGTGGCACAGATTACCAGACCATTACCTTGTCCAATGCTTATGGCGAGATGAATTCTCCAGCCTTTGGACTAGTAGAATTCATGCCAAACTCCTGAGTTATGGAATCTCTCCCCTAGATTCCCTAAAACTAGATCACTGCTCGAAGACTGATCCGCCAAAGACTGGACGACATCGATTTACAGCGAAATTATACGCTGGGGGGAGGTGTTTGTTCGCCCCAGAACATTGGTATCACTTTAACTTACTGCGTTCCATCATACCTCTCCTCCCTTTCGTCTGTTGCCCATAGGCTGGCCTTCACCAAGGCGAGGTTTAACGTTTTTCCCTCTAATGTCCTGAGACATAGATTCTCAAAGGGCCAAGCCTCCGCCATGTGCGAATGTGATAAGGAGACGCCGGAGTCGCTTCAGCACATTATGTTCACTTGCCCCTTGTTCAATGTGCCACGGGCAAATTTGTTGGGATTAATCATACAGAAGCTAGAGGGTACCCCACCAAAATTCCACCTTGCCCAAATCTTGCAGGATAAGGATATCCATACGACACTGAAAGTGGCTAGGTTCCTGGTCGCTGTCCTTACCCAAAAGCGCTGTCAAGGAGCACTACAAGTTAATTAAGGCGCAGCATGTCATTCCTTCCTTCCATTCCATACTACAGTATTTTAATGTTATAGTGGTGTTTTAGCGGCTGTTTTTTCCCACGTGCAAAAACTGTTATTTATGTCTTGTTTTTATCTGTATGGGCCTATGGCCGCAATAAAACCTCTCTCTATTTATCTACTTGCACTTTGACGTGCTTTCAAACTGCTAGGTTGGCAGGAGCTGGGACCAAGCAATGGGTGCTCAACTCGTTGCGGGGATTCAAACCGCCAACCTTCTGATCGGCAAGCCCTAGTCTCTGTGGTTTAGAACACAGCACCACCCGTGTTCACAATGGTGATAGATGGGTATAAATAACCAGTGACCCTCAAGTTGCTATTCTCTAGCCTATGATCACCATCAACTGAAAGTACTGTAAGAAAACTATTAAAAAGAAATCTGTTAACCATGTAATGTAGTAGTATGCAGAGAAAATCTATTCCCCTGATACTATTTATCAATTCCCTCAGTTCACAAGCCATCCCACATACAAGGTGTTACAAAGGGCAAGGAGATAAAGGAAAACAGGGAAAGTTGTTAGATCATCAGTGGCAACATGCCCAGGACTTCAAAGGCATCCTAATCACAACCCCTTGCAGTTCAATATAATGGAATCTCTCAAGACGGTATCTGCAGCTGGTCTGGAGAGCAATTCATCCTATCACCTTTGAATAAACAAAGACGGGAGAAAGGTTACACAAATGAGGACCTTTTTTCCTCCTGTTAGGAAGATACAAAAACACCCAGAACATCCCTTGTTTATGTGTGTGCTGGCAAATAGCCAGGCAACATGTCTCTAACCGTAACAGGTCCTGTAAAATGTGCTATAATGTTAATTTAATGTGCCATAGAAGCATACTATATATATTTTTGGTTTATTTCCTTGGGGGCAATAGTCTGTGTATCTCTAGCACAATTATTCTTTCTCTCTCGCTCCCTTTCCTTTTTTCTTTCTCTCTGTCTCTGTCTGTCTCTCACACACGTACACTCATGCACAAATAGTGCCCTTCAAACTGAAGGTAATCATGTATGCCCACTGAGTATTCCACTTCATTTCACTGGTGATAAATAGTTCTTGAATATTGCTACTGCATTGGGTTCTGTATCTCAAAATCCAACACTGCTAGCCTTTTGTTGGTAATTCTGAAACAGCAATCCTGAATTATCTGTGAGAGTATCACAGCATACTTATGTCTAAACACACTCCTACACTGAGCAGCACACAAATAACCTGACAGAAGTATTACACCTCAATATGGCAGACACTATTTTTTTAATAGCCTAAGATGGAAAAAGTCAAAACAAATTGCAACAATGAGAGTCACAGTCTGATTGGCAAACTATAAAAGAATACTCCGATAAATCCCCTGGAAGTATATCTTGAATTCAGCTTCTCTGGGGAGAGGGTTGGCCATATTCCTCTCTGACATATAATAATCCTTTCAGAATCAAAACTCATTTGGGAGATTTGAAAATAAATAGATTTATTCTTGACATGCTACCTTTTTGCTTTTCTTTTTTCCTTCCTTCTAAGATGGAGTGGTTGTCTCTTTCACTTCTGCCTTTTAAAAGAGATATCTCTGTAATGATTATCATGCAATGACATATAAATCAAGCAAGGGTCAGTCTAATTTCTACAAGGTCATCTTACCAGCTTGTACAAAATGAGTAAGACACTGAAATAACAACTAGAATCTTAACAGGAGAGACTAGGACTGGGTGTTTCCATCAGATCTGCATATGTCTTTCACTAGAATAGGCAATACCGCTTTCTGTTCTCCAGGACAAAATTCATCCATTCCTTTACAAGTTTCTTCTAAGGATTGTTAACAGGAGGAGATAGCTGCAGCAAAATGTGAGTTTGCAGTGGATCACACAAAGTTGCTGGTTTCCATTTGTTTATAGGCACAGCCGGCAAGGTTGGGCAATGCCATGTAACCATTCTCCCAACAGTAGCATCACTTAGCACTTACTGGGATGAGGCGGGCAGGGCATCAGTGACGTCAAGACTGCAGAAGAAAATCCAACTGAACACTGGGATGAGTACATCTTCAGCAGGCTGCTCTTATAAAAGCTGCTGGGGTTTACATAGGAGAAGGAGGGAGAGGAACCTCCAAATTTCCTAGACTGTCTTTCTAACCTAATCTGCACACTCTCTCTCCCAAAGTGCTAGGCTGATATTCTTAGGGTTCCTGCTTCCCCCTTCATCGCACCCTTACTTCTGAAGCAGACAGAAGGAGTCATCTTTCCTTTTGTCTTCCTTTTCTGCAGAGATCAAAGAGCAAGCATGGCTCCTTTGGATATCCAGCTTAGCTAGAATAGGAACTCTTCAATATCCAGCAATATCCAACAACAACAATATGTATTTCCTATAATATACTGTACTTAGCTTTACTGTTTTCACCTCATAGTGTGATTGCTTTAGGATTAAAGAGAGCCCAACAGCAAGTATTCAGTATGCAGGTAGCTTCCAAGCTCTGGGTGTTAACTCTGCAAGCTAATTCAACACTACTGACCCAGAATCTCTTCATCAATTTCTAAGACAAGCTCTTGAGAAACATAGACATGGTTAAGTTCTACAGATTTCAGTGAGCTTTAAGCTACTGTGGGCTTAAGTGACAGATTTCAATGGCTCTCAACCATTTTTTAAAAAATTGCATCCAGTATCTTCTTATCCTCCCATCCTTGTCCACCATGCAGCCAAATATGCTATTATATCTCATGGGTCCTTTCCTTTCGTGTTGTGCTTGTTAAGTTTCTAAACACTAAATCTCTTGTCAAATAAATCAATTTGACAAGTTTGATGAAATGGACACCAGTGGTGGCTTCAGACTAAGAAATACTTAGGTTCAAATGGCTGCTCCGCCAAAGAACTCTCTTGATATATTTTAGCCAGTTAACTCACTGTCGGCTTAACTTCCCTCACTAAGTTGTACTGAGGATACAATAAAGAGACCATATATACTGTCCAGAGCTGGTTTAATACTTTTTTTCTGCTTAGGGAGAGTATCCAAGGCTGGTTAAGTAATTTTTAGCACCAGAGGCAGAAAATCTTCCAAGCACTTCTCTGTATCACTGCTGGTAAATATGCAATAATACATTTAAATAACATTTAGTGCCCTTTCATGACACACAAAAAATATGATCATATCCATACCATATGTGGAACATATTGCTCCCACCAGAGAATCTTGGGTACTATAGTTTGCTCCGCACAGAGCTGTAATTCCCAAGATTCTTTGGGGGAGGGAATGTGCTTTAAATGTATTGTGTGGATATGACCCAGCTGATTAAGGTGGCCAGTCACCTAACTCTGGCTCATGGTAGGGCCAGCCCTGAGAGAAAAACAGAAGAAAAATGTAATAACAAAAATATTTTTTGAGACCTTAAGGTATCACAAATCCCCACAGCCTCAAACATTGTTGGGAACTACCTCTTCAAGTTGAGACTGGCTTGCTCAGCTTAAGCTATGCAGACTTGGTAAGCATGGGTCTCTTTTATAATCACCACACTGGCTTCCTGTTTTCCCACACATTTATAAAGTACAATATCATAACCACATCGGAAAATGCAATTTGTGGGTTAAAATCTGTCAAGTCTGCTCTAGATAAACAGACATTGTTATTCTCTATGGGATTTTTTGAGGAAAAGTTAAAAGGAACAATAATACCATTCAATTCTGAGGGGGGGGGGCAGAAGTAAAGAGTCCAGATGACAAAGAAATCAAACCATACATTCCCTCATAGGAAATAGCTCAAGACTAGTTTGCTTTATGCTCTTTTGTTTTCAGTGACATGCCATGCAAGAGAATGGGAGCATCTGGCTAAGGGCAGATGGCTAAACTGTCAGATAATGACATTTCACAAAATTTCAGCAATCTAAGTGCAATATGGTTCCAATTGCAAAAGTAAACAATGGCACCGAAGTTACATCCCCTGCAAAAGACGATTGATTATAATTATTGCAGAAGAAGATTTCTTCCCTTGCAACTCAAATGTGACAGGAAGATTGAGAAGCTCTCTCAATGAAGGAATTCTGTGGCTGAGTGTTTGGCACTGCTCGGAGATCTGTTCCTGCCATGATAATCAAGGATATTCAAGTCCGTCATTAAGAAAGTTCCTTCTCTGTAAATCTTTCATTGTAAATTGCAATCTACCTTGCATTTCCCACAGCATCAGCCCCCATGGTTGCTAAGAGAAAGTGCCAGCCCAGTCCTGGGAATGTGAACGGACTTGGAATCTAAACAAATTTATTCATCTGCCAACTTCAAAGAAGGGGAAACCAGTTTTGCTTGAAAATGGCTAGACTAATTCAATGGAACAATTATATCCTTGCTGTGAAATGCATCCCAGAGAAGGGGGGGGGGACTGGGAGCACTGAACGGTCACTAGATAAATCTAAATAAAAACTATCTGTGGCAAAGAGTCCTTGTCAGGATAATGGGAGAGATTTCTGGAGACAAAAGATACTGTTTTGGAGCAAACCAGCACTAGATGATTCCCTCACTCTCCTCTTTACAGTGAAAATGGCCACTCGCTATGTTGCAGTGCTGCCCTACACCATGTGAGGGATTTGGTGTTTTGCTATTGTTTTCTTCTGAAGGAAAGAAGGAGGAGAATTGACCAAGAAGGCTTGACTCATTATGGGGAAAGCAATTGTGTGAGTTACACACACACACACACACACAGAGAGAGAGAGAGAGAGAGAGAGAGAGAATATTCTGACACTGCAATTTCTTGAATTGAATATTTATTTGGGGGGGGGGGGACATTAGGTATGGATTTAGACATCACATTTCTTGTGACTTGTGACCTCCCCTTCATCACTTCTTTAGCATTTTTGTTGTGTTATATTTTATGAGGCGGCTATATAGAAATACTCTCTACTAGATGCTTCACTAAATAAAATAAAATAAACCAAAGTTTTTCACAATATACAAGGAGTTAACAGCAGTAAAAAACAGTGATGTTAACTGTTCTTCCAATGATTCATGCTGCTGCTATTACCTCCAATTTTTGAATATCTGAGTCTACTGGAATATTCCACCTCTCTCAATCTTACTGTATGTCTGTTTCTTTTCTCTGTTTGTTTCCATCTTCTTAAACCTACACAGTACACTTCATCCTGTGGTGTAGCACTGCCACTTCAGAAAGGAAAGGGTGACAGGTTTAACTTATAGCTGGTATTTTGGTACTTCATACCCAAGTCCAGTTTAAATGTTCTGAGCCTCTTCTGCTTTCTGCCATTATTCATGGGAAACAGCACCTTACTCCATAAAGGCTCCATTGATTTTAATGGCACTCCTTCAGTAAGAATGTTGGAATCCTGGACCACATAATAGTTATAGGCTACACAGTTTTGCGGTAATGGCAAGGGTGACTTGAGTAATGGTGGTCTGGACATGTTCAAAAGGTGCTTGTTCACATAAGGTGATATTGAGTTATTGATTACACAGGTTCTGCTGAACAGACTGTGGTCAAGGCTCATATCAGAAAATGCCTCTGAGCTGAGGACTGGCTGTTGAACTGTGTATTGTGCAATTAGACTAGGAGCCTCTATACCTCTATATCAAAAACTGATCCTGATGGTGTGAAATGTCTCTTCTTGCTGCCCTGATCTGATTTCTGCAGCGGCTGGAGCATGCTCCACATGTGTAAGGAGACCATAGGATGTTTAAATAGAAATCTTCTTCCCAATAAGATTTTCCTGTTCCATGTTCTCCAGAAGTGTCATGCTAATTGAAAATATAAAGTCACTAAAATTTGTATCATTCATTCAATAAGCCTGGAATGAACTATGAGAAACTATGAGAACTATGAGAACTATGAGAAACTCTGAAACATGTCTGTAATGCGCAAATATTTTTCCTATGCAAGCAATGCAGGGTGGAGTTTTGCAGCCTCATAGGCATTAGCCATAATCAAAAGCTGAATCCTTTTATCATTCCAGAAGGCAATAGGCACCAGCAGGAGGGTGGAGGGTGGAGTACTGCACTTGGACTTTGGTCCATGTCCAAACAGGAAGTCCATCCAGTCATGAAGCTTGCTGATCAATCATGGGGCACAGAAACCCTCTCGACCTAACCTACTTCACAGGATTGTTGAGATGACAGAATGAAATAATCCCACTTTTGTCATGTCATGCTATTTGGAACAAGGATAAGCTAAATATATAATCATTGGGGGGGGGTCCTGGAAGTTTATTGAGCCTACCAATCCCTTGAGTCCACAAGGGATTTGCCATAACCAACACAATAACCAAAGACCCCCCCTTTTTATCCTATATAAAAACAAGAGTGTCAACTGCTTCAGCTAATACCTAGTAAATGCATGAGTTGACCTCTCCTCCTTCCAGAGGGGAGGAGTTGTGAGCCAGCTCCCGGTCAGCAGGGGGTGGTATTCGGCCCCCTGCGCCAGCCTTCTCCCAGCTGCTGCACCAAGCCCTTCAGCCAGCCAATAGGGATAACTTGGGGGCGGGGTTTAGCTGCTTTTAAGCGGCCGCGCCGGCGCTGAGGCCCCATTCGGCTTCCTGTTTTATGGCCTTATTTAGCCCATTAACCTAAAATACATGAAACCTTGGGTGTTATTTATCTCTATGTGGGTGGCGGGTCCTCAACTCACAACAAAACTGAATAGTACATCATGCAGCTTATAGCTGTCTGTGATTTACAGCAGTTGAAAGATGCCTCAAAGGTATTGTAGAGGGATTTATTTATTTTTAATGATGGTGTAATTTTAAGATGAGTGATCATTTTTGCCATGAGAAAGGATATAATCAGATCTCATTCTCCAGGCTCTTCTCAAACTATCTGCAGCCCACTCAGAGTTTTCTTCTCGGTACACTGGATTGCCTAATTGCCTTGTGCTCCAATCGCATTACGGCATTTTCCCCAACGCACAACTTATTGACTATTGTTGCAAGCAAGTCGCTAGTTTGGACAGACTAAAAGGTTAGACTTTTAAAAGAAGGCAAACACTACTATGTATCCCAGTGGGGGAAAACATTATCATTTTGGTATGTTCCATTTAAAGAAATTGCAGAATAGACTGTTTGAAGAACTAAATTAGTCCTGATCAGAGCCGTTAGCAAATTTAAGGTCCGGTAGATATACACTGAAAATTTCAGTCCCCTTCTAATAACACACTTAAACATCTACATGTAAGTCCAACAGTTTGTCTTTCTTTTGTTCTGCTTAGTATTCTGTACATTTTGTGTGGCAAACTAGTCACAGTACCTTGCAATGTCTGGATTAAGTTTCAGCTTGTTCACCTGATACATCCTAAAACTGCCTCCAGGTACCAGTTCAAAAGTTCCACAGTCACCTTGGGGAAAGGAGGTGGAAATGAGAGGTAGAATTTTGTGTCATCCACATATGGTGGCACTTTAGCACAAACTCTCAGTGACTTCTCCCAGAGAGGTCCAGGATAACCAGTATGGTTGTACTCCTTCCAATATACAGCTGGGTTAATGATGTTCAAAAGCAATTAGATTGCTGGCTCTAGTCACCCCCTTATTCTAAGCAAAGACCCAGGACTTGTCTGAAATGACAGCTATACCAGCAGGAAAATTTCCTAGCAATGCCAGAAAGCCACCTGGATTCATCAGTCTTCAGAGCAAACCAGCAAAACCCAGTCAATCAATAACAGTAAACCTATTCTTACTTTTCAAATTATCAAGGCTGGTGTTCAGCTCCTTTTCTAATCATGGATAAAAACGACACCTCATCAAAGCACCCACACATGCTCGATTTGGCTGAACATGCTTGCTGGCCTCACCACAATCAGGTTGCTATCATCATGATATAAGCTCCCTTCGGACCTTTTGAGAATCTCAGGGATGGAACAGGCACACCTGGTGCATTCAGGGAAAGTTGGGATAGGCTTGGCATGTGTGCACCAGTCTAAGCCCTCATTCATTCTTATGAGGAGCTGACTGTGTATTTCCTTTCATCATAACTAAGAAAGGATATGTCCTTTCATGAGAACAAATGGAGTTTTAATAAACTGCATTTGTGTTTTGAATAAACAGTGCTGAACTAACATGAAAGGAATACCTCCTGCGCTGATTTTTTAGAATAAAAAACCCACAACTTTGCTCTCATATCACTTTCACCCCCTACAGTGTTTGGTGGAAACTGTGTCCATTAGACTTGGGAAGTCACAAATATGTATTTATGTGTATATGTGCGTGTGAGATAATACACCGATGGTGAATGGAGCAGCCTTTGCAGAAAAACACTGCTGATAAGATAAACAGCTTCTGATGTACTTAATTACAATATTTCATACTCATTTAGCCATCTCCACATCACAGTGCTAACAAAGTGGGTTTCAAACAGGAAATACGGCTCCTTCCCTCAAGCCCAGAGGGCTAATTATAAAATAGCAACCTACTTTTTTTTGTAGTAAGTGTATTTTTTTCCAGCAGAATTTATTGAGCTCATTACCAAGCTGCTTATGAAGTGATTTGAAATGAGGCAACATTAAAGCATTTTGAAAATCCCTTGTACTTAGTCATCTTGACACTTTGTTTGAACTCGGAGCATTAATATGAAATAACTGCCGCAGCCCCATATTTTTGACTCTATTGTTTGACAGCACATTTAAAAGTTAAAAGATGATACGATAACATTTTAGGTTTGGTGTATTATTATTTTTTTAATAAAAAAAATCAGTGCAGTAATTTGTAGGAATGTCGCTGGCATTCGTAACTGCAAAAAGACCAAACGGGCATAACTATGAGAAACAAGACAGGTACAATTCTTGTCAGTTTCGAGCAACATGGCTGTGTTAATAAGATGGTAAAAGTGCTGCTGGCACAAATCTTTATTTTTTGTTAAAGGCAAGATAGAAAATTGAAAGATGTACTTCAAAGCTCCTAGAGAGTTCCATACACTGTACCTTATTAGCCTGGTTGTACCTTCTATAATCACATTATTCAATATGCATCACCAGAGCTGACCTATTTGGGGTCATCAGGAGGCCAACGTGAATATATTTGATGTGAAGTCTGAGACAGATTCAAAGTAAAAAAAAAAAAAAATCTATACAGAACAACTGTAAAATCCATGGAACTTTGTAATGCACTAAAGAAAAATGTGCAAGTTCTATTTCTGTTTTCACCGGGCTTCTGTCTTCCATTTTTGAGCTAATAATTGGGGGCAATGAAAAACATCCCCTTTTGCAAAAGGGTAAACACAGTTAGTCACTTATCCATGCAAGGTGGAACTTGAATTAGAAAGGGTGAAGCGGCTGATTTAGACATAAGATTTTCAAGAAATGGCAAATCATTTTCCCCCATTCATTGTTGTGTTTTTACTGCATACTGTAATGTGGTTTTGTGTTGTTTAGCACAAAAGATTATGGGTGAAAATGTTTTACTTGTCAATAAAATAAAGTTTTGATTTTTTTAAAATGAAGATGGGTAGAAGAGTGCACATTTTTAAGAGAACTTACTTGTGCATAAAAAAGAAGAAGCTGGTATGGAGATGTGCTTGTTTCCCCTAAAAATAGATGCCTGTGTAATTCTTTCATAGCAAAAGGGCAACAAGGAACATCAGTAATAGCTTGATGTGAGAGGTGATTTCCCTCTTAAGAAGAATCCCTGCCCTTGACGGGTGCATTCCATTGAGACTGTGGAATATTCTGGTGGAATCAGATGATCCCTGTAACAACCCATTTGTGTTCTGATGATTTTATCAATGATGAACTTTTATTACACTGATGACTACCATCTGCATGAAATGAAAAGTTAATCACTGGGAGAACCACGCATCAGGCAAGTGTCAGGGAAATAAGTGTACTGCCTGATTATAATAATTATGTGAACAGCATGGTTATGTGAATGTTCACCTTTCTGGATTCTGGTACCTATTTTTAAATCAAGGTCACTCTCAAATTCCATGCCACATAAGTTATTGCCTGAGCAGGTTGGTCCTCTGTATATCATACTAAAATGTTTTTTTTAGAATATCCTCATGTCCCTCCTGAAAAAGAAGCAAAATGTCCTTCTTGAACATCCCACATGATTTCTGTTGGTTGTCTCACTATACCATCGGGGGTGGGGGGGTGGCTGCTCAGCTTTGAGGGTCACCTTTGCAGGGTTTATAGGATTAGGTATAGGTGTGATGTTGGAGGCAGCTGCTGCTCCCTACAAGAACTTCTGCATGTGTGTACAAAGTTGCGGGCCACACTGACTGCTTTGTGTTTTTTAAATGAAAAGCAGCACAATAATATTTTAAATACATACATACATACATACATACATACATACATACATAATGTCACAAAAGAGCACAAGATATAATAAAAATCCAATAAATGCAAACACACACTAAATAAAAAGACTATCTAAAAATAATCAAAAGTGACAAAGCAAAGACATTAACTATTATTAAAAAGACCAGTTAAAAACAGATTAGAAAGATCCTTATTTAAGAAAAGGGCTCATTTTTAGAGCTCATTTGGTTTTACTGTCCTTTCAGTGTTGTTAGTGTGCTGTTGAATGAGAATGGGACACTGATTAGTTTTGAGCAGTAAAGTTACAGATTTGGACCGTCACAAACCAACTGGCCTGGCGTTTCGTTCTTTAAGCTCCAAGGACAAAGTGCTAGTAATGACAACAATTGCTGTAGCAGCATGTTTCACTTTCAGGTGGTCCTCACTAAAACTTGCTTCAGAATCATCAGAGCTGAGCAAAAGAATCCTGAAGGAATTTTAAAAGGCAACACATAATGTTCTCACTCAAAATCAGCAGATCTTTTCCTAGCTAAACATTCGGGGGGGGGACACCCCACAATTTCCCCCCAGCCACTTCAGAAAAATGACTTGGGAGAATAACTCTCAAGCTGTTTTTTGCTGATAAGTAGAGGCACAAGGAGAAAGCTGTAGCTGTTTTTGCCAGGAATTCTGGCCTACCAACCCAAATCAGTATATTACACTTAAGGGTGTGTGTAATAAGCCTGTTCATAACGGTACTCTGATTCACGCATGAGGACATATTTCACACATTCCTGGAAGCTATGAAGAACAGCACAATAATTTACTGAGTAATTTTACAGGTATTTGATATAAGTAGGCATAATAAACATTTACCCAGCTGCAATCCTATGGCCATTTACCTGGCAGCAAGCAGTATAAAATGCATTAGGACTTACTTCTGAATATATATGTGTGTGTGTGTGTGTGTGTGTGTGTGTGTGTGTGTGTGTGTGTATGCAGTACTTTTTTCTGAAGAGACGCAGGGGTTGGCATACCCCTAAACATTTTGTGAATCTTTGTACTTTTGTCCATTTACTGCCTTTATTTTTCCCAATTTGAACTATAAAATGGTGATTTTATTCAATCAAAATGAGAGTACCCCTAAACATTTTTTTAGAAAAAAAGCACTGGATATATGCATGGCTCACATGCTTAAATGGGGGAGGGGGGACTCCAAAATCGCTGCAGGTGTTTTGGATTATTTTAAAAATGGTATAATGTATTTACGTTTCTTAATGTGTTGTAAGTCACTTGGAGACTAAGAAATCTAATAAATAATGTAGGCACAATGGTTATGACGATGATGATGATACAGAGATTCATCAATCTGTGCTGGCAGCTGTGACCACCTAAATAAAATATCAGGGATTACTGTAGTGTGCTTTTCTAGAAACTTACAGATGGTAATTACTATTATAGTCTGTTCTGGGTGTCTCCAACACCAAAGATTTGCCTTACTTTACAGAAAGAGATTCACTTGTTCTGTATACTCTGATATAACACTCTTTAGGGTCACATGATATTTGATTTGGAGGGCAGGCAAAACAGCTATAGGAACTGAGAAGGCGGAGGCTAACAGAATTTCAGCAAGATTGTAAAATTTCTTCAAGCAAACCTTTGCTTGTTTTCAGCCTTGATGTTTCTAAAACTTGACACCAAAGTGATCATCAGAGGAAGGGAGAAAGTCCCATCAAACTCATTGAGACATTCTTCTGAGTAGAGATGTACATAGGATTTGATCTTATTTTAAGTATTTAATATATTTCTAGGCTGCTTTTCTAAAGCAACCAAAGCAGCTTACGTGAAGCAAAAATATAATTGGGTTGCTAAATGCAAATAAAACAAATAATCCAGGACTCATTTCCCTCTTGAGAAGCTTTAGTTAAGGTACCTGAGGTTTGGAAGCAACTTTGAGACAGTTGAACTGCTTAGCTATAATCCC
The DNA here is from genome assembly GCF_964188305.1 of Podarcis bocagei. NCBI lineage: Eukaryota > Metazoa > Chordata > Lepidosauria > Squamata > Lacertidae > Podarcis > Podarcis bocagei. The sequence goes on along the minus strand of NC_138127.1, from coordinate 29,844,876 downwards.
ACAGATACCACCAGAAAACATCAATGCAAGTATGTTAGGGATACAACAAATTAGTGGCGGCGGGGGTGGGGGGAGTTTCTGGCTCTATGATCAGAAGGTTTGGGAAAATAGCAGAAGTGGTGCTCACATGCCAGATGTTGGTTACTGTAACAACAGGCTGGTGGACTAGATGGACATTCTTAGTTGGATCACATCTAACTGTAGCCAATGGTATTTTCCTAGAAAAAGTGGCGACAGAACTCACCATGAACACCTCGCTTAGAATGGCAATGACACCCACCTGAGAGGTGCTAGATCAAAGTTTCTGTTGAGTTCCCCCTGCATCTAAGATGCTTACTCAGTAGACATAAACTAATTTGCTTCTTAAGAAAGATCACATTGTGTAGGTTGCCTATAAACTGTGTGCATTCTGTTCAGTTATCCACCATTCTTTTGGACTTCTGCACATGCAGTTCATGTCTTTTCTGTACACTGATTATATCACAGCACAAAATTCAGCCAGTACAGATAGCAACCATTCCCTCTATGGAAGTGAATGAAACACCTCTATATGGGAAGGAGATCTCTGGATACATATCTCAGCACACATTTCTCAAGGTCAGCATGTAAGTGTTCTTAGCACTGGATTATTGTAAATAGCCATGCACTTTCATTTTCATTCATAAGAGTATGAAAAGTGTTTTATCACTACATTGACTATACACAGTGAACAAGTCTAAAGTTCTGGACAGAATGTTTAAAAGTAGCTCGCATATCAGCCTCTGAATGTAGTCATCACTAATGCACTAAAAGGAACTTTGGCACATAAAAAGAACACACTGCCTAGTCTATAATGTATACATTAATGTATACCACATCAATGGATTTTTGCAATCCTTTCTTTATCATTTTTGATATTCAGCTGATTACCCTTCTGTTGGATCTGCCAGCATTTCCATTATAAAAGCCATTTTTCAACACTGCTGCCTTTTCAATACTGGAACCATTTCGCTCTGGTGTAAGGGCAGGGGCTAGCCTGCTTACTTTGGATGAAGAGTGCATCTCATTGCCAACCAGGGTGTAGCAGGAATGTGTCAAGTGAATTCATAAATAAATAAATAAATGTTGGCAGTGTGTTCCCTACATTGCTATAACATATCCATCAAAAATATTCTAACATGGCAAAAATAAACCACCACCACCACCATCCCAATTTTTTACTCCCCTGAAAACAAAATGCTTCAGGACTTTCCCCACCTCCCCCAAGCAAGTTTGTATGTATCATGTATGCCTCAAAAACCTTCTATAACACCAAAACTGAACACACACACATATATTAATTATATTTATATAATTATAATTAAGGGACATGGGTGGTGCTGTGGGTTAAAAGACAGAGCCTAGGACTTGCCGATCAGAAGGTCAGCGGTTTGAATCCCCGCGACGGGGTGAGCTCCTGTTGCTCCCTGCTCCTGCCAACCTAACAGTTCGAAAGCACGTCAAAGTGCAAGTAGATAAATAGGTACCGCTCCAGCGGGAAGGTAAACGGCGTTTCCATGTGCTGCTCTGGTTCGCCAGAAGCGGCTTAGTCATGCTGGCCACATGACCCGGAAGCTGTACGCCGGCTCCCTCGGCCAATAAAGCGATATGAGCGCCGCAACCCCAGAGTCGGTCACGACTGGACCTAATGGTCAGGGGTCCCTTGACCTTTACCTTTACCTATAATTATAATTATATAATTAGTGTGTGTGTGTTTGTTCAGTTTTGGTGTTATAGTACAAACATAATTATAATTATGTTGACTATTAGAATGAGAAACATCTCTCTTTTTCAATGAAAGGCTAGTGTGCAGCCATCAAGTAAAAATGTTTTGTATATTCTCCTATCGCATGCAAACTGCAAATAGCAGAAATACAACAGACATAATGAGTCTGTAATGCAATCATTTTAGACAGAACATTGAATGTACTAAGATGAGATTGGCCCTTACACCCTGGTGGCTGGTAATTTTCCACAGGCAACCATTTAGGCAGGAAGAAGCCCTCAGAAGGAATCACACAGGTCTACACAAAGGTTGCTAAAACCAGTAGGCTCTAAGCCTACTGACATAGAGATAAAACGCCTGGGAAATATTTCACCTATTTAATTTCTTTGGTTTAGGCTGCAGTTAAAGGTGCAGGAGGAGAGCCAGCAAGACAGTGGTAACCGTAGTTGTTCCTCTTCAATATGCAGGTTACATATGGAAAAGCTGAATACTTTTGATGTCATGTATACTACAAAATAAAGATTGCATGGTACAGAGAAGGCTAATTTTGTATTTTCAGGAAGTGAACCACCCTGAGAATGTTGTGAATCACCCTGAGATCTATAGGTATAAGTCAGGATACAAATAATAATAAGAAGTTCTGTGGGGGACATCAGGCCAGGAGCCAAATGCAACCCCTCAGTCCTCTCACTAGCTGACCCTCAGAACTCTCCACAGGCCACACCCCTTTTCCCCAGGCTACATCCCTCACTGGCCAGCTGGGATGTGTCCTTGATAATGCATCTTGCTAGTCTGGGTAGCAGTCACAGAAGCATGTGTGGGTGTATGGAGGAACTAGCCTACTGTACGAAGGTAAAATTCGCATTCATTGCTCTGCTCACTCTTGCCTCTGGCCACAGCCCTCAGGCTGAAAGTACCTGTCATATAGGGAAAGTTGTTTGTAACACTTTTGAATACTGTTTGTAATACTTTTTTTGGTAAGGTCTTTGTTTTTTGGACCAAGAACTGTGCTGGATGACTTTGAGACTGTGAAATCAGGTGGATATCTCACTTCCAATCCACACATTAGCTAAAAGAGGTACAGATCTGAACCACTCCTATGTGGTATCTTTAGATACAGGCATGGACAGTGTTGTATGGGGTGTTATTATTATGCTGTACAGAGTTGTGGGTACATTTAATAGTTTGGAATATAGAATTCTTCTTAGTGTCATCAGTATGTTCAAAGCTCTAGTTTTGAGGCTCTGGCTGTGCTCAGAAACATGACAGGGGAACTTTTGAAGCCTTTTTTCTTTTGCAAATATATTATAAAGACAAAATAGCTCTATTTCTTTCTACCAAGGAATACATGCTTTATCCCATTTGTTGATACTCCAGCTTCATAGAAATATCTTATATCAAAGCTTCAATACACTAGAGATCAATGTACTAAATTTTGGTCCTCTCCTCCTCCAATTTATTTATAAATTCCATTGATTTCATTACACCTTACAATCAACTTTTATTTTTGAGTAACTAGTGCCAGTAACATTTCAGTAGCATCAGCTCAAGGGAAGAAGAAAAGGGAAACTGATCCAGGCTTAGATTTCTAAAAAACGATAAACTCACATTTCCACCACAGGGGGTGATAATAGATGTTCTTTGACGCCTGGAAGTGCTGAAAGGCATCAGATCCAGAATGGAAACTCTACAATAGCTTTGCCAAAGATAGAGTAGTCAGCAATCACAAATTTATACTTGCCAGTAGCTTATACATGTAGGAGAAATAAAAAAATTGTTTATAATTAGTAAGACCAGCATATTATTAAAGTTAGTTCTAAATTAGGGCTCAGAAACCCTTTTTACCCTGAGGGTTACATACTGCTCTGGGCCGGGGTCTCCAGAACTTGAATCAAATATTGGGAGACCCAGGTAAGCCCTGCCCCACATAATCATCCACAAGACACAGCACACACACACACCATTTTAAATGTGTTTGTGGTAGGGGGTCTATTGCTTTGTTTTTGTTTTATTATGTATTTTGTCTTACCTTTTTGCATAGCTGCGCTGTGATCTTCGGCTGAAGTGTGGTATGCAAATTTTATGAAATAATAATAATAACGCACTCAGTTGCCATACTTAAAACCAAACTGCACAAAGTGCCCAAACCAAGATCTGAAAGCCAGGTGCCAGGGGCAACCAGTGAGGGTGGGAGAGGCTGCTACTTTCCTTCCCTGCTTTTGAGGGCATCTGCTTGGCCGCAGTTGGAAGCAAACTGCTTGACAAGATGGATTCTTGGTTTGATTCAGCAGGGCTCCTCTCCTTACAAATGTTTTTCCTTAATGAGCCAATAATTCCGATAGCTTCTGAACTTCCTTCCGTTGCACTGAACCCAGGCTGAACCCTCTCAACGGGTACACAGCCTGTTTAATTGTATTTATACCTGTTTCAGCTTCTTATTTTCTGCCTGAAGAACAGTTATGTGGAAACCTCCAAGCATAGTGCTCAGATAATTAGTTTTTCTGTGCTTCAATCTGCTATGGCATGTACCGGCGCTCACACTGCATGAGAGATCATTAACCCAACTTACTCACCATTTAAAACTGGATGTGATAGAGAGGCACTGCCTCAGGCAACCAGAGGCAAGAGGGATAGGGCTCCTGAACATTTAATGGTTGGCAGAGAAAAGGGGGATTTATTGCAGGTGCAGCACACTGAAGCACCGTGTATACCCTGTAAAAATTAGTTTAACAAGAAACCACAGCTGGACAGAAAATTAATCTCTTTATCCCAAGCAAAGTTGACTCCATCATTACCTGGAATATAGATAATATATTCACTAACGGCAATAATTTGACTCCATCATACTGCCTTTGAGTTCTCAGAAGCCATTATTACTACACAGCCTCAGAAGAGCATGTCCGCTTTTTTTATGTGAGAAGCAGTGTGGCTAATGGTTTTATTTAGTATTGTTTATAGCATATTGGCCTTTGAAACAAATCCAGCTTGGCCCCAAAGCTTACTGAGTGACCTTAGGCTGGTCACAACTTCTCAAACTATCCTACCTATCTTGGCCTATTTTGTAAGCGTAAAAGGGGGTGAAAACTATGTATGTTGCCTTCCTTTGTTTGGAGAAATGGTGGAATAAAAATGAAATAAGCATACAATGGAGCATGCTCAGATTTTTGTAGCTCTCTTTGGCCCTCCAGGTGTTCCTGAGCTACAATTCCCTTCATTCTTTGCCATTGGTCCTGCTTGCTGGGGCAGATGGGAGGTGAGGTTCAACAGAACCTGGAAGGCCAAAGGTTCTCCTCACTTGCCTCAGAAGGTTGGCAAAACATGAACATGGTGCTCAGGTCACAAAAGGTTAGCCACCCCTAAGCTAACTTAATCTAAGTACTTCTCTGTACAAAGTGTTTTGGATCTCTGGTGAGTTAAGACAGTTTTGTTTTCTCCTTAGCAGCAAATTACTGCACTTCAAATCAAGGAATGATTTTTAAAACATAAAAGTCAACTAGTTATAGAGACTTAAATACATTATGGGAATCACCAACTCAAGGTCTCTCTATCCCTTATGACTATAAAAGCCATGAAATTAAAGAGAAACAACTATTTGGTTTGTAAAGAACAAAAGAATACACCATTAGAGCATTTTTCTTTATGTCTTAAAAAGTTTTATAAATTGCCCACAGAGGCCTGTAAACCAAGGTTATTCTGTGTATTTCACTCTTTTAATGATCAGGTTCAAGTCTGCTACACAAACCCTATTAATTGACTATAGAGAATTCCCTTATCAGTAAACTTAAGAAACGACCTGTTTCCTTCCAAACCAAAGGAAAATGAACAGAAGGAATGAGGTAAGGAAGCTAATAAGCTGGAACTTTCCAAATGATAATTTCCAAACAAAATGTAGCTATTTATATGAGTGAATATGATCAGCAGATTGTCTCTTTTTCAAAACAAAAACTAGGATGCTGCTGGAACCCAAAATGAATAAAAAGTTGTGACCTTTCAGTTATAAAACTGAACACAGGTTGCAGAGAAGAATTGACACAGGATACAAGAGAATATTATAGTTTTTGCACACCTCCATCCTTTGTAACCTGAGTTTTAATCAGCATTTTTAAAACTCATTAAAACTAGGGTGTCCTGGGAACTGATAGATATATCCAGGCCTGAGGCCAATTGTCATCCTGCTAAGGCATTGGCTGATAGTCACAGGGGCTCAGAAGGGTCTCTCATCAGCCAGGTTCAGCCATACTACCACACCCTGCCCTCCCCAAAGGGCTCCTGGACAGCAATGTTAGCTTGTGCCACTTCTGAATAGAAGCAAAACTTGGTTCCTATCCACAGTACTCAAAATGCAACGCCCTGCCCTTGTTGTTGGCATCCGTCTGCTTCGAAAGACAATGGCGAATGCCTATGAGGGTGAAGTCAAACCGCTGGGTTAGCAGCACCAAAGTGACCTGCTCACGACACAAGCCCAGGCAGTGTGTATGGAGATTCTGGGCTGCCTCTCAGCCTCACTGATGTGGTCCAAAGGAAAGCAGAGCAATATGTTTGGTACCAGCTTGGCTGCAGGAGTTGCCAGAAGGAGATGTGCAAGGTACCATCCAACCGTCTTAGGGACTCCACTACAGATTTGTGTAGGGTTTATTCCTTAGCCTTTCTTCTCCAGAAGATACCCCCCCCCCAAGGCAGTAGAGGATTAGGATCATAGTTTTCCTTCTAGACGGGCTACCTTCCCAGGTTGATGAGCCCCACCTGCCCCTCACTTCCCTCTATAGCACATGTAGAAACTTCCTTCTTGACCGTTGAACCCGCTGTTGGTATTGTCTGCTCAGTCTGCTGGAACCAATCTTTGCATGAAAGGGAAGTCCCTAACACACTGAGGGTTTGAGACCCATCAGCTACCCTCACATGGTTTAGCTGGTCAGTCAAAGCCATTCCTGGTGAGTCCAACTCTCCAACTCTATGATTCTTAATGCTTGCTTGCCTCTTTTTTAAAAATATTGAGTAGCTGGGTTCCCCCACTTTTTAAAAAACTGCTTGGTGCTTTATTTCTCCCTCAAAATATTGCAAGAAGTTACGTTCCAATCATACAGAGAGAGCAAAGTGCAAAAGCGCTGGCCTGCATTAGCGGTCGCTTCTTTTTTCAATGGCACTGGGATCGCAATATTGCAATGCAACAGAAAGACAAGGACTTCTCACACCTCACCTTGAATTAGCCAGTGCCTCATTTCTCTCCAGCATCCCAGTGCACAAACCACTTACAGCAGGAGAGGTACTACGCAGAAGAAACTACAAGAAGAAGAAACTGTGGAAGAAACTGCACAAAACTGCAAAGGAAGAAGGGCCTTGGTTCTCCATGAGTGGCCCATTGTGCTGTAGTGCTCTGATGTCTAGTCCTTTTCATTAAAGTACGGGAATAAGAGACAAGCCTGACTGACCCTAGATATTTTGCTGTCTGAAGCAAAGAACAACACTGAACCTCCCCCACACCAGTTCCATGTACAGAAACTAACTGGTCAGGGAATTAAATCTTACTTCAACACTGGGAAAAGGTCAGCATCTGCCCCTGCCCCTGATATGAATGAAGCTCAGGAGGCGAGAACAGGCTTTGTGGCACACATAACTTTGATTTCCATTGAATGGGAATGTTCTGACTGAGGAGGAATGGCTGGGAGAAAGGTTGCTGCTGCAACCCTCCAAGTATCTGCTACTTGAGGCAATAGTATAGTTTGCCAAATGGTAGAGCTGGCCCAGCAGAAGAGCTTAAATCATACGTTGATAACCTAGTTTGGGATTGTTCATTTGGCTTCACAGAATGCTTCCTTGTCCTTTTTGACTTACTTTGTTTGGTTATAATACAAGTTGTAGCTTAATTGTACTTTTCACAAATTACATTGATTTTTTTCCTCATCCTTCTACTACCTTAGTTTGTACACAGATAATATGGCATTCCCCACCCCATCATCCTTCTTTGCATTTTATGACTTCATGCTTACAGAGTCAGAAAGAGTTTTTTCTCCTCCTCCTCTCCCCAATCACACACGCAATCTTTCAAATCCAAAAGAGGAGAGATTTTCAACTGTAATAGAGCAACCACAGACTGAACAGAAGCTTTCAGTGATAAACTCATATACACAAACTCCAGGTTTCCATTCTTTCCTCAGAGGCTATCAGGAAAATTTAATCAGCCCTTTCTCTTCTCGTCAATCATAGAAGCCATTTCTGTACTTGAATACTCTGCATTGAAATTTTGTCCTCCCTATCACTATAGACACTTGATGTCTGTGTGCAGCCATTGCTGAACAATGTGAAGTGTTTTATTTTTAGAGAGAGCTGCACACTTGCGATCATACAGTAACACCAGTTTTTCAGAGGTCACGAGGAAAAGAGCATACTTACGATGAGGTGGGAGAAAATGAATAGCAGAGAGTACCATCTGATTTTCAGACACTCCCTGCCAACTCCGCATCCATGCAAAAAGCTCTCCCATCAGATTTCTATCTATATCAAGCCGAGTGCAGTGTTTTCTTACATATACTAAATTATGTAGTGCCTTTAAACAAAGCATGTACAAGAGCAGAATATAAATAAGACTGAAAGGGGCTGCAAGAAGCTTTTCAGAAAGGCATGGGGATCCAGCAATCGTGATCACATACTCAAGCTATTAACAAATGATTTTTGCATGAGGGCTGAGGTGAAACAACACTTGGGTTTTTGTAAACCTTTTGGGGGTGGTTTTAAGAAGTCCTCTATTTATGAGTGCCATCATCCCAATGAAAATACCCAGTGAAGATACTTCTTGTAAAAATGCCCACATATTTGTTGAAAATTCTCCCTAGGTGCCCACAGTGATGCCCCAGACCTACTGAGTGAAAACTTATCATCATGCAGTCATCCAACTCTCTTGATGATCCCTGATTTGGTGGAATCATCAAGTGACAAACGCAGGAGGAAGGAAACAGCAGCCAAGACGAAGAAAAAAGGTGCCATAGACAATACACCTAGGGAAGATAATGGCCTCCAGCGGAATAAAAACAGGATTCCTTAAATATGAGTATTCACACTGTCTTTTTCAGGGGGGAAATGTGCCATGTCAAAACAATGAGTTTTGAATATTTTATCAAAAGTGTAAAGCAGTGTAAAGTAGATCATGATCTATCGGTAGATCACTGGACGTCTGTGATAAATCACTGGCAGATCACTGGCTCCCCCCAAAGAAGCTCAACAAGATTGACTCCCCTAAAAAAGCTCAACATGTTTGACCTGCACCCCTACAAAAAGCTCAACAACTTTGACCTGAACCCCCCAAAAAGTGGTAGATCACTGCCAGTGTTTAACTCTGTGAGTAATCACAGTCTCTTGGGAGTTGGCCACCCCTGGTGTAAAGTATACAAATGTACATCTAGTTCAAGACAGTACTGGCTATGGCCACTAAGTGGCAACATGTGCACTTTCTCTTTAATCTGATACCACCACCCAGTGTAATGGGACACTGAGCTGTGTGGTTTCTCCCTTCTATTCTTCTCCTGGTCCTTCACTGACTCTCCTCACATGCTGTGACAAGCAGGAATAGAGGCATGCGACATAACAAGCTGGAAAGGGACAACCCCAAAAGGCAAATGGGTGGATTAAACCATGTTGCCAATTCCTAATGAGCCAGGTCATGTAAAGGTACATAATCAATCTAAGCAGCCTGGGTGCCCTCTAGATGTTTTGAACTGCAGCTCCCATAATAATTGCCGATTGGCCATTCTGGCTGCAGCTTAAGGGTGCAGTAGTCCTATAGATGTGGAGAGCACCAGGTTGAAGAAGATTGATCTACTGGTTCTATCCTGGCAACCTTAGAGGTGGTGCTAGTCCATGATCATTTTTAGATCATAATGGATGTCTGATCATATAAAGTCATATAAAAAGTCTTTCCCCAGAAGTAGGCACTGCACTTAAACAGATCCCATGAAAGTTTCTGTAGGGCAGGAGTGTTTCAAAAACGTTCTTGTGTGCTAATGAAACAGAGACTTGATCTGCTACATTGATTATGTGGCTATTATAAAAATGTGATCAATTTACTCTCTCAGACTGCTTACAAACAAAGGCTAATTGCTTTCTGTGAAATGTAATGGCATCTTTGATGAGACGTTTAGTTAAAATCAGCTTTTCTCTTTTCCTTGGGGCAGAATTTTTTCCTCCTCTCCTCTCCAATGTAGGTTATTTTCTCTTGGATTTCATGTGTAACAATGATAGTCATTGGCAAAAAGAACTTGTAGTGAAATATTTAAAAGAAAACTTGCTGATACCTAAAAAGATCCATGAATCAGTCTTTCATAGCTCATATTGGATTACATGTGCTCAAGAGAGCAAAATTCTCAACTCCTGGTCATTCTTGGGCATTTCTGCTTATGTAACTAGAATAATGCATGGAATAGAAAAGGAATTTTTCTAGTGGGATTGGGGGGAGCGAGAGAAAGAGAGAGAGGTCAAGAAAAGTTGGAGCATGTTTTTCTGGCATGTGTACTTGTTCTTGGGTCTCTAAAGTGTTTTCAAAACTGTTTCGACAGGTAAGAAGACCAAAAAATTTATTAGAGGGCTTGAGTAAGCTTTACAGGCATTTGAGTGAAAAAGTCTTGCACTGCCTTGCAAATTTCCATTGGGAAATTTTCAGTTGTAATTCACAGAACCCTTAATCTGTAGCAAAGTCATTAGAATGGAGCCAGGCTTTTGGAATCACCAGCAGATTTTGTCAGGAAGGTGAGAAAGATCTATATGGAGTTGGTACGCAGCTCAGCGGTAACACAAGAACATAAAACCATCCTAATAGATCAGGCTAATGACTCATCAAGCCCACCATCCTGTTCTCACAGTGGCCAACCAGAAGCTTGTGGGAAATCCACAAGCAGGACCCGGGCATAAGAGCACACTCCCCTCCCATGGTTTCCAGCAATAGGTGTTTTCAGAAGCCTTGTTCTCCATGAATTTGCCCAGTCCTTTTGCAAATCCATCCCCATTGGTTGCTCTCACTGCCTCCTGTGGTAGTGAGCTCCATTGTTATGCGTAGAAGCTCTTTGGCTCCTTGGGCCAGATCATTATATGGATCAGTCTCATGGGTCAAATTTGAGCGGCGGTGAGCAGGACTTTATGGACAGGAGAGTTGTCACACCAGCCCCCAAACCCCTTGCGTGGGGTTCCCAAGCACCTGTCAGCCAGCTGGCTGTTGGATGCTTGGGAACCACAAAGCACAGGGGATGTGGCCAGCCCCACACTCTGCATTTCTGAAAGAGTCTGCTGGGAATGATCCCACACAACCAAACTAAGCAGCATTTTACCCCTCAGTTATGATGAACCTTTTAAATGTAGTCTAGCAGATTTAAGAAAAACTAACTAGTGGAGCAAAATAACCCATAAAAACGTAAGAATGGCCCTGCTGAATCACAGCAATGGCCCATTTAGTCCAATATCCTATTCTCACAGTGGCTAACCAGATGCCTGCCCAGCAGTTCTCTCTCCAATATTTATTGCAATGGAGCAATAGAAAAGAGCAATAATCATTGTGATGCAGCAGTAAACTCATGTGCAAAGGGCTAGTTCAATGCAACTTGTTTCCAGATGGGTGTTGGAGTTGTTGGGATCATTTCTTCAAAATAAGGCCTGCTTGAAATCCTAACGTAGTTTGCTTACAAGCAGTTCCAAGAAGTCAGAGCCAACCTAGCACTGTTAATCGTGTGGGGGTGCAATTAGTGTGCATAGTTTTTGTTAGGTAAATAGCTGCTGCATGGAAGCCCAAACAATTTCTGGACTGTGGCGAGCAGAAATGGGAATGCCACTTTTTCTCCCCCTGCCATAGTCCTGGCAAAATAAATAAATAAATGACATTTCCAAAGCTGCTATTTGCATTTCAATGAGGAGAGTGATTTCAAGAGAATCAGACCCCAAATAATGGATAAGCTAAAAATAAAGGCACTTAAACATATTGTTTTGTGCATGAAAGAAAACTTTATCTCCAGAGATATGGATGTATGAGGGGAAAGAGGGAGAGAGGGAGGGAGGAAGAGTGAGCTCCAGGGGTGTCTGATATTCTTCAGCAGGAGCAGTGATCCATGTAACTAATTACTCCTGAATCTTTATTGACACTGAGAGATTCATGTTAAGTTTTTCTTTGGAAGATTATTTCCTCATTCTTTTTCCACTGTGACTTCTTCCCCATTGTTGTTTTTTTAACTGAACTTTTTCTGACATAAGAGATCATTAATGCCAGGCAATGAAGAGTGGAGATTCCTACTTTTAAAGGAGAATTAAGAGAGTATTGCCTGTATGTGACAATAGCAATTCCATCTGTTTTACTCCATCCCCAAATGTTTGCAATTAAGTGTGATGCAATTAGACTAGCTACAAGATCTTCGGTTACGTTTGTTCAAAAAACGCATTGCAAAAGAAAAAAGGAATATCAGGCTGTGATCGTGAAAATGCAAATGCCCAACATTGAACCCTTTTGTTGCATGGTAGTGCTAAGCTTGTAACTTGGGGAGAAGATAAGAAGGAAGGCACTGGTTTCAGGAACAGCTTGCTCAGGTTAGTGGAGTAAGTTGGCTCAGTTCAAGGGGTGTCCACTGTGCTGAACAATATTGTCATCAGGTGTCAGTATTGCTGGACCCACAGCCCCTGCCCAGGGGCTCACTACTGATTCCCAGAGCCTCCTCACCCTGACTGTCCTCTTTGTTGTCAGTGCTTGTTGAACTGAGCGGACAAACAGTGAACTTGTGAAGGAGATGCAACAGAATCCTCCACTTTCCTTGCACTCTCCTTTTGGGTTCTGGGCGGGAGGTCAGGCAAATGGATGGCATTATGAGGACCTGGACCCATTCAGAGAGGTGAGACCATGCTGCTCAAGGATCCCTCAGAACCTGGAGTTAGCACTGGTGCCAGTAGCAACAGTGAGGCAGCAATGACATATCTGCTGCCATTTTTCCAGCAAACTGTACTGAATTGCAGCCAGATTAGGCCTGGCTAGAAGTCTTGGCCTGATCAGACCGTCTTCCATGTGGAGCACACAAGAGGCAACCCAGCTATGGGAGGTAGGATCAAGCCATGGCTGACTGACCTTAGCAGGGCAGCACCAAAAGCATCCAAGGGCCTTTCTCTTTGGGGAACATATATGGGAGTTCCAAGGTGAGTTTTTTTAGTTTCAGTCCCAAGACAGGCTGTCCTTCGCTCTCTTTCAGACACAGACACCTTATCCAGCCAAGGGAGGTGGGGTAAGGCTTAACCTCTTCCATTCACATTCCAGAAGGGGCTCCAACTATTATTCATTGTACAAAGCAGATACTTAACATAGCTGGCAAGGCTATTTACTTAGCAAATAAACTGGTTTGACCATTTTAGCAGTCACTTTTTCTGCAGAATCCAGCCTTACAGTTATAAAATCATAAGATTGAAGGAGAGTCCCAAAACCCATTTTGTCTAACTTCAAATGCATTGCAATCTTCTCAGTAGACCATTCTACCCAAAGGAGGCCATATAAATCAGGAAAATGTACATGTAATCCACTTTGGTCTTTGTATTAATTGAATTGCGCTATTAGCTATATATATTAATTATCTCTGACTTTTACAGACCAAAACATATAGTTTTAGCTTGCTGTTATTAATTTAAATTAAATGTCTTTTCTTAATCTCTTATTTACAAGCCCCGCAGGAACTCTGAATTATTAAATTAGGTTCTTCAAACAAGCTTGCTTTCAAGATCAATTGAAGTTAAGGGAGAAGGTCCAATTGATACAAGCTACAGCATGTAGCCGATGAAGTCCCGATGTATGTACCTTGTTGCATCATTTTGTTTATCTGATGTTTTTCGGCTTATGGTGGCATATTAAATCTTACTCTCAATATTTCAGTGTGTGTTGGTAGTACATAAAACTGGGATTTAAAACTCTGCTTAACCTGGATGATTATAGGTGACACTCCACTCCACATTTGTAAAATGTGATATATATTTCTGCCCCTTGGAGTTCCATGAGAATAAATAAAATAAGGGTTCCAGTACAAAGATATATGCCTTGGGTGCCTTGGGGGAGCTGAAAGGCTGAATATAAATCATTCTATAAATAAAATATAAATGAATAAACTCTGCTGCTCATGCAGAGCTCCCACGTGCCCAAGGAACAACCACTCACTTCCAAGTTGAAGGTCCGCTCTACATATCTGGATATAGATATCTGTCCCTGATATTGAAGTGAATGGCCAAGTCTTTGCACACACAGGTATTGCAAATTTACTCACATCTGCATTGATCGAATTATTTGGGATGAAGAATCACAGTTAATCAGGACTACAAACACAATCAGGTCTGGTGTCTGATAAAGACTCTCCTCCCTGGAAGAGAGGGGAGTGGTTGTGGGCGGGAGACCGAGCTCCGCCCCTGGTAGGGGGCATTAGCCCCCCTCCCCTCCTACCTGGCTGGCGCCCACGCCCACCGGAGGTGGCCAACCAGGTGCCTCCGGGGGGCGTGTGTAGCAGCTTAATGCTGTGGTGCTAGCTCCGCCGCCTCCTCATTCGTCGTCGTCCCTCAGTGAGTCACCCAGCCTCCACTCCCATTTAGCTCAGGGTATAGGTTTTTGGCCTTGCTATGGACCTTAGGTTGGTCGCCCTGGTTGGCTGGGGGTCCTGGTAGGAATTTTTCCATTTGGCATTAGGCCTTTTGGTTTTTTCGCCTACCTCGTAGCAATCGTCACAACTTTTGTGGTATTGGTGGGTAGGTTAGGCATTGGATTCATGTGTTGTGCTGTGTCAAGGGCTAGGTGTGGCCATCGCCTATGCTATCTACCGTGGGTTATTCCGTTAAAGGAATCTGGCGGTCGTGTATTCCGTCCGATGCCTGCTTGGCGGGAGGCCATGGCACGACCCTCGGTGACATCAGGGGGTGAGCCTATAGTTGGATGAGCATCAACAGGCTCCACCCACTGTTGAATAAACCCACCACCTATAGTCATCCAATGCCTAAGCCAATACCTTTTCACTGCTGTAATCAATAAAGTTGTGGCCTTTTCTTGCCCATTAACCTTATATCACGTGTCCTTGTGTATTTATTTCACATAGCGGGGTCGGGCCCTCGATCCACAATGTCATTGGCAAGCAAACATTCCAAATTAGTTTGACCTTAATGATTCATGGGAAAAAAGAAATATCAAAGCTGTGGGATTAATTATCCCATAACTTCTGAATGAGATACTACATGCTATAACCAAGTAAGAGTAATATGAAGGTATTGCTCCATGAATACCTACCTCTTGCAAGTGACTATTCTCTGCTCCTGAGACTTTCTGACCTGATTTGGTGGGGAGAAGGAGGTAGTTTGTCTTGCTTTTAGACACAAGGTTTGGACTAGATGTGGAGGAGTGACAGGTTAGTGGAAGAATGCATGTTTTGTGTGTTGAGGGTTTCAGGATTAATCCCATACATCTCCAGTTAAAAGGATCACATACCCTTCACTTAGGGTGTGAGGTTCAGGCAATATGACTACCTATTTCTGTTCAGCACTAGTCTTCAACTTTAGTCAGGAAAACCAGATGAATGATAAAGCCAAGTCTGGGTGTCATCTATTCACACTGGCATCAGCCTCCATGTCTACATCTCATCTTGCGTAGTGGTCACATATACATGTTGACCAAGAAAGAATATAGAATGGTAGTAGAAATGGATGGATCCATCTATTCCTATGTTCCATGTCAATTTTTATTCCTAAGTCGGTTCTGTCCCATTTCACACCATTCTGTTTTGTTTTTAAACACATAGACAGACCGTATTTTAACATACTTTGTCACAAATACACTTTTTGTATGTATTTTTCTATATGCATATTTTTGTGTTCTTTGAGCCAAAAGTGTAATACAAAACACTGAGAAGTCCAAAATAATAATAATGGAAAAGGTCATCATATTAGTCTGGGAAGTGCAAATCAAGTTGGTTTGCTTAAAAACAGGAATCAAATTAACTCCTAAACCATACCTAACCTACAGGAACCTGCAGTACAGATTATAGCCAGGCATTCATAACTACCCCTGGGACCTTTTGCCAATCATGATGGGAACCACTCAAAAGCAGTTTCCTAGTAACCTGTCTGCTGATTTGTCAACATTCTCAAAGGTCACAGAAAGTTCTAACAGGATGACTCAGATCATTGATTAACATCACTATTGCAGTTTCAGTGCCACACCCATCCTGAACTATTGGGTCTAGATAGCTCATAGGAAGGGTGGGTAATGTGGTGTCCTCCAGATATGGTGGGACTCCCCATTAGCCCAGTCAGCATGGTCAATGGTCAGGGATAGAGGGAGTTCTGATCCAGGAGTAACATTGGCTACCCCTGGCTTATGGTACTTCCATCCATTTTCAGGGCTAGATACTGCAGAACTGCTGCATGCCAAACAACAACATTTCCTATACAAGGAGAGAATAACTGCTGGTGAATTTGAATCCAAGGTATGTCTGTTGGTTTGTCTTTACCAATATTCACAACACAACCTTATCGTAAGTCCTACTCAGTTAAATGGAGCTTATTTCAATAATGTATAAAAAGGATTGCAGCCATAATCAAATGCATGACTCCTAAATTACATTCATATGCATATTATCTTAAACTAATTCAGTATTTTTGGAGGAAAATAACAAGACACTGGAAATCATTATTTTAGCCAGCTAATTCTAACTTTTCTCTGGTGTCACAATCAATCAGCATTAAATATCGTATTTAGTGAAATGAAAAACCAGTAGAAAACATACCAGGAGAAAGCCTCTCCTTGTGTTCCTGACTTCTGGGCCAAATTAAAGGTGTGAGATTGATGATAAAATATGGTCTCTAGAAATGGTTAACCACTGACTTTGGAAGACTAATATCAGCAAGGCAGGCTCACCAGAAACAGTGTGTCTCACTTACAGAAAATGCTCTTTAAACACAAATAAATACAATTTCTTTCACTTTACTTTGAAAACTTTACAGTAGTCTCTGGAGAGAAACAGGGCACATTTCCAAAAGTTTCTTGGCAGTCAGCACAAAGAATCCAGCCCATCAGTAACAATTGAAAAATGGTCACTTTCAGCAAAATGAAAACTATCCCCCCAAAAGTGGGGAGGAGGAGTGAGAAAGAGAATATAATTTTTAAAAGGACATGTAATCACCCTATTCTATTGCCAAAAAAAGAATTAAGTAGCAGCAGTGGAGTGAGAGGATCCCCTTGCCAATGACAACTGATCATTATAGCATACGGGAAATCCCATCCTTTGATAAACAATGTGTTTGTAAATGAGGAATGGAGAGACTCTTGCATCAGAGACAGTGACTTGTGTAACGACCACCTGATTGTCATATCAGCAGCATTTTCCCAAGAAGGCACTGAGGGGAGGGGGGGCTACTCAGAATGAAAACTGCTGCGTCTTTGGAAAGTCAATTACTACCCAGCAGACAAGAAAAATGCTTAGACCACTATGTTCGGAAGGGGTATTTTGTAAGGTGTGAGAGAAATACAGGATCAGGTCTTACGAAATGACACGGCTCTAGTGTCTGTGATACTGCTTATTAGAGATGACGGTATTTCATGTAAGTCGGGCTCTTAACTAGAAGGAAAATGCTGACCTGCATCAAATGATGCTGACCTTGCCAATTCATCAGATTCCTCTTCAACTGGGTTATTGCAAGGAGATTGTGTGTGTGTGTGTGTGTGTGTGTGTGTGTGAGAGAGAGAGAGAGAGAGAGAGAGAGAGAGAGAGAGAGAGAGAGAGAGAGCGCACACACACACACACACACACACACACAATCATTCCTTCAGCAAAGGGACAGATATAAGAATTTCAAGGATCATAGATTAGTCTAACAATTGTCACACCGAGGAAAGAGATTGCTCAAGGCATTTTGTTTTCCCTGGTTAAGCTGTCATCCACCCCGCTCCAGATTCTTGTTGACTGTGCAATGCAAAATGGCATCTGATGAAATGATAGGCAAGATTTGATTATGGTGCTGCTTTTTACTTAGACTGTGGTACGGGATCCATGTGTCATTTTTTAAAAGGGGCAGTTTGCTCCTTATTTCTTCTCTAGAAATCAAAAAAGTATTTTAGATGGCACACACCCAGTGGGTTTCTTTCTTCTTTGAACAGAAAATGTCTCAAATTTAGAATTGGGGGGAATTCTCTTGGCTTGGAATGACATTATTCTTTCTAGGCTTTTTCACAAGCAAGGAGCCACTGCAGAAAAAGCTCGGTCTCATGTTGCTGCCCTCCAGATCACTTGCGGAGGAGACACGTGAAGAAAGGCCTCAGATGATGATCACAGGGTCTGTATCGGTTCACATGAGGAGAGGCGGTCCTTGAGGTATTGTGGCCCTGAGCCAATGGGCAGCAAGAGAAAAAGCTCCCCTGCCTTACCAGAGCAATGCAAGTATATCCCTCCATCTTCCAGCACTGTGCACAAAGCTGTTAATGCCGGCTCCCTTCCTGTGCTAGAAGCTGCAAGGAGAAGGCAACTGCATGTCCTGACATCTTGGCACCGGCAGAAGTCCACAGGGCATGATAGGCAAGCAAGGCAGGCTGGGTTGCAGCATCTCATGTGAGCAACTTGTTCCTATGAAAACTGGAGTCTGATTGAGGCCTTATAACAGAGGTGGGGAACCTTCTTCATGCAGAGGGCCATATTGCTTTCTGGGCAACTTTCTGAGGGCCACGTACTAGTGATGGATGACAAAGGACAGAAGAGGCCTGGTTGTTTTGGGGGAATGTTCTCTGAGAAACACAAAACCTAACCACACACAGCCAACCAGTACAGGTCCTGTAAGATGGATGTTATATGATACCCCTCTGTCAATATCTTTGCAACAGCATTCAGTCAATATCTTTGCAACAGCATTCTGCACTAGCTGTAGTTTCTGGACTGTTTTCAAGAGAAGCATTACAGGAGGTAACCAAAAGATATAGGACCATGGCAAGGTTAGCCTATACAAGGAAGGGCTGTAGCTGATTAAAATTAAAATTATTCAGTGCAGCGAAAATTATGGATAAGTATATTGTTCAAACATAAAATAATATTTATTTATAAAATCCTATTTATTTATCAAATGCTTTTCTTGTAGTTCTGTTATCTTAGTGTTCTTAGCTAGTGAGTGTTTTTTACCTGACTTTGCAATGGTTTGTCTTTGTAAAAAGTTCTCCTTCGTCCTTCCTTTTTGCATGCAAAGTTGGTAGGGAAAGTGAAATACTGTAAAAGAGATTCCTACAAATTTTCCCCGAATATCTCCATGACTACACGGAGACATAGTAGAGTGAAGAAAACTGCCATTTACTCATGTCTAACTTGTGCAAAGGCACCAAGCAGATTTGCCGGTTAATTCAGATTATCGATTTGCTTTGTGAGCGTGATTCCTGTTCACACTGGGAGAACAGAAGGGGACAGATCAACCTGTGCCTGGAAGAATGAACTGTGCCTTTTTCTCTTTCTTCCCTTTATCAATAGCAGATCATTTCTTTCCTTAATAATTGCTTCAATACAGGAACCAAGATTGCTGAAATTCCTCACAGCATCTACTCCTGTGAAAACAGAAGAGCCAATAAACAGTAGAGTTGAATAGCGTTTTTTTGTTCCTTAAAATCTAGGTCACAACTCTTTTTTAAAAAATAAATCTTGAATTAGGACTGCAGTTTGCATCAAAAGGATCATTTCTTTTGGGAAATGAAGGGAAGCCAGATAAAATGCCAGTAAATATATAAGCAATGCATGCAAGATGCCTCTCTACCTTTAGTTACTAACTAATATATAAATGCATTTGCATATGTGAATGTCTAGTAAAGAGACCGCCTCCACAGGTAGGAAGGGTTGCTTGTATGTTGTCCGAACAAAATAGTTTAATTGAGCAATGGTAGCCAGTATTCTAGGGACGTGGGTGGCGCTGTGGGTTAAACCACAGAGCCTAGGACTTACCGATCAGTAGGTCAGCGGTTTGAATCCCCATGACGGAGTGAGCTCCCATTGCTCGGTCCCTGCTCCTGCCAACCTAGCAGTTCGAAAGCACGTCAAAGTGCAAGTAGATAAATAGGTACCACTCTGGCAGGAAGGTAAACGGTGTTTCTGTGCACTGCTCTGGTTCGCCAGAAGCGGCTTAGTCATGCTGGCCACATGACCAGGAAGCTGTACGCTGGCTCCCTCAGCCAATAAAGCGAGATGAGCAATGCAACCCCAGAGTCGGCCACGACTGGACCTAATGGTCAGGGGTCCCTTTACCTTTAGCCAGTATTCTGGCAAGTGTGCCATGAGCCAGGGCCAAATTATGAGACGGTGCCACTCTAAAACATGCTCTATACACATGCACCTTCCCATCCATGTCTGTTGAACTGAAGAAAAGAGAAACGGAAGTGAAAGTTGCTAGTATTCGCTTGTTCATCCTCTGTCTGGAATGGAAACCAATTCAGTAAATTCAATCACTATTTGGTGCTGTTGCTGCTTTCAAGCTACAAACAGTGTGTTATTGATCACATTCCCAACCCCCAATTGCATTGTGTTTCCTTTGCATTGAAATGAATGGAGTGCGATAATGGGGTGACAATGTAAATTATGTACATTCCATAATTTATCTACAGTGGACAGCAAGACAAATAACATAGCTTTTGGTGGAAGATGAGCTGCAGTGTAAGAGATACAGCACTGCATGTGATGGAAACAGGGCAGAACAGAAAGCAATGCTTCCTTACATCCCTGGCAGCCTGTATGTAACACTGTTTCTCTGCATTTGTTAGGACTGCTGATAATCTGGGTGCAGTCCAGATGAGCCCCAAACCAAAACTGCAATTGTTGTTTAGTCATGCCCGACTCTTCATGATCCCATGGACCAGAGCACGCCAGGCACTCCTGTCTTCCACTACCTCCCGCAGTTTAGTGAAACTCATGCTGGTAGCTTCGAGAACACTGTCCAACCATCTCGTCCTCTGTTGTGCCCTTCTCCTTGTGCCCTCCATCTTTCCCACCATTAGGGTCTTTTCTTCTCATGAGGTGGCCAAAGTATTGGAGCCTCATCTTCAGGATCTGTCCTTCCAGTGAGCACTCAGGGCTAATTTCCTTAAGAATGGATAGGTTTGATCTTCTTGCAGTCCATGGGACTCTCAAGAGTCTCCTCCAGCACCATAATTCAAAAGCATCAATTCTTCGGCGATCAGCCTTCTTGATGGTCAATCTCTCACTTCCATACATCGCTACTGGGACAACCATAGCTTTAACTATAACGACCTATACGAAACTGCAATATTGAACACCTATTCCCTGGATTGACCAGCTACTTATAAGAAAAAGGCATTTTGGCAAAAGTACAAGAACACTGAAAACAGTTTTCATTTTTTCCTCCGAAATCACTAACCACTGTTAAAACTGAGATTAAATCAAACAGACATGCAACATCCAGTGACTCAAGAGGACTCCATTTCCATTCTGTTTTGAGAAAGGTGCCTTAAACTGATATGTCACTGCAAACCAGGTGGTTGTGAATAATGTGGGAACAAGAGGAACAGAAAGCCAGCTACTTCCTGAAACTTGCACCTGAAAATAATAAGGCTGCCATGTGATACATCCTTACTTGCAAGCACATTGCACTGAAATCAATATGAGTTACACCCAATTAGATGCATTTAGGATCGTATCCCTTCATATCACCTCAAGCACTGTGTTTTTCAGGGGAATCAATTCACACATTCACTTGCCAGTCATTGAATACAGAGAAATGAAGTGTACATAAATAAAGGGATGTTGATTTCTGTCTGCTTTACTTTACCTTCCTGCCTATCCTGACTTGCTTTCATCCTCTATCGTAAGCCTGTAGGCAGGGCCTCTGCTGCTTTTATTTACTTATTTTACTAAGTTTAGAAACTGCTGGATGATGATGATGATGATGATGATAATTTAAAACCAGTAAGGCACACTATTTTCTATTAATGTATTGATTTTCTTTTCTTTAGTGAAATGGATTTGTAGCAGTGCTGAACCCATTGAGAGGTAATGTATCCTACCTGACCAGCCCCCACCCCACCTGCCTGAGACCTTTATAAAGTGTTGCTACTGCCTAAGGGACATGACTGAGCATTTAGTCACCATTTTTAATTTATCAAATAAATACTGCAACTGTTTCTCTAAATATCAGTTAACCAAGACAAAGGTGTGTGTTTTTATGTCTTAGAAATATGCCTCTTCAAAGCCAAAAAGAATGGCAGTATTAGGCTTAAATGTTGGGAACTTTATCTCCAATTGAGGAAGAAACGCTTTATTTAGTTGAGGGTCACCTAGCTCATAAATGCTTGGATAAAATAAAGAGCCTTTGAACCTGATACATCGATAACACCAGACAATGGAGCTTTTAGTTTTCTTGAAAAGAGTCATGTTGAAATTCACATTTCTTTTGTGATGCAGAACAACCAAGGGCACGGAAGTATGTATGGCAGTGAGTGACAGCTCAGGAACATGTACTTAACAAAGGTGACCAGTGCATTTGGGATTAAAATGCAGAGGTTGTGTAGTACCTCCATTGTAGAGCTAATAGGTAGCTTCAGCTTTAAACACACTTGTCTGAACTCCTGTGAGATAACAGAGTTTGCATCTGCATTGGCTAATTAATATCTCTATCTGGAATGATGTCACTTGCCTGGGCAATATTCGTAGATATGCAGCACAATTTTACAATATTGAGCAATATTAAAAGAAAGTTTACTTTCCCAGGTGTCTCATCAATTCCACAAGTCCCATTGAAATGAAGGTGAATTGTAGAAGAGCACAGTTATCTTATGAATCATTTCAAAGGCTAGCTCCTTCTCCCTCTCTTCTAATAGCACAATGAACACAGCCAAAGAGATGAACCAAAATGAAGCAAGCAACTGAAAAGCAGCACAGAAACTTGCAGAACATTTGTTTTTATTTCATGCACCCTTTTGTTCCTTTGATTGCTATTTCTCAGCAGCTTTTTCTACTTCCCATTCACGTGCTCACAAAAAGGACCTAAAATCCCTGGAAATGGTAATTTTTTTCCAACAGTAGTCATGCAGAATGCAAAATGCAAAATGACATTAGTGGTTATGGCTTGCCCCTCTTTAAAACTCTTAACTTTTGCTGGGCTGTCTCCTGTGACTTCTGGTATTAAGGATGGGTGGATTTTATTGCTTGGGTTGTTACTTCTGTGACTATGCTGAGGAAGTTTATAAAAACCATTTATAGGTAATTGGAACTGCATGAAAGGAAAGGTACATATCGCATTATAAGTGCAGATTTCTATTTTTTTATTTAAAAATCCCACAAGATAATTTTAATATTTGGGGGGGAGAGCAAGTTTATGGTGTCAGATTGCCAGTTCAGCATTTTGAAGTTCCAGGGCAATGGAAAGTTGGGCCTTTGGGGAAATATCTGGCTTATTCTTCCAGTGAAGGAGAATTGTTTTCTGTCAAGAAGCAAGAGTGATGAAGGATGTTCTTGGTCCACAAATTAACCCACAATTTCCCCAGTACCATCATCTAGCTTAATTGGATGAAGATACAGCCTTCCTCTAACAACTTGGTATATGATTACATAAACTTGCCATTATTTTCTCATTATATGATAGGCCGTTTTCAAGCTGGCCTAGACATTTAATATTTGCTTAGAATCCTATCTATTATGTGCTTAGTTCACATATATAGGCACAATTACATTCTGGATAACTTAATTAATGACAAACTGCCTGCAAGCCTAAAAGAAAGTGATATGGATCCTTTCACCAGGTCACAATGGCATGAGAAGCTAATTCTTTTATATTTAAAAAAATCATTTCCCCCTTCCAGGATAGTAAAACTGACAAAGAAAACTGGTGAATAGCAATGGCTGAACAGCCAGCATCTCATAATTTAAGCTTTCCTTTATGTGAAGATTTTCATGCTCTTAAAAATGATCTGACCTGCTGTCAACGTGCAATTTTGTTGCCCTCCACATTTTTGCTATGTACACATTAGTTGCTTAAAATGCATCAAGTCTGTTTTTCCCCACTGCATTTCAAGTTTTCTTTGCATATTGCTGTACACACCACGGAGGAGACATAGGTGTCTGCATCAAGTGCCCATCACCTGTTTGGATGCCACACACCTGCAACCCCCAACTCTGATTTAATGGAGTTGTCATCTGCTCATGGGCAATTGCTGTCTCAATTGTACACACCTCAACTTAAGTATGGCTTGTGTTTTCAAATTAGATGGAAGCCGGTTTGAGGGAAACCACACGAAACAGCAGTGTTTCTTTTTTAAATAAAAAAAATTTAAAAATCCTTATCAGATAGATATAGATTGTAGCTATCATCATGTGTGCAAGGCTTCAAACACCAGTGGTGGCATCACATTGGTAAATGGTAATGTGAACACAGCCTCTTCTTATAATCTCTGTTCTTGTTTTGCTCTTTTGGTTTGATGGCTACAAACCACAAAGGCAGCTTTCCTTGTTTTTAAAAACATCAGCTATAAATTTACTAATAGCCCAGTCTGTTCCAGTGGTCTTGGATCTTATGTTCAGGATCCCAGTTTAATTCATTAGCAGAAATGTCGATAAGTAAGACAGCTTAGTCCCATGAAGATGAAGGCAAGGAGTGGTTTCCAGATGTTAAACAAACAGAAGGCTGTTCGTGCAATACAGCTTTCTTGCCCACTTCTTCTCACTTCCGTCTCCTCCCACTGTAATTGTACTGGGGGTTGGAAGGCCCAAAGGAAAAATGGGATATGATACGGGGGAGGGAATTGAAGTGAGAGGGGAAATTTGAGAAAATCAGGTGGTGGAAGCTTGAATGAGCAGACAACTCTTTGAGATAGCTTAGGCTGATACCCTGTCAGACATTGAAAGAACAGACAGAGTAGCAATGGAGGAGAAAACTGATTCAGTTTGCATTTAAAGGTGAACCCCCTAATTCACACTTTTCTCATTAATGCATGGACTGAAACACAACCGTTTTCCAAAGCATACACTTCTCCCAAAAAATTAGGCCAAGTCATGTGTACAGAAATGTATATACTTGTGTAAACTGTGCATGTTACTAAAAATAGCATGCCAAAATATTTGGAGGAAATGTGTATATTAGGCAAAATTGCATATGAACATGTATAGATAAAGTCAAAAGTAAATACTGATGAATTCCATGAGGACTTTAAAAAATGCAAATTGTGCAAAAATGTGGAGAACTTAACTTAATTTGGGGGAAATGAGAAAATCTCAAATTGACAGATTCAGCCATCCCTATGAAATCTCTACCACTCCACACTTAGGTGGAGATCTACATGGACCTTGGTACACATGAAGGACCCCTTCACATTGTAACTACACACATGACTGGCTGGAGACATTGCCTGATGCCTGAGTCAGCACTGGAGAGTGAGATGATGAAGCATGGTGTCCTGACATATTATTTCAGTGCATGGGGTGGGGCAGGTTGCGTGATTTGCATCAATAGGTAAATAGTGGTTTCAATGTGCATAGCCCCATCCAAACCAACAATATTGTGCATTTGAACCTCATTTGTCAAGCCAATCACAGATGATGACACAGTGGGTCAAAATAAGATTGAGAACTGAGAGGAAACAGAGATCCAAAACCAATATTATCTTACTAGGAGATTTCAGATGACTGAAAAAAAATCACTGCAGACATTAAAAACACACATTCTTTCTCTGGTTCTAGATTCCTCAACTATTTACAGAACAAAACATTCAGACATTAGTTGATTTCAACAAAGGACTAGCGAGCAGTGCATTCCATGTGGTTTAGGATGCCTGTAAATCTGCCCCCCCCCTGCATGCTGTTTAGTGCTCTATTCTTTTAATCACAGGGACACCATATAATTTAAGGGCTTGATCAACTTTAAATCAGCACTTTTCCACTGCAAGCCAAGTCTTTGAACTTTCAAATGCAGGTTGTTTCCAAAGAGAGACATGTTTGTGGCCTAATTAAAAAATCTGCCCCAATTTGTGCAGAAACTATCCTTTTTGCTGTTTTTGTTTTGCACATGTGCATCGGGGGTCGGAATGAATAATAAATCAGGCCTGCAATACTTAATCTACATAGTAACTTACTCCCATTACCACTACAGTTCTTTCACAAGCTAGCAGTAGTTTAAAGCCAACCTAATTAAGGAAAAATATACGGATAACAGCTGCATTAGTGATGCACATTGATGGATGCGACAGTTTTCGTAGTCTGGTTTAATGTGCACCAAACATGATTCACTGTTGCCCCAAAACCAAAATAAACATCTTGTAAGATACTTATAAATATATAATAGTGTATAAAACAAGCTGTTCAAACTGCTTCAGATTTCTGACTAGCCGACTTCTCCTAGGTCTAATATAGCCACACACACTTGAGAACGCTAATGATGTTACAGTAAAGAGAACAATGTTCAGTTTGACTGATGGAAGAATTCAGGTGCCACCTAGTGGATGAATCTGACATTAAAAAAGTCGTGGGGGGGTGAGTTCAGAGCAGGATAAGAGACGATTTTTTTTACCTTTACCTTTAGCAGTAGGTACAGTAGTACATCTAATGAAGGAGTACATTTAATGAAGGATGACTTCATAACAGTCTGAACACTGCCAGAACTCTGAACAAGTAGTCTTGTTCTGTGTACTGCTCATCTGTAAAAGGGATGCCTTTTGCAGGAGGTTTTCCCAACCCGGCCAAAGTGATGTCTTATCTAGGGTGAACTATCTGCAAAAGTGTGAGGGGGAAGAAGCATACATCCCTGTTACTGAGTAGCTTGCAAGTTGCACATCATTAATTAGTTAAAGACAGAAATAGGATGGTGAGGTGTATTCAGATTTTTATCCAGATATGTGTCCCCATTCACATTTTTAGATTGCAAGCAGAACACCAGGACAGTTTCGGTATAACAACAACAACAACAAAGCTTCAGTGAATCTCCTAGAATTATGTGTAGCTACAACTAGAACAATCTTGCCACCTAGCACAGGTGGACAATGAAATAACCTATACAGTGCAGAAGAGGAGAGTGGCCCTAGTTGCAGGAACTATAGAGATGCTCTCCTTTATTTCCTTAGTTTTATCTATTACATTTAGATTTCACTCCTCCTTCCAAAGGAGTCCAGTTGTGAGCAGGCACCAAAAATGTGTGAAAGGCAGTGTATGTCACTCTCTCTCTCTCTCTCTCACACACACACACACACACCCCGCCAGCAACTTTTACATAAAAATCAAATCCTTCTGCAGCATCAGTTACACAAGGTATGTCATCTGTATTCCTCCTAGTCAGGCCTACCCTGTGCATGCATTGGTCATGCCATGCCTTGACTTCTAATTGCAATGCAAAACTTCATGGAACAAAGTTTTAAAAGCAGGTATATCAGCAATATATATAGCAACTGTCTGTTCTTGGTCCACTTTAGCCTACAGTGGGCTTTAGCCTACAGAAGAACAGAACACCCTGGCTTTCTTCAGGCACTCCTTTCCATACATCCCTCAAAGGAGCTAACAGGGGGTAGGCATGCTCACACCTCCCTAGTACTACTACAAATCAAAGGAAGGGAGGAGCCTTGCAGAGTACCAACCAAAATGTGTGCAGAGCCTCCATGCGTAGTGCAGACTCTATACTGTAGACGGTCACCCTCTAACTAGTAGAGGGCTGCAATGTGAGTACAGAAGAGAGTTTTCTCCTCCATCTGAGGTTAACAGTGTGGAGAAGGTAACACCAGAAGAGGGCTCCTGTCATAAGAACATTGGGTCAAGAAACTTCCAGTTAATTCTTGTCTTTAACATAATTTCCAAAAATGTCAATGTTCACTATGACTCCCCTTGCTCCATTGCCTTATATTGGTGAGATTTGCTTTGTGTCTATCCAAATTATTCTCCTGTTGATATTGGTTGGATTCACTGTACTGTAACCCATCCGTGTTCTTATATTCTATATGTATGAATGTTCTGCTGATTTTATTGTACCACATAAGCTCTGATCCATCAAGCTCTTTTCTGGTCAGATCTCTTTAAAATTCTCCTAATTTATTTCCAAGAAGGAGTGCATTGTGATTTCTAAAAAAAAGAGAGAAAAGCTTGCAATCCTAGAATCAGCCAATTAGTCAATATGAAGCTATAACCCTTCTGGCCTTCAGTCCTACATCTGTTCAGTATCAGTTCTTTGCTATTTATGAATATAAACATTCACAAATATGCTTTATAATAGATTTTTTTAGCTAATCTGCAGGGCAGGTATCTTGATGCAGCATACACTTGAGGGAACATTCTGGCTGAAATGGAGTATTTTTAAGTCCCATTGATTTTAGTGGGGGAATTAAGCATTTCCTTAATGCTTCCCCGTTGAAATCAATGGAAAGTAAATATGATTAAAGTTAGCTTGATTGTGAGCTTTGCAGCGCAGAAGTTCACAGCATGAAATGAGAAGGTAGCTGTTTGAATTGGGCATTAAGGTGTTGCAGTTCATATAGGGCATATCTTGCCCCAGGATTAGGTGTGGCAGCAGCGACAATTGCTCAGCAGCAGCCTTCTGTGCATGAAGGCTCAGTCATTTATCTCACATGGTCTGCCCTTGTTGCAATGGCTGGCAATCATGCCCCCCTTTGGCTTTCCCAAAAGTAACATTTCTCTTGGAAACTTGGAAATTTTACACATAAAATGATATTAAATGACTTGGGGAAATGCTAAAGCTTCTCAGCAACAAGTACAACATGAAGATAATTATTCAGATCCTATACACCTTTCCTCTGAAGAGCCCACGTCAGAATCCTTCCAACATTGTGCATGTTCTCAGTGAGTAGCAACTGAGAAGAAGAAAATACCATGTATTTAGGAATAAGATCCCCAGAAGCAAATAGCATTAACAACGCTGATTTTTGATCAGACAAAATTGCGTACATAACAATCCAAGACATCTGACGAATCTTGCACATATTCAAGTGACACAGAGTTGCCAACATATGATTCTACCTCATGGACTTCATGGGAAACTCCCACTGAAGGCTGCAATGATGTGATCTATAGAAAAGTCACAAAACTCATTTTAGGACATTTTAAATTTCAGTATATTATTTCATACACATACATACTTTTCCAGGTTTTGGTTGTTGGAACTACTGGAGTAAAGACACAATGTCTTCCAAGTCCTCAAATAGTCTCTTAGGTTTTACAGGAGATCAAGGCACTGATCACAGGAGATATAGAAGACTTTCATTCAAAATGTAGCTCTGTTTCTAGGGAAATTGTTTTTCCCTAGAAACCATAAACTTGGCATCACAGTTGAACACAAACCATTGTATACGTCTCTGATGCCCACATAGATCTCCTGTATTTAAGAACCATAGCATCATAGAATTGTAGAGCTGGAAGGTATCTCAAGGGTCATTTAGCCCAACCCTCTACAATGCAGGAATCTCAACTAAACCATCCATGACAGGTGACAATCTTCAAGAAAGTAGAGTCTACAACTTCCCGACCATGCGGGAATGGTCCATTCCACTGCTGAACAGCTCTTACTGTCAGAAAGTTCTTCCTAATGTTTCATCAGAATCTCTTTCTTATAAGTTGAAGCCATTGGTTTGAGTCCTAGCCTCCAGAGCAGGAGAAAGCAAGCTTGTCCCGTCTTCCATGTGACAGCCCTTCAGATATTTGAAGATGGCTATCCAGACTCTTGATCATCTTAGTTGCCTTCCTTAGTTGTCAACATCTTTCTTAAATTGTGGTGCCCAGAATTGAGTTTCCTTCCATTTTTTCTCTCTCTTATAGAGTCATTTCTTATCCTCTGTGACATACCTCCAAGCAGATCTGTCCATGAACTAGAATAAACCAAAAAAAATGCAATGGTCTGAACTATCACTTTATCCATATGAGTTGGTCAAGTGTGTTTCCTGGAGGTGTTTCTACAATTACGGAACTGTCTTCTCCCGAGGCCAACCAATGCCTGAGATTAAGCACCATCTGGAAATGGCATCAGGCTTTGCATTGAGTGGCTAGGGTTAAAACATGTCAATGATTTATTTTAATAGGCTCTATTTTAAAAGCAGTGTATTAAAATAAATTTTAGCATTTGATATATGGTAGACTGGGCGCCACATGGGGAATCACAGGGAAGGCAACAGGACTCTACATTTCAATGATGGAATGAGCTATGCCACCATTTATCATGGTATTGCAGAGAGAAGGCACAAAAGGCTTAGGAACAGAATTTTCATCCTTTGTTAGCAGGAGAGCTGCAAGCAGGTAAACTGCTAAATTGTTGTTTAAGTGAAGTAAAGGTTGAATCTGACTGCTTTCTTATTGCTGCGAGCGAGCTCCGTAGCTTATGAGCTTTTGTGTTCTGTAGGAAATGAAAAAGAATAGAACTGGATTACTTTCCTTGTGCAGGTCTGAGGTCAACTAAAAACAGCTTTCAGGTCAATCTCTCTGCTTCACATTTCAGAGTGGTCGGCACATCCCAGTTAGCATCGCTTGGTAAAAAGAAGAAAAGATGCAGTTCTTCCATGCGCTGCTTTCTAAAAAGGGCCCAGACATGGCTTGCAACCTATTATTACTTTGGAAACTCTCTTTCACAGGAACTAAATTCCCCCAAATGCTCAGTTAGAATCCTGCTCATCTCAGCAGGATTTTACCCTCACTGGACAGGTATCGGAATTGCGGAGTCATTCTTGCTGTTAAGTGTGAGTGGCTTTCCTATTAGCACATCACAAACATGGGAGAACAAGGTCGGTTCAGGACTGTGCTCCTGGACCTGCCCTGGCACGGTGTGTGCTGATATTCATACGTGTAGCAGAACATGTGAAAAGGGGAACATACAGACATTCAGGCAAGTGTGCATTGGAACTCTGTGCTATCAGAACCCATACATTCCTGAAAATTCTCATCATATGGTTTGTTTATGCAGTCTCGGTGAGGAGCCTTCCTTTAGATACATTGTGCTAAATGCATAAGCATCAAGGACGTGGAGCCGGCTGTGTGTGTGATGTATGCATTTCTTCCATGCATGGAGAATGAGTGAATGGGGATGCTAGAATGCCCAGGTGTGCTCAAAGGTGCCACATGGGAGCAATGGCTGCATCTGTACTAGTGTAGAAAAAACTGCCTGTTAGTTCAGCCCAGTCTGCCTTTCAAGCTGCCTTTGTGGGAAGTCACACAATGCCACCTGACACGGTTTTTTAAAAAACAGTTTGTTGAATTGGGCAAAGAGAATTCCCTGCTCAAAGGAAAGACACTCTCTGCATGCACAGGGCCACATTTCCTGTGGGTCCTTTTTATTTTTTAAAAAACAGACTCCTTAGCTAGGGGGAAGAAACTCAGGGAATGTCCATGCTTCAAATAGGAGATGGATAGAAAGGAGGCCTTAATGAAATGCACAAGCCCTGCCACCCAACACTCATTATCTATATCATGTCCCACAGAAGCTCTGAAACAGTACAGTGGTACCTCAGGTTACATACACTTCAGGTTACATATGCTTCAGGTTACAGACTCCGCTAACCCTGGAATACTGCTTCAGGTTAAGAACTTTGCTTCAGGATGAGAACAGAAATTGTGCTCTGGCGGCACGTCGGCAGCAGGAAGCCCCATTAGCTAAAGTGATGCTTCAGGTTAAGAACAGTTTCAGGTTAAGTACGGACCTCCGGAACGAATTAAGTACTTAACCTGAGGTACCACTGTAGTTGAAGAGCTACAGCAAAACTTAGGGGATCTGCCCTCTTGTAATTCAGGCATGGCATGCTTCAAAGCATGAAATCCTTAGGTGCCTGCTTTTTCGTAAACATAAAGATTCCAACTCTAGGAGCTGTCAGTCTCAAATGAAAAGTGTACAGAGTGAGTCACACGCATGAGCAACATGTTTTGAGCCTTTACTTGCTGTCTCTCCCTCTTTATTGATAGACTTGTAGGGAGAAGAGGTTTATTTAGTTAGGAATGAGATAACGAAGCAGGAGATGCCACCTGCTCTGTGTGTGCTGTTTGCTATCAGCCCAACTAGCAGCATCTTGTAGGTACAATGAAAGATAACCAGAGAGGGAGAGATAGCAGGCTTTGTGGTTCTGCAGATTAAACAGGACAGCAGGGTAATCAGACAAGGAATGTTAAAAGAGTGGGCGCTGAACTACTCTGGAGTTTTGAGACTCGACGGCAACAATTTTATGTGCTGCTTGTGAATGGAAGTGTATGTCTGCATCTGCTCGCCTTCTTTGCTTAATTGCTTTTGGAGCATTGCTTAGATATAGTACAGTTGGGCTTTTCAAGAGCCTGTCAGTATGACAGGTTGTATTTATGTTCCCCCATAAAAGTGGCAGGCTCTATTGTCTGTCCCTGTACATTTCCCCATCCATACTACGCATATTTTCTCCATCCATACTCCACATGCAGACAGAGAAAGCAAAGGAGGGAAGGAAGGAGGAGGGGCAGGCAGGCAGGCAGGCAGGCAGGCAAGCAGAGACCACTTCCAGATGAATTTCCCCTCTCTCAGACCCTCCAAGTGTCCCTATTTGCCAGGGTCAGTTTCACATATACAGAAACTGTCCCGGTTTCTGATTTGATCCTGGAATGTCCCTATTTTCTTTGGAGAAATGTTGGAGGGTATGGAGTTATGCGACACCCAAGCCAAGGAGATACAATCATTAGAAGACATCTGAAAGCAACCCTCAATAGGGAAGTTTTTTTAAAAAATGTTTAGTGTTTTATTATGTTTCTATATATGTTGGAGGCCACTCAGAGTAGCTGGGGCAACCTAGTCAGAGGGGTGGAGTATAAATAATAAAATAATACAATTATTGTTATTGCTATTATTATGGAATAGGGCATCCCTATTTTCATCGGAGAAATGCTGGAGGGAATGCTCTCTACGCACCTACCCCAGGCCTTCTCCCACCTGAGCTATAGATTTGGCAAATTAGATGGCATTTTAAACTGTAGGGGGTATTTGTTTTTGTTTGTTACCATGTGTGTCTGTGGGGAGGGGGTAAAGTGCCCTGCGGTTACAAAAAGTTTTTTGTAAAGAAATAAATCCTATAGAACATACATAGGAAATCTATACTAAGCACAAAATATAGGCTGTTTCCATCCTAGGTTGAACAGTGGTGGCTGGGGATAACACCCAAAAGTGCAAGCTAAGGATTCAGAGATTAAAGCAGTTAGTAAGTACAATAGGTCACTCAGGGGGCACAGCTGAGGTTGCAATGAGGATGTTGCTCCGCAAAGGGGTGGAGTCCAGGCAGGGTTTCTTGCATGTAAGGAGGCTAGCATGTAAAGTGTGTGCAGCAGCAATGATTTCATGCTGTTTGACCTAGACTGGGTTGTGCAGCTCTTTTATACCTCTGGCTGCTTAACAATTATTAACAGCAGCCTTACTGCTACAACTTGGCTCAGTTCAGCCACTAATAACTTAGTGAAGTTCGCCAAGGACTTGGGCTTGGCCACCTCTGCTAAGAAACACAAAATTATAGTCTTCTGGGCAGGAATGGGCTCTGTTCTATGTTCTGAACTCTGTTGGTACCAAATCCAGTGAATGCTAAGGTGCAGAAATAGTGGGTGAAAATTAATGCTGCTTTTTCTATTTCTAAAATGGCTTTTGATCCGGTCAGAGCATCTATTAGCATAAAAGAAGGAGATGGTTTATTATTCCTTCCTGCCCTATGGCATCTTCCATGCTGTTCTGGACAGTCCCCCAGCCCACTGGAACAGCTTCTTGGGAAGTGCAGAGGGCTGAAGTGGAAATGGGAAAATGAGTAAAAAAACACCTCTCCTTAACCTACATTAGCAGATGCTTCTGCTAGATCAGAAACCATTCCACACATGGAATAGCAGGATTGGATTTAACCCAGTAACAGTAGAAAACTCTGTTCCTAGTGGCAAAACCATTGGCGTAAAGCCTTTTTACTCCTTTCACAGCTGTGGATCTTTCAGCACCTTCCATTTCTCATTAACAAGTTTTAAAAGCACTCAATATTTTGATATGCCTGATGTTTCTGAATAGCAATTTTTCTTCCCTATGTTCTAATATACAGAGGCATTTCTGTATAAAGTCACTCTGCCCCAAGGTGTTCAGGAGTGCCAAATGGGGGAAAGGGAAGAAAGACTTTATGTACTTTCCAGTTATTTTGTGTGCCCTTGTTTCAAATGACTCTTCCCATATTTGTGCTAAGAATGTTATCTGCCAATAACATACTGCCATAGATGAGCTCTATTTTTGTGTTTGTGTGTGCTCTAGATAGAAGTTAAGTTCATTTCATTTCTCTTTCCTATATAGTAATTTGTTACTTCCTCCTATATTAGAGTTCTGCTCTTACAGATAACTGACAGAATGGTTGCTGCTCTCTTTCTGACAAACTAGCTTCAATAAAGAAAAACAGCTTAAATGCAGCTTTAACCTATCTATTCTCTGTAGTCACAATGTCTTCCTGTTTTAAAGACTGCCCTATATCCAGTGGACCAGCAAC
The DNA here is from genome assembly GCF_964188305.1 of Podarcis bocagei. Lineage (NCBI taxonomy): Eukaryota > Metazoa > Chordata > Lepidosauria > Squamata > Lacertidae > Podarcis > Podarcis bocagei. The sequence goes on along the minus strand of NC_138127.1, from coordinate 29,810,704 downwards.
TGTATTTCACCACTGGTTTTACAAGCTCACTTTTGCCATAGCATTAAAGGCAGAAGCTCTTTTTGATGGATTTTATTTTCCACCAAGGAAAGAAACAAGGAACATATCTTGGCAATAAGTTGGCTCCAAAGGTGTCCTTCCATATACAGAAGACATATTCTGCTGATGGATGGGCTAATATACCTCATAAACTAGAAGACAGAGTTAGCCAGCATGATGTTTTCCCTTTGTGATTGGGCTACAACTCCTGTCAGCCCCAGACAGCATGGCCAATGGCTGGGCATGATGGGAATCGTAATCCAACATCTGGAGGGCACCCTGTTGGCCACCCCTGAACTGGAACATTGAGCAAGAAAAGTGAAACTAAATCAAAATACATTATTTGACTTTCACAACTGCTTATAAAGCCTGTTGCACAAGCAGAAGCATGAAAACATCTAAAAGAACCTAGCTATTACCACTAAGATTGTCCATATCCCTTTTGCTTGTGTTCATTCATAAATCCATTATTTCAGGTCATGTGGGAATCCCTTGTAGATGACGGCAGCACTTGGAGACAGGTTGTGTTTCCACAGCAGTGACCAGAGGAGAAATGACGGCTGGGAGCAAGACAGACAAAAGAAATGCCATTCTGCATCTGTAACAGCGAAACTGCGTACTTTCATCTGCCCCAGATGCAACAAAACATGTCGTAGGTTCAGTTCTCTATATAGTTTGTGACCAAAAACAAAATGGACAAAAGGGTCCTCATAAATACTTGTCAGGATTTTAGTATGCATTTCTCCAACTGTACATATTTTATTGTAATCTTGCTTGATATATTAATTATATTTTTATCCCATCCTTCCTAATACAGTAGCTCAAACATTTGTGCATATTTTTGCAAGTTCAAATGTTGGCCACTAGAAGAACAAGATGCTGAACTAGATGGGCCTTTGGCCCGATCCAACAGATTCTTAGATTTTCTTGTAAACACATCCCATCTGGGACACAAAGTATATCTTGCTTTATCTCTCAAAAATCTCTAGACTAAGCCTGCACACCTTGTGACCCATAAAACCAACCACAGCCCACCAGTTGTTTTTTTGGTGGCCTCCCACGTGACAAGTCCCACAAAACCACATGTTTACACTCTGAGGCAAATAGCAAGAATAAAGTCCTGCCTTTGACTTTGTGGGCGACAACCTATGCAGCCCATGCTATATATTGAAAACCCCAATTAGATGGCAGCCTTGTTACTGATTCATAACGCAGAACTGCCACTGCCTTTGTAATGGGTGGACTATGCAGCATTTGTGATGATGAGCACTTCTTACTCAGGGCTCATTAATTACGCTGGATAATCAAACCCAAAATCCATTATCCCAAGTACCTGATTGAAGTGTCTTTCCTGCCTTGTTTGTAAAAAGATTTCCCCATGTAAGATCAACATGAAAGACCTGAGTATGGTGCATTCAAGGCAGCCTAATATTTTTCTTCCTCTACCACAGCAGGAAAAACACCGCATTCCAACCAGTTAAGAGTCAGCACAGAGAACAAGGTTAACAAGGAGAGATTTATGAAGAGAAACACACTGCAAGAATTTGAGCATACCTGCATCAAACTTTATAGAGCCTATTTAGCACCAAAAACACCATTTCGATAGTTTCAGGTGGCAGGTTAATTTCATAATTTCCATCGATCCTCTCTATAGCATATGCCCACTCCCAGTTGATCACTAGAGCTGCTAAATCCCAAAGTAAACAACTGTCACAAAATCTATTGTTTCCAATCTCCAAATTAAACTTTTTCTCACTGCAGGAAACTGATTTCTTTCGTGCTTGTTTATATGGCTTAAATACAGTTTTCATTTCCCTTTGCTATGTTACCAGTATGTTATCAGCAGTCGGAAAGGGATTAAGGTCGCCAAAATTGTTAATGTGGATTCATAAGTGGCTTATTTAATAGCTTACAGAATTATGGCCCTATAGGCAGTTTAAGCATCCATTCTTAAGGAAATTTGCCCTGAGTGCTCACTGGAAGGACAGATCGTGAAGCTGAGGCTCCGAAACTTTGGCCACCTCATGAGAAGAGAAGACTCCCTGGAAAAGACCCTGATGTTGGGAAAGATGGAGGGCACAAGGAGAAGGGGATGACAGAGGACGAGATGCTTGGACAGTGTTCTCGAAGCTACAAACATGAGTCTGACCAAACTGTGGAAGGCAGTGGAAGACACGAGTGCCTGGCGTGCTCTGGTCCATGGGGTCACGAAGAGTTGGACACGACTAAATGACTAAACAACAACAAGGCAGTTTAAGACAAATGTAACAAGCTTTCTATATTCTGTAGTCCAAAGGTCAGTGATTGCAACAGGGTGCCAGGGTCATTCCTATAGGGTTAAATCTAAATTCAATATTGGTCCTTACAGTTATATATTGTGAGGTGAAAAGCATCCTTTAAAGAATATCCCTTTCCTGGTTTATTTAAAATAGCCTTCTGCTTAGATTTCTGGGTACAGTGCCCTGGAGTCTGATTAATTAGTTCTTATCATTGTGATTATTTGATGCCAGGTGGTCTTCAAGGTCACTATGACTGCACAGAAATTAACTTGGATGTCTGCATGGTGAATCACCACATACTATCTCTAGCGCTGAGAAGTATTATTCTCGGCCCTGTTTGGCTAAGCATCATCGGGCTTTTGTATGCAGACCTCTTCCTACTAAAATGGTTCTGATTCTTTGCCTGGTGCCCCATTTTGTAGGTACATTGTGATTTGCTACACCTATATGCACCTGAATGTGGTTCAGAGCAGTCAGTGACTCTAATGATTAGTATTAGGGTGAGACAAGCTAGCTTTGTTATTTTGAATTTTCAAATTCCAGGCTCAAACAACCTTCTCCATGCAGTGGCAGCTGGTGCCCATTGGATGGAAGGCAGGGAGGCAAACAATAGGTGGCACTTAAGCCGGTGATAGACATAATTCTAGTTTTGTCTCCATCTTCCTCCCAACTGAGTTCTACAAGGGACAAGAGTGAGGCAGTGAGTAAGAAGTTGGCAGGCAGGTGGGGGGCTTGCTAAGGGGAGACTGAGGTTGGTATTTCAGTGCTTCACTTGCCCTAACAGACCACCTTCCATTGTCTGCAGATTTATGTGCCCCTGCACATGGCATGCATGCTTAAAAACACATGTGCATATATTACAGCTTTTTTTTTCTCTGCAAGAGGTTTAGCTTGACTATTCAGGGGAAAGTTCTTTATTTTATCTAATCTTGATTTCTTTAAAACATTTCCCCTCTTTCTTTCCCAAAATAAAACATTCCATAGAATCACTAAGAGCAACAAACTACAATACTCTTAAAAGCCGCAATAAATCAATGAGGGATTTCTTTAAACTGACTTACCCAATGCTTGAGAAAATAAAAGTGTTTTCGGTGGATATTGATAAGATTGGAGAGAGGGTGCCAAAGAAATATCTCAGAGGAAAACATCCCAGAGTTGAGGGACCATCCAAGTAAAAAGCCCATTCCCTGGTTGCTTCCCATCCACCTCTGAAGGGTCCCTAGAAAAGGACATCTTGGAAGGATCTCAATGACTCGGCAGGGTCAATTGGGGGAAGATACCCAGGAGCATAGGACTTGCCGATCAGAAGGTCGGCGGTTCAAATCCCCATGACGGGGTGAGCTCCCGTTGCTCGGTCCCTGCTCCTGCCCACCTAGCAGTTCGAAAGCACATCAAAGTGCAAGTAGATAAATAGGTACCACTCCGGCGGGAAGGTAAACGGCGTAAACACTGCTCTGATTTGCCAGAAGTGGCTTAATCATGCTGGCCACATGACCCGGAAGCTGTCTGTGGACAAATGCCGGCTCCTTGGCCTATAGAGCAAGATGAGCACCACAACCCCAGAGTCGGTCACGACTGGACCTAATGGCCAGGGGTCCCTTTAGCTTTTTTACCCAGGTTCTTTAGATATGGGCCAAATTAAAGGAAATCCTTTTAATTGTACCTGACAGCAAATGGAAAAGATTGCATCATGGGATCAATAGTCTTGATACATCCAGCAAATTCTTGAACTAATTGAAGTTTATGAACAGTCTTGGAAAGAAATTTTGCATTGCTCCAGTCCATGCATGGTGAACCATTGGCCCTCCAGAAATTCCTGTACTGTAACTCCTATCAGCCCCAACCACTGCTCAAGCTGGCTAAGGCTGATGAGAGTTGGAGACCAACAACATCTAGAGAGCCAGATGTTCCCCATTTCTGTTCTCGTCCACCCAGGAAGTTACTAAAGCAGAGATCACTCTAGCAACAGCAGAAACATTGCTTTAAAAACTTGCTCGGTAGACATAGGCAACCAAGAATACCATGCAGGTGAGTGAGTGAGAGAGTGGATTTGTGGATTGCTACATCTCTCCTCCATCAGCCCACCTAGTTTCTGCGCTAGCTGCAGACGAAAGATGATGGAACCAACCAGAATGGCATCAACCCTGGAGTTAAGTGGTGCCCAGGACATGGTGCAAGATGAAAGGTGTGTTGAACTGACTGGGAACAGTGACCATAGTGCTATCAAGTTCCATATATATAGATGTTCCATATATATATATATATATATATATATATATATATATATATATATATATATATATGTTCCATCAAGTTCCATATATATATATATATATATATATATATATATATATATATATGGACAATTGCCAAGAAAATCCAGTATGAACACATTTGACTTCAAAAGAGGAATCTTGCCAAAAATGAAGGAAATTGTAAAAAGGGAAGTTGAAAGGCAAAGTCAAGATGTTCAAATCTCTCCAAGATGCTTGGGAGTTGCTTAAAATGAAAATATTAGAAGCTCAGCCAGAATGTATACCACAGATCAGGAGAGGTGCCACCAAGGCCCAAAGGATGCCAGAGCAGCTAACTTGCAGAATTAAAGATGCTATTAGAGGCAAGATGCCTTCCTTCAAAAAACTGAAGTCTTGTCCAAATAAGTGGAACAGAAAGGAAAGAAGCACAAACTTTGGTGGAAGAAATGCAAGCAGACAATAACAGATGCTAAACCAGAATTTGAGGAGCGCATTGCTAAACTCATAAAGATCGACAACAAAAAATTATTTAAATACATTAGTAATAGAAGGCCACCTAAGGAGGCTGTTGGCCTTTTCAATGACAAGGGAGTCAAAGGATTAACTCAAAACATTCAGCCTATTAACGCACAGGTTAGAAGATCGGTGGTCATTTATACAAAACTGCAGAAGCCCAACTCCAAAGCTGGCTTACTCTGAAAAACAGAGTGCAATATGTCTAGTGCCTTCATACAATAGCAATAAGGTTCTTGGTGCAGGGCAATTCCTGAGAATTAATGACCGGCTGGGGTTAATGGACTGAGGTGCAATGCAGGGCCATCAGCTCCTTTCAGCTAGTCATTAATCGTATAAAAGTGCCCTACGTGCCAACAGTTATTGCTTTATTTAGTTTTCCCTAATTTTAGCATAGGCTTAAAAGCAGCACTGCAGCCACTGAGCGGCTCTGGGTTTTATTAGCCTGCAAAGTTTCCACTGCCAAGAAAGACTCACTGGTTCCCATCTACTGATCTACTCTAATGCTTTATTAAAAGTAGGTTATCGAGCCACTGAGTATCTCTAAACATTTAAATATTTTATATGAGTTTGCTTTGAGCAGCACCAACCAATTAATACATTGTTTCATTAGGAGAGTTTTTACTAGCCACGAAATGGCTCTAAATACCTCATATATTTCACAAGAACTTTCTTTTCCAGCCTTTGAGCATCTTTAAATGTAAGCTTGGCACCAGGAACATTTTCTTTTTTTCAGAAATGCTCAAACGTACTCATTCTTTGCAAGCAATTTCCTGTCACCTTTTCCTCTAGGCACAATTATTTTATTTATTTATTTATTTATTTATTTATTCATCTATCTGTTAAACTCCCCAATGACTTTTTCTGCTTCTTGAGCTTACATTTCTTTTAGCACAAAACTCCACTAGTACAGGAATGAAATAATCACAGAGGGACAATAATGTATCGGAGTCTTTTCCTGCACCATATAAATATTAATCATTTTGGTTGTTTTGACCACAAGAATAATTGAGTATTCACAACATATTCACCTACATGTCTACACAAAAGTAAGATCCCCTTGAGCTCAATGGTTCTTACTTCCAGGTAAGTGGAATGTAGCCTTAGACATAAAAAATATACACTCACAACAGACACATACATATGCTTCTCAAATATATGACATAAATGTCATATTTTCCATAAAGTTAGGAAGGGAAACCTTAGCAGCAGTACCAATTACTTCCTCTACAACCAGTAACAGGAAAAATCTGAAGCACCAAAATCTGTGGTTCTGACAGGGACAAATGAGTTCCCTTTAGCCCACACATATTGAAAGATGGTTGTTCTTAAGTGACCTTTGCCGGATTCAGAGATTTTTCAACTGCAGCAACATATTATTCTACAAATCTTTCATATCTTCCAAAAATTGGATATACCTATCCACACCACCACCCATATTTAGAGAATGAAAGACTGCAGATTTTATACTTGCAGGGTCAATTTGCCATTGACATGTCTGGTTTATTTAAACACCTTGATAATTCTTCTTAATGAATGAAATCAAACTAAACACAGCCACCAAATGCCAGTAAGATGCAAGTTACAAGGGATGGAATTCAACATTGTGCTCTTCCAGTTGTTCCAGCTGCTTGAGGATTTAAGCTTACCCAACAGAATTATCTCCTCTCTTCCCCGTGTGCTGTTCTGGAGGTTCGCTCAAGCCCCCCAGGTCAATTTCACAGGATACAAAGGCAGCAGAGGGGGGAAGCCCTATTGCGCAAGTAGAAGTCCTTTTGCAAGACTTCTGCTGGTGGGTCTGATTAGGTGAATCCCACTCCACTCATGATCCCTAAAGATAAGATGCAGATATTAGTGAAAATAGCATATATGATGCATCATATGAGGGGAAATTGGTTGCAATGATGTATCTGTTGGGAGAAAGGTGCACTAAAATTCTGACAATTTTTTGTGATTTATTTATTTATTTTGACAACTGGATAGAGAAACCATGTTGGAAACATAAAAGGGAGAGAAATTGGATTTGACACTTCTGTTGATCCCTAGTTATAGCCCTGTCAATGGATGATCTATCTCTGCTGCCACCACCCTGCTTCTCCAATCTTACTGGAGATATGGGAGGAGCTACACCTTGAGTAGCATAGATGAGCACTGATACAGCAGGCATTGCAGGATTCATTTTTCTTCTGTGCTGTATATATTGGGAAAGATTGCTCATCCTTGTCTTCAACAGGTCTCTTTATTGAGGTCCGTTCTCTTTATTATTGGCCTCGTCTTGCATAAAATAATTGGAAGTGTATTGCTCAGGATTAGGAAGAGATTTTATGGCAGCAGTTTCTGCAATATTAGTAAGCCACAATAGAGAGAGATGCTGCAGAAATGAGTGTACTCTCAGGCTTTCTCATTCAGGGAAGCTCCTGCTATTTCCTTATTCTCAGATGTGTTTTTCCATTGCTCTCAAACACCATTAAGTACTTCTTCCTCTCCTGAAATGGTAAAATCAATAGAACACTAACTTTTCATGAAGGGTATGACCAAATTCTTAAAGTCACCAGATATTTGCCCCTTTCCTGATGGTCTCCAAATCTCTCACATCCACCTTCATTGGGGGAAAGTGTCTGATGGAGGTGGGATGGGAACTCTCACTAGCATGCAAGTCCTCCACATATACTGCTAGGATTGAAGGACGGTGTTGGTTACATCATTTTCTTCTTCTTCTTTATTGGAACACATGTATTTTAAAAATGGAGCTGAGAGTATATGTGTGTGAGTCCATAAGGCCCAGCCTTATGAGTCTATGAGGCTATTTTCCCCAAGCCACGCCCCCCTACCCTAAACCATCTGATTGGTGGTGCCAAGAAACCATAGGCACCAGCACCTGGTGGCCTAAGTTTTTTTAGGAGACCGGCCCCCTCAATGTTCAGAGGGCATCAAGTTTCGCCCCCTGTCTCCTAATGACATTGCGTGCATCACGATGTCGTGCAATGTTGTGTGCCCCCTTAATCATCTTGAGAAGCTGGTGCCTCTACAACAAACTCATGAGCCTTTCTCCACATGGCTTAATTTCAAACCCCCTGAGCAAAAGAGGTGGGGGTTTCAGGTGTTGCTGATCAGCTCATTGATGCACCTGAAAACCTGTGACCTTTTGCCTGCATGATTTGATTTCAAATTGTGTGGGCAAAGGAAAACAATTCCCCTTACATCACAGTTATGTTAGGTGATTGATAGCTGCATGGGTTCGGGGAAGTTCTATCCATTGCCCAGGACATCAAAGGATCTTTTCCTCAGGTAATTTCTATCCCACATTTTGGGGAGTGGGGAAGCTTCAGTTGAATAAATAATAATCTCCCGGGCCCTGTGCCATAGTCACCTTTCAAATCACAGTGATTGTAGGAGGCCACGTATATTAAAGCCAAATCTGAGTGCCGTATTCTATGCCACATACCTCATTCCTCATACAAATGGGGGGTTTCATAGGGAGTTGGTTTTCAGCTTAAATGACCCAGATATTATTTCCTTGGGGATTGCAGCCAACAAAGCAAATCTATTTTCTAGATTCCCTGGAGATTCATGAAGGTACTTAAGAGCACTTAAGGAGGAATCAGGAACAATTAGGCAGTTTAAGTATGCCAAATAGAAAAAGAATAGATGTCTGCTTCTAAATAACAAAGCTAATAGCAACATAAAGTTATGTAGCACAGTACCTAAAGCAGCATATTATTATTATCCTTCTATCAGCATCCCAGCTGGTGGAGCATCCTTAGGAAGTGCTGAACTGGCTTAACTCTATGTCATGCAAACAATGTTCAAACATATGCCACCCAAATTAAGTGAGAACTTGTGTGACTACTGATGAAATAGCAGCTCAAGGTAGGGATGGGGGTGAAGTTCAATTCTGTTTGCATTTTTTTATATAAACCACTCAAGTCACACATTTTGAACCTATATGGAAAGCCACAATGAGGAGAGGGTGCTCTTGTGTGTGAATCCTGTTTGTGGGTTTCTCACCGGCTTCTAGTTGGCCACAGAAAAAACAGGGTGCTGAATTAGGGGGTCCTGGCCTGAGCCAGCATAATCTTCTTATGTTCTTATCTGAGTTTAACCATACCACCAGCAGGTCAATAAGAAGAAGAAAACTCACCACACAAGAAAGCTGCAACAACAGGAGATCGTGGGTAAAAAAAGAGATACTTGTAGACTGGAGATCAAGTAGTCTCACAATAAGAAACAGTGGAAATATTTACAAGATGGGCGGGGTATAAATAATAAATTTTAAACACTGGTAGTTTGCTAGCAGTATTATTATGAAAAATTCTAATCATGCTACACCAGTATTGGAGACATGGAATAGACAGTTTTTCTCATTATAAAATTTAGGAGTCACTTCTGTGGAACAGGAGAGATTGTTATAGCCCTTAAATCAAAGAAAGCATTATCAGGATAACATATCTCCTAACAAAAATGGCTCTTAATGCTAACAGCAAGAGAGCAACAGGACAAGATGAAACAGATGTCACTGGCAACAAGTGCAAGAATGCTACTATTCATCACAATCTCCTGGTATTAGGTGTGCTAAAGGTTGCTGATTACTTCCTTTCTGGAGGAGAAAAAATGTTTTGTCCCTCATACACTTCCCACCCCACCAAGATAAAAGTAAAGTTCTCGTTTCCACCTCAGAATTTAGCATCTCACCCTAATCAAAGAGAGCCTTCCAATTTCCTCTCTGGTCTCTGCCCTGTTACTGCATCTTTAACGGACACCAATCCTTTGTAATGGGATCTTTGATGACTTACTTTGATCAAACTGTGGGTTAAGCAACTTGTCAGAAGAGCAGTCCAAAAGAAGTTATCCAGAGAGAGGAGGCAAGGTCAGTACAGGTGTAACAGGTACAGCTTTATGTTTCTGAGCTAAATAAAATGCTTGGCATGGAAAAAGAGTCCCTGTGAAGTTACTTGGAACAGCCTTTGCCCTGTGAAAGACACACCACAGGTGGATTTATCTGCAGTAAGGTGGGAAGAGAAAGGCAGAATGTTTTTGCGCAGGATGACATGGAACCACTGAAAGTCCATAGCTACCAAGGTTTTCATAAGGAAATCAGATATCCAAGCAGGATGGAAAGAGGAGCAAAGGATGCTGACACTTTAAAAAAGTGGTAGTAACCCTGCATTAAAATCTTTTGCGTTGTATCTTGTTTGGCCCTTAGCCAATGTGCACTGATAAACAGCTCACTGATTGACAGGAGCATTTTGCATTTTAGCAAGTCAAGCCAACAGCACCAAGGCCAGCATCTTGTCTTTCTACCAGACTATACTGACAACAGAGAGGGGCGATCCTCCCAAAATGCCCCGATGCTGAGGCCCATTGACACAGATATAGCTCTTTCCTATCACTCTCCTTATTTTGAGGTATGTCAATGAAAAGACCACATGTCTCCACCAGATTTGAATGGATGATTACCTTTACCATATGGTTTCAGGTGCTTTTTTATTGTGTCTAACTTAAAATAAGGCCATACAACTCAAAAACTATTACCAAACTGCAGTAATGTTTTTATTAGCTAAGCAGTGATTTAGTTTGCCCCATTTTCCCAGTAACACTGAGAGAAATCTGGATACCAGCACTCTGGGAAGTCCCCAACCCCATAAGCAGAGCCATTTGTGCTACAGTAGCCCTCTATGTTATGGAAGTTTAAAACATTGTATTGTGCCCTGAAGAGATGTGTAATACAGCCTTATTGCCAACTTGACAATCAAGCAATATACATCCAGAGTATACTGCTAAATCCCATTGATGAAACTTGATTGTGTTTTAACTGCACTTTTGAAATTAGGCTGCCATCCTATTCCTACTTACCTTGGAGTAAGCACCATTGAACTCATTAGAATTTACATCTGAGCAGACATTCTAGGAACGTGCTCCCAAAAAATGTTTAACTTTGGCTGGATCCTGCCTCTTTTTAAAAAAAATGTCAATGCTAGAAAGAGGATACCATGACTCACATTTCCATGTCAACTTAAAAAAAAAAATAGAATACATAGGATATGACTATGTCAAACTAATTAGCTACTTTGGGAAAGAGTGAGATGTTCTTAAATCTATCCAATTAAATTCAATAGGATGTTAAAGTCATCGTTGGCTGAAAAATGCCCAGTGATGTTTGTTCTGAGAATCGTTGATACAATAAAAAAATCATGTACAGTTATAGGGTTAGACCCAGACTTAGTAATACTTGAAGTAGAGACCTTATAATTAGTCGGATGTAAGTTATGGCACGGGTGGCACGGTGGTGTAAACCACTGAGCCTTGGGCTTGCCAATCGGAAGGTCAGCAGTTTGAATTCCCGCGACGGGGTGAACTCCTGTTGTTCAGTCCCAGCTCCTGGCAACCTAGCAGTTAGAAAGCACATCAGAGTGCAAGTAGATAAATAGGCACAGCTCCAGTGGGAAGGTAAACAGTGTTTCTGTGCACTGACCTGGTTTCACTAGAAGTGGCTTAGTCATGCTGGCCACTGGACCCGGAAGAACTATCTGCGGACAAACGTTAGCTCCCTTGGCTAGTAAAGCGAGATGAGCGCCGCAATCCCAGAGTCATTTGCAACTGGACTTAACTGCCAGGGGTCCTTTACCTTTACCTTTTTTAAGTTACGACTAGCTAAATACTGTTGATTCCAATGTGTCCATATTGACTATGACACAAGTGTGGATGTGAAGCATAGTAAAATTCTGAGTGTAAAGGACTGCTTTCTTATCTTGCAAAGTCTTTTTTCAGAAGTGGAAGTTTCAGCTCCACCAATTCCCTCACAACTTGTTGTACACCTAACTATATGTGCTTACCTTTTCATTGTTCTGTTACACGAGCAACACTTTACATCCCCCTCATAGACTACCGAAGCTATAAAAGAAGTAAATTGAAAATGGCTAGCATACCAAATTGTAAAATACTGAATAGGTCAAAGTCATAGAGTTTACTATACTCTTTCCAGGAATATATGCAAAAGTATTACAAAAGTTATGATGCTGCCTTCTTTTCCTTAATAATTTTAATACATCTACAAAATATCACATTACAGGTTCTTTTTGGTGAAATTAACTAGTTCAAAGAATAGAGTGGGACTGTCTTCAAATATAATACATGCCGGCTACGAAATTTTCATTACTTTTTAAATTGCACAATCTTGTAGTAGTGTTTTTTAGGATTACATGTGAAAAATGAGGAAACAGCTGTTTAAAAGAATGGCTAGCATAAAAGCTATTTTTTTCCATCAGAACAGCCAAAGAACTGTCAATTAACTAAGACAGAAGGCTCTCTTTTCTATGTCTGATACCACTACTTGCTTTAATTATAAAGGCATAATAAAGTTGAGAACAACTTGGTAATAAATTTGAAGGTGACATCAGTCTATTGTGCAAGCCACTAAGGAGCTGCTCATCTTGTTTTGTAAAATATACCATCTGCATGGGAGTTGATTTCAGAGAGATGTAAAGCTCTAAACTAGTTGACCAGACACAATTAATCTCCTTGACTTTGCTAGAAAGGACATATGAGAAGTCCTGAGATACAAAGGAAGTGCAAGGCACATCATAGGCTCCTTACACGCCTACAAGTCAGTAAGACAAAATAACAGCTTTGTTGAAGAAAGCGAGGGAGGAAAATTGCAAGAAACAGGGGATTTATGAAGGGTTGGTATAGGTCAGTGGTAGCCAATGTGGTGCCATCCAGATGTTATTGATACAATAAGCCAGTGTGGTCAGTGGTCAGGGATTATGGGAGTTGTCATCCAGCAAAAATATCTAGAACACTGCATTGGCTATCCCCGACATAGACATACCACATTACTCAAAGAAGATAGGATGTATAAATAATAAGTTTTTATTATTATTATTATTGAATCCAGATATATTAGACTCATTGGAAACCCAGTGAAATCATCTTATATTATACTAGCTTGTCTATTGATATCAATGGGTCTATCCTGAGTATGCTGATTTGGATACAACCTTAGGGTGGGAAGTGCTAGCAAATGCCAAAGGTGACTTATTTGCCAGATTATTTCCAGTCTGTGCCACCTTCACATTCACTCATTCATAATCCATCCCATCCTACTCTGTATTAATTTGCAGAAAAGTTTCAAAAATTCATATTTTAAATACTTGTTGCAAAATACTGATTTACATACATACATAAATATTTATCTTTTTATCTCAATGTATTTTATCATTAAATACATATTTTTAAATGCATTTTGGGCATGTCTTTGAGCCAAGAACTGTATCACTAAAAAGGTGTGTAAAATCCAAGGATTTGCAGCTTCATTTGAGAGCTGCAGATAAGGTCAATTTGTGTTGCAATTCAGAGAAATCAAATTCTGCAGACATCTCTATGTCATATACCCAGAACATCCTTCTCACAGAAAAAGCTCACATATTGAGTGTTGATTTGGTTATGATGATTCTACATTTACAAAATTGATTGTGGAGCCAAGAGAACTTTGCTCAGATACACGACATAGCAGCTGCTTAATTATAATTTCCTTTTTATATTTGCTCCTCTTTCTTGATCAAATTAAAACTAAAAGCGAGAGTGACTCTTTCCAGTTTTGTGAAGAATAGGCAGCTGATGAGAAGACATACCAAAATAAAAGGTTCCTTCTTTTTCTTTTTGAGCCAATCACAAAGCTAATATTTATACGAGCTGTTAATGGGAATGGCCTTATGGGTGCATAGCAGCACCACGCAGATTACTGGAGCACATTAAAATAATAACAATCTTCATTTGTGTCTTTTAAAATAATTTCTTCTCATATTATTATGACTTTTATTATTCAAAACATCCAATTTGGGAAATGTGTATATATATTCTCATATGAATAATACAAGATTAATACAAAAATAGTAAATATCATTTAAAATCTGTACTCATGCCAGTGCAGCTAATCATAGAAAACTATTATTTATTTCCGATTAGCCAGCTAAATATTATGCTCAAGTATTTGGGTTTTGACTGGTTCATCGGAGGTGAACATTAGCATTTTCTGGACCTCAATCTTCATCTTCTCTTTAGAATATTAAATTTGGAAAGGAATGTTGCTGAATATTGAACATACGATGTGATATAAAAAGATGAAAAGTTTGCAGATATTTAGAGATGCTCAATTTTCCTGACTTTACTTGTTAAATCTATTTACCTTTAGTTTTAAAGCAAAGGAACCTGGTAAGTAATCTGACTGGGTTCAATTCAGTTTCAAGACAACACTACATGTGATGTAGTAGCTTGATACATTCAATAAGCATGGAAGGACAGTGGTATCTTGTTAGATTGGTGATCTGATTAACTGCCACCCATGCACATCAGCACTTATGTGTCAGTCCTCCTGCACCAGTGAATGGGATTCCCCATGCAATTCAACAGAGAGAACACATGTGCCCTTTCTGCATGAAAACTTGACTCGCCATTGAAGTGAATAGGAAATCCTTCATAAACTTCTGCAGGTCCTGGTGTTCCTATGGCCACATGGTAGGGGGCCAAACATCCCACCCACCAGGTGTTCAGAGGTTGCATCAAAAAGTTTCATCCTAAAGTCACAGTGCTATTTTTGTTAAAGTGTGCCATCATCCAGTTCCATTGTCACATGACAGCTTCCCCAAATCACTAGCTGCAAGCTCCCCCATTCCAGATCTGTGTACATCCCATCTCCCTCCCTTTCTTAATCCCCTTCCCACAAGGCTCCGATTGCCTTCCAAATCTTTTCACCTGTCAAAACAACTCCCCACCCCAAACACCAAAAGCTGAACATAGCCTGGATTGGACAAAGACCACATCTCCCATTGTGGATCTCCTCTTCCTTGGCCACAAATAAGAGCAAATTGCAGGCACCACCATACTCTGCTCAAATACAGTTCATTGCATACCAGTTTCCTGTGTTTCTCCACACTCCTTGGCACTGAGAACACTTGTGAAATTTTCTCCATCTGAATTGCTCTCTGAATTTGGAAGCTCAGAATTACTTTACGATATCCATCTTGGATTTAGTTTGTAAACAGACATCATGGCTATGGCATTCAGCCTTTTTCAGAGTTAGTTTGTTTATTATCTTTCCTCACCAAACCAGCCCCTACCTTGTGTAACATCTTACCTGATATTCTCTAGAACTGAAAAGTTTGCCACATTTTTATGCCTTTTGAGTTAGCCCCACTGAAGGTATTACTTAACTGTGGGCTTTGAATAGGGTTCTTATGTTAATTGAGATTCAGAAAGACTTATTCATCCTTCATAACACATGAAAGCAGGAGGTCAGGAGAGAATATATGTACAAAGCATATACCTTTGTAATTTTCATACTGGTATTTCATAAAAAGGTTGAAAATCAGAGCCGAGCTTTGCAGAAAACTAAAGACAGGGTGGAATATATCTGGCAAATGGCTGGCATACCCTTTTGTAGTCTACAAGTCAAAACTATGCTAATAAAACCCAGGTTCTTGCTAATTAAATTTACAAATGATTAGAAATATTTGCTGCTGAAAGATTTAAAGTCACTTATTGAATCCTAACGAAAGCACTAGCAATATGTGTATGCCTCCTGAGAGCTCGCTGAGGATGGAGTGCATTAAAAATATAATTGGTTTTAAAGCATGTTAGATTAAACTTTTGCCATGATTTATGCTGTCTGCTTCCCATTCACCTTTAACACTGTTGTTCCCTCCCAACTCCTTTACACTACGTATCAATAAGTTATGTAGAAGAGGCACCAACAGAACTGTCTCTATGCGCCAAGATGCTTGGACTGACTTATTTTGACACTTAAAAAAAAAGTAGCTACCTCTGAAATCCAATTGTCACATGTGTCTCTGGGAACTTGTGTGTGTGTGCATTTCACAAATGACCCTTAAATATGCTTGCAAGAATGGGAATCTTTTTGTGGGTTGATTCCATATCACCATAGGCATGTGTCTAAGAGACTTCAGGATCCAGAAATTCACACCCATACCAAGGTCTTACATTGATTGCAAAGCTCAAGATTTATTAAAGTGGGATGTGGAAGGGATATTTACTACTTTAACAGGGCGGTTTACAATAGAAAAACACAGAAGCACTTACCATAATAACAAACAATAACAATAACTCCCTCCATATTATTATTTAATACAATGCACTAATTGGTACAATATATAAAACATAAATCCACCTGTACCCAATACCCACTGCATTCACACTCCTAAAGTGGAGAAAAGAGAGAGCTGAAAAGAGGTAGAAGCATGGCAATTGGGTGTCAGGAAGCCCCCCCCCCCCAGGACATGGAATGAGTTAGACTCAGAGAGTGAACTGAGTGAACAAGGAAACTACTCTACAGATGAGAATTGGCTGACAGAATTGGCTGACAGAAAGGACTGTGTGACCCCCCTCCTTCACGGCGAAGACTCTTTTAGCTCGCAAGAAGAGGAAGAGTTGGAAGGCAGCCAGAGCGTTGCTAGGCAATCAGCAGATGAACAGGGATCTGAGGCTGTGTCGAGTGAGAGTGGGGAGGAGATGGGATGTCAGCCTCTCAGTCCCCGATCTAAACATTGGGATTAAATCAGATGGCAACGGAAGGGCAAGAGGAGAAAGGCGGGAGTCTGACGTCCTTCCTACTGTGGGAGGGGTGAAACTTCAGACTGACCAACAAACATAAATGTGAGCAGGCGAGAAGCCGGGCTCTGGATATGTCGTTTTGTAAATAAACATACATAAACTTCCCAGGAGTCATTACTTCTTATTGGGGCCTGCTTGCCTGCCAGAGATCATTACAGCGGACATGGTAATATGAAAGACAGGAAATGGGGTAATAGTTCACCTAGCCAGTGCTCAGAGGAGCTATTGCAGCTGTAAATGAGAAGCAATGGTGGGTGCGTAGGGTGGGTGGGTGTGTTTGTTTGTCTGCAGGTGTATGTGTATGTTGATACCTGCACTAGGTATCTAGGCCAAGGATTCTGTCTTTTAAGAATTTGTTTGCTTTCAGCTTGAACCTTCCTGCTCCTGTGTTGAGATGCTCCTTGCAGAGAGGGAGGGAGGTAACTTATCTGGGTGAAGAACCCAACAAAAAGAGCATGAGGGTTAGGGTGTGAATGGCTCAGCACCTGTTCCTTTTCTAGGATTTTGGCCTCATAGGAGTACATGGAAAAGAGGGGTGAACTGGGTTTTCCCCACCCTATTCCTTTGACACTCTGGGCTAGAGATTACTATCATGCCTCTAGTGGAGGGTTCATATGCTGGTCCCTAGGTACACATTTCTCAATGTGTGGTCTCTTGAAATCCATATTTGCAAGCTTTTTTGATATGCTAAGAACTTGTCAGAGAAGTTCCTTTACTGACAGAACTGTGCCAAGACATTGGTGTCATACCTGCGAGTCATGTTAACTTCCAATCCACACATTAATCTGTGAGGTGTGGATCAGACTCATTCATATTTGAGTGCACGAAGACTGAATTTCTCAAGCAACCTTGGCTACAACAACCTGCTCCAGCAGTCAGCACAAACATAGGGATGGAGGTGGAATGTATACTTAGTCAGGTCATTGGTCTCTCCTGCTCAACAATGTTGGGCAGTCCTGTAGCCAGGATGCACTGAACAAGAGCTGTGCTTCATCTATCCATAGGAGATTCTCTCTCTCTCTCTCTCTCTCTCTCTCTCTCTCTCTCTGTGTGTGTGTGTGTGTGTGTGTGTGTCCTTTTTAAAGCTACAGGGAACCAGGCAGAGGGCCTTCTCGGTACTGGCACCCGCCCTGTGGAACACCCTCCCATCAGATGTCAAAGAGATAAACAACTAACTGACATTCAGAAGACATCTTAAGGCAGCCCTGTTCAGGGAAGTTTTTAATGTGTGACATCTTGGTGTACTTTTGGTCTTTGTGGAAGCTGCCCAGAGTGGCTGGGGAAACCCAGCCAGATGGGTGGGGTACAAATAATAATAATTATTATTATTAAATGAAAGCTGACATTGTCTTTTATGTCACAACTTGCTTTAAGAACAGGAGCAATTTAAGAATAAGACCCTCTGAAAAATGCAGCAAACAAGGCAGGTCTAGTGCGCAACAAAAGCCACATATGAGGAGCCCCCAAAGATCTGCATACTCAAGACTTCCCCTGACTGCGGGTGCATTTTTAATTATCACAATTACCCTATAATTTCTTAAGTGATCCTGGAAAGAAACAATCCGTACAGTACATGACCCTTGAGTTCGATATTATGGGCATGGAGTTTCCTTTGCTCTGCTTTTCAGTTTCAGTTGTGTGCAATAAAGAAGTATGTTTGCCTGCAGTAAGAAGTAAGACTTTGTCTATTTTGCAGTCATTAGCAGAGCAGGATTGAGTACTTATTGCTAAAGGGTGAAATAAAGAGATAACTTAAAGTGATTGGAAAAAATATCTACCCTAAGTTACCCTTTACTTTTTTAAAGAACTCACTATACTCACATAGTGGCTATCTTTTATTCTTTTTCTTGAGTGCTTGATGAAAACAACCCTAGAGGAATACAAACACTGTTGTACATGCTACAGTTGGCTGGTTGTCTGTTCCTTAATATCCTTTTTTAAAATATGCAAATATGCAATATTCATGGTGTTCATACTAATTTTTCTCTTAACACAGCTGATTGTGTAAGTCAACACACCCTCTGCATGGAGGAGGAGTAAAGATGAAGGCCTGGCCCTCACATTCCACCCACCAGTGAGTGACAGGAGGATTGGCTTGTGCTATCCACAAATGCCCCACTAAGAAATGTGGCTGCCCCACCTGACAAGGAAGGCTGCATACAGGTCTAGCAGTGGGACCCCAGGGTTTCAGGCAGGAGTATTTCCCACCCCACCTGAAGATACTGGAGGACAGGGATTAAACTTGGACCTTTGTATGAGCTACATCCTTTCAATAGCATTGATGAACCTGACCTGGTATTCCTCTTCCATGAACCTGGGACATGTCGTTCTATGGGGAAAGGTGCATGATATGCACCATTATGTATATGCGCACCATTAAGGATGCACCCAAACGTATGCCGCTGACATCACTGGTTAAACTTGTCCTTTTTTTGTATCCCCATAATTACGTATGGATTGCTTGATGCAGATTCCTGTCTTTGTATTTGCATAATATGCAGATTCGTAATTAAAAGGAAATTAATATATGATTGATTTTTTCAAATGGAAATTAGTGTGTGGTAGATTTGCTTTCCAGCACTATTTAACAATGGATCTAAAGAATTTCCAGACATCCAACAGATAGGAAAGGGAAATACAACTGCACCAGGTTGCTACTGATTATAGATAAGAGGCTCTTGTGGGATTTTTCTGTGCAGATACACAGTAAACCAAAGGTCCAAAGGTTTCCTTAATAAATTGGCTGGCAAGCAATATCAATCCTGGCCTGGCATGACCTAGCACATAATAGTTTGCATATTGTAGCAGCAGACAGAAGCAACAAGATGGTTAATCTCTGTGTGCTTATTTCAAACTTTCTGTGGACCTCAAAGGTCAATGTGATTTATTAACACCAACTGAAGATTATTTAGAATGTAGAGCAAAGGTGTTGGGGAAGTGTGAGCTGGAATGCAATTGTATGGCCAGAATTTTATCATTCTCATCTTTATTTCCTTCAGAAAGAGTCCCACTGTTTGTCCTCTTTGGAGGGAGAGGCTAAAGGTTTTTTTTTTCCAGATGCTGGGCTTTCCTATGCTCTCTTCAATAGCTGCTCGTAAGCATAGGGCTAAATGCATGGAGGGAGAACATGACTGGGTTGAGTCTGTGGACTGTCCAGCTTCATCTGCCAACTGGGGCTCTCAACATCTGCCTCAAAGTCCTATTGCCTATAGAGAAAGAGGCTTGCCCAAGCAGACTCACTGAATTCCATACATCCCCTTGAAATGTAATAGCTTGCCTGTACCACATTGCCCCCTGCAATTTTCACTACAGATCCATATTGGTTCCTATATTCATTGCTTCTCTGAGTTCCCTGTTGAATATCAGTACCAAATGATGCTCACACTCAGCCATCAACCTGAGAGCTGATTGCTGTCAGGTACACAGGGAAATCCCATTTCCCTATTCAATGGGTATCTCTATTGACCTGCCAGGATAGTCATAAAACACTGCTGCTATTGCTACTGCCACTAATAAATGCTACGGTGCACAGCTATAGTCAAACACTATCGATTTTGCAATTTAGATGGCACTACGAGCAAACATACCATACAGTGTAATTATTCCAGTCCCCAAAAGTTTAATGTATATATATAGGATGAGAGAGGAATCCTTAAGACACAAAGCTTACCTATTTTTGAAAGTTCCGTTAATTCTGAGAGAATTCCATCTTACCCACACCCAAATGGCTCTTTCAGCAGAAACTGATTCAAATGTAATGAAGGGTGATTAATAGAAAGCAAATTGAGGAGTCATTAATCAAGCTGCGTGGTGGGGAGGGCAGAGGAACAGACAGGGAAATTCTAAGCTCCTTGAGTTTGACACTGACTGAAATAAAAGGTAGACCAAGGGCTGCA
Organism: Podarcis bocagei; assembly: GCF_964188305.1. Taxonomy (NCBI): domain Eukaryota; kingdom Metazoa; phylum Chordata; class Lepidosauria; order Squamata; family Lacertidae; genus Podarcis; species Podarcis bocagei. The sequence goes on along the minus strand of NC_138127.1, from coordinate 29,790,097 downwards.
AAGTTCATGAATATGTTCCAATTAATCTGTATGCATGCACTGCAATGCTCTTTAGTTTGGTTCATTTAAATCTGAAATTCCCTTCCCCGTTGATGTCAGCTAGTTAGCCAAGATGGTGCATTACCGTTATGATCACTGCAGTGCACATAATTTAGATTTATCTCTTTAGGGATTCAGCTCCACCCCCTGCTAGCTAATATGCTCACCATGTTTAATGATGCAAAAAATTTCCCTGAGTACAGGTTATTTATCTTTATCAGGGCCTGCTTTTGGCTGGCTGTCAGTTATCAGCAAGAATATTTGTTCCTAAATGGTTTGTGCTCATCCATATTCCACTGCAATCCAGAGGCCCATATTATCACTAATATTTGCAGTAAAAGTGTTTCAGATCTGCTGATACACTTTAGTAATACTGATTTATGAGTCTGAAGTAGCTCCCTTTCTGATTCAAGGATGTGAACCTTCTTGTCAGAAAGCGGCAAAAGAAAAAGGGAAATCTATCCACCATAACAGTTGAAGTTGAGGTTTCTTCCTGCAAACTCCTCTGACCTCTGCAGGGTTATGTGCTGTTGGCATGCTTAGAAGAGATATGTGGAAAGAAAAAGGGTAGGGGGAAATCCTTAATTATTTCTGCAGATTCTTCCACCTTCCTAAGAAGAGACATTGCATTTGATATTTATTTTCCCTTGAAAAACAGCTTCCACAGCTTGAGCAAAATTCTCCAGTTGGTTGTTCCTCATGCAGAGTGCTTGGCTGGCTTGCTATTGAACTTGCGAGTGGGCTGTCAATCAAAAGACTGGAGTATTTCACATCCTTCTCCAGTCTGTCCAATGGATTTAACTGCCCCAAATATTGTTCAACAAGCTGCCACTTTTAATGTATCCTACTAATCTTTTGGGATTTAGTTGCATTTATTTTGGAGTCTTATTCATAGTTCTGTGATTTATTTATTTAGAATGGAGGAATGGTGACATACAAATGTTAAAATGAACACTTATTCTCACCTTTCAGTCTTTGTAAATCAGTCAGCACAGAAGAGAATTTTGCTCAATCTGCTTTTAATTATATTAGAAGTAGGCATCCAAGTTACACGCATACTGTTGTGGTCCTGTGGAGAGTCTTACTTCAGTATTGGGTGCAGGTGTTAATGTTAACTTCAGAGTTAATCTACAGCTGTACCAATGATCCACCTGTGAAAAGGTTTTTCTGAGGCGAAGAGCAATTTCTCAGCCAAGGTGAATGAGCATATCTTACACAAAGTTAAGTATGCCTGAGGGCCACTTCTTATAAGATGCAGTGCCGCACTCGAGTACAGATGCCTGAACACAGAATACAGTCTATTTTTTTCCCCTTCAATTGCACATTGTCCAGGTGGGTGCTTGAATTGCTCCTGTTCTCTGCAAAACACACGAACGAGGTGATTAGGAAAGAATTGGGCCCTTGCAGTTGCGGTTTTTGAGAAATCTAAGTATAATATGTAGCCTTGCTTAACATGAAAGCTGCTTCGCACCTGGGAACATGCTGAACCTACCTGCATGCCCATCACTATGACAACTGAGTTACACCTTGTATGGTCGGTTGTCTAAGGCTCTATGTCTTCATGTGACTCTCTTAGGGAGCAGCACAGGCCTGCTGGCTAAAAGCTCATCTCACTTTCTACCAGTGGTGGCTGGTGGAAATTGTGATGGGTGTGGCAGAAGGCATGGAATTCAATAGTAAGGAAGAGGAGAAGAAAACTGACAGCCAGTGTCAGCTCCTGTAAGTAAGTAAGGTGATGGCTGGCTGAGGGCAGACAGGTTGGGGTGCAGTGCCCTATTTGCCCTAATCGGCTGACCTCCATACCAAACCATTACTGTGTTCTTCAGAAGAGGGCTTCCTGTAGATACCATCCTGTCAGAGGTCTATTCTGCACAATGTCAGAATCAGGCCTGTAGTGTGTTGGCACATGCACTCTCCTATTCCAAATCAGACAGGCACTTTCTCTATTGTCTTTGTGGTACCTGCTACAGATATTCCTTTATGCGGGTGGCGCTGTGGTCTAAACCACTGAGCCTCTTGGGCTTGCTGATCAGAAGGTCGGTGGTTCGAATCCCCATGATGGGGTGAGCTCCCGTTGCTCTGTCCCAGCTCTTGACAACCTAGCAGTTTGAAAGCACCACCCCCCAAAAAATGTGCAAGTAAATAAATAGGTAACGCTCCGGCGGGAAGGTAAATGGCGTTTCCGTGCGCTGCCGTGGTTTCACCAGAAGTGGCTTAGTCATGCCGGCCACATGACCCAGAAAAACTGTCTGCAGACAAACGCTGGTTCCCTCGGCCAGTAAAGCGAAATGAGCACTGCAACCCAGAGTCATTTGCGACTGGACTTAACTGTCAGGAGTCCTTTACCTTTAAAGATATTCCTCTTTAAACAAGCCTTCTAAAATCCTTATCTCACTTGTTACTTGTCTTGGATATGAACTGATTTCATGTATGGACTACCATTGTTTTAAACTCATTTTATATGTATAATTGTTCTATTGTTTTTATATATACATTTTAAGTGTTTTTGTCTTTGTAATTTTTACATTTGTTTTTAATATATAGTAAAATGCTTTGGGATACCTCATGGGAAGTGATTCAATAATAATAATTGATAATAGCCATATAGAAATCTCAGCACCTGTAGCGGTAAGGCTATTTAAAAAAAAAATGATGGGGGGGGTGGCTTACGTCTATTCTAACCAGTTAAACATTCCACAGTGACCAAGACATTATCTACATGATTACAGCACAAACTCACGAAATAATGACCATCCTCTTTGAGCTGTTCTCCTTTTCATAAGGTCAGAGTTTAATTTTAAATATATTGTTCACTTCTGATCTAAATCTGTACTCGGATCTATTATTTATAGTGTAGTAGTTGTTTGCTAGATTTTGATGTGAGTTTTTGAAAAAAGACTTTGTTTGCGCGCGCATGAAGAAGCACTGCATTTTGCATTTGCATGCAGGAAAAACATCTATTAGCATTAGAATACTGCCATTATCCTTTCACCATATGACAGCACTATCTATAGTTCTCAGCTAAGATCAAGGCCCCTTTGTGCTCAGCAGTACAGAGAGGCATAGCATTAAGCAGTCCCAGGGTTTAGGCACTAACTATTAATTAAAGATAGGGAGAAGCTATGAAAGAAGAGGCAATGTTAATATTCCAGAGTTGTTGTTTTTAATAGGCAGGGAACTGAGAGCAGTCATTGTGCTTCTAGCATTCATGTGAGCTCCTGTGCTCGTGTACACTGATCCCATGCTCCCCTATTTGCCACTTTGCCATTAGAGCAAAGGGGATAGTGTGGGTATGTGATGAAAATGCAGGACTCACCCAAGACATTGCAAGTGGCATTGCTTGCAAGTCAAGGTACATTGTACCCAAGGCTGGACAACTTATTTTGCACCCCAGACCAAAATGAAAATAAAAAAATCAGAAGTATCTCTCCCTTGAGTGCATAAGCAATTCAGTAACTCACCATTTCCTATCCTTTCCTACCCCTTATTGACACCCAGAATCAGCCGCTCGAGGTGGCTACCTCAATCTGCCTAATGGTAGGACTGGCCCTTTGAAAATAGCCTTTAATCGTCTGGCTTTCTAAGGCTTCATCACATTAGCCTAACCACCTCCTTATTTTTAAGGCCAACAACCATTTTCTCAAGCAAAGCATTTTCTAATATTTGTGTTGAATTTCCTTTTGTGGATTCCATGTTTTCAAACTTGCACACCCAAAAAAACCATTTATCTGTATGATGGTTAAAAAGTTTATTAGCTTATTCACCTATGTAGCTATGATTGGCTAGTTCTTGGTCATCTTCTTAACTGGGCAAGGATCCCTGTTGGCCAGTCCTAACTGGATGAATTTTCAAACCAAAGAGACCTGAGAGGGCCAAAGTATATGCAGGGCTGCCCCTACTATTAGGGCAGCCACCTCAGGCAGCTGATTTTGGGTGCCACAAAAGGGAAGCAAATTGTTGTGTTATTTATGTTTGTAACTCCCCTCCATCTGCCAAGTAAGGGGATACTGGTTGTGGACTTTTCTGTTTTGGGTGTAGAAACCTTTGCCCCTTGCCATAGCTCCAGTCAGAATTAGGAGGGTCAAACCTATTAGTCTGTTGACATATCCAAGTGTTTGGAGAGCAGTGAGTCTTAATAGGTTGTCAGTCACCAGTACTTTCACTGATGCCTACCTTTGTACAAGACAAAGTTTTACAGATCATAGTTTTAACTAGAACTGCCATCAGACCAGGTAACAAGTGGTTGGTCCCATTTTGAGAACACTTTGAAATGGCTTGAGAACAAAGAACTGTCAGAGGCATATTGGGACCCAACCTGGGCAAGTCAACATGGCAGCTTGTGTATAAAGACATTGGACTAGGAAACCTAGTATTTATTGTCATCAGGGTAGAACTTTTTCTTCCTTTTACTTTTAAACATGAACTCTGATTTCCTCCTTTTAAAAAAGGTACATGCTATTTTCCTTTTTAAATTACAACTCTCTGCCTTGGGGTTTCCAAGCCATTCCCTACTTCCGTCATAACTATGATCCACATGCACCAGACAGATATAAATACTTGATTCTCATTTTTCCCCCCGCCAGCAGGGGTTATCAGCAGCTTCAGGGAGCAGAACAGGGAAAAGGTGCTCCCTCCCTCCAAAATAATTTCAGCAACTCCTCAGCTGTTTTTAAGCTTTAAGGACACTGGGACAGCTGATTATGGATTTTGCACATTGTGCCTAGCTTGGCCCTTAGACTTGAGTCAAATTTAGGTTTAGCCAATGGAAAGGGTATTGAGGAAAGCTACAGTTGCAAAGGGACATGGATGGCACTGTGGGTTAAACCACAGAGCCTGGGACTTGCCAATCAGAAGGTCGGCGGTTCGAATCCCCGCGATGGGGTGAGGTCTCATTGCTCGGTCCCTGCTCCTGCCAACCTAGCAGTTCGAAAGCACGTCAAAGTGCAAGTAGATAAATAGGTACCGCTCCAGTGGAAAGGTAAATGGCATTTCCGTGCACTGCTCTGGTTCGCCAGAAGCAGCTTAGTCATGCTGGCCACATGACCCGGAAGCTGTATGCCGGCTCCCTCGGCCAATAAAGCAAGATGAGTGCGCCACAACCCCAGAGTCGGACATGACTGGACCTAATGGTCAGGGGTCCCTTTACCTTTACTTTTTTACAGTTGCAAAATGCTTGAAAATTAACAGTCTGCTGTTAGAGAGCAAGCTGCTGCCAACAGGCTTGGTGAAAGAGGAGATTGCAAAGGAGGTGATTGTCAGAAATCAAGCCTTTATCTGGAGAAACTGGCAACTCTCCCAGGCACCCGGCTTGGTCTCCTGCTGACCTCCCTGGCTGCATTCCCCAGCAAGATCCAGGCTAGGTCACGATAGGCAATTCTCCCCAAACGTGGGAAGAACACCCCCCCTCCCTCCTGCTCTCCCAGCAGGGAAAAGGAGATAGACAGAAACGTATTTACATGCTTTTATTTCTGTCTTTGCAGCATTACAGAAAACATGACTGCACTCTTCAAACTCCAGCAGTCAAGTGACAAAAACTTCCTGTACTTCCTGTACAAGAGCAAGCGGAAGAGCTCAAATTACACTCTGAGCTAATTCCAGTGCATTGCCCTGTGAACTGACTGTCCCACTTTTCCCACGGACAGTCCCAGCATTCCCATCATGTTTTGTTTTCAAGCTAGCAGTTTGCAGCTGCATTGCATCCATATCGTAACAGTGATAACACAGATTGTGGTATCGCAACAAACAGTGCAAAAAGCAGTTATGCACCTATAAGAATGAACCTGCAAAAATTGAAAGGGGGCAGATGAAAAAGTGGTTGGAATGACAAATCTGTACAGAAGGCTATGTTCTACAAGCACACACCTCTCCATCCTTCATTTAGGCAAGCAAGAGGCATTATATAGTTCAAGGGCACATTCCAGCCAGATAAAAGCATTTGAGTAGGACATGGAGCACAGCAGGGATGATGAGGGGTGTGGCCTGAGGAGAACGGGAAGGGTACATGCCTGGGATACTCCTGAGACCCCAAAAGTGAGACCTGAGGGGCCACATTCTGCCTTCAGGCCCGAGGTTCCCCACACCTGTTATCTGAGATACTTAAGGACATCCAGAAAAGAATATGCCAACAACCACAAGCAGAAGTTACCAACTGAGCTATGTGAGGACCCAGAAACAAGCCATTCTTGTATTGAGGAATCTTAGCCTCCTTTGTGCATGCATCACATACAGAATGAGACCCTGGGGGCATGGCACTGTCCCCACTCCCAAGATCATGCCATTCTTTGGTCCTGTTTCCCAGTATCTACACATTAGCAACCTAATTGTTCAGGGTTCCAGACTGTTGTTTTAACTGTTCTGCTGTTTCATTGGGCTTTTTTGTTATACGTTTTAATAATGGATATTGTTTTACTATATATTTCAGTGACAGGTATCTATGTTTTTTAAAATTGGTTTTATTTTGTTATTTTGCCTTTGCCTTTTATTTGTTTATAAACCAAGTGGTATTCCTTCTCGGACTGAAAGGTGGAATATATTAATAATAATCTGTTTGTTATCACATTTATATCCCACCTTTTCCTCCAAGGAGCTCGAGGTGGTGTACATGGTTCTCCGGCTCATCATGTAATCCCTGCAACAACACTGTGAGGAAGGTTAGGCTGAGAGGCAGTGACTAGCCCAGGCCACCCAGTGAACTTAGTGAACTTCATGGCAATGGGTGGGCGGGACTATAGCTTGAGTGTGGCTGCTGTGCTTTTAAAAGAGAAGCCCATGATGATATAAGCTCTGTGTGATGCTTCATCTAAGGGAGAATGCAGGCTTTGTATGTTTGTTCATCCTGCTGCTTTCTTGCTTTTATATACCTCTTAGTCTCTGAATTAAGACATAGTTTATTTTGAGTCTCAGCCTGAAACCTTGGGATGTTCATTGTGGGAAGCCTATACATAGCATGTTCTGTGATGGAAGGGACCCAGAATTTCCCTGACACATTTTAAAGGTGGAATTTGCTGGGGGGGCACATTATATTTAACTTCCTGTTTAGTTTGGATAACCCAAGATAACAAAAATAACTGATTTTGTTTGCTTACTTTTGTTTTGTTTTAAATACACAAAGCTTTCCATCTGGAGTCTGAATGACATAGAGCAACCAAAACAAATACAGCCTCATAACTCCACTTTAAATTGGTTCTTCTAGTGCTAAATTGGTTCTTATTTTTGTTACTGTGGAAATGACAATGCACAAATTCCACAAAATAAGTTTGCTTTTCAAATGCAGCACATCAAGGTTTGTTTTACAGATTAGTCCAGACACAAAACCAAGTGAAAATTGTCTGTTCCTTCGAAATGTCATAGAAGAGCCTGGGTTTGTCAGGTCTGCTGTATGAACCAGGCAAACTGACACACACACACCCCTCCGTATTTACAAAAAGCTTGAGGAAAGCTACGTGAACACACCTGAGAAACAGTTACTGACCAGAACTTATTGCCTTTATTGTCAGAAATTTCCCAACTGCTATTTATCATCTGTATGGAAAGATTTGTGTGCAGCCTTCTTACAACAGTCCTCTTACAACAACCTTGTTAGGAAGTTCCCCATTTCTGATTTTATAGACGAATGACTGAGGTGAAGATATAGCAACTTGTCCAATGCAGCACTGTAATCCCATTCACTGGCGGAGGAAGAGGGGGGCAGGGGGAGCGCAACACCCCCAGCAGCGCGATCCTGGTGGGGTTCCCCGGGGCATTGCAGAGGTGAGGATTCAGCCTAATCACATAGAAACTATCACAGAAAATAACTTTAGTGACCAATAAAGGAACAGAGGAAGCTGCCTCATACTGAGGCAGATGGATCAATAGTCTGGCTCAGCATATGGCACCTTCCTATGCTTTCTTTTATATACTAGTAACAAAATAGTAGCCAACTTAGAGGACAGCCGAGTTGATAATAGAATTATTGAATTCTTCAATTGTGGAGTTGGAACAGACCCCTAGGACCATCTAGTCCAACCTGCTGCAATGCAGGAATCTTAACTAAAGCATCCCTGGCAGATGACAATCTAGCCTCTGCTCAAAAATCTCCAAAGATGAGTCCACCACCTTCTGAGGGAGTCTGTTCCATGTCAACGAGCTTTTACTGTCAGAAAGTTCTTCCTGATGCTTAGTCAGAATCTCCTTTCTTGTAACTTGAAGTCATCAGTTCAGGTCCTACCTTCTGAAACAGTAGAAGTAACATCAGGGTCCTGATCTAGATTGGTACCCCATGCCTGATATTTACTTCTTTTAAAATTGCTAATTGTGTGAATGGCATGTCAGCTAGGTTGTTCTTAAATAAACTCTTTAATGCATGCTTCAAAAGTTTGTAACTCTTAAGCTTACAAACCTATATTTCCTTTGGGAAATATATGTACGCAATTTTTTAAAAAATGGGATTGGCAATTACTTAACTTTATGGCATATTGTAAATTGTCCTTACAATAAAACTTTCTCTTCCCGCCAAACTCAAGTTATCATCCAAATGCAAAGGTTTTGCAGGGATGCCCCCATAACTATTTTCCAGGCTCCCAATCTGTGCTGCACAACCCATTTCTTTAGGAAAGTCTTGCCAGAATTATCCAAAGCCCCATCTTATCTGCGACTCCACTGATGACTGAAGATGCCCTGCCCCATCTATTGTAAACATTCTGGATTGGAGTCGTGTAACCCCATGTTCTGTGCCTGATTGAAGTCAATGAACATATTTCCATTACCTTCTCTGGATTTGAAGTTCACAATTCCCATATCTACCACTGACTATAAAAGGTCTTTGGGTTTTATGCAGAGGAGACATTTTGTATTACATTGATCTTCTCTCATATATCTAGTTCTGCAGTCTTCTTTAACCAGAAACTCTGTGATGACAGCAATATGAAATATAAGATAGGATGATAATAAGCTGGAAAAGAGATATTTCTTATGGGCAGAGTTTTCGCCGCTCTTCTTGGAGTTTCATCAAGTCTAACATTGGCCCGGCTAACCTTTGTGCTATTAAAATACATACATACATACATAAAAAAGAACCAAGACATTTAAATGTCAGAAGTTGGCTCATGTTCTTTAGCATCACCCAAATAATACAGACTACACAAATACTCATCTCAGTGAATTATGGGGCTCAGCTACAAGCGAAATAGAAATCTGCTACTAAAGGCAGACTCCACTGAAAGAGTCTGTAAAAGTGTTTCTTTGAAACGTGATAGAGACTATTTGGGGAAAATTACTTCAGTGCCTTATTGTGTTCCTCTCTATAGTCTAGTTGTATCCAGGTGGTTTAAAAAACAAAAAAAACAAAAACTCCCTTGTTTTCTTCTGCCTGACACTTCAATTACTCTGAGAATTAAATGTGGATCATCATTGCTGTATATTTGTCATGCTACCTTGTCTATTGTTGAGGAAGACTGGCCCAAGATGTTTTGCTGCCTGGAGCAAAGGACAAGATGAGGCTCCCCACCCCACAATTCCACATACAGAAGCCAGTCAGCTGGAAGTCGAATCTTGTAGGAATCCCAAGGCGCATTGCTTTGAATGGTTTTGGACCACAGTGTCATCAGTACACTGCCGACACCAACTCCATTTCTCTATAACATTTGGATTGTGTGGTTGTGCAGTAACTAAACCAGTGCTTGGACACAGTTAGTTAGACTGATTTTTAATCCAAGGAAGGCAAAGGACCTGTGGGTGACTGGTTCCTAGGTCTCCCTCTGAAACAACAGGACTGGAAGCTCCACCTGGTACAAAATGCTGCAGTTACACTGTTAATGAGGACAGACTTCTGCCTGCACAAAACTCCAGTCCTTAAAAGAGAGTTGTGTGGCATAGCAGTTACAACATTGAATTAGGACCATGGAGACCAGGGTTCAAATCCCCACTTGGCCATAAAGCCACATGGGTGACCTTGAGCCAGTGACTGCCTCTCAGTTTTATCTGACTCCCAGGGTTATTATAGGGATTGTTTACGGAGGGGGGAAACTATGTACACCACCTTGAGTTCCTTGGACAAAAAGGTAGGATATAAATGCAATCAGTCAACCACATGCTTGCACTGGCTGCCTGCCTATATACTACTTGTCCAGGTTCAAGCTTCTTGTATTAATTTACAAGGCCCTTCACAACATGGATCCAGGATATCTTAAGGACCACCTGATGCCTAATATTCTGACCTGATCATTAACCTCTTTGTGGGAGTCTTGGCTGTTGGTCCTCATAGCTCAGATGCCAAGCTCATAACTACTAGAAGCCATGCATTCAGTGTAGTGTTCCCAAGCCTGTGGAACTCCCTCCCAACTGAGATTAGACAAGCACCCTCCTTGCACACGACTAAGATTTTCTTGTTTCCGTAGGCATTTTAAGGTAGTGTTTCATTTTATGATAACTCTTTAATGTCTCATTGTCCCATTTTCTGTAGATTTTTTTAATGCATGTTAATTAGACATGTTACAGGTAGGTAGCCGTGTTGGTCTGCCATAGTCAAAACAAAATTTTAAAAAAACTCCTTCCAGTAGCACCTTAGAGACCAACTAAGTATGTGAATATGTAGGCAGCATATAACTATCTTAAATAAATAAATAAACAAACAAAACAATTGATAACATGAAGATTGATGAAGCAATGGTCTTCCAGAGTTCTTCCAGATTATCTGTTCCTCCAGCATTCATTCTGATTTGCTGCACATAGTTTACAGGGTGGTCAAACTGTGTCCAGTCTGTGCATTTGTTCTGATTTGTTTATGGGGCAGTTATACCACTATAATGATTCATCCTGATTTGCTTGCAGGGAGTTTACATGCTTTCCCTTTAAATGTTTATTCATCCCATCACTTTCAAAAATGCAAGAAGTTCCATTTGTTGTTATTTTTAAAGTGATTTTATTACTAAAGAGCTCTGTGCAAAGCTGAAGTTCTAGTATGCTCTTGAATCCCTCTTACAAAATCCTGACAGACCGAAGGTATTCTTAGTCCTGATAGCCCTTCTCTGTAATACTCCAAAAGCTGGATGCCTTCTTTCCAGCCTAGAAGTTGAGTTTTGTATTCTAACACCTATTTTAATATCCATTTTGTGCTACAGCTTTCCAGCATTATGTTTCTATTAATTGTTTGAGGATCACTGCAGAGCAGATGGACCTTGTTCACTGTTGTATCAGACCCAGAAATGTAGGATAAAGGACAAGTAAGATGTGCATGTCTCCTCTACCTTCTGTTTCCTTGCAATGTTTGAACCAGCTGTTAGCCTGCTTTTATTACTATTTAAAAGTATGGGTCATAATATCAGTAATTCCTGTTAGTATTCCCACTAGAACCCTCCCCACAACCTATTTTTAACTTTTAAAAAATACAATCGAGAAGTAGACTATTAGTTTCGCATGACAGAAGGAAATCATGAATACCAGACCTGCTTTTCAGAAATTAATGACAAGTGTAGTACCAAAGCAGAGTGTTAGATTAATTTGCTTTGCTAAGAGGGAAAAGGGATAAGGATTAGGTAACAAAAATGCAATCTAAATATCTATTATTTGAGTGGTAAACAGGGACTTAACCAAGATTACAATCAGTTAAGACCCTTGGATAACAAAAACTCAGTGTATTCATGGCATGAAAAGCTCAATTCCAACTAAAATGAGAAATTGGGGGGAATGGGGGGGAAGAAAAGTTAAGTTACTTATGAAGCAGTAAACACTATGGCAATTTTGAGTGAAGAAGAAGAAGAGTTTGAATTTGATATCCTGCTTTATCACTACCCTAAGGAGTCTCAAAGTGGCTAACAATCTCCTTTCCCTTCCTCCCCCACAACAAACACTCTGTGAAGTGAGTGGGGCTGAGAGACTTCAAAGAAGTATGACTGGCCCAGCTGCATGTGGAGGAGCGGAGACGCGAACCCGGTTCACCAGATTATGAGTCCACCACTCTTAACTACTACACCACTCTGGCTGTGTGGCTGATATGCAGCATTAGCCATACTCACAATAGGCCTATTGAAAGCAATGGTCTTAAGAAACTTCCTAGCGAGGGTATTCCCACCCCAAAAAAAGCTCCACAACTCTGGCCACCCCCTCCCCAAAATAGCTATACAACACCGCTCCCAACAAAGCTCCACAACTCTGGCCAAACTCTGGCCCTTCCAGTGACAATGGGTAGATCACTGCCAGTCATTTTATACTGGTAATAGATTGCAGTCTCTTGGGAGTTGGATGTGCCTGCTCTAGAGTATGACTTAGCTGGACATCAGCCAGGTTTTTCTTTTCTTTTATTCTACCTAAGCCTGTAGCTATGCAGGAGGAGGGGGGCTTCATGGGGACAGAGCTGGGAAGGGAATGGTAAAGCTCCACTCCTCTAGAACTGCTGTCCCCAAAGCAACAATCCTGTTCATGACTGTAATCAGTTTAAGAAAAACAAGATATGAAGGCAGCTACACACTGCACATTCAGTGTAAAGTGATTTGATCAAGAGATTGGAGCACACTCGTTAAGAGGAAAAGCTAAAGCCTTCTTTCCCTGTCTTGTTTCAAGGCTCATTTCAAGAGACCTGGTTTTGACTTTTCAAGCTCTGCATGGCTTGGAATCTCAATACATGAAAAATCACTTCTTCCCATATGTACCTTCTCCAGCCCTGAGAATATCAGATATCCTCGCAATCTGAGATAACAGAAAGGAAACGGCCTTTTCCCCTGGTTGTGGAACATCATGCTCATGGAGACTCACTAATGTTCATGCCTAGTTTAGCATCTCCTGGAAGCACCTACCATTGTGGGAAACAGGATGCTAGACTAGACAGATCTCTGGTCTGGTACAGTAAAGCTCCCCAAATGCGTTTAAATAACACTGCATATTACTTTATTTGAAGCACACTACCCTTTACCCCAGTAGGTTATATTCTAACCATACAAAAGCCAGATTTTCTATACATATTCACACACACAAACACATTTACCATGACTGTCTAGCCTGGCAGAAACACTTGAGGGGATGGAGAAATAATGGTGAAGGCTCTGGACTAGGGAGAGACACAAGGCCCTGATCCCACCCCTGCTTTACAACATGGTTTGCATTTTTCACGGTACTGATTCCATCACATTTCACCCTTGTACTGAAGCAGTATGAAAGAATGTAGAACTGCCTTCAGAAATCACATTCTGTGCAATGCCAGAGCTGAAGAAATCACAGCAATCAATCATATCAGCTTACACACACACACACACACACACAGAGAGAGAGAGAGAGAGAGAGAGAGTCAGCAATCCCAAATCCATTTTAGATAATGTGCAGGGAGCGAAATTAATTTCTTCTCTAACTCTATTTACTTTATTTTAGAGGAACATGGTTCCAGTGTTTAAGGTAAATGATATATCTAATACAGCAAATTGTGTCTTGCTGACACATCGCATAACATCCAAGAAGGGAGTCAGGGAGGAAACAGTTCCCTGATGTTTGCAGCACAGACTACAGGCACAATCGTGCCACTAGAAATATAGACAAAAGGTGTTGTTGTTGTTATTGTTGTTGTTGTTTTAAATTAACTTGTTGATTTGTCTTCTTTTGTGCTATGCTGAAATCTGCCATCCAAGAGATTTTCCCTTTTTTCTGACTCATTCCCAGGGCACATAAAAATTTCGATCCCCATATTCAATGGCTGCATATTTCTGTATTGCAGGGAGTTGCTCACTTCCAACTCTGCGATTCTGTGATTCAGGCTGGAGCTTCCTGTACTGTTGCAAGGTGGCCAAGAGTCGTGTGCATTTTTTATTTAAATGATATGTTTCTCCAGTGATCTCTGCTGCTCCCCACTGATAATGTTTTCTGATCTGCAAAAGCCCAGTAGTAGGAGTTACCTTGTGATGTCATTCCCCAGGCTTCAACTGACACGTGGGAAGCCAGAGAGGTTGGATACCAAGGGCCTGAGATTTGTGTGTTCATTGACTTTGTTCTCAAGGGAAGTCTTTGCTTTTACCTTTGAAAACAATCATTTTGCACTGATTTGTTTAAAAGTAAAAGAACTTCACTTAAAAGACAAGAATGAACAGCTGTCATGACCATGGTCTACAGCCTTCCGAACTTCATTCACTCACAGAAATGTCTATCCATGGGAGGAAGCACAGGGGCACCAAGGAGCCCTGCAGAATGTAGACCACTGGAGAGATGATTTCCGGAATAAAATAAAGCACACACAGGGAGGGGTGGGGAAGAAAATTGATTTTGCTTGCATTGTAATAAGAAATGGTCTAACTGGCATTTATCGAACCAATATATGAATCAAAACACAGCCATCCTTCAAAATCTACAATTGCCTGAATTTTGCAATGCAGTTTGCTAGTCAAACAATGTGTGCCAAAATGGATACATTAAGGGGAAGTTGTGGGGGGAGGCATATGTGCATGAAAATAACATACCAAAAAAATCATTTTGTTAGGAAATATTACTTGCAAAAATGTCAATATTAGTGAAAGCAACATACAAAAATGTGTATATTAACAGAACTGAACTTTCAGGAGGTTTTCTATGCTGCTGAATACAGACCACCAGAGGGACAGTTTGTAAAAGAAAAGAAAGCACATTCACAGGACCCCTCAGCTACATTGAAAGTCAGGCAACAGCAACAAAAATCTTGCAGCCCACGCTTTACAATTTCAGCAACATTTTCTTGCCCCTTTGGTAATTTTTGAATGCAATTTCTTTTATCATTATTTGGCACAACATTGGTGTTGGCTATTTGCAGTTTAACTTAAACAAGGTTTTAATAACAAAAACAAAAACACCTTATACACTAAATACACAAAACAAACCAGACCCAACCACCAACCCATCCCCCAGGGTAATGAGGGAGCTAGGTGCTGCTCCTTATATACTACACCCAATTGCTGACACAGCTTGATTAACACAACTCAGCAGCACCTGCTATGTTTCACAGCTGTAAGACTGGGCCTCGTTACTTGCCCTCGCCCTTAAAGACATACACAACTTGTGAAGCAATAATGAACCTTCACATTTTAAAGTGTCCATTCAACAATTGGTTGTCCTTCTCAAACCATACAATTTAGTGATATTTTTGGAGGCTCATATCCAAGACTTCACACAAAAGAACCTTGGGTTAAAATATTGCCAATCAGCTGCTTGATGGGAAGCAAAAAAATCAGAGTCTCTCTCCAGGATGATCCACACAGCATCAACTGGTGCATTGCGCAACAAAATAATGCACATAGTTATGAGGAATGTCCATCTAGAATATATCTACAAAACACTTCTCCTGTGTGACCCAACTTGGGGTGATAAATAAGTTCTCAGTACGCCCTCTCCCTTTGCACTCACACTAGATAACTTGTACATGTGGGAGGTCTGTGTTTACTGCAGTGAAGGGACATGGTCCCTATGCACAGAGGAATATGCATATGGATTTATTTCCCAACACTGAGGACAAGCCCTCACTTAAGGGAACTCTCTAATGGCTCACTAGCAACTGATCATATCACACACAGAGAGACACTGTCCCACAGCACTAGCTTTGGAGAAAAGTGGTGCAATCTATTTCGTTAAATTTTCATGGGAAATTTATGACATTTACAGGATGGAGGAATGCAAGGGTACATTAGAGGTGTGACTACAGCCATAGAACCTTTCTCACTTCAGGCACAACCCACCATTAGTGTGACAAGGAAAATCCCACACCCACTCTCTAATAACAGCAGCAGGTGCCCAACGCTTACACAATCATTTACAAATTCACTCTTTGAATTTTTGGATCCACAACAACTATACTACAATAAAATGTAACTACAGAAAGGCCCAAATGTCAGATTTTTATGGTAGGAGAAAAAAGAATTACTCTAGAACATTATTTTGGAACAACAGCTGAATAACATCATGTGGCAGCATGTAACAACAAAGAAAAAAACACCAAGTAACTATAAAAGGTAAGTGCAGAAAGGCCAGTAATGTTGGGGTGCTGATGTTAGGTATCAAATAGCTATTGCCACCACAAAGGTAGAAATGATCAATAAAGGCAAATGCTAAATACAAAGAAATGTCAACATTTATTCCTGTTTATATTATTCCCTGTCAAGTCAAATACTGTCAAACACCAATTACATGCCTTCCCCCCTCAAACAGTAAATACTAATGCTTGTCAACAGTCAAATGTTGCCAAATATTGAATAAAATTGACTTCTTAGCTGTCAAATATGGCATATTGAAATCAGATATCACAAACTAACCTCGAGCCACAAATATTTGGCAGGTGGCAGACATTCTAATAGTCAGTGAATATTTGATATCAAAAGTCACAGAGAAGAAATTTGAGAAGGATTTATGTGACTGGTTTGTTTCAGTTCTAGCGTATAAACACAATTCCATGTGGTGATTTGGAGACCTATTGCCCATAGTGTCCAGCCCTGAGGCAAATTTAACCCTGTCTCCACAACATATTAGATATACAGGGATATGCAGTTGCAGAGACAATGGCAGTAGCAGCCTCCAAGAGGACTTGGTGGTGTTTGAGGTTTTTCTCTTCTTGCCATCTGAATCTGTGGGCAGAAAACTGCACTAGAGGCTAAATAAAATCAGCTGCTTTACAAAAGTGGATTTGATAAGTTTACAAAACTAAAAATGAAAACAATAAGTAAGGCATAATAAGGGGGGGGGACATTCTGTATTCCCTGTCCTCCCGCCTCCCTAGTCTTCAGTTAAGACTTAGAATAATCAGAAGCACTGATGTTATTATAGCCATATCTGCCACTGAATGGATGACAATAGCTCTGCTCCATGATTGTCATTAGTATATTAAATAAAAGGCCACCAAATCATAAAAGAAAATGTACCAGAGCTGCACTCCTCACTTTCCTATTCCATTTCACCATTGTTCTTGGGGAAAGTACACAAACTTTCTGGAAAAGCTCAGAAGTACAAGTCTTGGGAAACCAACAACCATCACTAGGTATTCCTGCCAGTTGCCCTCTTTCTGAATATTTACATTGGTAAGGGGACTTTGTGCAGAAGAAGAAGAAGCCTAGTCTCTAAGGCCAATTTGCTCCTCCTTCCTCTGTGCAACTGGCATCCAGGTCCCAGGCTGTAAGGAAACATCACCACAATTAAACAGCTTTTAGTCTGTTGATAACCAAAGGTTGCATGGCTCTGGCAAGACAAAACCAGTTCATAACAATCTGAACTCATTACAGAGTTTTACTTATATAATCAAGGAGCAACTCCAGTCAGAAACTGTCTATGCTCTTGCAGGGTGTCATGGTATCGCTGGTAAATGCCAATCTGGTGTGCCAATGAGGCTACAACTTGGATAAAGCATGAATTCACAGAGGCTTATTTCCAAGCTAATTCCAACACTCTTGCACCTGACAGATAAAAGACACAACCACCCATCTGCTTAGAATTTAGGATAAGAAACAAGATTAAATGGGGTTACAACGGGATCACATAGAAATGCTTTGGGGCATTGATAACCTTTGTTTACTTCTTGATAGCTTAGCTACAGTAAGTAGAGGCTTTAGAAACAGGGGAAAGGCCAATTTAGCCGATATATTTTATCAGAAAGCCATGTAATTGGAAGCAGAGCATGCCTTATTTATATAAACTTTATATAAGAAAATACTGTCATGGTCCTAATTTGAGATATGCTTTTGATAGACTATACCAGCCTCGGCACCTAGACAACATAAAAAGCGGCAGTGACATGGCAAGGACATTATGTAAACAGGAAGTGGCAAGCTGGAAGTAGAGAAAGACTATGAGCTGTAGGCTGCTGTATTACTGCACCAGCTTGGCACCAGCTTGGACCCAACATTGCATGATGCCAAGAGGAGGCCCTGTACCTAGCCCAGTGCACTGACCACAGCCAGCCATGGTTGGCAACAGTGGCAAAGGAATTGGTGGTTGCAACGGAGTGCTGTGGCATGGCTTCTCAGCCACAGGAGGGCTGGCCACTTGTGGACCAACCCAAACTACGGTCACCACAGCCGCTACTGTCAAGAGCCTCACAGCGATGGTGGGAGGAGGAGGCAGATGCAGCAGCGGCGTGGGCAGTGGGCAGAGTGGATGGCAGAAGCCTTGACTCGGTTCACACCATAGGAAAGAAGGCACAGCTCTGCTCCACACGCTGCATTAAGCTCATGTCTACCCCAGCTACATATGACCCAGAACTAACACACTTGTCATATTGTGAAACAATCCTAGACTATAATTATGGGAAGCTCACGCCTTTAAATCTAAGTGAAGTTTCACATTTCATTTGGTCGGCTCATTGTCTTGAGAAAGGATGTAAAGCACACACGCACACACACACACACACACACACACACACACACCATATCTTTATATTCTTAAGAACCTAATAAGAGTCTTGCCTGACCAGGCCAAAAGCTCATCCAGTTTAGCTTTCTGTTCTTGTGGCCAACCACTACCTGTGAAAACTCTCAAGCATTTTTCAGTTTCCAGTTGGACTACTTGGAAAACTGAGCACAAATTGAGAATCAGAATAAACAGAAGATTCTCAGCACACTTATACCAGGACTCCTTCATATGGGAGCAATTAAATTTCTTTAAGTGCTTTGAGGGCTGGTCCTTGAAATATTTTTCGCTTTCTTGGCCCCTATTATATCATGATATAACGAAGCAGCCATCCTAACCAATTTCTTTGTTCCTTTATTTATTTATTTATTCTGAAGCACTTCTTTCTCGGAAATTAAGTTTCTGCCTAGGTACTCTATAATCCAAAGGATATAGACAAATGGAAATATTATTAGGGGGATGGAAAAATTAATTTGAAGTGAAGGAATTAAATATGTATGAGAGAGCTTGACTAAGAAATGACAAATGAAATGGTATAATGTATTTGAAGGCGTACACCCCAGGGAGCGGAATTACTTAAGAGTTATTCAAAGTGTTAAAACTAGGTCTGATGGGATGAAATTAAGAAAAGGCAAAAGAGCATGAAATTCAGGGGTGTAAAAGCTCGAGGAAAGTTAAGTTTCTATTAGACTGTGCAACAGTTTCCCATAGGAAGTGGTAAAAACCCCAATCCGTCAGCATTTACATTCGGTCTGGGCAAAGCACCACTAACTGTACAATAGGGAATAAGGCTACATTGCTGGAAAGAAGGACTACCCTAGAATAATTGGCCTTTTCTTTCTTTATTTCTCATTGTTATAATTCTCTGGTAATTTTTACATATCAAAGTCTTCTATTTTTAATGAGGATAAACTCAAGGTCCTTAACCTTTCTTCATCATTTAGAGAATTCAGTTCTACAACTTCTTTGGATTTTTGCCAAAGCTTCCTGAAAGCAATACTATCCTCCTAGAGCCCTTGTAAAGCATAGTATGTGGAAGCTCCCATCATTTCTAACCAAGGCATTTCCATCTAAACTTTTGTAAAGGAAAATCTAATGTAAGTGTGGAACTGTACATCTGGAGGAGGCAGGAATGGTTGGTGGCAGTAATGGTTACATTGAGTCATTTATTATTATTATTATTATTATTATTATTATTTTATTTATTTATTTTTTGCCACTGTCTGAGGTGCTGGTGGCACCAAAGCTCCTTTTGACTGCAAGCTTCCCTTTTACTTTTCCCTCAGAATATCCCAAATATCGTGTGCATTCTGGGAAAGAGAAAATGGTGAGTGCTGCTGAAAGGAAAATATGCTGCAACCACTTTCTCTAGTGGTGTAAAAATATATATTAAAGCTCCGCCAAGAATGCCGCCACCCCTAAATAATAATAATAATGCTGAAATCTCCTGATTCACTACTTGTGAAATGGGTAACAAATGAGGAGGGTGAATTTACAGCAGCACTCTAACAAGTAATAACATTTTGCCCTGTACTATTGCATCACAATGCTGACCATTTCTTCACCATGATAAGCCACTGTTGTGAACGGGGCAAGGAAATGCATGATGTTGTAATGTCATGGAGCAAGTGATGCTACCTGTTTTGGGAGAAGAAAGTCTGGAAATGGCAATACTGTTTTCCAAGGTATGTGGATTTTCAAGAAGCTTTTGATACCATCCTCACCAAAGACTTTTGAGTAAGCTTAGCAGTCATGATGTAAGAAGATGAATCCTCTTATGTATCAGTAACTGGTTAAAGAACAGGAAGCTGTGAGTAGGAATGAACAGTTTTTACAATGCAGTGATGTAAGAAGTAACCTTCCAATAAAATATCCATATTGGGACCCATGGGTTTTGTTTTGTTTTTACTGTTTTTTATCTAGTGATATACAGTGAGCAGTGAAACAGCCAAGACCCCTCTGCTCAATCCACCACCATCCAGGAGGGTTTCAATTGTTTCATCATGTATGAGAGACTGCCTCAAAACTCTACATTTTTCATAGACTTTTGCCTCCTTAAGTGAACCTCAGGATTGCAAGCAAAATTATAGAGATTGCCATTTCTGTCTTTATAGACCACCTTCTGCTTATGTCTTCCATTTCATTCACAATGTATAGATCAGCAGAAGAAACCTATTCAATTTGAATTCTTTGGCACACTAGCCACTTGCAGAATCATGATCAAATCCCTAAAGAACCAACCTGAATTTTTCAAAATAATACTCGCTTGGGTTCAACAATAGCATTTTTCAGAGCAATTTTCTAATGCTAACATTTTGTACAAAGAAGTGTCGGGATCCAGCAAAACCTCTTGAATTATTCAATGGAGTGTGGTATCAAATTGATTTTCCCACTCCAGTGTTGTTCTTGATGCATGAGAACATAGTAGTAGGTTAACCAGCATGCATGAAACAGAAACAGTGATTCAGCTGTGTAATTAATGCAAAAGAGACCCAATTTCTTCACTTTCAAGTGTGTTCTGTGGGTTCAATTTTGTGGTTAAACAGCTGGGATGGGATGGGAGTAGGAGTCCTGAAATAATCTGAGTAGGAGCCTTTTGAAATCTGTGGTGTTTGGAGGGGGGGAGTTAAAGCTCTCTTACCTTGTCGTGGGTCAAATGAAAATTGTTTCATTTTCTTTTCAAATTAAAGACTCAGAAATCTGAATAAGACAGAAGCTAATGATGATCTGAACTGTGTGGTAACTCCTTTGAGGGCCATAAAATGTATTAAGACAGGAATTATTTTGTACACCGTGCTGTATTTCAGTGTTTAATTCTCAGCAGGGTATATCAAATCACTTCCAAGATAATGAAATTACAGAGGAATTTTAGCTTCATATTAGTTTTCAGTACTGCAAACATTAAGGAAAAGATGCTTCAAGAATATGATGGGGAGTATCACTAAGGATCCCTGTGTTGGATATTACTTGAGGTGGATTATCTAGAACAGTGTTTCCCAACCGGTGTTCCGCGGCACACGAGTGTGCCGTGAGACATCGGCTGGTGTGCCGCGAGATGCCTGGAGGGAGGCGGGCGAGTCGGGCGGCGAGAGGCGGGGCGGGGGCGGCGAGGAGAGGCCGCGCCTCCTGCTGCTGCCTGGCGCTCCTCCTCGCAGCCGGCAGCGCTGCCTGGGCGCCTCCGCGCGACTCTGCCTCGCTGGGTTTGGTCTCCCAGCAGAGACGGGTCACACGCGCCCCTCCCTCCCTCAGCCTGCGCGGAGGCGGATTGAGCGCAGCTGAGAGGAGCTGCCGAGGGAAAAAACGTTCACTTTTGTGCGTCCCTCCCGGCGTGACGCTGCGCGCTGACGTCACGGGGCGGGGCTTTAATGGTGGTGTGCCGCGAGATTTTTTTTTAGTACACAGGTGTGCCGTTGCCCAAAAACGTTTGGGAAACACTGATCTAGAAAGCCTTTGATAAATGAGAATTCATGCAGAAATTCTCAGGCCACATGGCCACCGGCCCAGTAAAAATGGTAAGTACCAAAAGCTCCTTCCATATCCCTTTCAGGCAGCATTGTTAGGATAGAAGAGGTCAGTGCAAGGATGCAGCTGGCAAGCATCCTTTGTGGCTGGGCCAGGACAGACACTGGTTGATCTGACATGTACATGCATGCACATGTTAATGCCAGGAAGGTCCTTGGGTCATTTAAGTCCATGCAAGGCTAAGCCATTTTGCCAGGAAGATGTGGGAAATTACATGGGAATAAGGAAAACTGGGGAGCACCTGTGGGCACCTTTAATGACCATGGATGTTTCTGGAGGCTAACTGCTAGGAGTCATGTGGCCTTTATGGAGCACACTTGGGGATAATCTGACTCAACTATGTTTATAATTGCTGCCTTGGAGCTGGCTTTTTCTTCTGTTTAATGCTAGGTTTCCTAGCATCTCAGAGACTTTTGTCAGTTGACTTTGCCTAAATAATCTGCAATGCACCTGACAAACATATTCCTAGAGATGGGGTGCTTGAATTGTATTTCATTTCAAAGGCAGTCCAAGGAAACAGAACAGAATTCTCTGCTTGTTTTGCTTAATTTAGTTCAAACCATTACTTGTTCCGTCTAAGCTAGCAAAATTTATGGACACATTTACCAGGTCTTTTAAAGGCTTCTTTTGTTTCTCTACAATGAAGACTAAAAGAGATGTGATTCCAGAAGCTGGGCAGGCTTTGATTCCTTTGTGCCAAGTTCCACATTATATTTATCTCCCAGCTATCATCCAAACACAGACCCAGTTTGTAAAAAACAGCCTTTGTGCTGCCAGCAAGATTTCTTTCTTCAGGCAGCATAAAATGAACTATTAGTTTGCTTTCCATTCTTGATAGTTCTCTTCCTCCCATTACTTCTTCAACTGTCTGGCATCCTCCACTGCCTCCTCACTTAGCTTTTCATGGAGTGCTTCCTCCTCACCCTGGTGAAATCTCTCACACTGCCTGAAAACAGTCTACAGAGGTGCTGAGTCACATCCACAGAGTCATACCCATCCCAGTTGCAAAGAGGATAGGTCTAATTGCAGGCACTCTTTCTGATCCAAACGTACAATGTTTGTGTGGGGTTCTCCTATGCCACAAAGTTTTTATGGGAACAATTCTGGCCCAGTTGACTCTCAACATACACAGGGATTACATTCCAAGGATAGTGCCGAAAGCCAAAATCACATATAGTCGAAACTACCTTCTGGAGACTCTCCCAATTCTGCTGAACACTCTTCCTGCACCTTCAAATGCTCTCCCAAGGTGAGTGCAATGGCAGGTAGAACTGCATCTTCCCCCCTCCAAAAAAAAACACACCTACCGCCACCCCTTTTATTTTCCGTGATACACTTGAAGTTGACATTGTGCAAGTTAAACTTCACCCAACTCCTCAAAATCTCCCCCTGCCCCCGTGTGAACCCTTTGGGAAAACTCCCTAATCCCCATGCCCTACTGTAACTCAGTCTGTAAATAAGCCTAATAACATGCAACCAACAAAAAATCTGCACATTGCTTCCTTGTTTTGCCCACAGCCTGAACATCCCTCCCCTTTCTCTGTTGTTTCCTCTGTGTCAAATTTGAGATTGTAACCTCCCAAAGCTCAATGCACACTGATGGTATATGGTTGACGAAGACACATCTGTTTCAAGGGGCATTTAGATGAGGAGAGACCTGATTGCTGTCCTTCGGTGATTTGTTCTACATTTTAAATGGATTCTGGTTTTATTGATTTTATGTATTCTTACCTGCTTGTTTTTATTTTAAACTGCTCTCTATCCCATGCAAAGGGCAATACATAAGCCATGTAAATTAACCAACCAGTAGTTATAATGATTATTAAAAACAACAACAACACTCTGAGAGACAAGTTTATCAAGGTCACACACTGAATTATTGAGGGCAAGACTTAAATGCTACTGTCCAGGATCTAATCCCGTTTCTCCATTTACTAGATCACATTTGCTGCCAGAGTCCAATTTCTCCCCTCCTGTGCTATGGCGTTTGTTTCCTTTCTTAATTTCTAATCCATTTGTAGGCTTGTGACACAGTACCTTGTAATTTTTCATTAGCACCCAGTGGATAAAATACCTGCCTCTTGTACGGGAAAGAAGCCAAATTCTCTATTAGCCTTTCAAATCAAGTCTGGCTCTTTGTGGCGCCTTTGGTTCAAGAAGCATAAATGTGTATTACTGGTCAAACGCCCCAGGAGCCTAAAATTATTATAAGCAGGTACAAATTATAGTAGTCATGTATTTCTCTAGAACAGAGATTGAGGACACACCCACCCCGTTTGTTTGTTTGTTTGTTTGTTTGCTTGCTTGCTTGCTTGCTTGCTTGCTTTTTTGTTTGTTTGTTTGTTTGTTTGTTTGTTTGTTTCATTGTTTGGTTTTGCATTCAAGTGCTTAACCTTTCTGCATTGTTATGTTTCACTAGCAGTAAGTGACGGTTCCAAATTTCACAGCTATTTTTAAACGTTATGCTGACGTACATCAAAGCTTTGGTTATGGCGTGGTAGCACCCTAGACCCAGCTGGCATTACAGACTTTGGGAATAACAGATATACCATAAACCTGTACCACTCCAGATGAAAATTGCCTGAGAACATGGAAAAGTTGGCAAAGTACTTCATGACGCTTTGACCACATCTACTCCAGGAATACCAGGACAGATAAAAGGAAGTACTTCTTCATGCAGTGCATAAACTATCCCACTCCCACAGAAAGTAGTGATGGCCACCAACTTGGATGGCTTTAAAAGAGAATTAAATGAACTCATGGAGGACAAGGCTACCAGTGGCTGCTGCCCATGATGGTTCTGCTCTGGTACTACTCCTGGTAGTAGTAGTGCTTCTGAATACCAGTTGCTTGAAAGCATAGGTGTAGTTCCTGTGTTTGTGTCCTTCTTGTAGGTTTCCCACAGGCATCTGGTTAGCCACTGTGACAACAGAATGGACCATTGGTTTGATCCATCAGGCTCTTCTTATGTTTGGAGAACAATTCCCCGCAAGTTTACATCGTTCAAATCAAGAAATGCCAAGGACAACATCTGATTTCCTGCAAATAGCCCGTTTTCCTTTGATCATCAGTATTTGGTCATCTATCAACATTTGCTCATGTTAATTTGGGCTTAGTTGCTAGCTTCCTGAGTTGAACCAATTCTTCAGTTTAGTTCTTCAGTCTAGACTATATGTTTCCAATGACTCATTCAGGTCACTGAAACATATCCACATTCTGCATTCATTTCAGTTGCCCAGCTGACATAGTGGCAAACTTGGACCAAAGAGACACTGGTTCCATTTCTTGCTTGGGAATAAAACTCATGGGTGATCTCAGACACATCGCTATCTCTCAGCATAAGCCATCTTCTAGAGCTGTTGTGGGAATAATAGGAAAGAGATCCCATGTATGCTATTCTGAGCTCCTTAGTGGACAAGTAGATTAAAAATGTGATTAATAAATACTGGTAATAATTGATAAGTTCATTAATACCTTGTGGTCTATAAAACAGAGGGGTTAGCAAAGGCACAAAAGGAATTTGAATTCTTCCTTCCATTGCTTCCATCAGTTTCTTCAATCCAAGGAAATGTGTTTGATAATGTGAGCGATAAACAATAGATATAATTACTATGATGAGCAGGCCTAGTTGCAAAGCACTTAAGACTGCAATATCATAAGATGTTCCCAGCCAGGATTGAGCAATGAAAGGAAGACCTAATAGCATCTAATTAGCAAACAAAGGGGAGGATATTGAAAGCAAAAAATGGACCACAATCTACTAGCCTTGCAATAAGAGTCTCTTTGCAAAAACACAGTCATAAGGAAACCTGAAATAAACCTACCCAAACAGAAACAATTCTCCAAACAATATGACCAGCAAAACAAGAACTGAGGAACTGAGAGTGACTACACCATAGGAACAGTGTACATCCAACTCGAATTCCTTTCCTTCCTGTCAGCCCTTTTCTTTTCCTTCTCCTCTTTTGAAACATCTCTTTCCTGACACTGGATGGTATTCAGTTCAACAGTTCGGCTAGTGCATGGACTTTTAGCTGCACAATGGAACTTCCTCATCCTTTCCACTGCCTCCCACCCCACCCTACCTCCAACCCCACCCCACCCCACCCCTACATCTGCTCTAGGTTTCTTCCCAACCTTCCCCAGCAGATGTACAGGGAGTGCCGGGAGCACTGGGGAGGGCTGAAGTCCTTGCACTAACAGAACTGTTGAGTTGGATATCACCCACAATTTCCCAATCCCTTTCACACACACCACTTTGATTTAACTGCAGTCTACCCATCTTTAACCTTGATTATATACCTTTTTATGGGTCTCTCTAGGATTTAGTTTTCCAATATATTTCCTTTCTTGTTAATGTTGTATATAAATGAAACGTATCTGGAATAAAACTTTTAAAAAACTGAAGGCAAAACTCATATAAATTCCTTCAACTATATACCCTGATTGAGTTACCTGATTTTTTTATTCAAAAAGAAGAAGAAGAAATATTCTTTCATGTGTGGATAGAACAGGCCCACCTTTTTTAAAAAAGAAAAGAAAAGAAAAGAGAGAAATGACAGTGGAATTTCATTTGTGTTGATAATTTATCCATTTGCTATAGACACTATCTAGTTTCCTATGAATGCATTTCCGATGGCACAAGATTCAGAAACATAACAAATCCTTTCGCACCTTTTCAAATGTGTTTACACGAAACAGTTCCAAAGGACAGTTTCTCTTATCTTTCACATCGAGTTACGCAAAGGTCAGCCAAAATAGAATGTTGAAAAGATTCCAAACCTTTCATTGAGAAATATGTTAGCGTTTGAAATTCAGAGGTGACGACTGCGTGGAAATTAGTGATCCACGGTGTTTGGCTGATTCGGCTTGCATCACTAAACTGACATACAAAATTAATGACTATAATTTTAAACTTCAAGGCAAAAGGGGAAATTGTCACACAAAATGATTGGATCAGTAAGGATCTTGAAAATAGAACCACAGCTGCGGATGATCCTCCACATTATCAAAAAAAAAATTCTTTTCATCATTTCCCATCTTCAAAAGAAAGTTAAAGAAGCCGTAAATGTTGATAACACTTTGCTGAATAGCTTGACAAGATTGTAAGAACTTTGAAAGAGGATTTTGGACTACACACATATCAAGCCAGCAGTCAGTTTTCTCACTAACCCTTTCATCATTGGTGAATAAGCACAATTGCTAATATACACACAGCTGACACAGAATGGAAATCATAACTCTGTAAACAGATGCACAATTAAGGCAAGATAATCTGCTCCAGGTTTTCAGTCATTAGCTGAGCACTGGAATTTCCATTTCTGAGTGAAACTGTATTTGTGGCATTGAAGACAATGGACTAGAAGTTCAGCTGAATCTGGACAGGTGCAGACCATATTCATGACTGCCTGATGATGGCAGTGATGCCAGACCACAGATGCTGGCTGAAAATATGCATTGTCTGGGTTTTAGCTAATATAGAGAGTATATAATTTTGTGTTTGTTGTACATTTTGGGGGTATTATGGTAACCTTGTAATTATAAAATTGTTAACTTATGACTATTGTTGCAATTCTCAAATCACTCGCTGTGACATAAGGCAGTCAATGTGGCCCAAAAGCCAGAGGAGGGACATGGACCTAAGAGACACCGATTCAAGTCCAAGTCCATCTATAAGTTCATCAAATGACCCTGAACAAATGGCCTATACTAGTTTCAATAATGGATTGTAGTGGAACAAAGCCATTTGGTAGTCATTAACAACTGCTTCATGCTTTCAGAAGAACACATAGGAACATACAGTGTGCAGTGGAAGTGGTATGGACCTCCATCATCCACATCTGCTCTAGCCCTTAAAGTCTGCTTAAAGTGGCACCTTAAAGTCTAGCAAATTTATAAGCTTTCTTGGACTTCATTAAGAGCATGAAATAAACAAATAGCTAGGATCAGCGTGTCAGCTACACTGCATCATGGTTAGATTCTCTTTGGAAACTAGGAAGCTTTTCAGTAAGCAAACTAATTCGTGCTTTCATAATAAACCAAAGCAAGGACACTTGCAGTTACCACATTGGCCTCCCCACAATTTCATTTCTCACTTTCCAGGTCTCTTCCTGATGAATGATGCTGGGCCCCCAGGAGACTTTGAGATGCCTTACAGCTGAATTGGCTTTCAAAGAATGATACAGCTTGCTTTCAGAGTGTTTTCTGTATATTATTTGTTTAGCAACCTGGAGCAGTGAAACCTGGAAGTGGTGTAATTCACATTTACCCCCTGTACTTTGTCAATAACACTTACTCATTTTCTCTACTTGAATGGCATATCCCCACAGGTAATTGTCTCGGCATTTTTATGTGCTTCTACTTATTCACTGGAATGAGCAGGAAAATGTCCATCAGAAATGATTACCATCTCATAGCCATGCTCTGTTTTGGCTCTTGGAATATTAATATTGGGTCGGTCCAAACATAAGAAGAGTCTTCCTGGATCATTCCAAAGGCCTTTCTAGGCCAACCCCCCCCCCCAAAATTGCAACATCTTATCTGCAGCAGAAACACTGTAACTATTGGCAAAGGACAGTGTTTCAGGCTTAGATGATCAAATTTCTTGCTTTGGTGTAAAAAAAAAGAGATTGCAGAATATGACTAGAATTCAAAAACTGCTCCCCCTCCTCTTCCATTAGTGAATACCTCCACTAGATCAAAAGCCCCTCCATGAGTTTAAGGGCACCAATTGGATCCAACTCCATATTAGTGAAAAATGGGGAGATCAGCCCAATTAATACATTACTCAAGCAGTATTAAAAAATTCAAAACGCATACAAAACGGAGAATTTATGGGAAATTACGAGAATTTATGAGAGCCAGTGTGGTGTAGTGGTTAAGAACAGTGGACTCGTAATCTGGGGAACTGGGTTCGCCTCTCCGCTCCTCCACATGCAGCTGCTGGGTGACCTTGGGCTAGTCACACTTCTCTGAAGTCTCTCAGCCCCACTCACCTCACAGAGTGTTTGTTGGGGGGGAGGAAGGGAAAGGAGAATGTTAGCCGCTTTCAGACTCCTTCGGGTAGTGATAAAGCGGGATATCAAATCCAAATCCTTACACCACCGTTCCTGGAAAAAGTTGTACTGGCAAGAGAATTTCACATGCCATCCCTCCATCTCACTTGACCTGGCAGTTTCAAACACTGTTATGACTGCTCCCTTGTGTCCATTCCTAATAATCTGTGTTCACATCATGGGTTTCCATGGGGTGTTTTCCAGGAGGACAAGCAAAGTAAAACATGGAAAAGGAGGAGCAGGCCAGTTTTTTACCAAAATTGTAAAGAATACTGCTTGTACTTTTTGCCTCATAAATCAAGTTCTACAAATGATGGAACTTGCTCTCTATTCTAAACAAACAAACAAAAAAGCTGGGAATTATGGTTCAGGGGTGACCTCCCACGCCCCAGATGTCTTTAGTTCATGATGGCATTGGGATGCTTATACACAATCCAACTTACAATAGTGTTTACTGTTTGTACCTGCAAAACGTTTTGGGCTGGACATAATGCTTTGTTTCCAAATGGTACATGTCCTGGAGCACCGTGCTGAAATCCTGTAATATTTCATACCACAAATGTTCCGGGAGGTGGGGGTTGTCCAGCATTCGTTGCACTATAACATGAGACTACACCTCCAAACAGCAGTGACAGGGTAGCACTGGGGAAGCATTGGAACCACTATTAGGATGGTGTGTGGACAATCCACTACTGCATCAGTGACATGTTTCAAAATTTGTTGTTGTTTAGTCATTTAGTCGTGTCCAACTCTTCGTGACCCCATAGACCAGAGCACGCCAGGCACTCCTGTCTTCCACTGTCTCCCGCAGTTTGGTCAGACTCATGTTTGTAGCTTCGAGAACACTGTCCAACCATCTCGTCCTCTGTCGTCCCCTTCTCCTTGTGCCCTCAATCTTTCCCAACATCAGGGTGTTTTCCAGGGAGTCTTCTCTTCTCATGAGGTGGCCAAAGTACTGGAGCCTCAGCTTCATGATCTGTCCTTCCAGTGAGCACTCAGGGCTGATTTCCTTAAGAATGGATCCATTTGATCTTCTTGCAGTCCATGGAACTCTCAAGAGTCTCCTCCAGCACCTTAATAATGTTTCAAAATGCTCCCCCCTTAAAGCCAGCAGTCTGGAGGAGTCCTTTTAGAATACAGGTGGCTACAGGTGGCAATGACAATCACACTCTCAGTTAACATATGAATAATGTACTTGAGAGTACCCAAGAAGGGTGTGTGTGAAAATTTGAGCTTTTTGCTTGCCTGCTTCCTGCTGAACCCCTAATCTGTGATTAAAGCTTTAATCAGTTAATCGCACCAATTAACAGATTAAAGCTTACAGCTCTAATTACTTCTCATTGGCTATACTTCAGACACACACATTGCAAAGGAAGCAGAAAGATGCATCCCTGTTCATTTCCCTTTGAGGCGCCTCCATACTCATTCCAGAAGACATCTTCCCAGTACAGAAAATACCAGGAGTGGGATTTAAATAGCAAACTTTACAAAAGAAATATACTTGATAGACAGTAATGCAAGTTATCCAGATGCTGCAAGATGCTAAATTGTTCCTTAATATTTATAGGGTTGCATGCAACATAGCACCAAGACTAAGATTTCATCAGTACGGGGATTTCTGCTTGTGCAACAGAACCTTCTCTCCTGTTCCTCTTCCTGCACACCCACTAAATTGGGGTTCTCCCGACCTTCCAGAGCAGATCTGGTGATGGGACAGTGTGCATGGGGGAGGATGGGAGTGGAGTCCCACTGTGTTTGCGGGAATCCTTGCACTGGCTTCTGCTAGCACAATGGAATGGTTGAATTCTGGCCACAATCAGCTGAATTCCAGTAGCATCTGGGCGTATTCTCTGTGTATCCATAAGTGATCTCTGTAAGATCCGTGGGTTTAAGGGAACTCTCAATACATCAAATCCTTTATGAATTCTTTGCCTATCCCCCACTCCTATTCTAATGCAGTGTTGCCAGAGTTGAAAACATTGATTTTCAACCAAATCTTGGTGCCATGTTACCTGGAATGAAGCCAGAGTTAATATCTTGCTGCTTTCAAATACTACATATACAATTCTATTTCAGCACTAAATATACTTTTATTATCTGAAAACCATCTGATTGATCAAGTAAATAAATAAACAAGCATATCAATTAATGGACAGGAACTTTGAGACGCACAAGTCAAGACTGAATTTCCTTCATTTAAAAGTTCATTAACAGAGTTGTGCAAAATGAGAAGGATGCAAATGTTGCTAACTTTAATTAAAACGTAGGCTAAATCTAATGAAAGTGTCATGATTGCAAAACTTATATTTTTCCCTTTTTATAATAGTGTCATTTGTATCACGATCCTACCCGTCATCCCCATGAAAATTCAGGCCCCCCTTCAGTTACTGAAAAAGAAAACACTTTTGAATGCACGTGTATACTCACACAACTGCAAACTAAACTTCTGATGGTGTAAATTAGCATACACCTAGTCAGTCTAAGTAAATCAAGGGTAGAACTGTCTGTCTTGCCACTCAAAGGAGATTATGTGATCTTCGTAAGTATATGTCTATACTGCTTCTCACTGGAGTAGGAAACATGCAGGAGAATGGGACCTCAAACACAATGCATGAGCTTATCCACTGAGGGTGATAACTATTTAAACAAGCTGTATAATTGGCTATATGGTGCTGCAGTTTACTTCAAACACACTCCCTGAACCAAATCCCAGATCTTTTATGCCTGTGTCCATCCCCACTCCCAGGGAAGGATCAATCTCTAGTCATCACAATAGCTGCCCCTTCAATCCCACTGAATTTAGACACTGCCACCCACCTAAGGACTATGGTACAAAGACCTTCTCCTGGAGTCTCTGTGGGTTCTGGTAAGTGATAATTGGGAGCACACAGCATGGGCAGGAGGAAGAGACTTTGTGTTCGGCCAATTCCACAGAAAGTTCTGAAAGGCATTTGGCCATCGCTAAAGCATTATCTTAAAACTCCAGACATGTTGATTAAATGGCAGAGTTCTGTGTTACAATTAGCACTGCATAATAAGTGGAACACAGCAAGCACAGTAAAGCAAGTAAAGGTGCTTGTGTGACAATGTTGATCTCTCTCTGTAAATGTGGGTGAGATGCTCTATGTGGTCCATATACAGGACTCCAGAATACAGTTCATCATAAAGCGTTCATGTCCTGTAATCCAGAACCATCTAGGACCCTACAGGTATGGAGGACCAGGCTCATCATCTTTAACTTGAAAAAGTAGCACATCGGTCCTAAACACACCATGTAGAATTCCGTCAGGTGTCAGCTGAAATGCATTAGCTTTATTGTTGTTCTATTGATCATTTTGGTACTTTATTGCTTCTTAACATGAATTGCCTTGAGATGTACATTTATTGGATTATTATTTTAAAAAACTTGCCAGTTTAAGATCAGAGTTAATGCAATTTCCAACAAGCTAAGGCTGATGCCTTGACAGACATCTCCCAAGATCAGCAATAATGTTGTGCAGTGTCACAAATTGTGCTTGTTTACAACTTAACTTCCATGCACCTACATTTTCTTTGGTCTTTCAGGCCAAAATCCAGCTGGATTTGCTCTGCTTTATGTAGCATCTGAGCCTTACTTTATTGCTAGAGGAATCTCTATGTGAGTTGACTCATGCCAGTTGGTTACTTACAGTACATAAGTTGACACAATGGCTGTGACTCAGCAGTTCCAGCATAGAAATCCTGTGTTTCACATAGCCAAGGGCTTCGTTTCTATCTTCTGTGAAAAGCTTGCACACATGCCGACAGGTACATCACTGTGTGCACATCAAATTCACCATTTGAATTGTGCCTAATTTGCACAGTGTATTTTTAAAAGATTGACCTGTGTCTGCTCCTACCTCCTTATGGAATTCCCATGTACTCGGACATTGTTCTGTTAGCCTCATTCAACTTGATAAGAGACTATGGAAGTTTGGTCCAGCAACATTGGGGGGGGGCACATTGGCTACCCCTGAACTAGACCCTTAAATATATTGGAACAAGGCAGAACACAGAAACTTTCTAAGCACTTAAAACTACTTGGCCACAGATGGAAGCATCTGTTTCTGTCCCTCAGATGTTGCCCACTGGAAAGCTTTCTTTCATGTAGCATTTCACTCTTGGGAGATTTTTCCTCCCAACCAACCCCCCTGTACAGGCTAAAATGGCCAACACATGGGAATGCATAGGACATCTCTAACTAATGAAAATTGTACGGCTCTGTGAAGATAGATTTTTTCCAGTGATGAAATCAGCTCATAAAAGTCAGACCTTTGGTAACTGAAAAAATCTGGTTTGTGGTGGCCATTTTTGACCGTCAGTGTGTGAATACATGCTAGTTCCCCCCCCCAAAAAAAAAAATCAGTGAAGGACAATGTATCCTTGTTTCCATACTGTTCATTAGTTTTGTGGCTTAATTCCTATCTCTAGTTAGCAGGGGCAAGCAGCTTTGCTCATTCAGCAATTGAAGTTGAATTGCCCTGCCACAGATCATGTGAGTTTGTCGCATGAGTGTTGCCAACTCATTTCTCCTTGAGACCAAAGCATTTGCCTGCCAGCATGGCATTGTCCTTCAATGCTCAGACACATTTGGAGCAACGAGCTGTGAGGAAATCACCAGTATAAGCAAGGGTTTTTTTAAAAAAGTTTACAGATCCGAAAGGTGAAGGGGCACAATACAGAATTAATGTGGTCATTTTAGCCTGATTTCGGAGTTACCATATTGTATGTTTGCTACCAGAGACACAACTGAATTATATAAGCCCCCTTCATACCTTATCTTACATGCATCCACCTTACGTGTTGATGGAGTGGTATCATACCACTGACCTTGCCCTGACACTGCCATGTCTCACTGGCCCTGCCCCACATAGCACTGAACATCTGGAAAGAAGCAACCTGTAGGCATACAGTTGTATGCACATGTGTGGACCATGCAACTGGGAATCCTAATTGTAGCAGGTTGTGTGGAACATCTACAGGCATACAGCTGTACATATGGACCTTCAGGTCCATACAAGGAGCTGTTGGGCCGAGACAGCAGGGCATAGTGATGCCAGAGCTGTGATTCTGCACCTGCTCCATAAGTAGTATGAACATGTGAACACTGTATGAAAGGAGCTATAAAGGTAAAGGGACCCCTGACCATTAGGTCCAGTCGTGACCAACTCTGGGGTTGCGGTGATCATCTCGCTTTATTGGCCAAGGGAGCCGGCGTACAGCTTCCTGGTCATGTGGACAGCATGACTAAGCCACTTCTGGCGAACCAGAGCAGCGCACGGAAACACCGTTTACCTTCCCGCCGGAGCGGTACCTATTTATCTACTTGCACTTTGACGTGCTTTTGAACTGCTAGGTTGGCAGGAGCAGGGACCAAGCAACGGGAGCTCACCCCGTCATGGGGATTTGAATCGCCGATCGGCAAGTCCTAGGGTCTGTGGTTTAACCCACAGCACCACCCACATCCCTGAAAGGAGCTATAGAGTCACCCTATACCAGCAAGGGAAACCCACCTGTGGAAGTAGGATTGGGTGAGGAGAGCAATTGCAGCACTTCTGAATGTACACAGTGATGATCTTCTAGGTTCCTTTGGGTACATGTTGCAATTGGGATGGGGTTTCACATCTGCATCAGGAGCAGGGCTGACCCTACCATTAGGAAGAACAAAGCAGCCACTTCAAGGGCAAATGCTAGGGGCAGCAGAAATAATGTTAACTGCCACCCCTGAATCCTCTCCCCAGTTACTTCCATCCTCCTAAGCTAACACTAGCAATGTTTGCTTGGTGCTGTTTTACTTAGCCATTTTCTCCCAATGCATCTTCTCCCATCTTCTCCCAATGCATGACAGACAGCACCATTAAAAAGGACCCTCAGCAAACAAGCAGGCAGGGAAGCACCAACCCGGTCCATGAACTTTATCAGGCACTGTACACACTGCTCTCCCTATGTGATGCAGTGAAAAGACTGTATTGGTGGACATAACTGATGGTGGTGAGAAATTATGTCGGGTCTCAGCCTGATCAGTGAGTAGATGGTTTTATTAGATGAAAACTTTGGTCTTTCTGAAGGATGAGTGGGACATATATAAACCCTATCCTTTTTATTATAAATCCAGAAATGAATGCAGCATCCCATAACCAAGGTGACAACTCAATGCAAGGCAAACCCCCCCCCCCCGGTTTCCTATAGGAAAATGTTATTGCCTCTTTAATGGCAGTTCACCTTGCCCAGCATTATGTCTAACTTAGGAATCAGAAGATGGAAAGGAGGGATATATATGTTTTATTACTTTTAGAAGAAGAAGAAGAAGAAGAGTTTGGATTTGATATCCCGCCTTTCACTCCCTTTAAGGAGTCTCAAAGCGGCTAACATTCTCCTTTCCCTTCCTCCCCCACAACAAACACTCTGTGAGGTGAGTGGGGCTGAGAGACTTCAAGGAAGTGTGACTGGCCCAAGGTCACCCAGCAGCTGCATGTGGAGGAGCGGAGACGCGAACCCGGTTCCCCAGATTAGGAGTCTACCGCTCTTAACCACTACACCACACTGGCTCTCTTTTACAACTATACATGTAGAGGGTTTGTTGTTTTTTAATGTAAATCTTCTGCAAGAGGTGATTTACAGCAAATAGAAGTACAACAATTCTAAAGAATGAGCATTTTGCTTTCCGAAAACTAAAGTATAGTCAAGCTGTGTGGCTTAAGGTACTGGCTCACATTTGCATTCAGAATCTGGAATTTTTTTCTGCAGCCAAAAGCTCAGATAGAGGGTGGGGAGTACAATGTGTGGGCTTGTGCAAGTGCAAATACAAAAGGTCACTGTCTCATCTAGAGAAACAATAAGATTAGTGCTTTTATCACTCATTTTTTGCTATCCTGCACTGTTCTGTAAACACTGTTGTATGACTTTGCCTCTTATCATCAGTCAACGGGATCTGCTTTTGTTGAAAGAGCGTCAATCACAAGGGTTTGCCATTCATATACTTAGCCTTATAGCTGCAGGGACTGGGAGTGGGGGGAGGACAGGCTTTCATTCAGCCTACAATAGGTGGCTCTGTCACTGTTAGAAAAATGCTGTGAGAGGAAAAGGAATCGTCATGGATAGTGTAACCAAGAGTTCACTTGCTCTGTCAAGCAGATTAAGATAAAGCTGAACGAGGTCAAAGCTATTAACATTTAGACTACAGGGTATATAACCAGTTAGCATCTAGTTAGACAGTGGGTTTTTAATTGGAGAGTAGCTTCCTTCTAACATTATGTAAACACTAATATTAGCTGAAGCCTGGGTGGTCCCATATTTACAACCCAGAGGACATATTTGATGCACATCCAGCTCCAAATTATCCTTTATTAACCAAGCCACATTTGAATTGTAAATGAGTCCTGTCCGTACCACCCCACTGGCAGACAGAAAGCTTCAAAGTCACAAAAAACTTTGGCTTCCCATTTGTTTTCTGCAAAGTCAAATTCTCTTTTGCAGAACATACTTGGTCTTGATCTTAGTCTGTGTTCTATTGCTTTTCTAGAATTCATTTGTAAAAAAAAAAGTGAATTTTTCATTCAGTTCTTACCCGGCTGGTAATTCCCTTTGTGTGTATGGAGGTGGGGGTGAAAACCACGACATGAACCTACCCAGACCCATCATGAGAGGCCCTTCTTCGTGTGCCTCCTCTGTGAGAGGTCAGGAGAGTGGCAACTTGAAAATGGGCCTTTTCTGTGGTGACTCCCCACTTGTAGAAGTCCACCTGGCA
This sequence comes from Podarcis bocagei, assembly GCF_964188305.1. Classification (NCBI taxonomy): domain Eukaryota; kingdom Metazoa; phylum Chordata; class Lepidosauria; order Squamata; family Lacertidae; genus Podarcis; species Podarcis bocagei. The sequence continues at coordinate 29,753,404 of NC_138127.1, read as the reverse complement.
CCTTCGTTACCCATCTTTATGTGCCAGGCAAAAACATTCCTCTTCTCCCAGGCCTTTGGCTAATTAAACAATCTATGGCCTTTTAAATTCGGTGGGGGTTGTTTTTGTTTGTTAATATGTTGTGTATTTTTGTGTTTTAATATTATAACCCACTGTGCGATCCTCAGATAAAGGGTGGCGTAGAAATTTAACAAATAATAAAATAATAATAATGTGTGAAATGAACAAATGAAATTTAACAAATACAGAGGCGTGTACGCGCATGAACCCAATTTATGTAATCTTCCACAACTGTGCATTTTTCACATGCAAGGTCAGCCAAGTCGTGCTGAAGGACATGGGAACAAGCCTTGGTGCTAAAGAACCACAACACATAGATACGCACCCACAGGGCCAGCCCTACCATAAGGCAGAATGAGGCAGCTGCCTCAGATGGCAGATGTTGAAGGTGCCAATAGCTCCCACTATTCACCAAGCACCTCCTAAGCTAGCATGCCCTGTGTCCCCTAAGCTGGCCTCATGTACTCTGGCAAATGTTGTCCCATCACTAGTAAGATTCAACAGCCAGTATGGCTGAATTATGTATTCACTCCAAGGAGCAGAATGTATTGGATCAGCCCAGTACAGACACAACATATGCAATGTTTAATATGAAGAAAGGTTCCTATGGGGGGGAGAGAGAGAGAGAGAGAGCACCACCTACATCATTTTTGCAGTAGACATATTCTCATATGTAGGCCTCCATTCATATGAAGCTGTCTTCTGTTGGTTGCTGAAGACATTTTAATTACAGAAATATTTTGTCATGCTAAATAATTGACATTTTATTTAAAGGTTGTGTTTTATCTGTTGTTTCTCTGCCTCTGGTGTGTTGTTGTTTTTCCGTATTTTGATTAAATAGATTTTTATTAAAGATCTTTAAACTTTAAGAATCTTTCTTCCATTTCTCATGAATAGTTTCTAGCCTCATCACTAATATAGCATATTTATTCAGCCAAAATATGGTTAGCCATAAAAATCTGCAAGAACTTTGAAAATGCATGCCTGTAGTGGATTTCCCGTGGGTTCCCTTCTCTAGTAGGTACACCTTATATACAATGAACTAACCTAGAGGGTAAAACACATCACTCACATCTTTAAGGGCTCATAGCTTTCACAGAACATAAACAACTAACAAAGTGCATATGGAGAGGACTCAGCAAACAGAGCAGAAAGTAATTTGTTCTCAATTTAGCAATACACCACCCAAATAGGATATCTGGAAAAAATAAGCATTTGGGTGTTTGTGCAGTTGTTCCACAGCCAACTCACACAACCTTGTTGGCCGTTTCAAGTTGTTATGTGTGTCATTTCCCTGCCTACAGCCAGGCAATCTGATGTATGTAAGATTAAGTCTGTTGCACACACCCATAACTTAGCCTACTTATCATGAAGGGTATGTCTTCCTGCCTCTGAATTCCAGTTGTTGTGGAATAGGAAGGGGCCTATTGTACTCATGTCCTGCTAATGGATTTCCCATCAGCAACCCGTTGGCTACTGTGAGAACAGAATGCTGTTCTTGACCAAAAATGTAGGTTTTGAATGGCAGGCAAAAAAGTTAAACCCCATCCCTGGAAGTGACTGCATACAGATTGCAGTCAATACGCAGGTTGCCATAACGTACAGAAATTTCAAGTGACCATCATAAATTTAATGGAAGCATGAAAGACTTACATTGTAGTTTCTAGTCACTTTTCAGGGGGCTTGACCTATTGCACTCATGTCCTGCTTGCGGGCTTCCCAGCAGCAACTTGTAATTGGCCAAATCCAGCCCCTAAGAAAGAAAGAGAAAAGAGGGGACATTCCAAGGTTTAATAGTCTAAATATAAGCAGAAATGCATTAAAAGAGAGTGGGGAGAGTATATTTATCATTCAAAAATAAATAAATGAGGAATTCAGAAAAAAGAGATTAAAATCCAAGTCTGAGTAGAATACAGGGTATTCCACTTAAAATCCAAGTTTGAGTAGAACACACACACACGGCCCATCACTGTTCATTTTAGGTGACCTCTGCCTGAGATATCAGTGCGCAGCACAGAATATTTTTTTAACAAGCCAATAAGAGTTTGGAAGGGCATATATCAAACTGCTGTAGATACCACTTTCCCCAGTCATCATTGTTGGCTGGATGGAGACAGATGCTCCCAGAGCATTTAATAGCTACAAATGTTTTCAAGTTGCTATTTGTAAAAAGGAAAGGAAAAGAAAGAAAAGGCATGTTCCTCCTTGTACTCCGGAGAAGGCAGGCAGCTCTTTGAGTCATCACAATGATCCTGCCTTCATCTTATACTTTAAAGAAGAAAATGTGAAGCATCTCCAGATGTTTTCAAAAACAGGTCAAAGCAACTACCACCAGCTGAGCTTCTTTTACTTTCCTTTTTGTTATTTACGGAGTGCACAAAGTAAACACATCCATGTATTCCTATTCTTCTTACAAACCATACATAAATGCAAGCCATTTCTTAACAACTTCAGATGTGTCTATAACAATATCATCTTTCCAAGTCACTAATGAACTTGGAAAAAAATACCTTGCATCCAACCTTTGTATAACATTGATCCTTCAGGCTCAAGCATCTTCTTTCTATTGAAATATTGAAGGATTTCTTCCTGTTGTCCTCTTAATGTTCAAAAGAGACATTTTTCAAAGAGATTCAGACATCTCTTTAGTCTCAAATGATGCATTTTAATGAAATAGCTTCATTATGTGTTCAGGGATTCACAAATACAGATAGACAAGAGTTAGTCAGAACTCACTTATGAAAGAAGGGTGGCAACCACTTGAGTTATTTTCCTCAGTTCTTAGAAAAAAGAATTTCAGTCTGGGTATTACAGTTAGCTGGAATTTCAGCCAATGTTGAAAGCCTTAATCTAACATCACTTAGATCCAACAAAAACACAATATACATAGTCACAGACACAAGCAAACAAATGAGAAGGCTCGTTTTATTTGTCTCAGTTCAAATTTGGGGGTTCAAAACTTCTGCCAAAGTCTGATCTTGCAAAATGGTATTTTTAATAGGTAAGTTGTTTGAAACAAACCAATGTGTTAATAATGGAAGTGTATGCATTTGGAAATCGGGTTTTCGGCAACAATATTTTACCCGGCAAATGAAAAAAGCCATAATAGGAGTGTTACAAGTTATTGCTACATAATGATTCATCCAAGTTGTTGTTAAAGCTCAGTTTTCCTTCTTTACAGGCCTCATTGCAGCTGTAAAAAAATTGAAAGTGATGGTGAAAAAGTCAAACAGTGCAATGGCCCCATTACTGACAGAAGTTGGTTTTATGATTGTGCTGGGCCACTAAGAAGCCAATGCAGTGTAGTGACAAGACAGCCCAATTTCACTGCATGCTAACTCAAATGCAAGTCTCACTGTAATCGCTGCACCTTACCCACGTGAAGTTGTGCATAGCTTGGCAGGCTAACAGCATTTGTGGAAAACTGGAGTGACAGAACGACCATCACATGCATAGCCCCAGAAGGGGTGCATCATTTCCAGGGCTGGCACAGCAGAGAGGCCTGGGGTTTTTGAGGCCCCATCCCTACAAGCCATCCCTACAAGCCAGTTTCAGGGCATTCAACTGGCAGAGAAGCAGAGGACTCCCCCATTGATGCTCTTTTTTGCTAGCTGAGACTGCCAGAAAACCGACTGTAATGCACTGCAACCTAAGAAGCACACCTGTGAACCAGGATCTGCTGTGCTCTCCTCTATGGTACTACTAAAGCCGAGTCAACATTTCCAGGATGATACTCCTCAGAGAAAATGTCTGACCTTTCCTTTTTCTCCCCCCCCCCCAAGAAGATCACTTTGCAGAGTTTTACCTGAATATTCTCCACCATTTCCTTGCCCCACAATGACTGTGGATGGAAGATGCAAGATAGTGGGCCAGATCGCTAATGTACTTGTTTTGCTTAAAGCTGCACAAACAAACAAAATGAAGGCCAAAGTTTCCCCAACCATACCCTAAACAGCTATGTCTATCTCAAACAAGATGTCAACGATCGTTTCCTTTGTGAACATACAAATCGCTAGAACACTACTTCAAAGGGGTATTATAACAGAGAAGCAGAATCAGGAGTTGTCCTTGTCCCACTGCATGCAATAATCCACTTTTTAAAGTGCTATGAGTCACTTTTGTGGTTAATAGGCATTCACATTTTCTTAAAGGGCCATTAGGCGCCAAGGAAAGGAAATATTAAATAGATCTCCTAATGGACTGTAAATCTTAGAACATAAGAGTTATTCTGAAGTTTCAATCCAGTCCAGTTTCTGGAGATGGCTCTTTAAAGCTTACCATTGATAAGAGTTTACTTGTACTAGGAGATTTAACTTTATGGAGGTCTGTTATACATTTCCTTTATGTGCCACACTTTACGAGCAAGTTCTCTGTACATGAAGGCATTGAAATCCACCACCAGAGAACTTAGTGCATTAATTCACTTGATCTGTAAAACACAGTTCACTCACATAGAGCAGATTAAAGACCTAGCAAAAGGGAGCAAGCTGGCAAACCAGGAATTAGATACATCATGTTGGAACTATATCTTGTAAAGCTTTTTTCCAAAATAAGTGTCAAAATCTTCCAAGCAAATCTAGTCCTCTACTGAAAACCAAAGGGATTTCTCAGTTACATGTAAGATGGGACAAATTCAAGCTGACTGCAGGTAGTTGTAGACTTCAAGTTACCCCCCCCCAAAAAAAAAAACAACCCAAAAAATGTTAAACCTGCAACACTTGAGCAGTACTTGGCAAACCCATCATTGCTTCTACTAGCATACTGCATTTATTTAACATGAATAGTGTAGTCAAACAGAATACAAACGGGAGATGTTACATCCCAAGGACCAGGATATATGTTACTATCTCCCCATGTATTAGAGTGGCCAGATGTAAAAGAGAGCAGGCACTAAATTTAATATTTTTGTAGAAGACAGAATTTTAGCTGGTATAGCCAACATGGCAAGCTACACGCATTCAACTTCCCCCTTCTACACAACTATTACAGATGCAGGAACCCTATGCTATTTTCTATCTCATCCCCCCCGCCCATGCAAATTTACTCAGGAGTAAAGCCCTATTACGGCATCCCCATCACACGTGAGAGGCTCATGGACTGGCCAACAAGCATGTGGCAGAGGAGGTGAGGGCACAGAGCTGGCCCATGAGGCAAGGTGAAGCAGCTGCCTCAGGCAGTGGGAGAACAAGAGGCCACATCCCACCTGCCCCACTGCTTCTGCTGCCAGCAGAAAGCCCCTTCTTGCCATGGGGCATTCCAGCAACACAGTGTTGCTGCTTGTTTTCTTCACTCCTTGTGAAGTGTTCCCTCTCTTGCCAAGTTTGGTGAGGGGGGTGTTCCGGCATGCAGCGTAAGTGGGGGCCTCAGCGTAGCAGGAGGGTAGGAAGTAGTACATGCCCATTTTGCCTCAGCTGGTGACATGGGACATGCCACCCCTGTGGGGCCAGGAAACATGCCTACACACACACACACACACACACACACACACACACACACACACATCATAGCACTGTAATTATGTGAAGGGAAATATCCAAATATGGCTTAAGACTCCATCAGTTCACACAAGAGCGCTTCCAAATATGACTTTGTTTCTTCGAAAGCATTTGAGGTAATAACATTTAAAGGACACGTTTTGCACACAAGATGTTCTAGTTTCAATCCCCAACATCTCCAAGTAAGGCTGAGAAAGACTGAAATCCAGAACTGCTTTCAGTTGGTGTAGAGTAGGTTTCAGGCAGTAGCTAGATAGATACCCACAAACATTTATTTAAACACGTATATCTTTCTACTGCTCAATAACTTAAAACACAACAAATGGCAATTAAACAATAAGAGCACTAACAATCAAAACAATTACTAACATACTCAGGCCATTTGGGGAGGAGAGGAAGGAAAGAAGGAACAAAGGGTTGTCAGGAGTACAAATAATTGTCATTTTTCAAATCTGGTAGAGAAACAACAATATATTAGCACACAATATTGAAGTTAAAATGTGAGCAATGTACAAGACTATTGCGCTGGGCTTGTTTATTTTTTAATGCTTTTGTGTTTTTGTAAAATAATAACACTTTGTGGGCAGCCATTTTTTCAATTACTTTTACAAACATTCTGGTTCTGAAGTATGAAAGCATGATTATGAGAAGCCCCAAAATAACCCTTAAAAAACAACATATACACACAACCTGGAGGATTGTTTTTTCATACCAATAAACTTTTGCTCCATTGGGAGATATTCTGTACACAGAGCAGTCATTAGCTGTCTAAAGCCAGGTCATGCCTTCCCTCATTAAATGACTTTCTGTTTGGAGGACATTGGATTGCTTCAGTTACCAGTGAGAATATGTCAGTCTTTATTTCCTGCAAGCATTGCCTCGCCTAATGGAAACGCTAGCCTTTCATGTATATTTCCTGGAGAGCTAAAGAATGTTAATGATGGTGAAGCCTATGCCACTCAGTGGCTGGGTTTGTCAAAGTGGCTGGGGCAGCGGACAGACGTCAGCAGGATACACACATGCTAATCAAACCTCCATCTGCACTGGGGGCTGCTTACAGAAACAGACAATTAATTTATAGAGCTCCATGCTATGCCTAGGGAATGAAGAACATATGAAGACAAAATGAATTCCCAAGGTCTGTAAAATGTTAGTAGGTTCCCCCAATGCTTTTGGGAGTGTTTGAAACAGAAAAAGTTTGTGTGGGGGTGGTGTGCTAATCTTGTGGAAACTGACATCTTCATAATAGGCAACTGCTTCATTTATCTGAAAAGGCTTGGTGTTGTTGCTTTTCTCCAAGTATAGGAATTCTGACGCTATAGCTATCATGTGCCTGACTCTTAAAGTGACCCTGTGGTGCCCTCAGGAATGAGGCAGCCAAAATCCTTTTCAAGTAAGGGAGGAAGTAGTGGGGTGCCAATCACAAGACAACAACACATTACAATGATTGGCAGTCATGGTTAGCAAGCACTGAAATATTTTTCCCCCCTCATTTCTCAATCTCCTGATACTGGAAAGGGAGGGGGTGGGTTTTAGAAGGCTTTCTGGATGAAGAAGCGTGAACAAAAACCCTCTCACAAAATTGCACAGAATCAGTGTTTCTTATGTCTTCTCTAGCATTACAAGTTTCATATGATTCCATTATTGAGGGCCACAATGAATAACCTATACTGCATGTCAAAATGTAGGTTGAGTATTTTATGGCAGCTGGAGTTGAGCTGAACGTATTTCAGGAGGTTGCTGTGTAATCCTGATAAGGTCTTGACTGTCACCTATCCCCTCAGCTCTTCCACAAGCCCATGTTTCCAAATCAGTGACACTACTCTGAAGAGACCCATACCTTATCAGGGTTTCACACAGGGAGTAGGTGAAATTTGTGCTTGTCTCCAAGCACACAGGCATATTAAATGGTGAAGGGAGAATGTGAGTTAAGGCAACTGCATAAGATCATATTCACTTACAAACTTACCAAGGCAATGTAAAACAGGGATGGGGAGCCCTTTTAAGCCTGAGGGCCATGTTTCCTTCTGGGCAACCATTTTAGGGGGCATCATATACCAGTGCTGCGTGGGGCCAGAAACATAAGTAGACAGAATATCAAATACTATGCTTAGTTTGAAGTGTTATATTGGAATGAATGGCACATATTATGAGGTTTTATTTAGCTTTTACTTATTACGTTTCTATACCGTCCTTCAGCCAAGGATCACAGGGCAGTTTACAATATAAAAACACAGAAATACATAACATAGTAACCAAACCAAACAAAAACCCACACATAGCATAAAAAGCTATCAATTGTTTAATTCGCCAAAGGTATGATTCTGGGTGAGATTCTTGGGGCAATCTAGGAAGCCTTTTAAAGTTAAGTTCCACACTTGTTTTAAGAATGAATTGTGTACTCAGGAAATTCTGTGCTAAGGCATCGAGTGTGAGGGAATACGCTTCTCATGCATATGTATGCAATGTATAGAGTCATTTTCACTCGTTTCATTAGCTGTTTAACACAATACCCCATTAAATCCCTTTAAGAGCTGCATTAGAGTTCTGTGGCAATAAGAAACTACAATTTAAAGTTGCATTATTCTAATAGTGTTATTGACGTTTTGAGGAAAAGCTTAAAAAGTAAGACAGCATTGGTTGAATTGTGGAAATTCTCTTCAGGTGCAATCAACTCTGTGGTAAATAAATGATTTTTATAAGTTAACATATTCATTGACTATTTAATTGAAAGGGGACTGGGCTTTTTTGCAGTTTTGCTTATGTTCAGTGGTGGAACGCTTCACTCCACAGAAGACTATGATCACATCTACTGTCTCTAAATCTCTTATTGAGGAGATACTTGAATGCTTCCCATTAGAGCATGATTGCACTCGTTTGTAGTTAAACATAATTAAAATAATGGTACTCGTGTTACCTTGGGTATATTACCCCCATTTTCAAGCTATCCTATGGAATTAAAAAGAAACTGCACTTGTGGCAATTGAAACGATGAAGAAGAAAAGAAATTGGCACATCATTGGATTCTGTCAGCTACATAAACACATAAATCTCTCTTTTTTTCCATAAACAGAGCCAAGTCACACTTTTATATACAACCACAGACTGTATAGAAAGACTGTCTAATGAATTCTATCCCATTTTGTGTGTGATCACCACAATCACTTCTACATGAGTTCAGATTGGTAAGCCAAATCCCATTCCCATTTGCAATATCATTTACTCTCTCTGGAAATGACCCCATTCGCTTACAGGGAAGAATGTTCCTTAGAAGTGTTTCATGCATATTTAGCAGCCATTGGGAAGGTAAACTAGGAGGCTAGTCAGTGCTCACTGGACCATCTATATCACGGGTGTCAAACACAAGGCCCGCGGGCCGAATCCGGCCCGCCAGACCTCGTCATGTGGCCCGTGTAGCTGCCGCCAGCCGCCAGCCTTCACCTTTTATTCTAGGTTTTGGGGGGGGGTTGACACAAGGAAGTTTACATGGTGCGGCTCCCTACTCGCCTCCCCCCGTCGCTCTTAAGGACGTGGTTGCTGCTTCAAATGTCCCCGCGTCTCTCAACTTGCGCCTTCGTCGTCGGGGGCCGAAGCGAGGCGGGCAGCTGGCTTCTTTCTCCCGCTCACTGCTCAAAAAGAGCAAGCGGAAGGTCAGGTCTCTCCGTGCCGCGGAGGGGGAGTCTTTCTCCTCGGAGAAACTTTTTTATTCCAGTCTTGGATCTTCTCCGGGGTGCAAACTCGCCCTGCGGGAGGCGTCCTCTTCTCCTCCGCGCTGGATTTCACCAGCCCGGGGCTTCCCTTCCTCTTCATTTCGCCTCCCTCCTCTCCATCTTTGCACAGCCAGCCTTTCCAGGACCGACGATGCCTGTGATCAAGTTGTTCTTTGGGAATATGGGGTGGCTGGTGGGGGGGGTGAGTGGGAGAGAGAGAGAGGGGCGCGCACACACACACTCCAAACACCCTTAAAATAAATGTAAAGTGGGGGCGGCGATAATGATGGCCGTGATGGGAGGGGGCTGTGTTCCCTGGCACCCCTCCGCTCCCCGCCCCCCACCGCCTACTTCCTCCTCCTCCTCCTCTTGCAATTTCGCGGCAAGCCAAGTGAGGAAGGCGATCTGGCGCCCGGCTCTCTATCTCAGCTCCACAAGTTGGACTCCGCGCCCGCGCAGCGGTGCTGGGCGGTTCTCCCAGCCTTCCGGCACATGTCAGTCCCGCTGGCACATTCCTGGGAGGAGATCGGACGCGGCTCCTTGCAGCCCTTCCATCACTCGGTCACACAATTGGGCGGCTCGCTCTCCGCCCTGCCAGCAGCTCCACCTTGATCTCTCCCTCCTGCCTCGGGGAAGGAAAGGAAGAAGCCGGAGATCCAGTTGTAGGCAGCGCGCTCGCGCTCTTTCGCCTTTTGCGCTATGCAGTGGCACCCCGAGATGGGGGGGGGGGGCAGGGGAATTAGCCAAGGAAAATGAGAGTGCACAAGGCATGTTGATGCTTTCCTGTCAGAGCTCTCTCTCTCTCTCTCTCTCTCTCTCCCTCCCTCTCCCACACACACACACACACACACACACACACACACATTTTATTTACAGCCCCATGTCGTGTATGTTTACTCAGAAGCCAGCCTCGCTTTCTTCAACAGGAGTTTCAAGTAAATGCACATAGGATTGCAGCAATCGTCTCATTAGGGCTCATTCTTTGTAACAACTTTGTTTCCTAGTTCTGCTGGATCTCTCAGCGGCCTTTGATACAATCGACCATAACATCCTTCTGGACTGTCTACATTATTACAAAAAACAGTAATAATTGAATGCAGTGACAATAATTTATGATAATAAAGACTGGACACATAGTCCTACAGATACAACCGGCCCTTTGAGGGTGACCAAACTGCTGATGCGGCCCCCTGATGAATTTGAGTTTGACACCCCTGATCTATATAGTCCTTTGCAAGAGACTAGATCAGAAGGGAATGCACTGCTACAAAGACCATATATCCAGGTCCAGTAGACATTCCTACAGAGAATGCTGGAATCTTCTATATCTGTCCACCTTAGAAGCTCATAGAAACTTTTTCTCAAGTAAGCAGTATGCAGCAACTAGAACTCCATGTTTGCAATAATGTAGAGTCCAGAGAGAAAAGAAATCCCAGTAACATTTTTCTGAGGAAATGAAACAAAAGTAGTGTACAATCTAAGAAGAAATAAACAGAGAGGTTTTGTCTTGAGGCCTTGAACATAGCAAGTAGGCATTCAACTAAAAATGCAGAGGAGACGCTCCCTCAGAACTGCACAGCCAATCAGGGCATACAGTACAGCAGCATACATCAGGCCACTCTGATCAAGGTCACTGGGCCCATCACCTCCTGGCAAATAGAAGGGGAAGAAATGGAGGCAGTGAGATATTTTACTTTCTTGGGCTCCATGATCACTGCAGATGGTGACAGCAGTCACGAAATTAAAAGACGCCTGCTCCTTGGGAGAAAGGCGATGGCAAACCTAGACAGCATCTTAAAAAGCAAAGACATCACCCTGCCAACAAAGGTCTGTATAGTTAAAGCCATGGTTTTCCCAGTAGTGATGTATGGAAGTGAGAGCTGGACCATAAAGAAGGCTAATCGCCGAAGAATTGATGCTTTTGAATTATGATGCTGGAGGAGACTCTTGAGAGTCCCATGGACTGCAAGAAGATCAAACACATCCATTCTTAAGGAAATTAGCCCTGAGTGCTCACTGGAAGGACAGATCGTAAAGCTGAGGCTCCAGTACTTTGGCCACCTCATGAGAAGAGAAGACTCCCTGGAAAAGACGCTGATGTTGGGAAAGATGGAGGGCACAAGGAGAAGGGGATGACAGAGGACGAGATGGTTGGACAGTGTTCTCGAAGCTACAAACATAAGTCTGACCAAACTGCGGGAGGCAGTGGAAGACAGGAGTGCCTGGCGTGCTCTGGTCCATGGGGTCACGAAGAGTCGGACATGACTAAACGACTAAACAACAACAACAACCTAGGTTTTTCTGCTGCAACCTAGAAATTGGCTTCTTTACATTCCCTGATTAAGAGAGAGATCAGTTGTTGTTTATTCTACAGCCTGTTTTCACCTCCTCCTTTCTGTTGTGCTGACCAGCACACCTGAAATCATGCTTACTGCAGCAGGCAGGGGGAGATAATAGAGTGAAGGGCAAGAGTTCAATCCATTGGGGAATGCTACAGTTGACCAAGGCTCTTGCTTGGTCAGAATTTTTAAAGAATAGCATCAATCTGTATCCATGCAGTTGCTTTTTGCAAATACAAAAGTGTTTTTTTCCAGTAACAATCAGGAAAAGTATAATGAAGTTTCAGTGAACTCATTGCGAAAGAAAGAAAGAAAGAAAGAAAGAAAGAAAGAAAGAAAGAAAGAAAGAAAGAAAGAAAGAAAGATCCAGTCTTTACTTCTTCCTCGTTGGAGCTACTGGTGGATTTCCCCCCCCCCCCACCTAACAAGAAGAGAAAGGCAAATAAATGGTGTGCTTTTTTTCTTTGGGTTTGTAAGGATATGTATTCTCCTTAACTTGCTGAGTGACATCAGCATTTCTAACACTGTTTAATGGCTGAGTGGTAATCCCTTTAGGAAAACATCTAAAGCCTTACACAAAGCAACAGTCACATCAGTTCTGATTCACAGTCAGTGACTTTCTATGTCTTAATGTGCAGGCTAAGATGCCGGTTATTTAGAAGAGGCTGGGTAATGAGGCCCAGACGGAAGAGAGCAAGTTGCAAGCCATTTCACACCAAGGGTTGACAGTACGCCAACGTGACGTGAGACTTTGTGGATTAGAATATAAATTATACTGCTGTTGCCTAGTTCATGCAGATGAACTCCAGTGCTAAGTGTGCCGTTTATACAGTTTTCATGCTAGTCAGACAAACTGAGATCAGTGGGAGATCCTCCTCCACCCAATATGGAGGGTAACACACCCATCTGCTAAAGATATTAAAAAGAGATTTCAGACGGGTAGTTGTGTTACACTGGGTGCACGCCATGCATTTAAAGCACATTCCTTCCCCACCTCAACGATTCATGGGAACTGTACTATTAGTATTATAATTGGCTGCCAGTTCATTTCTGGGCTGCACTAGCATTTAAAGCCCTAAACAAGTTAGCCCCCAAATATTGGAGAGTCACACACACACACACACACACACACACACACACACACACACCCCTCTCAGGTGTTAAGATCAGCAGAAGGGGCTCTCTTGGTAGTTCCACAACTTCTGTTGTGAGGGGTGGCCCAGAAAAGGGCTTTATGCGTGGCACCACCTAAATTGTGGAATTCCCTCCCCACAGAGGTTCATCTAGCTTCTTCACTATACAGCTTTCAACAAATGATGAAAATGCAACTCTTTACTGTTTGACGCCTAAGATGTGTGTTTTCAGGGGCCAGCCTATTCCCGTGACTGTAATCTGTTTTAACTCTGAGTGTTAAGTTATTGTAACCCACATTGGGACTTCCTAATAAAGGGCTGGTGTTGGTGTTGGTGGTGTTGTATTTTATTCTGTGAGCTGCACTGAGATCTCTTGATGAAGGGCAGTATATAAATTTATTTATTTATTTAATAATTAAATAAATCATCAGCTTTATCAAACAGCTGCTGCTATTGCAGAAAAAACATGGGAGGCAGCAGTTACAAGTTATCAGTCTCTGCAGCCACAGCAGGCACTGTGATTCTCCAGCAGTTTGACTTCAGCCTCAGAGGTGCACTCCATTGTTTCTCAAGACAGACAACAAATGATCCATATTCTGGTAGAATCATTTCAAAAGACTTACATAGGGCTTTTTAAGGCACATTGGCTTTATTTATTTATTTTTTATCTATCTATCTATCTATCTATATCTATCTCTATCTATCTATCTATCTACTTATTGTACATAGGTATAAACCACTTCACAATCTGAGGCCATTAAAGGGAGTCCATAGTTGACTGGCATTCAATTGATGGGAGGCACCCATCAGCAGAACAGAGAAAGTGGTCATATTCTCTCTCTCTCCCCACCCTCTCCCCACCCCAGCAATTTCCCTGTGCACCCCAAAGTCTGCTCTAGAAGTTGCCTCAGACCTCTGGGTCAAATTTAGGGATGGCAGGAGGACTGTAGGGAGAGGAGGGATCACAGAAAATTTCCTCTCTGTTCCAAACGGACATCAACATGGGGTCTCCCTTTGTCCACCATTAATCAGAGAGCAGATATCTGCAGATCTCTCAGCCATTCACTTCTCCTAATGCTCTTGTTTTTGTTATTCTGGCATATCAGTCACTTGCTCATCCTGCACTATTTAGTTCCGTTGTTGCCTTTGCTGAGGAGAAATTTCATTTAAGGTATTAAAGATAGGGTGTGAGGAGATTGCATAAGTAGATGAGCTGTAAAAATAGCTGTAAAAGCTCCACCCTTGGATGATTTATTTCAAGGCACATGAGTTAGGCTTTGAGAGAATGTTGTGGGCAGAGCGTGATCCACAAAGTGCCACTCCAGCATCCTTCAGTAGGAATAACACCAGACAATGCAGTCCACCCATAGATTGCAAATAATGCCCTTCATTCTGTCTTCCTCGATCAGAGCTGAAGGAGAAAAGTAGGTCTGAAAAGAAAAAGAAAATCCGGATAGCATGTTTGTCTCTTATCTGTATCAGAAACTGCCTCTAATCAGGATTAATATTACAACATTCCCCATATGCTTCAGTAGAAATATTTCCTAGGGTGCATCTATTTCCATATTTGATCTGCATTAATACACAAAATCCCCCTGAAGTTTGTTTCACGATTCAAAAGATTTACAAATTGTATTCCGAGATAAATATGTTATTGTGATGTAAGGCTAGCTCATGCTTAGAAATACAGTTGAATGGGGCCCTCAGTCTGAGAAAGGTTCTCCGCCCCTGCTGTGGACTATAAATGATGCTCAGCAAACTATAGGGCAGGATGGAGGGCTAAACTCTCCAGTAGCAAATACAGGAGAGTGAGCTGGGCTTTGCTGCTGCATCCTAACTTGAGAGGGGGAGAAATTCATTTCATTTCACATATAAGGTGCACCTACCTAATTTGCACTTTATAAAACAATATGAGAACCAAAACAAATAATTCTTTCAAAATTCACACTTCTCCAAATTTTGCAATGCAGTTCTCCAACCAAAAATGGTTACAAAAATGTGTTTATTACGGTACAGTGCATACATAAAAGCATATGTTGATGAAACTAGCATACAAAAAGGACTGGTATTTGAGGAAATTCTTTGCAAAAATATGTATATTAGGAAAAAATGCATATGAAACATTATATATTAGGAGAAATTCACACTAAAATACTGACTTTTTTCATGAGGACTTAAAAAAACACCTTAAACTAATGTGGAAACGTGGGGGAACTAAAGATTGGAAAAATGAGAAACTAAGAGGAACAGAAAATGATAGATTCACTCATCCCTGACCCTAACCAATGAACAATGTACTACCCCAGGAAAGACTCTGAAGCAGATATTACAATTGTTTGAAACTGCCCTTAAGATGACTAAGGTGAAACCAACAGAAGGGAGCCAGCATTATCAGTGTAGGGATCCTAGAGCTGTCAGGGACCCGGAAGAATTAGCCTAGTTGTGAACTGTATAATGCCATTGCTGTGCATAGCCTCCCCATTGCAAAAGTTCTGCCCCAAGCACAAATTTTGAGGCAGTGCCAATATGATATTGAGGCAGGGGCAGGATATGCAGCCCGCCCACCCCTGCTCTACATGTTTACCTCTCTGTTTGGGGCTAATTTGAGAAGAGGGCTTGAAAAGCTAGTGCTATTTTTCTAGAAAAAGAGGTGCTGGAACTCACCATGAACGCCTCCCCAGTTCTCTTTATAATGGCAATGACATGCAACTGAGAGGTGTTGGGACTGAGCTCTGGTTTGTTCCAGCTGAAAAAAAGCCCTGAGAAAACCACAAGTTTTTCTAAGACTTCCCTTTAACAATTCTTGAAAATTGTAACCTGTAGAACTGCAGGAGTTCATACACCACTGGTTTCCTGAGACAGGTTTACGGAAGCTGGGCTGAAGAAATGCATGGCGAGCCCTGCATTATTATTATTATTATTATTATTATTATTATTATTATTATTATTATTATTATTATTTCTTATCTGCCCTCCATGAGGTCATAGGGCAGGTTACAATTGAAAAATACAATATTGAAAACAGTTAAAACAGATTTGTATTCAACAGGTCCACATTTCAAGCCGCCCAAGAAAGACACGTGGATATGAAAATGAGCAAGAAATGTGCTTTATCTGCACACAAAAGCTAAAACCAAGCACAAAGACAAATTGCTTTGCCACCTGGACCACTACTGCCCAGAAGAAAAGGCTTCATTGTTCAGTGTGATAAATGCATGTTTGTTGCATGCGTTCCCGGCATCTTCTCTCAAGAGGGATCGCTTTTTCCCAGCATTGGGACAGCAAACTCATACCCCACTGAACTCCCATACTGTTCTCACTGGTCTGTAAAGCACACTGATGTGGCACTATTATCATCTAATTTTAAAACATTTAAAGCTTTTTACCTTCCGGCACCCATCTAGCCATTTTTAATGACAAGCAGCAAAGCCCTGTCATTCTGTAGGCTTTTCTGTGAATGAACTCATTTTATGGGCTTGGCACTCCTCCTACTGACTCCCACCCCTCAGGCCTGACCTAAGCATCCATCTCAAGAAGTAGATGCTCTGGGTGGGGTTGAGGTGCTGGAGGCCACAGCTGTGTGGGCTCCTCTGTGCCCTCTGGAGTAGCCTGCCTCCTTCAGTTGTTGCAGGGAAACAAACCAGTGTTCAAGGAAGATTCAACTACCAGTTCTATCATCATATTTACATGGAATGCAAGAGGGGCATCATATCGCCCTTTGCCTGAAGCAGCACAATGTCTTGAGCCAGTCCTGCAACCCTATCGTAGCCTCTGCATTGGTGCCAATGAAATTATGCCAGTGAAGCCACATTGGCTGTTGAAAATCCAAATTCTACAAAGCCATTCTACATCAGACCAACTTACAGAAAACTGAAAATTAGATGGGGGGGGAGTGTATTCCAAATGTTGCTGTTTTTCCCAAAGAGGCAGGAAACAGTTAGGGTGGAAAAGAGCAGATTATTTTGGATTTGGTTGAAGGGTTTTTCCCCCACCCAACATTGAGCAAGTATTAGAAATGGTGAGATATTTTCCTGGTGGTTAGAGGTTCAGGTTTTTGGATCATATTTCAAAGCATCTGGTTTATCAATACTAAAACAAAGTGTGACTGGCTCATTCAAAAACTGTAAAGGCTAACATCTTATACTACATTTTCACAGTAATTTACTCATAATGCATGCATCACATATTGCTGCTCAAAGTAAAATCTGCCATAATCTGTTATAGAATGTGCCTTTTCCTGAACTTTTTAGATAGTCCATAAGTCCCTGTTCTAATGGAACTAGAGGGGATCTTGACCCCCCCCCTAATTTGTTTTTCACTTTTTTCTTTCTCCACGTCAACAATAACAGTATCTCTCCTGCTGGTCATATTTCTACTCCCTCCCCAACAAAATTCCATACCACACTCATGCATTGCACAGTCTTAAGGATGAATTGATTGGCCATATGGTGGCTTTTACAAATCATACATGTGGTAAATTAATGTTGTTGTTTAGTCGTTTAGTCATGTCCGACTCTTCATGACCCCATGGACTAGAGCACGCCAGGTACTTCTGTCTTCCACTGCCTCCCGCAGTTTGGTCAGACTCATGTTTGTGGCTTCGAGAACACTGTCCAACCATCTCATCCTCTGTTGTCCCCTTGTCCTTGTGCCCTCCATCTTTCCCAACATCAGGGTCTTTTCCAGGGAGTCTTCTCTTCTCATGAGGTGGCCAAAGTACTGGAGCCTCAGCTTCACAATCTGTCCTTCCAGTGAGCACTCAGGGTTAATTTCCTTAAGAATGGATGCGTTTGATCTTCTTGCAGTCCATGGGACTCTCAAGAGTCTCCTCCAGCACCATAATTCAAAAGCATCAATTCTTCGGCGATCAGCCTTCTTTATGGTCCAGCTCTCACTTCCATACATCACTACCAGGTAAATTAATGACACCCCTTTATGTCAAGATAGCTGTTGTGCAGCACTGGAGAATATATTCCAGTTAGGAGAGGGAGAGATAGCATTTCAGTACCCCCTTGTAACATTAGTAGATAGGTAGCCGTGTTGGTCTGCCATAGTCAAAATAAAAAAATTCCTTCCAGTAGCACCTTAAAGACCAACTAAGTTTGTTCTTGGTATGAGCTTTCGTGTGCATGCACACTTCTTCAGATACCAGATACCACACTTCACTTCAGATAGAAGTGTGCATGCACACGAAAGCTCATACCAAGAACAAACTTAGTTGGTCTTTAAGGTGCTACTGGAAGGAACCCTTGTAACATTGCCTCTTTCCCCTCTAGCCTCTTTTACCATCTCAGGGATGACTAGATTCAATCCAATGTCATTCTCCTTGCCCCAACCACACTCTTTCCCCATCCCAAGACTTTCACATAAAATGAAAAGAATGGATTAGTATGACAAATACTGAGCACATCAAAGTGGTGCTGGATTATTCTTGCTTTGTTTCGGGTCCAACCCTTTACATTAAAAGATAGCTCTTGGGAGTATCTACCTGACTGCATTCACTGCATTTCACGAAAACATGTTTGCAGATAAAGATTAATGCAGCATTCTCAACAAATGTGCACAGTTTCACATGAACAATTAGAACTTCCATTGCCTCTTGGCTTGGAAATATCTTCCACGGTTATTCTCTCCTCCCTTCTCTGAAGCAAAACAAACAAGGAAGTCTGATGAAGTGCTTACTTATTTTTATCTTTTAAAGAGTCTTAAGATACACCACACCAATCAAATAAGCTTGTGTTTTGAGATAGGAATCAAGCCAGAGGTAAAAAATTCTGCCAGCCTGTTCTCTAGCATGTACATATGCAGTGAGAAAAGAGTGGGGAACATCAAGAGAAATAATCCATAATCTAAAAATAAACTGCTTGCCATAGTTAAATTAAGCAACTTCAAGTACAATCTTAGAGAAAATACAGTATTCATTTCATGGCCATTACCCAGGTCTCTGTGCTTGTTGTGATTATTGAGTCACACTTGAAATGCTCGCATCTTTCTACTTAATTCTGTAATGCAGCTAGACAAATATATTTACTTATTTTAACGTTTGTATCATGCCCTTTCCCAGAGAACTAGGTTAAGTAGGGATGGGGGAGAAGTTTGGTTCAGTCTGCTTCCCAAAACAATAAGTGAACTGAAACACAGCTAGCCTTCAAAGCTCACACTTCTACAAATGTTGCAATGCAGTTCTCCAACTTCAAAAATGTGTGAAAGGGGAGTATATTAGGGCCAAGTGTGCATTAAAAATTGAGGAAAAAATGCTTTCAAAAACAAGTGTATTGGGCAAAATTGCGTGCAAAAAGGTGTATTTTAGGATAACTTTGTTTTAAAATGTTGTCAAATTTTCATAAGAACTTACTTACTTACTTACTTTATTTCCTGTCACCCTAAGGTGGGTTTTGAAATTAAAACACAATATTAAAAAACAGTTTAAAACAACTTGATCAGAAACTGATATGGAAATGTGTCAAACCAAATTCAGACTGAGAACATAAGAAACAGATAAATTAATCGATTGTTTTTTTAAAATGTTATTTAAATTTGGGCCTTATTAGTGTGATGCCCATAAGAGCATAAGAAGAGCCTGCGGAATCCAGTCAAAGGCCCATCTTGTCCACCATGCTGTTCTCGCAGTGGACATCCATGGGAAGCCCACAAAGAGACCCTGAGCCCAACAGCACTCTTCCTCACTTGTGATTCTCAGCCACTGGTGTACATCAAACACCAAATGCCAACCAGGTCAGGAGAGAGAGTGCTACAGCAAGCAGGCATCCAGGAAGCCTTTGTATAAAACAGAGAATCCCCAAGGACAAACCTTTGCTTCATTCCAGTACTAGCTGGGTCTGATGCCAAATGGCCTCGCTTGTTCATAGTCCTCATTGTGGCAGTGAACTTGGAAGCACTTCCCTCCCACAGTTCCGCTTAAAATATGAACAATTCTTGCATTTTATATGTGCTGTTATATGTATAATATTCTATGCATATTATACGCATATTCAATCCAGTACATAAACAGATTACCTACTAGGATGCAAATAACTGTGATATAGATCGAGATCGAGAATATGTTGCAGAAGTACAGTACAGCAAGGTGAAGACTTTTATATGTACTGCTTGTATAATGTATGTATTGCATAGAATTTTCCATATTATTAGCCAAGCTTTTTAAAAAAGAAGAGGGGAAAACTGACAAAGCACGGGCAGCTTCGACACTTGATGCAAGGGGCAGTCCAATGCAGAAGAAGCTTGATTGTGTTAGAACTACCAGAATCCATATAGGAATCCATTTAAAACAGATACTTCCTCCATCCCTCCTGCTTCTTAGGAAAAAGGAGTAAAATATGTACAATGGGAGAGATACATTTGATGAATGAACACTTACCCTTATTTTACATGCTACCTAAGCAGTTGTGTGGCTGTACATAGGATGAACTGCTAAAAGGAGGGGAAGGGAAAACCCAGCATCTACTTTCTAATGACAGTCAGGAGGAATTTAACCATCCACAGAACACATTTGAATTTCATAATCTACTCATTAGCACAGGTAAATGCATTTCCAAGATGCCCTCAGAAACAGGTGACATGTAGCGACGCTGCTCCAGGAACACATACCTGACATTTTTGCCATTAATATTTTCAGGAGCACATTCCATGGGCCACATATTCTCTAGTAAGAGTAGGGTCAGGCCTGCATAATTTCACATTTCAGATGGAGAAAGCCTTTGAATTCAGAGCAGTGAGTAAAGATCTTGGCCACTGAACCCCAGTACATTTATCATATCTAGTTAAGGCATTTTTATCCAAATCCCATCAGTAAAAGAGCAAGTGAAAGGAATGACTACTCAATGTGATCAAAGGACTTTTCGTTGTCTAATGAGAGTTATTTTGCCCTTCAAAGGCTGACTCGGTAAGTGGATAAAAGTTTTACTGTTGCTTCCAGCTTTGAAAAAAACCCTTTCGCCTTTAAGACAGGGGCCATTTGTCATTCATGTGGCCTAAACAAAATGTAGCATAATAACTTCCCTATATTACCATTGTGCTTGGACTTGAGAGTATTTCTTGACTACTGCAACCAACTGCAGCAAGAAGTTTTCTCTCCTTCACAGGTCATCCCAGCACAGGCCAAAGTAGCAGGCATCGTGGACCCTGCAATGCTTTCGAAACATCAACATATTTAGAATAGAACTGGGCTTTAACATAACATTTCGGCTTCCACCTTTATCAGTTGCTCTGAGAAAAATGATGTCGTTTCCAAAGTAGTGGTTATAGAGTTTTGAGGGTGGAAAGTTCCGAAGAGTTTAACTTATTGAAGCTAAGGTACTATCCTCAAAGAGGTTGAGGTCTTTTTACTAACATTGTTGGATATGTTGGCATCCCTATAGCAATAATTGATAATTCTGGCAGACTGTGGTTCTAAGAATTAAAGTGCCGATTTGTGGTTTCTAAAATGTGTACACAGGTTACTTGTAGTTTTACCTACATGTTGGATATCACATCCTGTGTTGTTTTGTTTTGCAATACACACACACATATTTCCCAAGGATAGTATTTCACACATACAATAACGTAGGCTCTAGCCCATGAAGCTTTCGCTTCAGTTTTTTTTTGTGTGTGTGAAAACATAATGTATGGATGCATTATATACTACCAACATTTGCATGAAAAATATATAGCCTTATTAACTGAAATTACCAGTTGTAGAAGAAGGAAGGTGCTGAGATCTTCTGGGGAAAGGGGCCTAACAGCATTAGAGGGCAAGAAGTGTTTGAACAGTGTGTGCAACACATCCATGCAGTTGGACACACCTTAACTCCCATTCCTACCTGTAAGGGTTCTAGGGGTTGCTTGTGTGTAAATCAACGCCACCCTTGGCTGGTTGCCTGAATGAACCCTTTCTGTCTGGACAGCCACGCGCCCGTGACTGTCTCAATCGCTGGCAGAATCTGTTAGTGGGCGTTTCTTGAACTTCTTCCAGCAAAGAAGCTCTTTGACGCCTAGTCTCCGCCTAGCTTCCCTGCGCGGAAGCCTTCTGCGCAGAAAGGGTGTGGGCATCGGAGGACCCGTGCTCTCCCCACTGGTTCCCGGCGAGGAGTCTTGGAGCCACCTCGCCGATTTCCCCATCTGCCCCCCTTCTCCACTGGTGTTATGCTGATTTCCTTCCCCAGAAGGTGTGCTGCTTCTCTCCCTCCCGGGACGCTCTCTGGAATCCCTCTGGAGCCCTCCCTCTCGCTCTGGCTCCGATGGCAGTTCCCTGACACTACCCAAAGGTTGAAACAACTAGACAGGGAAAGTAGAAGAGGGGGCATCAACCTGGCATGTATTCTTGCAGCAGGACACAGAGCACTGTGTTTATTCTAGCTAGATGTCCATCTGGCCAGTAGCAGGGCTGGCTGCATAAAATGTAACTCTATTGGACATGACAAAGGGATGGATTTAATCTCAACTGTGCTCTGCCCAAACAAGTAGATTGCAACATGGATGAATTAAAGTTAATCATAAATGTGAGACTCATACTCAAAGTAAACGAATACAACTCTATTAAGATTGTTTGGGTTACACCCTCTGGTTTTACATCAGGGGTGAATTTGCCCATAAATCTATAAAGCAAAATGAAATGTTATTGAGGGATATGTTCTTGCAGCTGTCCTTCAGCTGAGAAAAGTTCAGCTTCACTTAGAGAATCAATATGTTGATAGAACCGTGTTTTCAATAAAAATGAGGGTGTGAGTAGTTGCCCGGGTTATTAATATCCAGAAGTAGCCGGTGAGCTCTGAACATTTGCATTTAATTGCCAATTATTAGGAGAGGATGGGATGATTGGCAAGACTGAAGTCTTAAATAATCATATCCACCTTTCTACATATTTAGAAATCACTTGGCTTTTGAGAAATATGAACAAAAATAAGGGGGAAACATTTCTTTTGCAGCATTTCCATTCTTTTTACTTAGGTAGCCCTATGCTCATTCTGCCACCTTGTGTGTGTCACATATATTACAGAGGCTCATGAAGGAACTCTTCTTTCTTGTACCAATGACTCTCTTCTCATGATAAAAACTTACAGAGCATGTGCTAATGTCACCAATAATGTGATTCATCAAAATATGATCTGTTCTTATAAGCAGAATCCACTCTTGCAGCTAGATAAACATTCATATTTTTTTGAAATAATCTTTATTATGCATCAATTTACATAGAAATACAATTAACAGTTAACAAATACAATACAATACATTACGTACATTACATATAATACATACCCAACATGCCTACATATCCTACTAGTATACCACAAATATTAGACTTCAGGTGTTTTAACCATTTCAAAACACAAACTGCTGCAAGATTAATGTATAATCACAATTCCTAAAATTTTGGAGCACAACAATGATCTAGATAGTCACAAAGTCAGATATGCACAAGTGCCTACAGAGGTTTGCAAGGCCATGGGACATAGTGGTGAAAGGGAAGAGAGATATCAGCATTGGACTTAAGAAACTGGGAGTCACAAAACACAAATTACCTAGTGTACATATCCATAGAGAGTCTTCATGGTCAATATTACTTAAACTAGTCACTTCATTTATTTCAGCTTTTGAATACATCTAAACTAGCCAAGTATTCTTGTACTATTTCCTTAGAGTAAGAGCTGTTCGACAGTGGAATTTGCTGCCAAGGAGTGTGGTGGAGTCTCCTTCTTTGGAGGTCTTTAAGCAGAGGCTTGACAATCATATGTCAGGAGTGCTCTGATGGTGTTTCCTGCTTGGCAGGGGGTTGGACTCGATGGCCCTTGTGGTCTCTTCCAACTCTATGATTCTATAATTCTGTTAAGGACCTTTTAAATTAATACAAGAACCTTGAACTTGACCCAATAAGATTTGAGCATGTAATGCAAGGTTTTAAGCGCTGGAATTATGTGCTGGTGGTAGTTCGTCCCCACGAACTGTCTAGCCACAGCATTTTGAACCAGCTTCTGGACCAAGCCAAGGGTTGCTCTACATACCAGGAATTGGTTCAATCATTCTCCCCTGGCTGCAGGGTTTGCATTGCTGTGGGCCAGAAACTTTCAGAAGACTCCCCTTCCTGGTTGACCCTCCTCTTTCTCGCCACTCTTGCCACTGACCATTCAACTGCCATTTCCCCTGGTGTCCAGTCCACATTTCTACCTAAAAAAAGAAGCCAAATGGAGGCTTGCACTCATTTCCCATGCTCTACCCAATACTCATACACTCATACAGCACAGATGGACAGAGAGAGATGTGAAGGACAAAGAAGAGCAGAGTCAGAGGACTTGCATCTGGGGTGTGGGCCTCAATAGGTGCCCAACAATGCTTAGCCCTGCCCTACACCCTAAGGAGAGAGCAGTGTGTTGCAAAGATGACCACAGCCCTATTGGGTGGGTGTAGTGGAGAAGACCCAGTCCAACAGCTGAGCCATCAACAGACTGCCCTTACTGAAACAGGGTACAGAAGTTGCAGTCATGGAGTGCTAAGCATTTGAGTACATTCCACAGCAGAGCCTGAGCAAACAGCTGTCCCTGAAATTGTTTTGGCTAACACATTATACAATTTGCTCTGAGAGGTTTGTTAAAACTCAACTATCTACTCTCTCCTTAACAGAAGCTGGGGAGGTGGGTGAGGAAATGAGTCCACTTATTTAATAAGGAAACACTAAGTCACTATTGCTGCAACAGGACTATATGGTGCCTTGAAGACAGAGGAGAATCTAATTAAACCAACCAACAAACCTAAAGTGATACAGATTGCCTTGTTCATCAGGAGTCCAGTGTATATCTAATGCACATCCTTAAACATAACTATTGTACCTACAATTTTTACAGAGCTGTGCCACTGCAGAAGGTATGGGCTCTCCTGCCATTTGCTGCAATCTATCCATCCCCATTTCCAGCTACCGGTAATTATAGGATATGTTATTAGGTATTAAGGTACAGGAGTCGGTCTTTCTGCTGCCCTGGCAGTATGCTTTCTCTTTTAAGCACTCTTTGTGCACAGAAAGGTATAGACTTTAACTAATGCCTTCAAGGAAGTGCATATACCACTGCCAAATTAGCTCACTGCAATTAGTAGCTCAGGTTTCACTGCAATGGCAAAGGAAAACAGCAGCAGTCATTGATGTAGTTAATAATGCTGACCGGGTAAGATAAAACTTGAAGGCCAATATTCAAAAGGCCTGCCAGGGAGCAAAAGGCCCGCTTTTTAAAAAATGACCTCTGCAATGGTTTACAACCAGCAGAGGAGATGGGAACTGGAAGCAAGAAACTGATAGAATGCTTTTACATTTCACTAAATAGAGACAAAATAGAAGTGCCAAATGATGCATTTTAAGACCATCAATACATTCACCTGACATTTTTGTGCACTTCATGACATTGGACACAAATTGGAGAGGAAGGTTACCACAACTTATTGGTTGCATTTCAAATAGTTTAGACAAGCCTTTTCCTGCATGCTGGCTGGGGCTGGTGGGAATTGTAGTTGCAAACAGTGCTATTTTTCTAAAAAAGAGGTACCAGAACACACCATGAATGCCTCCCCAAGAGATGCCAGAACTCATTTCTGGCTGAAAAAAGAGCCCCTATCCAAAACATCTATAGGGCACCTGGTTAGAAAGACTGGTTTAGATCATTCACAAACAACTTGCTGAGGGGTTTTAAATCATCACCGTCATCATAGGGTCCATCCTTATTTTAGAGCAGTGGTTCCCAATTAGCTAAGTACTGCAGACCCCCTCTTTTTCAAAAGCTAAGCCCCAACTTTCCATATCTCTATGGTAGCTTTTTGTTATGTGAATGGTACCCGGACCCCTTGGGTGGCTTATGCAGACCCCCTAGGTTTTGCAGACCACCAGATAGGAACCACTGCCTTGGAGCAAAGTGCTGGGATAAGTGACACATTAACATGTGTTTTTATTGTTTCTTCATACGCTCCCAAACTGAGCCCTGGAACGGAGGACAGGCTTTGGGGCTTGAATCCACACAGTGTCAGTTGTTGGAGATGCCAAGTGGGCATGGGGCAGCTGCTGTCCTTTATAGAATTCTTTACTTCACTGCAGGATATTCTGAAGCAGCAGCATTCCTTTTATTAGCAAAGGGAGTGCGGGCTTGACTGCTGAACTCCTGCTTGAGGCTAATATGCCTCTGCTTTGGAGTCTGACTCTCCAATGGCAGCCTAATTGCTCCTTTATGAGAAAGTCCAAGGGCATTCCTTAAAAGCCTTGCTTCAATATGTCAATGCATTTAAGGTATCCCTCTGTGTCTGCTTGCCATCCAACATTATTTTCCCCCCTCAAGTATAATTACTCATTAGATAAATAACAGTAGCGATAAAAAATGCAAAGGAGGCTGGGGATCAGATTAAGCCAAACAATTAAAATGATGCCTCTTTGTGTGTGTGTGTTGTTTAGAATTGCACAGGACAAAAAGACTGTGTCAACGGGGATAATGGCTGTACAATCCTTCCCGGTGCTTGTGAGAGCACAACAGGAATTGACTTGGCAAGCTTGAAAATGGAATTGGAGAAAAATATTTACCGTGGGTCCTTTAAACCACTGCAAGGGGTTTACGAAAGCTCAAGCTGTTGTTAATTTTACCTCCTAAGCTGTCCCCATTCTGTTTCAAGGCTAAATGCTCTTTACTAAATACTCTTTATTACTTTTTTTTTTAAGGGGGGGAAACCATAACATTTTAAGCCTGAAACTTTGTGTGTGACTTTCAACAGATTTGAGAGACCTCTAGCTATTTCCAACTCTTGAGCTTCACTATTCCAAGCACCATACCGATAGCGCCGGAAATTAAATTGACCCATTTTATTTAAAAACTTTGGGAGGGTGTAAACCTCAGCTGTGTGATTGCCACTGTGTCAGAGCTGCTGATGACCTACGCCTTGAATTTAAGGGATTGTGCTGGCAACACTTTATAATAAGTGGCAAAAGATTATTTCTGCCTTTGGTACTCATTATTATAACATTAATTGGGGTGAAAGGTAATCCGTTTTGTATGCTAAATCATGGATCTTCTCTTAAAAGGTTAGCGGGAGGAATGATGTGCTGCTTGCCTAAGTATGCAGCATTCAGGGTTTTTGTAATACTTTTGCTTCAAAGCTTGACAGCAAAGGTGCTACCTTCCCGCAGCTTCCTCAACAATGCAAAGCTATGTACAATTGTGACTAGAATAAGCCAGGTAGAGATAGGTGAGCCTGATTAGATTCCATATGGTCCTGAAACTGGATTCTGGCAGAAGAACTGGAGTATGGTCAGTGCATCAGGAGAAACATGGCAAAATGATGGATGGTTCAATTTCAAAGACTTAATAAAATGTTGCAGTGTGGAGTTCTACTATTCAGGATTCTAGTCGCTCTAGTCTGTCTCCCTGTCCTGGTTTTCTGTCCATCCTGTATCAGCATTCCAAGGCTGCAGAGCATTCTCCAATCTCATTGGACAATTTTGGGGGTTCTCCACTTTAAGAAAGTGTTCACCAGGATTTTTTGTATTTTTGTAAGCATTGGGGTTCCCCCTAGCCTGCTGATACCTTCCTCTTGTGCATGGGTGCAATGTTTTGCCTACATAAGCAACAGAACACACAGCCTAAACATTAGAAATAGAGGGAATTGTACTAGGTAGTATTTGTACAGTCGAACCTCAGCTCCCGAATGCCTTGGGAGTCGAATGTTCTGGCTCCCGAACGATCGAAAACTGGAAGTGAATGTTCTTGTTTTTGAACATTCTTTTGGAAGCCAAATGTCTGATGGGGCTTCCGTGGCTTCCAATTGGCTGCCGGAACTTTGGAAGTAGAACATTTCGGAAGTCGAACGGACTTCCGGAACGGATTCTGTTTGACTTCCGAGGTATGACTGTATAGTACTTTCCTGGGTTCAAAGCACTTCATATGCCTATCCAGTTATAATTCTTGCAACAACCCCATAAGGTACATCAGTATTATTATTCTCCCATTTTGCAAATACTGCTTGGAGTGGGTATTGCCTAACACCACTTTGAGTTCTTTCAGATGGTGGCTGGAAGTCACCAGGTCATCCATATATCACAAGTGGGTCAATGGCAACAGGGTTGTTGTTTTTTAGTTAAAGGGTTTCCTATGGAAAGGATGGATCTGGATTAAATTGGGGAGGGAGTAGTATTCTGATGCCAACAATGTTGTGTGGATTCAGGGGAAAAACCACCCTTGCATGCATGAGAAGCACTGATCTTACCAAATGCAGATTTAGGGGAGCTTCTGGGGCACTGCAGTAGATGCGCCAACCACAAGGTCCAACAGAAATTGAGAGGCATAAGGTGCCAGATTTTGGTGTTACACAGGGTGCCACTGAAATTTGAGATGCCAAGGTCTGCCACTGATCTCACAATAAATACCCATCTGGAAGCACACTACACATTCAAACCAGAAGTCTCTTAGCCACCATTCTACACTAGCTCTCCATTCTTGCCCTACTTCTTGGCAATGACTTTGAAGCAGATTGTGAATCTTAAAACACACAAAACTCCACGTTTAAAAATAAGTCTAAAATTGATCTAGCACCTTGATCCTAAAGGTAGTTGTACCTTTACATATAGGTATGTAAAGGTACAACTTTACATACCTTTACATACCTTTACATATAGTTGGGTAAACTATATGCCTTCAAACAAAACGTCTCTTGGAAATATTTTTGCTGAAGAATGGCAGATCAAGTTGATGGATTATACCAAAATGGCTAAAATGACTGGAAGAATCAGAAATCAGGAAGACCAAAATTTTAACAAGGAATGGGAAAAATTTATAATCTATCTTAAAAACCATTGTAAACAGTTAAAATCATTAGTAGGGTTGGAATAACATTTGTAGTTTAATGGTGAATTTTGGACACAATTGAGAGTTAAAAGATTTGGATTATTATAAAAGATGCAGGAGGAAATTATTAAGAATAGGACCCACAAAGGGGAGGAGAGAAGTCTAGAAGATTCTTTGGAATCTTGTTTCTATGTTATATGTTGGATATGTGATTATAAATTTTAATCTGAAAAACCAAATAAATAAATTTATAAAAAAGGAATTATTTTTTTGCTGAAATGCATGCATACACACACACAATTTAATTTGAGTTAATCTCAAAATACCGCAATGTCGTCATTTGAAAATACTGTGGAACCTTGTGTTACATACCATACCCCTTGCAAACGCTGCGGGTTACGAGCTCCGCTAACCTGAAAGTAGATGCTCCCAGTTGCGGCCTTTGCCCCGGGATGTGAGCGAAAGTCGCACGCTGGCAGCATGGCAGCAGCAGGAGGCGCCATTAGCGAAAGCTCACCTCATGTTACAAGCAGTGTTTTGGGTTGAGAATGGACCTCCGGAACAAATTAAGTTTGTAACCAGAGGTACCACTGTAGGTAGAAATAATTTATGGACATACACACAAAGGTGAAACTCACAGGGTTGGGATGCTGGCAAATGAGGAAAAGGCTGTGATGTGTCAAGAAGAGCTGGCAAATGGAATTGAAATCTTAGATTATGAGCTTGTTCCTGGAATTTGGATTTAGAACCTGGTTTGTGATGTCTGTGAATAAGTATTTCCCCTCTAAAAGTGTAAAAATGCTTTAAAGTGCTCTTTGAACGCTCCTTGCAAGCAGTGCCCATGCTGTCTTTTTATTCAACATAAAATATGACCTTTTAGAGAAATGTGCTGGTCTTACAGAGTAATCCTCTCTTTGTTTATCTTGTGGCATGTCTCATGTGAGAGTCCCTCCTGCCTGCTTGACCTTGGCAGCAATTGCAGCATCTCTCAGGAAGGTCAAACAGTCAATGAGACCAAGAATGGATTAAAATATAAAGCTTCAGATAAATCCTAGCATTTATTATACCCTGGAAGAAAGTTTCAGGAGCTGTTTCAATTAGGGAAGGTTTTGAAATGTAATGAACATGTTAAGTATGTAACATCCATCACTGCTTTGAGTAGGAAGCATGCAGAGTTCTTGCCTCAGATCCTGAAGATATTTGTTTGGAAATAGATTAAAGCATAATTGGGTAGTGGTGGGGAAGGATCTCCTAAAACAGGGTCTGGGAGAAGCTTGCCAACCATAAAAAAGTGAAGGAAGCAGAGGTGGATACTGACAATAGACTGTTGCAATGAGTTCAGCAAAGGAAGGAGAGCAAGTTAAATTCCAAAGAAGGCTTCGATGAATGAAAATACACAAAAGCAAATGAGGTTTCAGAGCTTTTAAAGATACTCTCTGGGTTGTGACCTAGACCATACCTATCAGTATCCTATTGATAGGTGTACCTCTTTTATCTACTGGCACAAATATCATAAAATATATTTACTGGAAAGGGAACAGTTTTCTCTGCTGTAACCTTTTGGAGTCAGCAGACACAGTTGGAATTTTGATAAAGTATCATTGGTGCCAGTCACAGCTGCTGTGGGGACATGGCCTAACACAAAATGGTTACCATGTCTAAAAGAGCAGAAAAAGAGAACCACAAAATGGTGCAGGTATGCAACTCACTATCAGTTGGAAGGGGAAAGCACCTATATCAGCCACTGCTGCACTTGCTTACAGATAGAAGATCTGAACAGGAAGACCAAAAGGTCTATCATGCATTGTGAATTTTTGAGGCAATATTTACCAAGACCTATGGAAAGTTACTAGTGGAAATCGAAAGAATGTTTCATTTGGTGGGAATCTTACAGGAGCAGAGTCTGGCTATGAATAAACAACTCATGACCTTGACTTCTGGAACAAGTAGCTCTGCTGAATGTATTGAGGACCTGAATGAGAAAGAATCTGCAGCCGAATCGGAAATGATAACTCAAGAAGTGGAGGAGACTAAACAAGGAGAACTGAAAGCAAAGATGGAAAGTACCAACCAGAAGTTTACATCAGTGGAATATAAGCAAGGAGACTTTTGGATTACATTGACTACAAATCTGCGAAAGATGCAAAAGACGAAGGAGAAGGCCCCGGGAGTAAATGGAATACAGGAACTCAAAATAAAGAATAAATATGATTGGGGCCTTCACCCTGACTCTGAAGATGCATGGCCTGAGGAACTTTTGCAGCAGTTGTTTTTAAATGTCCTTGTGGGAAGAGAACCTGGTTTGATGGGGACAGAACTCCTTCGAGATTCGACGACCAATATAAAGGACTACCAACAAGACCGGCGGAGAGGGACTGAAAGAGACTTGAAAGCCTTGGACGTGAGGAATCCAGGCTAAGAACTGTTATTTTGGACATGTACTGGGGAAGGGACAAAAACCGGGGATGAGAGAGGGGGAAGAATAGAATGTTAAAAACACTCAGGACTTTTGGGTTTAGTTAATTTGACTGTTACCTAAGACAAAATGGGAAATCGATGGAAGGGAATTTGAGTCCAACTTAGAAAAAAAAATTTCTTTAATAAAAGAGGTTATATTAAGATGGATAAGAGGAGAAATACCAATTTGCTGACATAATTATGGGAATTGGGATGCATGAAGGGGGTGGGGGGAAGTTAAGGAACAAGGTTAAGAAAGTGGGATTTTCTGAAATTATACATGTTTTCGTCTTTTGTCTTTTTAGTGTGTGTTATGTATTCATAAAAGTTGAAAAACCAATAAAAATTATTTTTAAAAAAAAAATATTTACCAAGACCTTCCATAGGCATCCACAGGTAACACACTCACACTCCCTGCTCTACACTGACTGACAGAAGCTATCCAGGGTTCAGACAGAAGTCTCTCCTAGCCCTATATTTTGCATGTAAAACTCATGCTCTACCACTGACCTATGGCTATAGGAATGCATGGATGTTACTTTATTTCCAACATTCTATTGCGCCTTATTATTTTAATTATTTTAGAACTGTGTAGTTCTGCATTCATTAGTCATGATCGCACCATCAATAATGGGATTTTTAGATACCCCTCTTCTTCTTTTACAGAGCGTTAACCTGTCCTTTTCCCACACAGATGATACAGTTCTGAGCATCATAACAGCACTAATTTCCAGATGTTTCCAGTTCAGACCATGCAAGTCAGATGTGCATTACATAGCACTCAAATCATCACTTAACCACCCCACATTCCTATACACTTGTATAGACAAGTGTCCCAGATGACTCAACTAATCAAGAACAAAATAATCTTCCTGGTGCCAAACAGACTTTCTTATCAGAATGCATCAGCCCAGTACAATGACCTACTCCAAACCTTTTGTGGTGGTTAGCGGGAGAACAAAAAAAGAATGACACTACTTTTTACACCAAGAAGATTAAAAACAATTCCTGGTCTTGAAAGCCCAGCGAAGAGGAGAACAAAAAAAAGAATGAAACTACTTTTTACACCAAGAAGATTAAAAATAATTCCTGGTCTTGAAAGCCCAGTGAAGAATTAATAAACTATCACATGAGATTCAGTTATGTCAACTATAATTTTCAAATAAGAAAGGAAATAAAACATTATGTCATTTATCTGCTTTTTATTCTAATTCAATTTTGGAAAACATCTACTGGAATTTATCAGACTAAAGCACAGATTTTTGCAATTGAGTTTAATGAAATGAGAGTGAAGTAAAAGGGTTCGCCCCACGCTTTTCATATATCAGGCACAAGAGTTGAGACGGAGGATTGTTGGATAAAACGGTTAATATGTTTCTTCTGCTCATAACTGATTCTTCTACTTAAATTATTTACCTGATAACACGTAGCTCATATGGATACACTTGGGCCAAGGGGAGAGGACAAAGTGCCAAAACAGGCAGCCATAGCATCTGGCCTAGTTATAATGATTTTGATAGTTAAACTGTATTTAGTTTGCATAAAAATCTGCAGGTTTCCCACACAGAATCCACTGAACCTTGTCCAAATAAACAAGGCTGCTACATGATTATGATTGTGTGTTATTCTTATACATATTAATAACTTGCAGAATCCACTTAAAGTGACAGTGTCATCACACACTGTGCAAGATGGATAGCAAATAACAACCTAGTTACTTATAACATGTCAGAGGCCAACTTCTGCAAAGGCTTATATGCAGGGCCTTTTGGGGTGGGGTAGAGCACTACAGGGCTGTAATGACCCAGGGCATCATCTCAAAAGGGGGCTCAAATGCAGACACTTGTTATTTTTTGGCATTTGATAAGATTTGCAATGTCTTCTTAGGCACATCTAGCCAAAACGTGACACTGTCATAGCTGCAAATTCAAGCAAAGAAGGAATGTGATTTGGTAAAAGACATTCAACATTCAATCTGTGTGTTTAATTCTCACAAGTTACCCTCGTGTGGGTCAGTTTTATTTCTTTCTTTGAGGTTGAAGTAAACAGGTTTTTGTTTTTTGTTTTGTCATTTTAAAATTTTTATTATGTGAAGGGACTGAGCCTCTCGGGAGCCCTGAGAGCCCCTGCTCACATGTGTGGTTTATTCACAAAGAACAGTGTTACTGTTACTAAGTCATATACATGTCTTAACTTACTCATAAGCAAGCCCCACTGAGTTCAATGAGGCTTCCTCTCGGGTAACTAGGTTTAGGATTCTAGCTAATGGAATAAAAGGTCTCCATCAATGGTTAATCTACACAGACAGCAGACAAAGCAGGTCTATAGTTCACCTAATCACAGTTTTCCCCCCTCTGTGGATGAAGTTGTTAGTTCTCTTTGGATTATTTTTACATTGTATATGTATATAATAGCATATGCAAATTCTATGCAAATCTGTTTGCTCTCCCCGCCCCCATCTTTATTTATGATGCATTTCCTCCTTTTTTGGCAGTGCGTAAGTAGCCACCTATCCTGTCCTTCCCAGCAGCCCCCACTTCTGTGTCCTATCCTATCCCACATTGTTCAGGAGAACCTCCCAGGTCACTCTGGAGAAGCTTTCAGGGAAATCACAGTGGCTGCAGGGAGGAAGAGAAGTGCATGAAATCTTTCCTTGAGCATCAGTTCCATTGACATGAAAAGAAACAGCCCTGGAAGGTTCATCTCTTTTTAAATAGCAACTTGAAAAGCAACCCTTGTTTATCTCTGTTTTTCATTTATTCATCCAATGATCCAAAGTAGTGCTACTACCATTATCATGCAAAGACAGGAAGCATCCATTAAAGTGCAAGCGGATGCTCGCCAAACACTTGCAAATATTTATGGGCAATGACC
This sequence comes from Podarcis bocagei, assembly GCF_964188305.1. Classification (NCBI taxonomy): domain Eukaryota; kingdom Metazoa; phylum Chordata; class Lepidosauria; order Squamata; family Lacertidae; genus Podarcis; species Podarcis bocagei. Next base: position 29,719,539 of record NC_138127.1, on the reverse strand, counting down.
CAAGAGCTGGCATCAATTTCCAAAACAGAGCAACCCCAACAACAGATGCCTTGCTCCAGTTCTATGCACATAGGGGCTTTGTATTCCTAAATATATGCTTTGTGTACTACGGTTGTATGCATGGCCCTATAGGTAAACGAGGCATGAAATGCTACACAACAGATTATGAAAAACACAACCTATATTTGCTAATTATTTAAGGAACCATCCAAAGCATATAGAAATGTCTCAGGGTTTTCTAGAGCTGTTCCTTATAACATTCCATCCTCTTAAGGTCTCTCCCCTGCCCAATAATGAGTAATTTATATAAAATATTCATCATAGTTGCTGGGGAAATGACATTAGGAATTTTAAACTTTAAACACACTGAGGTGGGGGGTCGGTCTGTCTCTGTTCCGTTATTCTCATCCAACATTTCACTTAAATCATAAAACCCAACCTCACACTTTGAGATAAAAACACAAAAGCCATAAACAAACCAGCTGCCGCTCCACATATCCCCAGCAATGAGATCTCTTTTCTCCAGTAAAAGTCTGTATTCCATATAGTTTTATATGTTCAATAATTTAAGTCACTTAAACTGAAGATGAAAGTATAATCCGATGTTAACTTTGTAGGCAATGTGAATTACTTACCATATGAAACAAATTCTTCCACTGGCTATTAGCTGCTGTAGGTTCTTTGCCAAATTGGACACTCCAGGTGAGGGCAACACTTCTAATGTTTCCAGGTCTTTCACAGGCTTGATGTGCCAGTTTTGAATTATGACCAACCATTTCTGTTACACATGAAGATGGTACGATCATGCACACCACACCTGATGCCTATCTAGTCTTACTCTGTCTAGTGCAAAGAATATCTGGGAATTAACAGTAGGGTGCAGGTGCTTATAGTTGATCAAGTTGGGAAAAGCAGAGTTCAGGCAAGGCCGGCCCTACCATTTGGCAGAGTCAAGCAGTCACCTCAGGCAACAGATGGTAGAGACTGTGAGTGGCACAAGGGGTTGGAGAACAGAGTTGTGTTTGCCACACAGCCAGTAGTGCATTTAAGGAATTCTAATCTCTGCATTTAATTAATAGATGGTAGCATACATACTTCAAAATGTGGTAAGCCGGTCCTGCTACATTTGGGAGCCCCCCTGCTCATTCCCCAGAGTAGGCCCTCGACATCTGCCCTAAAGTCCTGTCCTGATGGCACCACTTCACACAGCTTGTGCTCCATCTTATAAGCTAGACTGTTTCCCTCAAGTTGAAAACACAGCCAGTGTTGAATTAAAAGTCAAATGACAGTTGACTTTCTGCCCCCAAAGCTTCTGTACATGGACTTGTGGAGGGATAAACCTCCTGTCTTTCACCTCAGATAGCAAAATGTGGGGAACATTTGGCCCTGCCCTCCAGATGTTGCCAAACTACAACTCCCATTTACCTTAGCCATTAGCCATGCTTGCTGGGGCTGATGGGAGTTGTAGTTTGGCAACATCTGGAAGGCCAAAGGTTCCCAACACCTGGCCTACAAATCCCCTCCCCTTGTATGATTCCACCATTACAGTTAAAGGATTATAAATTAGTACTTATGGGATACCTGTCCAGATTTCACTCATGTGCCTAAGTCCTATGAAATGTAATCTCCTACTTCCAAAACTGAGTCTTGAAAATCTATGCAAACATTAGCTAGTCCCTCACCCCAGGTGCATTTCAACAACTCCTGAATCAAGTTATTAGCTATCAAAGATCCAGTTAAATTTCTAAGTGAATTCCTAAGGACTCTTATTGGATCATCAGTTTTGCACATATCCTGGGGAAGTATTGGGACCATATGAAAAGAAGGCTGAGTTGTAAACCCCAGACAATTCCTTAAGAATCTGAAGGCACCTTGTGGCCATCATTTCTTTTGTGGCCTACAAGCAAATTGAAGACAAGAGGCACATAAGGGACAGCATGAATGTGTCAGAAGACTAAAGAATAAATAGTCCTGCTTTCAAGAGCCCATATTCTTTTCTTGATGTAATAATGGTAAGCTGTTCATCTATACTTTTACTGCATATTGACTGCATAATTGTATTTTAGTGAAAGCCCACAGGAAAATTAATCTCAACTGTACTTCTGTTTTAAGACACTGTTTCCATAAGATTGCAGAATAAATTTATGCAAACACACCATCGCTGTCAAAATACTGATTTGGGAGCAGGTGTGTGTGTGTGTGTGTGTGTGTGTGTGTGTGTGTTTGGAAAGTGAAAACGAGATGCATGTGTTAAGAGGAATCATACCCAAGCGTTCTGTGGCTGTGCTAAAAACCGTCAGTATGGTTTTCATAAAGAAAAGCATATTGAAGTAGAAGAGAGGTAATCAACACACAGCTTATGTGCTACGCTGAGCCTGCCAAGGTCTTTCTCTCAGAAAAGCTTTCCTCCCTTCTTTTTCTCAGAACAATTGGCCTGCAGGTGAGTTTCCATATGGCAGCTTCATGGTGTTGCACAATCCAAGGTAAAAAATCTTGGCAGCCATGGCCCATATATGTTTCCTATCCCTGTTCTAGAAGATACAACTAAGCATATGCCTGGATATACGCATGATTTTTACCCTATCTTTAGAAACATTTTCTGGCTGCAACACACCTACCCAAGACTAAGTCTTGTCATGCTCAGCTTGCTTCTGAACAGATATGCATAGGGTTGCATCTGCCTACAATTAAGGATGGCGAGAAAATTTTAGAGGGCGAGAGAGCAGGATAGTCTCTTATAAATACCTATTTCTGCAAAAACATAATGGGTAATTGCGGTAACTCCTACTGCCTCCCAACTTCCACTCCCCCCCAAAAAACCCCTGAAAGCCAACGTCTTCCACATGCAAGCTCCCCAGAGTACCACAAGACTCTGAAAGGTACAGTGCTCATTTGATGTTCCACATCCTTTGCTTCTGTTTGACTATCCTGTTTGTCAGTATGGATGGAACACAGGAAAATGCCTTATACCAGGAATGGGGAAGCAGTGTGACTCTCTAATTGTTGACACCAACTCCCATCATACATAAGTATTAGCCATAGCGGCTAGAATGGACAATATTTGGAGGCCCACAGATTCCCCATCCCTGCCTTATACTAATGGTCAATGTATGTATTGTCTGTGTTGGAGTATCCAGTGTGGTACCCTCCAGAGTTTTTGTTGGAGTCCAGCTCCCATCAGCCCCAGCCAGTATGGCCAATGGTCAGGAGTGGTGGTAATCGTAGTTCAGCAACATCCATAAGATGCCATGCAAACTATCCCTGGACTACACTGTCTAGCACTGACTTTCCATGATGTGTATTCCCCAGCCTACCTGGAGATGTCAGAAATTGAACCTGGAACCTTTGCAAGCAAAGTATGTGCTCTCTCACTGAGCTGCTTGGCTCCTTCCATATGGGTTCCAGAAGGTAACGCACAGAACACTTACCTGGAGCACTGAAATCATTGTGAGTGAGGACGATCCTTTTGGCAAAAAATATATTTTCACAGATCTGCACTCATACATTTCTATCTATTATCATCCTATTTTTGTTTGTTGATTCAACAGGCATCAACCCCAAATTGAAATACTCCCATATATACAACAATTAATTCAAGGTGTAGTGATATACTGCACCAGATTGCTTAAAACAGATTGAAATTATGTGTGCATGTTAGTAACAATGTGCTACCTATGTTTACTTGTCAAATGCCTAGATTTTGCACCCTGAACACCACTCAGTGTGAAGCTAGTTGCACAGTCCTATTGCACTGGGTGAGTAGTCTCAATGTTGTGTCACTTTGGGCACTGTTACAAAAGCAATGTTCTTGCTTTTGTAATATTCCCACAATGTAACAGAATTGTAATGAGCAGCTCCTTTAAAAAAAAAAAAACCCAAAACAATCTGTAAGCTTTGGGTCTTTCCATTTTCTGCCTCCCTTTTTTATTTGTTGCCTTCTTTTTCAAATGCTACTGCAGACTTTGGTGCTGAAGAAACAAGAGACATTATTGGAGTTTTCCCCTCTCTGCGTTTTTTGCCAGCTTTTGAAAGAGGATAATACACTACATCATTTCTCTGATTTATACTGCCTGCAGTAGTGTGTTGTCTTTACCTATTTTGAGCAAGATGAAAGTTTTGGAACCAGAAAAATCAATGCCTTATTGTTCAGTGATTTCTCTTTGCATGTTTCTTTGTGCGCTCGGGGGGAGAATGTACATTTGTTCTCTTGCTTGAAAATGCATTATTTAGCTATAATTCATTTAGGAGTCGAGACAAAGATATTGTATGACATTAGTATTCTGAAGTAGTATTGATTACCGGTATGAAATGAAAATATATAATTGATGAAAACATCACGATCCTGCAGGCACAGTCAGTTTGGAAGGTTAAAGGAAAGCTAATCAAGAGGATGAGGAAGGAAAGGAGGAGGAAGAAAAAGAAGATCTACATGTAGTCTAGTGAGCTGACTCTGAAAACATAGGAACGGGGAATTTTCCATCAGTGCTGCAGTTGTCATTAGCAAAGAGAAATTGTTCCTTTGGGGCAAAAGCATCAGCTTTGGCCTAATTTCATCTCTGGTGGTCTCCCTCTGTTTTGCATATAAATAGTCCCATCTCAGGTACTCACTCCCAGGATGCTCTCAATGCAAGGCAACCTGGGGTCAACTGATTTGGTTTGAAGCCTGATGTTGGTAAGGATGCAGAAATATGTTCCATTTTGGGTCATCAGCATATTCGTATCTTTAGAGTGCCAAATCAGAACTATTGCAGTTAATAGATATATGAACAGACTGGCAGCCTTGGCAACCATATTGCTAGACCTCCTATGGTCACCATCATAACTCATCGAACTTGAATTGCCACATGTGCAAGAGGTGAAGGCAACTGAAGTTGGAGATAAAGCCAACCCAGAACAGGAGTAACGTTCTTGGATAAAATTTGCAGACAGGAATAACAAGCCTGGTACAGCCTCCTCTACCCCGTGGCTTGGCTTGACTAGCATTAAATCCTGTCTCCAATCTGTCAAGAAGCAGATAGAGCATTACCAGACTCTGCCCTTTGTTCCTGAATTGTCTACTGGTGCTAGAGAGAGGGGAAAGTTGCTGTATTTTGTTACTTACTGGTTTACTTACTAAATGCTTTGACTGTTCTTTATTATAAAAGAATCACAGAGTGTGTTCCAGCAGAAAATAAAAGCATATATTATACAACATAAAAATGGTGCCTTCCCCTCTTCTGATTGTTTCTGCTGTGCTGGTGACAGAAAACTTAACTGAGGAAGTAGCAACTGGCTGAGAATGACTCACTACTAACAAATCTGTGTGAGCTGCATAAAAGCGGTAGATAAATTTGTGAATCTTCTCCATTCTACTAACACTCTCAAAAAAGAAACAGAAATAAAGTTTGCACCATAGAGCCAGCCACCGATGGCACCTTCCAAACAGACTTCCTTGTGGGAGCTGTTTCATATGAGGCCAATGACTTCACACTCTGACTTAAGATTGGACTTGTGACTGGCCAAATCAATTGTGATTTGCCAGACACTTGGCAACTGGCTCTTTTATGCAGACACCACAACATGTTTTACAGAATCCTTGGAGGGTTGCTATACTAACTTGACTGGGTAGGCTGTGTTTGTGGGTCAGAAGTTGGACAGAAGTACGGTAACTTTGGCTCATCTTTTATATATATATATAAAAGCAAGCAATGTTTTTCTGATGTGGTATCTGAAATAAAGGTAATCTGTTATGTTCTAATAGAAGTGTGATGTGTGGAAAAATGGAGCATCTCATACGTGCTTTGGGGCTGTGGTGTTGTAGCAAAAAATGATGATCCTTCAGCAGAAGAAACATCTGGCAACCCCATGTATCATCACCCTTCCTCTTAGTGATCAATCATCTGCACGAAGCTTACCTTAATTTTTTTCATACATGAAACATTCATCATTTGTCACATTGATAATGAATGCTTCATTGCTTTCCAAAGACCTAGGGCAGGAGAAAGTACCCCAAATAAGGAACAGAGATGTCTATAGCTTTCAGCCATTTTGGTCAGCACTGCTCCTTTAACAAGCGTCATCCATCGTATTAAACTAATAGTGCTGAGATCTTAAAGAATTTCATGACCTAGAGTTTCACATCGTTTGAACAATTTAATATATGAAAGAAGTTTCTAAATTGTATTTCAGCTACATTGTAAACCTCAGTTGCTACACTTTTTCTGGTTCCCTTTTTACCCTTCTTTTAAAGGACTTGTTCATGTTTATTAGTTGTAAGAGGAGGCTGCTTTTGTCTCTTGGACAGCATTGCTTTCTGTTTTGCTATAAGCTGGAGATGCCGAAACTGAACAATAAAGACGAAATAGCATGATATGGTGGCCTAATTGGTGTTTATCAAAAGGAGTGTTGTGTCTTCTTGAGTTGCTGGCCATATCCATTAAGTTTCATTGAATTACCTCAGGAATTAGCCATTTAAGTTTTGCTTTCCCAACTTCACATATTTGTGGAGAGCAACAAACCAGAGTCAGGTTTTTTTAATCATCTTGGGAATTCACCACACAGTTTATCAGACTTAGTTTTGGCCTGAATCAAGGCCTATAAATTAAAAGCATACCCTCAATAAGGAGGCAGCTTTGATGTCTAATAGGGATTCTGTGAATCCATCATTTAAATATTTTAGATTTATAATCAGAGGGCTTGCCCCTTCACTCCATTCCCCATAATACTTCCCTTCTCCCCATAATCACTTTTTCTACCCCCTTCTGACAAATGTTTCCCTCAGATTACATTCATTAATGCAGTTGATGCGTAACTAGCCCTTGGGCCACAGGGATCAGAGACAATTCAAAACATCAGCTTTCCCATATATTGAAAATAAAGTTCAAAAGGAGTTGAGAAGATCTTTCAACCAATCTAAATGGTTTGGATTCTGTATCAATGTATATCTGCAGAGAGAATGCTGCAGAATTTTAAACATTTCAGCATCAACCAAAGTGCCACAGAATCAGCCACGTCCCAATTAAAGAATTTTACAAAAGATGAAGAAAGCATGGGATTGGATCAAAATCATGTGTTCTACACCTTCAGTGTCAAAAAAACCACCCATGTTTTGAATATTTATCATCCCTTTGTTTCTCCTACTATCTTCACAGTCTTCCAAATCTCTTCACTGTATTGCAAAAGCTTTGCCAGATAAGAGTATATAGATAGAAGTGATCCTGTTGACATAGTGTACAAAGACTTTCAAAAAGCTTTCCACAGCGTACCTCACCAAAGACTCCTGAGAAAGCTTAGAAGTCATGAAACAAGAGAAGAGGTCTTCTTGTAGATCAGGAATTGTTTAAGTAGCAGGAGCCAGAGAGTAAGCACAAATGGGCACTTTTTGCAATGAAGAGATATAAAAAGTGAAGTTCCCCAAAGATTGGTATTGGGACCCGTGCTTTTTAATTTGCTCATAAATGATCTAGTTAGGACTGAGCAGTGAGGAGGTCAAGCCTTCTGATGATGCTAAACTATTCAGGGTTCTTAAAGAGAGAGAGAAATTACAAAGAGCTCCAAAGAGCCCTCTCTCATCTGAGTGAATGGGCAATAAAATAGCAAATACAATTCAATGTAAACAAGTATAAAATGATGCTTGTTGAGGCCAAAATTCTTAATATCACATATACATGGGGTCTGAAAAGGTAGTAACTAACGAGAAGCAAAACCTTGGGGCCGTAGTAGATAGCTTAGTGCAGATATCAATCCACGGTGGGGCAGCTGTAAAAAAGGCAAAATCCATGCTAGGAATCATTAGGAAAAGAACTGGGGGGTGCCAATATCATGATGCCAGTATGCCAATCTTTGATGTGACTACATTCAGATTACTGTGTACAGTTGTGATCCCACTTCAAAAAGGATATTGCAAAGTTAGGGAATGTTCAGGAAAGAGCAACCAAAATAACTGTGATAGAAGTTTCTAAAATTAAGCATGGCATGGAGAGAGTGGAGTGAGAAAATACTTTCCCCCTCTGTCATAACACCAGAATTTGCAGGAGAAGATATTGCTCTTGTGATCGTTTTCTGTTTGCAGGATTCCCACAGGCATCTGAATGTCATTTTGGGTGTGCATGGAAATGAGGAACTAGGTCTCCAGATAAACAATTTGTAGTTACAACACTTGAGCTTTAGTCCTACTATATCAGGCATCCCCAAACTCAGCCCTCCAGCTGTTTTGGGACAACAACTCCCATCATCCCTAGCTAACAGGACCAGTGGTCAGGGATGATGGGAGTTCTAGTCCCAAAACAGCTGGAGGGCCGAGTTTGGGGGTGCCTGTACTATATCCATCTACAACATATAGCAACAATTATATCACTACTTGTTAATGCTGCATAACTTTGTGTAGATTCATGATATGGCACATGTCATCAGAACCTCAAATCACCACTGTGCCAGTTGACAGCAATGCCCAATAATGTGGACACTTCCAGGTTTGTTCCAAGAAACTTAAAAGAAATGCAAAAGTTTTTACACCATTCAGTCTTCAATTTGTGCTTCATCAAACATTCTCAAATCTATTATCTAGCCAGGATCACACTGTGAGACCTAGATAAAATGATTTATGTTAGAAATAAAAGTGGCAGAACAATTTAGAATGCACTGATCTTGCATAGTATGTTCATTTGTATGTGTTTTTCTTTTGTAGAGAAGTGTGCCAGTTCTTTTGATTTTTGTACATTGGCAAGGTCACTGTGACAAATTTGTAAATACATATGTAGGGCAATATCAAAAGACAATAGTCACCAAAAGCCAAACCAGGGTGTATGAAAATATATTTAAATAAGGCATGATTAAGGCTTGAAACAATACACAATCCTAAAGAACAAACTTTCAGATCTAAAATTGTTTGCAGTTGTTAATCTCACCTTTTTCTTCACACTTAGGCCAGGTTCAAGTGCAACAGGAAACCTTGGTTTTCTACTACATGTATCAACCATGGCAAACCTTCAGCTTTCGTAACTATGAAGAGGAGACCAAAAGCTTTCCCTTCCAGTCTTAAACTAAACATAGTTTTTTCCCTCAATGAAGGTTTATATTTTAAATCATGGCTGAAGAATAACCCAGGATCTATACCTACAGTTGATCCTGTTTTGTTCTTTGCTAACTATAGCTAAAGCAAGCCAAAGTTCTGAAGCATCCACAACTGTGGTTAGCTTAAAATAAAATAAAAAGAGAAGCTTTCAGTTTCCTTGTCTGGAATGCAGCAGAGGAAAAACAGAGACAGTGCAACTTTGACCCTGAAGTTCTCGTTGGCTCTTGCACATGTAGCGGTAAATAGTGATTCCCTGTTATCTCTGAAGTTGGCCAGAAGAGTTTTTCATTCGCAACATACCTATGTCTAGTCTGGCTGCACTGTTATATAACCTAATAATGTTATCCACAACATCAGTGGGTCATTCACCTATGCATCTTCCATAGTGATATATGCCAACTACTCCCACTAATGGCCTTCTGCATTCTAAATGGGACAAATTTGCTCCAGCGAAAGATTTGCTTTAAGCCTGGTAGTCATATCACTGTCTCTCCCAATGTCGTGATTATGACACAGCTCTTTTTAAGCACATGAACGATTCCCCATCTCCGCCAACACTCATTTCAAGCTTCTAGTTCTGTCATTTAGCACTCTCACACTTTGTCCATAGCTGTAACTCTTTCTCCTCTCCGTTAATCTTTCTAGCCCAACTTACCTCAATGGGTAATAATATCAGAAGCACTCCTTCGTGCAGAAACAGCCAACCATTACGGAAATGTGAAACCACTTTAACCACTTTACCAATAATGTCTGCACTCTAGAAAAGCAACTGGGTGTGCAGAAATGGGTTTTGCTGTGCAGAAAGTGTCTCGGTAGTAATGCTCTAGGTAGATGGAAAGCTAGACAACTGCAGAAGCTATAGCCGTGTAGCCAGGGTTGTTCTGCACCTCATTATGAGATGGAATCCTCATACTTTCAGTGCTTGGGAAGATTCCCCATCCCTTCTGACATGAGTTTCAAGCTTGAGGTTTCTAACATGCGTTCATACTTTGTCCATAGCTGTATGCCTTTCCCCTCTCATCTGTTCCTTATTATGATGCTTCAAAGACCTTCCCTGGGGGAAATGTCTTCACTCTGCAATGGAATGAGAACATCCCTTCTTCATGACTTATGGTTAGCCTATCCCAGTTTGTAGATCTTTCCTTTCCTTTTCCTTCCCCACCAGACCCATGAAGAGGGGGGCAGAAAGCTGGGTATACTTTCCCCAGACCTCAGGGGCCCCCGCCATAGACTGGCTGCTTTTTTGTTTGCATTTATAATTTATTCTAACAAGATTTCCATCCTGGGCCTCAGGTGAGTTCTGCATGGGCCTGTTCCCTCACCCCCGCCATAAAGCAATAACATGAGGCAGCATGTATTCCAGCCTTTGTTAAATATAAATATAACAGGTTAAATTTCCTATACAAGAAAGCTAACTTAGAACTTTTCCTTCCATAAAGGAAAATAAAATATGTCCAGCCCATGGTCTTCAAAAATGCGATTCAGTTAAAACATTTTAAAAGACATTTATTTAGATACTTGATTAACCAATCATATAACTAACTCACTACTCAAACATTTACCTCCCACCAATTATTTCTCTTAGTGGGAATAACAGAACTACTGGATCCTGGTTAAAGTCCTAGTTATTCAGTGGTAATGAGTAAGATACAGATTCTCAGATATAAAGAAAGGTAGGTGTACCTAAATCCTGTCAAAATTCCTGGGCTTTAAATTAGTTGCAACTAACTTGTCCCATTGGTTGCCGTAAAACCTAGTAACATTTTCTGGATTGGTGCCAGTTTAAAATGATTGAAGATCACAACCAGGACATTTAAGTTGCCTATAAATACTGTAAGAGTAGCAAGTTAAAACTGAATAAATCAAGAAGCACATTTTCCCACCTTGCCTGAGTTAAAGCTTCAGAGGTACAAAATGTCATCTTAAAGATTAAAGGTTAGCACATGATATATAGCCAATCAGCTCAGCAGACACCTTATCTATCAAGTCCATCTTATAAAGGTAGCATTGCCTAAACTGTACTAAGATACCAGGGGATGAAGACTAGGATCCCAAACTTTTAATCAATGAACTTAATACATTCACTCACTAGTTTTAAAGCCTGAACTGGTTTTGTGGGCTAAGATTTTTATATCTACACCTGTACTTGCGTCCATACTCAATTCCAAGAGAACAAGTGTTGTCTAGTCACTGCCTTTTTGCTCCCAATTGTCATCAGCTGAAGTTGAAATGTCAAAGGGGAGCCAAATCAACTTCCCATCATCCCTGTATCCTGCAAGTAATACCAAATGTATCTTCTTCTGGCACACAATCCCATGTATTATATGGGATTGCCTCAATGCCGTCTCTGAGTTGTGTGTAGCCATTAGGTTCTAAGTATTATCAGAATGAGCTGTGTTTTTTGCTCCTTGTTATGAAACTTATACCAACTCCATGTGACATCCTCTGGTCTACCACTCCAGTTCTGGGGTATAAAAATAGGCTATAGCTCAGTTGGTAGAGCATCTTTTTTGTCCTAGGGTCAGCATTTCCAGGTAGGAACGGGAACCCTGTCTGAAACCCTGAAGAACCACCAGCAGTCAGCGTAGACAATGCTGAGCTAGATTGACCAAGGGTCTGATTCAGTGTAAGGCAGTTTCCTGTGTTCCTATGTCTCCCTTCCTGACCTATGATGCCAGGTACCATTTTGGAAGACTTATTCTCTGCTTCTCTGTCAGAGCAGATCAGAGGCTGATCAGATCAGATGCAAAAATTACATTTGTGGCTGTGATCGGCTACTAGCCAGCCGTATTTGCTGTTGCTTTTCCCGGCTACTGGTTCCAAATCCCAGGGCTAACTCTCAGAAATACTCTCTGTATAAAGACAGTGCAAAGGTGACTCTAGCTGTCCTCGGTTAGTAGGAGATAAGCTTATGGACCTGCCAGAGGAGAAATGAGGAGAATTGATTTCTTCAGAAATGACCAAGCTTCTCCCAAACCTATAAAACTTATAATTTGCTGTCTTCATATCATTGCGGAGAAAAGTAAGTCAGGAACAACATTTGCTTTTTATTTCTTTATTTCGCTGAAAACTGGAGTTGTCTTGTGTGTGTGCATCAGTTAACCCAATTTCTTAGACTCCCAGTTCTGATCTGGGTAAATTCTAACCAAGCATGATTTATCCCACATGAATTTGACCTGTACTTGCTCCGAGCTATTAGGAAAGCACACTGAGGGCACATGTCTAACTCCCTGATGTTGATGCCTGAGAAGGAAGAGGGTTTAAGATGGTGTGCAGATGCTTCTCTACTGGTCTCCATGAGTGAAAGGGAGAGTGGCTGATGGGACAAGGTCTTCCACAGTGAAGTCACCAAGCACTGCCCTGGTGGATAGGAAGTTATTACTGCTGGTTTTTCTGCTGGTGGTCATAGCTGGGAGAAACATCCACAACAGGGTGTTTTAGGGTGTGGCACCAGAATCTTTGCATCCATAGGATGCAAAGTCCCACAGATCCCCTGAGGGGTCTGTTTGCCCTCAGGTGCCCCAGATGATACCACATAAAAATGTCCTTTCCACACTGGCCACCACAAGCATTGGGACTTGGGGTGCAGTGGTGCATTGCTCTGCTGCTCCAGGGCTGGGGGGTTGGGGTTTCTGTGTGACCCTTAGATATTTATGGTTATACTTTCAGAAGCTGGTTGGAGAAACAAGTAATGCAAATTTTAGTACTGCAGTGTCAGTGATGATTAAAAAAAAAGTAGATAAATAGATGTTATGTTCCCAAATGTTTATAATTCACTTAGATTTCTTGTAATGTTTAAATGAAGGGGGGGGACTTGCTAGGTCCAAGCATGCATCCCGATAGCAATTGTTTACTTCAATTCAAAATGACACATTCAGAAATGATGGCATCCATTTGTTCTGCTAGATACTCTGTCTCCCTTGCCTATGCTTCTTAATTTCCTTCTCCTTCTGTTACTAGTCTTATGACTAAATGCTTCAATTTATTCGCCATACAATGTCACTACACTCGATTTTGGTCATTTATTACATTTTCTCTCTCTAGCTTTACAGTATGACCAAGGTGTAAGTGGGGGGAGGGGGGGAAGAGTGCTTTAAAGACATTGCAATGTATCAAGGTTTTCAATTTGATGCTCCCAGGCCCTTGAGGAGTCAGGAACGTGTTTCACCGAGGTCGCAGAAACTTTCTTCTTTTTTAAATTTTATTTTGCGCCCTTTCATCTCAAGGTTGCCAGATGTCTCCCCAGATGGGAGCTTCGGTATGATAAAGCAGGTATCTTAGCTTACTGCAAGTAAACAACTGAGCTCTGCAAGTCCTAAAGCCTACCACAAAGTAGAACAGCTATACATAGAACGCTGTGCAAGTTATAATAACTGTGCAAGTTAAAATCTAATCAGCCAACACAAATTACCCAGTAGATACAAATAACATTCAGCATTCACGGAAGTAGGATCAGTCTAAATGGATTCTCCACACCGGGCTAAGCAATCGGACTTAACACAAAAGGGCTGTAGCTCAGCAGTACAGTATCTGCCGTGGAAGCTGAAGGTCCGGGGTTCAGTCCCTGTAATCTCCAGGCAGGGCTGGAAAGACTACCTGCTGGAAACCCTGGAGAGCCACTGCAATGGTCTGACTCTGTATAAGGCAGCTTCCAAAGTTCCTATAAAGTGGGCAGTATGGATTCCCTACCCACCATTCTATGCCATGCTTCTTTCAGGAGGCTGTAAATTAACGAGTTCTGTTCATAGGAATAAGTCTCAGACTATTGGCCCATTATTGTCTGCTCTGCTGATAGCACCTCTCAGGCAGACATCTTTTACACCACCAGCTTCCTGATCGTTTTCTTTAACTGGGGGTGCTAGGGAGTGCACCAGGCAAAGCACAAGCTCTCCAATAGAGATACTGGCTCTTCTTAAAGCAGCAGCACTTTGACTGGTGTTTACTCTGGCAAATGATGTGTTTCATGTGCAGCTAGCTCAGATGTGCCACAGAAGTAACTGCAGGGTGGATCAGCGCCTCTGCTCTGACCTTGGAGGAAATTTCAGCCTTAGCCCAAGTGATGTTAAACAGCCCAAGGCTGTTTCATGTGTTAAATGATTTAAGGCAGAAGGCAGATAGGGATCTACTGGTGGAGCTCTGGGTGATTTGCAGTAGATCGACAAGGCGTTCCGATTCTAAATTGATTGCATGTTTGCAGATATAGGTTGTTGAATGATACCAACAACAAAATGACTTTTTTATTCTACCTAGGCTAGGCTGTTAAAGTAAGTCAGCTAGCCAGGAGTGCACACTTGTGTGAAAGGACTGTACTGAAACCCAATTCCTAGACTCAGAATGTGCTCAGAAGCAGCCTGTTTGTTGATTCTAACCTCATGACTTTTGCACCTGGCTCTAGCTGACAGGCCTGGGGTTCTACCCTAAAAATAAAATAGAGCCGTCAAGTCCAAAGTCTGCCCGCCCCTGTTTTAAAGCATGCTTGTAATGTGTTTTACCTGTAAAAATGCAATGTGAAAAAATAAAACGAACATAGGATGTGGCAGCCCAGGAAAGATATATTTCTTAGCAGTCTTATATTGAAATTTTCAGCAATTTAAAAGACGATGTGAAACTATTGCATTCCATTGTAGCATTAAATGTAAATTGGCACGAACAACATAAGCCCTACCACGGAAGAGGCACCTGCAATAAGAATTAAGATGAAATCCATAACCTCAGTGGCACTTGTCAAGCCCATTTCTCATTGCTCCTTTTGAAACTTGATTTCATCATATAGCAGAGAAGAAAGGGAAATGTATTGATTGGAGCATAAAGCAGATGAACTCTTAAACAACGGTGAAATCACAGCCTGCCTCTGTAACTATAAAGAAAGAAACAGTCAGAAAGTAGGGCATCTATTGAAACTATGCAAAGATTATACCTATATTATGCTATAATTGGAAAGGAGGCACAGGCTTTTAAGTCATAATGATTAAACTGTGGAAACTGGAAATATCAAGGAATGGGGGGATGGAAAGAAATAGGCATGCAGGACTTACTGACCTGCTCCCAAAATATCATTAAGATCTTTTGAAAACAGCCAAAATTCTGACATCTGAGAATAATTCCACTTGATCTCTTTGCCAAGCTTTGGCATGAAAGAAGAACTGGATTGTAAAGAAATGCTTTGCTTTCTTCCAAGTAGAAATGTGCCTTCTATTCCCCGCTAAAGACGCTGTCTAGTGACTGGGATTATTTCTTCTTGATAACCTTGCAAGTTTTAAAATTCTAGAGCCTAATTAAAAGTTCCCCACTAACCCAAACTGCAGTAATAAGGAACACCAACTACTAGTCCCTTATCATCTCAGTAAGCGCTCCATTTCACCAGTCATCCTTTCGGAAGAGCATTACGAAATCCCCCGGTTTTATAGTCCTATCAGCAAATGCATATGGATGCACGCACACATCCAGGGAAAAAACCTTGCTGCTCATTAAAACCTTTTATCTTTCTTCTGACCAGGTTCTAAGAAGACCTTTCTCCGCCTTTAGAGGGATATGTAAAAATGCTCTTTCTCCGCCTTTAGAGGGATATGTAAAAATGTATTTACCTTTTTCAATATGTGCATTAATGGGAACTAGAATTGCAAGGTTAGGACATTCTATCATATGCTTGCATAGCTTGCTTTTGTGTTCTGAGAATGAGATTTCTTTAAAACCCGACATATTCCAAGCCAATTATTTAATCAATAATTGGAGCAAAATTATCTAGCGTTGTAGCTTGACTAGGGAAGCGAGAGAAGAGGGGGGAATTGCTGCAGGTGGTCTATACAGCTCATTTTGAAGTTAGCTCTCCTAAGCTTACGCAGCGGTCTTGAAGAATATTAATATAGTGTAATGCACCAAAGTACCCTTAGGGTGTTCACCTGCCATGGAATTTAATTTATTTTATATCTCATCTAATAGCCTGAATCTCCTCAATTAGGTAAATATAATGTGAAAATGTTTCCTTGTTTCTCTAAGGAGTTTAAAACCTGGAAGGTCATTCCCACAGAATTTCCTTCCTAGTACATAATTGGGTTGAAAATTGAGTCTCCGTGTGTTTCCTTCTCTTAAAGTGAATGCTGAAAGTGCAGAATGTGATTGATCCACCTCCATATGCTGTGACAGAACAACTGTTGTGTAGATGGGCAAAAGGCATGAATATTGCAGAGAATTCAGCAAGGTATTATATTAAGGCTCTCTTGGATTGAGAGACAGGTTGCAAGAAGACACCCCCATATTTTCAGCAGGCTACCGCACATGTGTAATAAGCTAAGTGGCATTGCTACATGGATATGTACAGAGGTTGTGTGGCAAAGACTGTAACTTTCATATAATTATGCCTATTGACTGGTGTTTAGATGAAGGTTATATCTTGTGGGGGACATAGCCAGAGAAAGATGGCTGTATTTGGTGGAATGAAACATAGAGGAAAAGGAAGAGCTCCATCTATTGGTACAGAAAGAAATATATTACAAAGGATTCAACTCTCATCACTATTTCTGCATTTCCATTTTCAGATCTGAGGTACTTCAAAATAAACAGAAGAGTTGAGAAGCAGGAACAATTGCTACAGTACTTTCCTAAGTACTCATTTCCTGCAACTGTATCCTCAAAGTCCTGTTGTCCAGAGCACTAGAATCTGGAGCAGTTTGAGCAAAGTCTTTCCACAGTCTCCCCATGATATACTCTCCCAATCCCAATTCCTTCCTTTATTTCTAGCCAATTTCTTTCATTAAAAAATGGTCTGTTTGCTCTTTTCATCCACCCGCACAATCTTACAGATGCCTAAACCTTAAATTTTGGATTGCACCCAGAGCTTTTTTCCAGGGGTGCTAAAGCGTATGCAGTACCGACACCTCTTTTTTTGTTGTTAAAAAGTGTGGCACTTACAACAACTTCATGGTGAGTACTGGCACCTATTTTTCTAGAGAGAAAAAGCACTGACTGCACCTGAACATGGAAATGAATAACACAAGACCAGACCACACACGATACATTCCCTGGAATGCTGCCAAAACCCATGTAAAGGACCAATGTCGCATGGCAGTCCCCACTCTCAATGCCTCCAGCCCACATTTCTGGCAGCAGCCAGAAGGCACAGAGATTCTCCATATAGTGGCAGCCATAGGGACAGCAGAGGAAATGGTTGAAAACAAACTATCAAGTGGGGTTTCTCCTGTGCGCTCTTTTGAACCCAATCCCCACCTGGACTATTGCTAAGAATGTTTTTTGCCTTAGCTCATTCAAACTTTTTTTAGCATGCACACATGCTAGAATATTGTTATAAACATATTCACAGATGTATAATTGCCACTCCCAATTGCCATTTCAAACTCTATTTCGGTTTGCATGGAAAAGCCATGTGACATTATTCTCCCTTTGGTCCAAGATGGTGTAGTGGTGAGAGTGTTGGACTGGGATCTGTGAAACCAGAGTTCAAATCCCAACTGAGCCATGAGACTCATTGGATGACCTTGGGCCACACACTATGGCTCAGTCTAACCTACCCCACAGGGTTGTTGTGAGGATGAAATGAAGACCAAATGAGAATGAAATATACACTGCCTTGAGCTGCTCAAACGAAAGGTGATGTACAAATGTAAGAATGAACATGGAGAAAGAGAGAGAACAACTAACCTTTGAGACTTGCTTTATGTAGCAGGAACCAAAAATAAAATAAGCAGGGATGGTGGAGGGAGAAGTGGAGAAACTGCATCAGAGCAAGAGAGGGCAAAAACCCACAGGCGAGTTTTAAGAAGTAGATGTGCTTCAAGTATGACATTCTGGTACAGAGGAAATTGAATCCATCTATTCTTGATAAAGGTGGCTTCATTATTCAACTTTGCTTCACAATGACACTTATGAAAGATGAAGCCATCCCTATCTCATGAAGATAAATTCATGATCGGTGGTATCATTTTAGTATATTCCCTTTATAAAAAAAATCTTCTTAACAGATGGCAGGGGGGATCGTATTTTTAACTTCAGTGCTACATGAAGAAGGGGGAAATGATTCATAAATAATTGAGGGGTGATATCTGGGGTGAATGTATACAGTGCCCCAGTGCAAAGGAGGATCATATAATTGTGTTATAACAGAAGTAGGAAGTCAGTGGGCCACCAGTTAGTGTTAGACTCCAACTCCTATCAGTCTCAACCAGGATAGACAAGGTCAGGAATGATGATAGTTATGGTTCAGAAACATTTGGAGGGGCAGAGGCTTAAAGTTAGGTTTGCTGCTCTTCAGCTTTAGCAGTGTGGGCTCACATCAACTGTTGCGAAGCAGGCTGAGTAATTTTCTCCTCACTAGATTTGCTCACTTTGCGAATGTTAAGAAAGCTGCAAAGCACTCCATTCCTTAAGCTGCCCATTGTGGTGGATCCTTTCTAGTCTCCAGCCACTTTAGCTCTTCTCTGTACCCACAAAACCACCACTGTAAGTACAGAACTGCAGGGCCACCTTTGGGGACCAAGTGTGATTTTTTGCCCAATTTTTGCTCATCCTTTCTGAATGCAAAATGTGTTTATTAAGAGAAAATTACACTGTTTTCAAGACTATGTTTTTAAAAGAAAATGCTGCAGAAATGTAGAAAACTAAACTTGGAATTAGAAAATTGAGACAACTGAAATTGACCGGTTTGCAAATCCCTGTCCTTGATCTCCCCAATTTGTACATGTGTGAAATGATATATCTGCCCCTGTAAAAAACAATGTACTACCACAGAGGGTGTGGCAGGCAAGAGTGATCTAGAAAAAGGAAGAGGCCTTGAACTGAATCCTCCATCCCTATTTTTCCTGTAATGATCATTGCAAGGCAGGATAGGGGAGTCAGAAAGCATTTTCCACCCGTGAGGCTGAAATTGATTTTGAGCCTCTCCTGCACTATATGAATGCCTGATCATGGCCCATGCAGAATAGAAAGCAGAGAAAAGAGGCATTTCTCATTCAGACCAATGTAGGTTTTACATTGACATTTAACCTGATTCGAGCAAGAAAGGCTGTTTCAAGAGGCTAACTTGCATAATGGATGTCAAATTCTCTCTCCTCTCTGTGACGTCCTACATTAGGAGGGGGATATGGCTGTAGAATGTGGCCTCTTTCCTACTTCGCTCTGTGCAAGGCTAGTGTAGCCAGGCATGTGCTAGGCAGCATAGATGATCAAGCTGTTCTATCCTTGTATGCCAAACAAAAAGATTCATATGTCTTATCTAAGTGGGCTACACAGAGATGGTTCAGTGTTTGCCTGTGTCTTCATTATACCTTTTTCAAAGTTTTGCAATGTAGCCATTAAAATCTGTTTCAGGCTGAAACTTGGCACACCATTATATGAAGCATACAAAGCAAGGAAAAATGGCTTTAATTTCCTGCAAATTATTGCAGCCTGCCCCTGTTCAGGAGAAAGGAATATGTTCGCTTGCTTTGATTCCACATGCATAAGCAGTTAATGGAAATTTCTTCTTCTTGGTCTACAATCTGCACATTTTATAAGCTGGTGCTGTCGTGAGCTATACAACCAAGCATTTAAAATATACACACAGCGAAAACCCTACAGCTCTATGCATATATGATCAAACAGAAGTTGCATCCTTGCAAGTAAATGAGAGTTATGTTGACAGACTAAGAACAGATTAAACTTGATTAGAGATTCTCAAACTTTATAAAAGTGAAGGCCCACAAGTAAATTGATATTGCAAACATATAGACTGAGATTCCAGTGGATTTTACCAGTTACTTGCAGGTTCAAGGGTGATCTAGCTGTTGTCAGAATCGGATCTTTTACAGGTCTTCTAACCCCATATAAGTTAGAAACCAGAAAGACTCATGCAGAGTACCTCTGCACACCCAGAATGGAGCATGTGAGAATTTCCCCTTAAAGTTTCCACTATTTAACCAAAACTTCTAACTCTCAGTGGTTGCAAGTTGTTGTGGGGGTGTTTTGTTTTTTTAATCTGAGAAGCAGGACAGGTCATGGAAAGGTCTCCACACTGAAGTCAGTTAAATTGCGACTTCAGCCTACCCAGGGAGAACGGGATGCATACATCCTATTATAACAAACATTATAAAAATGTTGGAAGTAACAACACAGGCTTAAGTAAAAGGTAAAGGTAAAGGTACCCCTGCCCGTACGGGCCAGTCTTGACAGACTCTAGGGTTGTGCGCTCATCTCACTCTAGAGGCCGGGAGCCAGCGCTGTCTGCAGACACTTCCGGGTCACGTGGCCAGCGTGACAAGCTGCATCTGGTGAGCCAGCGCAGCACACGGAACGCCGTTTACCTTCCCGCTGGTAAGCGGTCCCTATTTATCAACTTGCACTGCTAGGTTGGCAGGCGCTGGGACCGAACGACGGGAGCGCACCCCGCCGCGGGGATTCGAACCGCCGACCATGCGATCGGCAAGTCCTAGGCGCTGAGGTTTTACCCACAGCGCCACCCGCGTCCCTTAAGTACTGGCTTAAGTACTGTTTGTGAATTGCCAGTTAAGGGAGGGAAAGAATGTATAGTGCAGTTTCCCTGAGGGTCCAGCTTCCATAGACTGCAAAGGACACGTACAGGCAGGTCAGCAAATGCACTGGGCTAAATCATCCAGCTGGGCAACTGGCAATTGAGACTTTGCCTCTTTGATTCATGCCTTGGTATCTTCTAGATTAGATTATTCTAATAGCCTCTACATAGGACTGCCTTTGAAGACGGTTCAAAAAGTACAGCTGACCCAGGATTCAGCAGTCAGGGTAAGATTGTAAGGACCACATTACATATGTCCTTGAAGAGTTGTAGAGGTTACCTGTTGCTTTCTGGACAAAATTCCAAGTGCTAACCTGAATTCTCAAAGCTCTTTACACATACTAGGTCCTGCTTACTTGAAGAAAGACCTCCTTTCATAGATATGATCTGCCCATGTGATGCCCACCTAGCGGAAACTCTAGCTCACATGGCCCTTAATTGTAAAATATATGATGGTCTCCACCAACAATTCTTAGACATGGAAACTAGAGACAGAGGTTATACGCTTCTTATTACAGGGGAGAGACCAGGAGCTCACCAAGACAGTAGCCAAGTTCCTCTATTTGATTTTCTGCTGCCAAAGTACACTAGAGGACCCCTGCCTTTGCTGGTGTCCCACAGAGGTGAAATAGATTGCTCGCCTCTTCTTCCCTTTGGCAAAGACTGTACTGTTGAAATGGCGACAAGATCGCATTGGCCTGTTTATTCTGAATGTTTGTAAGTGATGCCAATAAAGGTTTGATGATGACCTTCTTTCATGGGATACTAAAGAGGCTCTTTAGCAAGTACCCTTGCCACACGAGACTCCAGCTTGCCTATACACATCCCTCTCTATCTTTACAAAGCAGGCAAACCCTGTTATATTTTGGAAGGAATTTACCTTGGTAGATGCTGTGCTTAAACGATGGGTTAGATGCTGCACTTAAACGAGACTGTTGCTTAATGCTAGCCTCAAATCTATACTGCTGCTTTATTAAGCTGGGCTTGGTATGGGCTATAAGGACCTATCACAACAAAAGCTTCTGAAGGACTGGAGCAAAATATGACACCAGTGATTCACTAAGTAGTAGATTCATTGGGCAACAGCCACTGTATTTTGTTTTAGCCTAGTAACCACTTTCTCTACAGCAGGTTTATTACAATCAATGAGTTCTCTCAGAGGTGCCGGATTATAAACAACATAAGATCCGCATCTGGTATAGTAAACAAACATAGCTGTTCCTGAAGTTAGTTTTAATCTTTCTTCCCCCACATCTGTTTTTATGTGTGTGTGTTTTTATATATAAAAAAGGGAGGGCACACTTCTGAAATCTAAGCAGGTGTCATTCATTTAACAACAAAGCAGTACTTTCTGTTAGATCAAGTTGCTACCTATCTCTATATCCTTACATAAATGAAGTAATTCAGAGATTTCGACTCTACATACACTGTACAATTAAATCACACACACCCCTCCCAAAGAATCATAAGAACTGTAGTTTGTCAAAGGTGCTGGGAACTGTAGCTCTATGAAGAGTAAGCTATAATTCCCATGATTCTTTTGTGGAGATGCTTTAATTGTCAGGTGTTCATGCAGCCTTTGTTATCAGTTTATTATTAAAACAGTTTCTAAGGCATTTGCACAACTTTGAAAACATAATACATGCAAAAGTTGGACAGTACATTGGAATGCATTAGGGAGGGCCAGGGGGAATTCAATGAGACAAAACTTATTTTTCCAGCTCTTCACACCAGGGTTTATGGTGCTTGCAAGGGATACTATAAATGTCTAGACGGGGTATTTTTAGCATTCACAGTCATTGTAGAAAAAGAAGAGTCTAGGAATAAAACATTAAAGCAAACTCTCAGTACAATGGAACAGGTTTTATCTTTTAGTGAGTAACAAAAGGTGCCTGGTGAATAGTATTTTGAGAAGAAGGGCCCTCTGCATAAATCAGCCAGGCATCAACCTAACTAGAGTAGAATGGGCACATATCCACTGTCAGTCCTGTTCAGTTCATGTAAGGAGGAGGTGGCTAACTTGTGGCCCTGCAAATTATGTTGAGCTATCAATCTTACCATCCCTAACTGGCTGGGGTCACCCATACAGCTGCCATCCCTGATATTCAAGGATTACATTAAAGAAGGGGAGGACTGAACCCAAACACACTCAAAAAAGTTACACAAGCTGCTTTAGGAGGAAGTGATTGGAGGATGTTAGAGCAGTGAGTAAAGGAGGCAAGGGGAACACTTTTCAGCCTCAGGGCCACATTCCCTTCTGGGCAACCTTCTAAGAGCCAGGAGCGAGTAGGGCCAGAGGCAAAAGCAGCCAGAGCAACTAATGTACATTTTGTTTTTATGGTACACCACACCTTTTCTGCACCCACCCTCCTCACTATCTTCCACTCCAGCTAAGAGGCCTCACCACTTCTCACTCCCCACTCCCTTCGCACCTCTCTGCCTTCTGCTTCCTCCTGCAATGGCAGCGGGAATCAAGCAAGCATACACAGACTGGCTGCTTCTCTGCCTGCTTGCCTCATTAAGGCATTTCGCAACAGTGCTGTGCATAATATGCTGGGAGTTGGGGCAGGGTAGCCCAGAACAACAGTAAGCACATGCTATTATCGCTACTGGGATACCAGCTCCAAAGTATGGTAATGGTGGGACAATTTAGGGGGCACCCCCAGTACCTGTTTTCTTTCTGTTTGTTTCCTCACTCTGCCTAATGGTAAGCTTAGGTCATTTGCTTGATCTAGTCCAGCTTCACTTGGGGATGATTTCCACTGGGGAAACTGTGAGCAGCAAAAGTATTAAAGGTCAATTGGGTTTATCTTATTCTGTTTATTTCAACAGGAGAATAATTCACTGCTGACATCTCTTAAGGCTCTGGAATGCAGAAAGTGCTTGATGAACTACATTCCTTTGCAATTCACTCTTCAGTTATGTTTGCATAATTGGACTTAAAACCTGACCCAGATGATTTAGTAGCTCACATTATTAGGTCCTGATCTTCAGGGAACTGAGCCTAATTGTACTCTATGGACTTTGCAGTGTCTGCCATCGTGGTAACAGCGTCCTTGCAACAACACAGGGTACCCACACATACCGGCAATGATGTCAGAGCAGAACAAGGGTTGCAGATGCCATGGGACATCCCAAACATCGGGCCACACAACAGCCAACCAACTAGGCTTGCCAACTGATCAGAAAAACAGACAGCTTGCACCTGTGCTTTTCACAGTGGATCAATATGCATAACTCAGTTTGTTAATCTTTCTACACATTAAGTTAAAAGCACAGCCTGTGACCAACTAAGATGGACCTACCGCTCAGGCCCTAATTATGCTACTACTCCTCATTCTCTCCCTGGTTCCACCCCTTCTTTTTGGTTCCTGTCTGTTCCTTCAACTTCATCTCCATACTAAGGAATCTGCTTCTTCCCCTTTCTACAGCTCACTTCTACCCTTCTGGAGGCCCAAGATCTTAAGAGGAGAACAATCCCAGCCATCTTGGGCATTACAAGTTTAAACGGTCCTGTCTTTAGAAATATAACGATACAAAGCCCTGAGCTGATAGTTACAAAAAGCACACCTGTAGCTTTGTAAGATGTTTTGTGGATTCATTTATATAAAAAAATTGAGAAAATAAACATTCATACATACATAGTCATACGTGCATACATACTATCCCCAGTTCACTATTCCTGTCCTATACAGTCTAATTTGCTTATCAGCTGAACCAAGTTGGCTCAAATATCCTGACTAAAGGACAGCAACCTATTTCTGGTTTCTAAATCAACCATACATCAGATATCATTGTTATTAATTAAATTTGTATACTGTCCTTCAGCCAAAGATCTCAGGGCAGTTCACAGCACAAAAATACAGAATAAAACCACAAGATACATAATATAAACAAGAAAAAGAACAAAGCAAACTAATAACCCCCCCTTCACAAACACATTTAAAAGGACATAGACTGTTAGTCATCATTTTAAGAACGTCATTTCCCTTGAGCACATGTTGATATCTGTCTTTTAACAGTGTAACTCTAGTCCTACTCAGAAGTAAATACTGTTGTGCTCAGTGGAACTTTCAGGTGTTTGTGGAACTGTGGTCGCAAAGTATAGCTGACAATTTAACTCAGGAGGAAAATGGTTTCCTGTAATTGTCTTGTTTATTTAAAAACACAAATGCACAATTAAAGTAACTCCTGAGTTTTCACTCTTCCGGCACACTTTTATAAGCACACTAAACAAAGCTGGGCATTTTATCCGCTATCTGCTATGGGTGGTTGCATATAATCCTATAATTTCCAGTGAAATAATTAGAGGTTTAATTTTCCATTTCTTTCCACTGTGAGATGGCGTGTGGCTCTGAATGCTCACTCATGTCCGCATGGGTACACAGTTGGCATATGCATTGCTGTGAACCCAATACTTGCATCGTCTCTTTATGATTGGTTTTTTTAAAAAAACAGAACCTCAAAACAATTCCAAACAGTATTTAAAACCTACTGAATAATTTACCTTTTCTACTAAGTTTTAGTTTCCTAAAGAGTTCTTAATGGAAATGCCACTTATTCAATAATATATTTTACTGCTTGATTCAGAAATCTTTCAGTCCGAGGTTTAGAAACCATCCCAGTGTATCCTATAGCACATGGGAGAATCCTCCAGATTCCAGAACAAGATTGATTCCAGATGAGCTGTTTCTTGAGCATTCATTATGATTTGTTTCCACAAAGTTTGTGGGGAGGATAGACAATGTTGTTCTGATTTTTTATTTTTTATTTTTGTGTGTGTGTGTGGAGAGGTTAGACGATGTTGTGCTAAGTGATTGTTATCTTGCACTTTCCAATGCATTGCCCCATCACTTTTCTGATCACAAAATGTCTGCTTGCAAGGTGGGGGTAGTGGGTTTGTTGCATAGCAGCACCAATTCAGTTTGAGTTTCACCTGAATTTGCCAGCATGTGATTGAATCCCACCTGAAAAAAGGGACAGCCTGGAAGCTCCCTGAGAGATGGTGGAGGGTCACTCACCAAACCTAGTGGAATGGAGCTTCAGCAATCATCTCCTGGAGACATCAGGTGGAAGGGAGAGGCAGCAAGGACTTCAGGGCCTCTTGGACACAATAGCAGAGCCAATGTGGTGCTCCCACTGGTGCAACCATACACAGCTTTAACCTCATTGCTGCATCTCCCCTTTCTGGAAGCAGTAGCAATACTATTGCAGGAAGGCCATTGCTTTAGCTCTGCTACACCAACTGAGTCACTTCTGCTCACATCATTGAATAATCATAGAAATGACTAACTCGCATTAAGAAAATGCAAACCACCAAATGGAAAAGTTCTTCCAGAGATACCTGAGAGTCAAAGGCAAAGATGCCTGTTGAATCTCTGCTGGAAGAGAGTTCCCCAGAATGAGAGCAGCACCACTAAATACCTGTCTTCTAGTTCAGGCCAGCTGGACCTCTGCAACATAGGAGGATACCAAACAGAGCTCCTCTGGATGTTCTCAGGAACTGGGCTGAGATATAAGGCCTCCGGCAGTCCTTATATCCTAGGCCCAGTTTTTTCAGGACTTTGTATATGAATACAAGAACTTTGTAGAAAGTAAAAAGGAAACCTAGGATGGATTGTTGGAAATGCCAGCAGCTAGGTAGGAGGAAAGCAAACATTTGAACAGACCTTACCAGAGCTCATTTATCCTGAAGCAATCCTTTATGTTGTTAACATTATACCGCTGTTATAAAGAGGCGCCAACAATGGTCATTATCCTCCAATAATAACATTTTTTATCAGTATGCTGCAATGCCTTTCTACAAAGTAGGGCCACTCACCCCCTCTAAAATTTGACAAAAGGAGTACTGTCAAGATAAATGTTTGAAAAGGTTAGTGATGTAAACTTCCTGCTGTAATCCTTCTGAGATTGTCAGTAGTGTGTGTGTGTGTGTGTGTGTGTGTGTGTGTGTACGCACGCACGCGCAACATGTTGTTTACTATTAGGCTTGTTTGATCTATTTGTTCAGACTGGAAAGCTGTTCCTTGGCATCCCGCTGTGTTTTGTAAACAGCCCCAGCAACAAACAAGGTTTTAAATGAAATCTGTGTGTAATCAGAAGACTCCTATGCATCTTATCAGTTCTCCTCAAATATCCAGGTACCTTCCTGATCAACTCGTACATTTATCAACTTTACAATGAGATATTCCATCAGTTCCTTTTGTCATAAGGCTGACAGATTACTACAGCCCGACTTTGCACATGAGAAGAACTATTATATGTCCTGTGGAGGGGACAGGGGATAGGGGAGAAACTGAACTCAGTTCACATATATGTAATACACACTTTTCCAAACAAAAGGCAGACTGAAACACAGCCATCCTTTGAAATTCACACTTCTCTGAATTTTGCAATGAGTTCTCCAGCCAAGTAATGTGTGCAAAAATTCATGTATTGGCTAAAGTAACATACCAAAAAAACATATTAAGGCAAACTGCTTTGCCAAAAAAAAAAAAGTTAATTAGGTGACTCTAATTGTTCAGCCTAGTAATGAAATAATGTTTTCAGGTGACTGAACCACACCGGAAAATAGTGACCGTCTGAAAGCGCCCTTAGCTCACATGGGAGTAAGTGAAGTCTTTGTGCCCCTCTTTAGATATATGCTTGCTGACCAGGTTCAAAAGACATAGTAGTTGGGGCAGTGGTGTTGCTAACATTTTCAAATTCTATACATTCATTCATTCATTCATTCAACTGAACTAGCCACTAAGATGCTTTAGATTAGGCACTAAAGGGAAAGGGAAAGAGGACCCCTGACCGTTAGGTCCAGTTGCGGACGACTCTGGGGTTGTAGCGCTCATCTCGCTTTATTGGCCAAGGGAGCCGGCGTACAGCTTTCGGGTCATGTGGCCAGCATGACTAAGCCACTTCTGGTGAACCAGAACAGCGCATGGAAACGCCGTTTACCTTCCCGCCGGAGCGGTACCTATTTATCTACTTGCACTTCGTGCTTTCGAACTGCTAGGTTGTCAGGAGCAGGGACTGAGCAACAGGAGCTCACCCTGTCATGGGGATTCGAACCACTGACTTTCTGATCAGCATGTCCTAGGCTCTGTGGTTTAACCCACAGTGCCACCCGCATCCCAAGATTAGGCACTAGAGCCCTTTTATGCCAAGCCGGCAGCTTTACTTTAACTGAGGTTAAGATTTTACTATGTTGCCTTCCTACACAGAAGAAAGGCAACATTTTTTGTTTACAATATTTCCCAAGAATGCGCTGGCTTTGGGCTTCTCTCACTTCCTTGACAGTCAGAGGTATACATTTACTGGATGCAACTTGATTTAGGAAAATAGCACCCTCTATCTGTAGTACTTTCTGCAGTCCATTCAACCTGCAACATACTCAGGAAAACACAACCTTTGCTACAGCTCATAACGTACAAACCGAGAATTCCAGAAGAAAATCACAGATTGGGAGAGCCTAGTCGGAAAATAAATAAAAGGGCTCAGATAAGGTGGTCTCGGCTTGCTTTTAAGAGTTGATCATACCAGCAGCAGAACCCTCCTTGTATGATACATTCTTCATTTCCCTACAAACCTGCTGCAAAACTGACATTTGTCAGCCAGCAATGTTTGCAATGAAAATGTATTTATAAGCTTTCCAAGCCCATTATAGGCCAAGCATATCTGATTTAAGATTCGCTAATCTTGCTCAGAACGGCGAAAACTCATTTTCTGCACAGGAAGTTGCTGCACAGTAGCGAAGTCTACAGGGAAAGTCGGTATTTAAATTGATGAGGTAGGTTATGAATTAAATGTTGAGGCTCCGATGCTCTTAGGCGTTCACGTGGCGGCTTGTGGGAGTGTGGATTGTGTATGAATTGGCACCTCCAAGGCGGAGCTGCTGCCAAATTACAGGGTGGTCGTGGGTCCTTTCACAGGTTGTCAGAATGATCAGATCAGGGATGGATGGATCTGCCCATTTTGGTTTCTTTCCATGTCTCATTTTCCAAATATTAAATTCAGTTTGCCACATTTCTGAATCAGGTTGCCTTTTTTTTTTCCTTTATGTGTTCATGAAAATTCATCGCAACACGCCTATCCTCTTTTGGCAGTACCAGTTCGTGCAACTGGCTCTGTCATGCAATCCCAGCTGGTTGCAAGCATTACATTATGCAACAGTGGCTTTTTGATCCCTATACCAACATGTCATGATAAATTTTAAATGGTGGGAAATAACTGTATGCCAGAATAGTGTCCCAAATTTCAGCACATGGAATTGCAATGCAAAATTTCTACAATTTC
Source organism: Podarcis bocagei (assembly GCF_964188305.1). NCBI lineage: Eukaryota > Metazoa > Chordata > Lepidosauria > Squamata > Lacertidae > Podarcis > Podarcis bocagei. The sequence goes on along the minus strand of NC_138127.1, from coordinate 29,690,683 downwards.
CCATGTTAATGGGTTTGCAAATGGACTTTTTTCTGGAAATAATTAAAACAGAAATGAATGCTAGCCTTTCACTAGATTCTACTAGATTTCCGGAAGTGGCTTTTACAAGGTGTAAGACTTTCACATAAAACACAAAAATGCTCAGGTAAAGAGACAGCAGGAAAACAGAATAAAGTGCTGTCTGGATGCAGCCTAAGTCTACAAATTATCATGAATGAGTACAGCCACAAGGCAACAGAAGTTTAGGATCAGAGTTTCCTTCTCCTAGATGGGCTACCTTCCCCTGTCATGGTACATAATGACTGCATAGTGTGTGAATTTGGGGAATGCATGCTAGAGCATATTGCTGGTTCCTGTTTTTTGCAGATTCTTGAGCAAAATACTCTCAAGAGCCATCTCCCTGAGTTTGCCCCTCTTCCTTCCTACTATTGAAGAAGAAGAAGAAGAAGAAGAGTTTGGATTTGATATCCCGCTTTATCACTACCCTAAGGAGTCTCAAAGCGGCTAACATTCTCCTTTCCCTTCCTCCCCCACAACAAACCATGCCCTCTTTGCTTGCCTCCCACTCTGGGCCCATTCAGCACCAGCACATGGAGCTAGAGGACAAGGCATGCAAAACCTACTACAGTGGTACCTCGGGTTACATACGCTTCAGGTTACAGACTCCGCTAACCCAGAATTAGTACCTCTGGTTAAGAACTTTGCTTCAGGATGAGAACAGAAATCGTGCTCCGGTGGCACGGCAGCAGCGGGAGGCCCCATTAGCTAAAGTGGTGCTTCAGGGTAAGAACAGTTTCAGGTTAAGAACGGACCTCTGGAATGAATTAAGTACTTAACCCGAGGTACCACTGTACTCCTTCTCCTTACTGCCTTTTCGGAGAGGGCAGGTGAACAAGAAGCAATAGCAAGGAGGATGAGGGCCAGAGGAGACCCTGGAAATGGGCAGTACTGACCACAGCAGATGCCCAGCAACACGAACTCTGGCACCAGTCCCACTACGAATGTGGAATTGCATAACTCTTACTACTACCAGGAGCTATGCTGCTGCTTAGCATTGTACCCTCCTCCAGGGTTACACTGGGGGCAATATCATAGGATGCATCATCTTTTGTGAGCCTCAAGAAATTGGGGGTGAGCAATCTCTTTGTACCTTCAGTTCAACAGCTTTCTTGTGGAGAAAGGCGACAACGCCAAGAGAGTTGTGGCTGCCTGCTTTTCTGCTGTTGCAAAGTCACCGCTGGCCGCGCCGTCCTTTTCTTTTACCCTGCTGACTCCCAGTGCCTTAGAGCAGGTGAGAACACCAGAATCAATCTGTAATTATAAGAAAATTTACACTTTCCCCAGGAGTTAATATACTTTATTCTAGGCAGTTTTATGGGAGGCAGCAAAGCTTATCCTGAAGCTGATGGTCATAACAATGAAATAATAGTATAATTTTTCCTGCTCGAAATATGGCTTTTAAGAAAATTACATTAAGAGAAAGAGCTGCTCTAGGACCTCATAAGGAAGGTACTTAAAGAGCCATTATCTGTGGAATTCTGGGGAAGTGTCAGGTTCATTTACTATTTGAACTGTATAAAATTCCAAAATATCTTTCTTTTGAGCTATTGCCCACCCTCTTCCACATGGGGTTAGTGAAACATTATTTCATTTTCACTGTTCTTAGGAGACATATTTTGTTTGGGAGATGGCAGCTTCAGAACGCAGACTGCTATAGGCTCATTCAGGCAGAGTGCCTTGGCATCGCTGGAGTTAAAGCACTTTCCATAAATGCATCCTGGCATCTACATAAATAAACACATTAGTTTTCCAAAGGCTTCTGTTTTCATCACAAAGGGAAAACTTCACATTCAAATGAATATATATATACATATACATATATATGCACTATTATAAGCATAATTGGAGTGCACAGTGCAATTAGAAATTGAAAATTTTGCTCCCATAGCTGTGTGCCCAACTAAGCAGCCAATTTCACATGGAAAATACCAGCATGATGAGTCTTTAAAAAATAATAATAATAGTTCATAATGAGGTAAACCAAGAGGTTCGGGACTTGAAATTCAAAATGACTGAAAATCTGCTAGGCGGTGTATATTGCACTTCAATTTCCGTGGCTTTACCAGGACAGGAAAGGAAGCTCCAGACACACCAGATTAGTCACTGTCCCAAGGGAATTTCTATTCCCACCTATAGCATTTTCATAAAATGTGTACCATATTAAGCTCATCCATTTCGCCAAGGTGCTGAGTAAGTAGAACAGGGTGCTGTGGTTGCTTAGCAACATGTTTTTCCTTCTTCCTTAACATAGGGGGTGTCTGAGGTGGGGCTGCTTATTTGAAACTGACATTAGCAACTCTGAGAGCACCCAGCCTCTGGTTGCTTGGGATCCCTTGAAGAACTAGTTCTGTATTGGCAAGCATCTTCTACAAATACATATTGATCTCTTCTTCAGCTGGCCTCTTTTGAGTGAGCAAAATATACCTATATTGTCCATGCTATTTGTCTCTTGCACAGAAGCAAGCACCATCCTATCTCTGAAATATGTTGCCCCAATTCACTGATTAAGTTACCAGCACCAGCTAAGTCAACCAGGTCCTTCCATTGTCTTCCACAGGGCTAAATGTCATATCTCTACAGGTATTTGCTGATGAGAGGTGGAAGTGCTTATGTGAAAGCCATTTTCTGTGTTGGAGTGAATTTTGAGTTTGAATTTCACACAAGTGGCTTTATGCTTGAAAACTGGGCAAGCTGTTGAAGACTTTACTATGTCAAAGACAACTGTGTAATTCAGTTGGGTTATTGGATTTTGGCCTAGCAAATGATCACAAATGTCTTTACAATATTGATATTTGTCTAACTGCAAGGTGCTAGATGCTGAGACATGAGCACCATCTGCACTAGACATCAAAAGCAGCATCATATCACTTTAAATAGTTGCAGCTTCCTCCAAAGAATCCTGGGAACTGTAGTTTATTAAGGATGCTGGGAGTTCTCAGAAGAACCCCGATTCCCTCACAGAACTACAGTTCCTAGAGTGGTTTAACAATGAATTTCTCTTCCCAGAGAACTCTGGAAATTATAGTTCTACCAAATATGGACACCACCCTGCCCTAGATGGTTTTGGCCCAAGCTACTTGAAGAATGGTGTGCTGTCATGTCAACCTGCCCATTCCACGAGATCAACATCAGAAGCTTGGCTTAGGCGTCCACCTGTTAAGATTGCTGACCACCTGTAATAAAGTCTTCTCCGCTGTGGCACCTCTCTTGTGGAACTCTGTCCCTTTCAGAGTGTGACAGGCCTCATCTCTTGCAATGTTTAAGAGGGGATGGAAGACCCAGCTCCTCTCAGTGGCTCTTAGTGGGTAACATATCTGGAGAAACTGATTTTGTGTGGCTCTGGGTTTTAATGTTGCTTTGCTGTTTTATTCATTTGATTAATTTATGGAATAAAAGTTTCTTCTCCATCTGTCTTTTATGCATCATAATGCTTGTTTAAAAAATTAAACACAGTGTAAACTGCTTTGTAAAGAATATTTCTGAAAAAGTAGGCATAAGTTTATTAAATAAATAAACAAACAGTGGGAGAAGGCTTTTGTCCTGTTTGTTGGCTACTGTGGGCATCAGATGCTGTATTGTGTAGGCTTTTGGACTGACCCCCACAGGGCTCTTTTTACAATCTTTGGGATGTTTCAACATAAAGAAAGTTACCTTGATTCAGAGAACTGGGATTCATGACCTTCCTATTGATTTTATGGTTCTAATGTAAGCCATCTATCTTTGAGAAAGTAACATCTTATTTCATTAAGGGGAGGTAAAATTGCATCATCTTTGAAGACAAGCCTTCTGGTTACGACTCATACTTAGTTTCATCTGTGTTTGCATTCAAAGCAGTAAAATCTGAAACAAAAACACAGAGGAAAAATGCTCTGGAAAACTTTTTTTTTAACACCTTAAAATCTGACTTCATCATCTGAGACAGCAGTAAACACATTTTTTATGGAAGGTTTCGAAGGCTATGAAAGAGAAGGACATAAAGTGCCCTAATAGATTTTGAGCAGAAATCCAACCTTTATTGGGGAAGTTTAGTGTCCTCAATAATGACTTGTCATTTGTCTCATTAAGCTTGGCTAGAGATTTGTTCTGCCGGACAACATCTGCGGCCTTCTGGTTCATGGAAAATGGAAAAAAGTTACATGACTTGTCATGGCAATGCGGTTGAGTGAATCAGTAATACTCTAAACTACATTTCACAGACCAGTGGCCTACAGCAGGCATCCCTGACATGGCATCAACAGGCACACATGAGAATACAGAGGCCTCCCTGCCGCCCCCAGTTTCCTCTCCCCACCACACCCTCCAGATGAACTTCAAAGTGAAAACAGTAGCCCATGGAACAGGCTGCAGTGTGTGCTTCATTGTGAGGGGTGTGTGGTGCCCACAACAGTTTCTCTAGTTTTCCTATGTGCGCACAGGGCCCAAAAGATTTGTGAACCTTGTCTGACAGAAGTCACTTCCAAAATGGAAGTGTGCCACGTAACCTATGCTCTGCATAGTGCCTAGAGCATGGCAGTGCTCCACAGCAGTCCCCTTCACAAAGCCTGAATGAGTTAAGGCAAGACAACTTCTTGAGGAAGTGAAAGAGCAAAGACGTCCTTATTGCAAATTTAGTACTCCATTTAGGTGGAGAATATTGAAGTATAATGCAGTGCATAAGACATAATGTGCCATATGGTATAGTGCAGCCTTGAAGAATTCCCATATGCTCACCCTCCTAGTCCTAACAAAGGCATCCCATGTGTTTGCAATAAGCTGGAATTAACTTTTTAAGTTCTTCCCATCCTCTTTTTCTTTTCTTTTCTTTTCTTTTCTTTTCTTTCCTTTTTAAAGAAGCCTCAGAAATCAAAATAAGATGAGAGAGAAAATGAATACAATAATGGATGAACTTTAAAGAAATAAATTTCAAGTCGTTTGAATCTATAATTTCACACCAGGATAGGTTTGTTGTATCTGATTCTTTAAAAGGAGGAAAAAGCCCATCTTCACTTAAATGCACTAACTATTCTATGGTTGGTTAAAAGCCATTTTTGCAGTCGCAGATGGTGTCAGCTGTGATAAGACCTCCTGCAACAGAGATCAATAAAGCTTACTTTAATAGCACTTTTTTTCTTACCCGAGAACCTCCAAAATTATTTTGCGCCACAATGATCGCTATTGGGTGGGAAATAAAAGGAAGCTGAAATCTATCAAAGTTTTCTTAGCAAGGAGGATTAGTTCAGAACGACACAGCATGATAGCTAAAGTTCTCTATCAGCACAAGACTGGTATGCAGAGAAAGACTCTGATAGTGTTGTGGGTTTTTTTTTTTCCCTTTTTTCATTTCAGGGGCAAGAGACCTTGATTCTTTTAATGAAGAAACAAAGGAACAAAAAAATAGATACACACTGTTTTCAAGTGCCCATGGGCATTCAGTTCAGAAGGAACCAGTAATTTAACAAAAGTTTTCTCCTTGGGAGCCTTACAGCTGAATAGTAAGGCTATAAATTCATCCTGCTTTTTTTTTCAAGTAAAAAGAGCAATGTTTTAAAGGGCATGAGTCTAAAGGTACATACTAAAGGTATGAGTGGTACTTTTGACTTAGGTGAGCCAGGAACACACTCATTGTGAGGACATGCAAAGAAGCCAGAACCAAAGGACAAGCCAGGAAGCAGGTGTAAGGAGTAAGCCACAAGTCAGGGTCAAAGAATAACCAATGAAGTGCCCTGAGACAGTGGCCTCACCCTGCCTAATGGCTGGGACGGCTCTGTCCCTACCCACCAGCTCTGACCTGCAGAACTGCATTTTTGTATGGCCACAGCAAACATGGAATAATATAAAATGTCATTGTTAGAAGTAGATGTTTCAGAACAGAGTATTAGTTTCACAAGGTGATCAGATCTCTGTAATACTATCCCAGGTTGTTTTTCCAGCAGCATAGGGGAAGTTCTAAATCACCTGTCGTATCTACAAATGTGTATAAGAGCTCCAATTCTGAAAATGGGAGTTTAGTGAGGATGCTAAGAGTTCCCAGCATTCCCAAGTTGCCTTCACCGAACTACAGTTCCCAGGTTTCTCAGAGCAGAGGAAGTAATTGTTAAAGCAGTTTGCCAGGTGCAGCTATGGCAGCTGTATAGCAAATGTGAAGGGGGAAATAACATTTGTTTTCATTTGTTTTCATTGTTTTAATTATTTAAGTCATAGTTCTCTTTCATAAAGATCTGTTATTGGCCACAATCCCGTGATAATACTTTCTGAGCAAGCACTTGCACAAGAGATGCTGTTTCATACACACCTCCCATTCATTTCAATGGGACCTTCATGAGAGAAGGTCCTGGTGAAATGTGTCCTTTAATTATTTTTGCATTTTGTAAGCAGATGGTCCAGCTCAAGACACCATGCTTCCCCCTAAGGAAATCTTCTGAACTTTCCATTATTTCCACTAGCATACAGTACAAATTAAAACCCTAAAAGCCAAAAGCATCGGACAGAAGAGACGTTGTCTAGGAGATTCTGAACATATTAAATGCCACTTATAAAAAGCAAAGCTATGTTCAAATGTCTATTTACCTCCTGCTGCTTAACCATATTAAAGATTAAAGGCAATCATTTTGCAACCTGAAAACTTTATAGTACCATCTTGAGAAGAGCGTGTCAGCATTCTAGATACGGTAGCTACAAAATCGTTGTTGCTGTGGATTGCTAACTTGCGTCATTTACCTAAACTGAGTGATTGCCACTGTAACACAGTGAAACAGAAAGACCTCTAGACAGATATGGGGAGCCATTTTCAATCTGAAGACCACGTTCCCTTGAGGACAACTTTCCTGCAACCCCCAGTGGGGGGTGGGGGCCAGAGGTAAAAGAAAGAGGAGCAACGGATATGATCCTTTTTGCATTCCACCCATGCAAAAGTTAGAGGTTTTTACACACACACACACACACACACACACACACTGTTCAGCATCCTCCATCAAGGCAAGCAAGACTCACATTCACAACTCAAGGACATAATGCCAGCCAGGCCAGAGTTCTTAAGGAGGGTGCTAAGGAGGACTGGTCTGGGGAAAGGAAGTGTGACTAGGGAAGTGGGACGTGGCTTGGGAAAAGTACCGAGGACTGGATAGAAATTCCTAGAGGGGTGCATCCAGCCACACCCCACCCCAAGGTTTCCCACCCTCTGCTTTAGCTCGGGGTCTTTGCTTTGGCTCTGCATCCTTTTGACTCATTTATAAAATTGAGTCTCTCTGCCTTAAAATGCCTAAGTCTTTGGGGAACTTCAGAATGATGAAGAGGGAATATCTTTAGAGCTTTTGTGTGTTTCAGAGCTTGCATTAACATGCTTTCAATAACCTTTGGAATACACTTAGTGGCTGAGAAAGATACAGTGAAACTGGGGACATATTCATTCTGGTAATTGAGAAAGCTTATTCCAATGGAAGTGAATAAATGCATAGCACACTTTGCCATTTATTGGACTATTCCTCCAAATGTTTCTTCTTAAAATATGTGCATAGACCATGGGTTATCTCTTTCTGATAAAACTCCTTTAGATTATTCTATGAAGAATTTAAAAACTTTTCTTCGTCATTTCAATATTCTACCTACTTAAAGGACATCTTCTGCTCAAAATCTTTTTTTTTTTAAAAGGGAGAAGGTTGCATTTTATTTTGATATATTGAACTGGTAAATACAAATTACTATCTGTCAGGGCAATACAAACAGGCTCACAGAATATATTTGCTTTTGTAGTCATCTTAGCTATAAACCTTGCCTAAATGTGAAAAGCTGTGCTTTTCAGACTAAGCTTTCACTTTGGAGTATGTATTGAACCACATTTCACCCAGTCTCTGTTGGGTTTTTTCTTTTTTAAAAATCCATTCAAAATTTTCTACACACAGTGGTACCTCAATTTACGAACTTAATCCATTCTGGAAGTCTGTTCTTAAACCGGGGCCTCTGAGGGAATATTGAATAAAAATGTTCCCATCCACCCTTTCCAAATCTTAGCTTTCCTGTTAAGCCTGTACTGCTGTCTACCACATGATCCACAAATATGTGGGGTCACGGATGGCAACTTCTAGACTGTAACATCATCATACAGAAATTAAATCAGAATACCCCATACAAGTAGAAAAGGGGGGAAGGCATTTTAAATATGAAAATGCTTGTCTAGGCCACATTTTATGATTTATTAGCATTAAAGGAAGCTTGGCAGAAATGTTTGACACAGCATATCAGGCCAATTTTTGCCGCCTCCTCAAACATCCATCTTTAGGACAATTAATTGCAAATTTGCTGTGCTGATAGATGTACACATCATAGTTGCCAGATGTTTTTAGGCTCCATGTAATTGTTGTGTCCCCTTACACCCCTTAGCTCTTCTCGCAGCAATTGTTCTACATGTATTGCCAGTCACCCTCTATGGTCATTTGCACAAATGATGCTGTAATCTTTGCATTTCTCATGTCTGCAATTTAAATTCTAAAAGCTGCCTTGCACATTCAACTGGGTCTTTTAAGCTTCTCTACAACACTAACAACATCCGTAAAGTAACAGATTTCAATTTAACATATTACTGCTATCACCTATGAAATGCTCGATGCAGTCAGTTTCACCATGTTCAGGAAACTATCTGCTGATGTGCATGGCAAGGTCACTAAGTGGATGCTACTTTACATTCTTCTACACCAAATAATCCAGGTGCTTTTATTTTATTCACAGAAAAAACCCAGTAAGTTACAGAAGTGTTTTATTTTTTATTTCTTATTGATTGAGAGGTTTTTAAACCATCCTTTCCATTTCGTTAGAAATCTCCAAGGTGGATAACATCAATAAGAATCAAACCAGTAAGCATCATTAGGTGTGGCTGGTACAATTAATTATGATGTACAGGAAGAAATATCATGTACTATTCTGAACCTATGCGCTGCTACCAGAAATAATGCTTTTGATTCAGCCAAATGATTTATGTTGTACTAACACAGAACAATAAATCATTCAAAATGGCTCAAACTGTTGCTTACGTTAGGAGTAAGGAACCTGTGACTCTAGGTTGTTGTTTTTTTTACTCCAGCTCCCATCAATCCCAATTAGCATGGCCAATGGTCATGGTTGATGGGAGTTGTAGTCAACAGCAACATTTGGAGAGCCACAATTTCCCTCCCCAAGATTTAAAGTATAGTTCTATGCCAGGATAGCCAGCTTTTCAACATTGTAGAACCTGTAACTTTAACTGCTGGCTATAACAGGGATTCTGGCAAAGTGCTATAGAGTTTGAAAAGTCAGACTTGCTAAAATTCTGTTTACCTATGAAACAATAGACTACATTTTCTTTTTCATAGTTAAATAGGTATATCCTGTGGTAGTGCCCCATCAATCTTAAACTAATGTAAAATTAATGCAAATCAAATTCAGAATGTGAAAACAAAAAATACATGAAAAATTCAAATATCATCAGATTTTGCATTAGCATAATTTTACAACACGACATCTGAATTTTTAGGGCTCAAAACTAGAGCCATATTTAGAACTGACAAACAATTTTTCATTATTCAAATGTTTCTGGACGTAATTGAGTGCCAAGGCCCACTGATTATATTTTTTTAATTAATGATGGAAGTCCTTGTTTGCAGAAAGGTCTAAAGAAAATGGGTCAAAAATTCTGGTTCTAATTATTAGCACTAACCCCCACGTTTGATACTGAAACTGCAGTATAGCCTCTGAAGAAAAACTGGGTGTCTCTTTTGATAAGGAACTTTGCATATTTTTCACCAGAATGCAGTAGCTTGAATCCAAAGTTAGTTAACATAAGGAGATGGCCAGTCCGAGACACTGGCTTCATGAGTGCCTTCTTTTTAATAAATAGCTTTACAAACGAAAGAGTTGAGCAATATACCAAAAGATAACTCTGCTTTTGATTCAGACATTATGCTGCAGGTTTATTATATTAATGCATTCACTCACAGGTTTGGGGGTGGAATGTACAGAGCGAAATGAGCATGATGATGATGATGATGATGATGATGATGATGATGATTTGCACTCACTTTTCTTCAGAACCTTTGAACAAAATGGAAGTGAGGAGCCTTCAATGTCAATAAACATGCACTCACTGTGCTATGAGCCCCATGTCAGTACCCTGGAAGCCTTGATGTTTATTTGTCAAACAATCAAACATTGGTTTGAGATTCACATATGTTTAAAAATATTCAAATGTAATTACTCAGAAAACTGTTTAAGAGGAAGTGGGGTTACCTCCAGAGCTCCAGGGATTGCATCCTGGTTCATACTCTATAGTCAGGTTAAAAAGCATTGATGTCTCGCTAACAAAAATATCAATGATCACCAGATGTTTGGAAGTCAATCCTTGACACTCTAGAAAGGTTCTATGACAGGGAAGGATTTCTGGGAGAAATTTTCACCATTCAACAGCAGCAGCAACAAAATGATATAGATACAGACACAGAGATCAAGGTATCATCAAGGTTACTCCTTGCAACTGACAAGAAATATCTCATTAAACAGAAGAAAGAGTTCCCAGGAGCAACAGGCAACCCCAGGGAGGAAAAGACGAAAAAAGGAAGACAATGCAATGCTTTCCTCAAATGTCAAAGCTCTTCTGAAAAAGAAGATAGAACTGAAGCAGCTGGGACTATTTCAACAAACTTTGAAACCAACTTTCAAGATGAATTAGCCTCAAGTAGGAATTATAGTGGCATGTTTGCTTAGGGAGCTTTAATATTTTTAAGCATAGCTAACATGGTGCTCTTCAGACGTTGCTAAGTTATTATTTCCATCGGCCTCAGCCAACGTGACCAGGTACGATGGGAGTTGTAGTCCAACAATATATGGAGGCTACTGTATGGGCTACCGCTGGTGTCCAGAAACTTAGAGCAGGTGATATGGGCTGTATGGCTTTGCTCTATTGGAGAGCACATCTTCTTTTTTCAGCTGACACCTCCGAACTTCACTGATCCTACATAATTAATTTATTAAAAAAGTTTGGTAGATATAAGTTTTTAGGAATACAATCAATGACTTTGGTAGAGTTATTTTAACAGGATTTTTCTATTTACATATACACACACGACCCTAATTCAACTAAACTGGAGGGATTTTTCTTCTTAAGATATCCAACAGGTGTGCAATTAAATGTAGAAGATTCTCTTTCCATTGACGGTTCAAGAATTAAAACAAGAGTTCTGAAGATGAAGAAGAGGCCTCCATCGGTGTTACGCTTTTTTATCCTCAATTAATACCCCTCCCCACCTTCTCACTATATAGAAGGATCTGGCAACTTCTGTTTCAGTGTATCTGAAGAAGTGTGCATGCACACGAAAGCTCATACCAAGAACTAACTTAGTTGGTCTTTAAGGTGCTACTGGAAGCAATTTTTTTATTTATCCTCAATTACACTTTCTGAAGATGAGTAATGCACCTAAAAGATGCCAGCTGGGGGGTAACTGATTTATTAGATGGTTGATATCTTGATAACCAATCTGCATTCCAGTGATGACTTCCATTAAATATTAAAAGGGCTTTCAACATACCTTTTCAAAATAGCCCAGTAATTGCTTAACCAGACACTATTTTCATCTCTTATTCTTCCCAGGTGAAGCAAAAGAGCTGTAATTGATATTGAACAACCAGTATCCTAAAGATGGCTTAAATTAGAAGGTTCTGGGTAGAATATATTGATTCTCTGGCATTCCAAAAATAGATGGGGGTGAAGGTTATCTATAGAAATAAAGTCCTTATTACTCTACCGGTGTGATGGCCAACTTCTAGAACAAGTCCACTAAACTTTTGTGGGCCAAGCTCCTTGAAGGCTAGAGCTCAGAAAGAGAAAGAGGGACAGAGAAAGGGAGACATCTCAGGCCTAACATCACTGTCATATACAAACACCAATGCCATATATGAGTTCTAGGTATGTTTCAACAAACTCTGGGAATGAATGTAATGAAGAGGAAGCCAAAAGTGACTCAAATAAACAAATGCAGGAAAATTCCCATGTATCCCATGTAAACTATTCCATTGGAATAGGTTTTTTGTGGTGTAATACCTGTGCATTCACCACATACATGCATTTTTTTCCTGCAACAAAATCCTATCATGTTGCCATGTTTCTGAAGTAACCTCACTCTCCATAGAGTTACACATGGAGGTGTGAAACGGGCTCACTAAAGCCCCCCAAAAATAAAACTCCTACTTATTGTTGCACGCTTAGTAGACTATTCAGAAAGCTTCAAGCAAAAGCTTTGCAAACTCCCGCAATTGCTAACCAGTTCAGGCCAGTTACTTAAGTTATTTTGGGGCAGGTAAAACTCACCATGAATTTTGAGATTATTTTTACCACATCAGTGTGGTTGTTGCTGTTGCTGTTATAACTATTTAATTGGACCCCAAGATGGTTGTCACCAATGGAAGCAAAGGCTCAGAAAAAACTCAATATGGAGGCCAAATGGCCGAAGTATTGGGAAATCTTGGAACAAGAGGGTGACAGATTAAAATTGCAGAGCTTTGAAAAATTAAAAAACAGAGTACGAGATTGGCTCCACTATTATCAAATAATGGAGGCTTATAATTTGGATAAAAAATTAGGCTTCCAGGTGGAAAAATCAAAATTGGAAACAGAATTGTTAGATCAGAAAGTTAAGAATTTGTCAAGAATGTATAACTTGCTGTTGAAATGGAATACTCAAGATGAAATGGTGAAATCTGCTATGATTAAATGGGCACAAGATGTTGGACATAATATTATGATGGCTGACTGGGAACAGTTATGGACCACTGGTTTGAAGTTTACGGCATGTAATGCCTTAAAAGAGAATTTAATGAAAATGATCTACAGGTGGTACATAACACCAGTCAAGCTTGCAAAAATTTACCATTTGCCCGATAATAAATGTTGGAAATGTAATGAAACTGAAGGTACATTTTTTCACCTTTGGTGGACATGCCGAAAGAGTAAGGCATTCTGGGAGATGATCTATAATGAAATGAAAAAGGTATTTAAATATACCTTTCTGAAGAAACCAGAGGCCTTTCTCCTGGGCATGGTCGGCCAATTGGTGCCAAAGAAGGATAGAACTTTTTTTTATGTGTGCTACAACAGCAGCAAGAATACTCATTGCAAAGCACTGGAAGACACAAGATTTACCCACCCGGGAAGAATGGCAGATGAAGCTGATGGACTACATGGAACTGGCGGAAATGACTGGCAGAATTCGAGACCAGGGAGAAGAGTCGGTGGAAGAAGATTGAAAAAAATTTAAAGTATATTTACAGAAACATTGCAAAATTAATGAATGTTAGAAGGATGCTGGAATGAAGTTATATGGTTTTAGCAGGAATGTAATAAAGAATTAAGTAAAAGTTGATTGATAATGGACCAAAAAGAAAAATGTAAGGTTAAACCATTAAGATAAATTATAGAACAAAAATTGAGAAAGATGGAAAGAATTTGCGGGGAAAATTAATTGAATTAGAATACAAAAAGGGAGGTGTGAGGAGGTCGATAAAACAAGTAAATGAAAGGTAAAGATATGGAATACTGGATGTATGTTTTTTTAATGTTATTGTTCTTTTTTACTGTATTGTATTGTTTTTTATGTTATTCTTTTTATGTATTGTAATGTAATGTTTGTCTTGTTAAATTTTTTGTTGTTTTCTCTTTTTCTTTTTTTGTAATTCTTAAACTTCTAATAAATATCATATATATATATATATATATGCAGGTTTTGGTGTCTTCGGGTGTCTTCCCGTGTAAGAGTTGGGGTGTCTAGGCGACGTTTCGACGAGGTCTCACTCGTCATCTTCAGGCTGGTGCTTTCGGCTTCTTGTTACTGGAACAGAGCAGGATCTCAGTGTTTGAGTTCCTATAAATACTGTTGAGGGGGTGTGGTGTATAGCCTCCAACGTTCTGGGCAGAGAGGAAGTTCCCAGGTTAGTGTGTCTTTTCTTCTTTTGTTCATTAATTACTTGAGGGATATCTTGAGTGATTTCTTGAGTGATATTCTGAGTACCACTTAGGAGGGTCATTAGGTGTGGATTAGTTGCTAAAGCTTTCGTGTCTTGACCTCTTGAGCTTGTGAAGAGTTTTTTCTGAGAAGATGGCTGTACTGCACTTAGTTGTGCTCTGGCTTGGCTTCGTGTATAGGGGCGAGCTGTGGTTTTGTGTCCTGTGCCAGCCAGATCTGTGTAGGGATTGCAGGGGGGTGCAGCATCCGGAGGTGCCACTATGGTTTGGCTACTGGATGGTGTCTGTAATTTATCTGTGGAGAGGGTCTGGGTTTGGGTCTGGTGTGGTTGATTGGAGATGGCGTTCTGTGTGCCTCTGGTTCTGGTGTCGGTTTTTGTCCCGCCTGCCAGACATCTGGAAAATAGCCCTCCTCCCCAAACCCAGACCCTCTCCACAGATAAATTACAGACTTTTTTCCTGTGGACAATTGGATTTCAAACAACTGCCCGTGAGTAGAACGGAAAATTGGACTGTGAAATTTCTTAATTAGGCATCAAAAGCGGGAAGGTCTAAACAGGAAGTCTGCCTTCCTCTTTTTGTAGATAGATTGAAGCAAAGACACGGCAAGCTAGAGTTCAGAAAGTCATTTTTAAAGGACTAAATTTTCATCATTTAAAACTACTGAACCCCCCTTGGAAGCAGGAGAAGAGGGGGGAATCTTTTTTAGACTGTTTAAACCTGCAGAAGAGAGAGTAAAGAAAGGTAATTTTCCACCGTCTTGAACCTGGGAGCGGGGTGTCAAGACAGACGTTTTGAAGAAGCCCATTGATTATGGACAAACGTCTTTGACAGATAGTTAAAAGAACAGAAACATATTGATTCCATTGTTCCCTTTCACTTTTAAAAGAAACAAAATATTGACAAAATATCCGAAAAAGGAAAACTTTGTTGCTAAATCTGCCTTTAAAAGGGGGGGGAAGATGGATACAAATAGAAATTGTTTCCCCTAGAGGGAGCTTGTGAAACTGTTATTAAAGTCGAACTGGGGAGTTTTTGCAGCTGTAAAAGATTAAGATCGTGGGACCAGACTTCGACCTTGAACAAGAATGTGCTCAGAGGCTCTGGTGCTTGCCTTTTGCAAGACAAGTGCTTTATTGGAACAGTTACATGAGAAAATGGATTTAATGACAGTTGCGATAGGAAATTTTGGACAGGCAGTGGGTACCTATATAGAACCCACTCAGGAATTAACCCAGGAATGTGCTTTGACAGATGAGATGAGGGAGGAGGCTGTTGCTGGACCTTGGGTGGCAGAGATGGAGGGAGCTGTGGCCCAGCAGGAACATGAGTCGTTGGATTTGATGAATGAACCTGGAAAAAGTCAGATTTGGAGAGACGGAGATCTGCTTGGTTTGGAGATGGGGGGCTGGATGGACCCCCCCCCCCATGCAGAGATGTTTTGATTTTTCAAGTCTGGCTTTAGGCCGGGGGGAGCTCGGAGTTGTGGGGGCCCCTAATTTTGGAGGGGCCTTGAAACATGCTTTTAAATACCACATGGATTTCAGTGTTGACTATGGAAAGGGGGCTGACTTGTCGAGAAGGGACAAAAATATTGTCAAGTTGGAGTCTCCCAGAGTGAAAGGAGCAGAAGACAAAGTAAAGTACAGGTATAAACATGAAGACCTGCGGAAGGGACATGGAAAAGACTTAAGAGCCTCGGATATAAGGTCACCAGGTTGATAGACTAGATGGATGGGATAGAAAGGACTGGCAAAACCCGAGACCAGGAGAAGAGACGATGGATGAAGATTGGAAGAAAGTTTTAAAAATTTATTTAGAAAAGTATCGCAAAACTAGTGAGTATCAGAAAAATGTTGGAATGAAATTTATTGGCTTTAGCAGAAATGTTAAAAAGAATTATGTAAGAATATGTTATGGTTAAAAGAATTCGGTATAAATAAGATTTAAGTTTTAAGTGTTAAGGTTTTTTACGGTAAGATAAGGTTAAAATAGATCAAGGTCATTTAATGACAGAATATTGTGAAAGATAGAAAGGATTTGCTGAGATAATTAACAACTAGAATACAAAAAAGGGAGGTGTGAGGAGACCAATGAAATAAGTTAATGAAAGTTAAGGATTTGGGAATATTGGATTTGTTTTTAAATTTGTTGTATATTTTTGTTTTTTGATTGTGTTGCATTGTGTGTTTTGTTTTTTCTTCTTGATTTTGTTTTGTATTGATTTGTATTGTTTAATTGTTATTTTTATCTATTCTTCTCTTTCTTTTTCTCTCTTTCTTATTTTTTTCTTCTTTTTTCTTTGTAACTTTAAAATTCTCAATAAATATCTTTTTTTAAAAAAAAGATATTTTGAGTATCAAGGTAAGCATGGAAAACAGAAGCTCGCTTTGATGTGGTAAGTGGCCTTCAGGTGATCTGCTTCACATTCTGAAAACACATGTGATGTTGTTTGTCAGGGAACTGACATCGGAGCTAGAGGCGGAGGGAAGGCTCTCAAATGATGCTGGAGAAGGGCCCAGCAGGAAGAGGGGCTGATGGGGGAATCAGCGAGATTGCTCCAGGACTCTTCACCGGACACCAGAGGGGAGAGCACGGGTCCTCCGCTACCCACGCCCACCCTGCGCAGAAGACTTCCGCGCAGAGAGAGTAGGAGGAGACTGGGTGTCAAATAACTTTTATGTTGGAAAAGATTTAAGAAACGCCCACTGATGGATTCTGCTAGCGACTGAGGCAGCCACGAAGTGAAGGGCTGTCCAGACTGAAAGGTTTAGCAAGGCAACAAAGCCTGGAGAGGCGGCAACTTACGCACGAGCAACCCATACACATTACATTGTTGAAGGAACATGATAGCTAGTCCCATCCTCCACGACTGATACAACCACCTGCTATACCCCCTGTCTGTTGTGCATTCAGTAGCTGTGTGAAGGGGTCATACACATGTGCTAAGCTCCTTCACACAAGGAGGAATCCTGATTCACTCAGGATTCCCCCATATCTAGTGCAGAACTCAAGTATACTTCATACAAGTACACAGTGTCAACTCGAACACATCTGTCTATGTGCTTGTTGACCATCTCTAAGGATTCTAATAGGTTAGTGAGACAGGACTCACCCTTGCATAAACCATCTTGGTTCTGCTTCAGCAAGTCTTGTTCTTGCAAAGCAGCAGCATCCACTCCGAAGTCAGACAGCCACTCCAAGATGCCATGATTAATTGTATCAAAAGTCACTGGGAGACCAAGGAGAATCAACAGGTGCCTTATCATACAAGTTCATCATACAGGGTGACCAAGACAGTTTCAGTGCCAAAACCCGATTAATGGATCTAGAAAATCAATTTCATCTATTTCAGAGTGATTGGACCTGTTTGGGAATCATGCCCTGGAAGGGAACATTTGTGACTGGTCTATAATTATTCAGATCCAGAGAATGGTCTTATTAGCACCTTTTTCACATGGATTGGGACTGCCCCCTCACACAAGGAGATATTAATCAGCTCCTTGGCCCAACCTCTTCTAGATTTTACTAGCCACAATGGGCAAGACTCAAGCATACAAATGGATGCTTATATTTCTGGCATGTGCATTTACAGGAAATGGTAACAAATTGCACCCAGGAGGTGTTTATTCTGCTATTTGGGACATTTAAAATTAAATACTGTGTTCATCATAGGCAGAGGGGCAATGGATCAAAATGCTTAGTAAATGTAGGTTTTGTACTTTTTGATCAAACGAGTTTTGTTCCATTACAGACAGTAAAGACAAATTGATGCACCTTTACATTCATTCTGCACGACAAAATATTAATCTGAAGTGGGTGTTCACTTTCCATCATGAAGAAGCGTAAGTACTTAGATCTCATCAGCCAGAGCATTTATTTAATTGTCTTTTTACCAAACAGATGAATGAAAATGATTATTTTACTTCTTGCTTTTCCTTCAATGTCAATCTTATAGCAGCATTAAAGAAGGGAAGCCCTGTTTAAAGAGGAAACAAATGCGCCTGTATTGAAATAAAGGCATATTCTCACTGTGGTGACAGACCTGTTTCGGAGCTCTATCACTTGAAGCTATGGATTGTTGGATAGACAAAATCTGCAAAGAGAAAACTAAAATTTACCAAGACAGATAAGCTAAATCCCTTTTCCTCCACATATGTGTGGAAGAGGTACTTTGTATGCCACAGAGGGTTCAGTGACATAATATGCATTCTAGGCACAGTGGTGCAGTCTAGGGACAAATGTAACTGAGTGGGGGAAACTATGCCAAAACTAAGCAGGTATGCTATTTCAAGTGTGTCAAACGCTGCTTCTTGCTAAGAGCAGGGTAGGGAACCTTCCCCCATGCCCATCAAGGACTGCATTATCTTGAGATAATTGTCAGGGTCTGCATGCCAGTGGAGGATGGGTCCTCATGCAGATGGTGGGCAGGAACTGAGTCCAAAGTCATCCCCTTTGCCCTCCGTCCCTCCCTCTCTCTGTCTCTCTGCCACTCCCTTTCCCACTTCTTCTTCCCATCAGCATAAAGTGAGGCTAAAGGCCACATGACTGCAGATATTATTGAACCCCCAACTCCCACCGTCCCTGACCATTGGCCATACTGGCTGGCCCTTCCATAGAGGGCCACAGATTTCTCAGCCCTGCACTCCTGCACTACAGCATTAATGGTCAAAGGCAAGATCAGCTTTATTTAAAAGTATTTTATTATGTGTGTATTATCATGTGTAATCATAAAAACCATTGTAGCTTTTCTTCCCCAATGGTGTCAGGTTTTTGCAAAACGTATAGAACATGAATGTCATAGTCTGTGTCGTTAGTCCAAAATCTATTGCAATTAGATTCAGAAATGAAAACAAATGCCAGACAGCTACATTTCCTTCCTTCTGCTGTGCTAAATTGCTTGTGAAGATCTATTTCTTCCATTTTAGCCATGGCAAAAGCGTACAGCATAAGGCCACATATGCTGCCTATTAAATGACACTGTCAAACTGGCAACCAAGCAGTGCACAGTTCCATGCTAAACGTGTTAATTGAGTGTTTCTGCACTAGCCTTTGTGTAGCAGCCTATCAAACTGGCTCTGACACTATTCATCACTCATTTACTGCAGGGAATCCAGACAACATTTCTTCCAAACCATTACCATTTCCAAAGATCATCTCAAGTTTTCAAAGAGACTGGCTGGTAATGATTTGGGAGGGTGTTTTCATTTCAAATGTGCCACAATCCTTTCATGCACCAACTAGTACAGTGCTGCTATCTAACATAGGTAAGATGCTTTGATATTGAAACATCCCTAAATACACAAGAAGAGCTCTGCTGGATCAGACCAAAGACCTATGGCTATGGAAAGCTCACAAGCAGCATACAAGAGCAATAGCCCTCTCTTTCTGTTTTTCCTCAGCAACTGGTATTCAGAGGCATGCTGTCTCTGATTCTGGAGATGATCTATAAACATCACAACTAGGGCTGTGCAAATGAAGACAGGAGTGCCTGGCGTGCAAATACCAAACATGTAAAGCACAACCCCAAGAATCCTCAGAAATGTAGTTTGTTAATAGTGCTAGGAATTATAGCTCCATGAGGGGTGAAGTACAGTTCCCAGGATTCTTGGGGAGAGGAGAATATGCTTTCAATATATGACATGTACCCAGCCTAGCAGACAATATGGCTTGGAGGCTTGGTTCATAATGATCTTGCTGACAGGTGTAAGTAACCCAGCCTCTTCTCCATTATTGTCAATCTAGTTGTCCTGCAGGACCACAACCTTCATTACAGAGTGTTAACTCTTCAGAATAGCTCCCTGCTGATTAATGGAAGTTATTCACATTAATTTGAGGGGCCTGAGGCAAGAAATCCTCTAACAGCCCAATTTGGATGTGGCTACAGTTCAGCTCCTCACACCAGGCTGAGAACTTGACCCTGACAAAGAAGCGACTCTTGACACAGCTGTGCCATTCCTCCTCTATACCATCTTTTCTTTCAAGATTGTTATTTACCTATGTAGACTATTGTTTATTCCCCCTGTATAGAGGAGGAGAAATGAGGCCTGATTGCAGCTTTTGTGCACAGTAAGAGTTACCTTCTCATTTATTACACTCTTATTTTGATAGATTTTTGCACACATGCTTGGACAATTTTTAGAAGTGTCATCAATCTAAGACTGCAGTGCAGTTGCTCTCTCACCCCCTGTTCAGCCTATAACTGAAGAGCTGCTCATAATAAATGAGCGATACGGCTGAGTGTCACCAACCTGCTGTAACATTTAATAGATATTCATAACATGTATTAATCATATGCCGTTCTGAAGGGCTGCAGTCCTGCAAGGTACCAGGCACCTTCAGCTCCCACTCGTGTCAGTGGGACTTGAGATTTGAAAGACGAGGGCCTCCTGCCCTCCAGAAGCTGCTCTTCCCACTTCCTTCTGCCTCCCATGTGTCATGATATAACCCCAGACAGAAGGAAGGGAGCACACTCTGAGGAATAGCTACTAATAGATTCAAAAAGGAAGGTTTTTGTCTATGGTTCTTCAGCAGTTGGTTTCTTGTGCCTGCATAGGTAAGCTGCCAAGGGAAACTCCATATTGTATTCATTTCAGCTCCCTAAGGCTAAACCCTGGGAGAAAACCTTGATGGATGCACTAAGTTGCAGTTCAGTGGCAGGGTGTCTGCTATGCATGCAGAAGGCCCCAGATTCTATCCCCAGTATCTCCTGCCGGAAATATTGAAAAGCCACTACTAGTCAGTGTAGACAATCCTGAGCTAGATAAGACCTATGGTCTGACTTGGTATAAGACAGCTTCCTATCTATGTACCTGCTTTGAGCCCATTTTAACTCTAGCTCTGTTCATGCATTTATGCAGGACACTCACACATAGTAGCAATGGCCCCGTCCTCAAAATTATGTCCTCTTGCCATGCTTCCCATGGCCTTCCCATGTTGAACACAGGAGTCTGAAAAGGGATAGCTTTGCATCAGTAGCTGTCCACACAAAGTCCTCCACAGTAAATGTTATTGGTGGAGCCAGAGGCATCACCCCACTTCTGCTGCTTCGTGTGAGTAAATGTGTGAATAGGGCTTTTGTGTACTTTATATCACCTGTGTACCATTAAAAAAACATTGTGGATGCAGATTAAGATAAGCTCAGAACTACCACCACCCTCAAAAAAAACCCATTCTTATGTTTTTTGACAATTCAAAGCCACTCTTACTTTCTACCCCATTATGTCCCACCCTTTGTTTCTGGTACATTTATGAAATTTATTGTTTTTATATGGGGAACCATACTGCACATGTACCGTACAACTTCCAGTATGGTAATAGCAACAGTGGAGGTTGTCTGAGGCTGCACTGAGACACCAAGAGGAAACAAGAATTGCAGGACTAGTCAGAACGGGGCAGAGCTGCCTAGTTTATATCCAAATACCTACACATAAATACTGGAAACCTGAATACATACCCAGGCAAACCTTATTACAACATAAGTAGTTTTATAGGCTCAATAATTAAACATCCTAAAGTTTCCTTATCCAATAATGTAAAATATTGCCTTGCAATTAAAATGAATGAGAAAGGGATAGATAGAGTTGCAAAGCATTCCTTACAACAGATCATAGTTCCCTTTTCGCTATTAGGGTAACTGTGTTAAGGTGATTAATATTGTATCCACTATAAAACAAAGCAGAGGGAGAACAACTGTGAAAGCTCAACCCTAATTTGGACTTGAAAACAAGAAGAGTCAGACAGTTTTAAATATGTGCCCAAGATTTCCAGGGTCATCCACAACTAGATTCCACAATACACTTAATTTACTTATTTATGGTGAAGTCTTTTCCTCTAGCCTTTGGTCCTGTTTGAGACCACCTTCCCCATGGAGAACTCTCCCAACCTTAGAAAGCAGGATTGAACTCTGCACATCAACTGATGCATGTAGAGTTCAATCCCCCCAACCCATGGGCCAACTTTGTCCAGTGGACGGGACCCCCCCCCATACACACACACACACACACACACACACCCCTATCAATCACCTGACATCATGGAAGGGCCCACGAGGGCCATCTAGTCCAAACCCTTGAAATGCAGGAATCTTTTGCCCAACATGCTCTACCAACTCAGCTAAATAGTTAATTACCATTATGATGTCAGATGATGGTCAGGTGGGTGGCCCTGCCCACCTGTCAAAGCTGACCCATGGAGTGAGGGCAGATAAGAACCTGGCCTGCTGCATAGTCTTTGATCCACATTTGCATGCTTATTGTGCACCACTTACATTCAAGTTAATGCAAGAGTGTATGGTGCTTTGGATCTGAACTTTTGCCATGAATCACCATATTTGCTAAGTGGCCTGTAAGTTCCTTTTAGTTAAAGCTCATTGAGAAGCAAAATACTCAATGCACCTTAAATGAAATAAGAGCAATAACAACTGTACAATTGTATTTTTATTTTAGGGAGAAATCTATTATGGCAACAAGATCAAACCTAAGTCAGGTTTAAAAACATTTCTATTGATTTAGCGGCTTTATCTGTTTTCTGAAAGACATTCAATATAAATTTCCAATTTATACTGATAGTTATACTTAGCCCAGGATAAAAAGTCATATCTGATTCTACCATGATCTCACCATCATCTAAATCCTAACTTTTAAGCAACCAGAAGAAAGCCATGCTCTTTCAATTCTGTTTTAATATATGTGAATATCTTCTTCCACATAATCAGAGACACCTAGACTTTTCTTTTCTTTTTACCTTTGGGCCTGCTTTACAATTCCATTATGCAAATTGTCAGTAGGACTCATTGTGAAAAAGAACATAATAATAGGAAATGAGCTATCCAAGCTCCACATAGCAAAAAGAAAATGATATATTAACTAGCAAAGTGGGGGAGAGCTATATTGGGTTAATGGTGGTGCTTGATGCTCAGATTGTATGATCTTCCAAAGACAGAAAAATATTTCTAATTGGAAGACATTTTTAATTGAATTCCTACATGCTTGTGTCTACCATCTTCAGAATGTTGATAGGACTAGCTCCATTCTTTTTTTAAAAAAAGTGAAATGAGGGGAACCTGAGATTGCATGCAAAGAACATCCAAAACTATTCCTTTGGGAAGATGTGTCTACTCTAGATGAAGAGACAGCATATGCACGAATATTTCCCTGGGGAAATATGTAAGCTGAGTTTTGGATATCCTGAAAGGATAGGGAGAGGATAAAGGCTTTGTTTTCAGACATTTGAGGTGAATGCGTTCAGGCTAAAAATTGAAGGGGGCAGGACAGTGTTCACAGTCCTCATCCAAATTTCCCCATGCACACCATTGCCAATTCAGACCTTCATCTATTAAGAGAGAAGTTCTGAAAGGGGGTTCTAAGGACATCTAGGTGAACATACTTAGAATCTCCCCTCAGAACTTCCTTTTCAACACAGTAAGGTCTGAAGTGGAACTGGTGGACTTGTGGCTTATGTGCTCTCGCCACTTTAAGTTCAGTTGCATTCAGGCAAATGCCCATACAGGTGAAATGTCTGAAACTAATCCATGATTAGTAGTACCCTACAAAAGTAAGGTCAAATAATCTTGGTTGGTAAATTTGTGGAACATAAATGGAAAGGCTATTTTATGGTGCTCTAGGGCTCTTAAATAGCATCTGGGAAGTTTTTATTTCCCTTTGGAAATTAGAGATTTTCTATTGTCTGCTATGGCATCAGAACTAGGGATAAAGGCCAACAGAATTTATTCAGAAAAATATACTGTGATAAACCCAGTGGTTTAACTGTAATAGAAGCTTAATCCACCCTATAATATTAGTTTAACTGATGTTAAAATAAACTTAATCTATTATTGTTGAAAACGAATAAAGTTACTTAGTTCAGTGGGAGTTACACCAAAGTCAGGGTGCATAGGTTTCTGCAGCGGCAAAAGAAAAAGGTAACAGTTGGCATAAGGTATGAATTGGGGTGCTGAGAGTCCTCTTCCATTAACGTTCCCATTCCAGGAATGTCAGAATGGGGAATTAGCCCTTGTAACCTTATGGTGGTATTTAAAAGAGTTCTCCAAGAGAATGAAACCTGACTCCATGTGTCACGTGCCAAAAGGTGGTTTCTTCAAAGAAACTGGAGCAGAGACCCATTCTGCTATGGACAATAGAGTTGTCCCTTTCTACTCCTCATGTCAGAAAATATCAAAGACCAAATGCGACACCAAAAAACATAATAATTGCCTCGCTCAGTGATGAGACTGTACTTTGTGAAATTTTCCACTCAGTTATGCTCACATGATATATGATCAAATGCAGTATGCAAGCTGCTCTGTTGGGCTCTTTTGGCTGAATGTAATCACTGTGAAGCCGTCTACTACGTTAGGCCTCAAGCAGACTGAGAGGGACAAATGGGCTCCATTTTTTTCTGTTTTCCTGTCACATCTCATCCTCTCTCTCTCTCCTTTTCCTTCATCACCCTTTCCCTGAGCAATGACATTTGAGCTGGGATAAAAACAAGAGAAGCTGGTTTTGTTCCTACTGCAGAATGGGAAGAAAAGAAAGCCTTATGTGGTGTTCTGAGATTAATACCTTGCCTGTTTTCAGCTGTCAGATTTGTTTCTTCTGTGTGGTGAAATCATATCATTCTATCACAATTCTTATTATGAATGACTATTTAAAGCCTTGAACAGCCTGATGGAGGGGGATTCCTACCCCCACCAGTCAAGGCATGATATCAAGAAATGAGTAACTAGCTGTAGTTTCATCTGGATATTTATACTGGGCATCCTATCAAATTCCACTCACCCTTCATTGACCCCTTTATCTTGTGCTAACTCCTCACGAATCCCAGTAACCTACTGTATTATCCTTGCAGAGAATTTTACGCTCAATTATAACTATCACAACATCTAAGATGGCCTGTTTTACAGAGCCATGTTAAGCAATCAGAAGAATTAAATGGCATTTGAGGCTGGCTTTCTCGGTAATAACTGTTCAAAAGAAAAGCTTCCATATTTAAAGTATTAGCAGCTGTCTGTATTATCGCTATATTGGGATGGGAGGAAAGCAGGAAATAAGGAAAAGATTGCACGCTTTATTTAAGAAATTCACCAAGAGATTGAAAAACCATTGAATGAACCAAGCTACAGCTCAATGAAGCAATGTATTTGAGCCCATGGGTGTATTGGCTGTACATGGTGTCTTACTGTGAGCATATTAAGTGCCACAGACAAAAAGATATGAAAAAGTAGGTCTGCAGTTGTAATCACAGTTTTCTGAAAAAGAAATCCCATCCTGCAGAGAATGGATTAATAAAATATAGAGGTTTATGGTCATGTCCAAAATTACCTGTCAAATCTAGAAATGCAATCACCCAAATGGCTCTGATTGTTCCCTCAATATGTGGCTTCTGTTCTTCTCTTGTGTAGAAATTCCTAAAGGGAAAAAGATACCCCAGAGTTGTTCAAATGCCTATCTTTAAACTGACTGCAGTGAGCTAAATCAGGAGGGCTTTTAAAGGTATTTTTGTGTTCTAATTCTAAATCTAGCTTCCTTTTTTAAAGTAACAAATGCAATAAACAAATAGCCATTAGGAAAGCAAATTGTTTGTTATTTCAAGGTGTGCTCAAAGTAGGTAGGAAGCTGAGAGCTTACCAGATGAAGAAAGAGGAACATATGATTGCATTTTCGGTCTTCTTTGTCCCACAATCCTTTTTGTATTTCTATGGCTGGATTATAATGGTGTACTTGGAGCAACTGCACAATGATCCATGTCTATAAGAGGGCCCCATATTCTTAGCTGGAAGGAAGGAAGGAAGGAAGGAAGGAAGGAAGGAAGGAAGGAAGGAAGGAAGGAAGTCCCCTCTTGGAAGGAAAATTATGAAGCAAAATGTACATACAATGTACAGTTGTACAGTTTGCACAATTAAAGTGGATTAAAGCATTCTGTCACCCAGGCACAACAAATCCATTTTTTGCAGTTAGGAAAGTGATGAGAAAATGCACTGGAAAGTTTGAGGTGAATTAATGATTGACAGGAAGCACTGTTATTATTTTCTCACCTACCCTCCCTTCACCCTAAGGTGCTATGTATGGATGCCATGCAAGTGTATAAAGAATGACACTCATTAATTTATCTACAAACAAATTGGAATGAATCCTTAAAAAGAACAAGCATATCTAACCTCAACATAAGCTTTGAAAGTAAATCAGGATAAATGCTTGACGAAAGCTCTTGGTGGAATTCAGAGGTTCTTACCTTTGAGTAGACATTTGCAGGGTTGGCCTGCACAACTATAGCCTAGGTAACTATAACCTCCCCCCCCCCCCCAGCTTTTTCTGCTTTAGAAGACTTCTGGAATAAAAGTCTTACTTCTAATCAGAAGTAAACTAGCCTGGCTTATGGCTGTTTTGTTGTTATTGTCAGCACTTCTTGCATTAATAGGTTCTGTATGATAGCTACAAAACTTATACCACTTACTTTTTAAGTGAAAACATTTTTTAAAGGATTTCATATGCTAAAGAAGATACAGGTTGTTTTTTATTTATGTGTGTGTGTGTGTGTGTGTGTGTGTGTGTGTGTGTGTGTGTGTGTGTAAACACATTTGGTTTTCAGCATAATAATATCTGACATTTATATAGCATTTTAGAGTGTTTAAAGTCCTTCACATGAATTATTGCCACAATCTTTGCAAAAGCTGCATCAGGTCAGTATCATTATCCAGAATGGGGAAGGCAGTGGGGAGTGAGGCTGAGAGTATCTCACCTAAGGCCATCTGTTAAGTTCATGGCAGAGAAAAACTGTGAACCTGTGACCAGTAGCTCTTTCATGCTAAAGAGCTTCTTACAGCTAGAGGTCAGGTGCACTGAGAACCTCTACACATTTAAGCAGGCAAAATGCTAAATAAGATACATAAAAATACAATACAGAAGATTGCTGTGCTGAATTCAGGATTTGAATTTTAGTGCAAAAAGGGACTTTTTTATGAAGTTAAAAGTTTCCTGAGAGCTACAGACACACTCACAATTTTTGAGCCAATTTGCTGCTAGTCACAAATTTGCATAGCTATTGCTTCAGTCCCATTTGTAGTGACCTTTTTCGTTCTGGAAACAGTGAGGCCATGGTGTAGTTAATCACATTTGGTTAAGTGATGATGTCACTGCAGTCAATTGAAGCTATTTGGAATGGGGGCATTGCCCCCTTAGCTTTATTTATCATCTGTGATGTCATCATCTTGCCAAATCTAATTGACTAACAGCAACCCCACTGCATATAAATATATGTATTTATTTACTCATTGCTTTTTAAAAGCCATTTTTACTGGGATAATTATTTTCTCTGCCAATTTTTACAGTACACAAAGCAACTTTGTAACATTTGTAAGCACTCATGTGACAGTGGCATTATGAGACCAACATGCCATGTTCGATTTCTGGTGATGGTATATTTCCAGATTTGATTAGTACTATCCTATCCCTTGGGCAGTAAGAAATATTGATGCAGACGCTGACCTGATCTCCACATTAATTCACAGACGGAAATGTAAAGCAATTTTTTTGTTTCAACAGTTTGTCAGGAAAGCCAATGGCAGCTGTCAACCATGACAAGAAAAGAGAGGAAATGGAAAATAGGGGATCCTACCCCTACTATCAGGAAAGAAGGCTGTGAAATTACAACAATTTACTCTGGCGTGTTTCAGTTTTTCAGTAACTAATATATAATTGTATACAATATTATAATCTTGGTTAAAGAAATTAAATCACAAGGAAGGAGGGGTTTTGCTGCACTGGTCCTGCATGCAGGCTTCCGATGAATATCTGCTTGACCACTGTGGTTACAAGATACTAAGCTGTATGCTCCTTTGTCCTGATCCAGCAGGTCTTTTGTTATGCTCTTACTACATACTGACATACCAGCTAGGCTTGTAAAACTGAGATGATATCCCCGCCCCCAGCCCACCACATATAAATAGAATGAGTTGGAGGGTTGTGGGTTGTACCCAATAGGTGCCTGGGTAGAAAGGAACTTCTGCACTGGGTCCCCTTTTCCTAATGGATCATTTCCATCTTCCTCAGACTGATGACCTTGTTTCCTTAGAAAGAGGTGGATTTGGGCAAGGCAACAGGTTCCACTGCACTGAGCACCAAGCCTAGGGGGAACCACAAGGTGTCATAACTATGACTTAGTGAATTGAGCAGAATGGAAGGTGAGAGGTGGGAGTGTACACCGAATTTTGGCCCTGCACAGAGCACCACTGAATTTTGAAAGACCAAAGTCCGCTCATTCCCAAGACCCTCAATCTCTGTGATAGCACTCTGACTTGGGAGTGGGAAAGCGCTCTCATGTCCCTAAGACCTCATCCAGCAACTTCACTGACTCTCTCTGGTTATCTTGACTCAACGAAACAAACTTGTGTCCTTAGTGCCAAGAGCTTACGGCACTGAACACATACAACTTCTGTCCAGCAGGACACAATATACAGAATAGCTCCCACATTCCTGCTGCCACATTTCTACCTGCACATGTATTGTTGTTGTCTAATGAGTTTCTGGCTCCTTGCCCTACTGAAAAACTCACTTGTTACCTTGATCCTTTGCACTGGGGCAAGACACCTCCTCAGCTAAGAGTCCATCACTTCCACTAAAGATAGAGCCAACATTTGAATAACTAGTTTTATTATAAATATAGCCTTCTAAGTACTACAATGTTTTTACACAAAAACCAGGGTGCATGAAAGACATAGTCGACATTGTGGCTATTACTTATGCAGAGCCAGCTATCTCTGTGATGCATGCTAATTGTCTGCAAATATTTGAATACGAGAAAGAAAGATTACTTTACAACAATTCCAAAAGAAAATTATAATAATGGAACATTAAGGCTGCCACTGAGAGTCAGAAGCTGAATACTTAAGACTGCAACAAGTAACTGATAATACTTCCTAGACAAGGAGATGTGGTGAAGGTGGTAGTAGTGGAATCATTTATTATATGCTCAGGCCTCAGGCCCCCCCCCCCACAAAAATGAAGTCAGCAAGCCTCACTGCAGCTAACAGCACTGAAAGCGACACCGCTGTAATGCACTGCACAACATTCTTGTTGCCTCCAGAAGCCCCTTTTTTCAATGTGAACAGTGGGAGTTAGTTTCATCTGATGTGTAGATGAAACATGGGGCCATTAACAATTTTGCAGAACAATTTTGTGTGGATCTTTTCACAATGAGATGGATGTCAAGGATCTTCCAAATTCTAGAGTCAGTCTGGCTGGCTCCCTATTGTAAGAAGTCTTTGGATGTCAAATTCTAATGCTCAGTTTTAAATATTGAGAGAGTATCTACCAAATGTGTGTATCCAGAAAAGTTTCACTGTTAAACTTCAGAAAGCAGTGTTTTGAGAAGAATTAGGAGGAGCAGTTTCTCCCCTTTTTTTCTTTCAGCCTTAGTATTCATCAAGTCCCAGGTGTTTCTGTTTCACAATTTGGACTCTACATAACACTTTTAACTTAGCACTTACTTGCGGTAAACTTGTTGTGTAGAGAAGACCCCTGAAACTTAATTTGATTTCTGAGCAAGTTTGGAGTACATAGCTATCTATTAAACAAGGTCAGAAAGAATTCTGAACGGTATACCAAGTTATCCTGAAGTTTCTTTGTAATGTTTACTATGTTTTTCAAGTTCTCGTGCACTGGAGGAGATGGAAAGGGAAGCTACGTCTGCCCTTTAATATTAAACCATGTAGCTGGGTGGGTAAACAGTGCGAGCAGAGATGGTACAGTGAATGCCCTTGGGAAGGGCTTGTACATAGCTCTGACATGGGAGAGTTATTAAATCTTCGACCCAGTCAATACAAATACATTGAACCGATGATTAATCAGACTGGGGAGACAAAGGAAATAACAGTGTGAAAAGAGAATTCTGCACAAGGTTGCTGAACCAAAGAAATGTATCACAGAAATCAACTACACAGTGCCATTATTTCACAAAAGCTAGCAAAATGTTAGCAGTGCATACTTAAAGTATTGCCAGTGTGATAGGGGAGCATTTATGCTTAGATCAAATCTTTCTTTTGCACGTATTTGCGTTCTTAGTCAGCAAGCTTGACTGCAAAAGTCTTCAAAAAGCAGAAATGCAAGAGAGCACAGCTTCATGTTCCTTTAAGGTTCCTAACTATCCAAAAGAAAACAGTGAACATGGAGAAGAGACAAGGGAATGAGAGGGAGGAACTAACTGGAGTTGGAGCAATGTTGCAATGCACACAGTGTTTCCACAAAGCCTAAAACAGCTTGAGGTATGAAGACTGAACAACGTGGACCAAAGCACATACCAGGGAAATTAATTGAAACAATAGATAAACTTGAATATGGCTGAAGAGAAGGGCAAGATACTCAAGGGGAAAGCAATTTCCAAGACCGAAGTGAAGATGCTAAGTGATGAGAAGCATGGCAAATCAAGTTTGTTGCACAGCATAGAAATGGTCTAGGGACGTGGGTGGCGCTGTGGGTTAAACCACAGAGCCTAGGACTTGCCGATCAGAAGGTCGGCGGTTTGAATCCCTGTGACGGGGTGAGTTCCCGTTGCTCGGTCCCTGCTCCTGCCAACCTAGCAGTTTGAAAGCATGTCAAAGTGCAAGTAGATAAATAGGTACCACTCCAGCGGGAAGGTAAACGGCGTTTCCGTGCGCTGCTCTGGTTCACCAGAAGTGGTTTAGTCATGCTGGCCACATGACCCGGAAGCTGTACTCCGGCTCCTTCGGCCAATAAAGCGAGATGAGCGCCGCAACCCCAGAGTCGGTCACGACTGGACCTAATGGTCAGGGGTCCCTTTACCTTTACCTTTATAGAAATGGTCTTAGGAAACAGAGGGGCTTCATTTGGGGCATATTTGGAGCTTGAGTATCCCATGGAAAACTGTGGGGTGGCAATATAGTTCCAGGTGTAAAACAGAGGTGGGGAATACTATCCCTACTGACGACATGGCTCCTGTTGGAAATCAGTCATACACTTGAGCCATGAGGGACCAGTAGCTATTCGGACTAGTGTGGACTGAGTGATTCGAGCCTGTGCCCACAGAAACTAGTATGAACCTCCAAATGAGATGTTTCTCCAATGCAATTCAGCTCACCCAGGAATTGCATCTGATAAATTAACCATTTTCCACATGGAGAGAGTTTGGGGTATTCCAGGTTTCCCATTTGAGGGGATTCATAGTTTCACCACCATGACTTTCCCAGTCAGAGGCCATCTCTACTCTTATACTTTCCAATACTCCCACATGCACACATCTAAGCAGGTGTTTTTCCCATATCCATAGCAAGTAAATTATCCAAATATCCCAAAATAAAGGCCACCTGGGAGATAGAAGACCCAAGCAAAGGTCAGAAATGTTCCAACAGGCAATCAGGAACAGATTTTTTATAATCCTTTCCAGACCCCATTAAAAGCAAGCAGCCATAGCCCAGAGTACTCCATCACAAAAGCTGTTGGCTGAGTATGCTACCCTTCTGCCTGCCCAACTGTACTAAGGCAAGGTAGAAATAGAATTTTTGTAGGTCCCACTCATGTCTCTCATTAGAATGGGAGCCCATGGCCAAATCTCAGGTATTGTGAAACTACGGGCAACTACCACAAAACCTCCCAATACAAAGCCTGATCACTACAGCAGGTTTGTTTACCCTGTGGCTATGAGGATGCTGGATTCCAACTCCCATCAGCTCCTACCAGCATGACAAATGGGATTCAGGGATGCTGAGAGCTGAAGCCCAACAATATATTGGGGAACAAAAGCTAGCCACCCTTGACCTACAGCAACACCTTCCCTCCCTGCAGACTTTACAAGAGTGTGTAGAAGAGGAGTCTTTTTTTGCTAGAACCCATTTTTCTTCAAGAGCTATTTCTGCCTGCCATTAGGTGTGCATTCTGTTCTTCTTATTTGCCTTCTACTGATATGCAGTTCTTGCCAAAACCCTTCCAAACAAATTGAAGGTTAGGTGACTTGTTTCTTTAATGTCATCAGTGCATTAAACATTTTCTCTCTGCAAAATGAATTCTTCATACCTATTCCGTGAACATTAATTTAGTTGAATTTGATAGTGAGAGCACAGTGACATTGTTAAAGTTAACGACCCAGTGGTTTACAAGACAAGACACACATCACACCAAATTGATTGCATTAATTGTTTTATTGAGTAACATCAACAAGAATGTGTAGTTCCCAATGTCCTCGAGCAAAGGCTGTGTGATTCCATTAATAGTGAGAAGTGTGTCCAAATTCATTAGGTAAGTGGCACTTTTTTGTTTATGAAATCTGTAGATCTAAGTAACTAAAACTTTTAGCTTCAATACAATAAATACATCACATTATTTATCTCGCATCTCATCTTGCACTGAAAGGCTCATATAACTCCTGCATGCAAATTTGCTTGCTGTGGCAAATAGAATTTCTGTGTAATCTTCCAAATCAGGAAAACAAAGAGAAGCAAATACCACACTTCCTTAAATGAACTGAGGTGAATATTATGGATCCAAAGATGTATGTATGAACTCTGCTTGTGCAAGGGTGTCTTACCAAATCATCCTATCCTGCTACAGCCTCCCACTCCACACTGTTCCAGCATATCCACCAACCATCAATAATAGCTTTGGGGAGTGCAAGATGAGTCAGGAAAGCTGCTTTGCACACAAGGAGCACCAACCATATCAGAATGTAGAGAAGGCAACACAGGAGCACAGGATCAGGCCCACAGTAAAGAATAATCCAGATTTATTTATTAAATGTTTTATATCCCAGCCTTCCCCCAGTCTGAATCACAGGGCAGTTTTACAACAATACTATATAAAACACAGCACAACAGTAAAATATATTTCAAAGCAATGGTTTTTTAATAAAAATAAAAAACCAATAATTATTGTCACAGCTGATAATGTGCAAAATCACAGCATGGGAATACCTTTATCAAGATCCAGACACATGATTTATAGCACACCAATATAATACAGATTCAGTATCTGATTCCTTATTACTTCCTTGGTGTGCCACTGCATGAATATAGCCTGCTAGCAGACAGAAAAAATGAGGAAGTAAAGTATAGTATTGGATAGCAATTCTCAGAGCTCATATACACCAAGGATCAATAACCTGTTGACCTCCAGATGTTGTTGGACTCCATTCCTAGCAGCCTCTGCTAACATGGCCTGCTAACATGGCCAATGGTCAGGGGTAGAAGTTATTGGGAATCGAGGTGTGGAGAACCTTTTGAACTCAAGATGTTGCGAAACTACAACTCCCATGAGCCCCAGCAAGCACGGCTTCTGGAATACCAGAAGTTCCACACACCTCTTGTAGTCCATCAACACTGGGAGGCCCCCAGGTTCCCTGGCTCTGAAATGTACAAATACATGTTTGCACAAATGTATGTCAAGCACATTTAAAATGCCCCCTTTGCTAAGTAAACTGAGGAAGCCATGCTTGTAAAATTCCATTCACCACACTGCATAATTTATAGCCCAGCGGTCACAAATTTTGACTTCCCAGGCATTTGTCAACCTCCCTGTCTATGCAATCCAAGGCACACAATAGAAGCAAGTTTTATCAAGCCCCTGGTGGGCTGTCATGCCAACGCAACTGGCAAGTCCATAGCCTGTTGCATATCTTCTATAATACCTATATAAAGAGGCCAGAAGAGGTGTATCCATATAGAAGTCTGCCACCATTTCCCTGCTCCCACTGCATTCCACTTCTCTTTTGCGCTCAGCCAGAAATTGATTCCTGCGCCTGCAATTTTAACCCAGGCAACTTTCAATGATGCAGCAGAGTTTGGAGACAATTCCAAGAAAAAGAAAGAGAGATCATTTCAGAAAAGGATCACAAACAGGAAATGTGCTGGCTGAATAGCAAGCCTCAGCTTGTGAACTAAAAATCCATCTCAGATAATTGACATTTATTTGATTGAAACAGCAGGGTGCCCTCCATCACCATGGGAGGAGACCATATGGAAGAACAGTAAGAGTGGAGATAATGTCTGTCTGCTGAGTGTGTCAATGTGTTTAGAGATTATTCACAGGGCTCTAGGGATTCCTGTATGGTAATGTTTCAGCTAAATTGGAATCAGATTAATTGCTCTAATCTAATTGAACGACAATGTTTATCAAATTATTGCTCATTCACCACATGATATTGCAGAGTCATTATTCTTTGAGTTGAAATAAATAATAATAATAATAATAATGAAAAAGATCTCTTGTCGTGCAGCTGCTCAAGAGCTCTGAAAGATTGCTGAGCCCTACGCATGAGTGTTAATGTAGTTTATAACTCTATGAGGTAACAAATAAATTAGAGGCAAAAGGTTTACAGATGATAAATCTGCTGTCTTTCTGTGAAAATGCTTCTTGTTGCATAATGCAGCCCTAAGTTAATTAAACTGTTTTTGCAGAGCCGAGTTTCATTTCATTTTAAGTAAAGAATATTTCTTCTCAGAAAATTAAATGTTATTTTTTTGCAGCAAGCAGCATAAAAAAACTAAATTAAAAAGGCACATTTTAGTTCTGCTACATTTAGTTTTATTCTGCTTTAATTTTCCTCCCCCCACCAAATGATACTTTCAAATTTTATTTTGTAAATTACTTTGTAGATAAATGTTGTTATAATTTTCCTGGAAACCTTCATTTAATTCCTGTGTCAGGTAGATTAAGAATCATGTAGCTGGCTGGGGTCGGTTGCTAACGACTTTAACATCTGGTCCTATGTAACACAGTATCAGAAGAGAAATAAACATCACCTCTCTGAAGCTGCTGTGGGTATTTCAACAGAAGCCTCTGTTGGGGCCAATTGGAGCTTGCAAATAGCAGCTTAAGAGAGGCAGGAACACTCTCCAGTACCCATTATCCCAAGGCTGTTCTGGTCTCCCTGTAGTTGCTATTTCCTACACTTTCTTTTTTAATGCACATGAATTGTATTCATGCAATAGACATCATATCAAGTTTGCACTAGTTCAGCTCACAGATAACAGGAAAACATTGACATGTTTAGGATGTTTTAGGATTTGATGCCTCAGTCTGTGTTCAATGGCAATCAGGAAGGATGGCCTTTCCCTACACTTTGAGATGTGTGTCAGAGCCTGAGTGGAAGAAAAATGTCTTGGGGGAAGAGGTTGCAAGATGAAAACAGCAACCAGAGGCAAGGTTCAGGCAAACCACTTCTGCAATGGGGATTGACTCCACTGCCTTAAAGTGATGGTCAGCATTCAAAGACGTGGTTCATAGGCTGTCAAGTTTGACCCTCTGGTACAGTGGTGCCTCGCAAGACGAAATTAATTCGTTCCGCGAGTTTCTTCGTCTAGCGAATTTTTCGTCTTGCGAAGCACGGTGTCGGAAAAGTTTTGGAAAAGCTTCAAAAATCACCAAAAACCTCAAAAAAGGCTACCACACCGCGTTCTATGAGTTGCTCCTCGAAGTCAAGTCGCAATTGTATTAACGGTGTTAAGAAAAAGGAAACAAACTTGGAAAAAACACAAGACATTTTCATCTTGCGAAGCAAGCCCATAGGGAAATTCGTCTTGCAAAGCAGCTCAAATACCGCAAAACCCTTTCGTCTAGCGAGTTTTTCGTCTTGCGAGGCATTCATCTTGCGGGGCACCACTGTATTCAAGATCAACAAGAAGCCCAAGCAAAACTATCCTTTCCCCCACCCTCTTTAATCACCAACACTTAGTGTTGTATTACTTAGTGAGTATTGAGTCAGATTGTATTCTTAAACATAGCTAGCTTTGTCTTCTGCCCTGAAAATGTATCCCCCACCCCAGATGTTACACGTGAAAAGGATGTAACTTCCACTCTTGAAACTATTGTTTCCAATCTAGCAGAAGAGTGTTGCATGAGAGAAAACACCAGCTTTGCACAGAGATGCTAGGGATTGAACCTGAGAGCTTTTGTATGCAAAGCAGATGCTCTATCTTCACAGGAATACTTGTACAATAACTTCTAAAATGTGCAGGGGGGGTTTCAATAACTTTTGACCGCCTACTAAAGTGGGTAGTTTGACCAAACTGTGGGACTCAGTGGAAGACAGGAGTGCCTGGCGTGCTGTGGTCCACGGAGTCACGAAGAGTTGGACACGACTAAACGACTAAACAACAACAACAAAGTGGGTAGGCCATAGTCAAAATCTGTCTTACTCACCATGTTTCTTGTACCGTGATGCAACCCCTGATACATTGTGCCACTTCACTACAAGGAGCCTTCTATAGTCACACTTCGGGTTACAGATGCTTCAGGTTGCGTTTCTTCGGGTTATGGACCCGCCGAAACCCGAAAGTACCAGAATGGGTTACTTCCAGGTTTCGGGGGTCGTGCATGTGCAGAAGTGCTGAATCGCAACCCGTGTGTGCACAGAGGCACCGCTGCGGGTTGTGAACGCTGCGGGTTGTGAAGGTGCATCCTGCATGGATCACGTTCGCAACCCGAGCGTCCACTGTACTTACTAGTGCTTGTGCAAGTGTTCAGAGAAGAGCACCAATATACAGTATTTCAGTCTTCCACTCATGGTGCTTCATATCCTAGTCACTGAAAATGGAGTTTGCCTGAGGGGTACCAAGCAAAGGTTAAAAGTTAGGAGGGCTTGCTTTCAAAGACCATTCAGAAATGGTCTTTGAAAGCAAGTGGTGAGGAATTTGTGACCCTCCAAATGTTGTTGGACTCCAGTTTCCATTATCCCTGACAATTGGCCATGCTGGCTGGGGCTGGTGGTTATTTGGAGATAAACAACCTCTGGAGGGCCACAGATTTCCCCATCCCTACCCTAAGAAACTTCTCTGCCTTTAGAGCAGTAGGTAATAGTGTCAAGATCTGTTTGAGAGGGATTCATGGTGTGCGCTTAATTTGCATTTATCATTTTTATGATGCACTCAGTTAACTTAAATATCTCATTTAAATACATTTTATTATTCATATTCTTTACACTCTTCACTGCAGTTATTTGGAAATGATTCAGAGTGGCTGCGGTAATATCTAGAGAATCATAACAGATGGCAGCATTGGGAAAACACACAGGAAGCCCATTTGTAGGCGGAATATATAGCTTAATCTATTGTCAACACAGAAAAAGGAAACATTCTGCTGTGTAGGTGACTTTGTCAGGCATCAAATTAAAAGATTTGCAAACTAACATCAGAAGTGGCCTTTCTGAAGGAAGGGATTACTTGAATCTTATTACTTACTTTAAATTACTTTTAGCGTTAGAAATGCACAGCAAGCTTTTCAGACTTGTGAAGCAGTAAAGGGTAGTCTCTGATGCAACAAGCCTTAAGCTCAATTCTGATTTCAGATCAAACAAGCACATCACCACGTAGGATGGCGGCAGCCACCTTTGGGATCAAGCCTTAAAATGCCAGTGACAGGATATGACACAACACAGCTTTATCTTGTTTTCAAATGAAGGTCAGTTGCTACAGCTCTAGCTCCAACATTACTAAATTTAGCCCTTGATAAAGACTACAACTGCCCTGTTGTCTTTGGGGGGGGGGGATTACAGTATTGGTCTTTCTTATCCAATCATATCCTTTGGAGGAGAGGAAACGGAGTGATAGATTGTTAAGGATATTAAGAGCTAAAGAGGCTTCCTTTTGGTTCAGCAGCTTCCTGTATACTAAGGCAACAGCCCCCAGACTCAAGAATCCTCAACTGACTTAGTTCACATACAAAACAATTCTATTCATCTATACTCAGAAGTAAATCATGCATTCTTCAATGGGAACTGCTCCCATGTAAACAGAGATAGGTCAGAAGGAATATCTTCCTCAGCACACCTTTATGAGCAGGTAAGAAATGCTTCTTCATGTCCACACCTGGGAAGAGGAAAATAAGTACAGCATAGGATAATGTACAACCCTACTCTCAACTGCATGAACTTTCTTCATAAATTTTGTATATTTAACTTCTCTTATATAACAGACAATGACACGTTGTATTAAAAGTTTGCTTTGTTTCTTTTTTAAAAAGGCTGCAATATGTATGTATTTTCAGTTTTGCTATAATTTCCTTTTTCAAAAATAAAACTTAACCAGTGCTGTGTCTTGGGAAATATAACATCTCAACTGAACTGAAAGATTCCATATAGCTATTCCAATCCATCTGCTAAAAATATATTGGTACCTATGTTTTTTAAAGTCCATCTCATCATTAAACCAGCAAGATGGCTCTAATCCCATTCTATGCACATGACTATACATTATAATTTGGTTATATTAAGATGTAACTCATGTTCAAATATGATAGTACAAAGCATTCCAAGTCTGAATACTGTAAACTGAAGCATGCAGGTGAAAGGCTAAAGCTATGTGGGAAAACTATGGGAAACAGCAATAAATAAAATATGCTATGATCTTGTCTATTAAATTTTGAGTTTAACCCTATTATTTACAGCTGTATTGACAAGCCCCTGAAAACAATGTTCTAGGAAACCCTCCTGCCAGGATACTGAACCACTGACCTCAACTGGGAACAATCTGGGAAAATTCAGCTTATATCCTATGTTAAACTCACCATTATACAGTGGTACCTCAGGTTAAGAATTTAATTTGTTCTGGAGGTCCATTCTTAACTTGAAACTGTTCTTAACCTGAGGTCCCACTTTAGCTAATGGGGCCTCCTGCTGCCACCACACTGCCGGAGCACGATATCTGTTCTCATCCTGAAGCAAAGTTCTTAACCTGAGGTACTATTTCTGGGTTAGCGGAGTCTGTAACCTGAAGTGTCTGTAACCTGGTCTCTGCAACCCAAGGTACCACTGTAATTCAAAAAGGAAGACACCTGTATTTTCTGCGTCTGTGTCTCTCGTGTGGAGTAAAATAAATAAATGAAAGAAAACCTGTTTTTGAATTGATTTGCCCTTTGTCACTGCCACAGATATGTTTTCCAAGTTATGACAGGTAGTTGTAATTCTATTAACAGCTCATCAACTTCCCTGTGAAATCGATCTATGTTGAGTTAGCTGAGTCTTCTTAAAGGGGCTGATTTATAGCTTCTGCCAGTTTTAAAGGGCGGGGGGAGAAAGAAGCACTTCTGCCTCCACTGTAATCAAAGCGCCCAAACAATGTCTGCAAATGAATAACTTTTAGCCCTTACTGCAGGTTGTCTTAGTGGCAGGTGAGCTATGACCTAGGGCTGGCAGTTTTGCTGAGAGGCCTGCTGATGCTGGCATGTATAAATGATTGTCAATTTCCTTTATTAATTTATCTTGCCATCTCATGTATAAATGAGAAGATTTCATTCCCCACCAACACCTTAAACGTCTCCAGCATCAATCTACCATGTTTGCCTAATTTGCAATTTTGCACCATGCTGCACAAGCAGTCAGATATGGAGAACTGCAGAAAATACATTTCGATGCCTGTCCTTTCATGCATATTGTAAATGGGGGCACACAGGTGAATTTTCAGTTGACAGCACTTTAGTTAAGGTCATGGAAAGAGGTTATCATAATACTTCTTTTTATTGAGTGACATCAAGAGGAGGGTAATGAATCACAGTGATGCAAAAGCCAACCCTGAATTTTAAGAAGTAGCTACTTGTGTTGCATTAATTAATTAATTTTCAAGCAAATTGTTCAGCTTTTTTTTTTAAAACAGTAGGCAATTTATTCATCTCATCTTTGCTGATAAAATATTCAAAATACTAATCTTAACTTCAGCAACCAAAACTACAGGTTGCACATCCAGTGCAAAGTATCATTTGATCCTTAGATACTCATACATCTGCAGGGTCTAGAATGATTTAAAAGTGGATCATAGAATCAGAGTTGGAATAGACCACAAGGGCCATTGAGTCCAACCCCCTGCCAAGCAGGAAACACCATCAGAGCACTCCTGACATATGGTTGTCAAGCCTCTGCTTAAAGACCTCCAAAGTAGGAGACTCCACCACACTCCTTGGCAGCAAATTCCACTGTCGAACAGCTCTTACTGTCAGGAAGTTCTTCCTAATGTTTAGGTGGAATCTTCTTTCTTGTAGTTTGGGTCCATTGCTCCGTGTCCGCTTCTCTGGAGCAGCAGAAAACAACCTTTCTCCCTCCTCTATATGACATCCTTTTATATATTTGAACATGGCTATCATATCACCCCTTAACCTCCTCTTCTCCAGGCTAAACATGCCCAGCTCCCTGTGTGGAGTACTGTGTGTTGAGATTTTTGTATTTAAGGGACTAGATGGCCCTCAAAGTCCCTTCCAATTCTATAATTCTATGATTCTATCTATATGGATCTAGTGGGCTCTACAGTGGGCTAAACTAGGATATTAAATGTATCCAGAAGGGTTTCTCCTTTACACATGAGAACACACTATTTGCTGGTGCCTGTGTTAGTTATATTGTACCTTGATGAAAAGCCTCAAAACCTCTAGGTCTCCAGATAGCTTGAGGAGAGCATGTGTCAGCATTAAGCACACAAACTTTTGGCTTTACTACAACCCCTCTGTATACTGCAGTGGCACAAATAGGCTATTAAACCAATTTAATCAGTCAACAGACAATTTGCCCAGCCTGGGGAATCCCCAAATTGTATTGGGGCAATATGGGATCTGGCTGCTTAATTCAAATTTACGGCCCATTTTCACTGGCTTAAATAAGGGCAGGCTTTTCCACAACTCATGTTGTGCTGGCTTGAAATACGTTGCACTCTTTCTCCTAAAAATTACCGAAAACTCATCTTCTAAATAGCATTGAGCCCAGAGGAGAAGATCTATAAAGGTTACCAAGCTGGAATACAATGTCTTCTAATATGAACCAAGAAAGTCTTTAAACAGTTACCCATAGGAAATCAGTTCAAACTCCTAATTAAAAAGAACTATCAATCCCCTTTCTTAATAGAGCTTTTATCACAGGGGTGAGTTCCCCCCCCCCTTTAATTGAACATAAGGAAAGGGATCAAAAATAAAACTGCCAATATCAAAATGCCTTTAAACAAGTATGTGGAGCAACTACACTTGGAATACTTTGTACAGTTCAACTGCAGCATCACAAAAAGGATGCTGGAAACAGTCCAGGTAACTTTCCATGAGAATGGAGCAACTCCCCTTACAAGGAAAGGGTTAAGGTCTTTGGGACCTTTTAGTTCAGAAAAAGGGGCAAGTAAACAGCAACACAACAGAGATTTACACAATTATTTATGCTGTGAGGAAAGTTGATCATAGTAAAGTTCACTCTCCCTCCTTCCCACCATCTCACAATATTAGAACCCAGGGTCACTGAATGAAGCAGAAGGATTAGAGATTTGGGACATACAAAAGTACTATTTCACACAGCACATTTTTAACCTATGGAATTTGCTACCACAAAATGTGGTCAAGGCCATCAACTTGGGTATCCTTAGAAGGAGATTAGACAAATTAAAGCAGCTATCAATGGTTACTACTCATGATGGCTACACATGACCTCCAGGACCAGAAGAAGTATGTTTCTGATGTATCAGTTGCTGAGGAACAGCAGCAGGAGAGGGCAATTGCCTTTATCTCCTGCTTCTGAGAAGCACCTGTTTGGCCACTATGTGAAACACAATGCTGGACTCAATAGGCCAGGGGTGAGGAGCATTAACTTAAGACTATTAAGTGTTGCATTCCCTTAGGGAAAATCTGCCAGGGGCTGAATGCTGGTAGTGGCCAGTGCTGAAGCCTATGGTGGATGGGGCCAGAGACAAAGGTAAATTAGATTAGACCATTCCTTCCTCCCACCTCTTACTGCAATTCTTTCTTTCTTTCCCCTGCCCACTTTACTGGACATACTGCTTTTGCTAGAGCTCTCAACTGATCAGCTGTTGATAGCTTTTGAATGTTAAGTTTGCTTCCACCTGAAATCAGGTTGACAGCAGCAGAGTACCCATCCCAGATATAGCCTCTGGTTGCCTACATCTGAGGTAGCTTTATGTTCTTATGGCTTCTTTATGTTATTTATGTTCTTAAGGCTTCTACTCATTTATATTTAACAAGTCTTGCTTTAAATTCAGTAGCAGGTAGCAGAAAGGAGAGTCATCACTTACCTGACCTCCTTTCCCCAGCATCACTGCACTTATCAGAGGTAGTGTGGCAGTCATCCCTGTGCAAATGCTTCAATGGAGCCAACCCAGCATTCTTGTCGGTGCATTTGCACTGCACTGGTTGGCCCACTGCCTTGCCCATCTTCCTCCCCCTTCTGGTCAGTCCAGCAACACTGATGATAGGAAGTTAGGTAAGAATCACCTCTGCTACCTCTACTCAAATATATAATAGCGAGGAGACTCATTCAGTGCTCCTTGGTGTGGGAATACAGATGTTTTATAGGTTAACAAAAGTGCCTCTATTTGCATCTTTGAAATGTTGGAGGGCTTGAGGTCCAAGCTGGAAAGCTTATATCAAAAAGCATTTCCCTGATAACATTAGCTGAGATTCCCAATGGCAGTAGAATCAAGTAAGTAAAGCCATTCTTACTTAGTTGTATCTACCTCAAGAGTAGACCTCTTGAAACTGGTGTGCTGACTAACCTGAATGCACTGATTTCAGTGGACCTACACTAAAATATGGCTTAGTTGGATACAGACCCTCTGTCTTCTTCCAGCCTAGTTTCAATCAAAAGGCCATACCCTGATGCATATTATCATTCAACTTGTACCTGAGACTTAATTATACTCTCTTGTTTTTATTAATTCCATATCTGTGAGATGTACACCTACACAAATATTATGCTGTGCTATTAGTTGGTGAGCAAAACAACATAATTAAGATGTATAAAAACATCCTCCATTGCAAGTAAATATTTTCTTTTTAATTATATTATTACCTGGTTTTATGCGACTAATTACTGGAATTTGTTATATAATTGACTCAGTAAGGGGAAAAATTATCCAAGCAGCACCGCTTCAAAACAGCATGAACATGGTAATAGATTCCAGTAATTTTAATCTAACAACCTATGGGTCTGTGTAGAATTTAGTATGCTCACAAGTTTAGTTTATCATATTCAAATTAAATATTAATCGATGCCTAGTTCCTTTGGGAGACGGTTACTGCAAAAGATAAAGCAATTCCGTTGCAATGATAGACTCTACATTCATATAAGAAAGGTCGTAGCTCAGTGGTAGAGCACATGGTTGGCATGCAAAAGGTTCTAGGTTCAGTCCTGGGGTCTCCAGATAAGGCTAGACAAAATCCTTGGAATGTCGCTTCCAGTCAGTGTCAACTATACTGAGCTAGACAGACCAATGGTCTGACTTGGTGCAAGTCAGACTCTGAGGTTCCTTCACTATGCTACGACTGCAACAACAGATGCATTGTTGTCAGACTTGGGCAGGTGTCTAGAGTCTGGGATCATCTAGACGTGCATTTTCCCTGTGCCTGAAAAGCATGGGTCCGATTGGTTTTTATGATTGTCCTGTGCTTTCTAGACACGGATCCGAGTAGTTTTGCCTTTGCCTTGTCACTTTCTCCAAGAAAAAAAACACTAGTGCTAATATCAGTGCAAATGTCAATCTGGGTAAACCCAATTGATCTTTGCTCCTATTCAGTGGTAAAGATTGGGTTTTCCCAGAGGAAAGTGGTGGGGCAAGCACAAGTCTGGGTGAGCCCCACTAGATTTTTCCCTATCAGCAAGAAAAATCCAGATGCTAAGAAAATATAGTACTTTTACCCAAGAACTGGGTGGGCCAGATTTGGCCTCTGGGTTTCTGTTTCTCTTGGTCAGCATGAAACTGTGTTTGAGTGGGAATATACCAAAGGGCTATACTGGCCAAGAAGTGAAGGTACTGCCATTACTTACATTGCTGCCTTATGATAAAGAAATCCAATGATTTGTCCCTGATCCAGACAGAAAGTTAGTACGGCCCTGTTGCACAGAAGACAACAGTAGCTTCCGCAGCTAGGAGCAAAAGACACAGAGTTCCTCCACATAACACAGCCAGAATAACTGCAGCAGTGGGAGTCATGTCATACCCCTTCACTGGCCTACCTAGGAGAGAATGGCACGCACACAGGTGGACTGTCCAGCTATGCACAAGAGCAAATGGAATTGTTTTCCATTTTTCCAAGTATTTACATTGCTGCCCTGAATGCCACAGATACCACAACTCACATAACTTCTCTATCTAAAGACACCAGTGCCAAGGTCCCCACGAGCCCACAGAGATGACTAAACCAACCTCAGTGTAACTTGCTTGTCTTCATAAACCTCTTAGGTGGTAAGCAGAACTTACTATGTTTCTGATGCAAAAAATGATTGCCAGAGTTGGTGGTCAAATACATTGCCCAGCTGAGCTCTGTGGAAAAATTGCAAAGTTCACAGAATCTTGCACACTGCCAGTTGCTTATTTAGACTCCAAGCTCCCCTGTTCCCCACTCCAGTATATAAAACTAGAGTTTAT
Source organism: Podarcis bocagei (assembly GCF_964188305.1). Taxonomy (NCBI): domain Eukaryota; kingdom Metazoa; phylum Chordata; class Lepidosauria; order Squamata; family Lacertidae; genus Podarcis; species Podarcis bocagei. The sequence goes on along the minus strand of NC_138127.1, from coordinate 29,646,326 downwards.
ACATAGTAGGGACACAAAAGAGCTCACGTCATTTGTTCAGCCTATGTACTTCAAGAGTTTCCTGTGTTACTCAGGTTTTGATTTCAATTAAGCCAAGGAATCAACTGCTCATTTGTATCCAAGAGAAAAGGAGATAGGTTTATGCTGAACACCGTAAGTTGTCTTGCCAACATATAGATTAGCCACTGCCATCACTTCATCAATGTTTTGCACTAATGAAAATATAAGAATATCACCTTGCTACATATAATAAACTGACTATTAGGATCATGAGCTATTGATTAATGAAAACCTAAGTTGATTCTGGGATCAAATGGTCCTCAGTTCTTTTATAGTTCAGAATTTGTGCAGGGTTTTGAAAAGAGGAAGACCACCACCCTTGACAGGGAGCCTGATAAGAGATAAAATGAAAATACAGATTGAAGACCAAGACAGGATACACTACATAGTGAAGAAGAAGAGTTTCCCATGTTTCTGCAGTTTGTTTCTCCCCAAAGCACTTTGTAACCATGGTGTAGGGCAGTGTGAGACAGAACCTTGCAACCTCCATGTAGCAAAGCATTTTAGCCACTTAGTCTCTCTACAATCTCCAGATTAAGACCTCCCAGGATTTAAAAAAGGGAGAAGTTACATTTCAAGTTTCAATATGAAATTGGGGGTGGGGGTGGGGCTTAGATATGACGAGGAAGAAGCATGGTCAATGTGTGAAACATAATTCATTTTTCAAGCTGTCATATTACATATTATCCTTGCATGATTACACTTAAGCTCCCTAGCTAATTTACTCTGGAGGGAAATGCTCTACAAGTGAAAGGCATATTGGTTTGATGGTAGTTAGCTAAGATGTATGCTCCTGTAGTGGAGTTCACAACTAGAAAACAAGGACCTGTCCACACACCAGTTTTGCTAGCACAGGCAGTCTTGACTCACCAGGTATTTGCATGTATTTGCACATGGACAAAATGGATGTGTGATGAGGGTAGGCACAAATATAGTCAGAGACAAGTCCCATAATCACAGGGCTCTTGTGATGTGGAAAATTGTTAGACAATATCCACAATTTCCTGTTTGGCACAATCTATCCCCTGCTGCCTATATACAGAACTTTATCCTTATGCAGCTCCGCATGCACAGAAGATATCAGCATTGGCGTTATACTGAGTTCTCCCCCTACTGACCTTCTGCCCCTGCACAGTGCCAGAATCAGTCTAATGTGCCCAGCCATCAGCAGTAACATGAGCACTTCTAGCATGTCACATGCAGTCATCAAGCACAGTCTCTTCTCAGGCCTACAGTGTACTTGAGTTGGGAAAGAGTGACTACTGTGTACTACATGTGTACTTTATTGGAGGGTCTCAAGTTACTGGCAATATCTGGGTATGTTGTAGTGTACCTGACACATCCAGCTGATGGAATAGATCAGTATGGAGATCACTGGTAGGGAGGGGTGGCAAGGTGGACCTGGCCCAATGGCAGTAGCACCAATGGTGTGTACTGGGATGGAGATGGAACAGGGCACCTACAAGTTCAGGGCACTTTGGGCATAGCAGTGGAGCCAATATGGCATTGCAACAGTGGAACCAAAGTGCTCCAACCTCACTGTCACCCTGCCCTACCACTCACCATCCTCATACACAACAGTCCTGCTGCTGGGATAGCAAGTCCATGGAGCCACCCCTTCTGCACAAATTGAAGTATTTTCCATGCAGCCATTTTATGCCTGCAGAACTGTGCACACAGAGAATCTATCATGTGCAGAAAGGTATGGCTCTTGACAGTTATGTTCATCTATGTGAATGCATAAAAAATGTGCACACTAATAAGGCAATAATGCTCTCTTGTCAATTGCTGATAAAAGCACAAGCTGATGACACACACACACACACACACTTGAGTTCATAACTAAGCATTTCTGTTCAGCTAAATGAAAGAACGGCAGATTTAGCAAAACCAGCTACTAAGCGACAATGTAAGAGCAAATTCACTTAGATATATTCCAGTATATACTATTAACGTCACCAAGCGTGATAATGCTCACGAGCTGACATCACTCAAAGACAGAAATGAAAGCTGTTAAGAAGTCAGTGCCTCACCCGTAAAAGTTTAAGAACCTGAACACTTTAAAGCATCAAAAGCTTAACAAGTTGTATATTATACAACATACGTATACTCTTGTATCAAAGAAACAGCTGGCCCAACAGCATAAACAAATTAAGTCATTCCTGAGGCCTGCCTAACTCAGAAACCACCCTGATACAGTTTTCTTGGTTTATGATGCCAGGTGAGCTTTTCCAATGAAATTAAGTCTTGTTATTTGCACAGGAGCCATCTCTTGTCCTCCAAGTATAATGTAATGCTTTCAGAAATATCTATTTATCAATGGCAGCGGTGTCTTTCACAGAAATCATTGACATGTGCACAGTTAATTGCAAACTATAAATATGAGAAATGACTTTTACCGTGTAACAACAATGCTGTCTATTGTGACTGATACATGCTTAGGATCATGCTATTATTTTGAAATAATGTTTGCACTATATTATAATTTTGGATGCTGCAAAACTCAGCTAAAGATATGCTTTGGTTCCATTACAAATCAACAGTCAAATCAACTCTTCTCTTCCCTTATAGAGATATAAGATAGTTTATTAGTGTCTTTGGAAATAAGCATATAATTCAGAGAATGGTGGCAGCATCACCCTGGGGTCAGTGTTAACTTTCATCACTGAAGAGACAGCTGAAGAGAAGAGAAGAGACTGTCCTGAATCCCTGGCCTACCTGGCAGCAAGTCCCGCTGGTGCATACAGTATGTCAAGTCCAAAGTTCAACAGTCAGGAAACAGCCCAGAGTCAAACCCAAAGCATAGTCCCATAGAGGTCCTGGAGTCTGGACCATTCAAGATGAGGTCCATCAAGAGGGGCAGTTGTGTAGACACAGCAACTCAGCTCTGCTTCCCTTTTATATCTTGCATGTGGATTGCAGCATCTGGGCTTGACGAAGCATGTGACCCTCACCTGTTCTGAGCCTAATCCATCTGACGAATCACACACCTCCCCCCCCCAGCTAACAAACCACACCTGGGCTTTGGGCCCTTTCCTGCTTTAGCCTCCATAGAGCGTACCTCTCACTGCTCCCTATGCCTCAGAGCCTGCCTTGTTTGTAGAGACAGGGCCTCTCTGGCTCTGATGAGGGGTCCTGCTCTTCTGGTTCCAGAGCACTGAGCCCCCCACCCTCTCACTGTCCTCTGTCATCCCATGTATACTTGCTCCAGTTGGTCCCAGTCACAGCTGCATCCCTCGCCAGGATCCTCTTCCTCCTCCCCATTGTCCTGCCAGTTCATGCTATTGAGTTGCGTTGAGTTAATATTTATATCCTGCTTTTCTACCAACAAATGTTGAGCTCAAAGTGACTCACAATAATCACAGTAGCATTAAAACAAAAACATTGTCATCGCTGTAATATCTAACACAACCTCATATAAAGCCACAGATGTGCTATGTGCCTGGTCACCCTGCCAGAAACAAAAACAGCTTGAGATCAGGTTACCTAAGGGACTACTTTCATTCTGATAATTCTGCCCAAGAACTGAGACCTTCCACAGATCTCATTTCAGCTAGTCATAGAGTGACAATGCACAAGGGAGTGTTTCCTGAGGTAGCCCTCCACTGGAGATTGTTGTGACTCCTTCACATCTTATGTTAAGGAGGGCAGTTAAAACTTTTTATCTTTAATAAGGTTTTTTACTGTACACTGCTCCAATCTCCTTAGGGAGGAAGAGTGGGAGGTAATTAAATTTAAAATAAATAATCAAATGATAATTAAAAATAAATTTTAAATAAATAACTTGTGATTGCTTCATCATCACTCTCTTTCACTCTCTCTCTCTCTCTCTCTCTCTCACACACACCAGAATTACCATGAACACCAGCCCAAAGCTGACATAGTATTGAAAAAGTTAAGGCTACGTTATTGCAGTAATTTCCCCCCTCACTTTTTCTAAAACGGTCAGACAGAAAGCAATCATAAACAAAAGAAGAGCAATGCTGGCCTGAAAGTTTGTATTAAATATCAAACTGCAAACACAAAAGCCTTGCAATTCTCCTGTCATTTCTTTATAAGAAACTTACCGCTGTGCTGCCAGGGTAAAGTCACTGGATTTGCAAGAATACTGTGTGCCTTTCCTTTTAAATTCTGAATTATCTCCAAAAAGATATGAAGGAGGACATGCTCTGAAGAGCAAAGATTGCTGAGTTCCAGACTGCCAACATTGTCACCTAAGGCCCCCCAGAATGTAGAATTCCCAAGAAGTATGCCCATTTTAATATACATTTTCTCATCTCAGACCAAAGTCAGATTGCTGGAAGCCTCATTAAGCTTTAACTGTCAAACAATTAATTCACATGCAGACTTAAAATGTAAAGGTAAAGGGACCCCTGACCGTTAGGTCCAGTCACAGATGACTCTGGGGTTGCGGTGCTAATCTTGTTTTAATGGCTGAGGGAGCCGGTGTACAGCTTCCGAGTCATGTGGCCAGCATGACTAAGCCACTTCTGGCGAAACCAGAGCAGCTCATGGAAACGCCGTTTACCTTCCTGCCGGAGCAGTACCTATTTATCTACTTGCACTTCGTGCTTTTGAACTGCTAGGTTGGCAGGAGCAGGGACCAAGCAAAGGGAGCTCACCCCGTTGTGGGGATTCAAACCGCCGACCTTCTGATCAGCAAGCCCTAGGCTCTGTGGTTTAACCCACAGCACCACCCGACTTAGCCTCTTTCAAATGCATATCCATCAAGGTAATTCTCAATGGAAGGCTGACACATTTGAGTCTATTCATGTGTTCCGGTCAATGAGTGTGGGCTTTAAAGTGAGGAGGGGCTTGCAGTGTGCATACAAGACACATACCTCCTCTTGTGCCAGCTAATTTGAATGTGAAGATCTGAAGGGAGATTAAAAGCATGTTCAGCTGAATGTGCTTAGATGCCTTCTTGTTGTCAAAGCTCCTGATTGCAGGAAGGGTTCTACGGGAGTTCAGTCAAATGTGTGTCAAATCTCCCCTCTTCAACCTTTGCTGTCAATGCACAAAGGCCAAAACTGGAGCCAGTACATGAGGGCAGAGTGGAAAGGAGTTGTTTGTGCGCACTCTGTCTCCCACTCCCCAATGCATGTAGTTTCATTAGTGGTTGAACAATGGAGCTTGCTTTCCCTCTTCTCTCCAGAGCTCCCCCACACCTCCTAAATGTGTTCTAGGGGTCCCCTCAACACTCTGGAGAAGATTGTGAGAGGTACAAGGAGAGGACAGGGAGGGGAACATCTGTTGCACAAACAAATCCTTGCACTAGTAGAACTACTTCATTCGATACTGCCACAAGTGTTGCTTTCAACTAAGAGCAGGAACACCATTCTCTATCACAGCCATTTTGGGAAACAACAAATATTTAAATCAGTCGTTCACCTTCAATTTAAAGTGCTGGTTGAGCGGTTGTTTCCCCCCCACTTTATTAAACTGTCTAATCACAGTACAAAGAAAGGATTTTTTTTAAAAAAGTCATCACTACAGGTCACAAAAAAAGGTTCTTTTAAAAAATCAGTAAATGTTTAAACTTCTGCTGTTCTACACCAGTGATTATTTTAGCTCATAATCTATTTCTCAGCCACTTCTTCACAAACAAGATGGTACAATCAGATTTATAATAAGGCTTTTTAATGAATACAAGCCTCAGCAATAATGATACCAAATTAATTGGATATCACTGAAGATAAAAGGGCATTTCTGTGCTTTACCAGCTATGATTCAAAACTATAGTAACGGAAAGATCTGTTATTTGTTTGTTCAATGTGGTTTAATATTTTGTATTTCAGACTTTAGCAGACCTGCAAACAAACCAACTGGTAGATATTATATAGATAGATGATAGATAGATAGATAGATAGATAGATAGATAGATAGATAGATAGATGATAGATGATAGAGATAGTTTTATTTGGGATGGTGGCAAGTCTTCTGAGATTTATTTACTTATTTATTTATTTAAAGGGAAACAAGTTGCATTGTTAAGCAGTCCTAGTAAGTGCAGCTTGAAGTCTGTAAGCATTAAACACAAGCAACTACTGTCCTTTTTTTTTTTTTACCAGGCTGGTTCAAAGGGAACTGGAACTTTCATATCCCAGTTTTTATTCCATGTGTGAAAAACTTACCGTATTTTTTGCTCTATAAGACTCACTTTTTTCCTCCTAAAAACTAAGGGGAAATGTGTGTGCGTCTTATGGAGCGAATGCAGGCTGCGCAGCTATCCCAGAAGCCAGAACAGCAAGAGGGATTGCTGCTTTCACTGCGCAGCGATCCTTCTTGCTGTTCTGGCTTCTGAGATTCAGAATATTTTTTTTCTTGTTTTACTCCTCCAAAAACTAGGTGCGTCTTGTGGTCTGGTGCGTCTTATAGAGCGAAAAATACGGTGCCTAGCCCTGAGCTCTGTGACAGCTTTCACCAACCTGGTGCCCTCCAGGTGTTTGGGGCTATAACTCCTATTACCACCAGCCAGCAAGGCCACAAAATCTTACAGCAATTTTGGCAGGGGCTGATGGAAGCTGTAGTCCAAAGTTTCTAGGTTGGCAAAGGCTGTAGCACTCGTCTTTATTGTGAGGTGATCCTCTGTAGGCACTGTGAAGCCGCACTGTGGCTTGAGACAGACCCTGTCAGCGAGGAACTGTAATCTGTTGAGAAGCACGCAGGCAAAGGCTTTCTGCACAGCAACAAGATTGCATGGCCGTTGTTACAATCACGGTCGTCACATTTGTTCTCGTAGAGAGCAGCAATGTTATGGTTGTGTATGCCTTGTGGCATGGATCCTTTTTCCCAACACTGCAAGAGAAGGCCACAGAGGTGTGTCATGAAAGAGGAATTGTGACCAGCTTTGAGTACTTCTGTTGGGATTCCGTCTTCTCCCAGCAATAACTGGCCCTTAATGCTGACCTCAAACCAGTCAGGGATCCTTTGCTCTCTTTAGCCAAAGAAGGACATAGCTGTGTTGTGTGTGAATAGGTATGTCAATTGAGAAAAAATAATGGTGATGATGATGGCAATGCTCTAAAATATTATTAATCTCTGCAGCCTTGTGCACTATAGTAAGTGCTCATCTAGTTTGTTAAGTGAGGGCTCATAAAAAGTTCCAAGTAGTTTTCATAAAAGTTCCTAGTAGTTCTCATAAATAAAAGTCTGTGAAATGAGTCATTCTTGCCATTGTTTTGTAACTCAGTATCACTTTCTGTTCCAGAGAGAGAGAGACTCAGCAGCAATTTACAAGACAAAGCAAAATATGAATGCTAAATCAAGCTAAATGATCTGCCAAAGACCACACTAAAGAAAATAATGGGTTATATATGTTATAGTAAAATGCCCATTGAAAATTACCTCTGAGCATATGACAAAAGATATCAAGAGATTCAGCATTTAATGGAACCAAACTTAATTTTTCTGGGAATATGGGGCAATCATAAAAAGTCTATGTCACAACCTCAGTGCATTCTATACAATGTTAAATTTCAATTGTTGGGCAGTGCAGACTTATGACATAAGTACAAAATTACAACAATAAGATCTGTAATAGGAAATGGTGATTATTTATCAAATGAGGAATTGTCAACTACAATGGAAGCTAACAAGCCCCATGGTATCAGCTAAGGAGCTTTCCGATGATAATTTTAGAAAAAGAGAAGGGAGAATTGGTACAATTGACATCATTTGAAGAAATAATTACACAAGGGGGGGGACTGTTATCCAAAATATGATAATATTTTTATACTTCATGAAGTATAAAGGAAATGAACATTGACAATAAAAAGATTAAAATAAATGTCTTAGATGAAATGTGGAAATAAATATTTTCTTCCCAGTTCTCCCTATCCTTGTTTTAATCATGCCTCTGCCATTGTTTTAAACTATCACCTTTCTCCCTCTCAGGGTCTCTCCCTTCTCCCATGCCATGGCCACTGCTGTTGTGCAGATTGCCTTCACTTTTGCTCCCCTATGCCATCCATGAAAATCCACAACTGTGATGCAGTTGTCCAGGGAGGACTATGAAATGACATTCTTATATTTTTATTATAGAAAGAGATGCATTTTAGGAAATATTTATATTACATTAAAGTTATGGTTTTAACGTAGGATTGATTTTCTGTCCCACTCTTCCTCCCAAAGGAGCCCATGGCAGCATACAGAAGTTATAAATTTGGTGAATATTAGGTAATGTGTAATATATCACATGTGCTCTTTGTTCACTTGTGTATTTAATTTTTTTAAAAAACAAAACAAAACCAGGCAGGCTCACATTTGAAAGGTTATTACCCATTAAAGCTTGGAGACCCGGGACATAGTGATGTTAAAATCAGGGGCGTCTTGCCCATAGAGGCAAGTGGCGCGAGGTGGCGCGGCGCCAAGTTCTGGAAGGCGCCAGGGAAGAGGCAGAGGCTGGACGCGGCACCTCCCAGCATGAGCTTGCTGCCCTCACCCACCTCCGCCATGCTGCACCAAAGCAGCGCCGTGCTTGGAGCCTCTGCCTGTCATGGCCACCACAGCATGGGTGCCAGGGAAGAGGTGGAGGCTGGGTGCAGCACCTCCCGGCATCAACTCACAGCCCTCGCCCGCCTCACTGAAGCAGCGCCGCACCCGGAACCTCCGCCTCCTCCCCACCGGAGGGGCCACCCTGCAGCCGCTGCCTGCCTCCTCCAGTCCTGCAAAGTTGCCATCAGTGCCGTAAAAAGGTTGGCAACTCTGGGAAATTATCAGCTGCTTTATTTCTATGCAAGGATGTTTTTGCTTTGAACTTTATTGTATTATTTCAACTGGGTGTTGTAAGCTGCCCTGAAAAAAAATATTTTCAGGATATAAAATAAAGACAATATGTACACAACAAATAACGTTGAAACAGTAGGCATAGCACTCCTGGAAAGTACCCTGCACAAGTTTCACTATATCATATGGGAGCCACAGCAAATGTGCAAGTGATTGTGCCATTTTCTTTTTAAAAAAGGAAAAAGGGTTACTCAATGATAAATGAGTGCTGAATTAAGATAGCAAGGTTTGCTACCAAGACAGTGGATGTATCGTCTTAAAGGTACAAAAATTAAGGTTCCCAGAGCAACACTAATTTTGCCGTATGGAACAGCATGTCTAACAGATGTTTCACTTTGGATTACTCTCTCTGGTTGTGATAATAAACACGTTTATTAGCAGATCCCAGTAGTCTCAGTGGAATGTATTCATGAGTAATTGTGTTTAGGACAGCAGCTTCAGTTAGATCATACTCATGCTGGTTCAGAGAGGAGAGAGAGAGGGGTAGAGAGGATTTGCATGATACAATGTAGAAATATCTGACAAGAGTTTTTAGTTATCAAAGTACCGAAATACCGGCTCATCCCCTCTGCAAGGAAAACCAAGGGGAACCAGTGGCTCTCCAGATTTTGTTGGACTTTAGCATGGGCAATGTCCAGGGATGATGGGAATTGCAGTCTAACAACATCTGGAGGGCTACAGGGATTGGGACATCAGAGGCAGATTTAGGGGAGCACAACTGGTTTGACCGCACTGAGTGCTGCAGGAGATGCCACAACAATGACAAACAACAGAAGGCAAGAGGTGGGGGGATGTTGAATTTCGGCAGCACACAGGGTGCTGCTGAAATTTTAAAGCCCCAAGTACACCAATGGGGACACAAACAGATACTGTGCTAAAACTGTTTTTGCTAGTTTTGTATTTGAGACAGTTCTACTGATCCAGACAGATGGACAGATATATCAACTTCCACACTCTTAGGGTTCTTCCAGACTCTCACTATTTTGGGATGGGTTTCAATCATATACTGGCACTAGGATAGTTGACTGGGAAATATTGTGCCACAAATTCTATTTCCCCCAAAGGCTGGAATTTTTGTGATGGGAAAAGTGGTGAGCTGAAGTGTGGAATAACACTTGCTTTGATACAAAATAAACAAGCAAATCAGGATGAATGCTCAATAAACATGTCATCTAGAAGTAGCCCTTGACAATGGGAAGGCTAGTCTAGAATCCTTATTCTCTATGAAAGACTATTTTTTTCTATCTACAGGGAGTTTTAATAGTGGGGTCACACACATTCTGCTGTTCAAAAAACAGTTTCAACATGTGATCTGTTGGTTCTGGAGGGGGGTGAAGAATCAAGTGCGATGGGGAGAGACAAATCTCAAGGCCTTTGAACCCAGCCCTTTGATTACCCAAGAGTGGCTATGTTGAAAAGTAGAGCATCCCTGCTTTGGAGGAGTCCATGTGAACTTGAGGAGAAGTTGTCCAAAGCAGTTTTATCAAATAGTCATAAATTTCCCTTAAAACACATGGAAACCAGTTCTATTTGTGTAAATGTCCTTTTGTTGTTGTTGTTCCAGGACTTACAGTCATTTATTATCCACTCTACTGTGTGTGAGGAGTCCATGTCCCCATTTTGTCTCTGTCCCCATTTTGTCACAAGTAATCTGTGGGAGTATCTGTGACATATATCAAACTCTGACAATGACATTGTCCTTGCTAGCCGAGCATGCATTTAACAAATTATTATTAGTGTAATTGTTTATTCATAACTGAGTGCTTCACATAGATAGGCAAGACCCACAGTCTCCAAAGATTTTGTATCTAAATAACTCAAGAGATAATTAAATATAAGATGAGACACAAAGGGCTGGTGCAGCAGAGGGAAATTGAAAGGATTACGACCGGTGAAATGCAAAGGGAAAGAATTTGTTTAGAGAGACAGGTTTAATTAAGGACAATGAAGAAGGTGACTGGTAGGCAATATCCTGATTCAGGTGGCACAAAAACAGAACGGTTAAGAATTAGTTACTACTTGGAGCATACTCTGATGGAAGTCCAAGGTCCAAGCATGGATCTTGTTCCACTGAAGAGCTAGGCAGTCAGAAGCTACCCAGTTCTGAGAGCTAGTGCATAGATGTTGCTCCATCACTTTGCCTCAAGAACTGAAGGCTTTTAAGCCTGAGCCTTCATAGCACAGCTGCTGGCTATCAGTGTGAACTACGGAATTTGTGTACTCATGAGGAGTGGCTTCTTCACAAATAATACCCCTTTACTCATGCAGTCACTTTTCTGCTTCTGGTGGCTGCTCAGTCTCCACCTCTAGGTCCAAGCAGGACCTATCTGCATCTTGAGGGGAAGCATTGGTTGCCATCTCCCCTGAGGGTCCCAGATCCACTTGATATGCCTCAGCATAGTCCCTCAACATGGGCTGTTCCTTTGTGACATTTGGCTTGGAGCGCTCCACGTCATCTGAGTAAGAGGATTCCTTGAGCAGGAACAAACCTGAAAAGAGGACTACTCCCAGCAGGAACATGCTAAGCATAAGGAATAGTGAAAAAGAAGCTTCAGAACAAAACACAGAAAATAGGAATAGTAGAAGGAGAAACAGGAAGACACTTGAAAGACCCTTAAAAGAAGGGTAATAAAAGTGATAGTCAATGCAAGGTGATGGGGAAAGGAGGAGACAGAAAGTTAAGCCCGTGGTCTAAAATGAGGCTGCAAATGTTAGTCTGCTTAATTGGCCACTTCATCAATAGTTCACTAATTGGTGCAGGCCCATTTTAATAGATGAAGGTACATATTCATTGATTGGATGAATAAACCTGTCCCAGCAACCCAGAAAAACAGCAGACCTAAAAGTTTTAGAGGCCACTGAAAAGTTAAAAAATAATTTCTTAAGAGCTTTAAGGAAAATGCATTTTTAAAACATCTGCATCCGCATAGTGTATATTGAACTAATTATGATAAAACAAACATTGGAAAGGCAAGAAAATGTTACACTTCTCCAAAAGGCATATAGGTGACATTTCTTGTAGTTTGAATTTTACATTTTCTCATACACATCAATATTTTCACTTAGGTTCCTAGAGAAGAACAGAAATATTTGCTTGCATATTGTTACAGTTACTCTAAATAATTATTCATCTAAAACAATTTCCTTATCCTGAAATGACCAACACTAGGGTTGCCATAGCTCAGGAACACAAGCAGCTATTATTCCATTTCTTCAAATCCCCAGGCATCTCTTAAAGTAAAAGCAAAAGTCACCTTTTGCTACTCATAAGTAGGGATGGGGGAGAAATTCAAGACCATTCGCATTTACAGGCGAACTTGACTAATTTGCACTTTCTGAAACACAGTCATCCTTTCAAAGTCACACTTCTCCATATTTTGCAGCACAGTTCTCCAGACAAGTAATGTCTACAAAAATGCATAGTTCATTAAAACGTGTTTATTGGTAACATGAAGACGGAAAAGGCGATGAAGAATTTCCTTGCATTGGATCTGAGGGTAGTGTAAAGATGCACCATTGATAGAAGCATAGTCATGGTTTCATTGAGTACAGGATAAGATGTAGGTGTAGGTCCTATGACACACCCATCCCATCCAGGAATCCACTCTATTTTAGCCATTTTGTTGGTGCATTTTCACCAGCACAGCAAACGGTACTAGCAGAGTTTTCTACAGGCATCTCCAAACCATTCTGCTGAGATATGTGTCATAGTGGCGGTGTATCTTGTGTTCTGCCAGCACAGTGTGGCTTCCACCATTTCACATATCCAGAGGTAGTGAACATGGTGCCTTCCAGATGTTGCTAGGCAAGAACTCCCATTGTCTATGGCCATAGAATCATAGAATCATAGAGTTGGAAGAGACCACAAGGGCCATCGAGTCCAACCCCCTGCCAAGCAGGAAACACCATCAGAGCACTCCTGACATATGATTGTCAAGACCCTGCTTAAAGACCTCCAAAGAAGGAGACTCCACCACACTCCTTGGCAGCAAATTCCACTGTCAAACAGCTCTTACTGTCAGGAAGTTCTTCCTAATGTTTAGGTGGAATCTTCTTTCTTGTAGTTTGGATCCATTGCTCCGTGTCCGCTTCTCTGGAGCAGCAGAAAACAACCTTTCTCCCTCCTCTATGTGACATCCTTTTATATATTTGAACATGGCTATCATATCACCCCTTAACCTCCTCTTCTCCAGGCTAAACATGCCCAGCTCCCTTAGCCGTTCCTCATAAGGCATCGTTTCCAGGCCTTTGACCATTTTGGTTGCCCTCCTCTGGACACGTTCCAGTTTGTCAGTGTCCTTCTTGAACTGTGGTGCCCAGAACTGGACACAGTACTCCAGGTGAGGTCTGACCAGAGCAGAATACAGTGGCACTATTACTTCCCTTGATCTAGATGCTATACTCCTATTGATGCAGCCCAGAATTGCATTGGCTTTTTTAGCTGCCGCGTCACACTGTTGGCTCATGTCAAGTTTGTGGTCAACCAAGACTCCTAGATCCTTTTCACATGTACTGCTCTCAAGCCAGGTATCACCCATCTTGTATTTGTGCCTCTCATTTTTTTTTTTTTTTTTTTTGCCCAAGTGCAATACTTTACATTTCTCCCTGTTAAAATTCATCTTGTTTGTTTTGGCCCAGTTCTCTAATCTGTCAAGGTCGTTTTGAAGTGTGATCCTGTCCTCTGGGGTGTTAGCCACCCCTCCCAGTTTGGTGTCGTCTGCAAATTTGATCAGGATGCCCTTGAGTCCATCATCCAAGACGTTGATAAAGATGTTGAATAAGACCGGGCCCAAGACAGAACCCTGTGGCACTCCGCTAGTCACTCTTCTCCAGGATGAAGAGGAACCATTGATGAGCACCCTTTGGGTTCAGTCAGTCAGCCAGTTACAAATCCACTGAGTGGTAGCATAGTCAAGACCGCATTTTACCAGCTTCTTTACAAGAATATCATGGGGCACCTTGTCAAATGCCTTGCTGACCATGCTTTCTGGGGCTGATGGGAGCTGGCTTCCAACAACACCCAGACGGCACCATGTTGCCTAGGCACCCCCCCCCCCCAGCCAGCTTAACTTGAGTAAAAAATTGCACCCTAAATGGATCTATTTACAGGCAACTCCTCATTTGCACAGGGGTTGCATTCCAGGTCATTGTCCATGTCATAAACCCGTTCCACCCCCGCCACACACCCATTTCACCCCTTCTGGAGCTGAAAACACATGCATTGGTGGTCGCATGTCAATTGGATGCATGCTAAATGATTGCCACCTGTACTTAGGTACTCGTGTTCATCATATTTGCTACAGTTGCAATGAAGTATAAGAAAGGAAATTATCACAACAAATGCTCTTAAAATAATTGGGGGGGGGGGCTTTCCAACTAAACCTTGAATATACTCCAAAACCAGTCTTTAGACCCAGATAAATCTTCCTCACAAATTCATATGCCACTGAAATAGCCAATAATACCTGTGATCTTGGGGGGAGCCATACACTGCACCAAATTTAATCCAGGATGTTATCAGAACAGGCATAGAGAGTTCAGCTGGACCGTTTGCCACCTAGCAGTTTTAGCATTTCAGCCCAGGTTTCCAACAAAAGTTTCTCACATTTAAATAATAATAATAATATTCTATTCATCTGGCTGAAGATACCTCTCAAGTTTTTCAAACGAAAAGGATATATTGTTGCAAATGAGTTATCTTGTACAGTGGTACCTCAGGTTAAGTACTTAATTAGTTCTGGAGGTCCGTACTTAACCTGAAACTGTTCTTAAGCTGAAGCACCACTTTAGCTAATGAGGCCTCCTGCTGCCGCCGCGCCGCCGGAGCACGATTTCTGTTCTCATCCTGAAGCAAATTTCTTAACTTGAAGCACTATTTCTGGGTTAGCGGATTCTGTAACCTGAAGCGTATGTAAGCTGAGGTACCACTGTAATAAAATGTATAAATACTGTTTACAATGTAAAAACAAAAGTACTGACAAGACACAATACTTTTTTTAAAAAAACTTGCTAACTTGGTGATTAATTTTTTGAACTCTTTTATTTTTAAGATTTCTGGAAGTTGGTTTCAGAAATGAATTAATTTAGTAACGTAAAGGGGAAGATTTCATAGAACAGTAGTGCCACAGTACCACCTTGTGGGAAGAAATATATTCGATACTGAATAGGAAGTAAGTTTTAGAAAAGGCAAAGTAGCAGGTATTTCATTTTCTGTGTGCTTTATTTTAATTATATGCTGGTATTACAGTGTTGAAGTATCTGAAAAGTGTTCAATCAAATTAAAATTTAAAAGAGAAAGAAAATAAATATTATGAATGCATCTTCGGGTAAACATACGATGTAATAATATTGCTGTCAATATTATTACCAATATCTGTTTGGGGGATCAATAGTTTTATCCATTTTTTGTTAAACCTGGACAAGTTTGTTACTTACAGACCTGTATGATTTGCTACATGAGTTCAGAAAATCAGAATATGTTTTTGTAGTACCTAAGGCTGCAAGCCCAACTCCATTTAAGTCTCAATTCAGTAGAGAAGGTATGGTTAAGACTGCATAGCATTCAATCAAGAAGAATACTTCTGAGAAGACATGGTTTGTAGAACTTGATAAACTGACGGGGAAGATTAGATATCTACAAGATCAAAAGTTCATCGAGGACTGGAGAAAGCTAGTTGAGTATTGGGAATGTATAAGTGATAAAGAAATAACGTTGGTGGCATTTAAAGAAGCTCTGTAATAACATAAGAAATATTGCAAAAAAGAAAAACAGGTGCAGAGGGTATGTCAAAAGGCAATAGTAAAATTTGGAAATGTGTGATTAAAAAAAGTTCAATTCGGATGATTGTCAGAGAGGCTGAAGGAAGTCCAAAAACGAGAAGATCTGTAGAAGTTGTAATGTGGTGTGATTTGTATTTTTTTGATGGAAAATTAATATATATAGAGAGAGAGAGAGAGAGAGAGAGAGAGAAGACATGGTTTGTGATTGCTCTATAATATAATCTGACTTCTACTACAGTACAATAAAATAGTTGAAATATGTACAAACATTCCAGTAGCAAACTGGCAACCAGTGCAACTCTTTCAACAAGAGTAAAAGATTCCTGCATTGCAGGGGGTTGAACTAGCTGACCCAACTCCATATGATTCTATGTTGCCAGTAGCCTGTTCCTGTGTACGGTCTGGCTTCTCAATTCTGCACTGCTTGCAGCTTCTGACCAGATGCAACGACATTCCACATAGAGTGTGTCACAGTTATAAAGTCTTGAAGTTACCAGTGCATGGACCACTATCATCAGGTTATACCAGCTCAGGAACGGTCATAGCTGGAGTACCAGCTAAAACTGTTAAAAGCACTGCTAGCCACGGAGGCCTCTTGAGATCCCAAATACCACACAATTCAGAAGCATCACAGTTTCAAGTCAGTCTTCCCCTGGCAAACGATGGGACCAATCTCCACCCAGCATCCCCGCAGGCCTATCCCTCCTTCACCATCTTGTCCTGTATCACTGAGACCTGGATGGGTGAGCAGGGAGGAGTTGGTCTCATCCAGCTGTGCCCATCTGGATATTTGGTGCAGCATCAGGCCAGATTCGAGGGTTGCGGAGGAGAAATTACTGTGGTCTACAGAAATTCTCTTCCCACCCCTCCAGGTTCTCTCTCTCCTGGTTCTTTACCCAGTTGCGGGGATCTAGTTCCTGGCATTGGGCAATCAGGACAGGTTAGGGATTTCACTGACCTGCCTCACTGCCCAGCAGTCTCCCTGCCTGAGCTGACAGAGCTGACCTCAAGAGGTGGTGTTTAGGCAGGGTTTCTGCCCCAGGTGAAGCCTCCAGAGGGGCACCATTGAGGCTCCCAGCCTCCCGGGGCTTCAGCTGGAGAAAAAGATGAAAAAGTGAAGGCAGCCACTAGCACCTTCCTTCCCCTAAGAAGCTGAAAAAGGCTCATTTACAACATGATGCAGGGAGAGGGAGAGTTGGAAAATCTGGAGAGATTGCATGGCTCTCCCCCATGAAGCAAAAGACCCCCTGTGGATTTGCTACTGCACTGAGATTGTAATGAAAGGGCACTTTCTACTTTAAACTCGTAAAAAGCATTTTTTCACCTTACATGGAGCCTAAAATTGCTATAAATTAACATTTCCTAAAGTGAGTAATCAAACAAAAACAAAATTGAAAGGAATCTTGTTGAAGCTTAAAGGTAAAGGGACCCCTGACCCTTAGGTCCAGTCGTGGCCGACTCTGGGGTTGTGGTGCTCATCTCACTTTATTGGCCGAGGGAGCCGGTATCCAGCTTCCGGGTCATGTGGCCAGCATGACTAAGCCACTTCTGGCGAACCAGAGCAGCACACGGAAACGCCGTTTACCTTCCCGCTGGAGCGGTACCTATTTATCTACTTGCACTTTGATGTGCTTTCGAACTGCTAGGTTGGCAGGAGCTTACTCAGGAGTAAATTTACACATCAAAAGTCATTGAAAATGTTCTCTCAGAACCAAGAGGGGTGGGTGGCAAAAAGCCTCAAAGAGGAAAAAGGAAAAAGGAAACCAGAGGGCCTTGGCTGATCTTATAGAAATGCTGTCTTTTAATGATCCTGTGACCAAATAAATCCAATTCAAAACCTGACCTCAGGTAAACAATTGATGCACATGGAAGTTCTACTCTTGACAAACAATTTGCTTTTACTGGAGGGGATTGCTCATTTTCCCTTTGGTCATACAGTCATAATACTTCTTAGGATTCCTTTGTATTAAAATGATATATTGACTACTTTTTATGCTCTTTACAGAGAAATGTGTTCAGGGGTGGGTGTGTTTCTTTGCATACATATATGTGTAGGTACGCAAACATGTATCGGGGTGGGCGGGGTGAGGTGCCAAACTGGATCTTTGACCCAAGTGACAGAAAGCCTAATTTCGGTCCTGGTTTAGGACTCCCATATTATCAGGACTTCATTGCTGCCATGACAACCATGGGGCTGCCCCAACATGTCATTGGCCCAATGCATGTGGCAGGCCACACTCTGGACCTTAATTGGGAAGGAAAAGGGTGATCCTCAGTCCCTTTTCATGGTCAGATGCTCAGTGAGGTGTGCCCATTTGTGCCCATTGACTTTTTCCAATAAAAGTGCAGTACAATGCTCTTTGGCAACGCTCTTACCTAGTGCGTTGGTGCACTGGTAGCGGAAAATCATCCCGTCTAAAATCTCTGCCTGTCCTGCTGCCGCTCAGAGGCGTACAAGAAAGCAGTACAGTGGTATCTCGGGTTACATACGCTTCAGGTTACAGACTCCGCTAACCCAGAAATATTACCTCGGGTTAAGAACTTTGCTTCAGGATGAGAACAGAAATCACATGGTGCAGCAGCAGCAGGAGGCCCCATTAGCTAAAGTGGTGCTTCAGGTTAAGAATAGTTTCAGGTTAAGAACAGACCTCCAGAACGGATTAAATTTTTAATCCGAGGTACCACTGTACCTTCTCCTAAGGGAGACATGCGCTTCCATGTTTCGCTTTCGTACTCCTCGCTCTCTCTCGCACCAGGCAGCTGAAAGCGGGCCACTCCACCCCGCTGGCCGGCTCCCGGAGGGAGAAAAGCCCTTGCCCGCGCGCGGCTACGGGAAAAGCGATGCGAAATGACGACCGCGGGTTCCTCCGGCGGCCTCTGGGAGGCGGCAAAGCAAGAAGGAAGGCGGAGCAGCTCCGGGAAGAGTGAGGCGGCGAACGAGCGAAAGGAAAGAGGAGGAGCAGCTAAGTGGTGCCGCCGCCGCTTCTCCTGCCAGGCCGTGGCCCTGGCCGGGCCTCCTCAGTAGCCGGAAAGGGAGAGGCGGCGCGCCGTGTGGGGAAAGTCCCTTCCGCGAAGCGGCTCCGATGTCGGTCGAGGCGGGTGCTGGGCTCTGAGCGGCGGCTGCGGCGGCTCCTCGTCCTCCTCATTCAACCTCCTCCTCCTCTGCGAGGGGGGGGGGCGCAGCCGCCGACGCGACTCCCAGGCTCCGACCGAGGAGAGGCCGCGGCCTGCAAGAGCGGAGGAAGGAGGAAAGCCGGGGGTGGTGGTGGAGGCGGAGGTTGCGTGCGTGCGAGGGCGCAGGATGCCGAGCCGGGCCCCCTCGGCCTGGGCTTCCCGGTGGCTCCAATAAAGCCCCGGCGGAAGAGCCTCGTATGAGGCCTCTCCGCGGCCCAGGAGGCGCCTCCGTCGGGCCCTCCGTCCCCCGCTGAGTGCTGTGAGGTGGGCTGGGGGTCCCGGGGAAACAGCCCCGCGAGAGGAGCCCTTCTGCGCCCCGGTCCCCGCCTCGCCTGGGCGGCCTGCGCTCTCCTCCTCTCCCTCCAGACGCGCAGCCCCACACACCCCACATACACTCACACTCACCCGCTGGAAGTGGAGGGATGTCTTCTGCCAACTCCGCGGACATGATTGAAACCCCCCCGGTGCTCAACTTCGAAGAAATTGACTACAAAGAGATCGAGGTGGAAGAGGTGAGTCCCCACAGGTGGAGAGGGCGCCGGGAGGGACACTTGGTAACTCAGCTCGGCAGTAAGCCCCACATAACTCCAAAGACACTCCCCCCCCCACCTCCTTGGAGATCTATAGATGCATATATAGGATGGCAGGCTCGGTTGCACGAAGTCAACATTGCCTGCATTGCCCCCATGCACACACTTGAGGCTGTAATCCTGTGCCTAAAAATTACTTGAGAGTAAGCCCCGTGGAGTACAAATTTATATGAGGGGTCTGGGCTCGAGGCTTTCCTGAAACTGCGCCTTCTCTCTTCAGACCCCCCCCCCAAAAAAAAACACATACACTCTTATTTGTTTACAGGCTAATTGTACACATGACCCATTGGTGCGATAAAGACAATATATGACAGTCAGGGTTGTGTGTAGTATTTAAAGGGCTGCCCTTAGACCAGTAGCTTGGGGTTCAAATCTCTACCTGACTGTGAAGCTCAGTGAATGATCTTGAGCTGATCCCCATCTCTGAGCATAACTCACTGGCATGTTGTGAGGATGGAATGGGGAGCGACCTTGAATTCCTTAGGTGGTTTGAAAATATAATAATACTAATATTCCAGTGGTACTTTATCAAGCATGAAAGCTGAGCTATGGCTTGAGTAACTAGTTCTGAGTTCAAATCTCATCTCAAGATTTGAGTCGCAATGAGATTTAAAAGCCGCCACCCGCAACACACACACTTGTTTAGGGAACCTCAACAGACATAATTTTAAAATAAAAGATAAGACTGAAGGACTTTTAGTGAGTGGTTCCCTAGACTGGATGGATGGGAGGTTGCCTGCTCTTGATGGGGGTACATGCCCTCTGAAGGACCAGGTACGCAGCTTGTGGGTATTTCTGGATCCTTTGCTGTTGCTTGAGGCTCAGGTGGCCTCAGTGGTACAAGGTACCTTCCATAAGCTTCAACTTGTGGCCCAGCTGCACCCCTATCTGGACAGGGATAGCCTAAATTTTGTAGTTTATGCTCTGGTAACCTCTAGATTAGAGTACTGCAATGTGTTATACGTGGAGCTCCTTCAGAAATTAATATATAAAACAGCCAGTATAAAATAATTATCACTAAACACAGCATTAAAGCAGTAAATCAACAGTATCGCCAATGAAACCACGTAAAAGCCACTTGGAACAGATTGATCTTCAAAGCCTTTTTAGATCCACAAGACCCGTCAGTGGTGGGATCACTTTAAAACTGTTAGCTACTGAATATAGGTTTGGTATCTTAAGTTGGAAGAGTCATCATAAAGTCAAAATCTTTTTTGCAAGTTTACTTGCAAGTAGTCCCTGTTGATTTTTGTGGGACTAACCTTTTCCATCTGTGCTATCACATCTCCTGGATGAATTACAAACTTTCATATGCATTCAGCTTCATAAATACTAGGTAGCCAGAAGTGACATATTTTCTCAGCTCAGGGAGATCTTGCATTCAAATAAAATAATGGTGTGCCAATGATGGGAAGTGTGTAAGGAAGCATAAGATCCCCAAGGTTCATTTCTTAAAAATAAAAAAAATCTGCACACTCCTGGAGACTCGGGATAATCAGTCAATGCCTGGATAGAAAGGTTTTTAGGATAGAAAGAAGTTAGGGCATATGCAGAGATGGAAATTATTTTGGCCAGATCTGCACAGCAGTATCTCAAATCTGAACATGACCCACCATCCAGGTAGGGTGGTTTGCAGGAGCTTGTTTAAACCTCTTGGTTTTGTTGCCTGCCTGAGACTGCAAAAACAGGAAGTTGCCAAGCATCTGGCAGACTGCGATTAATATATTTTGGGTTTGAGGTATCTTGGCAAGCCATGAGTTGTGCAGGTCTTTTGCACAACATAAATGTTTTACCATGTCATTCTATAGTAGGAAGAAAGAAAATAATATGAGCTATGCAGATGGTTTGTTTGAAATATGTAACTGAAAGTTTCCAATTGCCTTTTTATATAGGTTGTTGGAAGAGGAGCCTTTGGAGTAGTTTGCAAAGCAAAATGGCGAGCAAAAGATGTGGCCATTAAACAAATAGAAAGTGAATCGGAACGAAAAGCTTTCATAGTAGAGGTATATTTTTTCTTTTAAAATTCTTTTAACATAATCTGATTAACAGGTAGCCTATTGTTTTCAAAACAATTTTATTTAAGCTGTGTTGGAAGAGAAATAGGACTTTGTGAGAACTGTACTGTTTCAGTCAGTAAAACAGCAACTCTAATTGTACTTTACAATATTGTGAATTTGTATGGGTGCTCATAATTTTATTGCTGTGCCGTAAAATGTTCCTTTAAGATTTATTGTGAGTTGTGTTTTGAAAACTTTCTACACCCCTGGGGGTGTATTCAGGACTCCGTTGGGATGAGGGACAAACTAGAAAGTTGACTCCAATAACCCTCTGAATCGAAGTTCCACCACCTGTATTTGGGAATATTGCAAACTCAATTAGCTGATTAAAGACTGAATTCTTCCTTGTCTGTAGGGATATTATGTCAACTGCATTTGCTTAGAATAAAACAACTCTGCAAACTACTAAAGCTGAGTTATTGGTGTCCTGCTTCTCCAGTCACACTGGCCCATTTAAAATACTACTTCCCCTCTACGTTCTCCCTACAAGCAGTGGTGAGGGAAATGGGACTGTGCGTTCCTACTCTGCCTGCTGGTAACTCTTCTCACACTAGATGTGGGTGTCACATTTTGTAGGGTGTGTCAGAAGGGTGGAGAGGGAAGGTGTGTTTTCCACCACACATAGAAAAGAGATCAGGAAGTGAGTGCAATTTAAACCAGATCACTCAAAGTGACAAACTACTTGAATATGTACACTTATTTATCAGATAATCAACACTTAATATTTCAGGGGGTTGGGGGGTGTGAGAGAGAGAGAGGTATGGCACTTCTGTTGGTGGTACGCTCTAGTACAATGGTCCATTGCTAGTACACTATTTAAACATGCAGAAATACATTATTAAGCATAGTGTGCCCACAATAGGCCTGACTCACACAAATAGGCAAATAACTGGCTGTAATTTTTATTAGCCATGGTTGTAGTTGGTTTTGCATACGAGGGCAGAAACATCAACCTTAACTTGTCCAGTCCAGCTGCTGAAAGGGAGCTTCTACTCCATCCCAGTCCAACTGATTAGATAAACCTGAGAGACAGAACCATGGTGGTCGAAGGCCTGATACAAATTTCCATGCCTTTTCTCTGGAGTGGGATGAAACTACATTTCTCTTTCTGGACTGGACTGGAGTGCTCATGTGATCCCCCACAGGGTCCTGTGGAGTGTCCAAGCCTTGCTTCTGTTGAGTAAAGTGTTGATTAGGATTGCCGGTTACTACTACCATTATCTGCCATGTAACATCTCTGTACATTTTCTACCTATAACTAAAGACTGTTGTTCTTCTCAAAGGATGCATATTGATGTAAAATTAGTCCAGGGATTCAGCTGCAAATAAAACATTTTGAATGTGTTGTAAAGTGCAATATACAGTTGTGACACTAGATGGTGACTGTGAGCTATAGCAAATTCAATGCTTTTTTCAAAACAATAAAAAAACACATTTTACAACGTTTTTAACACGTGCGTAGATTAGGCAGCCATTATTTGTGGTCTCCACCTATCCCTCCCCTATTGTATGTGCTGTGGACTTTGGACAGGGGTGGGGTCACCCTTTCACTTTTCATTCTTAATGGCAATCAGAAGCCATGAATTCCCCCTCCAGATTTTTTTGTGGTGAGAGGGCTTGGGGGATAGGGGTCTCACATCATACTGTGATTCGGACAGTGATCACCCAGAATTGAATGCTTGCAAAGGCTAACCTGCTAAATGTGTTTCTAGAACCTGATTTTATGCTCAACCTGGTTTTATGTTCAGATGCTGTTCTATACAGGCAATACTACGATACTACTCTGTCACTGGCAGCAACCAAGGGCCACCACAGATAACACAAACTTTATCCAAAGGTAGTCATAGCAGTCCTTCTCACTGAGAAGTTGCACAGGGGGAAGGTAACTGGTAGTAGTTTTTTTAAAAAATCTCAGTGTTAGGTGAGGTATCTGCTTTGCGCTAACTAAACCACAGTTCATTCTCCAGGTCTGTGCAAAATACCATACAGCATCAAACCAGTTTTAGCATTCACCTGTGAATCCTACATGAGCAAAGCTTAGAAAAGATCACTTTTTAAAATTAAGGACGTAGCCTTTAAATGCATTATTTCTCTTAAATTCCAGCTTCGACAGTTGTCACGTGTGAACCATCCTAATATTGTCAAGTTATATGGAGCTTGTTTGAACCCAGTAAGTTGCACGTTTTCTGTTTTTGAGATCACAATACAATATTTTTGTAGGGCTAAATATTTTATGATGATTAAAAGTTTTGCTTGCATTTAGTAAGAATATGAGAGCAAGTAGTTCCTTAGTTGGCTTACTTGCACATACTGCACTGACTT
Organism: Podarcis bocagei; assembly: GCF_964188305.1. Lineage (NCBI taxonomy): Eukaryota > Metazoa > Chordata > Lepidosauria > Squamata > Lacertidae > Podarcis > Podarcis bocagei. The sequence continues at coordinate 29,622,556 of NC_138127.1, read as the reverse complement.
TTCCCATTTTTATTATGAAAATGTGTGTATAAATTGGATATGCTTTTGCTATTTGTTTAGCAATAAACCTGGAATAATCAGGTTTCCCAGGTTATGTTTCATGGGTTCAGTTGGCCCAACATTTTCTTTTGCCCCCCCTTCCAATTCACATGAATAATTTCTAAAATTAGTTTTAGAACTGTGCACCAGTTAATTTATTTTCATTTGTTCTTTCCCCCCTTCATTACTAATGTTCACAAGTGATAATTAACTGAAATACAACATAGAAGTGCATCAAGATTTGTGTGTGTGCTATGTTTCATGAATATGCACAAACCCATGTGTGCATCAGTAAAGTAGAGCTGGGTGGACATCGTGTAAGAACAGAAGGAAATCAAAGTTGCAGCAAACTATGTGTATGACGCTATCTGCAAAGATCAGAAATCGAAAAAAGATCATGAAATTATCCCAAGTCACTTTTGCCGCTGCACAAACAAGATCAGGCAATTTGGAACCCGCAAATCCACACAGGAGTTTAGATGGGGAACTTTTCAAAAACATTCCTATTTTAAAGATTTTCTTCTACATAAAAATCAAAAGTGTCTTCTAACTTAACACTTTGATTTTTCCACAAAGGTTTGTCTTGTTATGGAATATGCTGAAGGAGGTTCTCTCTATAATGGTGAGTCTCTCTCTTGAGTTGTATTATCCAAAACACTTAACTAAAATGCAAGGTTGGATTTAGAAATTCGTACTATAATTCCAAAGCTGTAGAAGTGACAATTTCTTTCTAGTGTTGTTTGATTTTTATAATGTGAATTCATGTGTCCTTGTTTTGTCTACTTAAAAAAAATAAATCGGAACTCGCTATTAAGTATTCTACTTAACTACCATTAATCAACTCCATTGGTATTGGGCCTAAAGTTGTGAAGATATTTCATATAACCAAATTGGCTAAGCAAGAAGGTGGGTTCATCAGCAAGGTATGCTGTGGTGGTGCAGTTGCTTTACTATGAGTATATAGTTACTGAACCCACATCTTTTAAGTCACCACAAAGCCACTGAAAGCATATTCACTTGTGGTATTATAAACATAGAGATTGAATTGTATTCATAGTGAAGCATCCCTTATATTGCATTACCTAGAGCTGCCATATTTCAAAAAGTGAAAATCCAGACACGATAGTTGTTGAGCTACCCTCACGTTACCAGAAATGCCATTCAAGACAAATGACTTTGAGCACACATTCTTAGTCTGCCAGTTTGGCCCTGTGTTTTATTCTAGAAATAGAGTTACTGCAACACCCAAGGTGTTTGTAACTTATTCTTCACATAAGTGGTGCAGTTCACAAATTAAATTGGGTACCTTTGTGTGTCCAATGCTGCTAGAAACAAGCAGTGACTCAGACCTGTGATTTAGTATTCTTGTTTGTATCAACTGTAATGTGCAATTAAGTTCTTTTTAGTTTGTAACTTTGTTTTTCAGTCCTACATGGTGCTGAACCTCTGCCTTACTACACTGCTGCACATGCAATGAGTTGGTGTTTACAGTGTTCCCAGGGAGTGGCATACCTTCATAGCATGAAACCGAAGGCTCTAATTCACAGGGACCTAAAACCACCAAAGTAGGTCTTTGGGCACTGTTTAAGCTTCTTAACATTCAAAATAAATATTGTAGTCTTCTTCCCACCCCCACCCATCTTAGAGGATAAATGGCTTACAGCACATCTGAAAGCAGATACTATGCTCATATTATGGTGCTTTTTATTAGCAGGGAATAGGGTATTCAGCACAAGTGCTCATTGTGCAAAGCATGTGTTTGTATAACATCAGATACCCAGTTCTACGAAACTGTTCTTTAAAATTAGCATTAAAATTAATGTTTAAAAAATCTATTGAAAGTTATGGAAGAACTCCCTCTATAGTGCACCATTATTTATTCTGATTGATAATAGCTTGGAACAACATGATAATCCTCTAATAAAACTCTCCTTCTGGCAAGTTTGCATCATTCTCCTCAATGGAGCATGGGATTTCAGGATGCAATCTTGAAATGTCTGGCTTACAGGGAAAGACAAATCCAGCACCCTCCTGGGCTTGCCTTAGGGCAGTAGTAAGCACAGACAAATGCTCTATTCCCAACCTGTATTTAAAAAAAACAACAAAAAACCACACAACTCTATATTTTTTATTTTCTCTCCCACTGAAAACAATGGAAAGAAAAGGGAAGAAACAATTTTAGACCCTCTCAGAAGTGTGTCAATCTCCATCCAGTTTGGGGCTCTGGAGGGAGGGGTTAGAGGACCAGAAGACTTTGGATTTTTCAGATCTCAGCTACTTTTCAGCAACCTTTTGCTTTTTTGGCCCTGCTGATGTCAGAGCTCCATAACTGATTTTGCTAGGACACCAGAGGGGTCAGCATCACCTAAGAGGGGGCAGTGGGGAACATAAGAGTTCCCTCTTCATCAGAGCAGATCTTATCCTATGGCTCCTGTAACACCTTCCCAGTAGCCATAGAATCTCACCCTTAGTGTAGTAACATTTTTTAAGTTTCTATCCCACCCTTCTTCCCAAAAGAGCTCAGGGCAGCAACTACTCTTATTTAGTCACAAGATTCCTAAACTATTCTGTTTGTTTGACAGCTTGCTCTTGGTGGCAGGGGGGACAGTTTTGAAAATCTGTGATTTTGGTACAGCCTGTGATATTCAGACACACATGACCAACAATAAGGGAAGTGCTGCTTGGATGGCACCAGAAGTTTTTGAAGGTAAGAAAGTAATTTGATGCCTAATATGCATTTTTGTGTGTTCTACAAGCTTCATATGTAATTTTTCTCTCTCTGTATTCCTGTTGAATATTGTAATAGGTAATGGGTTGGGGAGGTTAAAAACAATATATTTAACAAAAGTTAGATATTTCATACCTTGAGTTTATTTTAACAATAAGCAATCAACTTCCAAATCATTAAAATCTTAGTAGCTATATATGTAGACCCACCATAAATTATATATCTTGAAGGGAATTACCTGTTGACAAAGTAATTTGTGCTGTTATGAGTCACTTTGTGCATATTTACATTGAAAAGTGGCCTATAAACTTAAATATTAAATAAATAAATAAACTTGCTTCCATATTAATATATACCTGCATTTAATCTTGGAGGAATTCAATTCAAATATTGCCATTTATAAAATCTGCTCAGTGCTATCACTTATGTGGCACTGAAATAGATATGTATATGAGATTATGCATGCAGGACAGGGACATTGGTTTAGCCTTGTCACATGCAATAGCATCCTGGTGTGGACACAACGTAGTGGAAGTTCACACACACTCAAAAGCCACCTAAGAGTTTCCTTGCTCCTGTTCTCAATCTGAATATGTAATAAGCCATTCAAGGATGCACTCTCTTGGTTCCATTGAACTGTCACTCAAGGAATGCTTTGTAACATGCTTAGAATGATTTCTTTTTAAATTTCTAACAAAACTGCTTGCAAAGAAGTTTTCTTTTTTTGAAAACTCATCAACTGTTGTACTAAGAGAATTTAAGGGACTCCCAGTTAAATATTTCCCCTAGATATTTGGCATTGATCAAATTAATTAGAGGGGGTGTGGGGGAGAACCTTTCCTGTGCTTTGTATGTCAAATTTGACAGTTGGGTAGTCCTGCGTGTCAATAACTTGCCCCTCACCCAAACCCGGAACCCTGTCTTTGGTGATTCAAAATATTCAGGGTATAAAACCAACCCTGCAAGGTATTACACTACCATTACTCCTTAAGTGCAACCAGCCTGGGCCAGGAGACTCCCAGACCTTACTGGAAACTTCCCTAAGATTCCAAAGAAGCAACAGATGAAACAGGACTGTCTGTTCCCTTAGCCTCAGATTAACCACCTTATTCAGTAATCAGTAACCAAGAGATTAGCAACTAGAATTAGTACCAAGGCATTACCCAAAATAGACAGATAGCAACATAAGCGAGGTAGATTTATTAAAAAGAAAAGACTGGAAGTACAATAAAAATAGCAGCATATGACAGAACCAAAAGAGCCATAAAAGTTACAGATCAAAAACCCAATTGACAAACACCTCTGGGAATTACAAATCAGACTAAATAAGAAAGCTAACTTCCTAACTCTATCAGTTCCATAAAGCACTGACCCCCATCCTCAACTAGCAGGCCTCACTGCTGATCTTGAAGCACAGTAGCATAAGATAACATAGTTCTTCAATCTGATGAGCTCACTCCATTACTGAAAAGTAATTTCTTCACACAGACCAGAGGCCTAAGCAAAAGAATCATTTTCTTGACATCTTCCACCGAACATCACAATGATGTTAAGTGATAATTGTCAGTACTTCAAAACACCATGCCCTACAGGGTGCTTTGAAGCAACCACCCATCAGCCGAGTGCATTCCTACTTTCTGCAGAGATTAGCTGTTTGATGGCACACCCCACGATTAACTTGATCCACAGACTTGAACACAGCTGATAGTAACTTCAAGCCTGCTTTTTGCATTGGTTGGTCATGGGGAACGTCTTCTTTACCTGTGTTGTAGCATCTCATACAGAGTTGAATGCATGGAACACCTTGAGTTTTGTCACTAACATTCAGAAAATATATTGTTTGAGAAGGGACACATTTTGTTTTTAAAAGGATATAAATTATATGAATAACCTTTTTTCAGGTAGCAATTACAGTGAAAAATGTGATGTATTCAGTTGGGGTATTATTCTTTGGGAAGTGATTACCCGTAGAAAACCTTTTGATGAGATTGGTGGTCCTGCGTTTCGAATCATGTGGGCAGTTCACAATGGTAAGTTCAGACTTAATTGGTAACTAACAAGTAGCATTTCTGAATTTTTGTGTTTGTGTGTGTGTGTGTGTGTGTATGCATTTGCCACAAGTTTTCAGTAAAGTGCATTACTCTGGTGCCTAATTCACTGGTGCAAGATTGGGGCAAAAGTAGACCAGCCAGGGGCAAATCCACTTGTTTAAACTCTTATCTGCTCTAGTCGCATAGAAGGCAGGGGGTTATTTTAAATAGTAAAATGGTCATTGATTGATTCATTGATTGATTGGATGGATTAATCAGTCAATCATTTTATTTGTATGCATCCTCTCCAAAGTTAAAACCATGCTCAGGGAAATTTACAACTTTAAAAAAATTGCATAACTACAAACATCAAAAAGTACAGAGCCAAATTAAACATTTTCCACTTAATTCATTGTATCTTAATTTTGGATGTTGTGATTTAACATGAACAACAGCAATAAGCCCTCCGCCACAAAACCCCCTAAACAACACCCCAGCCTAAGATTCTGTTAAGCAGCCTCAGCTTTTGTAACTGGAGTCAGTCAGGGCCCTGCCCTCCCAGGCCAGGTGGGAAAAGGTCTTCCAGCACTCAGTTTAGGTCCCAATTTACCTTCTTGCAACAAACTGCTGCCTTCTGTGCTGTCTTGGCAGAGGCCTGGTTGGGAGTAAAAAAGGCTTTGGGGACTGAATGGGAAGCCTCTGACAGCTGCATTTGGCCTACTGGCAAGAAGATCCCCATCCTCAGTTGAGAGGATATACAGCATTTGCTTCAAGTAAAATGCTTTTCTCATTCAGAACCCAAGTACTTCATAAATTGGCATACCTTTTCGGTAAGCAATTTAGTGAAGTGGTAAAATAATCCCTATATCCACTCATGTAAAATCTTTCAAGTTGCAATGTTGCAAGGATAGCAGATGGAAAGCCGCAAGATTATTTTGTTGGAGAAGCAATAGTATTGTTAATTTTCTGAAATCGTCAAGGATGGTTAGTTTTGTGTAGAATTCTTACAACTTCATTGTACAATTTTATAATGTGTGTTTTTTTTAATGGTCTCCCTGTAGGTACTAGGCCACCACTGATAAAAAATTTACCCAAGCCTATTGAGAGCTTAATGACTCGCTGTTGGTCGAAAGATCCCTCACAACGACCTTCAATGGAAGAAATTGTCAAAATAATGACACATTTGATGCAGGTACATTTTTCTTACATATGGCATAATGTACTAAAAGGACTGGCTTATATAAGGCATGAAAAGTAGATGGTTTGGAAGCAGTGGGGGAAAGAGAAGTATGGAAAAGTCACTACCATTGTAGAAGAGAATGATAATGGAAGACCACCAGAAGTTATATGCTCACTTTGTTGCAACAGAACATCCAGTCCCTAAAAATTTGCTGGCTTGGGATAATGTTCTGCATATTTTAAAACTTTATTATATATATATATATATATTGTTTATTTTGTTTAAATAAGTAGTACAGAAAAAGCTAACAACAGCAAAAAAGAAAAAGAAAATTAGATAGAATACAATCCAAAAATACTGAAAGCAAATATTACATACTTACCATATAATACTCCCCCCCCCAGCTTCCCTCCACCACAATTCGACTTCTTTGAATCTTTGTTTCCACCTTTATCTTTGCATTCTCCAAATGTATCATTCTTTGTATTTCTTTTATCTCTTCTTTTTTCCAAATCATAGATATACTTTACATTTTTATTCTAGGCATATTAGCACATATTTCTTAGAACAATATTTTAACATACAATCTTCGAAACATTTCCATTCCTTCTTTAATTTTTTATTTGACTGATATCTTATGATTGAGGTTAGCTTAATTTTGTTAGTAGAATGTTGGGTGGTTTTTTCCAGAGGAATAATTCTCTTCTGCTTTGAACACCCTGAAGCAAAGATAAACAGCAGACTATAATTTTTACTCTATTTGAGACTTTTTCTTACTGCTTCCCTACCCACAGAAATACATTGTAAAATATTCCATTCAGGCCCAGTTTGCACTTCATGCTAAATTACTGTTTAGCACTTTCAGAACAAGTCTCACTATCAGGTACTCCTCCTCACCTTTCCACTCTGTCATAGCTGCAAGGAGGAGATCAGAAGCATCGAATTTTAAACACCCCCACTTCATTGTTAAGCCCAAACTATAGTTTATTAAAATTATGGTTTGAGCCTTACTTTTGAATATAAATCATGTTTAAACTAACCACAGTTCCTGCAAGTTTGGTCATAGCAAGGAACTCTGGTTTGTTTAAAAGCAGATACTGAAGATCCTCATGTCAGGTGAAAAGAGGGGAGCTTTGAAGTCTGAGATTTTCCAGATTCCCATAGCATTTTGTGATGGGATGATTAGCTGCTTGTGCGTAAAATCGTGATCCCTCAGAGTTTGTGCAACTCCACAAACCTCTGTGTGGGACAGAGCTCCTCAGACATGTCTGCCCTAGTCACTTGCAGATTCCGACAGTGGTTGCTTTCGGAAGCGCTTCCAGCATAGAAGCTCCTTAACAGAAATACGTCTTCTGGACTCACGACGTGACAGCTTCCGGCGAGGAATGGGTCTCCCTATGGGAGCTTCTGACACCTCCCCGCTGTTCTCGCTGGACATGTCCCTGAGCCCTCCCTCTTCCCTGCTAGTTCCTGCTTTAGCTGCTGCGTCTCTCTCCGCATTCATGAGACCTTCCTCCAGAGACCCATCTCTCCCCCTGCTGGTCCCTGCTTTCGCTGCTGATTCCCTCCCAGCCTCCGTGAGCCCTCTCCCCACCTGTTCCTCCGATGGCAGTTCCCTGACATCCACCTCCCCTCCAGGACCCCCTTCACCCCCGCCCATTCCCTCTCCTCTGGGCGGTGAGGAGGTAAAACCCCGAAAAGAATCCTCTTCATCTTCAGACGTCTCGAACATTTCCCTCCATCGGTCTCCGTTCCGGCTCGCTGAATCCTCCTCCTCCTCGGAATCAGTGAACCCCTCCAACTCTTCTTCTTCGTCGGTGGTGGCAAAGTATTCCCTCCGGAACCTCGCCACTGGCTGAGGTTTACGTGGGAACCTCTGATGAAACGTTTCTATTAAAACCTCGTCATTGACATCCTCTGCCATGACCCAGGTGTTTTCCGACTCCGGTTCCCCTTCCCACGTTACCAAATACTCTACTTGATCTCCCTTCCACCTGGAGTCGAGAATCTCCGCTACATGGTAGCTGTGTTCCTTCTCCTCCATTGCTGGTCCCCGAGTGACCCTCCCTTCTCTGTCCCCTTTATACGGTGACAGCAACGACCTGTGGAAAACTGGATGCAGCTTCATGTGGTTCGGTAACCGGAGTCTGAAAGCCACTGGGTTGACCTGTTGCGTGACTTCAAATGGGCCCAGTCTTTTGGGTCTTAACTTCTTACAACCCCCTTTGAATGGTAACCCTTGGGTTGACAGCCACACCTGGTCCCCCACCCTAATGGTTTCACCTTCTCTTCTGTTTTTGTCTGCCTGCCTCTTATATTCCTCCTTGGCCCTGTCTAAGTTAAGTTGGAGCTGGCGATGGATCGCTTCCATTTCTTCTACGAACTGTTCGGCAGCTGGAACGCTCCAGTTCTCCCCTTCCCCCCCTGGGAAAGCTCGGGGATGGCACCCGTAATTAGCCAAAAAGGGGCTCATCCCCGTGGACACGTTCTCCGCATTGTTGTAGGCAAATTCTGCCAACGCCAGCTTCTCCACCCAATCATTCTCTCTGTCATTCACATAACACCTCAAATATTGCTGGAGGATGCCATTGGCTCTTTCCGCCTGCCCGTTGGTTTCAGGATGCCGGGCAGTCGAAAAATTGACCTCTACATGCAGTAAGCTCATGAGCTTCCTCCAGAACCTGGAAGTAAATTGTTTCCCTCGGTCTGAAACCACCCTCAAGGGGGCGCCATGCAACCTAAACACATTTTCTACAAACAATTTAGCGGTTTCTTCTGCCGTGACAGCATGTGAGCAGGCTATAAAGTGGGCCATTTTGGTTAACAGGTCTACCACAACCATGATGGCTGTTTTCCCTCTGGACCTTGGCAGATCAGTCATGAAATCTATTGCCACTGTTTCCCATGGTCTTTCAGGTGTGGGTAGTGGTTCTAATAACCCTGCCGGTGCCCGCCTCTCCCCCTTGGCTCGCTGGCATTGGTCACACCCTCTCACATACTCCCTCACATCTTCCCTGACCTTGGGCCACCAAAATTCCCTGGTAACCAGCCACATGGTTTTGTGTTGCCCAAAATGCCCTGCTGTGGGGCTATCGTGCAGTTGCTTGAGTACCTTCTCCCTCAAATCACCTTCAGGTATATATAACGCTCCCTTGTAATACAACGCCCCGTTTCTCTCCTCAAAACCCCCGGGTTTGTCTCCCTCCCTCCTGAGACCCCTGAGTTTGTCCTGGGCGTATTCATCATGCACCGTACCCTCTACCAGTTCCCTTTGCCCCACCAATGCCCCCCCCACACACACCCAGCGGTCCTCTGGAATGACATGTGTTTCTTCGGGTGCTCCCTCCCCCTCCAAATATTCAGGTTTGCGTGAGAGAGCGTCCGCCCTAACGTTCTCTGGGCCTGGCACGTAACAAATCTCAAAGTTAAATTTGGAGAACTCCTGGGCCCATCTCAACTGCCGTTGGTTGAGCACTCGCGCCGTTCTCCAATACTCTAGGTTCTTATGGTCAGTGCACACTTGCACCTTATGTTGTGCACCAATTAGCAGGTGCCTCCATCTCCGGAAAGCCTCATGAATAGCAAGAAGTTCTCGGTCGTACACCGTGTAGTTCCTCTCGGATTTGTTCAGCTTTCGCGAAAAAAAGGCACACGGTCTCCACTCTGACTCCTCCTTCCCTGGCTGCAGAAGAAGCACCGCCCCTATGGCTCGGTCTGATGCGTCTGTTTCGACTCTCAGCTTTTTTTGTAAATCCACATGCAGAAGTTGTCCTTCAGAGGCGAAGGCCCTTTTTAGTTCCTCAAACGCTCGCTCCGCCTCCGCAGTCCAAACAAATTTCTTCTTACTGCTGAGACAGTCCGTTATGGGCGCCGTCAGGTGGGCAAAGTTTCGGATGAACTTACGATAAAAGTTCCCAAACCCTAGGAACCTCTGCACATCCTTCTTGGTTTTGGGTGTTTTCCATTCCAGCACTGCCTGGACCTTGCCGGGATCCATGGCCAATCCCTTGTCTGACAGGCGGTACCCCAGGAATTCCACCTCCTTGGTATGGAACTGACACTTCTCCAGTTTCACCCACAGCCTGTTGGCTTGCAGCCTGCTCAACACTTCTCTGACGTCTCTCACATGCTGCTCCTCATTCTCAGAATACACCAACACGTCATCTAGGAAGGCCACGCAATTCTTGTAAAGCAAAGGCCCCAGTACGTGGTTCATAAACGATTGGAAGCACGCCGAGCCTGCTTGTAAGCCAAATGGCATCACGAGATATTCAAATGCCCCCAAAGGGGTGAACATGGTGGTTTTCCATTCATCCCCTTTCCTTATACGTATCAGGTTGTACGCCCCCCTTAGGTCCAGCTTTGTAAAAATCTTTCCCTTCCGCACCCTGGTCAAAATGTCGTCAATCCTGGGCATAGGGAAAGCCACTGGTTCTGTCACTGCATTTAACCCCCTGAAGTCACACACCAGTCTCGGCTTGTCCGTGTGTTTCTTGTCCACAAAAAACACTGGGCTACCTCCCGCTGCTTTGGACTCTCTGATGAAGCCTCTCTTCAGGTTCTTGTCAATGAACTCTCTTAGCTCCTGCATTTCTCTGTCTGACATGGCATACAACTTGCCTACAGGAAGCTGTGCTCCAGGGAGTAAATTGATTTGACAGTCAAAGGGCCTATGCGGGGGTAGTTGGTCAGCTTCCTTCTCGCTGAACACGTCGCTGAGATCTGCGTATTGTGGTGGTACCTTCACCTTCTCCATTACTTCCGTCCCTGCTAGGGTGGCTTGGGCCCCTGCTGAACCCTTTCCCCCTTTGCAGTGTTCTAAGCAATGTGCTGAACCAAAGGAAACCACTCTCTGATGCCAGCCCACCAGCGGATCATGTAGCGCTAGCCAGCTCATCCCCAAAATAATAGGAGCTCCTCCCAAGGTGGCCACATTAAATGCTATCAGTTCTGTGTGCCTTGCCACCCTCATTATCATTGGGACGGTCTGCAAGCTGACTTCTCCTCCCAACAACTCCCTGCCATCGATCGTGGTCACCTGCAGGGGGTTGCTTAAAGGGATCGTCTGTATCTGGTGTTCAGCAGCAAACTCTTTGCTCATAAAATTGCAGGAGCTGCCTGAGTCCAACAGCGCCTTTATCTTTAGGGGGTGTCCATTTTGCAGCTCTAGCGACACTTCAATCACTAGAGCAGGTTGAGGAGCTTCTGGCATGGGCACTTTCACTGCTCTTCGGCCTGGCTGCTGTGCCCCGACTGTGGCAACCAGGCGTTGGCTTTTACCTGCTCCGGTTTTCCCTCCTCTCTTCCTTCAACAGCTCCCACCATCCCTTGCCATTCCTTCCTCTGGGGGCAGACTCTGGCAAAGTGACCTGGCTGTTGGCAGAGATAGCATTTCCGGGCGCCTTTTCCCTCCTTCTTTCCCCCCTCACTGGGTTTTGAAACTGCGCGCGCGCGCGCTGTTCCGATTTCCATCGGCTCTGCCGGCGGGAAAGTTGTCTCTGGAATGTCAGGAATGCGGAACTCCTTCCAGCGTTCCCCCTTCCCTTCCCGCCTCTCCAAAGCTCTCGCCTCCTGGCGCGCTCCTATGGTCAGCGCAGATTTAGTCAGCTGATCCATAGAATCCGCCCTAGGACCCCGGGAAAGTTCGTCTTTCACAGCCGAAGCAAGGCCTTCTTCAAAAAGCATTTGAATGGGTGCCGCCGATAAATCCCACCCCAATCTGTGAACCAGCATGGTGAACTCAGTCCAGTACTCACGGACAGATCGGCTTCCCTGCTTGCAAGCCATTAGCTGTCTGCGCACCACTCCCTCCTCAATATCGCTGGAAAACATGAGATCCATTGCACGAAAGAACTTCATGGTGTCCTTTAGGACGTCATTGTGCGTTGCCATCAGGGGTCGAACCCAGTCCCTCGCCCCCCTCTCAAGATGCCCAATCACGAAAGCCACTCGCGATTCCTCATCAGGGAATTCATCAAACTGCACATTGAGGGCATATTGCATCTCTGTCCTAAAGGCATGATAGTCCTTGGGGTCCCCCCCAAACTTCTGCACCAATCCTGGTACCTTTCTGTTGAACTGGGTGGCTCTCCCCTTCTTGTCTGCATCCTGAGCCCTTCTCTCCTCAAGCCTCGCCGTCTGCAGCGCCAGCTGGATTTCCAATGCTCGGTACCTTTCTTCCAAGCTTGGACCCGCTCCAACTCCTGCCCCTCCGGTTCCGGCTGGGTCGCTCATGATGCCTTCTCCTGCACAGGCAGCTTACAGAGACTGTCGGAATGCTGTGATGGGATGATTAGCTGCTTGTGCGTAAAATCGTGATCCCTCAGAGTTTGTGCAACTCCACAAACCTCTGTGTGGGACAGAGCTCCTCAGACATGTCTGCCCTAGTCACTTGCAGATTCCGACAGTGGTTGCTTTCGGAAGCGCTTCCAGCATAGAAGCTCCTTAACGGAAATATGTCTTCTGGACTCACGACGTGACAGCTTCCGGCGAGGAATGGGTCTCCCTATGGGAGCTTCTGACACCTCCCCGCTGTTCTCGCTGGACGTGTCCCTGAGCCCTCCCTCTTCCCTGCTAGTTCCTGCTTTAGCTGCTGCGTCTCTCTCCGCATTCATGAGACCTTCCTCCAGAGACCCATCTCTCCCCCTGCTGGTCCCTGCTTTCGCTGCTGATTCCCTCCCAGCCTCCGTGAGCCCTCTCCCCACCTGTTCCTCCGATGGCAGTTCCCTGACACATTTCACCTAGGAATCCTCTTTCGACTACCTGTAACAGTTTCAGCCTTACAACCTAATTACAGCAATCTTATTATAACTGGAGTCAACTTTGCAAAATGAATACTGCCTTTCATTACTGAACATCAGGCTTGTCTAGTGAGTAATGTTTCAGTATATTTTGACTGATGCTATTAAACAAATGTTGCCATTTATCACAGTAGAAAGACTGCATACATCTTTTAAAAATAATGTTAGCTGAGTTGTCTTTTGCCTGATAGCAGCATACATATGAATCATGCTACATCTCTCCTTGTACTTATGTCTGTTTGACATTTTTATGTTGTCATGACTTTTTAGTTAAAGAATAAACTGGCTTTATACCAAACATCGAACCACACATTTTGAGAATCAAGTTGAAGATCTTAGGGAGTTTACTAAAATAATATATACAGTATTGATTTTTCCTGTTTCATGTTCTGTCCAGTGAGCCAGGAGACAAAATGAATTTGTCGATCATTGAGCTTTTCCTCCTTTACGTCTTTGCAGTACTTTCCAGGAGCAGAGGAACCCCTACAATACCCTTGTCAGTATTCTGATGAAGGCCAAAGCAACTCTGCCACTAGTACAGGTAAGTAGATTATATGCATAAGTAGTTGATTATTAATTAAGACTGTGTAGAATTAAAAACATGCACAATGTCCTATTGCTCATTGTGTCAGCAAATGAATAGTATAGGCATAGCCCAGAACCACTGCACTAGTATGAGTTCCCAATTTACAGTTTCTATTCTAGTGCTAACGCAGCAAAAGATAAGTTAGTTCTTGGTATGAGCTTTCGTGTGCATGCACACTTCTTCAGATATCTGAAGAAGTGTGCATGCACACGAAAGCTCATACCAAGAACTAACTTAGTTGGTCTTTAAGGTGCTACTGGAAGGAATTTTTTTATTTTGACTATGGCAGACCAACACGGCTACCTATCTACTGCAGCAAAAGATGTCATATTGGCGCAGCAGTATTTGGTATAACTCTAGAAACAAGCAACCTTTTTTCTTTTGTAGCATTGTACTAAGCTGTCATGGTAAGACTCACCTACATACTGTTTCAGATGTTTCTTTCAGACACCATGAAACAACCATTGTGTTTAATATTTTCTTAATATGGGCTGTAACCCGCAGACAGCATAGGAACAGGAAGCTCTCTTATACTGAGTCAGTTCTTTGCTCAGTGTTTTCTTGATTGTCAGAAAGCAGAATTCCAGACAGTAGTCTTTCCCAACCCTGCCTGGAAAGACCACAGAGCCTCTGCTCTGCCACTGAGATACAACCCTTCCCCACAGAGAGTTAGTTCTGCTTCTTATGCCTTAAATATTTGAAGCATAAATGTTTATGCCTCAAATGCCTTACATACAGTAAGTCTGTAGATAAACAGTGCTGCAGAGTGTAAGATATTCTTTCTTGTAGTTGATTGACAGTACGATGATTTCAACAGACTAAGGAATCCTTTTCACACAAAGTTACTGTGAAATGCCTTAACTCATATGTGGAGAAATTACCTGGAAGCTAGCTTTATGTTCAGATTTAGTTCTATCCATCTCATATACTCACAGAAAGAAATAAACAAGATAAGAACTTTGCAGTCCATATTTAAAAGATATGCAGGATCATTCTATTCTGAAACCGGGGTTTAGCTGAAACACCTAAGCCTTCTAAAGAAGGATTTATGTCAGCAGAACTGGTATCCATTAGCAGCACTGCCTGTCATGTTTCCAAACAAAATGCCTTTAGTACTAGTGATTTGTTGTGTTGGGAGGATGAATTTGATTTTCATATACTGGGATAAATCTGTAACTCTAACAGATATGTTAAGGCTGTAGTTATTCAGTCTAGTTGGGTTTTTTAAAAAAATAATAATCTAAAAATAAATAGAATACAACCAATATTTAAAACTGTAGCTTTGTAGTCATGAGTGACTTCTCAAGTAAAGTAACATACTTCTAAAATGTATAGGTTCCTTCATGGATATGACTTCCACAAATACTAGTAACAAGAGTGATGCCAACATGGAACCAAATGACTTTCCAGGAACTGCTACCAATGACACTATTAAACGCTTGGAGTCAAAACTGGCCCAGCAGATGAAAAATTCAGCAAAGCAGTCGGTAAGAACATAGAAATAATAGTCATTAAGGAAACTTTAAATCGAAATAATGAGATCTCCCTAACCATTACTGCTTGAAAAATACATATTAAATTATTTTAAAACTCTGACAATAAGTACATATTCAGAGTTTGTGACAAAAAAATACACAAGATTTAAAGACATTTATCAAATCTAACTACTACTAGTTTTGTTATGGAGATCCAGGTTTGCAGAGAGAATAAAAAATAAGTTCCATGCCTTAAACATATGTTTATACCTTAACAGAAGCATAAACCTACTGCCTACTCTTCTTCTGAGAGTGGTTATTATGGGCTTGCCTATCATCTTAAGAACTAATTGAAAATGGCAGCTGCAGATGTAGTATTCATGCAAACTTTATTTGTTCACCCATTTCTGCAATTAGTTTTTGAATCATTGTAAAGTGTTTCATTTTCTGCAGGGAGAGCCTGGCCGTTTGAGCTTACCTCCATCTCGCGGTAGCAGTGTCGAGAGCTTGTCAGATGTTCGTGGGCGACCGCAGTCAACCCTTGTTTCGGGAGAAAGCAAACGAATGAGTGCTGATATGTCTGAAATTGAAGCAAGAATTGCTGCTACCACAGGTAAAAGAATCTTACTAAACAGCTAGGCAAATGGGACTGAGATCAATAAGTTCTACCAGGGGCTATAGGACCAAAATGAACAGAGAGAGCTGCATTGTAGGAGGAGAAAATCATCCACAATCAGGTGGATGAACCTTGCACGAGTGGAGCTTGCTGGCACAAGATGTATCTCCCTGAGGACTGCAGGAGAGAAGGATCATTTTGTCAGCTGTGCACATTTGTGATGCTATTTAATTCTACACGCCCACCCCCATCCTTCGCCATTGAAACAGGTTATGCTGGGTGCAGTCTGACTCTCAGTTAAGTGCACTTGGGTTGCAAGAAGATGAGTGAGGTATATATGCAATTATTTTTGCCTTCTCTGGGTATGTCCATGACTATTAAAGTTGGTCACTTTATTTTTCTAAATCTATGCAGTTCCCTTTAGGACTGAATGTTTTCATTTGCCTGGAATTCAAATATTTTCTGCATTTTAAGAACAGCTGGTTTAATTGAAAAACTGGAATTCTCCACATGTAAGAGGAAACTGGTGCATACGTAAGGTAGCTATTATTAAATTAAAATACGGTGATCTTTTGTAGAGAATTCTAGTTACTCTTTACTATATCGTAACTAAAAAGTGTTGTGTATGGCCTTTTATAATGAACTCTGAATACAAGTCTGTGATTTAAAGGATGCCTCAATGGCCAGAATGCACAGAATTCATAAACAGAACAGAAAATTGCATGCCTACTCATCATCCTGAAATGGTTGGAAGGCAGAAGCTGCTGTCTCAGAGCATGGGAACAAAGGCAAAGTGCGTGCCCAGACTTTGTTTCAGGGCCTTTCTCCCAGCTGCTCCCAATAGATCAGAGTTGCCAGGGGCTTCCAAGTGAACCTTCTCAAGGAGCCCCTCAAATATTTGGTATGATCAAAGCTGAGGCAGAGAGCATGTCTGGAGTATTTGACAGCGTTAATCTTGTGTTGTGCAGAGGGAGGTGCCTAAATGGGGCCAGAGCATCCACTTTTTTCTACCCTGGCTTGAGGTCTGAAAGGATCTAAATAAAGCTTCCATTTCCGTTTTTTAGTAAATTAGTGGAGTACCTAAAATGTACTATGTCGCTAATTATAATACCATAATTTATTCTAAAAGGCAACCACAGCTTAATTGGGATTGTCATAACTAAAACAATGTTGTTTAATCTATTTGTATATTAAAGATAGGGGACACGGGTGGCGCTGTGGGTAAAAACCTCAGAGCCTAGGACTTGCCGATCGCATGGTCGGCGGTTCGAATCCCCACGACGGGGTGCGCTCCCATTGCTCGGTCCCAGCGCCTGCCAACCTAGCAGTTCGAAAGCACCCCCGGGTGCAAGTAGATAAATAGGGACTGCTTACTAGCGGGAAGGTAAACGGCGTTCCGTGTGCTGCGCTGGCTCACCAGATGCAGCTTGTCACGCTGGCCACGTGACCCGGAAGTGTCTGCGGACAGCGCTGGCTCCTGGCCTCTAGAGTGAGATGAGCGCACAACCCTAGAGTCTGGCAAGACTGGCCCGTATGGGCAGGGGTACCTTTACCTTTATATTAAAGATGGGTTTTTTGTACTATGGAAAATTATTGGTATTCTGAACCTGTTAATGTGCCCTTACTAAACAGACATTTTTATTTTCTCAATCAACCTTTCTGTTGCTTACTTCTGGTGAGATATTGGCCGAACAACGCTGAAGCAAAGTTTTCAACAGGCAAATGGGATGACTAAATCCCAGCCTTTGAGATCGTAGGTTCTCTTCTGTCAGTAATAGTTCAACATTTATTATGTCCTTGTAATGGCTACAGTTGCATTCCTGTACAAAATTAACGAAGAGAAAGTCCCATTGAACATTCATACACATGAATTCAATGAGTAGACATGCGTAGGATTGTGTTTTTAAATTACATTTTGACTACACACTCACTTCATTAGGAGACATAAAACCAATATACACACTGGAACTGATACTGGTTTGTCATTAGTTTTTATACTAGATCAGTTTCCTGACTTCAATGGAGCAGTAGAGAAAACTGAGAGGCAATTCTTTGTTCTTAGATTTTGATCTGGGTATCCTTTTGATTTAAAGAAGGCTAATTTGAAAATGTCAAGTACCCAAATCAATAACATATAATTCCAGGAGAAACTTCAAAATGCAGATCATCTAATTATGTTTATGTAAATGTGGTGGAGCAGAATGCTCCAATTCCATGACTGTCTAAATCAGAAGTTATGGTGCCTAGAATAAAATGAATGTTTTAAAGATTGGTGTGTGGCCTCTATTAGAAAACCAATGAGAGCAATAACTCCTGCTTATATGCTCTTAATGCAAGCAATTGGCTAAAGCAACAGAATTTAAATCTTTTAACTACAGGGAATGTTGCCTATGGTCAGATCTGCTATGTTCATCCTATTATTAGTAGTAGTGGTGGTGGTGGTAGCAGTAGTATATACTGCCCTATACCCGCAGTTCTACATTCTAGTCCAGAAGTAATCTATATTTGGAGCTGGCAGTATTACTGTTATTTATTTATGTTTGTGGCCCACTCTTTTCCATAAGGTCCCAGGGCATGTTACATCTTAGAAATAGAATAGAATACAATACTGTAAAACAAACTTACCCCAACTTAGAAGTACCACACAATACATACATATCAACGAACCCGATGGTATACAGGGATTGGTGAAGGCACTAAATATTGCTAGATTCTCATCCACCGTATTCATAAGATTTTTATAGAACAGCATTCCCAGACCTGTTATTTGTTCTTAATAAGGAGCTTTTAACATAACTCGTTGGGCCATTATACCACCACTGTCACCACCCTTCTTTATGTTACTGGTAGCATTAACAGCTGTATTTAATTCCAAAGCTTTCCATTACACATTTCACTTCCAGAAAATACTTATATTCCATCATTTTAATCTTTCATTTGTGTTTAATATTATGGAGGTTGCTGATTCTGACTCCCCTTCAAAATGGCAGTTCCAGTCAGTTTCCAGCTGAAAAGTGGGTGGCAGGGAATAATCTGGCAATGTTAGTGCACGTAAATCAAAAAAGCTTTCTTGAAAACGTATAGGCGTTTTCACTAAAATCTTTTGAGAGGAACACTTTTTAGAAAATATTTGGAATGCCACATGCGGCAGACATCTTATTAGTATATTAGTGAAGTGGAGCTGGTGGACAGTTTAGTTTATTTTGTGACCAGACTTTGGTTTTCCCTGTCTCCTTTACCATCCCGCTTTGTTTGTTTGGATTTTGTCTTTCTAACTATAACTAATAAAGTGCTGTGTTACGTTGTTGACCGTACTTATGTTTGTTGCCCTTAACAAATGCTTTAGAGTTTTGAGCATGAATGGAAAGCTGTGCAGACCATTCTGCATGACCTTTTTTGCATGGTCTCCAGTTTAACCAAGTTGAGTAAAAGGTGCAGTTTTAGTCTGAATGATTTGTGTTAAAATTGTAGTCGTTTGCATGTGTATTGTATGTGTGTATGTGTTTTTTCAGCCTTTTCCAAACCTAAACGAGGCCATCGTAAAACTGCTTCATTTGGCAACATTCTGGATGTCCCAGAGATCATCAAACCAGGTATCACATACCGGCAAAGTGGGCCATTGACATGGATGCTGGAATAATGATCAGTTCTTTAAATACTTCTTGCTCCTGTTAATGAATTAACAAGCTGGCACTACATGCTAAAGATGCATGAGAAAAAGAAGGCTTTTGCTCCCATTGCAAATTAACACAATTCTTTGAACTAGTAAAAAATAATAATAACAGGTGAATTTGTTCAAATTCTCAGTGTAGAAAGAACTTGATTTTTAAAAAATGAATTATTAATATGACTCTCAGGATAAAGTTTCCTGAATTATGTCAACATACCAGTGTTGTCTTTCAAATCCAAATAGTTCTCTTCATAAAAAACCTCTTACTTAGAAAGGTTAATATGTGAAACAAGTCTGCATTTTGAATGATTAAATAACAACTACATTATCAAAATTATATCAGACCAGTTTTGGCTATAGTAATAATTAAATGGTTATTTAAACCCATGTATATGGTTTATACCAGTGCAACAGATATGGTTAAAATAACAGGTTTTAAGAAAGTATGCAATATCTATTAAGACTGACTAAATGTAGCCTGAGATATAAATGCATTTGTTACAACTATATTTTGTTAGTTTTAATTTTTACTAATTACTATTAATACATAAAGGGAATATATGGAAGGCCATGCGGTAAATAAATGACTTAAAATCAATATTTATGAATAAAAATGTAGGGCAAGATCCAGTGTTGTGCAAAGAGACTTCTCCTTCCTCTCCTCATCCCGCCTCTTCTCTTTCTCATCCACACCAAATCTGCTCTGGATGGTCCACTGGTTGATGGATACAGTCAGATTTCAGAAAAAGACACGCTTGTTATTGAAAAACACTGGTACACATGTACATTAATATATTTTCTTCTCCAAAAAGTTGCTATTCTGTCACATATGTCTTGTTACTGTGACTTCCTTCTCTCAATTTAACATTTTCACTTGGGGTGTTTTTAAGTTGATCTGCTCAAAACACTATATCCTTTCTTCATACTTTGGAACAGTCTCATCCTTAGTTATAATTAAGTTTGCCACAATAATTAAGTTTCCAGTCATAAGTAATTTAAAACAATGTATTGGATCATAATAAGTGCTCAGAGAAAGGGATTGGCAAAAGAGCACTTTCCTGTATTCCCCCAGACATCTGAAAGTTTGGTGGGCCCTTCTGAATGGGGTGAGCTATGAAGCAAGGAGCAGTTCAAAACTGGATGCATGCCTCTCCCACAGAAGTTACCTGCGCTCATTTTTTTAAAAAAATTGCAGTTCCTTCTCCCACCCCACTGCCCTGCACCTCACCTTAGCTTTGGGAGAGACTTTTAGCAGGCTTCTGGGAAGGATGGAAATGTCTCCTTCTGCAACCTTGGGATCCAAGCCATTTCTTTCTTTCTTTCTTTCTCTCTCTCTCTCTCTCTCTCTCTCTCTCTCTCTCTCTCTCTTTCTGCAAATTCAAGCAGCATAATTTTTGGTTGTAAGGACAGATTGTCATAAATCTCATGACAGCTGTTTTTACTTGATAGCAAAAGCTTTTTATCGCAGAAAATGCTACCACATGTATGAGTTACCTCCTGTGGTAGAGTGACATTCCCCAACAAGTATCTGTGTTGGTTTTATAGATCTTATTCAAATCATGTGACAGTACAGGGAAGTGTTAGCAATAAGAATCTTATACAGAGTGCAGTGCTGGAAAGGAGGGGACAGGAAGCATTCTCTGTGAACTTCTTGATTTATTTTAGGGTCCAAGTCTATTTTTGTCAACTTTATAATTAAATAGGAATGACGCCTGTTGAGTAATGAATGCTCTATGTAAGATTGACAAATATACAGAAACAAAGTGACAATCAAAACATTCTTAACAAATGACCTTCATATAGTAGTCATTCCTAGCCAAATAGCTTAGCGAGTTTCATGTACCAAATATTTACAAAAGTTCTATTACACCCTGAGTTAAAAAATGAATACAATGTTATGTGATGTCTTAGGACATAGCAAAGAAAGCTTTGAAAGGAATTCTAAATAGTCAAGATGTAATGCATAGCCTAGAACTTGGCCTGGAAACAAAGGCCAACACCTCTGCTCTTGCCCAAGTGATAAGGAATCTCTGGTGACAAGTGGCTAGGAACTTCTTCATTACATTCTCAGCAATCCCAAGTGTTTCTGGAACAACAGTAACAAATGAATTCAGTCATAAACTTTTGTAGGCATGGAGATCACATTTTCAGATGAATGAAATACAGTATTTTCATTGAACCTGTTTTTCATATATGTTTATGAGGAAAATTGGCATGCCAAACATTTATTCATAAATGTTTTGCACAGGATGGCATTTGCATTATTATTTTTTACATATTTCCTGTGTTTTTTACTTTGGGATTCACTGTTGGCTCAGATCAATCTATTTCTGGTTGTGCCAGTTTCACAATATTATTTCATGTATCTCAATATTATTTCATGTATCTCATTTCCAGAGTCCAAGTTTGTTTTAAACTGCACCAAAATATGCATTTTTTTAAACATTTCTTCACAAGGTGCACATTATTTGTATGCATTTTGGAATTTATTTTGAGTCAAGATTTGTGAAAAACAAAGGGTTAATGCATTCCATTCCACAAATCCAGGAAGCGCAAATCCAATTCACTTAAAATGCAGAGCTAACAAAATATGCAAGTATTCTACTTGATAGCTAGGGGTTCTAGCTAGCTAGTTCATTAGCAAGTTACAGTTGTGAGGTTGTAATATAATTAAAAGCAGGGATTGTTAATCTTTTGGGGCACATTTGTTATTTGGAGGCAGTGCCATGAGTGCCAGTCATAAAATGGCTGCCGGGGGGCATAGCACAAAATGGCTGCCATATCTAAAAGAGCAGAAAGTGACAGGACCACAAAATGGTGCAGACCCCTCTCTCTAAGATAATAAGCCATTGCCATATTTGCACCTATTTTCTGCTCAGAACAGAAGGGTGAGCGTGAAGTGTGGTCATGTTTCAGGGGACATATTCCATGTAGGAGAGGCCAAAATAGTGCAAACAGCAACAGGACAAAAAGGACATTTATTCTCATTCTTTCCAGATTTTTGATGGGACATTTACTGAGACCTGTTGCAGGCACCATAGGAGGTACTGGCAGGCACACTGGTGCCCACAAGTGCCTCATTGATAACCCTGATTTAAGCCCTTTTAATTTACTCATGCTTCTGTATACTGTTCAATGTATCCTTTGCCACAATCCCTCAACTAAAACAGCTAGAGTGACAGATTCTACAGTATCTATAACACTTCTCAAGGGAAGGATTTGAACCAGAATTTAAAGTAAAGAAATGTTACTAAACACATGTATTGATTGGTGGTCAGTACACATATCTCCCCACCCAAAATTTGTTTACCTATCATTAAAATTTAGGGTTATGGTTCTTTTCAGAGGCTTCTCTTTACCTTTTACCCCCAAATTACGTAATCACTTGAATGGCACTCCTTGCAGTAGGATATTCTCTTGAATTTTAACAGCATTGTTTTCAGTTCGTAAAGAGTAAGATGCTTACTTCTAAAAAATAGTAGTAGTAGTAATATTTATTAAATTTACTGCCTGTTCTTCACCAGCAGTGTGGTTTACAACAATTTAAAATTCAGTATTAAAAACACTTAAAACAAATTGCAGTCACAGGAGTCCTGAAACACGCATCTCGGGTGTTAAAGGCCAATGTAAAGAGGTGCCTTTTCAGCATTCACTAAAAGCTGTATAGTGAAGGTGGCAGACATACTTTGGGTGCCACAGAAAATGCTCTCCTGGGGGCACCACCAGGACTTCTGACGGTGGCAGAAATACTAAGACCTGCTTATTTTAATACCCAAGAGCAAAGAGGGTCTATAGGAAAGGAGGCGGTCCGTCAAATATTTGGGGCCTAATCATTTGAGAGGTTTTAAACAGTAATGTGAGCACCGTGAATTGGGCCTGGAAATGAACTGGCAACCAATGTGGCTGTTTTAGAATGGGTTATATGCATTCTAAAGGCATATAATCTGGCTGCTGCATTTTGGACCAGTTGAAGTTTCTGACTTGTGTTCAAGGGTAGTGTTTATAACCGGAGATAACAGATTTCCGTGCTGGAAGCTTGTGTTTTTATGGCTGGACCCCTAAGCTGATATTGATCCAGGAGCAACAAGTATTTATCGATTTCCTGTTTGTTTGGCTGTGCTTGAGCTGCTTGCCCTATGCCAGTACTAGTTAACTGCAATGAAAATTCCTTAGCCTAACAGCTTGCTTTAAATCTCATGCTGCTAATCTGGAGGTTTCTCATTTAAAGCAGTTTGGTGTCATCAGTGCTACAGAGCACAACCTTCTTGAATATAAATATATAAAGGCATTTTTAATTCTACCCCACCCTGATTATTTTAACTTTTTGGTGGCCATGATATAATGTTTCAGCAGCACATGTGCTGGGTTCTTTAGATTCACAAATGTTGCTAATCTGAAAGGAGAATGGGAATTCCAGATATTTTTTACAAGTTTATTTCAGTTAAGCTAATTTTAGAACAGAGCTGTTGAATGAAATGTGGACATAATTGTTACATCAGTCATGAGTGGATCATCTTGAGGTCCATGCTAAGTTGCTAGAGTCTGTGACCAACTGCATAAATCTGTTAATGAGCACCTGCTTTTTTAAAAAACATCACAAGTTGTGCTTCCCAATGTAAACTCCTAATGATCATTTTCTTAATGACAAGCTGCTGAATGCTTTTTAAGGAGCAGATCACGGACCACTTAGGCAGTTCTTGGGAAGTTTGTGTAGTTGACCTGGAAGTCAAGCACTTGTGTGTGTCAGTACTCTGTAATTGATATTTTCAGAAGTGGCGCAGAAATTCTGAACCGCTTTGCTGCTCACAATATCAGCATCAAGGCTGAGAGCATTATCCCATCTCAATTTGCTCTAAAGTTCTAAAAACTTTTAAAGTATCTGATTCCCTTTCTGTATTTTTTAAAATAACTTGTTAAATCAAAATCCTTTGGGAGAAATGGGTAACAAGCTGTCCTTTTGGTGGTGTGTAACTCAAGGGAAACCCAAGATGTTAAGCAAGACAGTATTCAGAAAACTGGGTTGTTCTCTTCCTTTTTATCCCATTTATATTCAAACTGGAAATAAGTTCCTAGGTCACTTTAATCAACCTTGAGGCCTCGTATAAAAGCAAACTGCATGTTGTAAAACAGAATGATCAATTGAAGGACGCTGAATGCATGTGCTTCTCATTGTTGGAGTGGTTGCTTGCGTTACTGCTGGTCTGTGTTTTTCTAAAACAAAAATGTTATGTAACGTAACCTTCAAAGACTGAAGAATCCTAAGTATTGTGTCAGCTGTTAATTTCAATGTGTTGCTGTTTCCTTTGGACAACTGATCTCTCATCCCAGAAGCAGCATAAACAATGATCATTAGAATAGCAAAATGCTAGCGGAAATGCTGCATACCCAAAAATTGTGATCTTTTGTTATTTTATTGGCTTGCAGATTTTAACAATGTATATATATTGCATATAGCCATTAAATTTTTTGTTAAAAAAAACTGGTGGCATTCAGGTCTGTAATAGGTGCAAAATTTTTTATATATATATATATATATACACCATCCAGTAGCCAAACCATAGTGGCACCTCCGGATGCTGCACCCCCCTGCAATCCCTACACAGATCTGGCTGGCACAGGGCACAAAACCACAGCTCGCCCCTATACACGAAGCCAAGCCAGAGCACAACTAAGTGCAGTACAGCCATCTTCTCAGAAAAACTCTTTACAAGGTCAAGAGGTCAAGACACGAAAGCTTTAGCAACTAATCCACACCTAATGACCCTCCTAAGTGGTACTCAGAATATCACTCAAGTAATCACTCAAGATATCCCTCAAGTAATTAATGAACAAAAGAAGAAAAGGCACATTAACCTAGGAACTTCCTCTCTGCCCAGAACGTTGGAGGCTATACACCACACCCCCTCAACAGTATTTATAGGAACTCAAACACTGAGATCCTGCTCTGTTCTAGTAACAAGAAGCCGAAAGCACCAGCCTGAAGATGACGAGTGAGACCTCGTCGAAACGTCGCCTAGACACCCCAACTCTTACACGGGAAGACACCCGAAGACACCAAAACCTACATTCCTGTACCCGTGAAAATCTACGAAAGCAAATATATATATATATATATATATATATATATATATATATATATATATATATATATGCAGGCTACTTTTTCAAGAATGGGACAAATAAGTATAATTTGATTCTCGGCAACTAAACAGGAGCATTATAACTGGAATAGAAATTGGGTTGGCCTTTCCTGTGAGAGAGAGCAAAATTATGATTTGCAGGTCAGTACTGCTGATTACTCATTTTGCTTACTAATCCAAAGAAGTGAGAAAACTGGCAGCATCTTATCGTAGTAGCCGTGCTCTAGAAATCCCCATAACGTAACCTCCTTGAAATAGATGTCGTCATCAGTGCCAGCCCCCCAAGCACTAAGCCTGTTAAAGCACATGTGACAGAAGATGGTGAAGGAAAGTGCAGAAGCTATTCATGGGATAGGAGTGGTTATTGTATTAGGATATGCTTTCTGTTGACACGCCAGTGTGCAGGGTGTGTGTGTTTTTTCTTCTTAAAACTTTGCAGCTGTCTTTCTGCTCTCCCCCACTCCTCCCCATATACAAACACACTCTTTCTCTCCCTCTCGCTGGATCTGTACAAATTCCGAGCTCTTTCTGCAACAGTCGCACCCTTATTTTGTTTGAGTGCATTTCAGCTCCTTTTTTTTTTCTTTCTCTCATCAGCAGGCAACGGACAACAGAGGCGCAGATCTATTCAAGACCTTAGTGTTGCTGGAACAGATTCCAACCAGGTAAAAAACTTTTTTTTCCTTGAAGATCGTAGTTGGTTCATTAAATGATTGTCTTATATTATTTTATTTTACTTTTTTTAAAAAAATGTTTATGTGGGTGAGCAACTCTTTTCAAATTGAAACCACCAAATTAAAATTATAAAATACCTGAAGAGCACTAGAATTGTGAAAGTGCAATGTACAGCTTTGAAGAACCTCTACCGTAGCTCTGTACTGCGTTAAAGATGCTTAAACTGGCAAGAAGAGTTTCACAATATTGTCTCTCCTTTGCTACAGTCTAAAGTATATTTGCTTGCCTTTTGGTAAGACTTAGTAATGGTATAACAAGCCTATATCCCTATGTATTATTCCAGGTAAGAAAATGGCATTGTACTTAGTAGGAATTGGTTCCAAGCGAAAAACGCCCAACATGCCTAAAAAGATTGCAAGTTCTGTTAACACTACCCATTGAAAATGTTTATTGTTGACTATGCATATGATGCTGTTAATTTTTTAAAAAAACTATATTACTTGATATTTGGCTAAATTTGAGAGCAATTTCTTGCCTGCACAAACGTTTATTTATAAAACTTAGAATTATTCAGCTTCATTGCTTTACTGCAAAACTTTTCAAAACCGATGTGAATTTGAAAGTTCTCAAACTTGCGTTTAGGGAAAATACAACTACTGACTTATCCATAGTTTCACCTTGTCATTTGAGGTGACATTTCTGAGTACATATGCACATACCAAAGACATATCATCTCATCACTATGTCCTTAGTGGCTTAGAGTGAAATCATTGGAAGGGGGGAAATGAAATGTTTTACATTTTGTGTTTTTAATTTTTATACCTAAGCTAATGGAATGTCAGGCAACAGTCTTTAAACGTCAGTAGCATGAGTAACATTGATTCATTTGTTTGGAATATGGTTAGTGTCAAACTAGTAATGGCAGCATGCGTGCTGCCTAGGTGCTTTTCATTTTAATTTTTTGTGAAACGTGTGATCATGGCCTTCATAATTAATACTTGTGCTCCACCTGTATTTGTATCAGCATAGAACAGGGATTAAATCTTTCCTCCCCATTGAGATGGGAGCCCACCACAAGCCAACCAGAATCTTGGTGCAAAGTGTTTAATAACATTAGTCCTTCAATAAATTCTCTATATATTTTTTAACAACCATCAGTCTGGGCATTAATGCCCACACATTACCTAGGCATGTATTATAAGAAGAAGAGCCCTACTGGATTAGACCAAAGGTCTATCGAGTCTTGCATCTTGTTTCCATTAGTGACCACCCAGATGTCTCTGGCAACCCTGCAAACAGGACATGAGCACTCTAGCCATCTTCTGCTGTGGTTTCTCAGTAACCAGTATTCAGAGTCATGCCTGTTCTGATCCTGGAAGTGTAGCGGAGGTGTAATGTAGCCATTGATAACCTTAGCACCTTTCCTACTTTGGGCTCTAAGAAGCCCATCCATAAATGTACAGAGAAGTTTTGATTGGACTGAAGCAGGGCAGAGGTAAGAGGTGTACACATTCCAAAGAATGGGCAACAGTCCTCGTTTTCCATGACAATAATTTGTCCTTGCTAACTTTGTTGCCCTTTACGGCCGGTTCATGTAATTTTGCATTTTTCAGCAGGGTTATTGTGTCTGATGCAATCTTGTCCCAAGAATCCTTTCACTTAACCCAGTCTACCATTCCATGTTTATTTGGTTGGTGAATAGTGCTGTGTATTTTCCCAATAGATCCTGCTTTTTATTTACATGATGTTATACTGTTGTTGTTGTTGTTGTTGTTGTTGTTGTTGTTGTTGTTGTTGTTGTTAATTGAATTTATATACTGCCCTATACCCAGAGGTCTCAGGGCGGTTCACAGAACAAAATCAGAATATAAAACCACAAATATATAATCAAAATAAAAACAACAGCCTAATAACACCCCCCAAAACCCCACCATATTTTAAAAGGGTAGAACCCAACTTCTGAGGGCCAAACTTAAACATCCATAGCCCCTGTATGCAATTATTTTTTCCTTTGTTCTTGAAGTTAAATAGTCAGCAGGAGCTGCAAACCACATCTGTATCATGGCATGGGGAAAGGGGGACTTTAAGCCTTTGCTGCATTATGGTGTCAGTCTAAACTGAGGATGGGAGGCCACACCGGCTATTTTCAGTGGGAGGAAGAATATGTCCTTTGGCACCAAGTGGGTGGGTTGGAGAAGAGGCATTGCTGCTTTTTTAGCTCTACTCTTTTCTGACAGCAGTATATTCCCCTGTTCCCTTCACTAGAAAGTCCATGAGTGCTGATGAAACATGTAGAAAAACATCATGGAAGAATGACTTCCGAAACTTGTGGACTTATTTCAAGGGGAAGCAAACCTCTCAAATGTTCAAGAAAATTAACTGATCTAGCAATCAAGAAATTTCAGATTTTCAACAGTGTTGTTCTGAAATTGCAACGTGCTTAAGATAATAATTTGGGTGTTTTTTTAAAAAAATGTCTTCTTACAGGAAAGCAGAAACAACAGTAGATCATCTAGTCCTAGTGTGAGAATGATCACTACCTCGGGACCAACGTCTGAAAAGCCAGCTCGCAGTCTTCCATGGACACCTGATGACTCTACAGGTAAAGTTCAGTTTGGGTTTGGAAGTATCAACGCTCGCTCTTGAGAAGTTTTGTGTTTGCGTAGTGATTTACACGCAAGGCTTGTGTGTATTAAACTTTATCAACTTCAGGTTCAAAATCAATGTGAGTCCCTGCTAGGCATCTACTATACGGCAAGTGAGTGTGTTGCTGTGGCTGTGACTGCGGCTCCTTATTTGGCCTCTTGTGTCCGCACCATAATCAGAAGCTTTATTGCACTAGCCAAAGGCCACAGCATCATCTAAAAAACTCAACGGCATCATAGAGGGAGAGAAAGCTGTTGCTGTCACCTGCTCACTTGCTTGCTCTCCATCAGTAGTGCTGAGCCATGGGAGGGTGATCATTTGTATTTTACAGGAACCTGCTAAATTTTTATGCAAAAACCTGGAGCCAGGACTGTCGGACATTGTGCTGTGTGTCATTTTTTGTTACACAATGTGTTCTTCCAATGCTGTATGTAAGTTACTTTTTAGCATAAAACATATAATAAAAACAAATTGTACATCTTTTATGTGCATGCCTTCATTTAAGACAGGCTTAACTGATTGTGAATGTTACCCTACATCAGACTCTCCCCAGGTTTATTCCCAGTGCTTCTAGTGTTAATAACTACATTGACTTCAGCAAAGTAAATTACCATCTGTGTTGTTGTTTAGTCATTTAGTCGTGTCCAACTCTTCGTGACCCCATGTACCAGAGCACGCCAGGCACTCCTGTCTTCCACCTGTACTTCTAGCATTATTACCGTATTTTTCGCTCTATAACACGCTTCCAACCATAACACGCACATAATTTTTAGAGGAGGAAAACAAGAAAAAAATATTCTAAACGAAACAGTGGATGCATGATTTTTGTGGTTCATGCTGTGGCCACAGACATGTGATCTGACAGTGAGTTTGGGGTAGCCCAATGCAAAGATCCTGAGGATCCATGTGGATCTGTGCTTTGTAACCACGTTTTTGCACCATTGTGGCCCCAGGCAACAGTGGGTGCGTGATTTTTTTGGTACAAGCTGTAGCCATGGACATGCTATGTGATCTGATGGTGAATTTGGGGTGACCCAGTGCAAAGATCCTGAGGATCCATGTGGATCCATGCTTTGTAACCACGTGAATGAAGGAACTGTCAGTAATGTATGGTATCTCCAATACAGTGATGAAGGAAGGGGGGGGGAGCTCACACTTGTCCTAGGCAAAGCAGCAAACTCCTATAGGCCTAGGTGCCTTCACACCCCCCCCCATTAAATATTTGAGGGAGTCATCCTCCCCCATGCTGATGGGCATTGCCATTCATATAAGGTACCAGTGTGCATGCACTTTGTCTTGAGATCCATTGCAGTCTGTGAGATGGGGCTTACCTGTACAGTGGTGCCCCGCAAGACGAACGCCTCGCAAGACGGAAAACCCGCTAGACGAAAGGGTTTTCCGTTTTGGAGGTGTTCGCAAAACGAATTTCCCTATGGGCTTGCTTTGCAAGACGAAAGCCCATAGGGAAATCTCCGGGACAGCGGGGAAGCGCAGCGCGTCTTCCCCACTGTCCTCGGACCTCCTCCGAAGGCTGGCGGTGGGGCAGAGAGACCTCCTCCCACCGCCAGGCTTCGGAAGGCTCCTCCGAAGGCTGGCGGTGGGGTGGAGAGACCTTCTCCCCGCACCAGCCTTCGGATGGCTGTCCTGAAGACTTGCGGTGGGAGGAGGGTTTTCCTTCCAACCGCCAACATTCAGAATGCTGTTGCGGAACAAATTAATTTCGTCTTGTGAGGCACCACTGTACCTGTATTTTATTTAAGTTGGAAGAGGGAGGGAGGGAGGGAGGGAGGGAGGGAGGGAGGGAGGGAGGGAGGGAGGGAAGAGAGATGGAGAGCTCACATTTGTCCTAGGCAAAGCAGCCAACTCCTATGGGCCTAGGTGCCTTCACACACACCCCCCATTAAATATTTGAGGGAGTCATCCCCCACCCCCCATTGTGGTATGTGAGTGGGGCTTACCTGGCTGTCCCCCCAATATTTTTTGAAGTTGGAAGAGGGAGGGAGGGAGGGAAGGAAGAGAGAGGGGGAACTCACATTTGTGCAGGTGCCTTGCCTCGAACCGGAGCAAAAAGAGGAGGAGGAGACTCAGGGACACGAGCCTTGTAAGCCGCTTTGTTTGAATTTACCGGTGAGGTGCTGGGGGAGGGACGGAAGGGGATTCCCTCTTTGTCCCTCCTTCCGGCTCATTGTAAAGAAAGCAGAGTAAGAGCCGCTTATATTTGTGTAAGGGAGAGCCATAGAGCAGGCAGACACTGAGAAAGAGAGGCTGTCTCCCTTTCCCCACCTTGGCTTTTACACGCTGTGCGCAGCTCTTGCCGGCTTCCGAGCGCCCACCTTGCCAAAAAGCCGTAGAGCAGGCAGACAGGAGAAAGAGAGGCTGTCTCCCTTTCCCCACCTTGGCTTTTACACGCTGCGTGCAGCTCTTGCCGGCTTCCGAGCTGCCTCCCTTCTCCCACCTCGCCAAAAAGCCATAGAGCAGGCAGACAGGAGGAAGAGAGGCTGTCTCCCGACACTCAGCTGTTGCTCAGCTGTTGCCGGCTTCTTAGCGAGCCAAGCGGAGGAAGAGAGTCTGCCGAACAGCCAGCAAGAGCGGCTCCTCCTGCCTGCATTCACTCCATAACGCGCACACACATTTCCCTTTACCTTTTAGGGGGGGGGGGGGACTGAGTGTTATGGTGCGAAAAGTACGGTACATCCAACTGCAAAATAATGTAGAAATGGACATTTTGTATACAGTGTACTGTAATCAAACTGTTGTTTCTTATTAGATAGTAAATGTCCAATTCTTGTGATAATGAATACTCAATATTAGGAAAGAAATGCTTTGTAAACATGACTGTTCCATAATGATTGTTTTTCAAGCTAACCTGGAGAAACAACTTTTACCAGTGGTTCACATACTGCTGCAAAAGTGCCTTGGGTTTTTTTTGGGTGGGGGGTGGTTTTTTACAATCAAGCAACATATAAATTTTATGAAATAAATAAATACCTCCAAAACGTGTATATGCACACATGTTTCAAAAGCACCAACTTGTTATTTTACTTGGGGGAATTTATATCCTGTCCCTGGGAGTCCCCAGAGCAGCTTCCAACATGGCATAAAACAACTCTAAAAAGCACACTAAACAAAATACAAAATAATAAAATTAAAATCCTGAAGAAATCATAGCAGATTTTCAATCCAACAGTTCATATTATAAAAATTTAGCCTGGTCCCAGTCCCCCCCCCCCACATTCACACCCCTTCTAGAACAAAACATCCTTTACCATTTCTAAAATGAAAACAAAGATGCCCAGCTTCTTTGGGAAGAAGAGATCATAATGGGATTGTTGAAAATACTCTGCTCATCCCTCAGATATAATTACAAAAAAAAAAAAAAAATACAAAAAAAGGGACTCTTTCCCTTTAGGAGGATCATAGAATCATAGAATCATAGAGTTGGAAGAGACCACAAGGGCCATCGAGTCCAACCCCCTGCCAAGCAGGATGCTGGAGTAGGGATCACTTCTGGGAGCTGTATTCAGCTACCCTGGTTTACACATAGGACTGCAGTGTTTCTGCACGCCACACACACAGCTGTGCACCTGAAAGGATTGTATCGTTTATGAGTAACAGAATACCTTGTTTTCACAACAAAGAATCCTTGTTGCCTATGCAAAGTATGCCTTGACTTAAGAAAACAAGGAAACTTATGTACATGAGCAGTTCTGTATGTGCATGAAAAAGGATGCTATTGCCAGCATCTTGTAGATTCCTGAGGGCCATTGTAAGCGAATGCTATTACAAAATCCTACATATACAATGGCAGTACTGAAACTGTAGTATTGTTTTGCTCTTTGTACAGAGATTTGTGTAAGGAGTTAATCACCCCAATATTGCTATTTCAGCTGGAGTGCTAAACTGGCTATTGTGTGATTTTTCTCCTTGCGGATCAATACTAGCTGGTGATAGCAATGGCTGCAAAAGTCTTAGTAACCGTCCTTTTGCCCTGAATTTTCAATTGTATAATTTTAAGATTCTAATTAACTTTGGTAATTTTAACTGCTTAGAGGTGTTTATACATGTTTGCCTTTTAAAATCAAGTTGCAAAAGTCAGTAGCTGGTGCAAAGAAATATCTATCTGCCTTTTGCAAACAGATTTGGATTGATTTTGGGGTAGATTTGGATTGCTATTTTTCTGACACACACACACACCCGCCGCCGCCGCCCAAACCACTCAGTAGACAAAGTACAACATAATGGCCATTTACATTATTGGATGATTACAGGAAAAGTGACCTTTTTATGTGGTTTTGAAATTGAACAGGCCTAGTTGGAGGAAGACTCTAGAAACCTGCTGTATGTAGATGTAAGCTCCTTGAAAAAAGAATAAGAGGATTTAACAGCAACAAAAACACTATTTTTATAAATATATCTCCACTGTATCCATTATTATTAGACTACTTGAAAGCACATAGATACTAAAGGTACAGTATAGATATCTGACATTAATACACTCCAACAGCTTTACAGTTCTGTATGGTTATAGTTGCTCATTAAATACTTCACTGCATGATCAGTTAGTATAGTCAGCAAGCCATGAATGCAGCCATCATGCAGAGATAGATAACAGGTGCTATGTGGCACTTAGTCATGTGAAAGTACCCTGTATCATTTCCTCATGAAACCAATGTCTATGTAGGACTTTGAGAAGTTCCAGCATGTATTGATGTCACTTTGCACACTTGAAACTCAAAATACCTGTCTTTTTCCAACAGATACCAATGGGTCTGATAACTCCATCCCAATGGCATATCTTACATTAGATCACCAATTGCAGGTAAAATCATTCTGTGATTTCCATTTTTGCTTAATATGTTTAGGCCACCTTTAATGGCAAAAGCTCTTTTCCAGGCTTCTTACAAAGAGAAGCATACAATACACAACCTATTAATAAATAAAAAAATAGATGATGCAATTCTCTTATCTTCAATATTTTGTCCATTTTGGGGGGTAAAAAGGTAAAGGGACCCCCTGACCATTAGGTCCAGTTGCAGACGACTCTGGGGTCGTGGTGCTCATCTCACTTTACTGGCCAAGGGAGCCGGCATACAGCTTCCAGGTCATGTGGCCAGCATGACTAAGCCGCTTCTGGCGAACCAGAGCAGCACACAGAAACACCATTTAACTTCCCACCGGAGCGGTACCTATTTATCTACTTACACTGGCGTGCTTTCAAACTGCTAGGTTGTCAGGAGATTGGGGGGGGGAGAGAGGTAAATATACTGGTGTGCATGCAGGAGTCAAGCCAAATTTAGCATGTGCATGTTTAAAATAGTTTTGTTTTTATTTGTTTTTTAAAAGGGGTACTGTTGCAATTGGTTTGATTAGCCAAAAAGCTAGCTATGCAAAATGTAGTCTCTGGTCTTTATGTCTGAATAAATTGACCTGATGCAACGAACTGCTGCCCTGAACACCCAGCTCAGAAAGTTAGAGTTACATCTTGCCAACACTAGCCTCTTATCCCACACTCTGTGCTGAAGAAGTACCAAGTAGCAGCGCATTGTTAACTGCATGGTCACCCATCCCAGGGATGACGTAGACATCCAGAGCAGGGTGGGCTGCCACTTGAAACACTTCATCAGTCATGATGATCGCTAAATAGTTGCCCACATATATTTCTTTTACAGATTATAAAATAATACTCTGGTATACTTCATGTTTGCCTAGGTCTGCGAAGATGTTTTCTGGATATAGTTTAATTCCCTTGAATTTAAAAAGAAAAGGTTTGACATGCTGTGTGTTGAGATAACAGTTGGTTCATTTTTAACATGTTTGATTTTATTTTCAGCCTTTACAACCATGTCCAAATTCAGAATCTATGGCTGTGTTTGAACAGCACTGTAAAATGGCACAAGAATATATGAAAGTTCAGACAGAAATTGCATTGTTGTTGCAAAGAAAGTAAGTGGTAAAATATGTTCCTTTTTTGTTCTTGTGTGATAATTTTACTGAAAGAAAAGTGTAGATTAACACAGTATTGCATTTTAAAAAAACCCCTACATATTGCTTCTAAAATGGCAGTATTTTCTTACTTTCAAGCATGATTCTGCTTATGATTAACTTATAATACTAGGAGTCTCTGTAGATGAAATTGTAATCTGCTTACAGAAACAAGAACATGTAAAGGTATGGTTCACTGTTTTGTATCATGTCCCAAGGTTGAACTATCTTCTTCACTTGCTTTGAATGGCAGATTGGGCTGATAGTTATAAATATTTCACATGCAACAAGCCATGGAGTAATGTTTCTGTACTTCCTAGTGAGATACAGATTCCCATTTCTCAGAACAGGATGAGTCTGGGAAGGCCTTGGAAATTCCCATGACTCCCTAACTATTCATTCATTCATTCATTCCTGTTTATATATTCTTCTTCACACAAGATCACAATGCAGTTCACAGCTAAAATACAAAATAAACAACTGCAAAAACAAATAAACTAAAACAATACATAAAAATAATTATAACTTTTTCATAATACACTGGTGCCATGATTTGTGTCTTTCCCAACTTAGAGCTGTAGGAGTGACGACTGGCTCATTCCTATCATGGGAGCTTCCTCCAAAACGGTTGCTGCAATTCCAGAGTCAACCCCCATTTCTCCTCTTCTTTTCCCAATTGCTTCCCCAATACTCTGGCCTGTGACCATAGCTCAGCATTCCTCCTGCCAGGCAGCAGTTCCTACTTTTGACTGCAGGACCATTTTTTGTGACAGAGCAAACAGCATGCTCTTCAGTTCCCAAGGCAGTCAGCCGTTTCAACCCTTGCTGCCATGAGCCGTGTCACAACATCACTCTTTTCTCTGAGTGTTAAATGCCACTCACTCTCCAGTCTTAAGGGAAGCAGCTTATGTCCATCTTGTGACAAATGTGCTTCCCAGCTTTCATCAGTGAGAGTGCATCATTTGGAGCAGTTGCAAGGCAGTACAGTGGACCCTCCGGATACGAACTTAATTCGTCCCTGGAGTCTGTACTTAGCCCGAAAAGTCAGAATCTGGAGGCGCCGCTTCTGTGCACGTGTGCAGAGTGTTTCTGCGCATGCGTGAAGTGTGCAGAGCGCTTCTGCACATGTGCGCATGGCGAAACCTGGAAGTATACACTTCTGGGTTTGCCGCGTTCATAACTTGAAATTATGTTACCCGAAGGTAACGTAACCCAAGGTACCACTGTATTCCCATTTCCGCTTCACAGGTACATCTCTAAGAGAGCACTGTGGGGCAGCTGGACTCTCTAAACAAAGTAGATTCTTTAAGACCCAGAAGAAAAGTCAGAACTAGTTCACTGCAACTCTGCCTAGAATATTTTCTCATCTAAAATTAGAGGCCGAAAGTGTTTTGAATGCTTATCTCATCAATTAAATGAAATGACAGTTGTGAAAAAATAGACTACGTGACTCTTGCCTCTGCTATTTTAACAAGAGTTCATCTCAGTATAGAACGTGACCTATTTTGAGAATGGTGTAAAAAGGACAAAACCTAAATAATCTTTGAAACTATGAGCCCAAATAATCTTCTGGAATATTAGTATTATTAGTTTGTTTTTTATTCTACCCTTCCTTCCAAGGGAGCCTAGGGTGACAGGACACACGATTAAACATTTGAAAACACACAAATGAAAACAGTGGTCTCAGCGTTTCCAGGAACAGTATCTCAGTCATCAAATAGCTAGGTGGATATAAATGTTTTTATTGTCTCCTTAAAGTCAATAACAAGGGAGACAGATGCAGCAAACCAGGTCGGAGATTCCACAAATGGGGAACTGCCACAGAAAAGGCCCTGTCAGAGGTCACTGCCAATCAGACAGCCCCCAGTGGCACTTGTGTCATATAGGGCTTTATATGCCAGTATGAGCACCTTGAATTTAACTTGGTAGCTTACTGGCAGTCAGCACAGTGTTTTGAGGACCACAGGTGACACATGGTCCCATCAAGCTACCTCACTTACCAGCTTAGTGACTGCATTCCACACTAACTCCAGTTGTCAAGTGTAACCCCACATACAGCACATTACAGTAGTCCAGATGAAAGGTTAGCAGAGAATCCACGAGTGATGCAAGGCTATTCCAAGCTAGGAAAGACCATAGCTAGCAAATTGACCTAAACTGGGCAGAAGCACTCCTAGCCACAGAAGCCACTTGAGACTCCAGTGACAAGTTGGGATTCAGGAATACTCCCCACCTTGGGCAGATACAGACACTGACTTCTGGATGAACCTGTGACCAGATCATTGCCTGTTAATTTGACATTGACTATTAATTGTGATCCTACATATAGGAGTCAGAACTTGAAGCCTGTGCTAAGTTCTCCTTAAAATCAAACTGATAGTTGCTTTGTGAACATCTGCTTCATTCAGTGCATTTGTCTAGAACCACTGCATACCTGAACTGAGCCAGTGACAAGTACAGCTTCACTAAAACCACACGTGAATTTCATACATAATTTTGTGACACACAATTTTGGCATCCAAAAAAACTTGTTAAATAATAGACTTAAGTTATACTACTAACATACTAACAAAATATTGGTGGCAATGATCTTCTGTACTTCAGCAGGCATCTGCTACTGAACTAAATACTGTTCTTTCTCAATATTAATGAACTTGGGGTTGGTTTACACTGCTCCCTTGCCTAATTTTCAAAAGTCATGTGCTGTTGTATGGTACATGGATAGTTGTGGACACGCATGCCACCGCACATGCATACTTAAATGGGGTGTGAAGGAGACCTTGCTACTGTACCCTATGAAGATTACTTTATTAAACCTCTGTGAAGTATATTAGATAATATTTGAGACTTTTTTTTTAAGTAAACAGCAATATTGGTAGATAAATGTGAGTATCAATTAATTTCTCTTGAGATTCTAATGTTGACTTTTCAAAATTTAATTTAGGCAAGAACTAATAGCAGAACTGGACCAGGATGAAAAAGACCAGCAAAATACATCACGTCTGGTACAAGAGCATAAAAAGCTTTTAGACGAAAATAAAAGTCTTTCCACGTACTACCAGCAATGCAAAAAACAGTTGGAAGTTATCCGAAATCAGCAACAAAAACGTCAAGGGACATCATGATTCAGTGGGACTTCAAATTGACAATGTTGCACAGAAAAACTTCTTTTTAAAAAATTATCCCTTAATATGACATCTTCTGAGTGTTCCCTTATTGGTGTGTGCTGAATGTGTAGACATACCTGCTGCTCTTCCAGCATCAGTCCAATATCCTTTTTATTTGGTTGAACATTGTTTGAGAAAGGTATGAGCAGCTACAGGAATTATCAGCAGCACTAAACATAAAGCAAAATGCAATGAACTCTGGCTGTTTGCATGCCCCTCGTGTGATGGCTAGCCTACCAAAAGTGGTTTAAGTGGCTGCTAAATTGTAAGATCTTTTGGTGTTAACGCAATAGGAACAGTATAGATTCCCCCCCCCCCCATTTTTAGAATGTTTTTGTTATTCCCCCATCTCGGACTGTTAGCAAGAATCAGTCATTTTCCAGGACTCCACCAAGCTCAAGAACTGATGCTGGCTAAACACTGCATTCTTTTGAATATGGGAAGTCTAAGCTGAGGCCACCATCACTGGTTGAGCACTTGATCACCCTGCATTTTGACTAAAATTTCTTGTAATCATGCTATCATACAATCCTGTATTTTCTTTACATTTGAGAGTTAAAGAATGGAAAGATATGGTGAAGAAGTTTATCAAGCCCGTATGTTCAAATTGAGGATAAAGATTCAATAAGCCAAATGGATCCAGTTACATTATGTATCGTTAAGTATGGACATGTATAAAATTGGTTCATCTCTTGAGAGTTACCACATTGTAACCTGGACACTGGGCACATTACTTTAAATCAGATGTGACACCTGAGGCCTTCCAGGTATTTTGACCTACAATTCCAATCATCCTTGTCAGCTGGCAATGCTTGCTGGACTCGATGTGGGTTCAGCAACAACTGGAGCCCCCAGGTCTCAGCTTTAAATGTCCTGATGTAGCAAGAGAGAAGGTAGTTGCAATCCCCCCTGAATCCTGTTCTCTACACCACTCTTTGCCTTGTCAGATGTGAGCAGGAGGATTACAGGTAAACTGCTACACAATGGATAACATGTGGATGATGGGATTCAGCGAGCGAACAAGTAAACAGCAGCTACCTTCTCTTGTGTTGCAAGAGATTATAAGGAATGTGATCAGACCGAAGGTCACAACTCTGCTGCATCTTAGAATAATCAAAACATTGCCACCTATATCGCAGTCAAATTTGAATGCGGAGTTGGGGAGGGGAGAGAAAAAACGCCATGAATGTCCCTAAGCTCTCTCACTAACCACCACCTTGTTTTAAGAAAACAAACTCCCACAATCCATACAGGGATTTTTAAAAAATATTTTAAACCCCATTAGAATAGCTGCCCCTCACTCCCAACACAATCTGCTGTTGAACTGCCCCAAGTTTCAAAAGTGGCTTCCATGTTGCGTGGGCACTTGGTGGTTGGGAATTGGAGAACAAGGTGGTGAAATGGTGGGTCTGAGTGAAAAACCATGTCAAGTTACTTTTAGTGCATAAAATGCCTGTTGTCTTCTGAGTCTGAAGCAGAAAGGCTGCATTTTGACAATATTTTGTCATGTCAGTACTTTGAACCACAAAGATTAGACATGAATTATTTTGTGTATATATGTAAATATGGCCCAGTGTGATGAGAGGGAGGAGTTATTGATTCCAACTATAGATTTTGTAAGTCAGAGAATCATTAAAGATATGACTCACAACCTGTGGTTAGAATTGTCCAAAAGGAAGACATACAGCCTTACACGTTTCAATGTCCATCGTTCTGTGGGTTGACACTGAGAATCTGGATAACTTTCAGTCCTAGTTGAAATATGCAGCCTGATTCTATGCAAGTTTCCTTAGTGCTATGTCCAACTGTATTCTCTGAGGCTTATTCCCAGGAAAGCATGTGCGGTGTTGCAGCCTTAATATGGCAGTACATTTCTGAAACAGCTATGGTTTTTAATAACTTGAAACATAAAAATGGTAATTGCTTCGGTGAAATATCCAAGAAGCCTCTGAAAGATTAACTGAAAAATGTTGAGCTTTGATTCAAGCTCGCTTTTCACGAAACAGCTACCTATGAAAGGTTTTTAAAATAACTCCACACATTTGCCACTGTATACCATACCCGTGCACATTACTGTTTACAGAGGCATGGAGGAAAATATACAGTAGCTTCTACAATATCCGGTGAGCCATTGCACTCAGATGCTGCTTTCATGTGAAACAGACCTTGGAAAAACCAATCTGGTCAGGAGCCATTCCAAAATACTCAGAACTCCCCCCAGTTATAGTGCAATACTATGCTTATTTGCCAAGAAGTGTGTGCAGTGGGGCTTACACCATAGTAAGTGTGTGCAGGATCCTACCTACTTGCCTAGTAGTAAGTCTCACTGAACTCCTAATGACTTCTGAGTAGACAGGTATAAGGTTTCACTGTATGTGTCCTAACTTTATCCTTGCCCTCCTGTGTTTCTTTAAACTATGAAGTATTGCTGACTTGTTCACAAAGGTTACCATACCTAAAGGTCTGTGTTCTGAAAACAGCCCCTTCAACTTTGAAATAAATCTATTCTTGGCAAGTTCTCAGAGTTAAAACCCATCTCATTTTGTCTAAATAAAGGGGAGGGTTATAATTCCTGAAACCTTAGCATATAATTTGATTAGTTAGCTGAAACTGATATTGGGATCAACTTAAGGGCACACCTATTTTTAGCAAAATGTAATTGGCAGGGAAAATAACTATAGTATTAGGAATAGCTCAAAGTTATCCAAAGCATTGCTATCTGCACACATCTGTCAGGTTAGCCAAATGGATGCAGTTGTGCATCCACTTTTCTCAGTAAATTTGAGTAGGACTAAGCACATCTGTTGAAATTTGACTTTCTACACATTATAGGCTACAACCTCAAGTTGTCTCTGGAACAATCCTGTTCTACTGTGTTGTGAAATAGCTTTTGAAGTGTAGTCAGCGTAGATAATTGCAGGTGCGTAACTTGCACGTTAATGGAATATCTACTGAAAGCTATGGTTTTTACTAATTTTGTTTTAATACAAAATAGGCCTAGTGGTGCTGAAGAAGTTACTCATAGGGATTAGCGTTACTGAGCAACTCTCCTTTGCCATATAATGTGCTTTGACGGCTATGGAAAAGCTTCAAGGATGATTGCTGCCATTGTGCAAGATCCAGTTGATTATTGCAGTAGATTTATATCACAAATGAGAAAGCTGCACCTCAGATTTGTAGGAGCAGTTCTGAGGGGCTGAAATGGCAAGCAGAACTGTGCAATTTTAGACCAAATGTAGTGTTGCTACATCTTAGGTTAGCTCAGTTGATAGAGCATGAGACCCTTAATCTGAGGGTCAGTGGTTCAAGCCCCAAGTTATGCAAAATATTCCTGCACTGCAGGAGGTTGGACTAGATGACACATGTGGCCCCTTACAACTCTACAATTCTACGTATGATTTTAGAGCAAGGAGATGCTAAAATTAACAAGTAGAAGGGCTGCTTCTGTGGGAGATGCTGAAACTTCCCCAGATATCTTAGCCTTGTAGTTCCCTCTTAGGTAGGATTTGATAGTAGAACAAACCCTCAGGCAGGCAGAGGGGAGTTTTTAATGCAGGGATTGCAGAGGGAAGGAAAGTATACACATCTTTTTGGTATTCTAAATCATGTTTCACATAAATGTGCTTTAAATGAACAATACATTCTGCTTTGCATCAGCTCAATTATGTTTTAGGAGCAAAGAGTGATCCTTGGCCAACAACGTGTTTTGTATTGATACAGAGATGTAAACTTGCTGGCCTCAATATCAGTAGTATGCATATTTGGGAGGGGGTGAAATACAGCTGTGTTTGTGGTTCTGTTTTTAACAGGTTATCTTGGAGAAGCAGCACTGTAATATATATATCTACAAGAAATCATTTGAATACTCCATCAATCCATCCCACTACATATAAAAACTTGCCCTTTGCCTGCTTCTTTCTTATACATCTTTTTAACTTTCTGGAATGGAGAATTTCAAAAATAGGAAGAAATACTGTGAGTGGGAGTGAGAAATAAGCTTAAACAATACCTAACAGCAGCAGGAGGTGCTAAGCATATCCTAGATCAGGGTTTCCCAATCTTGGGTCTCCAGGTTTTTTTTACTACAACTGCCATCATCCCTAGCCAGCAGGGACCTGTGGTCAGTGATGATGGGAATTGTCCAAAAATAGCTGAGGACCCAAGTTTGGGAAACCCTGATCTAGACAAAAAGCAGTTGTGACAGGCCCTGTTGGAATTAATGGGGTTATATAGTCCTGTGCTTCTACAAATCTTGTGATAATTAGAGGGGTTTTCCCCTGAAGTTATTTATTTCTTTATTTTTAGTATCTGTAAACTTTTGATGTTACCCTGAGTCTACTCATGTCTTTCTTGGCAGTATGGTTTGGGTTCCTTATGCATAAGCCTTAGAAGACTAAAATTTGTGTTGATGCTGTTGAAGGATGGGGCTGAATGTCAGTCCAAAATCGGAGAAGGTTGAAAACGACTTGAGTAATCTACTTCGACAACTGTCCAAGACACATTAATGAACCAGCAATACTGGTCGGTTATAAATGTCACTTTGATAGCCATAAGATAACTAAGCAAAACTCTGCATCCTGCCCTGCATTTCAGCTCTCTACATCAATTCCACCGAGTGTTTTGTGGTTAGACAAGAGCTTGACATTACTTGTGAATGACACAATGCACCAACGCAACAAAACACACTGGGAGCTGGGCTGGCTGTGCCGCAAGAATGGTACTAAGAATTTATTTTTGTAAATTAAGCAGATAAGAGGAGCACAAACGTGAAGTAAGATGCCATTTTTATGCACTTTTCTGGCAGCACCTGTGCTTCAAATGACAGCCCAGGGCAACAGCTGAGGCCAGCAAATGACTATTATGGAAAAGCTACTGCCTCCTTTATCGATAGGCTTCCGAAATTTCCAGAATTTTAGAGAAGCCTGGATCTGCAGCCAAGCTTTGTGGTTCAGTTCCAGGGTCCATATGGATGTATACTCCTATAGTCATTTGAACATAAGTCGCATTGAGCCCCACAGGGCTTACAACTGGGTAGACCTGCAAAAGAGTCAGTGACTCAGTGAAATGTGTGAATTGCCTCCATCAAAAAGTATGGTGTTGGTGCTATACCAAGCGAGGGAAACACTCTGTGATGACTTTCATGCATCCAACCCATCACAGTGTTGATGATGAGTGACAGGAAAAAACCAAGAACATGCCCTTAAGGGATTGGGGGTAATGGAAACTGTCTTAACTAGAGAGAAAATTCTAAAACTGGGCAGAATCAGGGGTCAGCAAACTTTCAGCCAGGGGCCGGTCCACTGTCCCTCAGACCTTGTGGGGGGCTGGACTATATTTTGAAGGGGGGGGGAGAATGAATTCCTATGCCCCACAAATAACCCAGAGATGCATTTTAAATAAAAGCACACAATCTACTCATATAAAAACACCAGGCAGGCCCCACAAATTACCCAGAGATGCATTTTAAATAAAAGGACACAATGATTCCTGGACCATCCGTGGGCCAGATTTAGAAGGCAATTGGGCTGGATCCGGCCCCCGGGTCTTAGTTTGCCTACCCATGGGGTAGACGGTGTCGCAATCACCCTACAATTGTAAGCAGAGATCAACCCTGCTTCCAGATTTTACCTTGGCTCATAATCCCCACCTACTTCCCAAACTGTCACAATCTAAACAGGTTGTAAAAATGGGACAGGGAGGGGCTAGCAGGATTCAAGCCGCTGGCTGCTTAATTTGTTATTTCAGGGCCTGTGTCAAGGCTGGGCACCTGTTGAGGGCCCACACCACAGCAGAGGGCCTGCTGGCCTGCTCCTCTTCACCATGGCAACCTGCTTGCTCACTTGAATGTTGCTCTGGCCTAGAGGGGATGGGCAATCAAACAACTGCAGTGTTTAGTACAGGGAGCGGTAGATGCTGCTGCCAGCTTGCTCATTAGGTCTTTACATAATAATAAAAATTTTATTGTTTATACCCTGCCCATTCCTCAGCCAGGAAGCAGGAGCAACTGGCAACAATAGCAGTGAGCAAGCCGACGCACTGTGGGGAGGGTGTGTGTGGAAGATGTCTTGCTCAAGGCCTTCAGCCCTAACCAGACTGACAAGGCAGAAGCAGTTAAGACAACCATTCCATCCTGAAGTCATTGGCAGTACCCCAGGCCAAGGGTTTGAGAACTGTATCCACAGCGCTGGAGGGATAGCTTTCCAATACTCGGATTAGGAAGCATTTCCAGCAGTT
The DNA here is from genome assembly GCF_964188305.1 of Podarcis bocagei. Classification (NCBI taxonomy): domain Eukaryota; kingdom Metazoa; phylum Chordata; class Lepidosauria; order Squamata; family Lacertidae; genus Podarcis; species Podarcis bocagei. The sequence goes on along the minus strand of NC_138127.1, from coordinate 29,578,588 downwards.
ATACATTAGCAGCTAAAGAAAAATGAAGAGTCTGTAAGACTTTGGACAGTCCTGGAGTTGAACCAACATCACATCATCTTCTCCACTGAGTAAGTATCTGTGCACTCAGCACAATGGGCAAAGCCATTTTCAGCTCACACAGTGAGCAGTGACAATGTCCAGCCTTATTTCATTTGGCTGGAAGGGGAAGGCGGGAAAAGCAGCAGCTGCTCTTAGAGATGCATCAAAAGCTTAACATAATAGCACACTTGCCACTGAACACTGCAGTGGTTGTTTTCCACATACAACTATAATGATGCAATATTGGCATTTGTTAATGTGAGATAGACACTTGCGGTCTTCACAATACGTAAATAAAAATAAGTCATCTTCACCCCTGCTTTCAAGGATTGAATCAAGCGCCTTGCATTCTAGCACAGGTGTAATCTGCTGTTTGTGACTTGTCCTAGGCAAGAGCAATTCAGCTTTTAAGACACCTGCCTCTTGGCTTGCTACACTCTCTTCATGCTCCCACAACTCTAGCTACTTATTCTCACCACCTCTGGCTTCCAGTTTCACCACACTGTTGTTGCCTACCAGAAATGTCTGCCTCTCGAGCAGCGTAGTTTACAATTTTTTGCTTCTCTGTATGGAATATCTGACCAGACCAGCCTATCTCACAGGGTTGCTGTGAAGATATTATGGGGAGGAGAACCATGTACGCCACTTTGATATCTTTGGAGGGCAGTTGGGTTATAAATGCAGAATTATTGTTGCTTTAGGAGGCTGTCAGCTGTTCCAAAAAGATAAACGATCACATATTTTGCACAACCTACCTTGAGGGGTTTTTTTAAAAAAGGGAAAGCGAGATACAAATATTTCAAACAAACAGTTTAGCCTTAACAATGAAGAATCCTTCATTGGGTAGCATTTGGTGAGAACAAAGCATTTAAATGTTATACCTGAGAGGATCTTAGATTCAACTAAGGAAGACAAGTGGTAACTGAATGCCTGCCTCGACTGTTAGATTGGAGATACAGCTTTTAAGTACATCCTTTAATTAAAAAAACACACAAGCAAACACCTAACCCTTCTCAAGTCGTCATTGTAACAGAATTACCACACTTGAAGAGCTGAAATATATCATGCACTGGAAGTTCTCGGTGAATCACACAGAGAGCTTTAATACTTTACACTTTAGAAGATTTTTCCTTTATTTTTAGAAAAGGCTGCCCTTTTTCTTTCTCCCCCCCCCCCCACTTTTTGTACTTGACATATTTGGCTCAAAGGACCTTTCCAAATGTTAAGGGCTAGTTTTTCATTGCAGCATATGGAGAAAAAGTCTGAATCCAAGCAGAGCCAATGGCTCTCACGCTGCAATTTGTCGAAGAGCCAGTGTTGCCTGCCTGCCAAACATTAATAGCTAGTATTTATCTGACAAATGGCCAGGATGTTTAATGTTCTACAGAGAATGCCTCACAATGGAGCTTTTACATATGGCAGGGGTAGGGAACTTTCTTCAGTCTGAAGAATGTATTCCTTTCTAAGCAACCTTTGGGGGGTGGCAGCCACATACCAGTTGTAGGAGGAGCCAGAGGCAAAAGTGGGTGGAACAATGACTGTAAATGTTTATCTTTGTGCTAGTTTCTAGACATCCTCTCACACTCTGTCCTCCATCTGGACAAACAGGGATCTTTACCAGAGTTCAGAGGCACATTACAGCCTGACAAAAATACTCATGGAAGTTGTGATGCAAAGCTGGTGAGGAATTTGGCCTGGAGAGAGAGGGTGTGGGAGGCTGGTGTGTGGCCACATTTGGCAACCGGGTCAGAGGTGCTCCACGCCTGGCCCGACATGACACAGATTAGTGTATACTTTCATCACTTTGGATCTGCAGACTGTTAGATTAATATGCTACCAGATTTTTATCTGTGGGTGTTAATTTAAGACCACACTGCTTGTTCTCCACAGCCATGCCAGCATTTTAGAATTCAGAAATTGAACATACAATAACATGTTGAAAACATATACACACCAGATCACTGATATGTCCAAAACTTAAACAGGCAACAAAGAAATTAGATAACATACATAATACAAAATATGGACAGTAGCCACCACTGTCTCCCCCTCCCTTTCTGTGGAAGCCTCTAACAAATCACTAGCCCTTTGCCCTGAACTCCTGGCCTACCTGGCAGCAAGTCAGTATGCACAGTTCAAAGTCTGAGGGTTAATCCACACAAGCAAAGTACAGAGGCCAAAATTCAAAGGTCAGGAAACACAGTTCAGAGTCCATTCAAGTAGCCAAGTCTGAAGTCTAGCAGTCAGGATATAGCCCATAGTCGAACCCAAAGCACAGTCCTGTGGAGGTCCAGGAGCATCCAAGTCAAGGTCCATCAACATGGGAAGTTGAGCAGACAAAGCACCTCAGCTCTGCTTCCTTTTGTACTTTGCATCCAGACTTGATGAGGCATGTGGACCCTCACCTGTTTGGAGCCTACTCCAGCTGAGAAATCACATACTTCCTCCCAGAGCTAGTGAGCCCCACCTGATCAGCTAGGGAGCTGGGTTGTGGGCCCTAGCCTGCCTTAGCCTCCTAGAGCACCACTCCCACAGCTCCCTACACCTCATAGAATCACAGAATTGTAGAGTTGGAAGGAATGGTATACATGATTCTATCTCTGAGCTTCTATTACCATGATTTTAAATAATTTACAAGTGTCCTGAACAGATTTGACTCTCTTGACTCCTCCCTTCAGCTTTCTTCTAACTAATCAATATGTTTTCAGAATATTCGAAGTTTTGAAATTAAACAGGACCCTGTTGGGCTTTCTGGGTCATTTTCTATTTTCACGTACGTTGGATCTGACAGCTCTGAGACACCTCAATCACTGTTCCAAAGCAGTTCAAACAACACACCACATCCTGAGCACTCTTCAGAATACAGCCCAAACTTTCCTCTTCCGCCACCTTCCCACCCCATCTCCGTACCCCACAAATTATCACCTCCTCTAAAACTCCATCATTTATTCTATCTAGAAATGATGTGTCTTTGTGATCAAACCCCAAAACTAATTTACTCAGTCAATGTGAGGGTAGTTAATATACAGGGTACTATATAAAGCAGAATAAACAAATCACAGGAGCAATCTGGATTTCTATAGAGGGTGTGAAGAGAGACATAAAGGTATTATTATTATTATTATTATTATTATTATTATTATTATTATTATTATTTGAATTTATATCCTGCCCTATACCCGGAGGTCTCAGGGCGGTTCACAGAACAAAATCAAAATATAAAACCACAAAATATAAAATGAAAATGAAAATAACAACCCAATTGTAGCAATGCAATTATGCATAGTGAGGCTTGGCTTCTGAATTGGATGAGGATAAATAGGAGTTATTATGGGGGGGCACAGCAGCACTTTGGGTCATAAATTCAGCAGCAGTGCGTCTGCTTTGCATGCAGAAGATCTCAGGTTCAATCCCCAGCATCTCTAGGTAAGAATGGAAATGTCCCCTGTCTGAAACTCTGGAAAGCTGCTGCCAGTTTGGTTGACAATACTAAGTTCGATGGACCAGTGGTCTGATTTGATGGAAGGCAGATTCCTTTGTTGGTATGCTCCCTCTCGTATGTTCTCAAGTGCTTTGAACATTCTAAAGTGCTGCCTAAATGCTAGCATTAACATTAGTATTATTAGTATTATTTCAGAACCTCTGCACCACAGCAGGTGGAAAGCCTTGAGGGCTCAACCCCCTTCTTAAATTGTTTAAACAACACAAACGCCTAGGAGCACATTAACTTTCTAAACAACTGGAAATCATTTTCCAGGGCTGCCTGTTCAATGAGAGCCATTCAATTCCTTGAAATGCAAGCTATTTTCGAGTCATTTAGCGCAGCAAATGGGACAGGTCCCAATCTGTTTCTTCAAATTTCTGTAATTTAAAAGGGACATAACTGCATTTTTTATTCTAATGATCATTGCAAACTCATGTAGAAAATGTAAATGCACAATTCAGAATGATCTTGCAGCGCAAGGCATAGCCTCTATTAATGTGTTCCAATTTGTAATTCTTTACACAGTATGAGATTGGAAAGCTGTGATTAAAATTAATTAGGTTAAGTAAAGTTTATCCCCCCCTGAGCACTGCTGTTTGAAGAAAGAAATGGTACAACACTCGCTACATCTGGCGCTGCAGGAAGCAAAGGCATCAGGCAGGAGAGCGAGGCTGCTTAGCTAGACATTCCATGCTGCTTATTTGGCACACCTTACGCACCATGTCCTCTCTTCCAAGAGCTAATTGAGACTAAAATACTTGCTGACACCTTGCAAAATTTTAACTACTATCTGTGGATGTCGCAGAAACTGGTCACTGAAACAGTTATTTGGGGCAGGGTTGTTTATTAAGAAAAAGTGAGAGAAGAAGCCCTGCCTTAGTGAATGTGGGGCTCCCTCCTTAAGTATCAAAGATATCGCACCTGTTGAAAAGAGTAAGAAAACATGCTGTCAGATTTTCATTGCAATATTCAGCTGATTAAAGCATTGGTAAAGCACACAGATCTCAGTTGCTACTAGGCATGGTACACTTTTTTAAAAGGAGATATATACAGTATACATATACATATACTTATACTTATACTTATAAATATACATATAATTTGCACATGCTGGCATGTTAGCATCACATTCTCCCATACCCTTTTGGAAAGGTGAGCCATTACTGTAGCTGCTTTGCCAATACAGTTGGTGGTTATGGTGGAACGCAGGTACACAGAATTGTCTACCACCTCAAGCATGTGGTCACCACTGCTGATGCGTGGAGTGCTATCAGTCTCCTGACCCAGGATGTTGGTCTTCATCAGGCTGAACTCCCTGCAGTCTTGGGCAAAGCGGTTGCTGAGTCTCTGTAGAGCTTCCACAGAGTGTGCTGTCAAGGCTGCATCATCTGCAAACTGCATCTCTTGGAAAAGGACAGGCCACACCTTTGTCTTGGCATGGAGACTTGTGGAAGACCCCTGTTGCTCCTTGAATGAAAGTACACATCATCTTCAATTGAGCTAAAGGCATATGAGAGCATGAGGGAGAAGAATATGCCAGAGAGAGTTGAGGTGAGAACACAACCAATTAGTCACTGAAAAACTCAGCTCTGCTATGAAAACCTAGAACATATTGTCCCTCCCAGGGCGGTGAACCTGAAGCCCTCTATATGTTGTTTAAGTCACATAAGGTTGAACCAGCAGAACTAGTTATCACAGATGTTGACAGATATGCTGTGAAATATGTTAAATCCACTAACTTAATACAGAGCTTAATCCTGCTTTGAAGTATTGTTCAATATTTTAAACACTAGATGGCAATAGACACATTGCTTTATTCAATGAGGTTGAAGAGACAATGTCCTAAAATCAGTTATAACAGTGAAAAGCATAACCTGGAATTTAAATTTCTTGTTCCCGAGCCCTGTTAATTATACCTACCTTGCTACATTTCTATCACAATTTTATATTGTCCATGATCTGTGCCCTGATGACTGTAATGTCAATTCTGCTGAAATTCTACTCCCTCTGAAATTTTTTGCTCTATAAGACTCATTTTTTTCCTCCTAAAAAGTAAGGGGGGATGTGTGTGCATCTTATGGAGCGAATGCAGGCTGCGCAGCTATCCCAGAAGCCAGAACAGCAAGAGGGATTGCTGCTTTCTCTGCACAGCTATCCCTCTTGCTGTTCTGGCTTCTGAGATTCAGAATATTTTTTTCTTGTTTACCTCCTCCAAAAACTAGGTGCGTCTTGCGGTCTCGTGCATCATATAGAGCGAAAAATATGGTATATGGGAAAGGTCTAGTGGATTTCAGTGGGGCCAGGGTATTTTTCATTTTTAATCTTTCTTGGGAAACGTTGAAGGTGGGCAGAGGGCAGAGAGACATTTAATCCAGTGTAACACTTGTAGTTCAATGTTAACCATGCTTACTCAAAAGTAAGTTTCACTTATTTCCTCAGCACTTTATTTCAAGGAAGTACGTTTTGAATCTCCATTCATACAAAGAAACCTGAACTCAAATGACAAAAGCAAGATGTTCCACCTAGGGAGAAAAAGTATAGTTTGTTGTAAAACATGCTCAGCATGCATCCCATGTTCAATCCCTGGCATCTCCAGCTGAGAATCCAAAATAGCTTCCTTAAAGACATATGGCTGGAAAATACCTTCTGCCTGAAATCTCCAAGAGATGCTGTCTTTGAAACAGACTGTGGGTAGATCCACTTCATGCATATAAAACACATTCAGTGCACATTTAAAGCACATGACTCGCCTCCCCCCCCCAAAAAATCATGGGAATGGTAGTTTCCTCCTAATGCAGCTACAATTCCCATCTCCCTAAACAAACTGCAGTTCCCAAGCCTCTTTGTGGGAGGTTTCTATAAATGTATAGTGTAGTATAAGTCCATATAAAGTTGCCCCTTATGCTCAGCACATCACACAGTAACAACAGTGCAGCCTTCAGCTGTGAGGCATCTGTTCCTTCAATAGTTGGGCTGGAAGCAGACATTTCATCAAATGCAGTTTGTCAGTTCACAATGACCCAACAGCAGCCTGACAGGCAGAAATTAAGCAGGGAGGGTGCTGTTAAAAACATTGCTGCAGCCCCATAAACAGCAGTAGCCCTCCTGACATGACTACAATATTATCGGCACTGCTGCTTTGTTTACAATGATGTTTTCCTTCCTTCCCCTATAAGGGCTGCTTGCATCATGGAAGCTAAGGTCTGGGACAGCTTTGTGAAAAAGCTGGCTGTCACATGCAGAACCCTCACCTGCAGGCGCTGTTTGGTTCGCCACAACTCAGTATATGCTCTGCCAGGTAAGAATATAACTTTTTACTGATAAACACTGTTTCCCAAACAATCTGGATAGAATATATCAAGGGGCTACTATTCCATATTGCATAGATGGGTCAGCTGCCAACTCTTTTTTCTGGCACGGCTCCAGTGCCTTTAACAGGTGTGTGGCAAGCAGAAATTCAGGAGCTAACACTGTCCCCATTACTTCATCACCTTCCTTCGCATGATGAATTTCTCCCAGGCATGAAACTCTTAGGGTAGGAGCCTTGCCAGATAAGGAACTGGCAACCCTTTTTTGAGGAGTGTTCAGGTCAGCAGATACAAAGGACTGTGTCTTGAATAATTTCTGCATCTTGAATGTCTGCTCTGACGGGCATGGCAAGTTCTACAAAGATTTCTGCACAACCGTGACTCTTCCTCTACATTTGGTCATGCTAACATGCTATTAAGCATTTTGGATAACCAGAGTTTGTTTAATTAACATATCAGGGAACACCAAATCCTGCCAATTGTCAACAAAGAAATACTTATGTTCATTATTGAACTTACTTAGGATTCTCTAAAATATCTCTTTTGTAATATAAACATGGATGGCTTTGTTTGTATATGTCTGTGTTTTGCCAGTTAATATAGTCTGTTATCTCTTAGGTGTGATTTCATAATTATTAAATGTTTCCAGTTCCTCAACTTGTTGCCAGGTGTTCCTCTATCTCTTATCATTTGCAAAATGTGATAACTTGAGCACAAAGTACTGTACAAGACTATATTCCACAGCTGATTTCCCTGCCTACGAAGTCAGTTAAGGACACATATCGTCATGTTCTAGGAAAATGAGGCATAGTGAAATGCAGTTAATTCAAACAGCCAGAAAACAGTTTGGAAGTTTTGACTCAAGAGCTGTCTGTATATACTGGCATGTCATTTGCCCCCTCCCCCCAATTCCCTTTAAACTGGTTCTCTCTCCTTCTCTCTCTCTCTCTCTCTCTCTCTCTCTCTCTCTCTCTCTCTCACACACACACACACACACACACAGATGTCCTGCTTTCTCTGACAGGACTCCTGTGCCTTTCACTGTTGCGTGACAAACAGATATTGTGCAGGTGTAGCATTGTCCAGTGTTACCACAAGAATTACTTATTTGCTAAGTATCCGTTGCTGGTGTGTGTGGTGGTAGGGGAGGGGTAGTAGTACCTCTGGTGGGGGATGTGTCATGATTGTTCTGGGGTGCCCACCTTTGGTCCCCACCCTGCTCTCACCTGTGGATTTTAGAAGCTGTCAGCTGTGGCCTCATCCTGAGAAAAGGCTATGACTGACCTGCTAAACCTGGTGAAGGTAGCTGATGTGTCTCAAACCCTCAGTGAGTTTGGGGTTTCCCCTGCCTGTGAAGATGGGCTCCAGTGAATTGAGCGGTGGAGACCAATGGTGGGTCCAATGGTCAAGAAGAGTGGTGACAAAAAATAAAATAAAAGCACAGTTGGCAACCATTGAAAATGGGCCGATGAAATATGGAAGTTATGAGTGAAAATACAGACTAACAAACAGAACATTGATTTAAGAGTTGTTTCAGAAAAACAAAATAACAAACAAAGAAGTACCAGAAGGGCACCAAAAGAAGTGGGGATTTGTGGCCAGCTCAAAGTTTCCTTGCTGGGGTATGCTTATTCTGATAAGTTTCAAATGGTCAAGATGGTGATGATAAAGTTCTTCTGACTTAATATACTTTTTTAAAAAAATTACAGTTTGATATAAACAGTGGCGTAGCGTGGGGGGTGCAGGGGGGGCCGGCCGCACCGGGCGCAACATCTGGGGGTTAGGGTTAGGAGGCGCAAATCCACGGGTTAGGGGGCGCAAATTACTTGCCTTGCCCCGGGTGCTGACAACACACGCTACACCACTGGATATAAAATCTGCTTAGAAGGGCCTGACTAGTCGTTGTTCGTGGTTGTGCCTTTCCTGTTAGTTTGTTGTGGTGGTTTTTCACCTACCATGCAAACCACTGTCAAGTGTTGCTGACACTGCTGTGGAATTAGATAATATTCTTTTCCCTCTTATAATCTCTCTAGTGGGGAGGGCGGTTGGCCATGCTTGCTTATTTTAGTTTATTTTTAAAATTTTAATATAAAGATAAACTATAGAGGTATTTTTTAAAAATAAAAAGCATGACCTACTAATAACAGTATTAATATTCCACTCCACACACACTCATACTGTGTGAACTGCAGAGCACACAAAATATAGGAGCATTTGAGAGAATTCTCATGATTTACTAAACCTTCTCAACAGACTCAGTGCAGATGTCCAGTGTGTTGGACTTGGACCTGGAAGACCAGGGTTTAAATCCCCACCCAGCTATGAAGTAATTTTGAGTCAGTCACTGCATCTCAGCCTAGCTACTACACAAGGGTGTTATGGGGCTTAAATAAGGGTGGATGGGAAACCATGTATACCACCTTGAGCTCCCTGGAGAAAAAGGTGGGATATAAATGCAAATAATAATAATAATAATAATAATAATAATAATAATAATAATAATGATGATGATGATGATGATGATGATGATGTCACAGCCAAACTATGCCCATTGGGAACAGTTGTCTCAAATGAAATAAACAAAGTCATATGTCCTATTGTGCTATAGTAAAGCAAGGGTGGAGAACCCAAGACACGGGGTCAAAACGCAGCCCTTGGGGTTCTCCTTAAACCTCACTCCCTCCACACAGGCCACACTGCTCATTGGTGTCACGCCCAGCCCTGACCTACAGGTGAGACTGGATTAATTTTAAGATACAGGCTTCAGATACTGTTGAAAACAGCTTCCATGTGTATAGTTCCATGCCTTCTCTTGTCTAATGCCTCATACAAAAATCAACTCAAACCATAACATTTTGTCTTTTCTCACCTTTCCTAAACAGTGACAGCTAAAATATGGGACAGGAATGCCTTAGCTCTTGTGGTTTGCAACAGAGAGCTAGTTATAATATAGTTCTGTGCAAAGACATGCAAAGAGAGCAAAGGTTCTTGTGTAGTATGATAACACACATATCTGGGGCCATAACTCAACAGGCCTCCAATTTGATTGCTTCTGGTAAGCATTAACTAACTCTGCACTTCTGGACTGTGTGCTTTGCAGCCTCCTTCCTCCTGTTCTGCTTCTGATACTTTCCAGTGACCCCTGTAATAATGTTTTGCATTATTGTAGCGATAAGACTTGGTGGCATAAGAGCTCAGCTTCCAATCCGTGATGCATGTGATTATATTAGTCTTCCTTCAGTGGCTGCAAAGTCATAATAATAAATATATCCCTTCTGTAAATCTGCCCCATTGACGTCTGAGGAAGTTGGGTTTGTTATTGTTTCAGCAGAGAGCATTCTGCAACTTCATTGCTTTGATCCTTGGCCTTACGTGGCTTTTTAAAGCTTAGCAGAGAGGAAAGGAGGGTTACTAGACTTGTAAATGTTTCTGTTACATCAGATTGTCCTTCCTTGTACAATCTGCTTGTGTGACTCATACTTTTATGTATTAAAACTTGCACATCTCACTCTCTGGAAGGCCCAGGGCCTTGTTCTAAAAGATTTCCAAAGAATCATTTTTTTTTGTTATGTTTAGACATGATTTAGAAGTACGTAAGCGAGAATAACTGTTAAGCAATTTCAGACATTATTGATATTAATAATAAATTATAGACTACAGGAGTCTGGAGAGGTGTGAAGCTGCTTCCACAAGATTTAAATCTGTTCTTCAAGAGCCTCCTCTCTGCCCACATAAAAGGGCAGAGTGGTCATAAACCTGTATAATTTTTCCTGCTGTTTTTCTTCTGCTGAGAAAAGCCTTCTGCGAGAGCAATACATAAATCGTTCAGCTGCTTAATGGTATCCGTTATGACTATGTTAGGACAGGGGGAGGAACTGCCTTTTATTGGAAGCCTAAGTAACATTTTCAGGCAATGGTGTCAGAGGTCCCATTTCCTGTTGGCAACATTTGCCACTGGTTGAACTGTGTGCAGAAGCCACAGGATAGGCTAGGACTCGAACCAATGGCTTCAAGTTACAAGAAGAGAGATTCCAACTGAACATCAGAAATAACTTTCTGACAGTAAGAGCTGTTCAACAGTGGAACGGTCTCCCTTGGGAGGCGGTGGTCTCTCCTTCCTTGGAGGTTTTAAAGCAGAGGTTGGGTGACCACCTGTCATGGATGCTTTAGCTGAAATTCCTGCATTGCAGAGGGTTGAACTAGATGACCCTTGGAGTGCCTTCCAACTCTGAATCTATGAATCTGGAAATCGGTTTGCTAGTTTGCTTCATCACCACACCAAGCTGCTGCGGGACCAGGGGCAGGGAGAAATGGTTTTTAAGTCAGATGTGACTGGAAGGAATCATTAGTGTGTTGCCATATTGACTGTGGCAATCTGCCCACTAAAAGAAATAAATGCCCACTTTGGCTTTCTCCTTTTTCTTTCAGCAAACCACCTTTGTAAACCAGCCCCCCCTAGTATTCTCTTATACTTCCAGGGTTATTTGGTGCTTCTTTTTAATGGCATCCATCAGAATCAATAAGTATGGAGACCTTCAGTAATATGCTTCAACAGAAGTGTATTAATAGTTGGGCTACAGGGGCCAAGTGCTCATTTATCATGTTGCATTTCCTACCGACCCAGAACGACACAAGGCCAGCAGTTCTGCTCACTGACATGAATAGGGACGTATCACATTTAGGAAAGTTGTGTTTGCCCCCAATTAAGGGCACACATGTTCCAGTAGTTTGCCAACCTGTTCAACTGCAGGCATTCTTTTTAAAATTAAAAATTAAAAAATGCTGACCACATCAAATGCCTAGAAGACTAAAGGTGGGAGGTATAAAATTAAAACCACTTAAGGTTGTTTCACATTACCCTACCACAACCACAAATTAGACATCAGGTGGATGTTGGCTTAAGAAGCTCTTCAGTGGCTTGGAAACTGGCCTCACATCCGAAGAATGTACAAATATCATTTATAGTATAAAGGACCAAGTGTAGGTAATTATTTGCAATTGTAAGCACCGCACTAATACAATTATGTAGACTGTTACGATTTATTGTAATATAAATCATGTAATAAGAACAGCTGTACTGAGTCAGTCCAGTAATCCAGCTCTGATTATGATCCAGATCTGAATGCTTAAATTGTATAATAACCTAGGAGGTTTACAGAGCAGCAGTGGTGAATCTGTGTCTCCCCGGATGCTGTTGGACCACAGCTCCTATCATCCCTAACCATTGCCATGCTAGCTGAGTCCTGCAACAGGCAGCAGGCTGGGGAAGGCTGATCTGCAGGGCCACAAGTTCCCCACCCCTGTGGTAGAACTTCTTTGAGATTCCCCTCTTATCAATGGTTCACTGTGTAATGAAGAACTAAGGCAGAGCCATTTTTCATCATTGGCAAAAGAGCATCCAACACTGTTGAGTAAGCAGTCCCTCCTGGAAGGCAAGGGTTCCAGCTTGTCGTTCCTCGCAAGCAGATCTGATGCAGATGGGGAAGAGCCCCACATTTTAATGACCTAGCTGCAAGGAAAGACCACACAACTTACTCTGTGAAAAATGTGCATAGCAGCAAGAGCCCTTCCAACCAGGAAACACTAAAAAATCAGGATATTAAGTTTTCCCCCAGAAGCACAGCCCTGTTCTGGAAAACTGCTAGGGTGAGATACAGGCTACACTAGCTGTGTGAGTGCATCTCCTTGCAAGTTGGAATGTGTCTGGTACAAAGGAGGGGCGCATTGTACATGCATTTGTAGTGCCTTTTTGCAAAGATGGGGAGGCTTCACTTTCTCACTGATACTATTTTGAGTACCTGAAAAGGATCATGTTGGGAAAGTGTTAACTCTTTTTGTGAAACCAAATCCACCTGCAATCACTATCCCTAAAGTACTGCTAAATAAAAAATGAAGCCCCAAGACCTCAGTTTGAATCTTTTGTAGCTAGAATAATAAAAAGCAGGCTCTGAAACAGAAATAACTTTATGAGGCAGGGATGTTGTTCCAATCTGTAAGTAATGCCATCTGGCTGTCTAACAATCTAGGCGGTTAACATGGTTCCCATCATCGTCACAGTTTGTGATTTTCCACATATGGCAGCGATTCTTCTACAATTTTGATGCAAGTCCTAAAATTGTTCTGTGTACTGAAGTCTCTTGTAAATGTGATTTGGCTATACCAAAACATAGTCTCGCGATAAAATTATTTTCACCAAAAGAGTTAAATTAGTACTATGGTAAAAAGTTTTTATTCCATACTATATGTATGCCTATCTGTACATAAAATAAGGAAACTAATTTGGGTGTACCCAATTCCGCTGTGGTCTAGGACCAGGAATCTTCAGACACCAGAGTCTTCCAACAATAACTCCAAGGATGAGCTGGATCCATCCCCATTCCATCCCATGTGGGTCCATTGACCCTGCATCTCATCCCCTGCAACCCATGTAGACACTTCTACCACTAGCCTCCAATGTCTGGTCCACAGACTTCTTGGAGGGTCCCAAAAGGTGTGAAAAGCTTACCCCAAATAAGTTCCTGAAGCATGACAATCTACTGTCTAGGGAGGAAAAAAGCAACCGCTGCAGGAAAAAGCACTGGTCCTTTTTCTGCTGATGCACAGCTCAGGGGGCAGAGCTTCCATCTGCAATACCGAGCCAAGACTATAAAGACCAGTTGCTCAAATATGCTGCTGAGGTCACTTGTATTTATTTGCTCTGGCTGCAGAACTGCTCTGCAGTTCTCAACACTAATCGACTTGACCTCCTCCCCTGTCTGTCCTCCCATCCCTCCCTCTGCCCCAGAGAGCATGTGAATTTCCAGGATTGGCTTCCTTTGCCTGGTGTTCCTGGAATGTCATTCTACAAGGATCTTGGTGTATGCTTGGGGGCCCAGTTTCATGTGCATTGGCGGTGGGGTGCTATTGGGTTGTTGTTCCAGGACTGAGCCTCACCATCGTGCCCCTGGCACGCCTATTAAATGAGAAGCTGTTGTTACATTCCCAAGATGCGCTGAGCATTTATCGCACCACCAATCCTTTTCCTAGCACTTAATGTTAATTGCTAGCCTGGTGTTTGCATTAGACTGAAGGATCTGGGGACAATTAAGGCCTGTGTCACAAAAGCAAACATAACCATCTCCTTCCAGAGAGTGAAATGCATAATGACTGGGTATAAAGGGGTTCTCAGAAATCCCAAGCTGAACATATTCCAGAACATGACTTTCTCTTTAATAGGCTCCCTGCCAGAATGACACATCGCTCTGGCTCACTGGAGTCGTTCATAAGCTGCCCTTTCTCACTCTGCTCCTTCCTGCAACATTCCCGCTTCCATGGACAGGCACCAGGGGATGGTGCTACCGGTGGCAAAATACTGTTATATTATTTACACTAGCAAAGCTGTGGGAGGAAAGAAAGATTCTTTGCTCCTTGCTCAATCTGGTGGAAAAGAAAGGGGAGGAAAAAGACCACAAAAAGTACATAAAAATTGAGCAGCACAGAAGGAGTTGGATGCCCACCAAATGCTTAATTATTTGTGGCTGACTTGGGTTTTCCATTCAAAATCTCTAGATGGCTTTTGACGGTAAAGCAATATCGGAAAGCATCCTGTTCCTCTTCCTGCTTTCCTTGAGAGACCCTTGCTTCAGGGATATTGCGCCCTGAATATAAACTTGAGCTTGAACCAGAAGGCTGTGGGACTTGCAAAGCAATGGCGAGGTCTGTCAAAGAGACCTAGTGATATGGAGTTGTTTGTTCTTTCCCCCTCCCTATGAGCCAATGAACCCTCTGCCCACATAAAATGCCCCTCAGTGCAGTAAATAAGCACATCAGGGAGTGTGTTGTACACCACTGCGACCCCCTGGAGAGCAGCAGGGTAAATGCATTTTAAATGAATAAATAATTAACCACGTGCAGGGTGTTTGTTTTGTTTTTAAGGTAGTAGAGTATTCAAAAGCATGACTCTCTCCGAGTCCCATCTGCAGTCAAAAGATTTGTAGGCTGGGATTCTGCCACCTTGGGACTATTCATCATGCATAGCTCTACACATCATGCATCATGTGTAAAAAGCTCTAATTTGCACTTGCAGAAATATGAAAGAAGAGAACCAATTGGAGACAAATCCCTGGACAGGTACAGAATTGCAGACCTGATAAGATGGCTCACTCAAGACAGAGTTTCTTTTGTCTTTTGTGCACATATTCCTATTTTCTCTTTCTCTGGCAGGATGCTTGGTGAAACTTGGTCAAGGCTGTGGTTTTTTTTTTGTTTTTTTTTTGAGCAAACTCATATTCGTTCTATTACCATTTTCCCCACAATATTTGTGTCATTTTACAAATTAAGGCAGATAAAAAGTTTTCAGTTTAACATCAATCAAATAAAGGTTTATCATTGCTATACGTTTAAAGCACTTTTCTGAGTTGAGGTGGGTAGCAACTAGGGGCGGGGCCAGCCTTCTTAATGATAATACCTCAGTTTTGGAAGTCTATTCCCCCTCCCAATGCACAATCTGTTCATCTAGAGCAGAGCTGGTAAACCTGTGGTTCTTCAGGCATTGGTAGACTCCAATTCCCATCATCCCCAACCAGCATGGTCACTAGTCAGGGATGGTGTGAGCTGTAATCCAACAACATCTGGAAAGCCACAGGTTTCCCATCTGTGGAGGCCTTTCTGCTGATGTTTAAACTTTAATTGAAGACTTAATAGAGATGAATTCTTCCATTTGGCTGCTTTTTTCCCCTTAAGTTTCATAGTTCATCTTAACCATTTCCTTTTTGTATTTTATGATGATAATGTTGGTTTCTGAACTATACTTCTGGGTAGTGTATAACTATCTTAGAGAAAATGAAATAATAAGACGCGTTGATTTGTGATGGGGTGATGTATGAAAGATAAATGAGGCTAGAACTGATGTTCTTCTGTTCCCTTTCTGCTCTTTGATTCCATGATTTAATACAGTGCCAAATCTGATTCTCATAATACTGCTTAAATCATATTTCCTAAGGCAGAGGGTGGGGAATGGGAATTCAGCAGGTGCTACAAATACACCCAGATGCCTCAAGGTACAGGATCATTGGACGATCGGATAAGGAGGATTGAATCCAGGCAATATGATTAGACACATTCCACAAGAAAAAAGGCACTTCCTTCAATGGGCAAATTATTCACTGTCAATTATTCATTTAGGTCATCTTATATCCAGTGAATTATTCATTCAGGTTTCCCTCTGAGCTACTCATGGTGATCAAATATGAGGTCAGAAAGCAATTTCACCAAGAACCTACTTGCAATGGTATATTTAGCAGAGTATAGGGAGGACAGCGTCAAGTTTTTCAAACTGTTTTTTTCATACAAGGTTTTCTCAGGACGTTTAAGCTGTTAAAAATAAAAAAACACCCTTTATTATTCAGCTGAATATATGTAAAAATAAAAGTTGATAGGCCAGTAACCTCATGAAAGCTGTTGCATAAGATGGGTGCCACAGCAGAGGAGGTCCTGCCTTATGCACTGAGGTAGAAGGAATATGGGTTAGCCAGTTGGTGCACAGAATATTGATTTGCAAGACCCAAATAACTTTTAAAATGTACACACACACACACACTTACTTACTTACTTATTTACTTATTTACTTCTTGCTTTGTTTATAGAAATTTCCCCCCAATCTTCTCCCCAAAGGAGCCCAGAGCAGCAAACAACAAAACAATACAGAAAATTTTGAACATTGAAAATGTGTGGCTTGCCAGCATACATTAAGGACAGTACCGTAATGGCTTGGATCCTAAGATTAAGTTTTAAAAGTTTATGGAAGGAAAGTTTCCCACTCCCCACTCTCTCCCAGCTGTGACCCCTCAAAATTCTCTCTGAACTGGGGTGTGGCACTCCTGAACAATGTTGCATGGGGGTGCTTGGGAGGAGGGGACCCCAAAACCAGTCTCAGAGCATAGGATAAGTTAACTTAAGAAAACCCATGGAAGAAAAGTTTCCCATCCCATTCTTCCCAAAGCAACTCCCAAGCCCTGTCCCACATTGTTCAAGAGGGGTCCCTCAAACTGTGGTGAGGAGGGTGTGGGAAGTTTTCCTTCTATGAATGCCTTTAAGGTTAGTCTGATGCACAGCTGTTTATATTTGTGGTTTTAATTCCATTTAAATGTAACTCGGGGGTTAATTTTGTCATGCAGGGTAACCTACAAAATATTTCAAAATACGGTAAATAAAATCTATTCTAGAATCCAAGCCATTATCTACTGAAGGAAGATGCTCATCATAAATTACTAAAAGCTTCAAAACTTTAAAATAATGGCTCTGATTCAATGTCTGTTTTGGCGGTGCTAACAATTCATGGACACTTGGGTGGAATCTACACACATATAAAAAACGCTGTGAAAATGCTTTTTAAAAGAGTTTTGAAAAATACATTGAATTTGGCATAGCTCGCTATCACCATCTAGTGTCACATTTGCATATTGCCCTTTACAACACAATTTAAACATTTTATTTGTAGCTGTATAGCTGAGTCCTTGGACTTGATGAAAAGGCATTTCTGTTGCATAAGAGGAAGTTGGTAGTTGTCCATTCACTTCTTTGAAGGCCCCACTCCTGGGAAAGTGGCAGCAACATCTAGTAATGAACAATGGATACGGTTCGATATTTGTAGTAGAGTCTGCCTTACCGATGTTAATAAGCACTCTTTCAATCCCGTGTATGTTTACTCATAGTAAGACACACTTTGTCTTAGGGGATGTATTCCCAACTAAGTGTGTATATGACTGGAACTTGAGTTCCTTAACCTTTGCTCAAGTTTTGACTTCTTATTAAGGTAGAATAGGGATTTCCATGCTTAGATTGCAACATTTACTGTACACCAAGATGCATCAACACTGCAAGATACAAAAAGCAAGAACATGACACAGATTAAAATATAGCTTCTGCATCTTCAATGAGGCAGCAGATGAAGAAATTGAGCACTGATCGTGTGTGTGTGTGTGTGTGTGTGTGTGTGTGTGTTGTGTGTACAGTAAAAATTGCTCTGGTTTTTATAGTTTACCTTTGTCTGCTTTAAGAACAAATCCTGTACCCTCCTGCCCACTCACTCACCCACACTGCCACCAATTTCCATGTTCTACCAGACATGTCACCAGCACATTTTAAAACCTAAACAGGACTGTCAAAGCTGCCTATCTATTCACTGATCATCTGCTCTACCAGATTTTAAACAGACAAGCAACAACAAGGTGAAACAAATGAAAGAAAAGTACAGGAAGCCTGTTTTAAGGTTTAAAAGTACCATGATTATGATGAACTGAAATGTGACTAAAAACACACCAGGTGAATCTTGTGCATTTAACACTGTTTCGTTTCAATACACTCTTCTAGAGGCATTGTCGAAAACAGCATTTGTCTCAATTAAAAACGGAACATGCGCATACATAGTGACTTTAGTAAACAGAAAAATGTATGTGGCGTTGAAGGAACTTAGCATGTGGCCTGTCTTGCCAAAGGCAGTGGTATAGAGCAGCATTTTTGTTACCTCAGCCTATGATTCTGTGATTGTGTAGATTAAACATAGGAAGTTTATCTTGAGCCAGAGCCAATTGTAGAGGAGGAGAAGGGAGAGGAAAGGACATTATTTTAATGAATTGCTCATGGACAAAGAAATGAATATAAAAGAGAGGTTGTGAGCTCCTCTCTGGGAGACTGCCCTTGAGCATGTTCTAGCTAAACCATAGTTCAGCATACCATGTTGTGGGAATCGGGTCATTTTCTGTCTGTCTGTTTGTTAATGGTTCTCTATGCCACCATTTGAACTCCAAAACAGCATTCAAGGTGGTTAACATCAGCAATCAAACCACAAAATGATATTAAGACATAACAGACTATAATGACAAATTCAACCTCAAGTGGCAGACAAGGTGAAAGCTTGTTTAAATGACAGTCTTTAGCCGCCATCAAAAGACAGAGAAAGGCAGCTGAATTGGTCTCTCAGAGAGAGAAAGTCCCACATTCTGGGTTACACAACCAATAAAACCCTTTCGACTTTTTCTACCATTCCTCCTTCCTTAGATGGTGGGGTGAAGGCCCACTGCAACTAGCCTCAGTGGATGAGAAAGTCTGAATAGGAGAGGATGGAATAATGCATTTGTCATTATGGTGTTTAAGAATATATCATCTCGTGAGCAAACTCTGATGCATTTTCTTTTCCAACGTCATTATTTTGTGAAGTGAAACAAATAAGGATAAAGATGTTGACGTGCACTGTGTATATATGAGTGAAAGAAACCTTTTCATTCTTACTGCGTCAGGGGACGGTCTTAGCTGTGAGAAAACATGACCTATGTGAAGTTGGCAAGGTCAGCTACACCCAGAGTGATTTGCTGCGTAAGAGCCGGTGACACCAGCTAAGTTGCCTCGAGGCCATTTTACTTAGGTAGCCAAATGCAACAAGACATTGTTTCTGAAATCTGAGCAAACAGCTTTCTTAGTTCCTTAAAAAAAAAAAAAAGCACCACGTTTATCCTAGAGCATATAAACAGACTAACTAGTATATTATTAGGGTTGGCGGGGTGTTAAGTGAAACTATCAGCAAAGATGCCAGTAATCCCATTAGCAAGGTGTTCCTATTCTGCATATTCACTGAATTTGGAAAGTGCAGGCTGCCTCTAATTCAAGGGAAGGGTGCTTCCAAACATAGACAATTTAACTGCACCCAAGTCTTTCCTGTTCTGCTTTAAGCAGTGGTGGGCCTTGGGGTCTCAAATTTCAGCACCGCCCTGTGTGATGCCAGAAATTGACACCCTGTGCCTCTTGCATTCCATTCTATGTACCTCATAGTTCCAGAGACCCCTGAGGTGACCCTGAGGCTCCAAACCGGCTACACTCCCCTAAATCCACCTCTGCTTTGAGCTGCAAATGTAATAGAAACTCTGCTTCCAAACTTCTAACAGTAAGGTAAGCAGGTCTCCCATCCCCCCCACCCCCTCTGTTTCTGGCCCATTCTGTCTTTATACAGAGTGCTGATTGGCAAGACACCTCCCCCTTGACTCCACAGGGTGCTGATTGGTTGGCCTATATGGCTATTCCACCTTTCAAATGAAAGAAATACAAACTGTTTGCTGCTGCTGCTGCTGCTGCTGCTGCTTCTTCTTCTTCTTCAAAAGAAATCAGCCAGGTGCATTTCAGTCTCAGCCTGAAGAGGAACACTCCTGTCACGTATTTAGAATATATGGCAACATTTTGTTAGAGATCCTATTGGTGTGTTCTTCTCCTGAACTAGTTCAAAAATGGTCCAGCCTAAAAGAGCTGTTATGTGAAAAGCATTGTAATACAATTTCTGGTAGATATAGGAAGGACTATTAGCATCATAGATGAAGCAACCTATACTTAGGAATGCTCAACAGCTGAATGCACAACCACCCCAGTTTTTGTATGTGGGACCATGGAGAAAATACAGATCAAAAGCAAATTTACTACTATGGTAAAATAATAAAAAAATACAGGGAGTGTTGCAGCTTTCTGAATAGCCCAGACTATGAAAGAGCAAATTGATACGAACTTACAGAAGCTATCAGTTGTGCTGCTTGTTCCATAAAGTTGTACTAATGTTTGAAGTGACTAAATGGGTCTGAGCCCTTACTCAGAATCAACAGGATAATAGGGTATTGACAGCAGCATTCATTAATTTGATTTCTTACTGAACACTATGAGTGGACATGCTACAGTAGTTGGATCCTCATTTCAGATGCCTGTACATATTGATAGGAAATAAAGGGAAAATTACAGCACTGAGCATTGCCGCAATGCAGGAGATGAGCTAATGGAACATCACTGGGCAGGCATCTCAAGCAAGTTGATTGCAAAAGAAGAGAAGCCAGCTTGTTGTCAGCTCCAGAAGGGTGCAACCTTCCCCCCCCCCCAGTGACTGTGATCAAGACAGTGACGAGCCACTTCCCTGAAGCTTGAATGCTAAGACTTGGGTTTGCCCTCCCACACACTTTGGGTGGGCAGACAAACTACAGACTGTCGTTTGCAGAGTCAAAAAGCACTGGGTACAGCATTTAATTACTGTGTTAACACTTGGGAATGCTTTCTGTGCCAAGAGCCAGTTGCGGAGGGTTGGTGGTACTCGGCTGTCCTTTCACTACAGCATAATAACAGGATAAACCTGCACCTGGGATTGAAGCTATGCAAGTGAGAGTGCAGGGATGTGTTACCAAACGTCATTCCCTATGACAAAGCAAAGATGCAGGTTTTTTGCCTTACTTGTCTTTTGTTCCTTTGCTCTCCTTGGAAAAATGTTGTTCTTGGTAGTTCTGTGTGGCAACAGTAAAGGATTTTCACAGTCTGAGCTTGGGTGACCAGGCCTTCTGTTCTTTTTAACACTTCTGTGGAAGGGAATTTTATTACCCTTGTTGCTTCACAAACCTCAAATCTCTCTTTTACACAACTCTGCTCATTAGAATGCCTGTAGGGCAGCCTCTTCTTGGCCACCAAGATATTATTTGGACTACATCTCCTTCATCTTTGACCACTGACTATGCTGGTGATGATCTCAGGACTCAAGGTTGTGGGAGGCTGAAGGCTGCTGTAGGAGGCTTTGTAGCCTAAGGTGAAGGACAAGATGGCGCCCTTCGCCAGTACACATACAGAAGCTGACTGGACTGGTAGATGAGACTCACTTTGACACAAGCATCCTTCCATACTTTAAGGGGTACAGTCATGCTGCGAGGCACACACAGTTTTGTCTTCCTGCAGAGGGGAATGGCTGGAGCAACAGCCAGGAGAGCTGCCACTGCTGCCCTTCAACATCTGCCACCTGAGGTGGCTGCCTAATGATAGGGTGAGTCCAGTGTGGAGGTTTCCATGTATAGAGCTGTACATTTGGTAATGAACCCTACTATTGCAGCTGTATGAGCAACATGCATCCATAGCTAATGTAATTTGTAGATAGTGCTTGCTCCCACCCCATCCTGCCCTGCAAACACACACCTGATCAGGCACATATCAAGTATTTGGAATGCTCAAAAAGGACTATTAGCACTAAATCATTTGGATACTTAAGTTCTCAGTAAGTATATTTTACATAGCAAATCTGGGGATTTTCCCATTAGGAGACCTGCTAGTGACTGAAGGAAGGTTTCTAAAGCCAGAGACAGCTGCTGTGTTCCTGACTAAGCAAAATGGATGAACAATCAACAATGAGCTTACTCCTGCATTTTTGAGTCAGACTTGCACTTTCCTTTATGTCATCTGAAACATGTACATAAAAGTAATTGGAATCTAACCTTTTGTCAGTGGTGGGAATAAAAAAATATGCAATTCAACAGCGTCTCTTCACTCAGCACTTCTTGATTACCTTGCAGATGTTCCTGTCTGGTGTTGATGTGTGAGAGAGGCAGGGTAAGCAGTGTAATCCACACACATAGGGTTCCTTGGTTGGATTATTTCTGCCATTTCCTTCCTGGCTAGGAAAACTGTATATACACATAAACACATAATTGTCAGGGAGGGGGTCACTTTCCTGAGTTCTCCCTCCAAGCTACTAATCAATCACACACAGGAACCAAACCTGTTACCAGGCTTTGGTTCCACCTGCCTGAGGGGCCACACCCAGCGATACTTGTTCACAGGATCGGTACTTCATGACAATAATATTCTCCTAGTTAAATTCCTGCCCTCTGACCACACAGTGCATATATGCCCTTCTGCATCTTCTTTTGAATACACAAAGACATCACGTTGAGAACAGCCATTTCTTCTTTCATTTTAAACTCTGCACAATGAAGAAAGGGGAAAATGTGAGTGCTGATATAAATTATTTCACGTGGTTAGAATGTTCTTAGTTAGGCAGTCAGATAACATCATCATCAATATCATCATGTTTATGTTGCATTTCCAAAGTATTCCACGTGGTGTGTTTTTTTTAAAAAAATCTATGTTTATTTTTGTATTCCATCCCATAACATAAAGGTATTGGGGTGGCTTACAACAAATAAATGAAATATAATTTTGATATAAAATTAAAGATAAAAACCATAAAATTAAACACTGCTTCTCACTTTCAGTCAAAAGTTACCTCAGTAAACCTTACCCTGCCCCCAAGAAAAACAACTTAAAACAACTTATGAGGTGAGCCACTATCATATCATACAGGAGTTTGGGTGGTGAGTAGGAACTTGAGAAGAAAGTGGCTTAATTAAGGCAGACACAGTAGCTTTGGGTACTTCCAGATGCACGGCTTGAACTCAAACAGGTCATTCAAATCTGGTGGGGGTTTTTTCATAGCATGTTTGGCACTTTAGCTTCCACGCATTCCTGCTGTTCCAGTCATTGATAATCATTGGTATTCAACTCACTCACCACCCATTCCATTGGAAAGAAGGGGCTTTGGTTGGGGGGAGGTGAGTTGTCCCTCCTTTCAGTCATGTCTCCTCCACTTGCCACCAAATTATTCCATTCAGGACATGCGTACAACTATCTCTGTGTGCACGCCTTAAAGTAATTTTAAAATCCTAGGATTTGTGAAAGGGCAAACGTTTACCCGCCTTACTTATCAGGTTTCACAATGGACAAAAATGGAAGCTTATGCTGTTTTGGTGCTGGGGTGGGCAGCATCCCTTTCCATTTAGATCAGTGGTGACCAAACTCGGCCCTCTAGATGTTTTTTGAGACTACAATTCCCATCATCCCTAGCTAACAGAACCAGTGGTCAGGAATGATGGGAATTGTAGTCCCAAAACATCTGGAGGGCCGAGTTTGACCATCACTGATTTAGATGATGTGTGCTTTTTTAAAAATAGTGAGATCTTGTGCAAGAGTGATGTTTACCTGACTAAGGGATACACAAGAATGATTAAGACTTCTTGCACAATCACTCTGTATTAACTGATTCACTGCCAACTCTTAATAGCCACTATACCACACCTGAAGAATGTTTTGTAAATAATTAATCTAGCATCAAACAATAGAAACTCTCTCATCTCTCAATTTACCAGAAAGGGATTGCTTTCAGGCCCAACTTTACCATTAGGCAGAGTGTGGCAGCCATTTCCCGCAGCAGATTTTGGGAGTTCTGAAAGGGCAGTAAATTGTTACTTATTTAATTATGATTGTAAGCTATACTTCAGAGGAGAAACACTTGTGGGATTTTCTGCCTGGAGTGCCAAAGTAATTTGGCCAGCCTTGCATCCTGTACACCTTACCTTGGGGGGAAATGGATGCTATTTGGTGCTATGCCTCAGAAGGAAAAATGTCTTGGGTTTGGCCTGTTTTCTTTCCCTGGAAGTTATAAATACATTTTAGAGACTTCAGTGTCACTCCTTTCCTTTAAAACCTCCATGCCTCACACTTCAGTTTCTCCAAAATGGTTGTGAAATTTATTCATGCATGAACCAGCAGCTGAATTTCTGTCATGTAATGTTCATGTATTCTATCATTTCCTTTCCTTTCCTACAGAGGTTTCTTTTTCCCTGTCTCAGCTACAACTGTTAAAGCTACTTGCATTCTGCAGTGTTATTGGAACACCAGATTCTCTCTCTTTCATTTAAGGGCAAAGGAAGAGAGAAAAGCAAAGTGGGGAGTTTGTGTCCCTTGATATTTTAGCCCGTACGCTAATAATTGTATCAGCAGGTTTATAAGCTGATGTTCTTTTAATTGGTTCACCCTCTCTCCTCATATGCATACGCTAATGGGCCCACTACCTCTTATCCTTTCATATTTTTTTAATTGCTAATGGTTTATCCAGTAATATAAAATGACTGATGGCCACAATCTGAAAAATATAGAAAAATCAATATGCATCCAGACTCCATCTGTATAAGTAGAGAAGACAAGGAGCTGGCTTTGCAAGACAAAAGAAATCCTTTCATGGTTCTGCCGAAGTGTGCTAAAATACTGACCAATTCCCACAGCTTAGAGAATGAAGGCATGGCAAAACAACATGGGCCGTGAGCACTCCCTTGTACTCCAAGTAAGAGGCAAAGCCACTTCTTAGAGAGCAGGAGCAGAAGAGATCTATTTGCAATGATGCTCCTTGCCTTCTTATAGTCACCTGCTGGCCACCATGTGAAACAGGAATCTGGAGTAGATGGGCTTCTAGATAGGGTCTGTTTATTTTCTTGTGTTTAAATCGCACGGGCCTACGTAGGTCCACCCATATTTGCAATTCAACCTAATCAGCAAAATACGGTACAGTGGTACTTCGGGTTAAGTACTTAATTTGTTCCGGAGGTCCATTCTTAACCTGAAACTGTTCTTAACCTGAAGCACCACTTTAGCTAATGGGGCTTCCTGCTATCGCCACGCTGCCGGAGCCCGATTTCTGTTCTTATCCTGAAGCAAAGTTCTTAACTTGAAGCACTATTCCTGGGTTAGTGGAGTATGTAACCTGAAGCGTATGCAACCTGAGGCGTATGCAACCTGAAGCGTATGTAAACCGAGGTACCACTGTACTTCCTTTCACTAGGTTCTCTATTGTCCTTTCCTCTAGTCTGGTCCTGGGGTAAAATTGAGCCAGCAGCAATTTTAGACGTTTATGCCCATGCAGCAACAACCACAAGGTGTTAGGCGCATTTTGGAACATCAATAATCATAGAAGTTTCTGAAGTAAACTGTGTGAGTTTCTGGCTCACATTGCTCATGGGATGAGAAGGGGAGAGGAGTAGATAGTGAATTAAGAGGTGGAACTGGAAATGGGGCAACTCAAATGACATGGGGTTGTAATCTTTCAGGTGCCTCTAATGTCTAGAGCTCAGCAAGTAGTTCAAATTTGTAATGTAAGTATGTTTCTAAAATTCTAAGGCTGACTATATCCAGGCTTATTATAAAGACTTTTTTTTTTTACTTCATCACACCTTTGAGTTATTTTTCAGCTGACTCTACAGCTTGTTTTATTCTGTTTGGTTGTATGTTTTTATTGCTATTTTAAGTCAGGGGGTTTATCATTGCTGCTGTTGTTAGTATTGTAAGCATTTTGTTAGTATTGCAAAGTAAATAAATGATTCTACA
Organism: Podarcis bocagei; assembly: GCF_964188305.1. Classification (NCBI taxonomy): domain Eukaryota; kingdom Metazoa; phylum Chordata; class Lepidosauria; order Squamata; family Lacertidae; genus Podarcis; species Podarcis bocagei. Next base: position 29,552,761 of record NC_138127.1, on the reverse strand, counting down.
CTGACTATAGCTTAATAAAAATGTAACCCAAATAGGCTAGATCTGTTCTCCCAAAAAACAAAAGATCACGGTATCCTTAAATTAAAAAAGGTTTTTACTAAAGCAGAGCAAGAGCTCATCCTCACTTCAACTTGTGCAGTGCCTATAAAACACTGTTCTGAGCAGTTCTCTGCTTGACTCACACTTTTTAGGCTTGGATCCAAGCGGTTTACCACTTGCCCTACTCCTTCCCAGGGGAAAGCCCACTCTTTAGCAATAGATTGGAAGAAATGGCAATCCAAGGAAGACCTGAATTGCCATTTGCTCCAGTGGTTTTCCTCAGGTTGGGGGGGGGGCAGAGGGACGAGAGGAAGTCTGGATAAGTCCAACAAATTCATTCTTTCCAAATTTAGCTATAGAAATGTGGGTCGAGTTACTTAATCTTCCTTGCAAGGTGGACAACCAGTGCCACTGTGGATCACCTTTTTGGGTTACAATGGCTGTGATGGTGCCACTCCCTTTTGCTGTTTGTTTTTATTGATATTTGGATGGGGGGGATTGTGGGTGCTTCCTGGCGAGAGCAGGGAGCTTTGGGAGACAGTAAAATTTTCTTACACCTTTTACCGTGACGTTTATGTTAGGGAGACAGCAGAAGTGAGAGTGCTGCTTCTACCTATAAATACATGCCTGTATATTTGGTGGGTGGGACTGTCTGCCTCTGCTGCATTTTTGTATTTTGGATCTGCTAGTAGTTATTGTTGGAATAGGCTACAACCTTTAATTAACACCCACTGTCTTTAGAAGAAAAAGCTACAAAGGGTATAGTCCCCATATGTTAATTGTTTCAGTTTACACTGATGTTTAAGAGGGTATATTATTTAATTGTTATCTGTGCTGCTCTAAAATGTGGACTTTTTACTTTACTTTTGTATTTGACTTTTAAAAGTAGCATTTTAGAATGCTGTCAACGGCTTAGAGATTTTCATTGAAATATGAAGCTATATATATACATTTTGGGCCAATGGGGCTGGTCAACCTGGGAAGGCTGTACTCATTTGTGAGAAAGGCTTTGGGGGTAAACCCCAAGCAAAATCTCTGTCCACTTAGAAAAGGCTAAGGAGTGAACACCACGCAAATCTGGAGTGGAGTCCCTAGGACAGTTGGGTGGCATCTTGTACGCCTCCTTCCAGCAACTCCTGCAGCCAAGGTGGTGTGAAATGTATTGCTCTGCTTTCCTTTGGACCAAAACCTGGGCGCAGGGATGTCTTATCATCTGGACAGCCCAGGACCTCCATGGACACTGCCCAGTCTTGTGCCCTGGAGAGGTCACCTTGGTGCTGCTAACACAGCAAAAGCAACACAGGAGGGAGCAGTTATGAGTTACCATTCCCTGCAGTCACAGTAGCTGCTGTCATTCTCCAGTGGTTTGACTTCACTTGCGGAGGCACACTCCATTGTCTCTCAAGACATATGGATGCCAACAACAAACATATATATTTATTACCTAAATAAATAAAATATATTTTTTTTAAACTTCTGGGCGGCACAGCTAGCTTGGACAGTCTGCTAGCTAAGGCTCTTGGGCTTCACCATCTGTCAGCCTCCAGGCCCCAGCATCATTGCAGCTTCCTGGGATGGGGAAGGTGGTGGAGAGGTCAGTGCTGGTGGAGTGGAGCCAATCCAGCACTTTCGCTGGTGCAACTGCGCAGTGCGAAACTTCTTGCCACTTCAACCCTCTCCCTTCCAGAAAGCACTTCACCAGTCTCTCCCTGCCAGACACTTCTGTCCAATTTAACGAAAATCGGCAGCAATGGGCAATCTCTGTCCCAGGGAGGCTTGTACACCTGATCCCTTTGTTGAGGCTTCTCTTCTAATTCCCGTCCCCCAGCTGGAAAGTCACAGACAGAGACACACAGAGAAAAGTCATAAGACCTATTTTGAAACATTTTTTTCTGTGAATTAAATTTTTTTGAAACTAGTTTCCTAGGCAATCTCTGTCCCAGGGAGGCTTGTACACCTGATCCCTTTGTTAAGGCTTCTCTTCTAATTCCCGTCCCCCAGCTGGAAAGTCACAGCCAGAGACACACAAAGAAGAGTCATAAGACCTATTTTGAAACATTTTTTTCTGTGAATTAATTTTTTTTGAAACTAGTTTCCTAGGCAACTTCTCTTCCACCCCTGTCTGCTGTAGTTCCCCTCCTTTTCCATCCAAGGATCTGTCCTTTTTCAGTCCTCCTCACCTTTAAACACCCAGCTCAACAAATTCTTACCCAAGTAAGAACTTTTTCCTCCTGGGAATCTCACTTGAAGAGTCCTTTCCCTGCTTGCACCACTTCATGATGAGAATGCATCAATACAGTGGTACCTCAGGTTAAGTACTTAATTCGTTCCGGAGGTCCGTACTTAACCTGAAACTGTTCTTAACCTGAAGCACCACTTTAGCTAATGGGGGCTGCTGCACCGCCGGAGCACGATTTCTGTTCTCATCCTGAAGCAAAGTTCTTAACCTGAAGCACTATTTCTGGGTTAGCGGAGTCTGTAACCTGAAGCATATGTAACCTGAAGTGTCTGTAACCTGAGGTACCACTGTACCGGGATGGGGAACTTCTGGCTCCAGATGTTGCTGGACTTTGGCTCCCATCATCCCTCACAATGAGCTGGGCCAGCTAGGACAATAGGGATTCATGTATGACTACATCTGGAGGGCCACACTAGTTCGCCATCTTTGCATTAAACATGATCATTTTTGTATTTTATTGTAAGCTACTCACAGCATAATTATATGGACATGCTTATTCAGAAGGAAGCCACACCGTCCTCAATGTGGCTTACTCCCAAGTGGGTTTACATAGGATTGCAGCTTTAGACTGTATACACACATAGCATTTGAAATGCACAGGGGTCAGTTTTTTCACAGTACATAGTAGTTTGCTTCACGCAATAACATCATCTAAAGTGTCAGCTAATATCCATGTTGTCTGTAGGTGGCCATGTTTTCAAATCAGTGTGCTATCTACTCCCTGTCCTTCAATTACTGTTTCCACAGACCATTTTTAAAAGACACACACACACGTTCAAAGCCTTCAAATGAGAGGGGCTGGAAACTGGTACATTGATATAATGATATACAGAGGATATATATCAATATAACTTTCTATACTGCTTCCTTGTTTGCCTGTTTCATTCATAGGCAAGTTAAACATAGTGAGGGGGGGCGGCACAGTCCTGCAACATCATTATGTCTGCTCCAATAGGAAGTGACCTGAGAAAGCACTCTGTGTATAAACATGTAGACAGCAAGCATTTCAGAAGTGCATTCTTGGCACAAAACAGATTATAGCCATTCCAGCAGAATTCACTTTAGATTGGCAAATAGTATGGGACAGGGATGTCATGGGGATGACATCATATGCACAGCAACCAAAAGAGGCATCTTCATCTAGCACCAAATGCACATTATCATGCAGTGTGTACATGAGCTTAGTAGCAGCACATGATGTCTCTATAGTAAGCTTGGAAGGAGCAACCTATATTGCTTTGTCCTTGCTGAACCAGCAATTCAACAACTCTTTGCCCTTTCCGCTTGTCTAAATGCAAAACGGGGAACAGCAGTGAATCAACATTGCTGATCATGTGACACACAGGCTCAACATCTCCACAGAGGGTCTCTTTTTCTCTGCGTATCCTCTCACCTCACCCGTTTCTTTTGCTCACCTCTCAAAAACCCATAATCTCAGTTTGGTTCAGCAAGACCAAATTAACTGGCTAGTTAATGCTATGAAATGCTGCGCAGAGCACAGAAATGTTTGCTGAAATTCTGTTGTGTATTAATGTTTTATAAGAATAAAACTTGCGAAAGAAAGAGGGGGGAAGCACACCAACACCAGCTTTTAGTGGAAAAGAAAAATAAATGACATTTTGTACTCGGAATCTATAGTTCAAGGTCCAGCGTATGTTCATTACCAGAAATATAGGAAATTAAAAGCAGGTGTGGGGAGGTTTTTCTGAATGATGCCAGGGCTCAGCTCAGACCTTGGCTGGAAGGAAATAAGTGTTTGCACACACCAAATGACTGGTTTATTGCATAGTTGACGAGCTGCCACAAAGCTTCATCCATTAAAATCAGGCGAATATGCTCAAATTAATTTAAAGTAAAGCCCTGCTTGATAACAGATGCCAGTCGGAGGAAGGGCTTGTTGGCATTCAGTAAACTTAACGAGGAGAATCTGTGGGACTGTACCACAACTTTTCTGGGTATCTTTTTTTTTTTTTAATGGATATCAGAGACAGCCAGAGAAACCAAACTGTATGAAAGCTATTTTTGGTAAGCAGTGGCAACAGAAAACAAACTCCATATTTTCACAAATGCTCTTTCTTAAAAAGATAAGAGCTGCATTGCTGGTAGAATTGCTAGCTGACCGGATTTAACAAAGAATTTAAAAAATCCCTGCTCTTGTTCCTTATATCAACAGCTTGGTGTGCATAAATCAAAAGACGTATTTTGGTGCATACAGATTAATAGGTAAAGGATCCCTGGATGGTTAATTCCAGTCAAATTCGACTATGGGGTGGAACGCTCATCTCCACTTTCAGGCTGAGGGAGCCGCCGTTTGTCCACAGACAGCTTTTCTGGGTCATGTGATCAGCATGATTAAACCACTTCTGGCACACAGAACACTGACGAGTGCCAGAGCACACAGAAATGCTGTTTACCTTCCCTCTGAAGCAGTACCTATTGATCTACTCTCATCAGTAGATGTCCGGGAAAATCCGGACACATGGCAAGCCATGCCAGCAGTGTCGTTTTTGCTGATTTTCCTTAAAAATAGCTAAAAATAGCTCAAAAACTGCGACAACTTTGCCAAAAACACTCAACAACTTTTGTGTCCAGATTTCCACTTTTTGAAATATGGCAACCCTCGTGTTGGAGGCAGTATGCCTTTGAATCACATGTGTTGTTGCACTCAGGTCCTGCTTCTGAGCTTGCATCTGATTAGCCACTGTGAGAATAGGATGCTGGACAAGACAAGCATTTGGTCTGATCCAGCAGGGCTCTTTTCATGTTCATACATGGTAGTTTGGTGCACCCAGGGATGCATGTCTGGAGCAATGGCTGGGAACATGTGGCCCTCCAGATGTTGCTGGGCTACAGTTCCAATCAACCCTTACCACTGGGAATGCAGGCTGGGGCTGATGGGATTGCAGTGTAACAACAGCTGAATGGCTTATCCCTGATCTGGAGGCTAGGAGCAAGTTCAGTGGATGTGGTCCTTCTCTATCAGTATAGATAAATACCTAGAGGAATGACTGAACAGAGCTAGTTAAGCTACTGGCTACACTACGTCTTGAATTCTGAATGTTTATTGCGCATTGTGTAAAATACATGCTTTCTTTTCCTGTCCTCGTTCACATGTTTGCAATGCTTCATCTGGGTTTCTTGGTCAGAGGGGAAGCTCGGTGGAAATCTAAGAACATGATCAATCCAAGAAAGATGCTGAAAGAGTCATGGGAGGTGAAGGGACCCAGAGTAATAGATAAACAGGTTCTGCGTTAGCTCCAAATAATTCTCAGTCTAGACTTCGGACAAAAAGTCTGCCTCTCTGTTTTTAATTCCTTCTGCTGGAAAGAAAAGTGCTGGAAATTGGTTCTTCCTCCTGCTGTATGTTGAACACTGACTCAGGAATGAATGCCCTTCAGCTATCCAGGAACTGCCAACTGAGGCCTTCAAAAGAGACTCACATGGCCAAGCTTGAACAAGGGAATTTCAGTCTGAACTTGGCCCCACCGAATGCAGTGGTTGAAAGGCCCCCTGAGGCTGCAACAGTGCTGTAGTAATCCAAGTAAACAGGGACATTTTTTCCCCACCCCTAACTTTCCTCCAGTTAAACAGAACTCGCTTACGCATCCAGTCGTTTAGGCCCAGTCATGATTCTTTTCAAGCAGCTGCCAACAGTTTTTAGTCATCTTCTGGCAAAGTGTTTTTAACCACAAATGTTACATAGCTGCTGGATGAGTCATTGCTTTGAGTTATCTAATTCGTAGACCAGTGCATGCTTGCTTCTTCCTGCAGTTCAGGAAAATTCAAATATTGTAGAGGGTGCTGAGCAGAGCTCACTGCTTGGAAAGACAGGAGCGCTCGGAGTCACTCTTGTCTCCAAGACAGGGATCCTTGAGGAATCTGATCTTTGTGAAATGCACACCTCCTGATTGATTGTGTAGATTGAGACATTATTATCCTTTGGAATTCATACTTTTCTGAAATTTGTGATATGGTTCTCAGCTCAAAAGAATAGCAAAAAATAATCTTTTAGGATAAAATATATTTAGAAATGTTGCATTTTAAATACATATTTGAAACATTTTTATATTTTAATTTCCATCCATTTTTTTAATTACATATTTATTTTATTTAACAGGATTTATATAGCACTTAATCATCAATAACCTCTAAGCAGTTTACATGGAATACACATTAATGTTGGAATGGACTTATAAATGGATACGTGAAACTGACATGAACCTGGTAATAGATTAACCCATCCATCTCAAGTCTGAGAAAACCTTGTTAAGATGTTTAAGACAAACAAGTAGCTCCAAGTCATGCTCCTGGACTGCAGACCTGCACAGTGCACATGTTTGGTTTTCTGCTAGTTACAGGCATCAATAATACCTATAAGATGTTTCCAGACAATGGAGTGACTTGTGCATAGGCTCCTGTATCTGAAAAAGAGGCCCTGCTTTGTTCTCTGGGATTTTCTGTTTCTTGAGCACAAAGGCAAGCTGTGTATAGATTGACTAGTTGGGTTTATCAAGTGATAGTTTGCCACACTGTTGTCAGGGTGGGTGTCAGGAGCAGGTCAGCAATAACAACTCACATGGTGGCAGTGAAATTAACTCTCTTTAATCAAAGAAACAAGACAGCTCAGTAGGCCAGGCCAAGTGAACACAGTAACTGTTCCTGGTAGATCTTGTGCCAATGAGGCAGATGTGAGGACTGAAGGTCCTCACCTTCCCGCAGCTCTCTAAGTCCTTCCCAAGCAACCTGAGACGCCTTTGTCTTGCCTCTTTTTGTTCTACCCGCTTCATACCTCTTTGGGTTCTGGGAGACCAGGACGGAGGGCAGCTGCCTGTTGCAGGAGGGGGAGGCAGCCTGACTTCCTCACCAGCCTGACCCATCTCTGCCACTTGACCCCCCTCTTCTCCAGCCCCTGCTTCTGTTTCTGATTCTGGACTGCTCTCTGCCGCAGCCTCTTCCTGTTCACTAAATCCTGTTGCCTCTTTAGTTCCTGACACCTCCTCCTACCAGACTTCTCCCTCTGACCACGCACCGTTGTCCCACCACTAATCCCCGGGCTCTGAGCCTTCTTCCCTTGGGGGTTCCCCAGCTGGTGCGTCCCACCACTCCTCTAAATCCAGCCAGACCATGACAACTGTGCATGTAACCAGCTGATTGGCTGGCCATCTATATCAGCCTGCCAAAACACTTCTGTATCAGAAATCTGGGAACCAGAGGAATAGTAGAATTCTCATCATTTGGCCAAATAATACAGGAGACTAGCTTATCACATGGTTACATGTTCAGTTGTGCAATGCATAACTGCTTAGTAAATGGCTATCTGTATTCACCCAGTGAGACTGAAAATTCCAAAAAGGAGAAACACCCACAGAACCTGTTACTCTGATGCATCCATGCACTGTGACGTCACAACAGTCCTGAGCAGATGGTCATTGAATGCACAAATAAATGAGAGGTGAGACTGGTATCATGTCAATTGGCCCTGCTTTCAGTCTCCATGTTTTCAATGTGTCATTTGCACAGAAATGTGCCAGCATCACCATAGTGTATGTAGGTCCATACACACAATTTGTCCCCTTCATTTTTTTTCAGAGTACAAAGTGCACCTAGAGACCCTATACTCTAGAACATATACTCTTTGGGGAGTACTTGCATTTGCTGTCCATGTATATACAGTACAGGGGTTTCTCCACCCTCATGGAGAAGTATACTATCTTTTTTTTTAAGGGCAAACATTTGCACAGGCTACCTTGCCACCAAAATAGTACATTCAAACTAAACCTATACTGTATCTGTTTACAGGGATGTAAGTCCCACTGAGTTCCATCAAACACTTCCATTTAAGTTTCAGCCTAAAACATATCACTTAGTCTGCTTAGCCTTTTTGTGTTTGGCCTTCGAAAGTACTGTAGAATCAAAAGCAAAATATGAGATCAGCAGTGATGAGTGCATATATTATGTTTTGCGGTATTTCAGTTTTATTTTGTGGCTTTCAGTTGTTAGAGTTCTTAGTTACAGAAGTATTTCTTCTTTGGATGTCTAGATCACAGTGGGTGAGTAGTATGATTTAAAAAGTATAAAATTGGGTTAGGTGACAGCTTTCACTCAACTCATATCTGTCAACCCATGGGTATGTAAATATAGAGTTATGTGTAACTCACAAGCCTGTATTCGGGGCCCACCCAATATGTTTTGCTCCTGCCACCTCTGTGGGTGTGTCCTAACCTCTGCCATAGTTGTGCCATGCCACCACCGCCATGGGTATGCCTTGGGCATGTCCCTTCCCCTTCCTACATTTTGACATGCTTATCTCATTCAGCCAGCTGATAAACAATCTACTAAAACAGGGTAGGCAACCTTCACCACATGGCCAGTCCTGGCCTGCCAGGGGTTCCAATTTTACCTGTGATGCCATTAAAAAAAACAACACCCACCTGACAATCAGGTGACATAACATCAATGGACAGGTGACTTCACTTTGATGGGCAGGTTTGTGGGCATGGTGAACTGAAGTTTGTGGGCATGGTGGTTCCCTGCACCCAGCAGAATTAAACATCCCCGCCTCCCATCAGCTGATGGACAGGGAGAGGGTCAATTCTGCTTGCTTCGACTTCACACACAGTACTGTGGGGAATAGTTGATTCCTGCAGAAAGCAGTTCAGTTCTGCTTGGTTTGGCTGCGTGCACAGAGAATTTGCACATACAGTCAATCCCTTCACCTAGCAGGAATGACTTCATCCACCCATCCATTAGCTGATGGATAAAGAGTTCAATTCTGCTATCAATCTTGCCTACCTTTCAAAGTTGGCCCATGCAGGTGGCAGGTAAATAAAGATCTGGCCCATGGGGCCTAAAAAGTTCCCCATCCCTGTACTACAGTATACAGTCAGGATAACTGTAAGCACTGGCGGAGGAACAGGGGTGCAGGGGGAGCGCACTGCCCCTGGTGGCACGATCCCAGTGGGGTGCCATAGAGGCTGCCCCCCCTGCACTGGGCGCTATGCCCCCGCAGGCAGTACACCACACCCCCTGGACTCGCGCCAGCCACACCCCCGCCTGCTCTCCACCCCCGCCAGAGCTTGAAGCTCCACCACTGAGTGTAAGAACTGCACAAGTTGTAATAATAATGAGATTTCCTGCCCGCCCTTCACCATGAGAACCCAGGTTGAGTTGTAACAATTTAAAAATACAATATTAAAATCATGTAAAACTAAATGAGTAATAGTGCAATACTATGCATATATACTCTGAATTAAACCTCCCTGCGTTAAGCAGGGCTTACTCACTAGTGTGCTTAGGATTGCAATCTGTAGCATAATATGATTAGAGTGTTGGACTATGACCTAGGAGACCAGGGTTCAAATTCCTGCTCAACCATGAAGTTCACTGGGTGACTTCGGGCCAGTCACCATCTCGCAGCCTAACCTACTTCACAGGGTTGTTGTGAGCATAAAATGGGGATGAGAACCATGCATACCACATTGAGCTCTGTGGAAGAAAAGGTGGTATATAAATGTAATAAATAAAATGAAGTCAATAAAATGTAACGAAAGGTCTGCTTCAGTGTATAATATGCCAAATGCAAAGAGCTGAGGCAGTGGAGTACCAGAACCCAGCTTATCTGATTCTCTGCAATATCATGTTATGCTTTACTACTTGTTGTCTAAGCATGGATGGATGAGCTATACACTCAACCACAGCAAAAAGAAATGCAGTATGAAGATCCAAGCAGTGAGGTGATCAAAGGAAAGGGAAATAAATCAAAGGGGGGAAATGGTTGTGCCGAGTGCTTCAGCCATTTCTTCCTCTCCTTTCCCCCATCCCACCCCCCAGCATTTTCTTTGCTAGATTCTTCAGTCTGCTAAGATTTCAAGATGTATAAAACATTACCATCTTCCCCCTCCAAAAAAGGGGGGGCTTTTCCTGACCTTACTTTAGAGTTGTACGTATATTACATTCTAAAACTGTAGTGTGTGTGTGTTGAGGGACCCAAGGTGATTTGTTTCATCTCCACACTGGCTATCCAAATAAATGCCTATTGGCCTTAAACACATAACTTTTCATTAGGACTGAGAGAGCTTGGTGAAGGGATTCTTTTGACTAGCAAGCTCTCTCTTTTCTTAGATCTTGCCAATGTCACAAAAATAGAGTCAGCTTAATTGCAATCAATGGATAATTCTCAGAGATTTTTTTTTCTTTTTTTGCATGGTGTAATTAGCAGCTTTTTGCAGTTTTTTCTTATTCCTAAATTCGTCTGTTTTCTGCTTGGGCATATTTAGCTGTAGTAAACAAAATTCTGCACAACCTTTTGTGCTTAGGATTTCATTCCCCCTCAGTGAGCAAATGGCTACGACTATGACTGTGTGCACATTGCCAGCTTAAAATGCAGCTTGCTCGTTCTTTTTCTCAATTCAGATGGAAGCCACTTTGGAGGAAAAACATATCAAAATGCAGAAACAACAGGATAGATTCGGAATAGATATGGAATGTCCATATATACATGTGCAATGAATCCTAAATTTCTAGCAATAGGTATTCAAGTGTTCCAGATCAAAGCCGGTTTGCTGGTTCTTTGTCATTGTCCCTGCTGTTAATATAATTAATAATATCATACCAAACTGGTAGAAACTTGTCTTGCTTTATTCTGCCTCTTGCCCGTCTCAAATTATAGGTTAACTCACCTATGTTTTGTTATCTTGAATAATATGCAGGAATTCAGGCTTACAGTGTCTTTAAGGGAAAGAGTCAGTTCTCTTCTAAGAACCAAGTAGCATTAAACAGAGATATCAGAAACTGGAAAAGGAACAGCCATTTTTTATCTAATCCATACTGTGATACAGTCCCCTAAGTTCCAGCAACATATTTAAAATGCAGCAAACAAGCAGTGAACCTCTGTGTAAACAAAGACAAAGGCATACTTTAAGTTGTTTTAAACTGTGTAATATTGTGTTTTTAATATCCATGTTGTGTTTTGATTGTTGTGACCCACTCACCGTGGGACCTTTGGGTGAACGGCAGGTAATACATTTTAATAATAATACTGCCCCCATTTTAATGTTGTAGATCAGGAGAGCAGGTGGGTGGAGGATAACAATCTGCTCAAAAGAGGTAATGGAGGTGAGGGATGGAGGTGATACCCAGCATGTAGGCTGAGTACCACAGACATGGGTGCCTTAGCACTTGCCACTTGCAGGAACCTAGAAAGGAAAAGTATAAAATGGGCAGGATATTCTTTTGGGGTCCGGGCAGTTGGGCTTCCAAAAGGCGGGGGCGGCGGCATTTATGTGTGCATTCCAGAAAAAGAAGAAGAAGAAGAAGAGTTTGGATTTGATATCCCGCCTTTCACTCCCCTTCAGGAGTCTCAAAGCGGCTAACAATCTCCTTTCCCTTCCTCCCCCACAACAAACACTCTGTGAGGTGAGTGGGGCTGAGAGACTTCAGAGAAGTGTGACTGGCCCAAGGTCACCCAGCAGCTGCATGTGGAGGAGCGGAGACACGAACCCGGTTCCCCAGATTACGAGACTACCGCTCTTAACCACTACACCACACTGGCTCTCAAAACATGTTGCTTGCTTGGTCCTAATGGGAAAAGAGGGGTTTTTAATTTTTTTAGCTGATATAATATTTTGAAAGAGACCATATTTGAAAGAGACTGGCTTTCAGCACAGGCAAGCCCTTTCACCTACTGCATTTCCACCTAAACATCTTACCATTCAAACACTCCTTGACTGGAATCTTGACCAGTCTGAGGGCCATAGCTCAGTGGTAGAGCATCTGCTTTGCACGCAGAAGATCCCAGGTTCAATCCTCAGCATCTCCAGAAGGACAAGAAGAGAGCCTTTTCTGAAACCCTGGAGAATGGCTGCCAGTCAGTGGGGACTATACTGAGCTAGAAGGACTAATGCTGTGCCTCAATACAGTATAAGGCAGCTTCTTGGGTCCTGTGCTTTATTATGTGCATATAGATCTCCCTTGCTGGCTGGGTTGAAAAAAGAAAATTCATTGTACTTCCCTGGATGTCTTTCTCTCCAAATTTGCTTTTACCTTGTTCCACTATAACCTGACTGAGAGGCAGGATGGAGAGCAGCTGATAAGCTTCCATCTTGGACATAAGTCATTTTTTTTCCTTATGAAGAAGTGCATTGCAGATGGGGGGGGGGAGATGAAGCCCTTTGTTACTTATATTATTTGTACTGTATTAAGCGGGTGCGTGGAGGGGCAAAATAGCCAAAGAACCATCAGGAAGGGGTTTGTTTTCAAGATAGATATATTCCTTAATCCTTCACTGCAGTACTCTCAACTGTAATTGAAAACTCGTCTCTCATTAAATCTCTTGGTGCTAAAGAAGGTGACCCAAACTCCCGTTCCATCCATTTGCATCTTGCTCTGGCAGCCACCGACTCGTTAATTTTTAATATGAAATATTTGATGGTACACGAAGCAGCTGAACCTTGTGTAATGTATTGTTGCTTTCACCCCGCATCTCTGAGCTATGAGAAGTTCCACTTTGTGACATCAGAACTGCATTACAGAAAGATATATTCATGTAAGACATTACAGATCTTTCCCATCTCTTGTGTTGCTGCAGTGCAAGCCATTTTTTCCTTGCCATCCAAAGGCACAGGCCCACAAAATCTCTGCTGTTATAATCTTTGCAAATTTACATTCTAGTGAATCTTAGATGTGACCAAACCACCTACTGTGGGAAAGCTGTTGGACTGATTCCTAAAAATCAATAGGTAGTCCAAAAAAGCACAAGCTCCCATCTACAAACAGTGTAATGTCCTGGGCAGACTTTTTATCCAGGGTTTTCATGAAGCTCCAAAGCTTTCTTTTACACAAAGCCTTTCAAGGCACTGCTGCAGGAAGATCTAAGGGACATCCTTCCAATCATATTGTCCCTCAAGGGCAAATGGTTTCCTTTTCTTTCTTCTGTTACCCTGACCAGTCAAATCCATTTCTTGGAACTAACTATCCATCTGTCCAGTGGAACATTGTTCAAAACAAGCTGTCCTAGTCCATTCAAGTTGGCAGCAAGAAATTTCTATCCCTCTGCCTACCTTCCCAGTCAAAAATTAAGGCACCTCTCATCCCCCAGTTTCTTTTGCACTTTGAAACGCATAGGTTTCTGGCTTGCTCCCACTGCCAGAATTTGCCTCTGGAGTGCAGGAACTGCAGTCATCTGAAATTGCTGGAACCAGAATGTGTTGCTTCTCATTCCTCCATTCTGACTCAGTCACATCAGCTCACAGTTCTTTTCTGTGTAAACACAATCCCACTCTCACACCAGCGTTATTCTCACCCCGCTTCTCAAATGGTGAGGGGTGCAGGACTTACCCAAGTCTGGTTTTCTTTGGAAGAAAAGTCACTGGAGGCGTATTTACATTTTATCATATTTTCTTTTGTTTACAATTATACAGGTTGAGCACAGGAGAAGGCACAGTTTAAACACCCCAACAGATAACCAAAGTCCCACGTCAGATCTCCAGGAAGACAGCTAGGATCCTAAGAGGAACCCAAACTCGGCTCTCTGTCCCTTCCTCTGTGTATATAAAGCACCTACACCTACACAAAGGATCTTGGGAACAGTAGTTTGTTAAGGGTGTTGGGAATTCTAGCTGGATAAACTGAAGTTCCAATTATTTCTTTGTAGGGGTACTTTAAGTGTATAGAGTGTATTCATGCCAACTGCAACATCCGCAGTGGGGGTTGAGGGGAGGTGAAATCTGCTTCCCTCCCCTTTCAAGTATTCAGAAGACTTAAGAGAATTGGTCTCACAATTATTTCCATGGGAACACAACAACACTGGAATATTAACATCCTTCTATCCCTTCCAAGGCTCCATCCAGGTGTTGACTCGGGACAACACACAGTGATAGGCCTACTAGCCAAAATCTGATAGGGAACCAAGTAACAGTTTGTTCAAGGAAGCCCTCCAAAGTTGGAGTCAGCCAAAAGCCCTTCTGGATCACCCCCAAAGCCCATCTAGTCCTGTACTCTGTCCTCACAGTGGTCATGCAAATGCCTATGGGATTTCCACAAGTAGGGTGTGAGAGCAACATCACATTCCCCAGTTGTGGTTCCCAGGAACTTGCATACCCTGGGAGGCATACCACGCCCAATACCAGAAGTGGTACATAGGCACCAGTGTTAGCAGCCATTGAATAGTCTTATCCTCCATGAATGTGTCTTAAACCCTTTTATTGCCATCCAAGTTTGGGGTCATTGCTACATACTGTGGTCGTACCTTCTAGTCCCTGAGATACTTTGACAGATGCTTTCTATTTCCCACCCGCCCCCCTTTGTCTCTTGCTCTCTGCATCTTTCTTCTTTGAGCAGCTGTGCCGAGTTTCTCCTTTCATCTAATGTTATGAATCAACAGATCAGCAATTGAATTTCATCCCCTTTCTTATGTAAAGAGAAGATGCAGTTTTGCGTTGTTGTTTTTAAAGTGCCCTCTTTGCTGCAGGCATTTTCATTTATTTATTTTTAATGCTAAATATTTTAAAATGCAGCTTGGGAGTATCTCCTCTTGTATGCCCCTTCACGGCTCCTGCATGGCTAAGTGGGCATCTGAACCCACATTCCTCTGGTACTATACAGGTCCGACATACTCTGTGCTACATAATACTCAGATGCATTTAAAGAAAGCGATTCAATCACATGCATATTCAATGCACATATATTGCAGGCCTTCCTATATATGGAAAGGTGGGGCTATACTATAAACAAACCAACTCACAGATAATGTCCATCTTTGCAGAGCCCCAGAGCTGCAGTAGCAGCTTTAGCAGCAAGAGAAATCACATCACCCAGAGTTAAACATGTGTTCCATGTAGTAAATACAGGCTTAGAAGACTTATCTCCTGGCTTAGGGCACACTTTTAGGAAGTACTGTAAATCTCTGTTTAAAATGATTCCCATGATGCAAGATTATGATTTGTTACCTGCGTACTTTGTCAGGGTAAACATACATTATTGAGGTCATCATCTCACATAGCAGCTAAATGCACAATCAATAGGTTTATTGTAACAATACTCCTCTTTCTTCTCTGGCAAGTGCCCTGCTGACAATTTTCATAGTGTGTTTGCTTTCTTCTTGCTCAGGGCACTCTCCTGTCCTCAACAAACAGCCATCAATGCCTTATACGTGTCCCATAGAGCTTGTGATGAAACAAAATACTTTTATTAATCTCTTCACCACCACCCTCCCGCAAAGTGTGCTGGTTCCTACCTACAGTCTACCTCAGAGCTAAAGAAGTCAGATACAAGATGAACAGAAACAAGAGGAGCACATATTCTCTGTCTTACATGTAAATTCTTTGGACTGCAGCAAACACATGTTCAAACTATCCCCCCCCCTTCTTTAGACCAATGGTTCCCAAACTTTTTTGGCCATCTCCCCCTCGGTTCCATAAACACATCCTCTACCCTATCTTATAAAAAACATTACTGTATTCAGAATAGCAGTTTGCAGGACACCATAAGGATAACACAATAAAATTCAGAACAGTCACAATTAATTGCACATTTATTCAAAACCCAATTAAAACTATTTATTAGTTTAACTAATTCAACAAAATTGATGAAATGGATCCAGCAGCAACAGCTTTTTTACCTCCAGCACACCTTTGCTGCCACTTTGTCTCTTAGCACCCTGCTAGGTAATCCCACCGCTAACTTTGGGAACCACTGCTCTAGCAGCTCATTTACTGTAGTTACATCTTTATTAATAAGAATGGTAACAAAAACAACAAGATTCCAGAATGCAGACTTAGGACCAGGTTGAAATCTAATTATGGTTTGCTTGTTTGAAAAGGGATCCAAACTATTTCAGGTCAGATTAGGAAATCTTTTTAAAGCCTGGTTAAAAAGTTACCAGGTTACTTGGGAAGATAGACTATAGCTTCCCAGCATCTGTATACAATATGCATGTACTGTGAAAGATAAGTGTGCCCAATCATTCACACACACACACACCCACACACACACACACCCCAGGTGTGGGGAACCTTTAACCCTCCAGATGTTGCTGAGCTACAACTGTTGTTATCCTTGGGCCAAGCTTGCTGGGCAGATAGGAGCTGCAGTTCAGCAACATCTGGAGGGTCAAAGGTTCCCTGCACCTGATCTAGAAAGAGGTTTCCTACCTTAAACATGTGGAAACCAGACAGATTTCCACATCCAGTGGAGGACTGAGATCACAGCAAGTGGCCCTAGTTCTTTGGTGTCCTTTCATTGAATGTCACAATTTTATCTGTGGACTCAGCTATACAGCTGCAAATAAAACGTTGTGCAACGTACAATGTGACACTGGAATGGCGATGGTGAGCCTAATGGAAAATTCAATGTATTTTTAAAAATTGTTTGTTTGTTTGTTTGTTTGTTTTTAAGCATTTTCCGAACATTTTTTATATGTGTGTAGATTCCACCAGGGTCTACATTAATCAAATGCAATGTGTATAGCCCAAATATTACGACCACCCTGCAACAAATGGTTTAGGAATGGCATGTGCAAGTTGGACTCCACACTTGTAAGCTCCCATTAAAACATGACATCCAACACACATTGAAAGCGAAGTCTGCATGTATGAAGTGGCTCTGGGTCATAGGAACATAGAGAGATGCGTTATTCTGCACTGAATCAGACCATTGGTCTATCTAGTTCACCACCGTTTAACACTAACTAACAGCAGCTCGCCAGGATTTTGACAGGGATCGCTCAGCCCTAGCTGGAGATGCTCAGGGCTGAACCTGGGACTGCATGTTCTAACTCTGAGCTACAGCTGCTCCCATATCCAGACCACAGCTAACTGAGAATTTGAACCCATGCACATAGTCTACAACAATCCAGGCTGATGGACCATTGTGGCCAAGTCATCATCTTATTTAACTTTTTGTAAACCATACTCATGAGGTTCATCTCTCATGAGGTACATCTAAAATGTTTTTCCCTGCCTCACTAACTTGCTCACTCTGTTTTCCTTAATCCAGCACAGCAATACTTCAATCTGCTCTGTGACGATATTGTGGAATAAAGGGTGATTGTGAATGTATTTTGGGAAGAGTTCAGCAAATCAGGGCAGTGATTTCTTTATTGAAAAATGTGAACACTTTTAATCACATTAGCTGACATTACAGCAATTTATTTCTCTGCTCTCATAAAAGGAAGTAATGAAGCATGAAATTTCTTAAGGAAATTCTCAACATCAGCCTTCAAGTAATGTTCAACCACATGTGAACATAGTGAGGCGGGGGAAGAGAACAGAATAACAGTTCAAGGAAAGTGTCTCTTGTCTTTTTTCAGGAAGAAGAAAGACCTTACTACGCCAGTATAATTTTGGGGGTAGGCTTCATTTTTTAAAAAAATTGTATTAGCGTTAAAGAAATTTTAGCAGATATACAAATTACAAGTTATGAAAAAAGAAGGGAAAGGAAAGGAAATGGAGTAAAAAAGAAAAAAAGAAGACTACAAAGATAATTATTTCATTTGGCTTTATTCATATTCATTTATTCTTATTCATATATTATAGGAAAGAGTACTATTTTCTTTAAAGAAATTATTGGATTGCCTTTTTCATCTGTTACTAAGGATATCTGTCAATTTCTTTGCTGAAAATGTGTTGTCTTTAATGACAAGTGGATATTTAGATTTCCATTACTGAACCATTTTGATTTTATTTATTATTTATATACCACTTACTATCTAAATGATCTTGAAGTGGTTTCCAATAGGTAAATGCACACACAAACATACACATGCACAGTACGAACAAAGTACCATGACAAGATACATAGAAAGTAGCCACGTACATAAACCTAATATAGAATAGATAAAACCAGAAAGTATTGCAAAGGAGTATAATATAACATTTTGACAGATATGAACTCCAGATCCTTCCATAACTCTTCATTCATTTATTTATTTAAAAAAGAAACACCACATATGTTTGATAAACAACTGCCAGTTATATGAACTGGCAAAATTTCTTTTGCATTTTAAGTAAATCATATTGCGGAGAAATGTTTGGTTTTTTTTAATCATATAATGTTTCTTAGTTTCCAGCAAATTTCTTCCCTAGATTTGCACACCCAGCTTTTGAACAGGAGGGGAGCGTGTGGCTTTTTAGTTATTGTGGGCCTCTCCCATCAGACCTAGCCAGCATGGGCAAGGATCCATGATTATGGGAGCTGTAGTCCAAAAACAAAGTTAGATGGCCACAGGTCCCTCACCTCCATCTTCAAACAATTGTATTTCTACTAAAATTTCTACTTTCTGCAGGAACTTAATCCAAATCAAAACCTGCAACAAGATCTAATCAACATACATACAGACTGTTTTCATTGTGTCCAAAGACACACATTTAGTATTTGATTGCAGTTTCAAATTAGCATTCGTAACTGTTGCCTGACACACTGGTTCCATCTATATGGCACTGTGGCAGCATCTATAACTACCTTTGTCACAATGAATAAATCCTCTCTGCAGCTTTGTTGACAAATAAGCTATTAAAGGATTAGTCATCATCAACACTGAGTGGCACTGCGAGTGCTGGGACAATATACAGAGCTGACATCTTCACTGCCTTGCACTTTATGCTGTGATATATACACAGCCCATTGGATTGTCTTGCTTGACTCACTGAAAGATATAAACTGAAAAGCAGAGAAATCACTTTTTCAAATGTAGCTTTTCATTGGAGGCTGAATCCTGATCCGCCACCCACTCAAACCCTCCAATCCAACCCACTTAGTTCATCCCTGAGTACATTTAATTAATAGAGTGGCCGCTTACACATTGTCAAAAGGGAGGAAATGCAGGACAAAAGATGTCGCTGATATGCATAACATGTGCACATGCTAATTTGCATGTACAGATGCACATTTATACATGATTACTGTTATTTTAATAGAAATATAGCGCATCTCACCATAACCGAGGGATTGGCCAGGTTTGCTGCTCATTCTCCTTAACGATGTTAAGGAGAATATAAAACATCAGGAGGGGTGGTTTGGGGATCTTTATTTATGGAAACACCTGAATCCCTATCAGCAGTTATCTGATTTACCTGCAACAAGTTATGTACATATATCTATCTATAATAATACGGGGAGGGGGATATTGAGCAGAGAAGTGTCAGGGAGTGAGACGAGGTGTTTCCTCTCATTCTTTCCTCCTACTGTGTCATCAATGCTGCAGAAATGCAAAGGCATATCGGCTGCCTTTCAGACTTCACAGACTTATTCCACATTCAGTATTAGCCACAACACCTTGTGCATGAACCTTACGGGATCCAGGCCAATGGTTTCACTGGGGTTAGAAATACAAAATCAGACCAGTGCTTTCTTTCATTACAAGAACATTATCCTTCTCTTCCAACAGTAAAGGTAAAAGGACCCCTGACCATTAAGTCCAGTTGTGGACGACTCTGGGGTTGCGGCGCTCATCTCGCTTTACTGACCGAGGGAGCCGGTGTTTGTCCGCAGACAGCTTCCGGGTCATGTGGCCAGCATGAATAAGCCGCTTCTGGCGAACCAGAGCAGCGCATGGAAACGCTGTTTACCTTCCCGCTGGAGCGGTATCTATTTATCTACTTGCACTTTGATGTGCTTTTGAACTGCTAGGTTGGCAGGAGCTGGGACAGAGCAATGGGAGCTCACCCCGTCGCAGGGATTCGAACTGCTGACCTTCTGATCAGCAAGCCCTAGGTTCTATGGTTTAGACCACAGCGCCACCCGCATCTCTTCCAATACCCTCAGATTAATTCTTTCTGGGTATTCTCTTCCCTCCGGCAGCTTTTTGATTTATTAGCATCTTTTCCCTCCTATATTTAGAATGATCCAAACCCTCCCTCCATTTCTTTGTCCTTTTCCCTGCTTGACATTTCTGCCATAAAAACAAACAGTATTTTGAATCTAACAAAAGACACGCATACTCACAGGCACACGCACACACATGATATGAAACAGATGGCAGAAATAAGGTAGGTGATGATGTGTCACTATAACAATAGGCAGAGCACAATATTCTATAAACATTGCAAACAATCTGCTTCCTCTCATGGAATGCATATGAAAAGCTTTGTTTAAAGAAAGAGTACACTGTACTAACTAACACTTACCAGTGTTGTCATTAAGACTCCAGCTGGTAGAATGCTTGGGTGAAAATGAGCGGCAATGCCTCATGTTCAATCCATTTTGAAGTTAGTTTTCAAGTTAGTATTTGGAAGGAAATAAGGGAAGTCAACAAGCCAGGGGGTGGGGAAGGATAGCAAGAAATTGCTCATAATTGATTTAGGGTGCTTGGTAACTATTCCTTTCTTTGTGCTGGTGGGGGGGGAGTGAGATTCAATGGCACACCGCCAGATCCAGGTTGTGCAATTAAAGTGGATCTGGTGCTCTTCCAAAAAAGAAAGAAAGAGAGAGAACATTTCTGACCACAGGAAAATGCACTGCAAAATGTGGGGTAGCAATTGCTTAATGTGGTGTCCGGGAGCCTCCCCAAAAGCAAATAAATAAGGATGCATACAATCACATTTCTACATGGGTGTCCAGAGGATTTTCTCCAGCGGGACGGAGTGACCAAAGTAAAACACTGAAAGGGAGGAACAAGCTAGTTTCTCAATAAGAAGGATAGTGACTGTATATCTTGCCTCATTTCTCAGGTTCAATAATTATTATTTTAATGAAAGTTGGGATTCTAGGGATTCTGGTAAATCCAAGGGAGCAAAGCCTCCCCCCCCTTGTTCCCCTCCCATATAGCCTCCCCTCAAACCTCATGCAAACAAATCAGGATGAATGCTCAATAAACAGATGGTACAAAAAAGGAAATTAATTCCTACAAACTGTAGGCTTGATAAAAAATAATTGGGATCCAAAAATTATTACAAACTAACAAAGACATAAGGCATATAAAAATAAGTTTATGAAATCTAATAACAATTACAAATGATATATCTCTATTAATATCCAAATTGAGAGAGTGCAAACATAATCCACATATACTGGTATAATTTTATGAAATGTAATCACTTACAAACAAGCAATGTATATCTATTAATATCCTAAGCAAGAGAATGCAAACACTAACAGTGTGTACTGATGTTTTGTCAGTATTCAATGTTTATGTTTGCAATCTCTTGCTCTGGATATTAATATATATACTGTTTGTTTGCAATTGTTAATAGATTCCACAAAATTATTTTTATATGCCATATGTATTTATGTTCATTTGTAATAATTTTCTATCCTATTTTTTTTATAGTGCTCAATAAACAAATCCTCTCAAAGTGACCTTACACCCAGTAGCGAATGATTTCAAAACTTACTAACCTGCAGCTAAACACCTCACTCAAGGTGGTGTGCTTTCCTTTAGGTTCTCCTGGAGGGAAAGTGCTGAATTTGGGGTTGCCGCTGCCATGAGAGCAAACCTGAATTATATTCCTGACACTGCGCTACCTGGACTCTATTGACAGGGAGTCCAAGAATCTTGCTGACAGCCCCCTGTCTCTCCTGAGTCCTGACCCGTCCAGAAATTTGTCATGAACAAAATTTGAACCTTAAACTGTGGCTAGGCTAGAGTAGACTGTTACCTTCCAGATTTGTTATACTCCATCTCCTTTCAGCCCCACATAGCATGACTAATAGTCAGGGATGCTGGAGGGCCACAGGTTAATTTAAGAGTGTCCCACAGAGTCCACATAATCTCATCCGATAATCAAAATAATAAGAGAGAGGCAAAGCCATCTAGTTTATCTTTCTTTTGCTGCTGAGTACAACAATTATGAGTACAACGTAATATGAGTGCAACAAATATGAGTGCAACATAGACGCGGGTGGTGCTGTGGGTAAAACCTCAGCGCCTAGGACTTGCCAATCGCATGGTCGGCGGTTCGAATCCCCATGGCGGGGTGAGCTCCCGTCGTTCGGTCCCAGCTCCTGCCCACCTAGCAGTTCGAAAGCACCCTTAAGTGCAAGTAGATAAATAGGTACCGCTTTATAGCGGGAAGGTAAACGGCTGGTCTGGCTCGCCAGAGCAGCTTCATCACGCTGGCCACGTGACCCGGAAGTGTCTTTGGACAGCACTGACTCCCGGCCTCTAGAGTGAGATGAGCGCACAACCCTAGAGTCTGTCAAGACTGGCCCGTATGGGCAGGGGTACATTTACCTTTTTACAACAATTACAACAAGTCTGTTTGATTCACTCAGATAGGTGCATCTTCAAGAAAGGTACATGTGCAGCTCTCTTGACTCATTTCTCTTGCTCATTATGCTATAAAACTGAGGAACTTGTCTTTACATGAATGCTTAGCATTAAACTTTCTCTCTTTTTCCTCCAACCCTCTGTTGCTGTCCTAATAATATTTTCACAGGATGCAACAAAAGAAATTATTTCAATAAAGTTTCTTTCTCCCTTCAGGAACAGAGGAAATAACTTGTTATGTAGCCTCTTAAAGAGTCACACATCCCTCTGACATCCTCCCAAATTCAGAGCTAATCAAAGGCCCGCATCATTAAGAGTTTTGCTTCTTCTAGTCTTTTATAACTAGCTTAGTTCTTATCAGTTCTGGAAAGGTTGTTAACATCTGGTGCATCACAGAGTGATTCATAGTTTTCATTCAATTACCTCTGTGTTTACTTAGAATAATTTGTGCAATGCTTGCCTTTTTATTATCTCTAACCAGGTTGGCCAAGCTAAACGGTATCTCCTTTCTGGGAAGAGATATCTTGTTACTTCAATTTGGTGCTAAACTTCAGTATGTAATTTCACCTTTGAACATCTTCTATTAGGATACATATTAACAGTCTAGTCCTTTTCCTGACATCAAGGGGCCTGGATTTCCAAAGCTGCAGCAATAGAAGAAGAAAAAAAGAGCTGCTACTAAACAGCTGGAAATATTTAGTCTCACACTTTCCATTTATTTGTGCTGAACTCAAATGAATGATCTACCTAAAGATGCATTATTCACCAAATGCACAAGAAACTGATGGCCCGTTTTTATACAATAAGCCCACAACTTACATGAGGGTTCAGCTCCCAGGAACTGTGTGCAAACCCCAAAATGCATGAAGCCAGGTAGTCCTGTAAGAAGCCATTAAAAAGCATAAAAAACCTAGCACTTCCAGCCATGGATGGCTGCTTTTTAGCTTCCCACCAGTTGAAGAGGAAGTGACCTTGTATTTGGGGGCCATGCTCTCAGACTGAACCTCTGCTTGCTCTCAAACCACTTTCCCCTTCCAAAAAGTGGTTGAGTTTACAGCTGTGACTCTTCCCACCATGTGTATTTAGATGAGAAGGACATATTTAAATAACTTGAGGTGCAATCCTAATTAACTTGCAGTTTGAAAAGCACTCTCACCCTACCCAACATTAGATATGACCAAGAGATGACCAATAGGTGCTCTCGCTCTCTTTGTAATTTAATGATGCTCTTTGATTATCATAATGAACTGGAAGGCCATCTAAACCCTTCCACCACACACACACACACAGGAGTACTGCTGGAAACTGAAAAGTGGCCAAGTATCTTCCTTGTGTTAGGGAAATCAGTTCTCAATAGCTGGTCTTCTCAATGGCTAAATTTCTGAAGGGTGGGGGCACACATCTTCCTTCATCCCAGCTAAGGATGATGTGACCTTCTCTAAAGAGTCTCCCATACCAGTCCAAGAACATCTTCTACCCACGTGATGTTATTACCTACTGATGTTATTACAATGGTCATTCTTCTTTTTCCTATGTTTTATAAGGAAGTCTTCTATAACCCTAAATGCATTACTCAAAAGTAAACCACAGGATTATGAAATCAGTGGCAACCGCTTCCAAGTACTCTTCAGATCCACTGGTCCTAATTCTGTTTGCCTTTAGGTATCGTCAGTCCAAGAGCAGCTCCTTCCCCCACGCCTCTCCCAAGTGGTATGGTACAGGCAGCTTTTTAGGTCCAAGCACAGAAATGTAAAGACAATTACCGGTAGTCTCTGTTGTCTGGCAGTGGACTTCATTCCATTTAATTTGGAGCTGCAGAGGAATCACCTCCCATGCATGTCCCATGCACTTTCGTGGTTTGATATATTTATATGGATGATATGGATCCTAGAAAAGGTTCTGAATTACTATTATTTCCCTGACAAATTAAAGGCAAGATGGGATGGGTAATGTAGGTGAAAGGAGCATGTAGTAACAAAGGCTGCATTGCTGTGCTGCTGCTTTGATGTAGCTCATATTTGCCCTAAAGGGGTTTCTTTCTTTCCTTCCTTTTTCCATCCTATGGTGAGCCAGCAATGAAAACAGTGCTCAGAAATCAAGCCTTTTAGGGAAGGATATCTTGACTTCCATAATATAATGGATGAGTGTGACTGGAGTGCATTTCTATGGTTAGATAGTATCACTTTGAACATTGATCTTTAAAGATTAAATTAAAATATATTGGCCTTCTTTGATAAAATATTCCATTCAACTATCCTACCTGCCCCCGCCCCCATGTGCTATGTTGACCGTTTTGGAGGGTATGTTTTCCTTCACAATAAAGTCTTTATTTTCTTTTCTCTTCTTTTTCTATCAGGCTGAATAGAATGTCAAAACCTAGCTCTGCAAAGAGTGCAGTGGGCCGCTCAGAACTATATTTAGAACAATGCTGCATCAGATTTACACACATATACACAGGCACGTTGGGAGTGGGATGTACTTTACAGACTTTGGAGGCAAATAGCATTTTGCTGCATAATGATGATATGCTAACTGTTCTTTGTAATCAGGTTTTTGTTTTGTTTTTTTAAATGCCACAGAGCAAATACCCAACACACATTTCACATTTTCAACTAAGGATGTTGTCCCTTAAAACTTATTTTGCAAAGGAAGGAAGGAAGGAAGACATGCATTTGAAATCTTTTGTATTTAATAAGTCCATTACTCAATGGGGCATTGTAATGTAGCAGACAGTCTCTTTGCCTATGTTGACTGTAATAAGTAAAATTAAGAGACCTTCGGGAAATACAAAATCCAACTTTAAATGTGATGAAAAATTACATCAGAGAAATTGTGGGTTTTTTAGGATTGTTTCCCACATCAAACTTTCCCCCAGTTATATTTTCCCCATCTTATTTGTGGCATTTGCGCCACAAGAAAATTGATTGGGACTCCAAGAACTGATTCACTTTATGCAATGAGTTAGCACTAGCTCAGTAGAATTTTTGGCTTACAAATAAGCCAAATAGTGATGTTGATGACAATGTTGTTGTTGTTGTTGTTGTTGATGATGATGATGATGATGCAGCTATCCTACAAGCTATATCATATATATATTTCATCCCCTAAATTTCAAAAGTGGTTTATGAAGAGACTGCTGCCGCTGATCCACAGAGGAGAGGGGCATTTCTAGGTTTATAGAAGATGTTTTTCAGATTCTGGTCATTTAATTACAAATTCTGACGCTGCTTGTAGATGCAGTCCACTGCCACCCAGCTTTATACATTTTAGATCTTTATTTGCCTAAATGAGAAAGACTAGAGTCTAGACCACTTATTAACAAACAGAAGGAACAGTTTACATATAGGATAAACACATAAGCATAGGGACAGAGGAAGCTGCCTAGTAACAAATCAGAAGGTGGATTCATCTAGCTCAGTGTTGCCTGCTGACTGGCACAGCTCTTCAGAATTTCAGACAGGAATCTTTCCCAACTTTAACAGGAGATGCCAAGGTTTGAACCTAGGAATTTTGCATTCAAAGTGTGTGCACTATCACTTAGTTACACGGTAGGAAATAGGTTGTCAATAGAGGCAGCTGACACCTTTAACCCGAACTTCTGCATTTGCAATCTGTTTTGCATGGTAAAGAATTAAAGAACAGAATAAGCAAGCTTCCAATTTATATTCTCTGGTTTAAATTCTTCCTTGCAGACAAATGACTTGCACAGGTTGCAGAGTTGTAAAATGTGCTTTATATGTATTTTAGGAACACTGTAGGGCAGGTATGAGCAGACATTTGGCTTGTCAGATCGACTTATTTTGCTCTTGGAACCCCAAGAGCTACCAATCAGTGCCAGATGAAAAAGATATATAGTTATAATTAAATAATAGGGTGTTTCTGAGCACATTCTGAGCCTAGGAATTTGTTTACAGAGCCTGAGCTGAGCTGAGCTTGCAGCCCTTCCACTTAATTTCAGCAGCCTTAATTTCTTAATTTCAGCAGCCTAATTCAGATGAAAATATTGTAAGTTGCTTTGTTGTTGCTATTATTAAAGAATTGAGAGCCAGAAATACTTGCTGATCAGCTGCAAATTACCCAGAGATCCTTTAGTAGAGCCAAATCTACCATCTACCCACCCCTGCTGTAGGATACCATGTGTGCTAATTACCATATCAATTAAAATAAGTCAAAAACAAAATTCCAACAAGTTATACCTCTTAAGTGATATGTCAACTATGCATATGTTATTATTTATGAAACTCATTTCCAATAAATGATTCCGGATAGCACTCATTTACTTTAATGATTATCACACATTTAAAGAAGCTGTATAAGGCTGCAATCCTATACCCACTTAGCTGGTAGGAAGCCCCACTGAACTCAGTGTGACTTATTTCTGAGTAGATATGGCTTTTCCCTCCCCCGGGCCCTCATGATGCCTTCCCAAAACCAGCTAAGCAAGACACTGAGCTTTGAAAAGGAGGCATGAGGCTCTGGCATGATCCTAGAGTCCTCCCACCTGCTTCCCAAAGCTGGGAAAGTGATAACTGGGCTTTGGGAAGGCAATGTGAAGACTGGGGTGGGGCGTCAAATGTTGCCAAGGGCCACCAAAAAGGCACTGAGGGCTGCATGTGGCCCTTGGGCCAAGCATTGGACCACCCTGCTGTAAAATATTAGTAACTACCCAAGTATCAATCACAAAGGGACTTTCCAGACTTTTATTGCCTGTGTGTCTCAGCATTTCAGTACTATTAACTATGGTCATAATCACACCATGCGGTACTTTTAAAGCACTTGGATACAGTTCACAAATGATAACATTTATTTATTTGTTTCATATATATGAAACAACGTGAAAGTAGTAATACGCAATCAATTTCAATTAATATTATATATATTAATTGTTCTAGTAACAAGAAGCCGAAAGCACCAGCCTGAAGATGACGAGTGAGACCTCGTCGAAACGTCGCCTAGACACCCCAACTCTTACACGGGAAGACACCCGAAGACACCAAAACCTGCATTCCTGTACCCGTGAAAATCTACGGAAGCAATATATATATATATATATATATATATATATATATATATATATATATATATATATATTCCTACGATATCAAAACCTCTCATTTTCTGAATAAATAAACAAACAAATAACAAAGACCTGTCTTTTATAAAGTCCTTTCATTTTCATTCAGTTCAAGGTACAATGTTTACTTAAAATCCTTAATTAAAGTTAGGGGAGGTAGGCACCGAGGTAATAGGTTAATTGAAAACTGGATTTTGTTTATTGCTTACTGGAATTGCAGAATGCAAGTTACAGTAAATCCTTATATATTATTTGGAGGTATGCAGATTTAAGAAACAGTGGGATTTGTATTCTATTAATTAATTCTTTTTTGTGTGTGATGCCATTTCTTATACTGCATCGGCTCAGGTCCACGAGGATTTTTCCAGCTCTGCAAACCCAAGATTGCCCTTTGGCTTCACTAGTTTGTTGTCTCACAACTTCTTCTGGTTATGCTTAGACAATCATTCTTTCTTCTTTCTCCCTCCTCCATCCATTGTGTTTCTTCACTCTCTGATCTTGCAAATTCAAGCCCAGCCGTGCTGTGCCTGCTGGATTTCCTCTTTCCACTGACCTACATCATTTCTATTGGCTTTCACTCACTCAGCCTCATTACACCAATCTTCTTCCTCAACCTCATTAGTATTTTCATATCTTTGTGGCTTCACTTTTTATGCCATCTGCTATATCCTGCATGACTCATCACTAGAACAACAAGAATCCCTCCTCATGCTAAAGCAACAATAAGCTCAGCAAATTGTCTGCTCTCCTGTCAAAGTGTGGGAAGAACAAAGCAGAATACAAAGGTGGTGCTGAATTAAAATCTGAATGGAAACATTTTTTTAAAAGATATAAAATCCCCTGCAGGTGCCTAACACCCGTTCAATTTTGCTTGATGTTAGCAAACTGAAAATTCTTCCTTTTTAGATGTCTTGGTTTGAAGCTGTTACAGTCCTAAATCTGAACAAATCTGAAATCTTTTCTAGCACATTTTTACCGGTACACACCACTGTAAACATTATTCAGTCTTAAAATCCATCTGAAAATGGTAAGAAGAAAAGGCAGTTGTGAGGGTTTCCGAAACAATTTCTTGAAACTGAGTAAATGGTCATTAAAATGGCAAATGCAATGCAATGTGGGCAAGTGTAAAGTGATGCACATCGGAACCAAAAATCCTAATTTCACATAAACACTAATAGGGACTGAACAGGCAGGGACTGATCAGGAAAAAGGTCATGAATTGTGATGAATAGATCAATGAAAATCAGCTATGAGTAAAGCAAATTTTATACTAGGGATAATTAGGGAAGGGACTTAAAATAAAACTGCCAATATCTTTATGCCATTATTCAAATCTATTGTGCAACCATGTTTGGAATACAGTGTTTGGTTCTGGCTGCTGCACCTCATAAAGGGTATTGTATGGTTGAAATAGGTTCAGTATTAAGCAACCAAATGATCAAGGGGCTGGAGTGACTATCCTATTAAAAAAGGTTCCAACATTTGCAGCTTTTTAGTTGGGAGTACAAGGGAAGGGGAAACATGATAGAGCTGTGTAAAATTATGCATAGTTTGGAGAAAGTGGAGAGATAAAGGAATTTAATAAAGAGAGTTTTCTTCATCTCTCAGAATATTAGAATCTGGGGTCACCTAACGAAGCTGAATATTTGAAGATTCAGGACAGGTAAAGTACTTCTTCATGCTGCACATTGGGAAACTGTAAAACTCACTGGCACTTGGATCACTTTATAAGGCTAGACTTTGGTGCACTTGATGGACTTGGAGCCAGATCTAGCAGGTTCTTCTTCTGTTTTTATCCTCAGAAATATGAAGCATGGTCCAAATTAAGTTATGCACATGTAGGTCTGATCAACTTTGAAAGGTGAGATAATGGATTTGGGAATGTTTGATTTATGAAATAAACATTTAAATACAACCCACAGGGGGAAAAATGTCAAAACAACAAGGCTGCTCCCTGTTCCATCAGTTACTCAGGGTTCAAATTCGTTTTCCTGGCTCAATGCTGCTTTTTAATGTGTGCATTATGAGGTTGTTTTCTGCTTGCTATCAATAAATCCCACATCCACTCTCCATTAAGAGGTGTTGGAGAGTTACTTTCCTGCATTTCACAGTATGTTGCGATAATGAGCACAATTAGTGATGACTATCTTCATTTCATATATTTATTGCTTTGTTTGGCTAGGGTGAGATTCATACGCCAATATTGCAATATCTTGAAAGAAAGTTCAAGGAACATTAAAGAGATAAGTGAGAAATCAACAGATCAATGAATCAAGCATGAATGAGTGCTCTCTCTCATTGAATCACAGAGGGATAGTGTAATTAGTGTGTAGCAGCAAATACAATATTGCAACATTGTAAAGACTAAGAGGGATAATGTGCTTAAATGTATATAGATTAGGGTTCATCAAACACATGGAGTATTATCCTCAAGTTGGCAGACAGATATATGCATGTATCTCATATATATGTATGGTGTACACACAAACGCATACAGATATACATACACCTAGAGATAAAATGAAAAAGAGAAAAGAAAAGGTGTAGGTCATGAAATGTAGGAAGTCCACTGGCCAATACAGTGGTACCTCGGGTTACATATGCTTCAGGACTTACCTAGTTAACCCTTCGTCTTCTACACCATGGGCCAAATGAAAATCACCCCTCCCCATCAACACTTGGGGGTCGGGGGTGGGAAAGGGGGCTGCCTACTTGGCTATAGAGTACAGTGGTACCTCAGGTTACATACGCTTCAGGTTACATACTCTTCCGCTTACAGACTCCGCTAACCCAGAAATAGTACCTCAGGTTAAGAACTTTGCTTCAGGATGAGAACAGAAATCGTGCTCCAGCGACGCGGCAGCAGCAGAAGGCCCCATTAGCTAAAGTGGTGCTTCAGGTTAAGAACAGTTTCAGGTTAAGGACGGACCTCCAGAACGAATTATGTATTTAACCCGAGATACCGCTATATGTGTTTGTTACCTTTCTATGTAAAGCTTACACACATACAACATAAGAAACGACCTATTCAAGACAGCGGCAATTGGTGCTGCTATCTGGGTAGCAAACTATGGTCAGCTAATTTAACAGCTGCAGGGAGGCATTCCTTCTGCGGTGCATGGGTCACTTCTGATCTTACATGCTTTTGAACTTTGAATAGTAATAGCCTTTTGGTCTTATTCTTTTCATTCCTCCCTCCCTTATTCTACTTGTAAGCTGCCCAGAGGACTTTGCATTATGGTGCTGGGTTGTAGAGGCTGCCCTGGGGTGCCTTTGTGTCATACCTGGAAAACTTTGGCAAAAGCCCTTGCAATTATGGCAAAATGTGGAAAAGGAGGATGGCAGGTACTATGTCATCACCAGCGGCGTAGCGTGAGTTGTCAGCACCCGGGGCAAGGCAAGTAATTTGCGCCCCCTAACCCGGGGCAAGGCAAGTAATTTGCGCCCCCCCTAACCCCTAACATGCGAGTTGCCGCTGGCGCTGCCGCCCAAACGACGCCGCTTGCCCGGAGGAGGAGGGGGGCAGAGAGGCGAGGAAAATGCAACGGCCCAGCAGCTGCAGCAGCAGCGGCGGAGGCGGGGCTGTGAGGAGGGGCTGCCTGGCGCGTCCTCCGCGGCGAGCGCTGAGAGCCGCTGCCTGCCGGGCGCCTTCAGCCCGGACGCGCGCACAGCTCGTCGGTTCCGCGAGACATGCGGCTCCGCTACAGCCTGCGCCCGAGGCTCTTCGGCGACTCCGGAGACAGCGAGCGCGCCCCCCCCCCCAGATGTTGCGCCCGGTGCGGCCGGCACCCCTGGCACCCCGCACGCTACGCCACTGGTCATCACACAGTGCAGGATGTAAAGTACCTGGGCTTTTTGTTTTATTTTGTTTTTTTTAAAGGAGGGAAAGTTGAGGTATAAAGCCAGGACAATGGAAAGGCTTGCAAAAATAAAATCAAGCCAATACTAAGTTAAACAATTTACTGCCCCAGTGACCACCATGTAAGGTGTGGGGGCTGTAGCTGGATCTCTCTCTCTGATGCCACCACAGCTCCAGAGGCAGCAGATGTATGTTCCTCCTGTTATCAATGCAGTATATTATTTATACCAATTTACTTGTTTATTTTATTTTTTATTAAGTTTATATACTTCCCTTCATCCCAAGATCACAGGGTGGTTTACAATATAAAAGCTATTTAATGTTACACACACACAAACACACGCACACACACACACACACAGAGAGAGAGAGAGAGAGAGAGAGAGAGAGAGCTCTTTTTACAATGCAGCTTTAGAAAAATTAGAACACCTATCGATTTATCGCCCATTGATGCTTGTGTTGTCTTGGCCCATAATCTAAGCCCATTTATTATTCCACGAAAGCACTTCGTTTAGCACATATTGGTGAGTACCACTTTATTATGTTAGGGCTTCGCGCTTGCCACGTTTTTATTAAACACGTTTCAGTTTATGATGGAGAAGGAGGTGGTATTCAGAATTCGCCTAATGCACCTCTCAGGAACCAAGTCCTCGCCAGTCGTTCAGCACAGAAACAATGACCTCATGCCCCTTTCGGCTACACACACACAGCGGCTGTGGCTGCTTTATTGTCCCGCTGGGGCTGCGTTACAAACGAGTTCCCCTTCCCTTGCTCTTCCACAAACGCAAAAGTGAGGAAGGAGAGGGGGGAGGGAAAAGGAGGACTACAATTCCCAGTGTGCCTTTCGATAGCTGCGTGAACAGAAAAGGAGGAGGGAGAGAAAAGTTAGGAGCAAAGGAGCAGCGCTTGGAATCACTGAGGCCGCTGTGCGCATGCGGGCAGGAGCCCTGGGAGAGAATGCCAGCGCAGGAGCTCCTATTCGCAGAGCTGGTTTACGCCCGGTTGTGCGCGTGCGGGCCCGCGCCGCCTTAGGAGCGTGCGCTACGCGATTTGCGCGGCGTTATTGTGAATGGCGGGGGGGAAGGCGGGGTGGATTCTATGCCTTGTATGCATGCATGCATGAATGTGAGTGTGTGTGGTAGTTGGTAGTGGCGGCGGCGGCGGCGGTGGGAGGAGGATGATGTCAGCCTGCGAATGTCAACAATGTAGCGATTGAGGGGAGTAGGCGGCGTTCCATTGGGAAGAGCGCGAGCCACCGGGAGAGTCAGTGGAACCAACAGGACGGGGGCAGCAACCGCAGCCGCAGCAGCAACAATACGACGCCGCCGGGCTGCGAAGAAGCGCGGAGCTGCCGCCGCCGCCGCCTCCGCCACCGCCTTCGCCTTGTGCACAGAAGCCCCCGAGCGCTGCAGCAGCAGAGCAAGCCCTGCGTGGCTCCCCCCTGCCACCTCTCTCTCTCTGCCTCCCCCCACATCCCTTTTCGCCGTTGCAGCCTCTTCTTCCTCCACCACCACCACCCTCTTCCACTTCCCCGCCCCCTCCCTTTTATATGTCTATATCCATTTCTGTCCCCCCCTCCTTTTATGTCTATGTATATGCATGCCTATATGCGCGTGTACATAGGCATATCTAAAACTCCTCCTGTGCAAGACTTCGCTTCGCGAGGCAGCTGGCTGTTGTTTCCATTTCATTTTATTTTTTGATCGGAGAGCAAGTCGGTATGTGACCGGCGCCTTCTTTGAGGCGCACATTTTTCTACAGACCACCTCAGCGGCCACCGCGAGAGCCCTCAGCGAGATCCAGTTTGTTTTGCTTTTTTAAAAAGACATATATAGATAGATATATTTCGCCCCCTTCCCGACGTTGGCAGGGAAAGGACCGGTCGCTTGTCGAAAGTTGCGTGGATGAGAAGGTGAGTCTCGTTCTCTCTCTTTTTCTTCTCAGGATGGGAGGAGGGCGAAGTTTGGCGCCGCGGGTTATCTGGGGGGAAAGGGCTGCTTTCCTCGCGGCGGGAGGGAGAATGTGCCTGCGCTTTATTTCTCTGCCTTTGCGCCTTTGTATTCTGGCGGGAGACCAGCCTCGTTGACCCGGAGGCTTCAGAAAGTCGAGACGTTGCAGCGCCTCGGGAAGTGTACCCGAAGCGAAGCCAGACCTGTTGTGAGGAGGCGGACGGCCGTGTGTTGCGCTCCGAGAAGATCGGTTTGTTTTTGTGTGTGTGTGTGTGTGTGTGTGTGTGTGTGTGTGTGTGTGTGAATGTAAATTGTGACCGGCACTGCTTTGGCTCTGTTGGGAGTCCCGCGCAAGGGTGGCTTTTATAGGTGGCTGGGGAGGAGCGAAGCGGAGGGAGGGGTATGTGTGTGGCGTGGAGAGGGTTAGGCCTGCCTTATACAGTGGGCATTTTTTAATTTCATTAAAGCTTCCGTCCCAGCGCGCCAGGGGAAAAGTGGTGACTGCCCTGTGCATGCCCGGGGATGGGTGTTTTGAGCAAGCCGCAGGAGGAGGAGCTCAGGATAGTAAGTCGGAAAGCGGGGAAGGGGAGGGGTGGAGTAGAGAGAGAGCGACTCTTGTTTTTCATGCGAGCAGCTGTCAGATTGCGAGGCCTTTTTAACAAGCTGGGAAAGAGGGAAGGGGGAGTTGGCAGGCAAATATTCCCTGGCCTTTATGAATTATCCCCTTCCCCCAAATGTGTCTCCGGTGCATTCCAGTTTTCCTGTGTTGCAACAGCGACTTGATGGTTCTCAACTGGGGTTGGGAAAAGCTTGTGCAGAACCTGGGAATGCCTTGAGACAAGTTCTAAGAAAGGAAGAGGTTGTGGTGTTGTTGCTGCTGCTGGTTGCTTCAGGTGGTGCTGAATAGTGAGCGGGCAGAGAGGAGATGGGTTTCTTTTTGTGAGCTTGTTTTGTTTGTTCAATCTGGGTGGCTAAATGCTTCCTGCCAGATCCTTATTAAAGCCATCCAGCATGGGCAAGGCATGCAAAGCTGCTCGCATTATACCCGCTGCTTCTGCCCTCGTCCTCCCATTGGGGCTTCCTATTCATAAGTCAATATGGATTGGGGATGTCAATCTGGTCAGCACCTCAAATCCTTTCTTGCCTCCCCTTCTCCCTCCCTTTCCTTCTTTGGAGCATAATAGGAATAACTTTGTGGTGCATTGCAATGAAATGAACACTTTAGGAGTCAATACTACATTGCAAGTTCCTGTGTATTCAAAGGCAGTGTCTAGTATTATTCTGTTGATTGCTTCGAAGAGAAATTTATGTTCTGTTTCCTCCCAGAGAGAGATCTGGAGCATGCATTTGTGAAAGTACTTGGGTCACTGTGTGTAAATGTGCATACTTAGGACATCAAAAATGATTGCTTCATTTATAGCGTCAGGCTGCCAAATCATTTAATTACTGGAAGTGCCTTGTGGCAAGCAAAACTCTCCTTTAAATTATTTGTGACAAACGTTGGAGGATGCATTATTGTAACACAAAAGATTGTGCCATAGTTTTTTTAAAGAGTGGTTTCTATATCAATTTAATCTGTTGAGTTGCACAGCAAAGGATAATTACTTCCCAACAAAATATCTCACTTGCCTAGTGGGTTCCCAAAATAAGATAATGCCAAATGAAAGACCACATTTTTCATTTCTCTCTCTATTCTGTATAAAGTTGGAGAGAGATGTTAACGCCGATAATTATTTTCCCAGATCATTAAAATGTAACATACAGACCAGGCCTCTTAACTGTAAAGACTTTGGCTGTCATGAAGTAAGCTAAGTGTGAAATCATGCCTCTCCTTTTGTGGAACAGGCTATTTTTGTAAATCACCAGGCGTCTTTTTTAAAACGCTTATTGTGAGATCATTGGGCTTTTCATTACTGAGGCACTGACAGATTTTGAGTAACTTTTTTCTATTTTAGATTATCAGGATGTGGAAGTGACACCTTCTTACATGGAGGGGCCATAGTTTAGTGACAGAGAACATCTTTATGTGCAAATAGTCTCTAGTTGAATTTTTTGCCATCTCTAGTTAAAAGGAAAATAGGTGACATGACAGACCCATCTCTGTTTGAGATCCTGGAGAACTTATCAGTCAGAGAAGGCAATGCCTGGGACAGATTGCCACATGACTTAATGAAAGCAGAGGCAAATTTCAAACCAGGAATTTCTTATTTGTGGCTCAGCCACTCAATCACTATGCTATACTACATATATACAACACACACAATATGTTGTGCTAGGTACATACGTGTCCTCTATTTGGTACAATTTCTCCCTAGAATTACATAGGAAAATGCTCGTATTTAGGGATTAGGACCATTACAGACCGATCCATTGTATATTCACTAAAAACAAGTCCAGTGCTGATCAGTGCACTTACTCCTTTGTAGGTGTGAACAGAAGTGCAGTCTTGGCCTACATTCAAAAGCACATAGAGTAAAATTTTCATTGATCTCAATGGGGCTTTCTTCTGAATAAGCACGAACAGGATTAGGCAGCACACGACTATGTATTGTCTCTACTAAAATCATATTTTCTTAGAATAAAATGCTAATAAATGTTATCCTTTGGCAGTAGAAATAATTTAGCACTCTTTTAATATGACTTCCTATGCTAGGTTGGACTATTTGCCAATCTGTGTCTTTCACTATGCCAGTTCATAGCGTTATGAGCATGAGTCGGCTGGGTTTTGGGCTCACATGAACCCTTCTCCCCTGTCTTCCTTTGATCTAGCTGCAAAAAGGCAATTGGAAGCTTCAACTTCCACTTCCACATTTTAAACTAACCAGAGTTATTTACATATGGATTTAGGGGGATTTTGGTTTGAGTAAACTGTTTTTTTCAAATAAGCCATGATCATGCTATTGAGTATTATCCTGGCTTGTTCTAAAACCATAGCGTAAAAGTAAATACAAATTAATTTAATAAAAAGTGGTTCTAATCCTCTCCCTATATCCATACCATAGAGCGAGAACATGTGAGCCGAAGTGTGATAAGTGTTAAAGCAGGCATAGGCAAACTCGGCCCTTATCTGAAGGGACTACAACTCCCATCATCCCTAGCTAACAGGACCAATGGTTAGGGATGATAGGAATTGTAGTCCCAAAACATCTGGAGGGCCGACTTTGCCTATGCCTGTGTTAAAGTCATATTTTAGTATTGCACCACAACCCCAGCAAATATAGGCATGACTTGACCTACAGCAGGGATGGGGAACTGGATCTGACTGGTGTTTCAGATCAGTATTTCTCCCATCCCACTCCATGGTCAGGTGGGCAGGGCCACAATGATGTTAGATAAGCCCCCCATATTTTTGTCCTCATGGTTTGAAATCAAATATTGCAGTCAAAGACTCAACCTGTAAAGCACAAATGATCAGCTTATGTTGGATGCTGTGAAGACCCCCGAGTCAGCTGATTGTCACATCTTGCTACACACTTGTGCATAGCACTTTGCACAGGCCTTTGTAGGCACGCCAAACACTACACCACTTCAGCTGAGCCAGGTCTCTCATATGGTGTTGGGCATGGAGCAGATGAGCATGATGTGATCAAAATGGCCTCATGAGCCAAATGGGGAAGCG
Source organism: Podarcis bocagei (assembly GCF_964188305.1). Lineage (NCBI taxonomy): Eukaryota > Metazoa > Chordata > Lepidosauria > Squamata > Lacertidae > Podarcis > Podarcis bocagei. The sequence goes on along the minus strand of NC_138127.1, from coordinate 29,515,782 downwards.
TGATTAGGCCCACAAGATGAAGGTTTTCCATGCCTTACCTTTATACAGCATTGTGCTTTATAAATGGCTAAGCCTGCTTCACTCATTAAGATTCACTCGTGTCTTTTTTTTAATTGAGTAACAATTGTTATTACCTATTTGAAGCTTATGTAAGTTCAACACACATCAAATATACCCTCCCCCCCCAAAAAAATTATAGAGATGTACCTTAGATGTTTGTGTCAGCATTGTAGCTTTTTGGATATGGCAATGAATAGATTTTAAGGAAACATAGCTAATAAAACAAAATGCTAATACATTTTAGCCTGTATACAGTAAATAATACTCCAATTATTTTTTTAATGAATGTCAGAATTGTAAGACGGTGCCAGTTCTGTCCTGTTGTAGAATACTTCCTCACACTTCAGCCCAAATTGAGATATGTTGTTGAAAATATTGGATGCTTGACATCGATTCTTAGTGTAAAAGGGATGGCATTTTGTTTTGTGTTTCTTTTTCAACTCCCTGCTTTACAAGCGTGGGAATAAGAGTAGGGATTGTACGTTGGTATTCCCAGTTCTGCAGATAACTTGTTCTGTGACATGCTTCATTTTCTCAAGCTGTACAGGTAATGCCTACAGCGATGTTATAAAGATGATTGATGTTTTCAAGAGAGTTAAGAGATCTCTTGATGAGCAAATACTGTAGAGGTTCAAGCAATAGCTGAGGTAAACTCCAGACCTAATTAACTTCTGGAAGGTATGCATTCATATGCAATTGTAGGCAGGAGAGACACGTTGAGGTGTGGAGGGATGACTATACACTGCTTCTTAACTTGCCACTAGAGAGCCTTGTGGGAAACTTGCAGTGCAATCCTGTGTATGTTCACTCAGAAGTGAAGTTCAATAAAGCTGTGAATAAAATTACAGCCTTAATCACAAAACCCAAAGGTCTGGGTTTATCCAGACAAAGAAATGCACATGTGACCTTTTGTGAACAACCTCTGTGTGAAAACAGAGCAGGTAGTGCTTTTTCACCCAAAGACAAATCACAGGGGATATTCTTATAGTGGTGGCCCATGTATAAAAATGCAGCATATGCACATTCAGAAATGGATACGGTCTGGGGTAAAATTGTTGCATACTTCAGCTGGGAGCTTAAGAACTATACAACTATTTCCACACGCTCAATGAACCTTTGGCTTGGTATTTTTGAATGGCAGCCCTCCCCCATCTAGGGTGGCAAACTGATTTTGAAAAATGTAGTTGATTTTCAAAAGCAGCTAAAGTGATAATGGCAGTTGGGAAGGGAGGGGGTTTGCTGTCTAAAGAACACTATTCAAAAATTTGGCTCTGCATGCACACATGTCGTTAAACATATTTAAAGTAGATCTTTGATCCCAGCCTTGATATAGAAGAAACTTTTTTGGATGATATCTCTGGTTTTGACATTCTCAGTTATGCAGCAGAGTTCATTATATGAACTTCCCCTTCTTGGAGCTTCTGCAATAATTATGAGTTAAGCCTAATTTCTTCGGAGTTCAGACTTGGCTTCTGATTTGTTCAGCCTTCCTATCATTGGTTCTTGCCACAGCTACTGCCATCCCCTTCTCTTTCTTATAAAGTAGGACAGCTGCTGCTGTAGCTTTCATTTGATACCCGCATTCTGGGTGCCAAGACTCTAGGAAATATTGTCTTCAGTGTCTTTCATAAAGACCCTGGAAGATACCTTGAAAAATACAATTCCTAGCGATTTTGCTGCCTAAAATACTGTTGCTGTATGAGTGCCTAACCACAGTACCGGTTACTCTGATCTGGAAGCAATGGGAATAATGAAAAACTTTGAGGAAAGCAGCAAGCCTTGGGCATTGTCATATTCCCAGTAACATATTTGAGAGCATAGCCCAACATGGAATTTGGAAAGGGTCCAAATTTGAAAGAGTTAATTTGGGCCCTATTCCAAGCCAAGATAAATTAGCTTAGTTTAGGCGATCGCATTCCGGATTGGGTCTATTGCTAGTGGCTTGGTTTGCAGGTCACATCACTGTGGTTTAATGTGAACAAGCACTACTCCCCGCCACACTGACAAAACAGCTAGCATCATTCATGGTTTGTTTCCTCCAAACAAACCAGAAGTGGTAGCAAATGTTTATGCTTGGCTATTTGTGGTTTGTTTGGAGGAAACAAACCATGAATCTAGGTTCAGACAACATGATAAGCCAGGCTCTTGCTTGCTTTGTCTGTTCCATGACAGTAGCAGGAATCAGGGAGGAACACTGCAAACTTTTCAGCCATGTTGGTTCACATAATACCATAGTTTGTTTAAAACAATGGTTTATTATGACATTTGAACTGGGCCAGTGACAGAGACCCTTCAGTGCTCATATTTACATGAACATGGTCATGTCCCTGTCTTTGTCTTGGGGATATTCATCTTTTGTTTGCCATCAAGCCTTGGTATTCAGAGGTAATAATAGTCTATAAAAAATAATGTAGCTTACTAGCTACAGGCAGTATTTGATAAAAGTATGTTCAGATACATAATATGAGAAGGAAGCTTGCAGATACTTGGTGCTGTAATAGGAAATTTGCTGAGCATGATAGCTTTCATATGATAGCAAACTATAGTGTGTGATCATTCCTTTATATACATTCCTGCAATAGATATTGAACGAAGTAGAGCTACTTTTTATGGGTTGTTTGGTATATGTTTAGCAGTTTGAAAGCATGTCAAGTGTAAATAGAGAAATAGGTACCGCTCCAGCGGAAAGGTAAACGGCATTTCCGTGCGCTGCTCTGGTTCACCAGAAGCGGCTTAGGCATGCTGGCCACATGACCTGGAAGCTGTATGTTAGCTCCCTCGGCCAGTAAAGTGAGATGAGCACTGCAACCCCAGAGTCGTCCACGACTGGACCTAATGGTTAGGGGTCCCTTTACCTTTATCTTTGGTATATGGATATATGATATAATCTGGCAATCTACATGGGAAGTAGTTTTTGTGTGTGTGCAGATTTTTGGTATGGTGTAACCTTAAGTGAATTACCACTTGTATATGTATGTGAATTGTTATTGTAGGTTCCTAAGTTATTCTGTATTGTGATTCTATTAAAGGTTGATAATAAAGGATATTAATGGTTGAGCCTCCAGAAAGGGAGGATATGAGCTCGAATAAATGAATGTGAAGCGTTGCTATGCTTTAGGTTTACCTGTAAGTATTCTTCCACTAGGATATAGCTAACAGTTTTATTGTTTCACTTCTAAAATCCAGTTCTGTATACCCTCTGAAACACTGAAAGGGAATGTTTCAGCTTGTGTAAAGTGATTCAGTAATACTGCCTCATACCAATTCAATATTTGATGATAATGTCTTGGCATGCAGAATTTATATATCTGGTTCTGTCTTTTATGTGACCCCATATGATGCATCTTCTGATTAACGTAGCCTTCATCAGCTATACCTGTACCAATTTTGTTGAATGCCCTGTGGTGTTAGGGAGTAAATATAATATGTTACACTGTTAATTTGGCACAGATGTTTTAAAATAATTGAACTTCCTATGTTAGCAATATAGACAGACCATGCTTCCATTAGTGGATTTCAAAGAACATAATGGTTTATCCTGGAATACTTCAAGTGCCCATTTTTCCTTTCTGAAATCTGCATACGGTTTGCTACAACTGTGCTAATAATGCCTACTCAGCTCTTGCAAAACTTGGTCACTGTTTCTTCTGTTCTGAGCAGAACAAAATAAAATAAAATAAAAAGAATCTTATGGCAGCTGCATAAATTAAGTATTCATTTTGAAGCTTGCCTCAAGAAAATGTAAAATGTATGAGCATAGCCAGCTGAGTTGCAGCATGCTCGTTTTGCTTTCTAGTCAGACTGAAGCATCTTTGTAGTGTGTTGAAAAGCGTCATACTTAGCCTGCCACTGCTGGAGTTGAAATGATAATTTTAGAGCAAGCGAGCAGAGGAATGCATATAAATTTCTGTGTGATCAATAATGAGCTCAAATTGAAGCTACTGGCTTAGTACAACAATTACCAGCATTGACAGAAGAGCTATTGAATGAACAATGCATGCAAATCAAAAGGCAAAAGGGGTAGCATTTTTAAAAAAAAACACAGAAACTAACCAATTTGGTGATATGTTATGTGAGTGACATATAATGTTTGTAATCTTCTATGGAAGGTTGAAAAATGGGTACTCTTCACTTGCTCATTGAGACTTTGGGTGGTCCAGTTTTCATACTTGGGTATGCTGCTATGTTCCTGCTATAGAAAATGAATTTAAGACAATGCTTTTTATGCATACAATGATACCCTATGCATGCTTTCCTGGAAGTAATTCCCTGTGCATTTAGTAATGCACTTAGGATCACAGCATTTGTCATCCTAAAAGAATAATGAATTGGTATGGTAATTTCCTACTTGGCCCTAAACCTGAAGCCTCTACAATTTTTGTGCATGTGGATAATATTGTTTCTGCATTCAAATCACTTATCCTAACATATTCAGATTGAAATTAATTCAGAATACTCTGAAATCACCGTGCCCTGAACCCCTGGTGTACCTGGCAGCAAGTTCTCCCTGGGGTATACAGTCCCCAAAAGTGCAGTTCCATAGAACTCCTGAAACATCCAAGCCAGGGTCCATCCACATGGAAAGTTGAGCAGACACAGCACCTCAGCTCTGCTTCCCTTTTATACCTTGTGTGTTGATTGCAACTTCTGGGCTTGACAAAGCATGTGACCCTCACCTAAGCCTACTCTTATCTGAGGAATCTCCCAGAGCTAGTGAGCTGGGCTATGCACCCTTGCCTGTCTCTGCCTCCTGGAGTGCACCTCCTACTGCTGCTCCCTACGCCTCAGAGCTGACTGTGTTTGTGGAGACGGGGACCCCTTTGGCTCTGGTGAAGGATCCTGTTCCTCTGGTTTCGGGGCAGCGACCCCCATCCTCTCGCCACCCCATGAGTACATTCTATGTGTTCCGCTCTGGGTTCCTGTAGCACATTCACATAGTGGACAAAAAGTAAAAGAATGGCTGTTGCACATTATGGAGTATAGCGATAGAGCAGGAAATATATTGTATCTGCTAATTTCTTTACTAGAGCTGTCCACATGTATTGTGAAGCTAAACTGTGGCTTAACACAGGGGTGGGGAGCCTGTTAGGCAAGATCTTTACTTCTCCTCTCTCCATGGACCAACTCTCATCTATTCATCTCCCCACTTGTTGAAGTTGACCAGCTTAGATGGGGGAAGGGGTCTGCTTGACCAGCGCACTCCCTGCTGGAAATGTGCTGGGGAAGCCTCATCCAGCAGTTGAACCTGGGCCATCAGCTGACATCACCCAGCAATTTCATCTGATGGACGGTGGCCATGGTTTGGTATAAATGACTTTGAAGGCCAAATTGAACCTCCTGGTGGGTCAGGATTGGCCTGTGGACTAGCAGTTCCTCTCCCCTGGCTTAGAGCGAACAAGTAAGCATGCTCATGCCTGGCTGCTTTCCTTCTCTGTTCCTGCTGCTTTGGTTTGGAGTGAGATCTGTTTGGTTTAGAATGAGACGAACTACGGGTTCAGATGTAATGCTTAAGCCAAACCAAGGTTTAGCTCCTGGTAGCATGGTGGCTGCAGGAATGGCTGCCGTGATTTTCTCCTTTGGACTGGTATGTTTGTTCATTCATGCTAAGCCAAATTTTAGTTCAGAGTTATGTGTGAACCAGACCAATGTATGAAGAGGACTGAAAAGGTTAATAGATTGCTATAATCCTGTTGTTTGCAGGTCTACAATTTTAAGCCTGAGTGAAGTAGCAGCAATATGTGCAGATTGTGTTCATCATATTACTGAATAATTGCAAGTGTTTCCCCTGCCTCTCAAAAACCAATCCAAAGCCTGTGAATTGGGTCTTCAACGTCAAAAGGCATTATCTTCTAGTATGACTAAATGCCAGCATTTTTCTTTCTAGAAATAAACCTTTATTCTCCAGCTTATGAAGTCATTTCTTAACTAGAGTGTTTGATACTGTGAGTGTTCCAAGTTCAACAAAAGACTCCCAACTTTAAAAAAGGAAGTGCATTTTACAGCCCATGCAGTAAGTTGTGCTCTGTGACAACAATTTCAGTTTTGAAAATAGAGAAGTGGCTCAAGTCCTTTGTTTGAATAAATAAGAAAGCTAAAACTAGTTGACTCTTGAAACTCAAATGCAGCTGCTAATTATAACTCACATTAAAATATTTTGAAAAAGAAAATATATGCAAGGTTTGAATAAGGAGAATAGAACTGTAAGCTGAAGGTTGTTCTGAATGCTTGTGTGTGTGTGTGTGCGCGCGCACGCGCACGTGCGTCTGCACTTACTGAGTGGGAAGGGTTTTGTGTGTGTGTGTGCATTTAGCGTATTTGAGCCATTAAAAAATGTCAGCAGTTTCCTACAGGCAGCTCTTGCTGACTCACATGTCTGCCTGCAGCACAAGCTACCTTTAATTTAAGCTGTGCACAATAGGAGAGCACAGACTCAAAGAATGTGAGAGAGGTGTTTTGTTGCTCAAAGGCTATTTTTAAGTTCCCTTTGCTGCGGTAGTTTCCTTCCTCATTAACACAATACAACTTTCTTCTTCTTCATTTTAACATCTTCAGATTGCTCTTTAGATGCACATTTCAAGCAAAGATGCCCACGTTTGCTGCACCCCTGCTGATGTGGGGTGGCTCCTACTGATGTTTTGTAGAATGTGTTTGTCTGTCTTGGGGGCTGCTTTACACATTGCATGACAGCACACCTAGGTTAAATGTTGAAAGCATATTTGACATGGAGATTCATTTAATCCTTTACCTGATTACAGCACCCATGTTTCAAAACGTATTTATCTCACTTACGCTTTTCAATTTTAGATACATATGTGCCTGTACACCCCCCAAGAAAACCTCCAAACCACACAGTGATCACAGGTAGTGCGTTTCCATGAGGATCTTGCTAGCTTTTATGCCTATTGGATAATTGCAGATCGTTACTGCTCTTTTCTCCTTTTCCCCTTTTCATTTATTTGCTCCCCTGTTTTCTTTCTTGCCAAGTGAATTCCTCATTAGTTACAACAGTGAATCTTGATTGCATAGGTATCTGAGTACACACCTGCACAGCAGTTTTTCATGCTGCCAGAACAACTAGAGAATTCCTGAACAGGCTTTTCTTGCAGCATTCCTCTGTGTAGCACTGTGCCTTCTGGCCAGTGATTCCCACAATGGAGGGCCGTTCGTTTTATGAATGGATAGGTGAGTGCATGTGGCCTGCCGGAATTCAGTGCACTGAAAAGTTCATGTCTGGTCCCCTGTGATCTTAGGCAGGCATAATTTCACCATAGGATGGTGACCAGCATGATGCTAGTTCTAACTGTCAGGAGTAGATTAAATCCCAAAGTCTCATTATGCTCCTGTGGATTCAGCTTGTTTCATCTTTCCCAAACAGTTCTATCTGTTGACATAAGAGCCGCCCTTCCTTCATAACAGAACGAATAGTTGGTACATACTTTGAGTTCTGTCTGCACAGGTTCTACATCTTGGTTGGCACATGGTCTCCTGTCTGAAACGCTCTTACCCGGCATATTTTTTGCTTTAAAAACTGGTTGCACTGGAGGCATGCAGAAGTATGAACCCATGGGATCTGTTCCATGCATGAGCATGATTGGTGTACTAATATCTGCATGGTGTCAATGGTTTGTGGTGAAAGCCAGGGTGCCTTTGCCACACCATTACACAAAGTGTAAGCTGCTCTGTTATACTGGTATTCCATTACACTGGTATTGCCTCACCAGGCGAGTTGGTGGCGCTGTGGTCTAAACCACTGAACCTCTTGGGCTTGCTTATCAGAAGGTCAGCGGTTCGAATCCACAAAACAGGGTGAGCTCCTGTTGCTCTGTTCCATCTTCTGCCAACCTAGCAGTTCGAAAGCACACACCAGCGCAAGTAGATAAATAGGTACCGCTGCGGCAGGAAGGTAAATGGCGTTTCCATGCGCTCTGGTTTTCGTCATGGTGTTCCGTTGCACCAGAAGCAGTTTAGTCATGCTGGCCACATGACCCAGAAAGCTGTCTGCGGACAAATGCCAGCTCCCTCGGCCTGAAAACGAGATGAGCGCCGCAACCTCATAGTCTCCTTTGACTATCCAGGGGTCCTTTCCCGTTTATTGCCGTTTATTGCCTCACCAAGGTCTGCAAATGGCATTTAATATTATAATTCTGAAGGTTAACTAATTGTTTAATTGTTCTGCCTTTACAAGAGTGTGTTGCTTATGATGTTGCAGGCCAACTGCTAGATTTTAGGAGTGATCCCACTTCTTTTCTAGATAGCAAACTAGAGGCTAGGACTGTGGGGGTTTTTTTACTACCTGCAATATTGCAATGAAGTTGGCAGCACCTAGGAGAAAGAGCTTTCACACTTATGGCATACAGGCTGCCAACTGGGATATGACATATAAAATCACAATGAGGCAGATAACATTAAAGCAGGCTTCACCAACCTGGTGCCCTCATATGTTTTGGTCTATGGCTTCCATCCAGCCCAGCCAGCTTGTCTTTTGCTAAAGTGCAAAACATCTGTAGGGCCTCATGTTGCAAAGGCTCACTAAATAATGGAATCTCTCTCAAAATTTTGAAAACACATTTGTTTGTTTGTTTGTTTTTAAAGAATAAAAATGGTTGGGAAACCTTTTGTTATACCTTGATTAAAACTTAATAGGGTTGCCTCTTACTGGATAAACACTGCTTATTGGGCTATACACAAAGCAAAACCAGTTGACCTGAAGAAGCAAGCATTAAGAACCAAAGCGAATTCCCTTGTTTTTAGGCAACTCTTGTTAGGTCTCTGTAATCCATTTGACTAATGATTAAGAATTGGGGGGGATTATTTATTTATTTTTTTAAAAACCCTGAGTGCTGTGGAAGAAGTGAAATAAATGGGTGTTCTTTGTATCCTCCAATACATAATGACTCATTGGTTTCAGGAGGTTTTCTACTTCTAATAATAAATCTGTACAAAAGTCTTCTTATAAAATCTGTGGTGCAAGTTCCTACTCATAGTGAAAGGTTGGAAAACTTTACATGAAGAAGCACTCTTTTTTCTTTTAAGTCAATCAGTTATTATTTCTTTCGTTAGTTGAATAGTTACCTTGCGTGGCATGATTGCTATATCTGTTCCCTAAAAAACAAAGAGAAGGCTCCTACTCTCCCCTGGGTGCTAGCTGCATGGTTAAGAAGTATGCATAGGAATGGAAAATATATAGATTCCACTGACTTGGCAAAGCATAAGCTGGAATATCCTCCTTGATCCTGTAGTCCTGTTTCCAAGACAGACAGAGAGGGAGTCACATCTAAGTTTCCCAGGTTGGCCTATTAAGCCTCTGCTTCTTTGTGACACCATCTGCACAACTGCTGTTGCAGTTTCTTTCACTTCTTTGGGTATTCAGGGAATTTGGCTACCGAGTTCTCCTTCTTAAATTACTTAATAATACTTTTATGCATGTGTAATCCTATAGGCAAAGTGGCTTCTGAAACTAGGGAGTTGGAGGTCAGGAATTCCTCACTAGTAAATTGGAGGTTACTGGAAGCAGGAGTTGGACACAGGACAGATTATTTCATTTATTTATATACCACCTCTTCTTTCAACAATCTCAAGGTGGTGTACATGGTTCTTCCCTCCCTATTTCATCCTCCCCTGTGAGATAGGTAAGACTGAGAAACACCCTTTATGGTGTTTCAGCTTCATACCTGAGTAGGGATTCAAACCCTAGTCTCCCAAACACTAACCATTACACCGCAGTGGCTTCCAGTGTTCTGTCTAAGTCAGGTAGTGGACTGTTCCTTCCTATAAATTAATTGACATCCTGCTATAGAACTCTTAATCACTTGTGAAGTTTTTTTGGTTCTATGATGTGTGCTTTACTCAGTTATTTCAGTTTTAGGAACTATTAAAGGGGGAAACAGGCAATAGGTGGAGCAGGTATCAATCATGTAGTTAAAGTTAAATTTTAAAGCACAATATACAGGGTGAGCCCTTTAAAAGAGGCCCCGGGGATACAGAGTACACATGTTCCACGGGGCCTCTTTTAAAAGACTCACCCTGTAGTAAGCTATATGGTGCCCCAAATTCTGTAGATTGGAGGGTTGGGAGGTACATTGCCACCCTGACCTTTTAAACGATTTGCTTGGAAGTAATAGATTTTGAGAAAACATAGTTATAAGGGGCATTGATGAAGCCATAGTTGTCCTCAAGTGTAAATCTTTTTAGGTAGCCTTAGTTTTCTGAATCTGCAACATAGAGCTTTGTTATTTGTTCAAAACATTTATATACTGTTATTCACCCAGTTTGGATTTCAGGGTAGTTTACGTAGCTGGTGAGACCCAATAAGGATGTGAGCAAGATAAGTCTTATTATGATTATCTCATAATATTTTACATGCTTTTATAGTGGCCATGGAATGCATTTTAGAATTTTTTTTTTGTATGGCAAACCACATTCTTTAGCGCTGTAAATATCTGTTACTGCTATCAGCACTAAATATTATCTCCTAATGTTGAGGCATCAAATCACCTACACAGTGATCCCAAGTATGTTATTTAGGAGTAAAATATATTGAATTTTGTGCATCTCAGTTCCTGGGAAATATACTTAATATCCCAGATTTAATATGGTAGATTGAACAGTAGCTTATGAGTGCTTTTGGCTTGCTCTGGGAAAATATTATCAAGATGCAGTTATTAAAAATAACTTAAATATATGATTCAAAGTTTATGACGAGAGTCGTATTTTCTCAATGCAGATGAAACAATAGTATTTTTAAAGGCTCCTATAGGAAATTGCAGACACTAGATATTTTATCCATAGATGCTTCATCCATAGACTTAATTGTGGCAGTTACAGTACTGTGTTTAGAAACATGCTGTTTGTTTTTTACTTGGGAGTATTATTATGGGCTTGTTGAAATAACACTGGTAGGAGGGAAAGCAAATTCTTTCTTTTGAAGGGACATGATACACTGTAATCATGCCAATGTATCAGAGAGAAGTCAGTGTTCAATATGGTTGGGACTCACCACTGAGTTATAGAAATTTTCTGAGTAAATAAGCTTCCAATGGTGGAAACAAAATAGAAGAATAACACCTAACTGTTGGGTTTTGTGGAGACCAACAGGTGAGTTATTTTTAATAAAAGGCAAAAGAGTAAAGTTAATTTAATAGAACTTGCATGCACCTACACATGAACCACTGCCATAGGTGCATGATCCTAGCAAAAGATAATTAACAGTTGGCTCAGTTGGTTAGAGTGTGGTGCTGATTATGCCAAGGTTGCAGATTCGATCCCTGTATGGGTCAACTGCATAGTCTTGCATTGCTGGGGGTTGGACTAGATTATCCTCAGGGTCCCTTCCAACTCTGTGGATTTACGAAGTTCTGTGATTTACGAATATTTATACCCTCACTAACCAAAGTTTTCAAGTAGAAGTGTAGTTATCAATGAAATGTAAGAATGGTGGCTACTCAGAATATATTATTCTTTAAATTCTTCATGGTCTACTATATGTGCAAGTAATGTGCCTATTTTGAAACAAGGGAACCATTTTCTTAAGAAGGAGCTCTGTGCAAAATCTTGATCGGAGACCAAGTTCTCCAAATAATAGATAATGAGAAGATTGAGTATTGAGTGTTGTTAGTTTTATTCTGTTCTGTTTATGCTATTTTTCTGTTCTTTGTATTTCTACGCTTAATCATGTCGATTTGAAATAATAGCTGTTGGTTTTGAGGCAGAGATAGATAGATAGATGATAGATGTTTTAATACTTATATGTACCCTGCCTTAAGACCTTTGAGTGAAGGATGGGCTATACATCTTTGAAATACATACACATACCATGCAGGAGGGTATTTTCATATTCCTGACATACCTTCTGGTGGTTCATGACTGGATTTAGGACAGATTTCTGAACTTCTTGTGCAATCCAAAACCATATTTGCATTTAAATCAAATTGATAAGGAAGCAAGTCTGTTTGACCTCTGTGCACTTGGTTCCAGATAAAAATACATTTAAATATTGGGGTGCTAGTTATATAAGCTTCCTTGTGTGAAAAATAATGACATGTTGTGCAGAAGCCAGAATGAGTTAAGCAAAATTAAAGCCCATTGATCTCAGTGGGATTGAAGAGTACTTAATTCTTTCTGGATAGCAGAGTATGCCTGGCAGCATATTTACTTTTACCAGTGTCAAAAGGGAAGGAGGAACGGAAAGAAAGGGGCTAATGTGTTTGGGCCTACAATATGCTTCAAGGTATGTAGTTGAGGGCACATGGAATTCAAAGCTTTTTTTTTTTTTTTTTAATTGAAGGGAGGAAAGATTGGCCCATTGATTCCCTACACAGAAACCAGCGCATAGGCTTCTTGTATTGTATGAAGTGGGCTATGGTGCAGTAAGTTGGTCCTCTCCCATGACATTAAAAAGCACAGTGAAAGGGACCACATAGAAGCTAGTTCTCTTTCCCCTTCCCTTCCTTTGAGAAAATTGTTTGAGTCCATTCACTGCATAAAGGACTTTCTTCTTGTATGAATGGTCTGTCATATGCGCTGAAATCCAAAATGTTAATTAGGTGGCCTGATCCAAAAGAGATGACGTCCCTGCATTTTGCAAGTTGTATAAACTTCTGCATTTTGCTGTTTTCTACTTTACAGTTTGTTCACTGGAACTGGAATTTAAGGGTAATGCCATACATACGGTAGATATAAGCATCTGTACAAAGAATTCATTTGCCTACATAGGCACAATGATGTAAAATTGTAAAAGAGAGAAACAACAGTGACCTTACTGTGGGTGCCTGCTATAGACCGCCAAGCCAGACTGAAGACTTGGATGATGCCTTACTAGAGCAGATTACCAAACATTCAAAAAGGAGAGAAATAATAATCATGGGGGACTTAAACTTCCCCGATATCTCTTGGGACTCAAATTCTACCAAGAGTGTAAGGTCTGACAAATTCCTCCATTGCATCGCTGACAATTTCATTTCCCAGGTGGTGGGAGAACCAACAAAGGGATCATCTATTTTGGACCTAGTCCTCAACAAAAGGGAGGAACTGATTGATGCTTGGAAACTTGGGAGGAAGTGATCATGTTCTCCTGAGTTTCAGGATGCAGAGGCAAGGGAAAACTGAGTGTAGTTCGACATGCATTCTGGACTTTAAGAAGGCCAATTTCGAAAAGCTGAAGGAGTTACCAGGTGTGATCCCGTGGTCAGAAATACTCAATGAGAAGGGAGTCCAAGAAGGATGGGAGTTTCTTAAAGGAGAAATATTGAAGGCCCCAAAGCAGCAGATAATACCAACAAGAAAGAAAAGTGGGAGGTATCTAAGGAAACTGGTGTGGTTGCATAAGGAACTTACAGATGAGCTGTGAGTTAAGAAGGGCATGTATAAGAAATGGAAGAAAGGGGAAATCACAAAGGAGGAGTATACACGATTAGCCAGCAGTTGCAGGGAGAAAGTCAGTCTGACTAAAGCTCAAGGAGCTCAGGCTTGCAAGAGAGGTTAGAAATAATAATAACAAAGGTTTCTTTAGTTATGTCTGAAGTAAGAGAAAGAACAAGCAACTGGTAGGTCCTTTGCATGGGGAACACGGAGAAATGCTATTGAGTGACAGAGAAAAGGTGGAACTACTCAACACCTACTTTTCCTCTGTTTTCACCCAAAAGGAAAGTGATTCCCAACCTGGTGATAACAGAATAAATGATGTAAGGAGGGAGCTGCAGCCCAAGATAGGAAAAGAGGTAGTAAGGGAACACCTAACTACTTTAAATGAATTCACATCTCCAGGACCTGATGAGCTGCATCCAGGGGTACTAAAGCAGCTTGCAGATGTAATTTCAGAGCCTTTGTCTATTATCTTTGAGAATTCTTGGAGAACAGGTGAGGTCTCTACAGACTGGAGATGGGCAAATGTCCCCATCTTCAAAAAGGGGGGAAAAGGAAGACCCAGGTAACTACCGACCAGTGAGCTTGACATCAATAGCAGGGAAGGTCCTAGAATAGATAATTCAGGAGTTGGTCTTGTGAACAATTTAGAAAAGGATGCTGTGATTACTCAGACAGCATGCGTTTCTCAAAAATAAGTCATGCCAGACCAATCTGATTTGTTTTTTTGATGGAATTACAAAATTACAATCGGGGAAATACTGTGGACATAGTGAATCTTGATTTCAGTAAGGCTTTTGACAAAGACCCCATTATATTCTTACGAGGAAGCTGGTAAAATGTGGGTTGAACAAGATAACTATTAGGTAGATTTGTAGCTGGTTGACTGACTGAACCCAAAGAACTCATTAATGGTTCCTCATCATCCTGGAAAAAAGTGACAAGTGGGGTGCTGCAGGGTTCTATCCTGGGCATAGCTGCCCAGTTGACAGCTAAAGCCACAGAAGACAGAATCAGAATTCAAAATGACCTTAACCAGATGCACAAATATAGGATGGGGGACACCTGGTTTCCACACTTGGAATACAGTGTCCAATTCTGGGCACCACAGTTTAAGAAGGATGTTGACAAGCTGGAACGTGTGCAGAGGAGGGCAACCGAGATGATTAAGGGTCATGAGGAGCGCTTGAAGGAGGTGGGTATGTTTAGCCTGGAAAAGAGGAGACTGAGAGGAGATATGATAGCCATCTTCAAATATCTTAAGGGCCGTCACATGGGGGAGGGGACATGCTTGTTTTCTTCTGCTCTGGAGGGTAGGACTTGAACCAATGTCTTCAGGCGGCAAGAAAGGAGATTCTGACTAAACATTTGGAAAACATTCTGACAGTAAGAGCTGTTCAGCAGTGGAACAGACTCCCATAAGAAGTGGTGGACTCTCCTTCCTTGGAGGTTTTTAAGCAGCGGTTGGATGGCCATCTGTCATGAATGCTTTAGCTAAGATTCCAGCATTGCAGGGGGTTGGACTAGATGCCCCTTGGGGTCCCTTCCAACTCTAAGATTCTATGATTATTTGAGTACGGTATGTCCTACGTTACTATCCTTTCCCTTTCCCATTCTTAATCCTGTGGGCTCTGCTAAAGCAAGATCTGTGACTCATTCAGTTATCTTTCTCCTATAGTTGCTCATCCGCCACTTGAGGTTTACCTTCAGCTTGGTGGAATCTGATGACTAATACTTAATAAGAGTAACCACCACAATCTCAGTTGATATATGCAAGCATCAAGAAAACAAACAATATCCAGTTTTACCATGTCATGGTTTTGAAGCTAATAGAATTTGGCATGCTTGCTTAGTTGAGTTACAACATAATTGCTTTGTCTAGCCCTGATTATTAATATAATAGATCAAGGGAAAATTTCTGAACCAAAAATATGCAGCTTCATGCATTCTGTATCATGCTTATATTACCAGCACCCCAATGTTTAAATTTCAGTTTGCAACCCAAAGTATGTATTCTGTTTTCTGTAATTGCATACTGTGTATTCTCAGTTAAATAATGATTGTGCCACCCAGAGGCTTCACTATATATACCTGAAAATAAATTATTAAAATAGTCAAGATACTGCCATAGATTTAAGACATTTGCACATTCTTTAGGAAAGTAAAATGTAAACGACCCCTGGATGGTTAAGTCCAGTCAAAGGTGACTATGGGAATGCGGCGCTCATCTCACTTCAGGCCGAGGGAGCTGGTGTTTGTCCACAGACAACTTTCCAGGTCATGTGGCCAGCATGACTAAACCGCTTTTGGCGCAATGAGACACCGTGATGAGTGCCAGGTGCAATGGAACACCATGACGGAAGCCAGATCGCACGGAAATGCTGTTTACCTTCCTGCTGCAGTGGTACCTATTTATCTCCTTGCACTGGTATGCTTTCAAACTGCTAGGTTGGCAGATGCTGGGAAAGAGCAATAGGAGCTCATCCTGTCACGGGGATTCAAACTACTGACTTTCTGATTGGCAAGCCCAAGAGGCTCAGTAGTTTGATCATGGTAGCTTGTCACTGCTTCTTAGCCTTTTTTAAAATAGCATGAAAGGCATGTGAAATACTCACAAAAACAAAAGAACTGAACAGTGAAGCATAAACTGAAACAAACATTCGAGGGAAGTGAATTGGAAGTAATTCACTTGCCAGCTAGTTCTTTTTCTTTCTCTTCCCTTTTGGATAGCTCTGTTTTAAGCCATTTTCTTTGGGTATCTCTCTTTTCTTTTGGCTGATTTCAGATCAATTATTCACATGAAGCTAACATCCAGCATTTTATACTGAACTCACTTGACCTGATCAATAGGGGGAAAAGAGAGATAAGATTGTGTCCTCCTTAATACTTTGAATAATTTAAATGTTTGCTAAAATCATAGTTTTTGTGGCTTGATCCCCACAAGGTAGGTATAGTACTTAGGATCTGAAACAGCAACGCTTCGTTTTCTATAGTTCTTATCCAACAAGGAACAAACTCTGTTCTTCCATCTTTCTCCTTGTATTTCTCTTCTTTACAGAATAGGAGACCGCCTGATATTTATTTACGTTGTTATTTTCAGCAGCTCAGAGTGGTTGATAAGACACATCTGTGGCACTCTTTTATCCTCACAACAGCTCTTTGAAATACAGTGGTACCTAGGGTTAAGCACTTAATTCGTTCCGGAGGTCTGTTCTTAACCTGAAACAGTTCTTAACCTGAAGCACCACTTTAGCTAATGCGGCCTCCCGCTGCTGCTGCGCTGCCGGAGCACAATTTCTGTTCTCATCCTGAAGCAAAGTTCTTAACCCAAGGTACTATTACTGGGTTAGCAGAGTCTGTAACCTGAAGTGTATGTAACCTGAAGCATATGTAACCCGAGGTACCACTGTAGATTGGGCTGAGAGACAATGGCTAGCCTAAATTTACCCAATGGGACCAGAGCTGAGTGGTGATTGGAACCTAGATCTCCCCAGCCCTATTTCAGCATTCTAACCCCTGTACCATATTACAGGGACCCATATGTACAACACCTTGAGTTTATTCAAGGAAGAGAGGTGGGATATAAATGAAATGAAATCAGCACTAAAGATCTCTACTTTTTGCAATGGTAACTGCTCGGTGTGTTGTATGATTGTACAATAGTTAGGACTATTTAACTAAAGAAAGCCACGGGTTCTTCCAGGTGGGTGCTTAATTTGCTAACAGGTCACTGAGATATTGTTGGTAATTTATTGTTGGTTTTGGTATATGAAAGTAGTAAATCCAAAATAAATGGGGAATTAATCCAAGGTGGCATTTTGATGCCAGTGACATTATGTAGATACAGTCGTACCTAGGAAGTCGAACGGAATCCGTTCCGGAAGTCAGTTCGATTTCCAAAACCAAATTGCAGCTTCTGATTGGCTGCAGAAAGCTCCTGCAGCCAGTCAGAAGCCGTGGAAGCCCCATCAGACGTTCTGGTTCCCAAAAAACATTTGCAAACCGGAACAACCACTTCCGGGTTTGCGGCGTTCGGGAGCCAAAACTTATGAGTTCCAGGGTGTTCGACAACGGACAACTGTACTGCAAAAAACTTAAATGCATTGGGAGCACCAATCTCACAACAAACACCTTCTAGAAGCACCCTGAATATATAAAAGACCATAGTTGAAGTAGCGCTCTTGATGTTGAGTTATATGAAAGTTCTGTCTGAGTTGCCAGTACTTGCTGTTTAACATATATGAGTCATCCCATCAAGTTGCTGTCTTAAGTCATTAATATTAATAATTTTGACTCTCCCTAGCTGCACATGTTTGGTATCATGTGTGCCTCAGTGACAAGGGAAAATACAGTAGGGGTGTGGGGATTTTTATTTTTTGGAGGGGGGAGAGAACAAATGACTGACTAGCCAGACAAAACTTTGATCTAGAAAGCCTTTGACATATATAATCCATAAACTGATGTAGAAGGAAGGAGGGACTAGCTGTCTGCCCATGCAATACATAAAGAGGCCTAACTTACAATTTGAAAAACTGCAAGTTAAGGTAATAATGAGGTATTACAAATTCATAATGTCTTGAATGCAGTGTTATCTTAATGTAAATTACTTCTGGACAAACTGAATTGTCTGCAAGAAGACAAGTGAAACATTCCACCCATTTGTAGGCCTGAATTTAATAAAATGTGCTAAAAGTCCCCAGACTTTGCCTACAGGAAGAAAAAATTGTCCAATTTGCATCAAACTTTTAGTGTCCATTTTTACTAGCCAGGCTACATGTTGAATGGGACACGGGTGGCACTGTGGGTTAAACCGCAGAGCCTAGGACTTGCCAATCAGAAGGTTGGCGGTTCGAATCCCCACGATGGCGTGAGCTCCCGTTGCTCGGTCCCTGCTCCTGCCAACCTAGCAGTTCGAAAGCACGTCAAAATGCAAGTAGATAAATAGGTACTGGCAGGAAGGTAAACAGTGTTTCTGTGCTCTGCTCTGGTTCGCCAGAAGCAGCTTAGTCATGCTGGCCACATGACCTGGAAGCTGTACGCCGGGTCCCTCGGCCAATAAAGTGAGATGAGTGCCGCAACCCCAGAGTCGGCCACAACTGGACCTAATGGTCAGGGGTCCCTTTACCTTTACCTTTACTGTTGAATTCATCACATCAAAACCAGCCACATTCAAACCAGCTAAGAATTCATAAGGTCCTCCAGAAACAGAGTGCAGGCTAGAGAGGATCACCAGCAAAACACAAAGGAAAACAGGAGCAGCTGGCCAACTTTCTCCAGTCATTGTGCATCTGTGCTCTAGTGGCCAGTTGCCCATCATGGCATTGTGGATGAGAAAGGACAATTAGGAGAAAAAGCAAATCAAGATGAACAAAACAGCTAGAAAAGCAGCCAGCGAGATTGACCCTGCCGTGAGGCTGAGAGAAAAGCTGCTGCTGCTGCTGCTGCTGCTGCTGCTGCTGCTGCTGCTTCTTCTTCTTCTTCTTCTTCTTCTTCTTCTTCTTCTTCTTCTTCTTCTTCTTCTTCTGTCATGAAAGGGAGGCAGATTCTTTGTTGTTTCACTTACTGTATTTCTGCTCCTGAGGAGAGGCACTTTCTGCTTCAGGCTCGGAAATAATTTGATGATTAGACTTGGCTAACCCGCAGCTTGACTGGTGAGGGTGAAGGCATTTGTTGTTGTTCCTCAGGAAACAAAACATAGGGTTTTCTAGTGGAAATCCGGACAGAAAAGGTGTTCAGCTTTCTTTTTTTCGGGGTGGGGGTGGGAGGGAGTTATTGAGCTTTAGTTCAGCCAAAAGTTGTTGAGCTTTTTTGGCAAAATCGCAAAGAAGCCATTTTTGAGCTTCTGTGTGTGTGCCTATCTATAGTCTTATAGAGAACACTTTTTGCTGGGTTACAAATATTAGGATAGCTGACGTCACTACCAAATGGCACTCTCCTTACTGCACCCTGCTCTTTTTATACTTGCGAGTTTTCATTCTATTTTCTTATGCAGAGGGATATTGTGTTTGGGGTTAGAAGTGGTTATTTCAGTTTTGAAAAAGAAACCAAGTCTTGCTAAATGCGCAAATCTTTCCACATGCTCTTTGAGTCTTTGTTAATGTGCATTATGAAGTAACAGCAAGTCTATCTTCTAATACATCCTTTTTCCATCTGACGTTTGGATATTTCCCACATTTCCAAGTGATGTCTGCTGATCTAGTTAATCTGAGCACATACTACAGTGACACACATACCCCAACTATATGGAGAATCCGCCTCTTCATAGTTCCATCCTTATTTCAAACATTGTGTTTTATCAATATATTGTGATGTTTAACTGGTGATATATATTGTGATGTTGAAAACCAGATATTGCCGAGCCCTAGTGGGAAAGGGTATCACCCTTTCATCTTCTTCCTTCTGTTCTACATACCGTATTTTTCGCCCTATAGGACACACTTTTTCCCCTCCAAAAATGAAGGGGAAATGTGTGTGCGTCCTATGGGGCAAATGCAGGCTTTCGCTGAAGCCTGGAGAGCGAGAGGCATCGGTGCGCACCAACCCCTCTCGCTCTCCAGGCTTCAGGAAGCTATCCGCAAGCCTTGTGAGCAGGGGGAGTTCGCGCGGGCTCGCAAGGCTTGCAGGCAGCAGCCCGGAGCACGGGGCGCCCTCTGGAGGACGGTCCGTGCTTCGGGAAGGTGTCCACAAGCCTCCCGCACCCGGCAGGAGGTCCCGCCGGGTGCGCGAGGCTTGGGGCGGCAGCCTGCATCCCGAAGCACGGGGTGCCCTCTGGAGGATGCCCCGTTCTTCGGGAACGTGTCCGCAAGCCTCACGCGCCCGGCAGAGGTCCTGCCGGGCGCGCAAGGCTTGGGGCGGCAGCCTGCAGCCCAAAGCACGGGGCACGCTGCGGAGCACGCCCCGTGCTTCGGGCAGAAGTCCGCCAGCCTTGCGCGCAGCAGCCTGTTCTGGGGGCTGGGGTCGGGGGAAGCTCAGGCTTCCCCCGCACCAGCCCCGCGCCTGGGGGGGAAATATTCCCCCCCTTTATTCCCCCCCCCCAAAAAACTAGGTGCGTCCTATGGGGCGAAAAATACGGTACTTTCCAGGTTGGGGTGTAGCAACCACCTTTGCCTGCTCATAACAAAGCATGCAGGCTTTGCTGGTGTCAGACAAATTCCTCAAGGGTACCACTGAGACTATGGGCACCATGTTGGTGACCCCAGCACTAAAAGGCTAATATGAAGAGAAAATAATCTACTGCTAATGTGGATTCTTTGGCTGTAGTGTCAACAAGTCTATGATGATTCATAATGGTGTGTTTTAATAATGATATTGTGGGGAGTAGAGTGGTTCTGCAGTTAGACACAACCTTTTATTTTTAATTATGTTTCCATAAGT
This sequence comes from Podarcis bocagei, assembly GCF_964188305.1. NCBI lineage: Eukaryota > Metazoa > Chordata > Lepidosauria > Squamata > Lacertidae > Podarcis > Podarcis bocagei. The sequence continues at coordinate 29,494,989 of NC_138127.1, read as the reverse complement.
GACCCTCCTACTTGAACTCTTGAACTTGGAAAAGCATTTGTGCCCTGGAGAAAACTCTCAAAAACACTGCAGATCCTGGATTTCTTAAAAGCCAGTCTTTCAAGGACTGGGAGGTGGGGTTTGTTTGGTTTTTTAGTTCAGAATGAAATCCCATTCCAGGATCTTAATTTCTTCAATGTGTATCAATATGTGGCGATTGCTGGCTTTATGTAATGATTGCTTGGGGGGGGGGGCTTGTCATCTGGGCAGCCCAGGACCACCATACACCCTACCCAGACTTGCACCCTGGGAAGGTCATTTTGGTGCTGCTAACACAGTGGTTTGACTTCACGCCCTCAAGTGCACTCCACTGTCTCTTGAGACAGATGCCACAACAAATGTTCGTGATAGAGAGTTTTTCTTTCTTTCTTTCCTTCTTTCCTTCTTTCTTTCTTTCTTTCTTTCTTTCTTTCTTTCTTTCTTTCTTTCCATTGAAATTCTACCAAATACTGTAAAAAATGCTTCATTGTGAATCTTTTCTCTTTGGAGGGAAGGCTATCGGGCTATTTCCTCCCATCTCAGTTAAAGTGAGAGTTTGTCGGGGTGGGGGGAGTCTTATTTTTCATGAGGGTCTCATAGTCCATTAAACATAAAATTGCATAGGTGGCAATTTCTATATCAATAGCTTAAACTCATCATACATTAGGTATTGTTTTAAAAAACCAAGTGAATGCGGCAATCACTAGCAGAATCCAAGGATCACAACAGCAAATATTTTTAAAAACGTTGTAGTGAAGTCCTATACTGAGGCAGTTTCTTGGCAGAAATACCTTTCAGCGCATTCAGAAGTGAATTTGGAAGAGAGATGAGGGCCCTTTAAAAATAAATAAATAAATATTTTGTGGTTGACTCTATAATGTAAGCATTCAAACGAATATCCTTTTTGGTTGCAATTTACAGAGCTGGCAGCCTAGTCAGTGATTCACTTTGCAGGTGCAGTTCTATTCAGTTGGATAAACCACTACTTTAAATAATCGCTCGAGTGAAACATAGCAGTTAAAAATGGCATTTAAATGTCTGCTTTTCTTTTTAATTCGTCCAAAGTTCTCTTTCTCCCTTTGATATTATGCCCATATATGCCTCGTGGCGGTGGGACATCTCTGGACTTTTTGAAATATAAAACATTTCCCAAGCATTCTCTTAATACTGTAGTGATTCTGTAAACCATCTCCATAGATTATTTGGGTTTGTCTAAACAATTTATATTGTTTGCCAGGACTTGAAAGCCTTCACATCTTTTCTGAAATAATGCAAACAGGCAAAACTTCTCTTAAAAGTGTGTCTGAAGTGTCCTTCTAGAACTTGGTTACATAGCCAATTTTCACAAGATGGCACCTCTTTAATTTTCTGCAATCTCAATTTTGTTTGTGTAGTAAATAAGGAAAAGTATTGTGCTTAGATCTGGGAAACTCAGCAAGTGGCCCTGGTGAAGATTTCTGTAAGATAGAAATGCTGCCACAGGCCCTGTGGAGATAAGACAAAATATAAACATAACAAATAAAGTAGCCTTTTACATCAGAGATGGCTGACCCTTCAAAATTAAGGTGTCTGTACTTTAGTAACATTGAGAGGATTTTGGTAGGTGAAGTGTTATGTGAAGCAAAGCCCCTGGAAAAAAAGGTAAAGGTAAAGGTACCCCTGCCCGTACGGGCCAGTCGTGTCCGACTCTAGGGTTGCATGCTCATCTCGCTCTAGAGGCCGTGAGCCGGCGCCGTCCGAGGACACTTCCAGGTCACGTGGCCAGTGTGACGAAGCTGCAGCTGGCGAGCCAGCACCAGCGCAGCGCACGGAAACGCTGTTTACCTTCCCGCTATAAAGCGGTACCTATTTATCCACTTGCACTTAAGAGTGCTTTCGAACTGCTAGGTGGGCAGGAGCTGGGACCGAATGACGGGAGCTCACCCCGCCGTGGGGATTCGAACCGCCGACCATACGATCGGCAAGTCCTAGGCACTGAGGTTTTACCCACAGCGCCACCCGCGTTATGTGAAGCAAAGCCCCTGGAAAAACCGGGCATTAAACTGGTTGCTGAATCATTTAGATGCATCTTACAAGAATAGAAGATGAAATAAGCCTTTGTCTACCCTTCATTAGCCAACCTGGTTTGCTATTAATGGCAGGGTGATCAACAAATGTTAAGGAAAAATTAATCCATGTTGGCCCAGGCCACTTTCCTCTTTGTGGTAACCCATGCCTAATGGTCACTGTGAACTCAAAGATTGCATCCCTCTTTGCTCCTCTGCTAGCAGCAAATCACAACCCTTAACTTAGTGCTAGGTCTGACCATAGTTTTGCAGTGAACAACCATGATTGGTAAGTGATAAAAGGAAATTTGGTTTTACCAGTCAGGGTTTGTTAAGAGCGTAACAAATCACAGTCTCAGATGTTATGATCTGCTGATTGCACTAGGAAAGAAGGGAAGCTGGGACCATCTATATGTTTAGGTAAACTTTTAACTATTGGTTGCTGTGTTGTATGAATGCTGACACAGTCTCATTTGGAGGTTTTTAAAAAATTGATTCCCCCACCTCATACCCACTTGTTGAAAAGGACGTCACTAGAAGACCATGACTGGACTTGCTAAAGGGATCAAGGAAGGAAAAAGTAGGGAAGATAGGAAGTAGCTGAAGTGGTATTGTAATGATAATATTCTTACTGATTATAGCTTTGAAATATTTAGATTCAGTGGGAAAATGAAGGAGAATAATTTCAACATTTTTGTGTGTCGGGGTAAGACTACACGTTATGACTAGAGATGCATATGTGCATTTTCAAGGCACATTTTCAACCCCAACATTTTTGGAAATAACAGCTGGGTGGTGTGATTCAGGGTGAGATCACGGTGCATGGGTTAAACTTTTTCACTGTGCGCCCCAGCCCATCCCATGCTGTTGGTTGTCTTGTTAGTAACAGCATGTGACCATACAGTGACTAATTCTAACATGGAATTGGAGAGGACATGCAAAAAGAGACCAAAAAAGAGAGGCGAGTTTACATTTAAAAAACCCACGTGTGAAATCCTATAGTTTACCACTAGAGGTTCTGCTTTTAAAAATGTCTGTGGGGGAGGGGGGAAGTATTGTGAATCATGACACCAGAAGGTAAAAAGGAAGCTAATTTTTCCCAACACCACCCTCCCAGATGTAATTTGTTCACCAGTGGAAAAGACTTGTCAGAAGAGCAAAATCTCATTGCTTGTCTCTCTGTGTGTTTATCACATATATTTTAAAGTCAACATTACTCTGTACCTTTACAGAAGATAAGTTATGTCCTGCTTAAAATAATTTCCCAATATTCTGTTGAGATAGTCTTTAAAAAAACACAAAAAACACCACCCTCATTCAGGTTAATAAATGGTAGCAAAACAGTTTTGTGACAATGATTTGCCCTTTACACAACTCTTTGTGCAGATGCTTATGGCGATGTGTGTACTCTGTGGTTGTTGCTGTGCAGCTGGAAATTACGTGGGAGACTGCTGGCTTCCTCTGAGACAGTTACAGGTGGCCAGATGTGGGTGGGGTGAAAGGAGGAGAAGCTGTGGGAGAGGCACAACACCCACATCCTTTGGCACACACTGCAAGAAATGTTACTGTTTGTTGGCATATGCTTTGTGTTAGAGCAGGTTTGATTTGTGCTTTTTCTTTCACTGTTTTGGTCGAGTGAGCATTTGGTTTCAAACAGCCCCCTCTTTTTTTACTTGAGTGAAATATGTATTAAATCATCTATAAATATTTTGATCCAGCTTGGTGGATTGATTTGAGCTAGGATGACTTTGGCTAAGATCCAAAGGTACTCTGCATTGCATCAATAGAAGTCATTTCTGCTTGTGCAAGGTAGATACTCTTGATTTCTACCATTTATTCCTTCCACCCCACTTTAGTCATTTGTGCCTTGTCCCACCATTCTGGAGAGCTAGTGTGATACCTTTTATGGCTGTAGTAGTGAGGGAGAAACCTATGATGCAGTTAGAATTCTGTATGAGATTACTCACTGATTTCCCTTCACTATAAGGCTTAGGCTCAGTGTACCTGCAGAGACCCATATCCTCTTATCATTTGCTGAGAGGTTCTGAAGAGTCCTTCATTCCTCTGTGAGAAAGTCCAGGGACTCAGCTATACAGCTGCAAATAAAATGTTTTAAGTGTGTTTTATGTTTGATGTACAATGTGACACTGGATGGCGATGGTGAGTCTTATGGAAAATTCGATGTACAGTGGTACCTCGGGTTACAGACACTTCAGGTTACAGATGCTTCAGGTTACAGACTCCGCTAACCCAGAAATAGTACCTCAGGTTAAGAACTTTGCTTCAGGATGAGAACAGAAATTGTGCTCCGGCGGCACGGCAGCAGCGGGAGGCCCCATTAGCTAAAGTGGTGCTTCAGGTTAGGAACAGTTTCTGGTTAAGAACAGACCTCCAGAATAAATTAAGTTCTTAACCCGAGGGTACCGCTGTATTTTTAAAAACACTTTTGAAAAAAAGCATTTTCAGAACGGTTTTTATATGTGTGTAGATTCCACCCAAGACTCTTCTCATCATAGGGCACCCCCCACTTGTAAAGTATTATGTCTGACCCTTAACAGAACCCCTCACAATTCTGTTCCTCATTTCTTGGAGTGAGGCTTCTCCATTCCCAGGCCCATGCATGACGGGCAGCCGGAGGGCAGCCAGGTACACTTGCCCCCTGGGGCTTGGAGAGTTAAGGGGGGTGGGGGCAGGGATTGGCTCCCTTTTTGATTGTGTTTATTCCAAGAAGATTCCAACCCCCAGACCTCAGACAAGCTCTGCATGGGAAATTTAAAATGGTGGTTAGAGCCAGGTACCTGTTGCTGTTCAGAGAGTGCCAGGCCACTTTGTCTGTTAAAAGCAGACAAAAGAAGGAAGGGAAAGTGGGCTGTAAATTTGAGGTGTCATCGTTGTCACCCCCCCCCCCAAAGCTCAGTTCATCCTATGGACTGGCAGTGGAGGGCAGGTTTGCCACACCAGCCAAGGTCAGCGCTCTGAAAGGGAAAGTGGTGCAGCTCCAGAACAGAGTTGCATTTTAAATTGCTTTCCTCATAATACATCGGTGTTGGAATATGAGGCCCTTTTGATCATTTGTACATTGTTTCTGTTGGATCAAGGCTAATCAAAAACTGTTTCTCAGTAGGATTGAAAATTCCTGTTGGACTGGTGATTTAACAGCAGTTTGAAAGCATACATATTGGTAGACCAAATTAGCAGTAGGTTTTTTGAAAAAGAAAATATGTACACAGCAGGTGGATGGCACTGTAATCTATTTTTTCTTACACTTGTTTGAAATAAAGCCTGATGCTGTACATAAGGCTTCATGAAGAGCAACGTAAAAACATTACAAAAAAAAAGGAAAAAGCAGTCTGTATACCGGAAACATGTCTTTTTTTACTCCAATAAATAAGAGGGACTGGGTGATCTGTGTGTTTGTGTGCATGTGCCTTGTTTTGGGAAGGAGAAGGACTGAAAACACATAGTGGTCTACTTTTCTGCTGTTTTCTACTGCTCATTTTCCCAGCCTCTCCAATTTTATTTATTTATGGACAACCCAATCACAAAATTTGGTGGGCAGTTTACAGGAAGGGGAAATGAAGACGATGAGATAAATGCCTAAAAACATGAAATCAAAAACAAAACAAATTCAACAGCAGAGTGAAACCAGCAACGGAGTAATTTTGTTGATAGTAGCTCCAGACTATTATCCTCCTGCTTCACCTTTTGGGGCCTCCTGAATGGGAGCACTCCTCCAAGGAAATTGGGTATATATAGCAACATCTTTTTGCAAGTTTATAATTATTATTATTTTCCCTACTGAATCAGACCTATGATATGGCATACCATCTTATAGGGGAGCTTTCTGTTATAATTTTCAAGTGGGCACTGCAACAAAATAGTGAATTTTGTCTTGCATTCAGGAATCTAAACAGTCTGAAAAAGAATGGAGAGGTAGAATGGAGAGGTAGGGAGTCTCTAGAATAGGAAAGGAAAAGATGTCTTTTATCTCCACCATCTACCCCAAACTTTCTCCTGCTTTGCTGTTTTATACTAGAGGATTGCTAGTGCCAAATCTGAACATTTTATATTGTGGAGGGAAGAGCACTGTTTTGGAAACTGAACCATATCTGTATGTTTCTTTTCAGATTTCATAGCATGCATCATCAGTACATTAACTACCAGTATACTTGTGATTAACTCTTAGGGCTTCAGCTAGCTAATTATTTCCCTGTGTGCTGTGTTTCCCTGTGCGTATGTGCAGACGTTCAACTGATCTCATAATGTTCTGTTTCGGCTGCTATCAGCCATAGACTTAATTGGGGCTCACAGAGTCTGCCTGACTTCGGCTTCTTCAGATTCTTCCCTCCATCTCCCTTCTATTATTAAAATTATTAGTATTATTCTAGGCTTACCTGCCATCAGCATTTTGTAAACTCCCAGGTTCTTTGTACTGAAGCTTTTTTTAAAAAAAATGTTGAAAGCAACATTTTAATTTACAAACATCTCTATTCCTTCCTATATAGGGAGTCCCCTAAGTGGGTAGAAACAATGGCCATACTTCAGCATGACCCCATTTTACTTCCAGACAGATAGCTACTCAACAGCCTGAGTTTGCTATTAGAGGGAATGATTAACACGAACACACTAGCAAGGGTCAGGATGCATCGTGGTCTAGAAGAAAGTGTGGCCAGGATGGAACAGATAAATTGTTCCTCTGATATTCTTAGAGGAACCTCCCCCAATTTCTCCTTTCAGTTTGTTCTTGGAAAATCTTGCTGGCTACTAAGTTTTGCAAAAAAATAAAATAGATAAATCTACCAGATGCTCATGCACAAAATATGCTACCGTGATTTCAATCCTCTCCCCCTGCTTCACATAGCAGTTTCCCAGTTGTTGCATGAGATGCACATATCTCTCAATATGTTGCCGTTGCTGGGAGATCCAATTTTGCTAGCGCCTAAAATAGCATAAAGTATCTTGTCAATGGCAAAAGTAAATTTTCTCCAGCTAACAGTTCAGTTGTGATTAGTGCTGTGTTGAACGTGATATGTTTATGTGTCACTGTAGGAGGCATTTCTGTAGGGTGGGGATAATGCATTCTGAAGCAGTTTTGCTGCTTTCTGTAAATGCATTTTTGCTTCTTTGGTTGTTTTTTTAACCTGGTTAACCCATATTGTATGGTTAAAACAAGGATGCTTTTAAAAAGGCCCCATCTTGCAAAATGCTTAATTCAGCAACACACTGCCTTCATGAATGCTGAAATACTTGTCACTCTACGCAGTTTCATGTCTTTCATTGCACTTGGAAATAATGTGTGTGTGCGTGTGTGTACACAAAAGACAGTTTATTGTGCAGTCATAGTTAGAATAGAATAAGTTGGGATATTTTTAATCTTTCTCCTTTTTGGTTATTGAGTTTGAAAGTAGTTGTCAGCTATTCATCATTTCCAAGTGTTTAAAAATTTAATATTTAATGCTGAACATTTCAAAGGAAATGGCTGGGAAAATGAGCATGAGATTCCAGAGCTGCATTTAATTTCCAGACCATACAGCTTAGTTTGGAGTAAGCCCCCTTGTTAAACAGTTGGACTTCCAAGTAAAGAGTACAGGATTGAGTTAGTAATCATGAAAACAGTTGCATCCAAAATTCACACCTAATTTCTGTTTGTGATATCATTTCTGATTATCGGAGTACAGTAGATGGATTTCTTCTGGCATTTAGATTTACACATTTATAGGTAAATAGGTCCAGGAGCTTTTGTGCTAGATCCCCCTAAAGTTTGTTTTAAAAAGGAAGCACCCATAATTTGGGACAGAATTTGAAGAAATTTGCAGGCAAGGTTACTCCTTCTGAGCACACGAATCCTGCCAAATTTCAGAAGTATAGTTGCAATGCTTTTTCCACAGGAGAAACTTAGTTTTAGGGTGGATAAAAAGGGAATCTCTTAATCTTGCCTAATGTTTTGTGGACAATTGCTCTGAAAAATACAGACATGAGACAGCTGCCCCTGGATAAGAAACCTTCCAAATTGCAGAGAAAGAGGTCCAGGGGCTTTTGTGCTAGGCAAGCATGTTTAAAGTTGATTTTGAGGTGCAAAGAACTAAAAGGATTAACTTTTGAGGTGAAAACATTCCTTCTGATCTGTCAGTCGCAAAGAGGGCTCTCACCCCATTCTCCGTCTGCTCTGTTTGCTTCGCATCACTCCATCTTAGTGTTATGGCACTATGGGTAAACTTGGAGACATTACTTTTGATTTCAGCGGCCACTTGTCTACTGCATTTTTTTAAATGTCTGCAGTCTGCATTGTCAAGATACCACAAAGCACTTCAGGGCTCCCTACTTGTGCAGCTGCTTCACCTCTGACAAGCCAGTATTTTCTCCAAGGCACCCAACTTTTGGGTCTTGAACTTTGTCCAAATCTGACACACGCCTCCAGTAACTAATTCATGCATGACCATGATCCTGTGTTACTGAAATTGCCAAGACAGAACATCTCCGGCGCACCAGTCAAAGTGGGGCAAAGGCACTGCTGCTCACAAGTCTGAGCCCAGGAGTGCGCCCAAGCTACAAACCTGTTCTTATAAGGGGAGTATAGCCCTGTCCAGAAGAGAAGGACATAATATGCCTATGGCGCTTTGTACATATGTTCCCCATCTATAAATTGTGCATATCTGTGTCCTATGGCCATTTTAGCGGATGTTGAGAGGGCCAAGTACATAAAAACCAGGGTACAGGGGGCTATGAGCAGAAAAAGAAAATGGACCGAATGTGCATGTCCACTTCTGGATGTAAAAGTCCCTGAACAAATTATGTGGACTTCTGGCTGTGTAAAAAAAGACTTCTGCATATGAAAGACATTCCCTAGACAAGGACTGGTATTTTTTCCTTCAACAATGTTTATGCACAAGCTGTTCAAATTAAGGAAAGCACTATTTGCAGTGAATGTACTGTGTGAATTGATTCCTCTACTACATCATTTCAGAACACGGGTGGGCTGTGGTCTTGCTGATCAGAAGGTTGGCGGTTCGAATTCCCACAACGGGATGAGCTCCCGTTGCTCGGTCCCTGCTCCTGCCCAACCTAGCAGTTCGAAAGCACGTCAAAGTGGAAGTAGATAAATAGGTACTGCTCCGGCAGGAAGGTAAACAGCATTTCTGTGCGCTGCTCTGGTTCACCAGAAGTGGCTTAGTCATGCTGGCCACATGACCTGGAAGCTGTCTGCGGACAAACGCCGGCTCCCTTGGCCTATAGAGTGAGATGAGCGCCGCAGCCCCAGAGTCGTCTGCGACTGGACTTAATGGTCAGGGGTCCCTTTACTACATCATTTCAAAACAACTGTCCTGCATCCTGTATTCTACCTCAAGTACAGTCAGTGCCTTTTACCAAAAACATATTTTTCCACATTTTCACTATATTGATATTCATTTGTTACTTTGTGAAGAATTTCATTCTAGACCCCTTCCCCCTGTACCCAGTTTGACTCTCTGTAGGTATCACTTTGTCTTGTCTAATAAAAATAAGATTGCTGAACTCCAGACTTTGCTATGAGAGAAGGCCTTTCTTGATTAGGTGATTCTGCTCTAGAATTGGGAAGGAGTAGCTGCTGACCCTTCTCTGCCTTCTTGTCCCTGCTTAAATAGACTTATTTGGTAATGCACATGTCTCTGGCCTCTAAACATCACTCCCGGATGCCAGCCAGGCCATACTTTCATTCTAAAACTGGTGGCGGTGCTTCATTCCATGCCAGGCACTAGAGTGTTGTTGACTAGGAAATCTCCGTGTAACTAAATTGGGAATTCCTCTGGTTTACTTCTCTCAAAATAGATCAGCAAGTCAGCTCCCAAGCCTTTAGACTCTTCCTCACTTCCAAGATTTTTTCTTGGAAGAACCTAACCTGCATAGGTTATTCCAGCTGTATCACCTTTGTGTGTGTGTGTGTGTGTGTGTGTGTGTGTGTGTGTGTGTGTGTATGTGTATGTGTATGTGTTGTGCTTTTTAGAAACCCAAGCTGCTGAAAACATGACAGTGGACCACCCTAACCAGGCTGTGAAATTCTCTCCAAATGTCGCTTGGTATTTAATAGGTTCAGTGGTATGACCTAGTAGCTAACATATTCGGTTTCCCATTACCAGCCTGTGAGATTTATGGATTCTCTACTCCCTCCCTTTTATTCTGGGAGTTTCTTGCCAAAGTATGAAACGTTGGCTGTGGCCAGATTTGAGGCAAGATGTATTTGGGGGGAAGGTTAAGAAGGAATGGGCTGGGTCTGTGGCCCTTGTGTTTCCATAGGCTTCTTTACTGAAACTTGCCACTTTTCAGCTGGTACCTACCTTGGAAATATGATCAATGTCCGCATTCCTTACACATTCATCTAATGCAGGGATAGATGGCCTAACAATAGGGCTTCTTATTCTGCTCTGTAGACCATGGTGTTTTCTCTCCTCCACTTCATCCTGGAGTTAAACAGGTTGCAGGCAGACTGAATAACAGAGATTACAAATTTTTAAATGTCATTCAAAGAACACTCTAACCGAGCTTAAAGATAGAAGGCAAAAGCTGTTTCCATTTCTCAGTTACAGGGAAATCTGTGAGAGGCAGTGCATGAGACATGTTGTGGAGGTGACACACAAAGAAGGGCCTCAGATCTTGCAGTCTGAGTTGGTTCATATGGGGAGAGATGGTCCTTGAGGTATTGTGGTCCTGAGCCATTTAAGGCTTTAGATGTCAAAACCGGCACTTTGAATTGGGCCCAGAAACTGATTGGCAGCCAGTATAGTCAGTTGGACCAGCCTTGGTGAGCAACCTGGCTACCAAATTCTGCACCAGCTGAAGTTTCTGAATCGTCTTCAGAGGCAGCCCCACATATAATGCATTGCAGTAATTTAACCTAGAGGTTACTAGATTGTTGGGTTGTATACATGCATGCATGCAAATAAGCAATGAAACAAGTCTCCAAAATGTCACTAGATATGCAAAAGTTCAATATGTGATTGATTCTTATATAGTATCAGTTATGAAAGACTGGATTCTTGCAATTAGGAGTTTTGTCCAACAAATGTGGACTCTGGCAATTGTGAGGTGGTAGAAACAAACTGGAACTAAATTGTCTAAAAGGAGGCCCAATAATCTGATTTCGCTGTGATGTCTTCCACGTGGTAAGCCCCATGAAAAAGGTGACCCCATTTTATTCACACTTTCGGATGACTTTTTTTAAAAGGCACCTCTTGTTGGAATGAGAGAAAAAGATTCTCTGATTCAACCCACTGTTTCCTTCCACTCGTGGTTCTTGTCCCCACTCTACCTCAAAAATAAAACTTTCGACATATCCATGTAGCTACAGGTGGAGAATAATGGGAAATGCACCAGATAGTACAGTGTTCACACAAAGCACTTCACTTGCATAGTGTATAATGGCCTTTGTACAATGGCTTGAGACATAGTGGGTTGTTTAAAGCCACCACAAGTCTGTTCATAGACATGTCAAGATTTTAACTTTGGTAGCGCATGGCTCCAAGCAACATCAGATTCTTTCTTTGTAGAAGGAATAACTTGTTACAATGGTGTAGTGACTGATTTTGTAAAATGTGAAAAAGAGTAAAGCATGAAATATTGTCTTCATTCTTGGTCTTGGACCTTGTGGAAAATACAAGGATAATCCTGAAACATGTCAGTCTCTCTTGGCAGGCTTGGGTCACAGATGTCTTGTCTTCCTGTGCTCTTGGAATGTAAGCAAATGACTTCAAACAAATTCCATTATTTAGACACTTTGTCTCAAAAGTAGCAATGTCTCCTGTTAATGGAATAAAACTCAGAGAATCAACTTAACAAGATTACTGTTTATACATATTTGTAAAACATATGAGTTGCACAACCCCCTTTAAATGAGATTATGTTATATTTCTAATACTCATATCTTACAACCAATATGGCCTAACACTGAATCATTTTTATTTGATTTCTCTCGCTTGTTTAACTTCATGCTTTAAACCAATAAGTTGCAAATTCGCATGACTGCCCACTTATCGTTACTTTGAGGATAATTGCGTTAAATCACTTGTTCATAGATGCAGATAGCCATAGGGAACTAACACTGGGTGGATATTTAAAGAAAACTGGTATGTTCATAATCCACAGTGTGAACAGCTAGCTGAGGGTAAAACTTACTTTCACTATGCAGCTGTGCTTTGATAACGTGCTATCTGTGTATTAAGTGAAGCAGATCATTAAAGCAATTCATTGGCTGAGATCCAGACTAGCACCTGCCTAGGTCCACACACCCACTGGCACTTTCCATCATTTTGTTTTCTAAAAGAAGCCCACCCCACTGGTTTATTGCAAGTTCCTATTTATAGGAGTCAAAAGGAGTTTACAGCGTGGGATTTCGGAGTTACTGCATGCTCTTTTGTGTAAGAGGAATCTTTGCAGTTGCAGGCACTTTGATTCAACACATTGCTTTCCTTGTGCTTGGGAAGTGAGTAGAGAGAAAAATACCTACTCCAAAACCAATTTTATTTGCTACTTTCATACTGAACATCAACAAGGGATGAACCAAAACACATTTGGTTAGCATTTGGTTTAAAGCTCTCCTTCTCAAAATTCCTGTACGTAGTGCCAAAACTGTTGGGGAGCGTGGCTTGCTGTCTTATAGCAGGACACCTATAAAATTGTAAGGGAGAGGGGTATTTTGAAGGAATAGACCCCACCACATTATGCGGCTACCTGCTATATTTTGCAGTCATCCCAGCCCTGTATGTTAAATCCAGGGACTGGCTTGTGAGACTAGACATTGTGGGATAGAGGACAGAACATCTTGGAGGAGTGCCTTGACATATTGCTGTGAAGATTTGTGCCATTGTATACAAAAGACATTGCACAGTGCAATACCTTAGAATTAATATGAGCAGAACATTGATGTCTCCCATATTCTCCTGAAAAGTTGCTCTGCAGGGTTTAAAACCTCCATAGTGGTAGAGAAGGGGAAAACCAGGAAAATTTTCCTTCACTGGATCTCATTCAGAACTGCAAATGAAAGGAGGCTTTCCTCTTTCAGCTGTTGAGACTCCATTTGTACTCTGCAAGTGATGGTCTGGTTTTTTTCAGGTGTATTCTATATATATGTAAAGTGGTGGTGCCCTCCTAGAGTTCATATTTTTATACACATATATATTAACACTAAAATTATTATGTTACAATGGTGTTATAGGACGTGGCGTACTGAGGTTGATACCGGAAAGCTTCCAAAAACTTTGGTGCTGATACCTATTTGCGTTCTGCAAATACGGTACATCTTCATAATAAAAAAATTCCTTCCAGTAGCACCTTAAAGACCAACTAAGTTAGTTCTTGGTATGAGCTTTCGTGTGCATGCACACTTCTTCAGATACACTGAAAACAGAAGTTGCCAGATCCTTCTATATAGTGAGAAGGTGGGGAGGGGTATTACTCAGAAGGGTGGTGGGAATGGGAGATTGGCAGATAGCTGAGATGAGCCTGTTGGCGACTCTTAACGACTGTAATAGGTCTTACAGGAAAAGGCAAGGGGTGAGCCACAGAGCCAGACTTATACCCAGAGAGAACTTGCTGCAAGACAGACCCAAAAAAGAAAATAACAGAACACCTCTAGTCATCACATACAGCTCCCAAGTTAAAACAGTACAACGCATCATCAGAGATCTACAACCTCTCCTGGACAATGACAGTTCTCTTTCTCAAGCTCTGGGAGGAAGACCTTTCATTGCCTACAGACAGCCACCCAATCTTAAACAACTCCTAACCCACAATAATACTACAACCAGACTTAACACGGACACTGGCACCAGAGCCTGCAATAAACCCAGATGCCAACTTTGCTGCCACATACACCCGGACAACACCATTACTGGCCCCAACAACATCACACATACCATCTCGGGACTATTCAATTGCTCATCGTCTAACATTGTGTATGCCATCAAATGCCAACAGTGTCCTTCAGCTCTCTATATTGGACAAACAGGCCAAACCTTACGCCAAAGAATAAACTGACATAAATCTGACATCAAGAATCACAAAACAGAGAAACCAGTAGGAGAGCACTTCAATCTCCCAGGACATTCTATACAAGATCTCAAAGTACAGCTGTTTTACTACAAAGGAATTTCAGAAATAGACTGGAAAGAGAAGCTGCTGAATTGCAACTCATTACCAAACTTAAAACCATGGAGAGACCTGGTCTGAACAAAGACATTGGATTCTTATCCCATTATACATAACTAAGCCATTTCTCACCTTCTCACCTGTCAGGGAACTGCCATCAGAGCATCAGGTGGTGGGGGGACTCAGGCAGGATGAAAGAGACTCAACTGCTGAAGCAGGGACCAGCAGGGGGAGGAGTGATTCTCTGAGGGAATGTGAGCAGGAGGGAGGGCTCAGGGACGCTTCCAGCGAAAATAGTGGGGAGGTATCTGAGTCTCACATAGGGAGACCCATACCTCGCAGGAAACTGTCACGCCGTGAGTCCAGGAGACGCGTTTCCGTTAAGGAACTTCTTTGCTGGAAACGCTTCCGCAGGCAGCCACTGTCGGACTCTACTAGTGACTAGAGCAGACATGTCTGAGGAGCTCCGTCACACACAGAGGTTTGTGGGGGCACACAAACTCTGAGGGAGCACGTTTTCACGCACAAGCAGCTAATCAAACCCTCACAGCAGTCCGACAGTCTTTGTACGCTGCCTGTGCAAGAGAAGGCATCATGAGCGAACCAACCGGAACCGGAGGAGCAGGGGCTGGAGCTGGTCCAAGCTTGGAAGATAGATACCGAGCGTTGGAGGTTCAACTGGCCCTGCAGACGGCGAGGCTGGAGGAGAGAAGGGCTCAGGATGCAGACAAGAAGGGGAGAGCCACTCAATTCCCCAGAAAGGTACCAGGATTGGTGCAGAAATTTGGGGGGGACCCCAAGGACTACCATGCTTTTAGGACAGAGATGCAATATGCCCTTAATGTGCAGTTCGATGAGTTCCCTGATGAGGAATCGCGAGTTGCTTTTGTAATTGGGCATCTTGAGAAAGGGGCTAGAGACTGGGTTCGACCCCTAATGGCAACGCACAATGACATACTAAAGGACACAATGAAGTTCTTTCGTGCAATGGATATCATGTTTTCCAGCGATATTGAGGAAGGGGTGGTGCGCAGACAGCTAATGGCTTGTAAGCAGGGGAGTCGATCTGTCCGTGAATATTGGACTGAGTTTACCATGCTGATTCACAGACTGAGTTGGGATTTATCGGCGGCACCCGTTCAAATGCTATTTGAAGAAGGTCTTTCTTCGGGGGTGAAAGACGAGCTGGCACGGAGCCCCAGGGCGGAGTCTATGGATCAGCTGACCAAATCTGCGCTGACCATAGGAGCGCGGCAGGAGGCAAGAGCCTTGGAGAGGCGGGAAGGGAGAGGGGAACGTTGGAAGGAGTTCCGCATTCCAGACATTCCTGAGCCAGCTTTCCCGCCGGCAGAGCCGATGGAAATCGGAACAGCGCGCGCGCGCGCATTTTCAAAAACCAGCGAGGGAGCTAAGAAGGAGGGAAAGGGCCCCCGGAAATGCTATCTCTGCCAACAGCCAGGCCACTTTGCCAGAGTCTGCCCCCAGAGGAAGGAATGGCAAGGGATGGTGGGAGCTGTTGAGGGGGGAGAAGAAGGGGGAGAGGAGCAGGTAAAAGCCAACGCCTGGTTGCCACAATTGGGGCACTGCAGCCAGGCCAAAGAGCAGTGAAAGTGCCCGTGCCAGAAGCTCCTCGACCTGCTCTAGTGATTGAAGTGTCGCTAGAGCTGCAGAATGGGCACCCCCTAAAAATAAAGGCGCTATTGGACTCAGGCAGCTCCTGCAATTTTATGAGCAAGGAGTTTGCTGCTGAACACCAGATACAGACCATCCCTTTAAGCAACCCCCTGCAGGTGACCACGATTGATGGCAGGGAGTTGTTGGGAGGAGGAGTCCGCTTGCAGACTGTCCCAATGATAATGAGGGTGGCAAGGCACACAGAACTGATAGCGTTTAATGTGGCCACCCTGGGAGGCGTTCCCATTATTTTGGGAATGAGCTGGCTAGCTCTACATGATCCGCTGGTTGGCTGGCATCAAAGAGTGGTGTCCTTTGGTTCAGCACATTGCCTAGAACACTGCAAAGGGGAGAAGGGTTCAGTAGGGGTCCAAGCCACCCTAGCAGGGACTGAAGTAATGGGGAAGGTGAAGGTACCACCACAGTATGCAGATCTCAGCGACGTGTTCAGTGAGAAGGAAGCTGACCAACTACCACCTCATAGACCCTTTGATTGTCAGATCAATTTACTCCCTGGAGCACAGCTTCCCGTGGGCAAGGTGTATGCCATGTCAGACAGGGAAATGCAGGAGTTGCGAGGGTTCATTGACAAGAACCTGAAGAGAGGCTTCATCAGAGAGTCCAAAGCAGCAGGGGGGAGCCCAGTGTTCTTTGTGGACAAAAAAAATGCGGACAAGCCGAGACTTGTATGTGATTTTAGGCGGCTGAATGCAGTGACTGAACCGGTGGCGTTCCCTATGCCCAGAATTGATGATATTTTGAACATGGTGAGGAAGGGAAAGATGTTCACAAAGCTGGATCTAAGGGGGGCGTACAACCTGATACGCATAAGGAAAGGGGATGAATGGAAAACCACCATGTTTACCCCTTTGGGGGCGTTTGAATACCTCGTTATGCCATTTGGATTACAAGCAGGCTCCGCGTGTTTTCAATCTTTTATGAACCACGTGCTGGGCCCTTTGCTCTACAAGAATTGCGTTGCCTTTCTAGATGATGTGTTGGTGTATTCTGAGAATGAGGAGCAACATGTGAGAGACGTCAGAGAAGTGTTGAGCAGACTGCAAGCCAACAGGCTGTGGGTCAAACTGGAGAAGTGTCGGTTCCATACCAAGGAGGTGGAATTCCTGGGGTACCGCCTGTCAGACAAGGGATTGGCCATGGATCCCGGCAAGGTACAGGCAGTGCTGGAATGGAAAACACCCAAAACCAAGAAGGATGTGCAGAGGTTCCTAGGGTTTGGAAACTTTTATCGTAAGTTCATCCGCAACTTCGCCCATCTGACGGCGCCCATCACTGACTGTCTCAGCAGTAAGAAGAAGTTTGTATGGACGGCGGAGGCGGAGCGAGCGTTTGAGGAACTGAAAAGGGCCTTCGCCTCTGAAGAACAACTTCTGCATGTGGATTTACGAAAGAAGCTAAGGGTGGAAACAGACGCATCTGACAGAGCCATAGGGGCGGTGCTTCTTCTGCAGCCGGGGAAGGAGGAGTCGGAGTGGCGTCCGTGTGCCTTCTTCTCGCGGAAGCTGAACAAATCCGAGAGGAACTACACGGTGTACGACCGAGAACTGCTTGCTATTCATGAGGCGTTCCGGAGATGGAGGCATCTGCTGGTTGGTGCACAACATAAAGTGCAAGTGTGCACGGACCATAAAAATCTAGAGTACTGGAGAACGGCGCGAGTGCTCAACCAAAGGCAGTTGAGATGGGCCCAAGAGTTCTCCAAATTTAACTTTGAGATTTGTTATGTGCCAGGCCCAGAGAATGTTAGGGCGGACGCTCTCTCACGCAAACCTGAATATTTGGAGGGGGAGGGAGCACCCGAAGAAACCCATATCATTCCAGAGGACCGCTGGGTGTGTGGGGCGACTTTGGTGGGGCAAAGGGAATTGGTAGAGGGTACGGTGCAGGATGCATACGCCCAGGGGAAACTCAGGGATCTCAGAGGGGAGGAAGACAAACCCGGTGGTTTTGAGGAGAGAAATGGGGCATTGTATTATAAGGGAGCGTTATATATACCTGAAGGGGAATTGAGGGAGAAAGTACTCAAGCAGCTGCACGATAGCCCCACAGCAGGGCACTTTGGGCAACACAAAACCATGTGGCTGGTTACCAGGGAATTTTGGTGGCCCAAGGTCAGGGAAGATGTGCGGGAGTATGTGAGAGGGTGTGAACAATGCCAAAGAGCCAAGGGGGAGAGGCAGGCGCCGGCTGGTTTATTAGAACCACTGCCCACACCTGAGAGACCGTGGGAAGCAGTGGCAATAGATTTCATGACTGATCTGCCAAGGTCTAGAGGGAAAACAGCCATCATGGTTGTAGTAGACCTGTTAACTAAAATGGCCCACTTCATAGCCTGCTCACATGCGGTTACAGCAGAAGAAACCGCCAAATTGTTTGTAGAGAATGTGTTTAGGTTGCATGGCGCCCCCTTGAGGGTGGTTTCAGACCGAGGGAAACAATTTACTTCCAGGTTCTGGAGGAAGCTCATGAGCTTACTGCATGTAGAGGTTAATTTCTCGACGGCCCGTCATCCTGAAACCAACGGGCAGGCGGAAAGAGCAAATGGGGTTCTCCAACAATATTTGAGGTGTTATGTTAATGACAGGGAGAATGATTGGGTGGAGAAGCTGGCGTTGGCAGAATTTGCCTACAACAATGCAGAGAACGTGTCCACGGGGATGAGCCCCTTTTTGGCCAATCACGGGTGCCATCCCAGAGCCTTCCCAGGGGGGGAGGGGGAGAACTGGAGCGTTCCAGCTGCAGAACAGTTCGTGGAAGAAATGGAAGCGATCCATCGCCAGCTCCAACTCAACTTAAACAGGGCTAAGGAGGAATATAAGAGGCAAGCAGACAAAAACAGAAGGGAAGGTGAAAGCATCAGGGTGGGGGACCAGGTGTGGCTGTCTACCCAAGGGTTGCCATTCAAAGGAGGTTGTAAGAAATTAAGACCCAAAAGGCTGGGTCCATTTGAAGTCATACAGCAGGTCAATCCAGTGGCTTTCAGGCTCCGGTTACCGAACCACATGAAGCTGCACCCAGTTTTTCACAGGTCGTTGCTGTCACCGTATAGAGGAGACAGTGAGGGGAGGGTCACTAGGGGACCAGCAATGGAGGAGAAGGAACACAGCTACCATGTAGCAGAGATCCTCGATTCCAGGTGGAAGGGAGATCAAGTAGAGTATTTGGTAATGTGGGAAGGGGAACCGGAGTCGGAAAACACCTGGGTTAGGGCAGAGGATGTCAATGACGAGGTTTTAATAGAGACTTTTCATCAGAGGTTCCCACGTAAACCTCAGCCTGTAGCGAGGTTCCGAAGGGAATACTTTGCCACCACCGACGAGGAAGAGGAGTTGGAGGGGTTCCCAGATTCTGAAGAGGAGGAGGATTCAGCTGGCCAGGACGACGATCGATGGAGAGAATTGTTCGAGACGTCAGAAGATGAGGAAGATTCGTTTCGGGGTTTTAGCCCTTCACCTCCCAGGGGGGAGGAATTGGGAGGGGGTGAGGGGGGCCCTGGAGGGGAAGTGGATGTCAGGGAACTGCCATCAGAGCATCAGGTGGTGGAGGGACTCAGGCAGGATGAAAGAGACTCAACTGCTGAAGCAGGGACCAGCAGGGGGAGGAGTGATTCTCTGAGGGAATGTGAGCAGGAGGGAGGGCTCAGGGACGCTTCCAGCGAAAATAGTGGGGAGGTATCTGAGTCTCACATAGGGAGACCCATACCTCGCAGGAAACTGTCACGCCGTGAGTCCAGGAGACGCGTTTCCGTTAAGGAACTTCTTTGCTGGAAACGCTTCCGCAGGCAGCCACTGTCGGACTCTACTAGTGACTAGAGCAGACATGTCTGAGGAGCTCCGTCACACACAGAGGTTTGTGGGGGCACACAAACTCTGAGGGAGCACGTTTTCACGCACAAGCAGCTAATCAAACCCTCACATCACCCCTTGCCTTTTCCTGTAAGACCTATTGCAGTCGTTAAGAGTCGTCAACAGGCTCATCTCAGCTATCTGCCAATCTCCCATTCCCACCACCCTTCTGAGTAATACCCCTCCCTACCTTCTCACTATATAGAAGGATCTGGCAACTTCTGTTTCAGTGTATCTGAAGAAGTGTGCATGCACACGAAAGCTCATACCAAGAACTAACTTAGTTGGTCTTTAAGGTGCTACTGGAAGGAATTTTTTTATTTTGACTATGGCAGACCAACACAGCTACCTATCTGTAACTGGTACATCTTCATGTTTAGCTAGAATGCTAAGTTGTACAAGTTGTGCTTTTGACAGTTAGTGACCGTGATTTGTATGTTGTGATGTTACTTGACCTCTTTCCCCATGCGTTAATGGAAGTATAGTGTGTGGAAGTGTTTTCATCTTTTAAAAAATAGAGCACATGGCCAGTAGAATAAACCTTCTCAGCAGCTGTTAAGTTGAGGAATGTGTTCTCACTTTTGGCTTGAAAGCAAGTTAAACTATTACATTTTGAAATTACATGCATTATACTTCAAAAGCTTGTAAGTATGTAGGGATTTTAAACTTCTGTTTCTGGATTATACTCAGTGCTGAAGTTAAAGCAGATTTCTTTCTTTTTTCACATACAGGGAGATTGTGCCTTTATTATAAAATGTGTTAGGAAGATAGTAGCAGACAAATAGCCAGATTACATTAATGAAAAGTTTGGGAACAGTTTCCATTTTAACACTGGTTAAAATTGGTTGGGGCAGTAGGCACACTAGCTAGCTACCTACTACCTGAATGCCGTAGTTTGGAAAATATGTTTCTGCCTGGAATTTTAAGAGCTAGATCAGTACAGAGCAAGGACACACACAAACACTTTGCCTCTTGTCCAGCTAGAATAGGGATGGGGAACTTGCCCTTCAGATGTTGTGGAACTCCAATTCCCATCAGCCTCCTACCCAGCACAGCCAGTGGTCAAGGATGATGGGTTTTGTAGTCCAGCAGACCCACCCACTGCTCTGGCCAGCAAAGAGCACTAGAAGAACCCCAGATCCAGAAGGGCAAAGGAAGTTGCAACTTGAGGTATCATACAGAGATATGTTTTTATTTGTATGTAAACTTAATCAGTTCAGCTTTCTTAAATTAGCATGCCAGACAATTGCTTCTTTACACACATTATTGAAACAACTGCATTGGCTTCTGATTAGTTTCTGGACCTTATTCACAGTGGCATTCACAGTTTGGGACTAGTTTGTACAGTCTTCTGTACAGGCATATGCCCATTGACTAATTCTTTAGAGACCTTGTGCGCTTCAGGAGCAGATTTGGGTTCAAATAAGTAGGGGGCCTTCTCAGTAGCCATCTCCAGGCTCTAGAATTTCCAACCAAGTTATGTTCACCTTGCCCTTTGTTTTTCCCTTTTCCCCTGTGCTTTTCTTCCATGCTATTCAGCTTTGTGTCTTTTAAAGTGTTTTAGCCTGAGCTGAAAATTGCGCTTAATGGATGCTCTTTATTTTCACTTTGCTATCTGTTGTTTCGTTGGATTTTTTGGGGTGTGGGTGGGTGTTTATCTCTTCTCATATTTCTATTTCAATCTTGCATTGTTAGCTAGCATGGATTTTGTTGGAGGAAAGGCAGGGCTAAAATGTTTGTATGAATAAATTGGTATTAGCACAAACTTGGGTCAAGGTGTTAACTAAGAGTGTCTTGCTAACAGATGGGTCTGAAAAACAATTTCATTGCCTGTTGAGTCAGTTATTTTTTTCCTTCAAGATCAGTGTAGCAGCATCTGTTTCTACTGAGGTCAGATTAGGTCATTCTAATTTGGTATCCTAATACATTATCAACTCCAGCAGATAATCTAAAGCAGGGGTAGCCAACATGGTACCCTCTAGATGTGGCTGAACTACAATTCCCATCACCCCTGACTATTGGCTACGCTGGCAGCAGATGCAGTGCAACAGCATATGGAGAGCACCACATAGCCCTCCCTTGGTCTAAGGGCACTGTGCAGAAATTTATGCACGTCTCTTATTTCCATTTCAAACAACTGGGCAGTGTGAACAATTTTAGTTAATAGCATCCATGTCCTGCTGCTTTATTATTTGGCGCTTATGCACTGCATTTCTACAATATCATATGAAATTGTAAAACTACACTGAATCATTTTGTTCAATAACAATGTTTCTAAAACAAACACAGTTATCATGTGAATTTTAAATTCTTTGAATTCTTTTAAACATTGGCTTTATTAAAAAAAGAAGTAAACATATTATAAACTCAGTTTCTAAGTAGCTCCTTTAATGTGTCAGTGTTTTCTTTATTTTTTAATTGTTTTTCACTACCTTAAATTTTTTGCTAGTAATCCAAAATAATCTTTAAAAAAAAATAGTTGGCAGTTATCTGGCTCCAACCTTCAGCCTAAGTTGGATCTATAAATAAAAATTTGAAAATTCTCATCCACCCTTTGCTAAAAATATAAACAAAATAAAGCAGTGGTCTTAAAGCGATATGTGCATAGGGTTAGCATACATTATTCCCTTATTACTAAATTAAATCTCCAGGTTGGTAGGGCAGAAAGTAATGGAGTTCTATGTGATCTGCCTGGTCTAAGCTCTGAGTTGCTGTCAGCTAGCTAGACTTGCTAGCTGACAGCAAGCTTTCAGCAAACTAGATATGCAACCTTTTCTTCCTGGAGATGCAGCCTGTTGGCAGTGAACTGAAAGGAAATGTAGGGTTGGTTGCCATACTGTTCTCTGAAATGTGTGCCTTAGAGAAATGAAAAGCATGTGGCGAATTGTAGGTTTTATCTGTACTGTCCTTAAGCACAAGTGGAAGTGGAAACACTAGATGGAAGCAGTCAAACTGCGTTCAAATGAGCATCTGCTCACATTCACAGACATTGGAAACCATGGATTTAAGGTATTTAAGCTGTCACGTTGCATAGCTTTAAGAGTTAGGGTTGTGCCTTGTCTCGGTTACATTTTCAGATAAGGGTTAATTTTGTAGGATTTGATTGTGAACGCATTTCTGTCCTTCTGTCACCACCTCCTAACTCCCACTTGACTTATTAGGTGAAATAGTCTGCTAATGATATTCATATGAATTTTATTTGGATGTAGTAGTGAGCTAGGCACTGTCATCACAAAGGTGATGATCCTGTGTTGTTGCCCTTCTTTCAGGACCTTAAAACATGCATAGTGAAGCAGGCAGAGAATGGTTTCAGATGTGCATCTTCATAATGTGTGAACCGCCTTGAGACCCACAGGTATAGGGTGGCGCGCACGTGCGCGCACACACACACACACACACACACACATGTGTGTGTGTCTTAAAATGATGAGTCTGTGAAGGCTACTAGTCATCTTTTGCCTTTAATCTTGCCGTTTATATAATGAAGGCCCACATCTGTGGCCATTTTGTTGCCAAGATCCTGCATGTACTTTAAGTGATGCAGAAAACTAGTGATTGTTGCATCATAGATGTTCTTGTCACTTAATAGCCACTTTTCCTGAATTGATTTTTGAGGCCTTTGTGTACTTACTCTCTTAAGTAATCATTAAGTCTTCCATTAATTTGCTTTAACTATCCCTTTAAACCAAGGATTATATTATAATCTACAGCGATATTACGGTTTTATGTGGATCGCTCAGGGCAGTAACAATAGTATATTAATACAAGCAGTACCACAAATACTGAATTGTCTACAAAATAAATTGAAAATGGCTGCATTGCCAGCTAGTATTTTGTAATAGTCTTCATTCAACCGAACAGATAAAATGAAGTTTGTTTGCTATAGAACTTGACAAATACTTCTGTTGAAGGGGAAACTGTCATTTACGTTGGACACCCATGAGTTGATCCAGGTGCTTGCTCTTCAGCAAAGAAAGATATACTCAGTCATGAGTGTGTAAACTGTTGCAATCCGTTAATCCCTTTTAGCCAGTCAGAAACAATGGGCATTAACATTCACCTGAAGTTATTTTAAAATGATTGTACTGCCATATTCTAGATTGCAGTTACTGTCTTAAAAAAGATCTCAAAAATATTCAAGTAGGTTATTGGTCTGTGCTCCAAGCAGTCTAAGAAAGCTGTTGAGGTGAGGTGGCAGACATAGAACATGCAGAGGCCAAGTTTTCTATTGAGGACTGTGAAGCAGTTCTGATCAACATAGTATACTTCAGTTGAGTGGTTTTCTTTAGACTCCACGGGCAGGGCATTTATTTTGTTGGTTTTAGTAAGATTTTATTAAAGCTGGCAGGGTACTTATTTTAATAGGTAGGAAACTCACCTGAATATAAGTTCCCTGAAAAGTATTAGTTATAGTTATTGGGTGGAGTCAGCAAAACATGCTGATATTTTATTATTTATATAATAAACCAAACTTTTATTATATGGTTAGCTAAAAATACGTAGATACAGAAACACTCACAGAAATTTATGAAGTTGGCTCTGTTTTTGTAGTTTCTGTAGATGGTATTGCTGAATAGAAATGACTGATAAGAAGGTCCATTATCCAATTTTAAATGTAGAAAATAACATAATAATAATACTGCTTCGATCCTGGATAGCTCAGTTGTGTTAGAGCATGGTGCTGATAATGCCAAGGTTGCAGGTTCGATCCCCGTATGGGACAGCTGCATATTCTTGCATTGCAGGACATTGACTAGATGATCCTCAGGGTCCCTTCCGACTCTACAATTCTATGATTCAGGAAAATTGTGAGAACACTTGCACGTTCTTACTTACCCATAGTTTGGCTTAGTGTTGTGTGTAAACTGAACAAAGATTCTCCTTCCTTAGATAGTCACAGGGAATATTACTAATATTACAGCAGTTAATATTAGAAAGAGGATGCTCTCTATGAGCATTTCAAAGTGGGTATAATCGGTTCTTTATGCCTATTTTGTTGCAGTGTTGTCTAGTTATGAGAATGTAATTCTTTGTTTCTACTTGAAAAAGGAATCACATCTGTTGTGATGCAATGTGATTTATTTTTCCTCCTGGGAGATATAAAACATAATACTTTTTGAACCTTCAGGAATCCACAACAGTACCATTAATTTCATCATTGTAAACAATAATATTGTAGCATATCCAGACTTTAGTTAATTTTTAGTTTTGTTGACTCAGCATTTATGGAGTCACATAAGCCTAGTGCCTTTCCCACAGTGCTTAAAATAACGACATGGTAGAATTTACAAAACATTATAGGTGGCTCCCTAGGTCAGCACTTCTGCTGTTGCAGGGGCTGGTGAATGGTACTCCTGTTTCTTAGTGTTGCCTTGGTAATTGCTTTTAGATTCTCAGGAATAACTGGGTTAAGTGAAGATTGAGACTTTGATGTTTGCAGTGTAGTTTCTTCATAGATATTCCTGTAGTACTACAGTTCCCAGCAGTCCATAAGGGATACAGAAGCTACGAAACAGTTAGCAAGCCGAGGGGGTTAAGAAAGAGCTAGAGTTTACAAGAACTGCAACCAGAATGGAGAGGTTAAAGTAACTCACTCTCTAAAGAGTCATTATTGTTAGACAAATGTCAAATGGATACAGCAATGCTGAAAAGAAGAAAAGAATAGGTTGGTCAGGGACTGAGGAGTCTTGAAGACCAGAGCCAATATATAGGGTAAGGGTTGTGGCCAGCCATAAATTTTTCACCCACAATTCAGTGAGAAGTATAACGAAGAAGTGTGATCTTGAGACAGCTTTGCCAAAGAGAAGGTGGAAGAAGTCCTATCAGGGGCCCACAGAGTGAGCCATCAGGTTCAACAAATTCCACAACCTGAGCTGGTAAATTCCACGACTGGGCAAAAAAGGGGCCATCTAAGGTCTAGTGCAAGGGTAGACAACTTGGTGCCTTCTAGATGGTGTGGACTACAATCCCACAATTCCTAACCTTTGATGGTGATTGCTCTGGTGATGTGAGTTGTATTCAACCTATGGAGGACACCATGTTGGCTACTTCCAGCCTAGTACAGTGGTACCTCGGGTTACATACGCTTCAGGTTACAGACTCCGCTAACCCAGAAATAGTACCTCAGGTTAAGAACTTTGCTTCAGGATGAGAACAGAAATCGTGCTCTGGCGGCGCGGCAGCAGCAGGAGGCCCCATTAGCTAAAGTGGTGCTTCAGGTTAAGAACAGTTTCAGGTTAAGAACAGACCTCTGGACTGAATTAAGTACTTAACCCGAGGTACCACTGTATTTCAACTGTGATGACAAGGTAATAATAATAATTATTATTATTTTTTATTTATACCCCGCCCTCCCCAGCCAAGGCCGGGCTCAGAGCGGCTTACAAGCAATAATAAAAACAAGATGAGTGATTACAACTTAAAAACAAAAATAAAATACAACATTAAAATAATGGAACATTAAAATATTAAAATGGAGCCTCATTGCAGGAGAAGGAAAAGAAAAAAGAAAAAGGGGGCGGAGGGAATCAAATTGGCTCCAATCCAAAGGCCAGGCGGAACAACTCTGTCTTACAGGCCCTGCGGAAAGAGATCAGATCCTGCAGGGCCCTGGTCTCATGAGACAGAGCGTTCCACCAAGTTGGGGCCAGTGCTGAAAAGGCCCTGGCTCTGGTTGAAGCCAATCTAAAAGGTAAAAGGAACAGCCAACATACTCTGAATTCTAAGAAATTGTGGAGAACTCTCTTATACTTTACAAAGCTTGCTTCAGAGTTTAATTCATAGTCCCTTGAAGTAAATGGTAACCATTTCCCAAGGTCAGTATCTCATAATGCAAGAACTGGTGGTTCTCACATGTGATGGAAATAACATTCTGTAGGAAGCAGCACCATATGACAAAACTTCAATAACGGGTAGCCATAATGATCTTGTCTTAAGCTATATGAGACATTCATGCTTCTGTTTGTGTGTGTGCATGTTAAACACCACAAGCATCTGAAAGAAACTGCAATCTTGAGGGGAGGAGATGAGGGGAACAGAACTGCTTCTTAAATGGCTCTTTTTCTGCTCAAAATCTCCCATCTCTTTTTCTCCCTGGGGTACTATCAGTGGATGCTGGTTCCCACATCCCTTTGCTATGCATCACTTATACGTGCTCCACCCTTAAAAGTAACGCATCTGAATTGCTGCTGGAAGCCAAATTCCAGACTAGACAGAGCCTAATGTTTTCTATGCTCACAAAGGTTATATGTGTCAAACATGACAGTGTTACAGAAGAGCAGGAAGTATGGTGAACTTGTTCATCCTGCTCCTGAACAACCGGGTAATGTTTGAAACTGCTCTGAGGTAGCTATATTGAATGTATTTGTTGTAATATGTTACATGCCATTTGCCCCAGGTCTTGAGGTTTAAGGTGGCTTATACATTCAAATGCTAAAAATATTATTGCAGTTGTTTTAATCACTATTATATTTTCTGTATTGCATTGAAAATTTTTGAGTGAGTTCTCATTTGCTTCCTCTAAATTTCTCTTCTCATTCATAAATGTTTTCTTCTGGAATTTTGAAAATATTTCAGGTCATTTATTTCTATTTTGATTTTTTTAAATAAAAAAGTCATTAGAACAGAATGAGGTCAGTTCCCTTAGTGGGAGGGTCATAGCTTTGCTTGCAGAAGGTCCTAGGTTCAATCTATGGCAGTTCTAGGTAGAACTGGGATAGACTTCTGCTGAAACCCAGGACAGCCATTGCTAGTCAAGGACAACAAAGCTGAGCTACATGGACCAGTGGTCTGATTCAGTATAAGACAGATTCCTGCCCGTGTTCGAAATTATCCAGGTGCCAGGCATATTTTACACCTGGCTTTCAACCACTTGTAAACAAGTGAAGATGCCTGGGCACCAGGATGGCACCAAGACTTCTCCACCACCTGGAAGTGCATGGCTGAGGATCCTTGGATCTTGACTGTTTTCACACACTAAAACCTATCCTGTAGAATTTTACAGTATAAGCACAATCAGAATGAATTTCAGGAACCAAAATGCTTTTTCTGTGCAGCCTGAGCAGAAAAGAAAAAGAGGTCAGAATAGGCCAATATATATGCAGATTGTCTCTGGATCAAGTGCCCTTTCTTTTTTAAGGTCTCAAAGCTCTTCACCTAGTTCAAGGTTGTCATCTGAACTAGCCAGATGTTTAACTGATCATCACAGTCAGTCCATTTGAAAAATAAGACTTTTGAGCCTTCTTGCCCCCAAATGGCAACTAGACATTCTGTTTTTTGTGACCTGGCACCTAGTTTATATATCTGAGTTTCTAGCACTTCTTCCTGTGTTCTTATGTCATTGATTTTTTTATTTAGAATAATGTTTAACTGAAAAACAGATGCAGCCATATTCCATTAAAAACAGAACAGTTTTTAGCTGCAGATTGACAGTGTCTTAGCGTAGTATGCGTATGCGAAGACTTGAAGAAGTTTTAATATTTTATAGCAGTGGATAACTAAAAACCCAAACCTGCTGTCTTGTTTCTATGGTAACAAATATTGCAGCATGTCTAGCCAACACTGATTTTCCTGCCTTAATTTTTGTGTTAATGATTTTCTAGAGCCTTCAAACTGTTGAATCCTTTAAAAACAAAAACAAAATTATGAATTCCTTAAGATCAATGCTCCAACATTAAATTCCATATTTTAACAGATTTAACAGAAATATTTCTTTGTTCAAGGGAAAGACTTAATAAGCAATGGGATGTGGAGACTCTTATTAGGCAATTGGATGAAATTCCTGGGAAGCATTTTGGGTCGACATTGTGTTTTGTATTGCAGAATTGGCATTGAGTGGGAAGGGTTGGATTTCAATTATTATAAAACAGAGTTGCCGTGGCAGGATTCTAGGAAGAATGTCAGAATCGTCTCTGAGATGGGATGTCCTCCATATGGTGTTGACTTGGGTGTTTCATGCCTTAACTAAGGCTTAGCTGAAATTTGTGGCTTACCTCGAAGCTGCGGCCCACCGCTCAGCCACTGGTGAAGTTGCAAACCCAAATGTTTGAAGGCAATTCTCATTGCTGAATTCCACATCACAGGGCAGCTGCACTTCCCACTGTACTGTAACCTTTTGTCTGCCTTAGGCATGCATTTTCTGTAGGGTTTTCAAGACAATTTAAAGCACACATCCTCATGCACTTACGGCACTTGTGTAGGGGTGTACATTGTCTCTGTGTACTTTGTGATTTGGAAGAGGTTTTCATATTGTGAAATTGCATTTTGCCCATAACAAGGCATCTCAAGTAGAATAAGGAGCTTCTTAAAGCCGTTGGTTGCTCTGTGGACTTGGGTGCCCCTCATTTGCATTATAGTGACCCAAGCTGACTCAGACAATTATTTCCCCCAGGGCATTTCAATTAAACAATGTGTTTGTTTTTCACGTGGGCCTGTCTCTTTCCCTATGCGGGTCCATTTCTTATCTTGTGTAAGTCAATGGAGATATCTCTCCTATCCCCTGCCCCACCCCCTGGGAAAGAGGCTGTATTTTCAAAAAAATATGGTGCAGGCAGAAGCCCACCTCCTACCAGCTACCCTTAAGGTAGCAGAGTCTTGCTTGGCGGATGATATTTCTCTCACTCCTAGGGTTCCATGTTCTTTCCCCCACCCAAATACCTTGCATCTGGTTACAATTTAATAGGCTCAATCCACTCTGGAGGTGTTCCTATGTCTGCAAATTCCATCTGCTTATGTGAAAAAGAACAACAACAACTAAACTAGATTCCCCATTATAGTGACTGCGAGGAAAACCAGAGCTTCCTTTAAATATGAATTGGAAAGACACAAAGTGGCTATGAAATGCACATACATTTTCCTTAATGTGATACTTACGTGAGCTCCTGCCCAACTCCAGCACTATAATATCCCACATAAAGCAGCTCGTGGCTACACTTAACATTCACCTGTTTTAATCAAGTAAAGCTAATATGCTACAGTGATGAAATGCATTGCATGCTAATAATTAAATTACATACATTTAAGAAATATAGAAGATACTAATGTAATGGTAGGGTGTAGTTGGCTCAGGAATATGTAGCTTTGTGGGCAGTGGTAATTATACGTGCCACATGTTCATTACCATAATTGAATACTAAGATGAGGGAATTTCAGCCAGTGAAGTACTAAGTAAAAAGTGTTGGGAATGCAGAGGGAAAAAGGGCCATGTGAATGCAGGAAAAGGGAACTGTGCCACATCACCCATGATGTCATACACATCTCCAAATAGATGTGAGGCAAATGGTGTTTTTCACAGCAATTACAATGGCCAGCAAACTAGCTGCAGTGTGTATGTAATGTTATTTTGTAAAATATTGTGACCGGGCCCTGGAGAAAAATGCAAATTTCCGCACCAAAGACTTGAAGAACTTGGGAAAAAACCTGTGGATTCTGCATGAGGTATCAACAGCACAATGGCCGTGTTTGGACATAACGTTAAAGTAGTTTTATTTTAGCAATATATTGAACAATTCAGGATCTGGCTTGCTGATAGGCAAAGAAGTCACAGCTTGTTTCTACCTAGGGTTGGGTTTCTTATCCTTCTGCCTTCTCTAAAAACATCTGGCTGCTATCCTGAAGGCATTTGCAGCAATTGAGGACTAGGCTGGCCGATCAGAAGGTTGGCGGTTCGAATCCCCGCGATGGGGTGAGCTCTCATTCCTTGGTCTCTGCTCCTGCCAACCTAGCAGTTTGAAAGCACGTCAAAGTGCAAGTAGATAAAAAGTTACCGCTCTGGCGGCAAGGTGAACGGCATTTCCGTGCGCTGCTCTGGTTCGCCAGAAGCGGCTTAGTCATGCTGGGCACATGACCCGGAAGCTGTCTGCGGACAAACGCCAGCTCCCTCGGCCAGTAAAGCGAGATGAGCCCCGCAACCCCAGAGTCGTCCGCGACTGGACCTAACGGTCAGGGGTCCCTTTACCTTTATAGCTTCACTATTATAACCAGTTCCCTTGCCATTGGTAATTGCTGAACATACTCCACCAAATCTGGCTACAGTATTGTGATTTCTTAACCCTTTTCTCCCAACCCTCTTGGAGCAAAGACTGCAAAAACTTGTTTACTTTTCGACTCCAAGGCCTCCCTCCCTCCACCCCCCCTTTTTACTTCATTGAAGTTGGTAACATCATTGGAGTTTCACCTCAGATAAACTTTTCTTTTATATGGGAGTTAAGTCTATGGTTGGTATGAAAAAAGTCGCAGATTCAGTATTTAGCTGAAAAGATATCTAGCACTACTAGTAGTAGTGCTAGGAAAAACTTCTGAAAGTTGGAAAGCTGCTGCCAGTCGAAAGAGAAAAAGAGGAAGCATCTAAGGATGATGTGCAGAAAGAGAAATGAATCTCACAGATACCCAACATGTTTCAGCCAAAAATACAATAAAATAACACTATATAATTTCCCCCCACTCGTTTTCTGACTCCTTACAATTGTTATTATAATGCATTCTAAGTTTTAAATTTTTTTAATGTGTGGTTGAGTCATTGTATAATAAATGTTAATATTGTCATTTTAGATAAGCCATTGATGAAGGTATGTTTAGCCAAAATGATTTGGGCACATTTTAAAAAATAAAGAACACATCCCATTGTTAGCATTTGTTCCAATCAGGAGAGACAGTACTGTTGTCTATCTCAGTGTAAAGCAACTTCATTATTTTCATTTCCAGCCCAGAATAAGAGTGGGACAGCTTCGGAACTGTGACTCTCATTCACTTCTTTTTAACTTGAAAGCGAACCACAATCACACAGATAATTGTCTAGCAGATAATTGTTTTTACACCAGTTCTTATCCCTATGTTCAAGTAAGGATGCCTGAGGAATTTGCATTCTTATTTCCTGTGTGAATTAATCTGATCTTTCCCACACTGATGTGTGGATTGGACCAGCCAATCCTTATTTAAATGGTATTTCATGAAATTTTTAATCTAGATGTTTTGCAAATAAATGTGGAACGGGATAGAACAGATTTGTGAATGAACACATGCAAGAATGGCATGGACTGGACCTATCCTTCCCTACCTGCAAGTATAACCATTTTAGCGGCTGTAGATTTCCATGTAACTCTAAGAGATGAATTTTGCCCTAAGCATTTTATTTTAAGGAGAAGCGTTGCATCTCTAGAGCATTTTATTTCCTACAGTAGCTACCGTCTCAAGTTTTCCTTTTCTCTCCCCCACTCTGAAGACTCAAGAACAACAAAAGGCTTTTCTTATTGCAGTGTTTAGAGGTCTAGTAACAAAGGTTGTTGAGGTTCTTTTCTTCTGTATTTTTACGCTTCATATAATTTTAAATTAATAGGTCCACCCTTCATCTTGAGAACTCTTTTCAGCGGATATTTCCTAGTTTTTCCCATGACGTTTCGGCCTATTTCTTCAGATGACTGTGTAGTGTAAAAGAGGTTATTGTTTGCTGCCTGAGAACAAGTATGTGCAAGTATGTTAGTCTGGTTGGTACAGGATTTCAAGACTGGGTGGTATTTGACTCAGGGGCAGAGTTTGGACATGTGGGTTCATTTTAACCCCAGGCACTTCTTTTTGTCACTATGCTGCATATTTCATGGGTCTATAGAATCAAAGGTGCATTGGTTTGGAAAGTTGTTTAATTGTATTAATATTTGATACAGGAAAAATAAGTAATTTGTGTCCCTCCTTGCCGTGTGGGCTCATGGTGGTAACAACATATGATTCTACGATGGCCCTAAATACCGATCTCAGAGGCCCTCTTCACACTCTACTGCTGGTCATGTTGTGCGGATGCCTGATGATCGTCTTCCAAAGCAACTACTCTATTCTGAACTTAAAAATGGAAAGCGTAATGCTGGTGGTCAACAAAAGAGGTTTAAAGACTGTCTCAAGGCAAATCTAAAAAAATGTAGTATAAACACTGACAACTGGGGAACACTGGCTTGCGAGCGCTCCAGTTGGAGAACATCCTTTACCAAAGGTGTCATGGGCTTTGAAGACACTCGAACTCAGGACGCAAGGGAGAAACGTGCTAAGAGGAAGGCACACTTGGCAAATCCACACCATGATCAGCTCCCGCCCAGAAACCAATGTCCCCACTGGAAGGACGTGTGGATCCACAATTTGCCTCCACAATCACTTACGGACTCATTTTTAAAACTGTGTTTATGGAAGACAATCTTACTCGGGTATGAGTGATAGCCAAAGAAGAAGACCATTGAGGTACATCAGGGCCCTTTTCAGCTTTTGCTCTTGACGCCTTCAAACAGACCTTGAAAACGTTGATATTGGCTTCTTTTATGTTTAGCTGATCCTAGTTTTTGTTTTTGTTTGTTGCATCATATCGTTTGCTATCAGGGGAACCTCCAGCCTATGGGCCAAATTTGGCCTGCCAGGGATTAAATTTATCCAGTTAGGCCATTTCCCCAAATTCATGTCTACTTGCTCTGCATCTGACATATGTGGGGCATATAGACATGTGGCTAACAGTGCGCAAATGAAGTTTGCTCCTGACAGTCCATTGGCAAGGGAAAGCAGGTTTTGTCTCTACCACCCATCAGTTGATGGGAGGTAAAACTGAAGCTTTGGACTCTTTGCAAATACTCCATGGTGCTTTGAAGTCCTGACTTTGGAACTTCAAAGTGTCTAATCACATGATGTCATTTGGCCCATGAGGCTAGAATCTGATAAGGATCTGGCCTGTAGCACAAAAAAGAAGGTTCCCCACCTCTGTTGGATGTCAGTGTGTTACATACAGTTTCCCTTCAGGATTTCCTGATATATAAAATGCATGTGCTATAGTGTTTTTGTCTGGCAATTCATCTTTTTTGTATTAGCATTGTTTTAGCTTGGAGAGCTCCAAGGTTTAACCCTCCACAGATTGCTGGGCTATAATATCCACAATCCTTGACTGTTGGCTGGATCTACTGTGTAGCCAAAAAACATCTGGAGGGCCATATGACCCCCATCCAGTGTTAGTAAATGATATTTTACCCCCTACAGACTAATTAAAACATGTCCACTGCAGCTCTACCTGATGGTACAGTGCTAGTGTTTTGCCTGCAATTTCCGTTTGGACGAATAGAGAATAGTTTTCAAAAATGAGTGAAAAATAGATGCATTCTGTGCTATAATATTGTGTATATCTTTAGGTTTTGTACGTAATGCTAGGTACAGATGAACCTTAATGGACAAGTCTTTACTGTATTCCTCCCGTTATTAAGACAGTGTCATACAGCTTTCTTACTGCTAGGTAATATCAGCTTCATTGTAGAGGCTGATCACCGGTGAAAGAACTAGGTTGTACAGCATACTCTTCAGCTTCAGATAACCATTAGAGGAATATAGTAGACCTCAGGAATATAGATGTGGGCCACCGCTGCCTGCCTGATCAGAAGATATTGCTGAGGAATGATTTTGTGGTACAGTAATTTGGAAACCCAACACACCTTTTAGTGGGAAGTTAAAATTCCTGGAGTGCAAACATGCTGCAAACACCATAGTAATGTTTTGCTTGTATCATGTATTAAAAGAGTTTAGTGCAGGACATAAGAGTAGACATTGTCAGGTTTTGGAATACAGTGGTGCCCCGCAAGACAAATGCCTCGCAAGACGGAAAACTCGCTAGACGAAAGAGTTTTCCGTTTTGGAGGTGCTTCGCAAAACGAATTTCCTATGGGCTTGCTTCGCAAGACGACAATGTCTTGTGAGTTCCTGCTGGCTTTTTTTCCTTTCCCCCCCTTTTTCTAAGCCGCTAAGCCGCTTATCAGCTGATCCGATCAGCAGATAAGCCGCTAAAAGCCGCTAATAGTGCTAATCCGCTAATCCGTCAATGGGCTTGCTTCGCAAGACGAAAAAACTGCTAGACGAAGAGAAACACAGAACGGATTCTTTTCGTCTTGCGAGGCACCACTGTACAACTCTCATGAATGTGACCAATGGTCAGGAATGGTGGGAGTCATAGTCAAACATTTTGAGGACACCACACATTGACTGCCCTTGGTTTAGAGCAGGCATGGCCAGACTTGGCCCTCCAGCTGTTTTGGGACTACAACTCCCATCATCCCTAGCTAACAGGACCCAGTGGTCAGGGATGATGGGAATTGTAGTCCCAAAACAGCTGGAGGGCCAAGTTTGGCCATGCCTGGTTTAGTGTGTAGGCATTTGAATAGAAATGATATGACTGAACCCATCTTGGTGCCCAAGAAACTAGTATCAGTGGGAGGGAGGTACTTCTGAGATACTCAACTAGGATCTAGATGGAAAAAAAATAAGTGGGGCTGCTGTTTCCTTGGCTGACAGCTGTAATGCTACCGCTACAGCCACGCATCAGTCACCACCCCTTATAAATTGTGCTTGCTGCCCATCCGAAAATCATTTCCATGCACAAGAAATTGACTTAATAAGCTTGAATATTTGAACATGTGGTATTGAGTCCAAGGGTATTTTTACTTGAGTACTGTGTGCGCGGCTGACTACATTTCAAGCTTTTAAGAGTAGCAAGTACAAAATTTGCTGAGCATTCCAATTTGCTTTCATCAGCGAATGTTTGGTTGTGATTGAAATAATACCAGGCTAACAAAAGGGATAGTCATTGCTCCTCCTAAAGTAGCCATTACACAGGGCTATACTGCTTGGAGAAGTGAACATTTCTACAATAGGCAAAGGCTAGCTTCAAAATACACAAGCAGTCCTTCTGACCCATCTGATTTTATTTGATTGGGATGTTTGTGTGTGTTCGGTTGCTGTTTAATTATTACACCCTCAGTCCAGCTTTGAAGTTGTCAGAATGTAGTGAAGCTCACTTCTGTCAGGGTTTTGTTTTTGTTTTTGTTTTGTTTTTAAACTCATTTCCAAGAAAGCAGTGTGTGTACAGAGGGCGCCACGGCAATGCCTGGATCGGTTGAGACTGCACCCTATTTTTAACATGCTGTATCAAGTGTCAGTGCTGCCAGGTTTAAATCCGTGTGTGTGTGTGTGTGTGTGTGTGTGTGTGTGTGTGTGGTGTATGTATGCACTTGCTCCCTCCGAGATCTCTTGTACAAACAGGAATGCCTCTCTATGCCTTGTTTACAGTACAGCAGTGCATTCTTGAATAATTATAGCAAAAAGACCTTGGCGGGATACTCTGTGAGCTAAAGTTTACTTTCACACTGGTGAATGAGAGAAAATCTTTGCTGGGTAGGGTTTTTTTTAAAGGAAGTTGTGAGTGTGTGTGTGTTTTATAAAGCAGACATAGAAAGGAACATGTGGCTCTGGAGGGAAATACTCCGTGCTTTACAGTTGCTTGTGTGGATGGGAACCAGATGGTAAGCTGGGATACCCGCTCGGATATCTGAGGAGCCAAACATATGGTTAATAGTTAGGAGAAATAGCTTTCAGAGCCAGGGCTTTGCTGACTGCTTCACGTTACAGATTGCTACAGTGTGTCATTACATTGCCAAGCTAAGTGCTTAATACCCACTGTGGGCTCTGGGCACCCACTTGCACAAACGACTTTCAGCTCTTTACTGGCACAAAGTAAGAAACTGATGTCATATGCAGCTTCAGAAATGCCACTTTCCTCCTCCCTGCTCTGTCTGCTGCGGCGAAGCTGTAGAGTGCTTCTTCTTCCTCTCTGTCTCCCTTCCTTTCTCTTTCTCTTTTTTACAAGCTGAGTCCCAATGCCAATCAGTTTTCTTGTTGTTCTGCGTGTGCTTGTGCATTTTTCTGTGCTCCATATATTACCAGCATGTCATATTTTTTTAATAACCGGAAGCTTAGCCTGGATTGCAGCGTTGCCCTTACTTGCCCACCATTTGAAGTTCCTGTTTTGGAAGCTTTTGGGGGGTAAAACCATGGCCCCATGTTATCTAAGGAACTGCTGAGCTCATTCATCTGCTTTTCATGGCCCGCTTCCTTTTATTTTTAGCCAAATCCGTCAGGCCTGACAGGCGGGTAATTTGAGCCAGAGAAAGGGCAAAGCTCCAGGTC
Organism: Podarcis bocagei; assembly: GCF_964188305.1. Classification (NCBI taxonomy): domain Eukaryota; kingdom Metazoa; phylum Chordata; class Lepidosauria; order Squamata; family Lacertidae; genus Podarcis; species Podarcis bocagei. The sequence continues at coordinate 29,458,301 of NC_138127.1, read as the reverse complement.
TCTTCCACAAAGCAATTCTTCCCTCCCTCCCTCCTGGGAAGGCTCCAAACTTGGCCTGCTTGAGGCAGATGGATTTGTTGAGTCATGTGAGATCATTTACACAAAAACACAGCGAGGCAGTGAAGGGGGAGAGGTGGAAAAGTAGTGGGGGGGGAGTGGGAAGAGGGGGGTTAACAGAGGAGGAGATGTGGGTGGGTGGGAGAGTGTGCATTGCTGTTGACTCTGCTGGCGAGTGTAGGAAATCTTCAGTGAAGCAGCTAGACAGTGGAATGCAGCAGATTTATTCTTGTATAAGGTAATGTCTAGTTTACAGTATAGGGTGGAGACACGGCAAAGGGATTCGCTTAAAATTAAAGCCACAACGCATCCGTCCAAGTGGAGTGGGGAGGCTGTTCCCTTCGACTAGTGGGTCACAGTAGCAGTCCAACCACTTGACAGGATTGCATATTTTGAAGCAGAGAATGCCTCTCGCAGTTCGGAAAACCCTGCCTGTGTGATGCAATAGGGAGTTTGCTTTGTCTTGACTCCAGCATGACTGTGGCATGGGGGATGGGGGTGGTGGTGGTGGAAGGAAGAGCTGGAATGCAACGTGAGCAACATGGGCAGGTCCTTCCAGAAATTATTTAACAAGACAGCTAAGGGTGGGGAAACCAGTCAGCATTTCAGTACACTGAATCTGCATAGAGCAGCAGTCATGGCAGGACGGACAGCCGGGGGTGGGGGGTGGGTGTTCCCCCGCACCCCACCCCAGTCCTGAAAAATAGATAGGTGGTTTTGGTGGTGGTCTTCATGACTTAGCGTATCTACATTTACGTTCCAAATGGTGGGTTTGGAAAACTGATTTGAAAGGTTTGGTGGTGGGTGGAAGGGGGGGGAGTGAGAATGCCATTGTAATAAAGCAGACTTTGAAGTACAATTTCAAATTTGATCAGAACACTTTGTTTTAATGTTTCATATGAGGTATGTATGAGGAAAATTTGGGATTTTAAAATTATGTGGATCTGCCAGATTCTATAGCTGGAATAGAAGCAAAATATGCAAACTGGGTGGTGTACAATATGCAAGAAGAGTTAGTGGTGTTTTTTTAAGTGCTAATATATTTAAACTAGGAATATTTAAATTTGGTTTTGTTGGGTCCCTTCCCCATTTGCCTTGTACCTATTCCAGTCTCTTTCTTTCTTTCTTTCTGGATGAAATATATATATATATTTATCTACAGAAACAATTTCTTTGTATGTATATTGTTGAAACCAATATTCATATTTTGCTTTGAATGATAAAGTAATGTTTTTACTTTGAACCAGGATGTTTCAGTAGGTTCTATCTCCTTCCTCCCATATCTTCCTCCTTGTTTCCCCTTCTTCTAAAAATAGGACAGGGGCACCCGGCTAGTTGAATTATAATTCAATCTGTTCTTGATTTATTTTTGACTCAGTGTGCCTATTAATGAAGCTGATACTTCAGACAGTGAGTAGCGGCTCACATGCTGGAATGCACAGACAGAAGGGGAGAAATCCCTGCACATAGAAAACTAGTGTGTCAGGAAGAAGGATAGGATATTCTGTAGAGGAGTATTCCATCATGTAAGCCCTGACTTCACTCTATAGTAACATACCCTCAACATTGGTTTATCACCCCATTAAGAGCTAAGCCATAACAGTGTCTCTTTCTTTGGGGATCCAACTACACATTGTACTCAGATACATTCATCATAAGCCCAATATCTGTTTTTCCGAGGAAAAAGTGGCCTTGGAGTAGAGATTTGAAGAGGTGGTGGCGTGCTTGTGTCCACATAATATGTTCAATCCTTTCTTTCGCCTCCGTCACCAATCTGTTCCCAACCCAAATGACTTCCAAAGCATAATTGCCCTCATGGCAACCGACCGCTTCACATTGGAGGGGGTGGCACACAAAGGCTCTTATGCCCCAACCATACCTATAGTGGAATGTGTGACATGGGTTCTGTTTGTGAATAGTTTTTTAGATCCTACTCCCCCCAAAAGGGGGGTGAAGGTTTAAAGCCTATGTCATACCTAGGATCATACCCTGAAGGCACTTGGTGCAGACAGTTTGCTGACACTGATAAGTTTTAGGTCTGGTCAGTGCAGGGATGGAAGACCACGTAGGAAACCACATGTGTGCTGCTTAGGGTTCTGCAATGGAAGATTATGAAAAAAAGGAATGTAGCACATAATACAAAGTTCAGAAACATCAACATTTGCAAGCATTGTGTTCTGAAGTGTTCTGGTTTTTTAACGTTTTTCGGAAGCCAAACCTCCAGTGCGGTTGTCGGCTATTGTTTCTGGGGCACCTGCACCAATCAGAAACCGCGTCTTGGTTTTTGAACATTTCGTAAGTCAAACAGACTTTCGGAATGGATTACATTCGAGAACCAAGGTATGACTGTAGTGAAATATTAGGAGTATCATCAGCTTTCCTTTGACTTCTAATTTTTGTGTCTCATTCAGACAACCTCATTTTGAACTGCAATGAGTTGAATTTTTTGTGGCATGTTCCGTTTAACTTGTAGCTTGAAATGGTTTAATGCTTGAAGAATACAAGTACATAAATAAGATAGTTTGCGTATCCATAGCAATAAAATTTTGTGTGAAATCAAGATAGTCACGAAAAATGCATCTTAATTATAGGTACTGGTAATCTGTGGTACTTGTTATGGAAAACTCACCATATTATGATACAATTTTACAGTTCATTTCAATTAAACCAGGATAATTGTTCTATACACTAGGAAAGGGATGGTTAAACTTGAGGGGAACCTGGTAGATTGACACTAATCTACATAATCAAGGCATTTTGTAGAAAGCTGTGTCTTTCCTGCTTTACTTGCAACTATTTTTATTATTTCTTAAACTTGTATACCACCTCTCATCCGCAGATCCCAGGGCGGTTCACAACATAAAATTACTAAAAACAACAACACAAAATACACAATAAAAATAACAACAGCAACAAGCCAATAATGCCCTACTCCCACAACAAATTTAAAGGGGCATCTGATGTTGAATCAGCTAAAGGCCTACCTAGCAAATGGCTGGTGAGAAGGGACCACAGTTGAGTCATGCTCTGCCCACCTGTCCAGTTAGCAGATGTTTCTGTATACGAAGTGTTCTTGCAGAATCAGGGTATTTGAATATGAAAGTTAACACCTAGGTTGTTAATCAAAGTAAAACATATGGAATTGAAATACTTATGTTCTCCTTCTTGTAATGATTTCCTCCAGAGGAACATTAGTGATGCTACTAAATGGAGACTTTTTAATGGTGTACTTTAAAGACCCCATATACAAAGGATTTATGTATAAAACATCCATTGTGGTAAATTACTACCTTTTATTATTTTGTAACAAGTAGTAAATATTGCATACAGCGTTGCATACGGTAGTATTGCTGAGTGGGAATCACCTATACCAGGCATAGGCAAACTCGGCCCTCCAGCTGTTTTGGAACTACAACTCCCATCATCCCTAGCTAACAGGACCAGTGGTCAGGGATGATGGGAACTGTAGTCTCAAAACATCTGGAGGGCCGAGTTTGCCTATGCCTGACCTATACTGATGAATTTTCTAGCATGTAGGGGGTTTTTTTGCATTGAAGAGTTAGCTTAATACTAATGTTCAGAAATTGCAAATTACACCTTATTATATTATTTGTTTGTGAGGCTTCTTTCATCATTGCAGCTTCCCCCACTCCACCCGCCCCTCCGGTCTGCCCACACAATGTCTTTAATAGAGATAACATTTAAAGAAAAATATAACCCAATTAAAAAGAAATGACTTGGTTAGCAACTCTTAAAGGCTTGCGTTGGATTTCAGTTGGGGTTGCACATACAGCAGATGAAGGCCCCACTGGAGAGCCTGTGAGAGAGGAAGAAGCAGATGCTTTTGCTCGACTGAAAGACATTTATCTCTTTTAATGAGATAACATCATTAGTGCTGACAAAGTGCTGCAAATCAATACACATAATGGACTGCTTCTATCTTTCAATAGTACATGGATTGTCGTACTTCTGAGCCCTTAGAATCTGCTGAATCACAGATTCAAGCTTGGTCTGTCATTCTAATCATTAGTTTATAACTTCCTAGAATGAGAATATACTTACTTCAGGGAAGGGAGTGCAGAATAAGCAGAAATTAATTTGTACATCTAGAACCCCCCCCCCCAGCCATGAAACAATATTGTATAAGAAGCTGCATATTGCCTGGGTAGGAATGGAGGAAGAATTAAATGAGAATTCTTTTGTGGTTTTAAAAAAGTCCACAGAAAACAGGATGGATCAGGCTTATGACTGAACACATGCAAAAGTGCTGCAGATCCTTCTGCTTGGGCCCTAGAAATTCATCTTCATTTGAAGTCAGTTTTCCTTCTTTCCTTTCTTCCAAGATATCTACGGATTGTCCCTTCTGTCCTTCATTTGCTTTGTTTCAGAACACTGGCTTAATAGCAGCAGCTCCCAGTTAGATATTGACATCACTGGCACTAACATTCAACCATCACAGGTTGAATTGAAAAAGGAGAGGTGACCAGCAAGCACGGTGAAACAAAACATATCTATGTGTATTAGGGGGTGCCATGTTTTTCTTTTTAAACATGGTTTTAGAGGCTATGTATACAGTCATAGGAGGCAGGAACAAGAGCTAGATGAGAAAAAAGGGGAAATATAAAGTACATCTTAAAGGTTACTAAACCATCAGTCCATCACCTCTTTTCTTCCACAGAATAATTTTTAAAATGTTTCTGTGTGGGTGCACCCAGATGTAGGGTTTTCCTCTAGAATAACTAAACTTTATCTGGCTTTTGGGTAGCCACACTGCTTTGTAGTTATATCCCACAGTACAACAATTCTAAATGTGATTACTTTCCAGTTGCACCAGAAATTCTTTTTCTTGTGCTTCCCATACAGTAAGAATGGGGGAGGGGGGCTATTGTTTGAAATCATATCATTTTAATTGGGAATCAAACATCCTGGGAATCCAACCAGCTAGCAGTGCTGTGCCTGTATGCTTTCATTGTCATGTCAGACACCCCATTACTGGTCATTCATGCTAATTATGCTCCTGTTTATAAATTGAAAAATAGCTATAGTCCTCCTCCTTATGAGATATATCCTTTAACCCTGGCACAAGATGGCCAAGATCCTACTGAAAAAAATCCTGTAATAGGTGTGCAGTAGCACATACACTTCTCCTTTAAATCAACACCACCTCCTATGCAAGAACACTGGCATGGTTCTGGCACGCAGAGTTTTAGCAGACATAAATTTCCACTGAATCACATAGATCTGTTTAGAAAAGTGTGCATTACTGTATTCCCATAGTAGCACAGGGAACTGTTTTGCTTTGTCCTCCTTCAGGGGACTAACGGCTGCTTGCTTCATTCATAAATGATGGGAAGTCTTGGAATCTACTCTTGCAGTGTCTCATTAATCAGGTGAAACTCTTAAGCCTGGACAGTGAGTAGAACAGAGACAGCCATCCTTGATTGCAGGCTGCTAATGGAACTTGGGGAGCATGTTACGGTTATAGAGTGGAATTGGCAGTAATCCACTTTTCTTCATCCTGCTTCCTGCCCAAACACTCATTAATTTCAAGTTCTACATATTGCAATTTGTATAATGGAAATGTGTAAATTGCTATTCGTCCTGTTGTTTCTTGCAGTAAAGAGTTGTGTCAAGGCAATCCTCGCTTTTGATTATCTTTTAGGCCACACAGGATAGGAGTGTGTATTGAAGGTAATCTGTTAAGGTTTGTAGATGAGTAACTTCTCTAGACTTAATTGCAGGGCTATGGGAACATCTGGGACAAGGGTAGGTGTTCATGGTGCCTTCTGGATGTTGTTGGGATACAACTCCCATCACCCCAAACTATTACCGTATTTTTCGCTCTATAAGACGCACCAGCCTACAAGACACACCTAGTTTTTGGAGGAGGAAAACAAGAAACGAAATATTCTGAATCTCAGAAGCCAGAACAGCAAGAGGGATCGCTGCACAGTGAAAGCAGCAATCCCTCTTGCTGTTCTGGCTTCTGGGATAGCTGCGCAGCCTGCATTCACTTCATAAGACGCACACACATTTCCCCTTACTTTTTGGGAGGGAAAAAGTGAGTCTTATAGAGCAAAAAATATAGTAGCTATGTTGGCTGAACTCAACGGCATTTGGTGGGCACCACATTGGCTACTGCCAGTTTAAGAGAATGGAAGTCATTCCAGACACATAAGTAAAAAAAGTAAGAACCTAGCAGAACAAGTGCCTTTAAACTAAGGAGTAGAAAGTTGGGGTGGATAGATCTGTCTGTTTCTAACCTATGTAAATATTGTATATGTTTCTTCATAAGTCTGTTCCATCTTGTTTCTGCATTATCCTGCAGTTTTTATTTTATTTTTTTAAAATCGTATTTCATTCTGTAATTTACGGTATGTCAAAATGTATATTGAAATATGTATTTTATTTCAGCACCAAAAGCATTGCTCCCAGTGCTGCTCATGAAGTAAAAATAAAATAAAAATCAATGCAGTTTTGAAATGAGTGGCGAAAATCACTGCAGTTTTGAAAAGCTCATTCTGCCATCTTGATTCAAAATGGCATACAATCGTATCCAAACATAGACAGAAACTGGCTTCTTGATCTTAGGAACAGTCATTTGATTCTAATTTCTCAAGAGATGCCCAAATGAATAGTGAACAGGCAGACAACTTTCCCAAAATAAATAGTAGATATGCATTTATAAACATACTTTATCCCCAAACATGCATTTTAGATGTATTTTGGTCCATTTTCGAGCCAGGAAATCTGTCACAAAATTCTGAGTAGTGCAGAATCCATAAGATGATTGCATTCTGATCTGAGCATTAGTCCTGGGGGTGCAAATTTGATCATTCCACTTAACGATACAGAACAGACCAAATCCTCCTCCATCCCTAGTACAAAGGACTTTGGGCTGAACAACTTGAAATGGACTTTACTTAGGCTAGGAAAAGTGATAAACAGCATCAGCAGCCACATAATCAGCAACCTATTTAAGGTCAAACAAGTATTTGCATGTTTATTTTTTACAGAATACAGATCAACCTACAGTCTGAGCCAAGAGCTGCTGCACATAGAAATTTCATGGTCTCCCACGTTGGGGAAAAACCTACCACAACATACAGATGAAGAAATGCAAATTAGATTTCTTCTGCGTATGTTCAAGTGTCTGTGAGCACCATTAAATTTCTTTCTTTTTTCTTTTTACTGTTTTCAAAGCTTGATTATATCTGAATGTGGAAATACATGGCTACAACTTCCTAATCACTTCCACCATTTTGCAGCCAAATTGCAAAATGTATATTAGATCAATATTTTTATAGAGGTTTATTTCTTTGTTGTGGGAAATCCAAGAATTTCGGTTCTTACTTTTCTTCTTTACTTGGAATGGGTTTGATAAAGGATTGCAAAAATTATTTGTTGTAGAAACTTTTTTGCAGTGCTTGCTTGTTAATGCAATAATTCTGGTGCCACCCATATACAGTGGTACCTTGGGTTAAGAACTTAATTCGTTTTGGAGGTCTGTTCGTAACCTGAAACTGTTCTTAATCTGAGGTACCACTTTAGCTAATGGGGCCATCCACTGCCGCTGCACTGCCGCCACACGATTTTTGTTCTCATCCTGAAGCAAAGTTCTTAACCCGAGGTACTATTTCTGGGTTAGCAGAGTCTGTAACCTGAAGCATCTGTAACCTGAAGTGGTACCCGAGGTACCACTGTATTGATAATCAAGTATGTTACCTAATACAATGGAGACCTACTGTTGGAAAGCTGAAAATAATGAGAGTTTGGTCAGAACAAAAACCATACTGGCTAAAGGTTGCTTTAAACTGCTACAGCAGTTTAAGATGTCTCCTTCTGTAGTATGATAAGGTAGCGCATGTCTGGTTGGGTGACTACCTGGGTACCACATGTATGACCATTTGGAATAAAAGTAGGTTGAAAATGTGAAAAAATAAAATAAATTGTAGCCTTTTGTGCTTTCCAAGAGGGGTACTGCTATAGTTCATTAGCCACTGCTCTTTGAATAGCAATATATTCAGAAGGAGCTCAGAGGATAAATGGAAAAAGAAAAGGAATTTTGAACTGTGTTTTTGCACAACATGGGTGGGTCACCTTCTCTTTTCTTTGGTTTTCAAAAACGGATCAGGTTTCCAGTCACGACTTAACTAAAATTACCTTTTTATCCCCCTACAATGAATATATTCCCTTGATGTTTAGACTGTTAGTGTGCCCTCAGGATGGGTAATAACTTTACAAAACTCACATGCCATGTAAACCTACGAAAAGTTTTATGCAATGTGTAACACCCACAGGCAACTTGGAAATATACTGTAAACATCGCCTCAAACCTATCCAAATAAATATACAACAAGTTGTTCCCCACCACCACCACCTGTTTGTTCATCCTAGCCGTTTTGAAGAAGTGTGGGTGGAAAAGTGGCCTAGAAATTAATAAATATCCCATTTCTTTAAATGCTTTCTCAAAGACAAAGATCTCATGGAATCTCTTGAGAATGTTGTGCTTTTGGAAAATCTCAGAAGTATGTGTTTCAGGGCAGCAGCACAAATATAATTGTGTGCCCTTATACTATTTTATGGCATCCATGGGAGTGTGCATTTGCTTGGTGTACGGGCACAGTGGAGACATGGGGAAGATGCAGTCTAAGGCATAAAGAGTTTTTACAGGTAAAAATCAGTATCATGGTTGAAAGATAATAAAATGTCTAGCTATTAAGGTAAATCGATGAACTTCCCTCAGTGCTTTCATATCATTACACTGCAGGATAAATGGACATGTGAATATATCTTTTCTTCATTCTATTAACAGTTGCTTTAAGCCAAGAAACCTGTGAATGGAAGGAAAAAATACGTTAGTGCTGTTTCATGAACAGGTTCATTATAAGTATAAGAAACCGTGAATAATGAATAATGATGCCACCCGCATCCCTAATGAAAGTGCAGGTTCTTGTGTATAAACTGTAGAGGACTATAAAGTCTTTTGTAAGAAGACTTTGAACAAACACATTCCCAAGAGTTTACAAGAACAGAAGAAATCTTGCGGATTTGAAGTCATTTTTCTCACACAGCTCTCTTCTGTTACATCAGTAACAGTCATTTTTGTAAAAGAAAGATTTATATATTTATTTTGTTAACAGAAGGGCAATGTTTCTGGAGAATGATGTTGTTTGGTTGAACAGTCTATTGCATGAGTCTGCTTCACCAATTACAATCCTGCTGTTAAATTAATGTCACGAAGGCATTGCTCTGTTGCAGATAAGATTTTTTTGTGTGTGTGTGTGTGTGTAAATGTTTGGAGTCAATAGCTTGGATCCAGAGTAGCCATTCTGTTAACAGAAGGGCCTCTTGCATTAACAGACGGGGTAGTGATGAAGAAGAAAAAGAAGAGTTTGGATTTGATATCCCGCCTTTCACTCCCTTTAAGGAGTCTCAAAGCGGCTAACATTCTCCTTTCCCTTCCTCCCCCACAACAAACACTCTGTGAGGTGAGTGGTGCTGAGAGACTTCAAAGAAGTTTGACTGGCCCAAGGTCACCCAGCAGCTGCATGTGGAGGAGCGGAGATGCGAACCCAGTTCCCCAGATTACAAGACTACCGCTCTTAACCACTACACCACACTGATCCAGTAAAGGTTCCCAATCATTGCAATTTTCATCAGTTCCTTGGTCTTCCTGCAGTATCCTGCCATCCTCAGACCAGCCCCATTTAAAGAGTACAGGGCTGCATGGGCAAGGGCTGATTGCTAAAAATTACCTCCAATTGCTTCACTGAGCCAGAAGATCCATGAGTGGATCTGTGGATCAAATTCCGATATGCACACATCTGTGTCCCAAGCCTTGCAAGTTGGAGTCCGATATAAACTTCACACTAAAGCCACAAAAGAAACTTGGAGGAGGAAACAGTGCTTTGCATTTGCGTATCTCAAATGCTTAAAGCGGTGCCAATTTTTTCAGCAAGCCATAACTGTAGTTAGGCGGTTACTTTATTGAAGATGAGGGCTGAGAGCGAGGGGGGGACCACCTATCAATTTCATGGCTGAGGTAGTATTTGAATTTCTCACATTCTTATGCATGGTTTGCACTCCTATTCACTGCACCACATCACCTCCTGGGCCCTTGGTGACCCTGAAAATATCATGAAAGCAAATCCTTTCTATTGTAAAACTCTTTAGAGGTATGTTAGTATAAGCCATGAGTGTCCTATGGATGTGGTTGGACTGTATGTCCCTTCAGCCCACAAACAGCATGGCCCAGTGGCCAGGGATGATGGGAACTATTGTTCAACAAGACCTGGAGGGCACCCTTCTAGCTACCACTGGCATAGGCAGTCGGTAAGACTATGGTCTGAGGCCACTGGATGATGCAGCTGTAGGACTGAAACGAAGCAAATCAAAGGGATGGGATTGGAAGCCACCTGGAAGCACCATGTAAACTGCCTTGAGTTCCACAGGGGAACAAAAGGCAGAAAATGAACATATTAAATAATAATCATCTGTTTCTCTGGCCCTCCCTTTTTTTGCGAGGGTAAATGCTTCAGAATTCAATGTTCTTGTCAATACATGCAGATACAGCAAAAGTTTTATTGTTTCGCATAATTGTCTACACCATTAAGTACTTTATAAACACTAATTAAATTGAATGCCACACTACCCCAGTTGCTGCTAACTATTAAGCAGGCAACTATTATACTTGTTACCCAGATGAATAAATAAGGGCGTAAATAGGTCACATCTACCATAGAAACCACAATGACTTAGCGACAGATCTATTTATAGAAGTGAGATTTTTTTTTTGACTCATCACTTTTCTTACCTTTTATGATAATGTAATTTGCAGAAGTATATCGTTGTGCCTTCCATAATGAGGGAAGAGAATTAATAGGAAATTATGCTGATGACTTAAGAATTACTCTGAACTGGTTCCCGGCTGCAGCTTCTGAAGCGTGTCTAGCCGGGTGCTTCTTATGTTCTGCAAACTGCTGAGAGGAAACTCAGGTGCAGGTTTAGCAGAGGTTCTCAAATGTGATACGAGCCTTTCTAAGACCACCTCTCTAGAGAATTGGTGCCTGCAGAGAGGGGGACTTAAGCCGTGTTCAAAATGCGCATTGTCCTAGGTGCATTTTGCAACATGGGATTTCATTAGGGCGAGCAGTTTCTGAGCTCTGGGCACAGTACTGCACCTAAGATTTCAGATGAAAACTGCAGAGTGGAAGGAAAGGAGGACCTTTTTTCTGCCTCCCCACTTTCAGATGCTCTCTGAAGACTGGAGAAGAGACCCTCTTAAGAATATTAGGGGGGTGGGCAGGGGAAGGACTAGACCATGTGAAAAATGAATACAATATTTTAGCTGCAGTTCATTCATTTTCAGCTTTGTATTTTTGTTATAAAAAAGCGTCCCTAGTCATTCTGTTGTTGCACCCATAACCTAGGTTTAAGGTGCCATTTAGCTCCTAGCTTTCATACCTCAGTTTCTAACACTGGACTTAAGCCCTTGTGGGGTTGGCCTCTTGGGGGTATGGGAAACAGGGGAAGACAGTAAAACGATAAGCTGCCATTTACTAAGAAATATGACAATCTTCTCTAGAGACGAGGCAGATTTGGTGTCTCAATCTGGTAAGCAGTTTGAGCAAGGAGAGTCAGGGACAGCCTCCCCCCTTCAACTTTGTGCCCCCCAATCATTTTGGACTAAAATTCCTCAAGCCCAAAGTCAGGGAAGATGGGAGTTATAGTTTAGCAGCTGGTTGGGTAAGGCTTGACATGGGGAAAGTCTATAGGATGGAAGGGAAGAATAAGGACCCGATAAGAAGAGAGGGAAAGAGGCAGACAGACAATGAAGGTGTAAAAGCCACACACACCCAGGGCATATATCACCAACTGCCTGTGGGGAAGATCCTGATAACTTTTGGTATTTTGATACTGTTTGCTATGGCTTTTGAAATGTATTTACTTGTAAGCTGCCTTAGAATGTGGGATATAAATGCATAAGAGCAATGTAAAATGCATAAGGAGCCAGGGCTGACAGTGAGTTCCTGCGTGGGGGAGCAATGCATAGGATGTGGTTTGCTGCATAGACAGAGATTGTGGGGAGGAGGAGGAAGTTTATATTGGGAGTGAACAGCAGCAGCCTGTCGTGTTTGAAGAGGAGGGGAAAGAATAGAGGAAAGTGGGTTAACACAGTTTCTTGGCCACAGTGGAGGCACATGCTTTGTGAGGAAAGTGGTGCCTCCATGAACGTTTTTTTTAAGTCTTTCTGCAGCTAGAGGTCCTACCACATATGGAGCTGTGGACAAAGTTTTGGAGGGCTGGGACTGGAAATGTGAACTATTCTCGTTCTCTCATCTCTCCTTTATTGAGCCAGGAGGGGCAAGAGTCAAAGAATAGCAACAGCTCCCACTGGCATGCTTGCCCAGGGGGGAAGGTTGCAATAGACAATATACATGAGAACAGCTGGCTTCTAAACCACCGCTTTTAATATTTTTATGGAAGCTAAATTCTCATCTCTCATTTGTCTGTGGAGGATTGTTTCCCTAGGCAGCTGGATTTATGGAGTGCTGTGCGGCACAAAAAATGCATTTGAATAAGACTTTTGAGGTTGTAAAATCATAGAATTGGAAGGGACCAACAGGGTCATCTAGTCCAACCCCCTGCGATGCAGGAATCTTTTTGCCCAACGTGGGGCTTGAATCCTATGACCCTGAGATTAAGAGTCTCAAGATCTACCGACTGAGATATATTTTATTTTGATTGTTTCTGGGGAGAGGGAATGCGCTGTCTAGATACCACTCCCAAAGCAGGTCATGTGAGCATTATTCTTAAGCTTTACGGACTTAGTTTTGAAGCCAGGGAAAAGTTGGCATTGTTCAGACACTTTCAGTTGTAGGTAATTTGCCACAGTGATAATGTGCTTTAAAAGGGGCATTTTCCCCATTTCACATCTCTCCAGATACCATAGTTAATGGCTCTTGTAAGCCTGTTGTATTTTCCCTCCCTTTCTTTTCCTGCTCTGTACCTCTACTTGGGTAAAGATTGAGCTAGATGGAACTACAGTGGTGCCTTGCAAGACGAAATTAATTCGTTCCGCGAGTTTTTTCGTCTAGCGAATTTTTCGTCTTGCGAAGCACGGTGTTGGAAAAGTTTTGGAAAAGCTTCAAAAATCACCAAAAACCTAAAAAAAGGCTACTACACCGCGTTCTATGAGTTGCTCCTCGAAGTCAAGTCGCAACTGTATTAACGGTGTTAAGAAAAAGGAAACAAACTTGCAAGACGTTTTCGTCTTGCAAAGCAAGCCCATAGGGAAATTCGTCTTGCGAAGCAGCTCAAAAACCGCAAAACCCTTTCGTCTAGCGAGTTTTTCGTCTTGCAAGGCATTCGTCTTGCGGGGCACCACTGTAGTTCCTCATGGATGCTCACCATTGTAGCTCATTTGTTATTGGAAAGAATTCAACATTTCTTTCCCTCCCCCCCCCTTGTTTAGAGGCATTTGGCAAAACTTGCTGCATTTAGCGAGTTTTAAATTGTTATCATTGCATAATGACAACATTGTATAACATTGGAATTTTAGCTAATTATTATTGTGCTAATTTGAAGGTATTTTGGTTTTTGTAGATCTCAAGAATATAAAAGATTTTTTTTAAAAAAAACCTTACATTAAAAAAATTACCCTGGCTTTAAAAAGAAAAACCCATGCAAGCCCTAGGTATCAAAATTTCCAGAATTTAAAGCTCAGATGCATATCAACACTTGTGGGTTTTTCAAGCTTCCTGATGTGTGGGTGTTTAGTGGCATGCAAAGGAAGGTCATTTACATTTACATTTGACTTGTCATAAATATTTTTGAGTAGTGTTAGACTTAACAGTTTTGACTGTAGAGGCTAAAACCAACTTTGCTCTTTATAACTCTGGTGTTATATTTGGGGTGGCAGAGGGGACAGTGAGAAGATGCTTGCTTGCCTGCCAATCCTGCCTGCAGGATAACCTGTCAAAATTGTGTCCTATGAATATTTTTCCTGTTCCCTTAAACAGCTGGTATCTCTAGAACCAGACTTAAACTTTGTAGACAATCAGACAGGTGTTTGGGACATTATGAACACAAGCAAAAGCATGTAGCAGCTAGAACATCTGTAGAAGTTATTTAGCAGTGTATGCCTTCTCCTAACGCATGTATTGCATACTGGAAAATATTTCCCACAAGGAATATCCTGTTCAGTGACATTCCGGTGATGATTCTCCAACCCAGAGTTCTCCTGATGGTCTGCTTTCTGTATGGAGAACAACCCTTCTCTCCATGGTGCTGCATAGAGGTACCCTCAGAATTAGATCCTACTCTAAAACCTGGTCTAGCATAGCATTGAAGGGCATGCAACGCATCTTGTTTAAAACTTAGCTATCCATGAAGTTGGCTAGCTATCTTGGGTAACTTGACACTTCCTTAGCCTTAGTCCTATATTCCAGATGGAGGACTATACTAGTCTGCTTTGCAGACTTGCTGTAAGGACTGCTAAAATTTTGTGGAACAGCTTAAGCAATTAGAACCCAGTGTGCCAATTCCAGAATGCAGACCTGTGCCAAGTATTCTTACAGCCCAGCCTCTACCATTTTACTTGAAAGTGTGCTCTAGTGATTTTAGTTGGATGTTCCTGGAAGTAAGTGTAGATCTGGACTGCTAGCGTCATCCATGAAAGTGTGTGATCAATGCAGTAAAAAGGATTTCCTCCTTGTTGCTGTGGCCAACGTCTGAAAGCTCTCTTCTGTTAATATAATGGTAGCTTAGCTGGGACCTAGGAGGGTCGACAATTGATTCACGGCTCTTACAGGAGGCTTATAATTCTTGCTGATCACAAATGAAACCCCACAGTTCTATAGCTAAGTTGACAATTATTGATGTGCACATGAGGGGAAGAGTAAAAGAAAGAGAGGGAAAAGACTCTATGCTGTAGAAGGAAACCAAAGCAGTTTTATTAATGGCTAAGAATTGGAGTGAAGAAAGTGCTAATCATACTTTCTTGTGATTTTTTTTTTAATGGAAGGAATGGGGGAGGAAAGCTGCCCCCTGCCCCATTCCTTCCATTTATTTTTTTAAAGCATAAGTGGTTTGCTTTCAGTTATTTGCTCTTTGCCTTCCTGATTTCTGAACCACTTCTTGTATCGAGTGTGGCACTGGTGGAATTTTTGGCAGATGGGCAAAGTTCCCTCTTTGGATGTTACACTCTGCAGTGAACAGGTGTGTGAACCAATGCATTATCTTTTCATCACTTATTACAATGTTCAAAGTCATCCCTTTCACATTTATAAAAACCATTTTTGAAAGGTGATGCATTGGTTCAATTTCCCACTTCCCCTAAAAATTGTTTAACTTAGACTATGTGCCTATTAATTCCCCGTAATCATCCCTGTCAAAGTGGTTTGCAGGAGGTTCAGTCTTTCCTTCTAACCAAAGTGCAGATTTTGTTCCAAATTAATAGTTCTGAACATTTGAGTTTAAAAACGTGTGGCGTGTGTATGGCATGAATAAAATAGTCAAGGCTAGATGTTAGTCCACTATACTTCAAGTTTCTACTTCTTTGGGCTGTGCAGGACACAGTTCTCAGAGGTGGGCAAATTTCAGACTGGTGGGTTCTTCTTTGCTTTTTGGGTGGGCCTTGGGAGTTCTAGATGCAAAATAGTGGCCAAGGGAAGTGAATAGCCACTTAAAATTAAGGAACCATGCATATGCTTGGCCCACACATTTTGTGTTCAGTCCTCAAGCTGAGCTCACAGTGCTTTAACACAAAAGTTCCCCTAAGCTCTTTTTGTTTCAGCTGCCTAATTTAGCGGTTGGGAGCTTTTCATTGTTTAATGGCAAGTTGTAAACCCTTGTCAATATGCTGCAAATCACCCACAGATCTACCAATAGATCCCAATGTACCTTCTGCCCACTGCTCTATAGGATCTGTGTGCAGGGGTGGGAACGGGGTGTATACCAAAGAGTCCAAATGCAATCCCTGGGACTTTCAGTTTAAAGGACTTCAGGTTGTACACATGTGTAGCTAGATGCAAGAGTGTGCAGGTTTCACCTCACAATCTCTGGTGTACTTAACATCCCTGCAGTCTTTGAATTGACTCTTGGTTGTCTGCTTTGTTTTATTTCCATTTTCACAGAGTGGCCCATTAGGTGTTTTACATTTTTTAAAAAAGACTTCTGTCCCACCCACCATTAAAAACTTTTTTTTTAAAAGAAACTGCTTTGAATTTGCTCTGACATGGGGTAACGGGCCTTTGTCATTGACACAAAGGCAGCCTATCCATGCTCTGCTCTGAGGAGAATGGGAGGTAGCTTTGTGACTGACTCATGAATGGACGAATCCAGGCTGTGTGAACCTGGGCGAGTAGGACATGTACTGCAAATATATTGAGCATGTTTTCACAGCATGCCTCCTGCATACATTGTGTACCTTCATGTTGAGGAGCTAAGGGGGGGAAAACTGCTTGAAAGCTACTGCCATTCAAGCGTAGTGCCAATACTCCTCATGTTGTTCCTTTTAACAGCATTGGGGTGAACAATTCATGTGTTATTTCAATAGCTGGACTACATCAGCTTCCAACTCTGCTCTACACAGCTCTTTATTTGCAGCGGCATCTAACAGTCCCACAATTGTAGCACTAATCCATGGGTAGGCAAACTAAGGCCCGGGGGCCGGATCTGGCCCAACCATCTTGTAAATCCGGCCCATGGACAGTCTGGTAATCAGCATGTTTTTACATGAGTAGAATGTGTCCTTTTATTTAAAATGCAACTCTGGGTTATTTGTGCGGCTGCCTGGTGTTTTTACATGAGTAGAATGTGTATTTTTATTTAAAATGCATTTCTGGGTTATTTATGGTGCATAGGAATTCGTTCATCCCCCCCCCCAAAAAAAATATAGTCCGCCCCACCACAAGGTCTGAGGGACAGTGGACTGGCCCCCTGCTGAAAAAGTTTGCTGACCCCTGCACTAATCAGTGTGTCTACATGTTGGAGGAAGAGGGAAACTAACACAGGAGGACAGCAAAAGACTTATGCATAAGTCTTTCTGTGTAGATAGAATGCTTAAACTCCCACTGAATAGAATGGGACTTACACTGTCTAACCATGTGCATGACTGCAGCCTTCATCCCCCTAAAAACAAATTACTTTGTAGCGCAGTATAAAATTGATGTGCCAGTGAACATAGAACGCACAGGATTACCTTCTGTCTTTTTATCATGGAGAACAGAATCAGTATGGGGGAAAGAGATTTATTGCACATTCATTTCGAGCTGACCAAGCAGCTTATAAGAGATTCAGCTAATGATTTATTTCTAGAGACAGAAAGTGTTCTTGATGAAATGTCATTAATTGCTTAATTATTTGAGGGAGAAATTACACTCAGCAATTTGTTCGCCTTTTAGATTGGTTTCATTTAAGTAATTCTCCGTGAAAGCATTCCTGGGTTAGAAGTAGATGATGAACTTGCTAAGCAAACGCATGCATTGCAAATTGCTGATATTCCAACTATTTGCCTACTCTCATAATTTATTTATTTATTTATTTATTTCTTAAATGTGCATACCGCCCTTCATCCATAGATCTCAGGTTGGTTCACAAGACTTATCTTAGCAAATGGATATATATCATCCTCCTCCTGCTCTCCGCCGCTGGAATTCCTACTGATACTAGAGGCACATATTTAAGTCAGTGTTTGTATGGCTTTGCTATGGTCTTTGGCTAGTACAATAAAGCTTACTCACTCACTACTTAAGAGGAACTGTGCCTTAGTTTCCATACATCACTGTAAAATTGTGTTGATGAACTTGACATAAGCAAATTCTGCCGCTGTACAGTCTTGCATTGTTTCAATTTTGCCTATTTGCACACTAGCATCCAATAAAGACAACTCTTACCCAGTGCTTACAAATGCTTATGCTACAGAGTTTGCCTTTACAATAACCACAGAAATCCTTATGGCTTGGCTACACCAGTGGACTGCAGTTAGGCAACTTGTCGTGATTAGGCGCTTCTGTGTAGAAAAGCTTTAATGAAATGGGAATTTTAGAATCATTTATTGTTTCTGCTGAAATCTTTACAATATTAGACTTTTCTGGAAGTGGTTAGAGGTTCATCTTGAACTTTTGTAGGTTTGAGAAGAATATGGAAGTTACAAAGCCAAAAAAAGGCTTGAAACTTCTCATACTGTTTTTGCTACACGTGAATGTTGATAATGAGGGAGAAGCCCTGTCCAGGCATTCAGCATGATCATGGAACAGCTAGATGCGTGCAGAGGGCCAGGTGCGCATGTGCTTCCTCTGCCCCCAACCTCCCCTGTATTCTGGGCATGCCCTTCCTCTCCCCAGCCTTTGTGTGCTCACTGGAGATGTCTGAAGGGGGCTTCTAACAGTGTTCAGTGGAACAAGCCCCCTTCAGGTTTTTGGGCTAAACACATGCCTGTTGAGAAGGGCTGTTGGGGGACAGGGAGGCCATGCCGACAGCCCTACACACATTTAGCACTCCTGTGAACAAGTTGAATGAGTAAATAACACAAATGTAGAAGGGAAATTTATACTTAGGGTCTAGCTGACATGGATTTTACTTTTACGTATTAGACCACATTTAAGTCTCCCACATGGAAATGCCCTTATGACCATCTGATTCATGCAAAGGGGAGGGGGACAATTTGTCAAATGACAGTAAAGATTACAAACAAGATCTCTGAATTGCCATTGGCCTTATTAGTTTGCCATTTGTGGGGGCATCTTTCAGCATGTTGTTTGTTGGGGTACAGGTGTGTGACACATGTGTGTATATGATGCACTAATATCAAGGTGTGAACAGAGAACATTTTGAAACTGAAATAATTAACTGGTACTTGTGAATCTTGTTTGAAAATTTAATTAATGAAAGCAAAATGTGTGAAAGGTAGGTGGAGAAGGAATTTTGGGTAGCGATATTCAGAAAAGCATGGGTCTCTTAATAAACGCGCACGCGCACACCCACCCCCCAAACCAGTTGCCAGAAAGAATGCTTATTTCTTTGCCTTGCGTACTTCAACATTGTTGTATATTTACAGCCATCCAAGTCCCTACATCATCTTAGCAAGGCCTGTAGTATGATAGCAGTTTCCTGAAAAAATGCTGGCTCCATTGATACTTCTAACTCTTTTTGGCTGAACTCCCAGTCCTCTTCTCTGTGTCCATTCAGTTATTTTTGCCAAAATTTGAATGATTTGCTTTCATGCTATATCACATCTGCCTCTGTACCCCATTTTCATTTTTTCCTCTTCTTAATTTTATAAGTAACTAATTTAGAAGAAAAGAAGTAACAACAGATTATTATTATTTTTTAAAGAAACAACAACAATGTATTGTGAGGAAATGAATTGTGATTACTTTAAAACAGGAGAGGGGAATCAGTGGCCATCTAGATTTTGTCCCAGTACAACTTCCCTCATACCTGACTATTGGTCATGCTGACTGAGGCTGATGGTGATTGTAGTCTAGCAACCTCTGGAAGGTTTCAGGTTTCCTACTGTTACTTAAACAGTCTGATATTTCAAAAAGGTAATCAGGTCCCTCACAGACCTCAGACGTAAGCCCTTTGGAGTTCATTGGGACTTTCTCCCAAGTAAGTGTGTATGAATCAACACTAACATTATTTCTCGTGTTAAGGGTCATTTGGAGAAAACTTCTGTCCTTGGTACTGGATGCATATAAGACATTATTAGCCTCTTCTGCCAAGGAACCATTTCCTTCTCTAGGTTTAAATTATAGGGTTTTTAAAAGATGCTGTGCATTGTAATGAATTAGAAATTAATCAGTCAGATTTGTCTTATTTTGGCCATTACAAAGTCAAAAATAAATGGACACAAGAGGGGAAAAACCAGGAAGCATGTTGGCAGTTTAAAACATACACACAATATGTAGCAGTTACCGGTAGTTTTTACTGACTTAACTGTTGTGTCCTTTTTTGAATGATGGCATGAAATGTACCATTGATATCTTATATACTTGCTGAGACAAACACATGAACTCTGCTTGTATGCTCAACCTTTGTTTAATGGTCCCCCCCTTGCCACTCAATAATTACATTTTACTTGTGTTCTCCCTTTAGTTCATAAAAATGGATCCCATTCTCAGGCTTCATGGGTGGCTGTTTGTGACCAGCTCATAGCAAAGGGGATAGGACTTCAAGATCCTCTTTAAGGTCTTGCCACTTTTAAACATTTTGAGGCAGATAGGAAGAACTGAGAGCTTATTTGGAACGGAAGGAAACACTGCACTTCATTCAAACCTTGAAAACTTTATACACACAAGCACACGCACACAGTATATATATTATTGTAAGCCTTAAATGTGGTGTAGGTTGAAACATTTCTCTAAGTCTGCAGCCGAGTACACATGACTTGCTTCTATGGGATACTTCAGTTCCTTATTTGCTTACTGAATGTTATATTCTGCCTTTTCTTTCATCATGGAACTGAATATGGTGTATGCACATATTCCAGGAACTCTTCAATCTAAGCATTGAGTGGATTCAGTTTCTTAAGCTTTCAGACAATTCCTCATGACATCACACTTTTTATTGCAGCCTGAGACACCAAATTAATTGGGCTTTTATTGGAAACTGCTACTTTAAGAAGTGGCTCTATCAGTTTCACTTTTATTTGTTTTAGTAAAGGGTAAACACTTAGCTCATTACGAAATATAATACTGCATTGGCCTTTTCTTTGAATTGTGACATAAACAGTTCATTCACCACCCATCAGAAATATGGTTCCTGAATATAAGCTGGTAAAGTCCCAAGTTGTCATGTGTTTGCCCAGGTAATGATATCTGTTAGGGCCAGAACTTAATTCTTTCTGTAATGCTTAGGCAGACCAAAGGTATTGCCAGGATTTGCATGAGCAGCAAATCCCCTTCAGTCTCTGAGATGACTTGCAGAAATGAGAAGAAAAGAAGATTAAGCATATTGGCTTTTAGCATTTTGAATCTGCTCTGTCTTTGCACTTTATAGTTTCCTTAGGTTCAGAACTCTCTGTGTTACTCATTAGTTTCTTTGCATTTTGCACCTCACAGTTTTAATTCAAAAGCAAGTCTCTCTGATGTTCATTGAATCCCATGGGATGTTTTGTTTATTGATGGCCACCAATGGTCATGACCACTGTTTTTGCTCATGAAGCCAAAATAGGTATATATGGGCCCAGAGTTAGTATACTTGGTTTCCAGTTCCCCTGATAAACCTTCCAAGATGTCCTCTTTGCTTGCTCTAACTTAAGCCTCTGCCTGGTTCCTTGTGACAGATCAGCTTCCACAAACTGATGCAAAATCCTGTTTAATAGTGTTAAAGTATGCATAGATAGATAGTTACAGCTATAGATATAGATATATTTGAACATCAGTTTGAGGCCTTGATTTTCAAGCCAGGACCTTTGATGTAGGCCAAGGTTTCCCAAACTTGAGTTTCCAGCTGTTTTTGGACTACAATTCCCATCATCCCTGACTACTGGTCCTGCTAGCTAACGGTGATGGGAGTTGTAGTCCAAAAACAGCTGGAGACTCAAGTTTGGGAAACTGTGGTGTAGGCAAACTTGATAAGAGGAATTCCTTGTCTCAAACAACTTGAAACATAACAGCTTTGTCAGTAGCTTAAATAAAAGCAAGTTGTGCCAAGTAACCTAGTGGTCTGTGATGTTTCCCATAATGGACCTTCTCCTATACTTTTGTGGTCTGTGAGGTATCATTGTCATTGAAACCTAGGATACAGTTCAGTCAGTGCAACTTTTTTGCACTGTGCATTGTCACTTGTGTGTGTCCACCTATGTGTTTCTTAGGCTATGGCCTGGCCACCTGGTAGTCTTTTTTGGCTAATTTCCCTGTTTCAGCAAATAGCTGGTTCCATGGGAGGGCATATTTTTGTCAAGAAAATGTGGGTGTGGGTGTTGTTAAACTCCTTCACATGCCATGTATATCTGATCCAGCTCGATATATATATATATATATATATATATATATATATATATATATATATGCATAGATTGTATTTGTGCAATTACCACTTTGACGAGTTTGTCCTTAGCTTTGCGCAGGAAGCTGGAAGTGTGTTCAGCCTCCACACAATATTTGCCCTGGGAATGTGCTACACTGAAAAGGCACCTGTTCCAGAATCCCAAGTGCTTGGATAATTGCAGCTTCCAGTATATGTAAATATTAGCGTGGGAGTAAAATTACCACAGAAATCATGAAATCCTACCGCACTTATGAAAATAAATTCTTGGGCTGAACCTTTTTCTTAAAAGTTCTCACCATCCGCAAATATTTATTCTGCGAAAAATTGTGGGAAGTAGGATTGGCAGGTTATAATGTCTCATATTCGCAGCTGGAGAGTCTGCAAGGAGAAAGTAGTTCCTGTGGAAATAAAGGGACGTGCATTGTGTTCCTCAATAATGTGTGTGTCCTGAAAGAAAGCAGATCAGTTGTGGAAAAGCCTTTGCCAATGCCTCGTGTCATGCTCTCCCTGGTTGTGAAAAGCTTAGATATCAATGCAAAGACTTCTAGCTGTCCACGTGGAGAAAGAATTTATGGGGGTGTTTTCAAACAAGTGGTTCCTGCTTGTGCATTCTGAATATTATGGAAAGGTGTGTCATGTGCCCTCATTAATATCTCTTCTCAGAAAAATATGTTGGGGGGTTGTGTGTGTGTTTTTATAGTCTGCAAACAAAAGAAGCCAACAAAACAGGTCATGCGTAGAGATTCTATGGAGTGCAGTAAGGTGTCTGAGCTGCCCATTTCCAAGAGTTTGCCTTTTACCATCCCACAAGTGTGTTACATAACATGGGGAAAATTTTGGGTAATCCTCTGATACAGCCTGAAAGTGTTGGGTGAAAGCAAGAAATTGCGGAGGTTTAGTGTGCAATCTAAAATCCTGCACCCCTTAGCCAAGACTTGAAAGAGAATATTATAACAAGGCAGGCTTTTCGTCAGTACGTTTGTTAATTGTACATCCTAGTGATATTAATCACTCGCTTTTTGTTGGGGCGGGGGAAATAAGCACCATTATGTTTTGAGTTGGGTGTTCCCTAGGAAATTCATAGTCTTTGCTGTGTATAGTGGCAGTTAAAGCGATGCCGGTGAACTTTTTCTGAGACATTGAGACTAGCAGCAAGTGTGATTGTACATAACTTTAATGATTTACAAAATTTATTTGAGGCTGAAACGGCTAAACTGCAGCGCAGTGCAGAATCTAGAAGATCTTGTTGATTGAAAGGGTATGTGTGTCACTGAGTAGCCCTTTAAAGGGAGAGAGAGTGTTTACAGAACTCGCAAATGAATCGTACTCTCAGAAATGTAGGTCAGTCAGTGACCTCCCAATAGAATGAGGCAGCAGTTTAATAGTGCAACTGACAGCTCAGCAGCAGTAAACCTCACTGTCTCCAGGAAACTTGTCTTGACAAATGTAAACACATTATATCCTGTATTTCCCTGACTTATTTAATTTTTTCCCCCAATTGCCACAGCAGGAACCACAAACTGTCATTGTGGAGTCCCCTTTCCTCACTCCTCCTTGTCCCCAGAAGCAAATGTCTTGCAACAAAGCTTAATTTGTTGATGTTGGGAGACTGTATGCAGCATGCAAGGCTTGCATTGAACCTTTTGAAATAATAAAATTGTAGCAATGCTACATTTCTTCATAGTGGTAGAATGACTGAATAAAATTGAAATTCCTGTTTCCTTGCAGGAATGCCACCCCACCCTCACCCCTGCCCTGAGGAACAACCAGAATTGGATTATATAGACCCTAATCTTATCCTGTAGTTATTGCTATGAATGGTCAGGAGATGGGCATGTGCTGATGTGCATGTTGTATGTGGATTTCAAGTCATTAATAACTCTGAACACACACACACACACACACACACAGAGAGAGAGAGAGAGAGAGAGAGAGAGAGAGAGAGAAGATAAGCGCTGCTCAGCTAGTGCCTTAAGCTTCTGCTCTGCTCTGCTCCCAGTTGTCACTGTCATTTGGGGAGTGAGAAAGTAGAAAACAAAATAAAAGTGTTTTGCACTGCATGATTATATTGAACTGTGTGGTCTGCCTGACCTGACAACCAGACTAGACTTTATATTTAGCCCATGGAGGCAGCTGCTTGAAACAGCCTACACATGATGACATATCCTTGCCATCACCATAACATGTAACACTTCTTTACATGATTCTTCCATCTAACGTACAGATTCCACTTCAGTCTGGCCCGGTAATGTTGGCGGCTTGTGTGTGGAGAGTCAGAACATGAAGTAGGTGGAAAAATTGCACAAAGAGTAATGCTTCATATTAACTGTGACAGAATGTCACCATGTATAGACCATTATTTGAGCAATGTGTGGAGTAGACATCACTATACTGGCAACCCAAAGAGAGAAGAGCACCTGTGATATGCTTAGATCAGCTTTCCCAATAATTCAGTAGTAGACTTGTCTAAAAAGGAGTATCCTTAGTCTTTCTTTCTTTCTTTCTTTCTTTCTTTCTTTCTTTCTTTCTTCTTTCTTTCTTTCTTTCTTCAGGTTTTAAAACTTGGTTTAGTGGTAGTGGACTAGAATACGTGGGTGTAAATTACAGTTTCTTGATGTATGTGAGCTGAAACATTTGCTGTTCACAGCCTAATCTGCCTTGTGGGGTTTTTGAGAGGGGACAATAGTATATGGCTGCCCAGCACTACTTGAAGGAAGGGTGGGATAAAACTGTTCCATTAAAAAACAAATAGATGTTTTATTTCAGTATTCTGTTATACCTAACTTCAAAGTACAGTGGTATCTCGGGTTAAGAACTTAATTTGTTCTGGAGGTCTGTTCTTAACCTGAAACCATTCTTAACCTGAGGTGCCACTTTAGCTAATAGGGCCTCCCGCTGCTGCCACGCCACCACCACACGATTTCTGTTCTCATCCTGAAGCAAAGTTCTTAACCTGAGGTACTATTTCTGGGTTAGCGGAGTCTATAACCTGAAGCATCTGTAACCTGAAGCGTCTGTAACCTGAGGTACCACTGTAGCGAGCCATTTACAGAATATCTGTAGTCTCCATTTTTAAAAAAGTTTTTTTAAAAAATGTTTATCCTGCTCTTCATCTCAAAAAGTCTCCCAGGGCATTTTTCAGATCAACAACATGGCAGCCCCTACTCTTGTTGTTGTGGCAGCATTCCATCGGTCTCAGGAAAAAGTATAAAGAGACATAGCACTAAAATAAAATGGATTTGAGGTGTGGGGAGGACATAAACAAACACATACAAGTTCCCAGTTGCAAGCTCTTGTAATTACCAGCTGGGGTGAAAAAATCAAATTTGCTGGTCTTTGAGACACTCCTAGAGAGTTGTCCTGCATCGCTTCTCTCCCCATCGTTTACTATAGCTTGATAAACTGGCTGCTGTTATGTGACAACTGAAGGAAGGAGAAGCCTGGCTTCTCAGCAGACTTGTCACAGCCCTGAAGTAATTAATGGCTGCTGCAAGCTGAGTTGGAAAAGGAGCCTGATAGAGATTCTACCTTTTTCAAAAATCTACTTGCTTGTTTAAGCAAAAAGCTTCTTACAGTTGTCTCATGAAACACTATGTTTAAAGAGACATGCAGATGCAGTGTTAAATGTATACAGTGATTTTATTATCACTACATCATCATCATCTAATGGGCAAGTTCAATGCTGCCAGGTTTATATGCAGTCTTCAAAATCTGCAACATTTGCAGCAACGCAAACCTATTCAAGTTTTCACGTAAATCCAAATATGCTAAATGGGCCTTATTCCCAGGTAAATTTGTACAGGATAGCAGCCTTACTGCATATGTTTCCTAGAAAATCTAATATTACACAAAGGGCAACTTGCATACATATGCCCTTTATTATTCCGCAGTCATAATACCATGTGTGAGACACACGGGTACATTTGAATGAATATAATTTCTTTTTCTTGGATATGGTTTTCTCTGCATTCCTGAGCAGGTCCCATTTTGTTTTTCATTTAATGAGCTGTAAAGATAAACTGTAATTCTGAGCCAAGTTGAAGAATTACAGATTTCCATTCCAACAGCCCTTGCAGATAGAGTAGTCTTTGTTTTTCCAATCACTCCCAAACATTCTTGGGGTTGTTGTTTTTAAGTTGTAACTTAAAGGATTTTTGCCTTGATCCAGCTCTATTTGCAGGTAAAATTGGTATTAACATGTGACCACTTGTGCCGGAATGTTAGTGGGAATGAATAACTGAATGTCATTGAAAGGTGCTTTTCTAAACCTCAGGCTCCAGCATTGCGACCAGCGTTTCTTAACAAGAAGTCTCTGGAAAATTTGCTATGACTACAATTAGCTACAAGTAGTTATGATGGATCTCTATTATAGTCTACTCCAGAATGGCAAATTTGTGGCCTTCCAAGAAGTGTCTGGCTTACAACTTCCATCAGCCCCAGCCACCATGGCTGGAGTAATGGGAGTTGTTAACTAATATCATCTGCAGCGTCTTGGGCAAACTATCATTTGCTTCCTTTTTAACCAGGAATGGAGGCTCATAGTGACTGGCCCAAGTTCACTCTTGTCTCCCAAGACCCAGTACAGCAGCCTAACCAGTACACCACACTGGTTCACACTGACCAAAGTTGGGGTGGGCAGGGAGTATAGCTTATCTAAAACAAATAAGAGACCCAGAAACAGATTTCTAAAGTCATCAAGCACCTGCTTTATGAAGACAGCATTCTTTCAAATATTAGAAGCTAAATTTCTGTCTTTTTCCCCCAGTAGTTCAGTAAAGCAATCTTTTGCTTATTTCTGTCCCTTTGTAAATTGAATAGTACCATTTTTCTTTTTAAGTTAGCTCACTAGTTTTTTTCTCTTGCTCTTGTCAAATTCTCTTCTGTCTTTGTTCTTCTCCTTTTAAAAGATGTTGCAAAATGAACTACATTTGGTATACATTTTGCTTCTTTGCTCTACCATTGAACAATTGCAGAATATTTAGATGTAGTTTGAATGCCACCCATTGGTGCACAGAATGTGCCCTTCAGAAAGATTCGTGCTGTCTGCAGCTTTCAAACTATGCTCAAGTTCCACCTTATTTTTGACCAAGGTTCATCAGAAGCCTGCAATGTTGCATTCTCAGCACTGTGTGTGTGTGTTTTGCGCTTTCCCCTTAATTATGATTGGCTTTTTATAATCCTGCCCTCTTCCAACTTTCCCCCATCTCTGCAGTTGTTGTTTTTTTGAACCAGTTTACAAGTTTACAATTGCTCTACTTCAATTGAAACATTTAAAGGAAGATTTCTGGAGCTTATGACATCCCACAGAAGTCATTAGTTATCATGGCTCTCTCTCACCATGAGTGGGAACCACATTTCTGACTTCACACATGAACAACTAATCTCTCTCAGAATAAGTATATTTTGAAGAATTCTGGAGGTTTTTGGCTGTGTTAAAGGGAAAAAAATCAGGAAAAAATGGATTTGTGTTGCTGTTCCAGATAAGAGGAGCTAGCTGTAAAGGAACAGGTCACCATATCACCAACATGCAATTCAGCCTTCTATCTGAAGTCCATTGCCTGCTTTTTAAAACTGATTCCCCCTCAGTTATAAGTGAAATTGTATCTAATAATGCTATGTGAGTAGTATGTCATACTAGAGAAAATATATGCAGAGTTTGGGAGTCTGCAGGTACTATTTATGTTTTCATTAAATCTCTGTTATTTCTTTGACTTCTCACACAGGAATCCCTGTCAGGAAATATTGAGTCAGATATCAGTTTCTTAATTTAAACAAATGCTATAGCCTAGTCAGGTGCCAAAAACCTTATACTCATGAACACACCGCATCTCAAAACTGTAATTTAAAATTAATTGCAGGCAATATCAATCCAGGGCTTTCAGTCCAATCATTTCATCACCACAGTTAATTAGCTGGATACCTGAAAGACTTCCAAACGCCAGCCAAGAAGGTGCCTCCTTTGCATTAAGGATGCATAAAAACCAAGGGAAGAGTAAAAATCAAAAATTCTCTTCTTTCTTCACAAGCAGCTCCTTAAATGTGTGCCTATTCCCCACGCTCCTCTAGGTCAGTCTACTTGCGTTGTTCTTCCAAGGCTTTGTTGCAGTTCTTTCCCTCAATGTTCTCAAAGCTGTAGCAAACACAACTGGAACGACAACCCTCTATCCAATCCATCTGTTGTTCCTTTGTCTCACCAAACATCATCTCAAGCTATCCCCTCTGCTATGACATCAATACATCCTGATCCAATGAAGGAATCTGCATTTGGATATAGATTGAGATGCGTGAACAAAAGTGTGTTGATGAAAACCATTAGAGGTTGGTGCTGCAAGCATTGCGAGTATTGCTCACTTGGCTCCTTAACACTGCGTGTTGCTGCCAGTTACTGAGAGGGGGAGAAGCAAACCAGTGGGGAGCTTGGCGTAGCGCAGGCTTAGCAGAGTCAATCCAGTACTCCTGCTGCCACTCCTGAGCTGAGCTCCCCATCACCTCTCTCTCTTGGTAACCAGCAGGGACACGTGGTGTTGGGAGACAAGGTGAGCAATACCACCTTACTGACCACTACTGGTAATAATCCTAGCACCTTGATCATAGGCATCACATGGAGTTAATTGTTACTGTGTTGGATTTATTCGAACTGCCAAAGCAATGGGGCTTAAACTTTCTACCATTAAGAAATTTCCACATGCTATGTGTCTGCCAGAGAACCACATGGAGTTGCAGAGGGTTCAGGAACTGATTCTAGAATGATCAAATGGGATGCTTGCCAGACATGTTAAGCCTCTCTCTCTCTCTCTCTCTCTCTCTCTCTCTCTCTCTCTCTCTCTCTGTGTGTGTGTCTATTAAGAATGGGCTCTATCATGCAGCCAACCCTTCCCTGTTGCCACCTGTTCCAGGGAACAAAATAGGTACAGGTATGCTGTTGTTTAGGAAAGGTTGGTCACCAGTTCTGACCTCAACACTGGCAGTGTTGACATTCTCTTTTAAAGTTGCACCGGGCTAGAGTCTCATGACAAGCCTTCAGCTTCATGTGGAGATTTGTAGGTTGATGCCACCATGAACTCATTACCACAACACATGTCTGTAGTGCTACATATTTCCTAGTGGGTGTAAAGCATTTTTCATACAGCACACTTGAAGCTGAGTGACTTCTTTTTTTGGATAAAATACAGTACATGTGCTCCTGTTTAACATCGGGGTGGAAATCAGTCACTACCTCCTAAAAGATTTCTCTGAATTTTTCATTCTTGTCATAAAGAGACTTTAGTGTGGCGCTTTAAAGACTAAATTTTCATTTTGATGGAAACTTGTGAAGGAATACAGTAATCTTTCTCTCTCTCTCTTTCTCTTTCTTTCTTTCATTCTCTCTCTCTCTCTCTCTCTCTCTCTCTCTCTCTCTCTTTTACACCAGAAAGCCAAACTTGGACTTGGTATCCAATTCTAGAGATAGTCTCTGTCACAATTGCCATCATTCATATTCTCTCCCTCTCTCTCGTATTAAAGTATGATTCACAATGTCAATGCATAAGCAAAATCTGACTCTGAGGTATGTTTTCTTCAATTAAACAGATTTGAGAGCACGTGTGGAATTATATGGTTTTGTTTATCCACGAGTTTTTAAAACGTCAGCAGTAGGTAAATAAAAGAAATAAACAAAACCCCAAATTGAGTCAGTATTGGTTATTAATAGAGAAAAGTAATTGATGACTCAAGCATTCAATGCTATGGAAGTTTCCGAGTTTCGGTTTCATGTTAGGTTCTTTTTAGGAATAGTTTTTGTTTTATAGTTGAAGTCAGATTTGTGTTCTACATCACTGCTCAGTCAGAAAAGCAGTAATAAGCTTGGGCAGAAGACTGCTTTGGATCTGTGTAATAAAAGTAGTCCAGCTAATAGGATGAAGTAGATGACGTATAGATCTTTCCCTTTACAATTATAACTGGGGAAATTTGTATCTATATTTTCATTTGTTAAAGAAACAACTGAGTCAAACTGTAGCACTTGCTGAGTTTCCTTTATTAGTCATTTCTGTCAGGGTGTATGTTAAATTGGTGAGTCAGAAGCTGAGATGCAAAATACCGTATTTTTCGCTCTATAACACGCACCTGACCATAACACGCACATCGTTTTTAGAGGAGGAAAACAAGGGAAAAAATATTCTGAATGAAACAGTGGACGTATCATTTTTGTGCTTCATGCTGTGGCCACAGACATGTGATCTGATGGTGAATTTTGGCTGACCCAATGCAAAGATCCTGAGGATCCATGTGGATCCATGCTTTGTAACCACGTTTTTGCACCATTGCAGCCCCAGGCAACAGTGGGTGCGTGATTTTTTTGGGGGGGGGGCAGGCTGTAGCCATGGGCATGCTGTGTGCTCTGATGGTGAATTTGGGGTGACCCAATGCAAAGATCCTGAGGATCCATGTGGATCCATGCTTTGTAACCACGTTTTTGCACCATTGCAGCCCCAGGCAACAGTGGGTGCGTGATTTTTTTTGGGGGGGGGCAGGCTGTAGCCATGGACATGCTGTGTGCTCTGATGGTGAATTTGGGGTGACCCAATGCAAAGATCCTGAGGATCCATGTGGATCCATGCTTTGTAACCACATTTTAAGTGGGGAGGGAAGGAAAAACACAGAAGGCTAAGAATGCAGGAGAGGGCTATAACGTGAGGAAAGGAAGGCAAAAGTTTCCCCCCACCCACCCACACAAGCCAGCCAGCGTGTGCTCTCTCTCTCTCTCTCTCCCTCTTTAAATGGAAGAAAGCATATTTGAATGCTGTGTGTCTCCAAAAACAAAAAGCAGGAAGTCAAATCAGAATTTTAAGCCGAACCTGTAATCTCTCTTCCCTTCACAAACATTGTTCCTCCGGAGCAGGGACAGGATAGAAGGACGGACGCTCTGCTTTCCCTCTCTACTTGCCTGGAGGGGAGGGGCTTTCCCTGCTCTTTGTTCGGACGCTCTGCTTTCCCTCTCTACTTGCCTGGAGGGGAGGGGCTTTCCCTGCTCTTTGTTTGGACGCTCTGCTTTCCCTCTCTACTTGCCTGGAGGGGAGGGGCTTTCCCTGCTCTTTGTTCGGACGCTCTGCTTTCCCTCTCTACTTGCCTGGAGGGGAGGGGCTTTCCCTGCTCTTTGTTCCGTTTGAGCAAACACAGCAAGGAAACAGAGAGGGCGGGCAGTAAGACCCTGAGGCAGAATGCAGGAAAGCTGCCACTTCCTGTATCACGGAGCTCCCTTCTCCCTGAAGCGCGGTTTGATTTTTGCCTTATTTTTCCACACATTCGCTCCATAACACGCACAGACATTTCCCCTTCCTTTTTAGGAGAAAAAATCTGCGTGTTATAGAGCGAAAAATACGGTATGTTTCTGAATGACAGACAGAAACAAAACACAACTTTGAAAAAACAAGTGCATTATATTTATTATTGCTCGTTCATTGGTAGTCTAAAATGCACTGGACGTCTGCAGTCCCACAGATTCCTCTTAGTAAAACCCATCCAGTCCTGCTGCAACTATGGGGGGGGGCGGGGGCAGGGAGGGAGGAAACTGAAGTTGGAACTGTCTGGCACATCTAATTTTTGGATTGGAGAACAAATTCCTAGTGAATGATTTCACTGCCTGTAGTGCTGTCTGATTCAGTTACGGCATTTGATGAGACTTGTTGGAAGTATTTGCAAAGACAGGATGTTACTACATTTGAGGTCATATAATTGTTGTTGTTTTAAATATGTACTTTGCATTCATGGCATTGAATTCAGTGACTTAACAGTCCCGTCCTTAAGGTACTCCACCTGCTCAAACCTGAGCCAACAAAACACTCCGAGGATTGGAGCATAAGGCTTGTGTGTACTATTGCGATTTTTCTGTGCTAAGTCTGAATTTGATTTAGCTTTAGCCTGCAGGAGGCCTGCAACATCTCAACTAACTCAATCTCAGGATCCCTGTATTCACCAGCAGAGCTACTAGTGTAAATAGTATTTGCAAAGCTTTTACCTGTCACATCTGGGGGAGAAGCAAATGTTACTACTAACAGATGACACCTAACATATCTAACATCTAACAAATAATGCATGGTGTTGGCAATCCTAAACAACTGTATGTGTTTGGCCATGGTTCGCATATCTGGACCCTCTGATTTCTTTTCCCATTCTTTTATTGCTTTTGCCTGTCCCACCTAGCACCTAAGTGGCTGCTTGCATCAGTGAGCCATGCCACTCTTCTGTGTAGTTGGAGGGGAAACATTGCAGCAATGTTGCTTGTTCCTAATGTAAGAGAATGTATAAAGCTTGGGATTGAGTTACATGAGAAACTGCTTTGCCTCTTTCTTATTATTATTTAAATTTATATCTTGCCCTTCCTTGAAAAGGGTGGCAAACACAGCAGTGATAAAGCAATATGGCAAACACAACAGGCACCCATTGTTTGTACTTCATGGAAACAAGTGAGGACATTTTTGTTTTGAGAAACTTTTCCAGTTGGCTGTTTTTGTTTCCTTTTAAAGGTCTGTGCTTTGGGTATTTGTTATTATTTAAATCTATCTTTAGTTGTTTTCTAACCTGTTTTTAGTTGTTTGTATGTAGCTTATGTGAAAGACGATTCATAAAGATGGTGGTGATGGTTTGAGGTTGATATATGACAAAATGCAGGTAGATTGTGAGACTCTTAATCTCAGGGTTGTGGGTTTGAGCCCCACTTTGGGCAAAACGATTCCTGTATTGCAGGTGGTTGGACTAGATGACCCCTTGTTCCTTCCAACTCTAAAATTATCTGATTCTATGAAATGCTTACACAAAGATGCATGAATAAAACCAAGTATAGCTATTTTAGCACAAAGCACTCCTAATTTATCAGGAGGGGCCCTCTACAAGCCCTTGGATCCATCTTGTGCAGATATAGGCTTCAGTAAACTGCCATATAGACAAGTCCTAAATAGTATCTTGCAGATTTTTATAGACACACGAGTGAGAAACTTGACATCAGTATATTTTCCTATCTCTTGTAGAGAATGTCTCTGCTCCAGTGTTAGAAAGTCCCATTGTTCTAGGTGCATTTTGCGACAGGGAATTTCATTACGGTGAGCAGTTTCTGAGCTCTGGGCACCTAAGATTTCAGATTAAAACTGCAGAGTGGAAGGAAAGGAGGACCTTGTTTTGCTTCCTCACTTCCAGGTACTCTCTGAAGACTGAAGAAGAGACCTTCTTAAGAATATTAGGGGGGTGGGCAAGGGAAGGACTAGACCATGTGAAAAATGAACATAATATTTTAGCTGCAGTTCATTCATTTTCAGCTTTATATTCTTGTTATAAAAAAGCGCACCTACACATTCCGTAGCATCCATAATCTAGGTTTAAGGTGCTGTTTAGCTCTTAGCTTTCACATCTCAGTTTCCAACACTTCTCTACTCCTGAGGCAGCACGTCTTTGTGTAAAGGGATGTTTATTTCTGGAAAGGGAAGGGGGAAACCAGGGCATTACATTTGAATTAAGTGTATGAAATTGCAATGAATTAAACAGGGCAATGTGTTTTTAAAATGAAATATGCAAATTTCTTCTAGTAGTGTTGGAATCTATGGATTTGATTTTGGTCTTTAGGTGTGTTTCCCCGCCCCTTTGCTTAGGTATGCTATTTCCCTGTGCAAGCTAAGCCAAGCCAAGCACAGACACAAGTATCAAACCACATTCCATGCTCCCACGACTCTAGGGAGGGCCTGTGTTTCAAAAACAATTAAGAAGTAATATACATGGAAGTGGGAAGATTAGAAGGGAGGGGAGCAGAGAAAGGTTTCTTACAGAGGTACAGCCATGCGTTGAGCACCAGCCCTTACTATGCAAATTTAGGCAGGTTTCCCTGCTGCTGTGTCTTGTGCAAGCGCAGTCCAACTTTCAGTAGAAACTGCTGCTGTGCATCTGCTGTCAACAAGACTTTCCATGCATCCTATGCTGCCTAAGGACAGAGCTCCAGTTTTATGGCACTCTTGGCCTGACCCACATGCTTTTGGTATTCATGGATACAGTGGTACCTCTGGTTACGAACGCTTCTGGTTATGCACGCTTCAGGTTACGAGTTCCGCTAACCTGGAAGTAGTTGCTCCTGGTTGCGAACTTTGCCCTAGGATGTGAGCGGAAGTCGCACGCCAGAGGCACGCATGCAGCGGGAGGTGCCATTAGCGAAAGCGTGCCTCAGGATAAGAACGGTTTCAGCTTAAGAACGGACCTCCAGAATGAATTACTGTAAGTTCGCAACCAGAGGTACCATTGTATGTGATACAATATATGCGTACACAAAGCAGAGCCAATAGGGTGATTCACTTCTTCACTCACAGCTGCTCCATACCCCTTAATTTTGAACATTTCTATCTAGATAAAATGTAAATAGTTTATTGCTTCAATTAACTTGGAATTCCAAATAGTTGTTGGCAGGGGCGCACCTGCATTTTTGGGGCCCTGAAGCTTGAACTGGGGCCCCCTTTGCAACCAGCAACAAAGTTTGGGTAACCACTGTTATCTTCTTCAGTGGGTTTGTTCCTTGACAGATCACCACATTAAAAGAAGGGGGAAAAGGTACTACTTAGATTTTGATTAAAATTGCTGCATTGGATTATCTCACATATCAAAGTCACTGGTGTGAATAAAAAATTATTATGCCATATAGTTTTTGAGGTATAGCTCAGTTGGTAGAGCATGAGACTCTTCATTTCATGGTCATGGGTTCGAGCCCCACTTGGAGTGAAATATTCCTGCGTTGCAGGAGGTTGAACGAGATGATCCTTTTGACTAAAGATACCTGGGATCTTCTGCATGCAAAGCATGTATTCTGCTAGCAAACTGTGACCAGTTCCTCAAATATAGCGATACAGGAACATAGGAAGCTGACTTATATCAGGTCAGCCCAGTGTTGCCCGCTCTGACTGGCAGGAGCTCTCCAGGGTCTCAGGCAAAGCCTGTGCATTTTGAAATACCCGGACACCTTTATCTTTTGGAGTGGGCGCGGCAGTTGAAATTCTGGGTTAACTATTCAGTTGTCTTCTGCTGGGCTGCCAAGAATTTTAAAGGGATCAAGTTGCCCCCCCCCAAAAAAAAATGTTGTTTTTTGTTTTGGCACTTCCATTTCTAACTTCAATCCAGGAAAAAGAACTTTTTGGCTTCAAAATTTCCAGGCCTGCTATTCCTCAAAATGAGGTTAAGCATAGAATGTGCCAAACATTTCCTCAAATGCTGTTTAGTACAGAAAGGAATTCAAACGTTTGCAACTTGTTTTGACTAAGTTTAGGGAAGTGACCTGATCCATTTAAACTAAAAACTAAGCAGGGTCCTATTATATACTTGCTAAGCCTTCCCCCAATGTGTCCGTAAGCAGTTCCAGCTAGAGCTGAGATTTTTTATTTGGTCACATGAGCTAAGTGAACTCTTGGAGATACACACACTGTGTGTGTGTGTGTGTGTGTGTGTGTGTGTGTGTGTTCATTCTACATATGTTCAGTCAGTGACCTTCGTCTGAGGAACTCAGGGATTTTTACAGCCTTTCCCCACCTTAAGATACCTGTTTGAATTTCTGTGTGTTCAGAATAAGGCTATAAAAGCATAGTGATGGTGCTACTAGAGGGGAAATTACATGGGTGTGGTATATCTTGGTGGTCCTACTTCACCAGTAAGGAGGAAGATGGAGAATCTGTCCATTACATCATAGTTGTAGCAATTGAAGCAGTGTCTCTCCCCTTGACTTTAGGGAACTTCCTGTAGTAGTCCGTGCTCAGGCCTGCAGGACTTTAAAGCCAGAACCGTGTCTTTAGCACAAATTGATAGCAGTGAAGTTCAGAAAGAATTTGGTGGTTTGGAGGCTTTGTGGAGAGCTCCAGGTAGAAGCTGAATTGCTGCATTTTTGAGCTAGTTGAAGTTCCTTTGTGGTTTTTAAGGTCAGCCCAACATACACTGCATTTTACAAACCAAGTCATGTGTATTGTTGCAAACCAGTATTATTTAAAATATAGGAACAGTAATCATTGCTTTGTCTTAAAGGGATGTTGTGAAGCATCTTAAGATGATATATGTGAGATGCTCTGAGCACTTGGAGTGCCCTATATAAATGTGCATTGCTGCTTGAAAGGACGCTCTCTACTTATGCCATCTTCTGCTTTATTGTGTTTTGTTTTTAAAGTGTCTCATTTCCACTTCATTAATTCTAATTTCTGCTTGAGTTCATTCAGGCTGAAACAGAAATCACAGTCCTTACCATGGTGATCTTGCAACATTTGAAGTAATCAGTATTGCTGGTTTAGTGCATAACTTTCAGAAGTCATGGTAGTTTCTGGAACAGGTCTAATCAGCAAGTGATGGGTTGTTCAAGGAAGAAGGGGGCAGAATTAGAAGCCTGTTCTGGTGGAAGATAATGCTTTTTCTTCCACCCCGTCCCACTCCTCTTCAGCAATTTCGTTCTTCCAGATTATTTTCCCAAACAAGTAGCCTCCAGCTGTGGCAGAATAGCCTCAAGGCAGAACACACATCTTAAACAATGTTTCTGCCAAACCAAACTCCTTGTTTGTTTGTTTGTTTGTTTGTTTGTTTGTTTGTGTGAGTGAGTGAGTGAGTGATTGCATTTGGAGCAGCAGACATGGGTAGATAGATGAGCATTGCTTTCTAGAGATTTGTGGGAAGCCTATTCTCTATACTCAGTTTTATGACCTATGAACTACATCTACAACTACCTCCATGAGCATATAGCTGCATTCTGTTGTACCGACCTTGTTTGTGTGGCTTGGAGTATGAAGCCAATGCAGGAAAAGGATTCATATATACTTGGGTGGAGGTGTTTTACATCAAATCTTGATCAATGGGAGTATGT
Organism: Podarcis bocagei; assembly: GCF_964188305.1. Classification (NCBI taxonomy): domain Eukaryota; kingdom Metazoa; phylum Chordata; class Lepidosauria; order Squamata; family Lacertidae; genus Podarcis; species Podarcis bocagei. The sequence goes on along the minus strand of NC_138127.1, from coordinate 29,421,406 downwards.
TCTCCTTGTGCCTGTTTTTTTGTTTTTTTTTTTTTTTTGGTGTGTGTAACGAAATTATTTCTATTAGTCATTCCCACATTTCAGAATAAGAATAGCTGTATAAAACAGAAGCATGGGATGGAGTTAAGACTAGACACAGATGTTTAGCAATGCATTAGGACAAGGTTAGATTACAACTTACCCTAGCCTGACCCCTGAGCAGAGAAATTCCTGCTTTCATTTTATAGGTCATGTGTTAAATTTAATACGCTCTGGCTCACTCAGTGTAGTGTAAGGATATCTGGGGAACACAGGGAGAGAAATAGAGAGTGAGACATTTGCAGAAACGGAATGAAATGTGTGGAATGCAGTCCCAGGCTTCTACAGCAGTGAACATCAATCACACCTTCCAAGAACAGGGTGGACCTGGTTCTCACTGAGGTGGCAAAGTTATGTTTGGGCTCTGCTACGTCAAGACTGTCCCGTGCTATGAAATGGCCACCCACTGAAAAAGAAAAAGGTGTGTACATATAGATATCTGGCATGCCAGAACGAAGCCTTGGCTAGAATCTTCTTCCCTGAATCCTTGTGCTTGAATCTTGCTTGTGGGTTGCCTACGAGCCTCCGGGCAGCTAGCGTGAGAACAGAATGCTGGACTAGATGGGCCATTGGCCTGATTCAGCAGGGCTGCTCTTATGTTTTTGTGTTAGCTTTCATATAAAGCCTGGAGTGAAACAGCAGAGACATCTGTACTAGGCCACAGACTTTCCCATCATGTCTCAAGTTTCTCCCACCTCCATTCCAACCTTCCTCCCAGAACAATTGTAATTTGACTGGAAAAAGCAAATGGGGCTCTGTTATGACAAACACACACACTACTACTTTTGCTACACATGGACTTGTTCATATGTGCTTTTCATCTTTCTCTACAAATTATTTAAGATTTTTACCATCCAGGTAGAACTTGAGTTCTGTATTTATTGAGAATGGTTTATGCAGGCTCTCTGCCCCACCTTACTTTATAGATTGGCAGACAATAGTAGATGACCCAGTGTACAAGGCACTATCTTCCATGCTTACAGAAAGTAATTTCTTCTTTGTGGTTTTCTGTGGTGCATCAAAGACAGGTTATGTGCCTGTACAGAACAGCATTTGGAATCTTCCAGAGCTAAGCTACTGAAACATTTATGTAGGCCACAAATGACTAACACAGGTAGGTATAACTAGACAAGCAAATTTTTAAAGAAATGTTAGCTGGGCTAGTAATTTTTGTGGATTTGTGTGTGTGAGAGAGAGAGACTCTGGCTTTGCTCATTATCAGAACATCCTGAGAATGCTTATTGACTGACTCATTTCTTTAATGCCACTGAAGAACAGAAGCTCAATGTATAGCTTTTAATTCATTATGAGATTATAAAATTTTGTAGGGGAAAGGGGATGCTTGTGCCAATGCAAACCTGTTTTCTCAAATGTGTCCTGATATTTTGTTATGTTTAGGTTGCCACCAGAGAAGTTGAGCTGCCAGAAGCTTGCCCTGTGAATCTTCAGGCGTTCTTATCTTAATGGATTGCTGTAACCTACTAATCTCTCCATTTGTCCACTTCCCTGTTTCGTGAGAATATTAGCCAGCACAGATCCTGGGAAAGTTACATGTAAGTCCTGCTTTTGATTCCTATTTCATCAAAAACAAAACAAAAAAAACTATGCAAAGAAGTGGGGTTTTTTCCCAACTGGTGGGGGGGATCCATATAGCACTTGTTAAATCATCCTAAAAGCTGTAATTCGTCAGATAACATTAGACTGTGAATAAATTGATCTTGAAGTACTTATTGTCTCTTTAAAAACTAAATGGAGAATGTAATTTTGTCAATTTGTGGGCTTCCTAAGTGTGTTTTCTGCCACAGCTGAACTTGTCACAAAGTACTTTATAAATAGCTTAGGCTTTTTTAGTTTAGGCTTTTTTCTCAAAAGTAGGCTAAGTTGATGTGGTGTGTGTTTGTGCATATATATGCGCAAAACAGGGTAATATTTCAGTTGAGGTGTGGAGAGGTTGTACTGATAAATCACTTTTCAGAATCAGCCTACAGATTCAGCCAGACATCTCTCCCCCCCCCCCAAATAAAAAATAGAGTGTGGCAACTCCTGCATTTCAGTACCCAAGTATTGGCATTTTGGGGAAATCAGGGTTTTCGAAGCTTCCAAAATATACAGAGCTAGCTACATGGCAGATTCCTGGTTACTTATTTCTGTGCAAGTAGCTAGTGTGTGTTAACAGAAGAAACTAGATGCTTGAATCTATCCCTAATGAAACAGTTGCATATAAAATGTGTACCACGTAAACACACTAGATGGATGCCTTTGGTAGCACACTTCAAATGGTGCTTAGGTTATTATTCCGAAGCAAAATCAAAGTAGGAATTTAGGAACTCACATACTCTGGTGACTTCCAATGTGTCTTTCTTGCTGCATAAATACAGAGTGCGCCCCAGGATTTTCTGGCACATCTCAGAGAGTTCTGAAGGTAACTGTTGATTCACATGAGATTTCTCTTACTCTGACTGCTCTAGGGTATCAAGAAACTTCCGGCTAGCCTTGAGCTGGGCTAGAGGATGAACGCTTCCCAACATCATGCCTAGTGATGCCTACTCAGAAACATTATGCCTCTAAATACCAATTGCTAGGGAAGAACAGCAGAAGAATACTGTTGCCCACATGCCCTGCTTTGTGGGCTTTCTGTAGCTGTCTGGTTAGCCACTGAGAGAACAGAATGCTGTGCTGGATAAGCCTGTGGTCTGATTTCCTCAGGATTCTTGTCCTCTTTCTGTTTTCTGCTTTGTTTTTGCTTTCTTGGTGACAAGGGCTGTATTTAATTAGATGCCGGGGCTGAATTTGATGCAGCGACTGTTGCTCCACGTGCTTTTCAACATAGAACTGCCCCAGTCAGGGCAAATGGAGGACATGGGCGGGTATAGAACCTCCCTTCATTTCTGCCTTTGTACCTTGCAACTTTTCAAGTGCTTTTCTTATTTTCTCTTCAAGCTGTTGACAACTCATCTGATGGGCTTTTGAGAGCAGAATAATATGAGGGTGTGTGTTTTAAAATTAGACAGTGCTGTTTGTTATGCAGGAGGAGCAGTACTAAGATAACATGCCTCTGCGCATCTGAGAATCATATGGCCCTAGGTATTTTACCAGTATCAGCCTGGAGTTCTCCCACTGTTTCCAACCAGTGAATACATGTCTTATACAGTGGACACTCGAGTTGCGAACGTGATCTGTGTGGGAAGCACATTTGGAACCCACAGCATTCTCAACCCTCAGCACCGCGTCTGCGCATGTGTGGGTTGCGATTCAGCGCTTCTGCGCATGTGCAAAGCTCGATTTAGTGTTTCTGTGCATGCATGAACGCTGAAACCCGGAAGTAACCCATTCTGGTACTTCCGGGTTCTGCACGGTGCACAACCCGAAAACACACAACCTGAGGCATCTGTAACCCGAGGTATGACTGTACTGGGTTATGCCATCTGTCTATGCATCCCAGCATTGTCTACTCTGATTGGCAGTAGTATTCCAGTCAGCCTTAGATTCACCTCAGCTGGTACCTGACCCTTTTAGCTAAAGATGTTGGGGATTCAACTTAGGCCCTTCCACATGGAAAGCACATGAGATATGACCCCTCTACTGCTTAATTTCCAGAGCTGACTTGAATTTTGGGGCGCTGTTTTGAAATTGCTTACGTCTGCATGCTTTACCACATTCCTGTACGAGCCGTGCAACCTGTAATAATCCATTTGTAACGTACGTAATCCACTTCAAATCGACTGTTACAAGGACAAAATAACCCTCTGGCCCTCTCTTCTCCAAATGGATCTTGAGAGCAAAGGGCTTTCCCATAAAGCCAGTGAAAAGCATTATGTTCCATTCATACAATCCAAAACTTTGAAAATCAAAATAGCTGGCGAGGAACATCAACGCTGCTGGTATTCACACTCCACATTCTTTCGCCTGCTCATAATTACTAGAAAGTGCTCTCGCACTGAACTGTCAGACAACAGGCAACAGTGTTGATCACACACCGCTTTATGTATGTCCTACATGTGGATGAATGGTAGGACACAAACCAATGGCTTCAAGTTACAAGAAAAGAGATTATGATTAAACATCGGGAAGAACTTTGACCGTAAGAACTGTTCAACAGTGAAACAGACTCCCTTTATGCTGCACCCTTAATTTGGTGCTTTTATACTCCACTCTTTCTCATAAAGCAGGGTACCTGCCTCTACTACTACCCATTTTGTCCTCATAACAACCATGTTATGGTTAAAGGAAGCACTTCTGTTGCGCAGTGGGTCAGTGCGTCCGCCTGTGAACCATTGCAGGGTGCTGAATTTGATGACCCTTGGGGTCCCTTCCAACTCTACAATTCTGTGAATGATGTTGTTAAATAAAATGATAGTGTACCATTGGACAATCGAATAAAAGGAAGGATATGCCTTATGCTATGGACAGGAAGATTGTACCATTGAGCTCCATGTTCAGTGTTAGCTCCCTGCTTGAAAGGTTTTGCTTAGGAGCATGTGTCAAAAGAGGGAGAAGGGGAACAAGAAAAGTCAAGCCATCCATGAGAGAAAATTTGAAACTTTTTTGTGTGTGTTAGTGTCCCTGCCTCCAGACAGCTCGTCATTTCATTCCTATTTTGACCACATGGACAAAAAGCCTAAATTGATGGAGCATGACTTAACATTGCCCATCCTATTCTCATAGAATCATAGAGTTGGAATAGACCACAAGGGCCATCGAGTCCAACCCCCTGCCAAGCAGGAAACACCATCAGAGCACTCCTGACATATGGTTGTCAAGCCTCTGCTTAAAGACCTCCAAAGCAGGAGACTCCACCACACTCCTTGGCAGCAAATTCCACTGTCGAACAGCTCTTACTGTCAGGAAGTTCTTCCTAATGTTTAGGTGGAATCTTATTTCTTGTAGTTTGGATCCATTGCTCCGTGTCCGCTTCTCTGGAGCAGCAGAAAACAACCTTTCTCCCTCCTCTATGTGACATCCTTTTATATATTTGAACATGGCTATCATATCACCCCTTAACCTCCTCTTCTCCAGGCTAAACATGCCCAGCTCCCTTAGCCGTTCCTCATAAGGCATCGTTTCCAGGCCTTTGACCATTTTGGTTGCCCATCCTATTCTTCCCAACCCTGCTTTGCCTGTATGACCTATGTGTCCTAGTGTAGTCACTGTTTATTGTGTTTGCTTTCGTTCTACTGTGGCTCTTATATTTATCAAGGTTTGTGAACCTCAGACCTTATGGCCAAATGTGGCCCTCTAGGCTTTCCTATCTGGCTCTCAAACACACCTTACTGACCCTGCTTTGTATCCCAAGTGCTTTGCTTGGCTGGAATGTGCCTTAAACTCCCACAAGAGATTTCTGACAGTGTTGGTGATTGTGTTGTTTTTGAAGGAAGGAGTGAAAGTGAACTAGAGTCAAGGAGAGAGACAACAGTGTTCTAGTAGCAGCTTGCAAGCATGGGAATGAGGACAGCTTAAATCCACAATGTGAAAATATTGGAACACAACTCAAGGCAACTGTAGAAAGCTTTGAAACACAAAATTTAGGTTGGCAAAATCCCATGCACATTGGTGCAGTTTGCTGATAAGCTCACAAAAATATGGACCTATATTTCCCAGATTTGGGTCTTTTAGTTGAAGCTTCCCAGTTCCGTTATAAATATAAATGACCTCAGAACTGTCAGGTTTTTGTAAACGGGAAAGTGCCACCAGAACCACTTGTAATACTTGGGATCTTTTTTTGTCTTTGGGTATGCTGCTACTTTAGACGAGGCTGGGTACTGTGATGCCCACTATTCATAGTCCTGAGGGTCATGTGATTATTTGCAGCTGCTCAGATAATTCTACCAGCATAACCCAGAAAGAATTTGTAGAATGAAAACTGCACTGGATCAATGCTCGGGAACGTGAAATATTCTGTATAAGGACATCTGTCATTCACACTCCTGGTGTCCCCAGCACAAGTTTAAACTGCCCCTTTCTTGAAAACGGCTTCACACATTGCACTTTTCATTCAGATGTGCAAGTGAACCACTTTATGTGTACCCAGGAACGCTCGTGTGTGGGCGTGTGTGTTCTCTTTGTGCATTATACAGCTCCAGCTCCCTCTTGCATGTGCATGCTGTGGCATGTGGCCACCATGTAACATTTGAAGGGGCCCAGCGTCTCTAAGCCTATTCTGTACTTGGAAAGTATCAAGTACACTATTCAAGGATAACCATCTTTGGATTCAGACTTGGTGAAGGATTTATGGCCTGATTCAAGAACATGCCACAGCGGCAAACGGAATATTTAGAGGAAAGCAGGCTGCATACACGCCAGTGCAAGGTTGAAAATCAGCACATAATGCTGGCACAGCCACCACTGAACTTCAGATTGCAGGCACTACTTCAGAGTAGACACTTAGGATGTGAATTAATGTGCTATATAATTGTGCTAACGGAACAAAGAAGCTGATTAAAGGTGTATGGCAAGCATGAATCATACATAGTGGTGCCTAACAGAATAGTGTGTGTGTGTGTGTGTGTGTGTGTGTGTGTGTGTGTGTGTGTGTGTGTGTGTTAAACGAGTGGGTTTTGAGCCAGCAAATGCTGTCATTATGGCTACTTTTAGTAAGTGCTGCATTCTTGCTTCAGAGCAGTCCATTTCAAATAGCGTTACAAGATTATTGCCTTCTGAGCTGTAGCTTGAAGCATTTTGGTTGCTTTTGCATTTGAACAACACTTAACTTTTAATGTTGAAATTCGTTTTTTAAAAAAATGCTAAGGTCATCATATAACATTAAAAGTATAGTGTTGGTTTTTATATAGTGCCAGTAACATTGAGAGTACCATGAGGCTTCTAAAGGTTTAACTATCCATCATTCTTGAAGAACATAGGAAGCTGCCTTATACAAGGAAGCAAGTGCCTTATAACTCAGAATTGTCTCCACTAAATGGGCAATGGTTCTTGATGGTTTCAGTCAGAGATCCTTCCCAGCTGTACCTGAAAATGTCATGGATTTAACCTGGGACCTTCTGCATGCAAAGCAGATGCTCTTCCCTTTGCAGTTTCAGTTTCGTAGCTTTCAGAAAATTGCAACATGTTCACAAATCCATTAAATTCATGGTTTTACTTAAAACTATCTTTTGATGGACTGTTAGCATCTGTGTGCAATTTTGAAAGTGCAGTGTATTTTCCTTCATCTACCTAGCTCTCACTTCCCAAAGAAAATACTAGTATCTATGCATACTAGCATGCATAGATCTCAACCTCCTGGTTGTAACACCGCCCCCCAAGGATTATTGCTGAATGTGCAGTATGAACTACCCATGTTCTATCTGATGACTGCACACATATGTATATTCTCACATCACATTTCACGTGTGTGTCTCCCCCACCCCATCCACTTTTTTTTACACCACAGTGTGGGAATTGTCATTGTTTCGAAGTTGCTGGAGTTGTACAAACTGAAGCTTAATCCAGGCGAGAACAATGCACTATTGATTCAGGTTTCTTGTGATCTAGGAATAGGTGTCCAATCTGTATTGGACAGGTAGTGCTCATCTTTCTTAAAAAGTTCTCAGCTTAGTGGTGATCCTGAATGGCCAACAGCAGCGGCCAGGGACGCCTTTTATCAGTATGTGAATTGCATCATTTTCTTGAGAAGTCAGACCTTGCCAGCGTCATTCCCACTGTAGTCACCCTGTATGCTCTAATGTTGGGAATGCCTTTGAAAACAGATAGGGGCAGAAAGTGGCTGCCAGGATATTACTAAAACTGGCAGATTGTACACATAATTCCAAAATTATGCCATCTACATTGGTTTCCGCTTTGTTTCCAGGCTCAATTCAAAGTGCTGGCTCCCTAAATTTTTCATCATTAAAGATCAAAACCAGCACTTTGAAGTAGTTTCTGAAAAGACTGCAACCAGACTATATATTAATCATCCCCACTCACATGAAACTTGCCTGACTCATAAGATCCTCTTCTGTGGCCAGCTGAGTTCCATCTGCCCCTGCCATTAAAAGTGTGGTGGTGGGCACAAGGGACAAGTCCTTTTATTATTATTATTATTTTGCAGCGCCAGAAAAACAGTTGTTACAACCACTGTCGGTTTACCGGTGTGCCACCTTTCCCCTGATAAACAGCACCCAGAGTGGCTTGCAGTAGCCTCTGAACCAAGTGCAATTGACAAGAATATGCATAATAAAATGTATCACCGCAGCATTCCAAGACAGTTGGTTAACAATTCGGTTTAGAGCATATGGGAATAGTATAAATTGGGGTTGTGCATTCCAGCCAGGCAAAAACACTCAAGGTGTGAAGTGGGACCCCTGAGGGGTGTGGCCTGGGGAGAGTCCCAAGGGCCAGATGGAGAGGCTGGGGGGCCACATTTGGCCCCCGGGAATGAGCTTCTCCATCCCTGAGTTAATGTTTCAGTCGGCTCTCCAAAACCCCTGCGGTTAATAAATGCAATATTAAACTAAGACTGGACAATCCACTAAAAATAAGAAATTAAGCTACAGTAATAAAAATCCTGAAACAGGATTCAAATTAACCGCAATATAATATACCAACCCACATTACAGAACAGGATAACAGTGTAAAGCGAAATATTTCTCACAATCCGTTTCAAAACAAATCAGCAGAACATTAGGTCCACAATCGGCGTATCATGAACCCGACGAAAAGCATATCATATTGATACATTCAAAATTATACCTATATTAAGCAGTCCTTTTAAACTCATGCTTAATAATAATAATAAAACACCAGATTTAGCAGCAGAAAATTAGAACTTTAGGAATCGGGTGCTTTAACCAGAGGCAGGAGCAGTTGGTATGGTTTAGCCTGGTTTGTATGAGAGCTGCTGCTGGAGTCTTTAATCTGAGATATTATAACCCTGAACTGCAGCAGCAACAGCAGCCCTCATAGAGATTAGGCTAAACCATGCAAATTGCCTCTCTTTTTATCCGTTTCTCAAGACTCTCCCAAGGCTTTGGCCCCTCCCCAGCTCTACTATACACCCTCCATCAGTGCTTTTGCCTGGTGAGAATACGTATGTCCTTAAAACTGTGATAAGCCTCTGACTTCTGTGTAGCTAGACTGTAGCCTGTTGGACAAAAAGTAAACATGACATCTGTTGCTCTGCCCACTTTTGCTTCTGGTTCAACTCACTTTTGCATGTTGCCCCTGGAAGGTTGCCCCCGAGGAAATGCAAGCCTTGGACTAAATAAGTTTTAACCCCCACTCCCCCAGTCTATGCTTTGTTGCCCTTTTTTGACATGCATTTGAAAGCAGGCTCCCATCCACGTTCCTGCACAGGTCTTGCATGAATCTTTCTTGATGTATATACTCAAGCAGAGCTGGATCAGAGCAGCATGGTTGCAGATGTGTGCTGGAAATTGTTCTGCAAGGGGAAGACATGGGCTCAATAACTCTTCATATATAATGTTATCGGAAGGTGTTGAACGGTCAGCCATCTGTCACTGTCATACAGGATAATAAAGCTAATGGAACTGCTGACACTTGAAATAGGACAGCATCATAGTGAGAAACTGCTATTTCCCTTTTTTATGCCTTTGCTGGAAACTGCACTATGCAGACACTAAATTAAGATAAATGCCATTTGTAACCCCACTGAACATAAAATTAAAGCTTGGAAGCCATTTCACTGTGCATATTGGATGCTTTTAAATATTCTAGCTTTTGTTCCCTGCTTCCAGTCGTTTTCTCCATGTCCTAACACTAATGTGAAATGTTCCTTAAGTTACTGTAATGCTAAATTATTTCTCCCCCGGCCCCCCAGCTGCCTGCCAGACGCTGTTTGTAGCTTTTTCAGGTTGCAACCTGTGTATACTTCTTCACATCCCAGATTGGTAGGACACCCCCCCACACACACACACAATGTTGGAGGTAACTAGAAGGGATGCAGTTTCATACGTTGGCATTGGGAAAAGAGAGCTCCGTGGGGAAAGAGCCAAAAATTGCAAGCTTCAGATACTTGCTTCGAGACTGTAGCAACAACAACAAAAGAGTATATTTTAAAATGGTTTGTGGTGGTAGTTTCTTTTGAACCTAATAATAGCCAGGCTTATATAGAGGCACTGGGAAAATAATCACAGCTGGCCCTCCATAAATCTTGCCCCAGTGATGAACATTTCCCTGTAGGTCAGTTGCTGTCTTTTATGGACCGTAAAGTTTCCCATAGAATCCTTCACATGCCAAGCGCTAGTCATTTATTTCAAGACAATTTCAATGAAAGATTACTTAAAAAGACGATACTAGTGAAATCCACTTTCCCTAACCTTAGCCAGTGAAACTCAAATTCTTCTCACCACATAAGTTTTAATTTTACTGCAGTTTCAATACTTCCTTCTGTGCTCGTCCCATACTGCACAGTCATTTAGTGTCTGATCTGAGGGCATTGTGGTTGCAGCTTGAGTAAGATATGACCCATTTTTAATAACACTTCTAAATGCTACAAATACCAGACGTATTTGGAACTTCTACAACATGAAATAATCTTCAGAAAGCACATTGCTGCTGCTGTTAATTTATTATATAGCACTTCTAGTTTTAAGTGCTTTTACAGTAATCGTTTGTTAATCCCCTCATTCATCCTGGCATTGCGCTCTGTGGGAAGGGTCAGTTTTAGTCCTGTTTTGTCCGTAAGGGGGACAAAACATTTAAATCTGGGCAAGTGAGTGAAGGCCCCAAAAGGTTCGCAATCCCTGCACACAGCCATCTCTTCTCAGTAGGTGAAGTGAGGCAGCCACATCAGACAGCTGATTTTCAGTGCTATGAAAGAGCAGCAAATGGTTAGTTATTTTATTAATGTCATTTTTGCTGCTGGAGGAGAGAACTTGTGGGATTTTTTTTTGCCTCAGGTGCCAAAATAGCTTAATTTGCAGGGTGGGAGGCATTTGCTACTCTACCTCAGGCACCAAAATGCCTTGGGCTGGCCCTGATTAATCATTAGCTTATTTACAGTGACTAGAGGAGAGTTCACATTAAGCCATGTCATAATGGAAGGTCAATGGACATAACAATGTGCAATTTCAGAAAGGGGGTTAATGGGGGGGGGAGGAAGGTGGCTTTCTGAACTGTCTTCATCCAACTGTGTCTGCTCTCAAGGTGGGTTTCTGCTAAATAGGCAGAAGATGTAAGCGAAGTTAGTCATGTGCGTGTTAAAAGAGAATTGCTTCTGAAATGCATGTATTTCACGGAAAGAAAAAAAATTAGGTATGCATGAGACCCATAATGGGGGGAAAGGCGCACAGTGTTGTGTGTCATATGTATTAAAAATTAGTCTAATTTGCAAAGCAAGTTCTGAAGTACAGTATTTAGTCCCAGCATCATGCTTGACTGTACAATGTTTCTGTGTCTTCAGGTACGATTATGACTGCTGGGGTTTTTTCTTCTCACTGTAATCTATTTTCTGGGAGGGGCCATAGCTCAGGGGCTCACGGCACCAGATCTGCATGCAGAAGGTCCCAGGTTTAATCCTTATCATCACTGGGGGGAAATATTGTGTAAAGGGTGATGCGAAAGACATTGAAAGCTTCTGCCAGCCAGAATGAATCATACTGGACTACATAGACAGATACTCTCTAACCAGCCATAAGGCAAGTTTGTACATCATTTATGGGTGGACCATTCATAAAACTCCCCAGCAATAAGTTGCTCGGCAGCTTCTTTGTTAACTATTTACAATGTGCATAATCCAGACAAAGTTAAGCACTTGGACAACTAATTACCGGTAATTTCAGTGGAAGAGTTAAGAGCCTTCTTCAATAGCTGCCGCTGAAATCAGGGGTATTTAAAAGGGCTTGAAAGTGACTGCATACTATGCGGTGTTTCCACAGAACCTCACCCTTTTCCATTTGAAATACAATGCTAGCCGTCCTTACGGCGGGGCTTTATGTTTTACTGACTGTCCGTGTATGTTTATTTGTTCATCCATTTATGAATCACTTCCTATGAAACATCTCAAAGCAATCATTTAAAATGTTACCATTCAAAACATATGAAAAACAAGTTTGTATACGAGAACCATTTAAAATCTAATACAGATACTGACTAGCATGTTCCTCAGTGCTCTGATTAACAGTAGTGATCATATAGGTATATAGCAGGGAATCATGTATAGTTTGGGATTCCCCCCTCCCTCAGAGCAAACGTTCCTCAGAGCAAACGTTAACATATCACCTCATTGTCTTGACATGTTTTCTGCAGCTTTTGCCGATTATTGCTTTGGCATCTGCATGTATCAATTTACAGCAGAGATTTCCATAATGGAGCCAATCCTAGACGACCTCCAGCCTGCATGAAACCCTTACCTCATGTCCTCAAGGGCGACCTAGATTCATGTGGGCAGAGAACTGCTCCAGTAAAGTAGAAAGAGAGTGAGATGGGAGATCCAATTATAAGGAGCAAAAGTGGTGTTCAGGTGAGGAATGCAGAACCCAGACCGATTCCCTTTTAGCGCTGGAGTCTCTAGTTGTGGGGAAATAACCTGTTGGAAGAGTCAAGCAATGAGAAAGAGGATATTCTGTCCGCATCCCGCCCCCTTTTGTTTCATAAACCAGACCTACCTACATACATTTCTTTCCTGCTTCCTAGGTGATTTCAGCAAGTCTGATGGTGACACAGGGATCTGTCACCATCCTATCTAGTTCAAACCCAAGCTCTATACATTCCCCCCCCCCCTATATCTGTTCATCAAGAAGCAACTACGTTTTTGGGTGGCGAGGGCAGATGGAGAGGAAGAGACTTGTTCTGGTTTGGTTTTAAGTGAGCCATCAGTCTGGGTTTCCCCCCCACTCTTTGTCTTTGTTGCATTTTTGTACTTGCCTTGTAGGTGTTGGAAGTGTGGGCGGACAAGAAAAATTAGTGGTTTTAATAAGACTTTCCATCTATTGCCCTTTTGTGTACAACTGAAAATAAAGACTCATATAATCTGGAGCCGTAGACCAAACATAGTCAGTCTGTTAAATGCTCACAGTTGGCTGGCTTGCAATCCTGCCTCTGTCTGTCTGGTAAGATCTATATTTTGTATTTGGCAGCTAACTCAGTTGAATTGAAAGAGGGTTTTCAGGTTAAAATAGCAGTTGTTCTGTATGAGATAAAGTATTTGAACTTGCTTACTTAAAATAAAAAGCAAAATAGTGTGGATGTGTAAAATAGTTTTCAAAGGTTTGGCATAAGTGGCTACGAGGCCTTGTATTCTTGGTTAAAATTTATCACCCCAAAGTGCAATTGTGCGTTTAACATGGATCTGGATGCAAAACCTGCATTTCTGGAGAAAGCCAAGATCCATCAAGCATGGCACCAGATGGTTGTTGTAGGCAGGGCATGAAAGTGATAGGTATCACCTGTTGTTTCTTTGCCAGCATCTGGTAGTCAGGGATATTCTGTACAGTACATTCTGTACATCGAGGTTCTGTTTACAGGTCTATAGACCTAGGCTTGAATCCACTTGTGTCCTTCCATTCATGGAAGGATTTTTGATCCAGCAGATGCCTCAACTGATGGTAGAGAAGACCTAGTCTTTGCCCATTTCCCTGTCCTCTTTGCATCTTTTTGCACCTTTTGAAAATCTCTCCCAGAGGTTTGAAGGATCATACAAGACAGCATGGAAGGTGATGCACAGCTCTGCAAGGAGAAGGGGGAATCATCTCCCCACCTCTTCCATTAGCAGAGGCCAGGCTAGAGCAAAGGCTCTTTGGTAGACAGAAGGACAAAAATGGATACAAACCCTAATCTCTAAATCTATGGTGGCCATGTTAATTGACAGTGGTTTGTTTGCTTCTCATTACTGTTGTTTGTTTGTTTGTTTGTTTGTTTGTAGAATTTATATCCTGCCCTTCATCACAGGCAACCTTTCAATGGGTCATTTATTAATGAAACAAACACATACAAGAAAAACAATCAAGAAAACAATTAAAACTATGTAAACAACCTAAACCCTCACATTCAATGTGCTCCTTGAGCAAAAGATATTTGAGGGAATTTGTCTTAGCTGGCTAATTTGTTTGTTTGGAATTTTGGCGATTACAGATCTGAGAAGTTGAATATGATCACTTGTGGGGTTTCTGTTTGTTGTATTTTAACTTTTTGTGTAATTGGAATTTGAATTGTATCCCTTAAATATTGTATATCTCCTGAAGACATTGCTGTATCAGGAGATGAACAATTTGAATGATTATTATAATATAAAAATCAAGCAAGTGGCTTGATATATCAATTCCCATCGCCACCCAAAAGATAAAGGAAAAGGAAGGGTGATTTTAGCTATGGGATAGGGTGGCACTTGCAAGGCTTTAGTTCTGGTACAGAGTGTCCTAAATAGCTCAGGACCCAATTACCTGAGAGAACACCTTCTCACCTGTAAACCAGCCTTTATGTTAAGATCAGCCAGGGAAGCTGTCCTGGTAGTGTCACTTATTCCTCAGGTTTGGTTATCAGTGATGTAAGGGAACGCTTTCTTGGTTGTGGCAGCCCAGCTTTGGAACTCCCACACTTTCTGAGATATGCCTGGCACCGACGTAGTTACATTCACCCAAGCTTGGGGTGCAGTGCAATTATCTGACTGGATGTTTCTGTAGTTGTTGTAATTTATCTGCCATGTTTTGTGCTGTTGTATGCTGATTTTAAGTTGCTGGCTTTAATGTATGTCTTACTGCTACTCACTCTGGAACGGTCATTTGCGATGAAGAGTGAGATAAAACATTTCTTTCTTTGAAAAAGTTATAAATAAATCAAAAAGCATTTGCGGGGGGGGGAGTTCTTGTAGAAATAGCCAACTGCATATTGAGTTCACCCCTCCCCTCTGTAATGGGCAAGACACTGATAAATATATATGAGCTTCCGATGTACTACTTTAGCTGTAGTTTGGTTGCAATCATATGAAAAGCATGGTTGTATGAGTAGGCCAAACTACACAAAAAACAGGTCTGTGAAAAGATCTCCTGACATTTCTATTTTTCTTTGAACAAATAATGGAGTCCTTTGGTTTTGAGTGGAACTGTGATGCTAAGGAGGGTTTTAAAATATCCTCCTCGCCATGCCATTTCACAAATCTAAATCCCCTCCCAGCTGTTCTTTCACCCTGGAGGGGGAGCATACAGGTATCTCTTGAAGTTTAGACCTTAGGATATCTTTATGTTGGTTTTTGGAGAGCAACAGAAGTCTATTTTAAACAGTTGGCTAATAAAATTGCTATGCATGGGTGACTGTTTTGCGATTATAACCTTTCCAAATTGAACAGTCACCTATAAAATGAGTAATATTGGAAATGCTTAAATTTAACTTGCTTTTTTCATTTAAGCTTCTAGCACCGTGCCACAGAATTCATTTGAAATTACTGCGTGCCCAGCCAGACACGTCTCTGAAATGGGCTGAGTTGGTCTTGGACGTACACAGACTTCTATCAGTTATTCCCTGCACAGGGCTTTGTGTGCTGCAATAGTAGATTCATCTGTATCTGGTACTTATCTAAGTACTTGGTCTATTCCTTCCCCCCACCCCCCATTATGGAGTCAAGGTAGGCGGTTCAGGAAGATCCTGCTCAAATGAACTCACTATTGTATTGGGTCAGGTGTTGCTTTTTACATAACCAGAGAGGGAGAGTAGAGATGACAGCACCTGTGAGCCTATGACTCTTTCACTTATTGGTTATACCCAACTAAATTCTACTCAGAATAGACCCACTGAAATAAATAAACATAAGTTATTTAAGTGTGTTGATTTCAGCTGTCTACCTGTGTGCGTAACATTGCATATCACCCTGATTGTTTAAAATACTTATACCCTGCTTTTCTACTTTGTCTCAAGGTAGTATACAGCAAAAGGGTGTATATCTGTCTAGGACCTATACAAACCCCTAACCTTAAAAAAGAAGCAGCAAAGATCATATTCCACCAGCAATCCGTTTCCCACATCAGTATGCAGAAGAACTACAGAGATTTATAGATGTTTCCCATTCACAGTGGATGACCTAATCTCCACATAATGCTTGATGGCGGCAGCTCAGTCCAGCCAGTGTCGCTTTAGTTGAATAATATACAGCATTTAGCAGTGCCACACTATAATAATGTATTTTGCCTGTGTATCTCTGCTCTCTGGCCACAATCTAAGGATGCTTGCTTGAGGAATGCTGTGTAGCACTTACAGCTAATGGCAGAATCTTGTGTGTAATTGGAATTCTCAAATAAGGAGTGCGGAATATAAATGCAACGAGGGCATTTCAACAGAGTTCTGTAATTGGGGATGAATGGAGTAAATTTGTACACATGTGCTTTGAAAGGGCACAGTGGAAGGTGAAACTGCACACTCTGCAGTGAATGAGGGATGAAAGCCAATGTATCAGTGTCATGGCATGACAGTGTAGAGTATAAATGATATTGTCACTGAGTACTGCAGCAGGTATCGAGGGAATTCCACTCCAGTGAATTACATTACTTAGGCAGACCTGAAGGCATTGTGTCTGAATGAGTGGAGGGGAAAAGAGAGGTTGTCAGCATAAAGCAGAAGACGTTACAGTACAACTGGCTGCAGGGTTTGGAAATTGGTGCATTTCTGAAGTTTACCATGTTAAAGCGTTTCAGGGCCCTCTGCGTTTAATTTTTTGCAAGTTTGTGTGTGTCAGAATACATTCTTATTCTCTCTGCTGCTGTTACTTGAATTAAAGGACCTATTTTGCAGAGGATATGGGCAGTAAGCCAGGATTGTAGCCCAGTCAAACATATTGCAACAAAAGCATATACACCAAAATGATTAGGAATGTGGGGTCTGTCTCAGACAAAAAAAGGATTCTGGAATTGCCTCCCCCTTCCACTCTTTTCTGTGCAATTCAACATCTCTTTTAATAACCGATAGAAAAAAGAATCACCCAGGACTATTAGAAACACACACACACCCCCCCAAGCTTCAAATTGATATATAAGACTTAAGATTTATATACAGTTTAAGCTGCACTATGGCCAAAGTGTTGCATTTTTGTTCCTTTTTTAAAAGATGCAAAAGCAGCAGAGGACTAATATTTTTCCACAGAATGCTTTTCCATAGAATGTGTGTCTTAAGAAAACTTGTAGAGCATTTTTTTTTAATGCAGAGCTTAATGTATAACCATAATCCCACCTATGACTCTTCCCAGAAAAGAAAGAAAACATCAGTCACCCATGTACTATGTTTCTGTTGGATGTTTTGGACCATGACAAACCCACATGTCCAGGAAATTACCCCTATGAAAGATCATTATTTACATACGACCTAATGAAGTTCAAACTGCAACCCTATGTGCAATATCCTACACTGTCCCCCAATGCTTAGGAGCATAATTTTGGGATGCTGTGATACTTGTGGTGTAGATTGAATTCATTTGTTTTTGGGGGCGCGTCCAACAAAGGTACATGATTCAACATTCTGAGCATAAACTGTGATGCCTACTGTGTCTCATTGTTTTAATGATCTTGTTCACTTGCTCACCCCTTAGGATCAGATACAAGGAGAGTAACATAAGCCATTGTAGCATTAAGTCACATTTTGAGAGATCTAGTCAGTCATCCACTATCCTATTCCTAGTTCAACAGTAATTGCCAACCACCGTACTTTCCGAAAAGTTAGAAATCTACCTCTGCGAAAGCTGAGATACTGGATGCACTGTAAATCATGCAACTTTGGTAAACATATGTGAAAGTAAGAAAATGAGTGGATGGGTGCTTGGCTGGAATTGTCCAAATACATTACATATATGTGGTCATGGTTGTATCGAGACCTTTGCCAGGTTGGTAGTGTGATGTTTCCTGTCTTTTGGGAGAAGCTTTTCAGAGGACAGTGGCAGAGTGTGTGTGTGGTGCTTTGTGTGCAGTTCTTCAGTCTTCAATCTGTTCTACTAGTAGGGACTTTTTTCCAAGAATTGCATCTTGTAAATAGTATAGTTTTATTTTATAAGCTTACAAATATATATCAGCATTGTTACAGTGCTTCCTTGGCATTCAGAGCACTTCCAGTGTATTATCATATTAATTCTTTTTAAAGCCCTGTAATGTAGGCCAGTATTATTTATTATCCTCATATTGCAGATTTGGAGAATACTGAGAGAATACTGTTTTGTTTTAAGCTGTCTCTTGAGTTCATGGCAAAGACAAAATCTGAACCAGGTTCACAACTCAGCTTCTCTCAGCCACTGCAGTACACTACCTCTCTAACATAGCATTCCAAGGAATCACAAGGAAATCCTCAGAGTGGTATGCATGTGAACACCAGAGTGGTTTTTATTTTGTGTTCACAGAGTCATATCAGTCTTATTAACAACATACACATTCACAGGATCCAGCAGGTGAATGTGTGTGTCTTTAGGGAGGCATTCGCCATTGCACTGACTAAGAGAATTGTTCTGTCTGGCAAGCTGATCTGCTTGCCCTGGTGGAACAATTGCCCTAGTATGACATCAGAGTCCTCCCTAAAAATCCACACTCCTTAAAGACCCTCCCTCTCCTCCCCATGCATGCTGTTCGGGGGGTTCTCCTGATCCAATTTCAGGGGGGGTGTAGGGGGAGAGGGGAAGTCCTATTGCAGAAACACTTACACAGGGCTTCCACTGTTGGGACCCTTAGTTTTGGAAATTCACAAGGTGCATTTCCCAACATTAAAGAGAATGTAGTAAACTCATGTAAAGAACTGTGCACATAGCAGAGCTCTGCAGAGCTTTGTATGGTCCCCTCTCATGGATGAAATGGGATGCTGTGGCTGTTTGCTTTCAGATGCAAATTATGATCAGTTCCTTCATCCACAATAGCTTAAGTATGCTGTGTATTTCTGTTTTTCCATGGTTTCTTCTGGAAACTCTAGCAAGATTTTGCTCAAGTCGTAAAGGTTGCTCTAATGATGGCAACAAAGGAAGTAGGCATTGCTATGGCAGGAGGAAGATTAGGGGCAGGATGAATGCTTTAGGAAGGACAGAAGAACAAGTTTTGCAGATACATGTTAGAGAAATGTTATTTTTCTTAAGAAACAAGTAAGTTGGATCTGTTTTATGTGTGGTGTGTGTAATCTCTCATTATTTTGTTTGCTTCTCCCTTTCTTGAAAACCTTCATTTAAACCTGCTGAATCAGATTATGCCACTTTGAGCCTTTTCGGTTTACTGCATTCTCTAAGACTGCGTTCAGCATAATCTTCTGACTCATAGCGGTTCTTAATTTAGCCCACCCTGGACAAGGGATTTAGTGATGTATGCGCAGTAATATTAGTAAAAGTCATCCAACAATTTTATTTATTTATTGTTGGATTTGCACCCTACTTTTCCTCGAAATACCTTAAGGGTGACATACATGGCTGTCCTTTCCATTTTATTCTCACAGCAACTCTGTGAGGTAGGTCAGGTTAGGTTGAGGTAGACTTGTAGCATCACTGTGTGCAGCCTTGAATACAGGCACCCTTCTAACCAATAACAGGACACACTAGCTATTTCCAGCCCCTCCGTGGTAGAGCCTGGCCCTGCCATCATGGAACAAAGCTGAAGTTTTGCCTCAGAAAGGGATGCTGTGCTGCACCTAAAAGTGAAATACTTAGAACTTAACTTTTATTATATGTGCCAAGCTTTTAAAGAATTCACACACACACACACACACACACACACACACACTTTCCTATAGGCTTGGATTTCCTTATCAAAGGCTAAATTCAGTAACATTAGTGCTGCTTTAATACATATCATTATAGTGTCATTTAATATGTCAAAGGCTGTAAATAATAAACTAACATAGTGTTATTAAACTGCCAACTGAAAGTGTAAAACTTTCCATTTTATTGAAGTTCCCCAAACTGCACTTAAAAAAAAAAGCACTTTTGTTCCCACTCTGTAAGAGGAATAATGGAAAATAACACTATGCCCCAACAGCAGCACTGTTCATACAAAGATATGTTCTGAACAATGAGGTTATTTGTTCATATGTGACATATGCACAGAGGAATTTGAATTATGAGAGATTTTGTGAAACAGAATAGAGTACACACCACTGGCATTGTGTGAAGTTCCCTGCTACTGAATCTCTGTCTTGAGAAGAGTCGCTTTATTCTTCCTTCAGAAATCCATTAGTGTAAACGGCTCCTACTAAAGCACTTGTCATTGCACTATTATCATAATTTCATACCCCAAGAGAATCTGTTTGTCAGGTGAAGTGCAATTGCACATGTATTTAATTGTGGTTCATAGCAGCCTCCACTCTCCCTAAAATCAGAAAACTTGCAGCACTTTCCCAGTTTACCTGTCTGTTGATACAGCATCTATATTGTCCAGATGTATTTTCTTTTCTGTAGTCTAAGCCAAATTCTTTTGAAGGTATTTTGTGAGAGGCTTCATCTCCTGTCCCCTCCCCTCCCCCCCACACCTTAACAACCTCAGAAAGTAAAAGCGGAGTCGAGAACTCTTTTGAATTAGATATTGCCATTTGATTGGAATGCTGGTATTTAATCTTTTTAGCTTGATGTCACCACCACTAAAGAACCCTTTCCAGGACATGGCATTTGTCAGAAACAGCATTCCAAGCGCCATGCTAAATAAACACAGCCTTCTTGAAAAGTTCAAGTGGGCAATCAGTAGGGAAAGTGGTTTCTTCTCCAGTTTGTTTGCAATGTGTTTATGATTTCAAGGAAACCTCTCAGTAACAGGAAACTACTATGGCAGGCAGTTGGTGAGCCAGCTACTTTGATTTTACCTCATTAATTAAGGCTCAACATGCCTGCAATGTGGAACTGTCACTCTTGTTTCTGCCATACAGGACATCATCAGATCAACTAGGAAGGGAAAGCAGGGAGTACTAATTCCTGCAAGTCCTTTTCTAGATAAGCAATGCAATTCAACTACTTCAGGGGGCGATCTCCTAAAAACAGCTCAACAACCCTGGCGGATCCCCTAAGAAAAGCCCAACAACGCCCATGTCCACCATGCTTTTTAACATCTATGTTAAAACCACTGAGTGAGGTCATCCAGGGATGGAGTGAGTGTGCAGGGTTTGGATTGCGGTGTCATTGGTATGCTGACGACATCAAGCTCTCTTTCAGTTTTAAATCTAATCCAGGCAGTGTGCTGGAACTACTGAGCTAATGTCCAGGGTGTCACCAGGATTGTCATGAGTGTGTGAAACTCATGCCTGCCTTTTCTAGCATTCCCCATCATGTACGCTCATTTGATCATCCCACTGTTTCTGGCTCCTTCTTCCTTACTTGCATTTTGCAGAAAGTAGGAATAGGGAAGATATCATACCAAATGTTGCCCTCAAGCTGGCTGCTGAGGTTAAATGGAAGTGTTTTGCATGCTAATGGGCTGGATTGTAAAACTTGTTATGCCAGCTGTTCCCCAAATAGCTTCAAGAATTACGACACTGCAGCGATTCTGCAAGGGCAGCCCTTCTAGAACCATGAAGGAACTTGCGTAAGTTTTTTTTATAAAGGCAGCCACAATTCTATACAATTGCTAAGAATTGCTGGATTCAGCCATTTATGGTGAAAGGGGCCATTTGGCTTTATAGTCAAGCACCTGTGCTAGGCAGATCAATATGCGTTAGACGCTAAAAACATTCCCATTTTCAGGACAGTATCTCTTACCTACTTAGCAGGCAATTACACACTGGGCTGCTTTTGTACTTGATGCCAAGCCATGGCATGTTTCAACCATGGTTTGTTAAACACACATTAGCAAACAAGCCGTGGCTTGTTCCTTCAGAGCTTGGCTTGTTTTCCACCTGCCCATATCTCATGCCTCTTTGGTCAGCAAGTGCCTGAGGTGGGATGGCCAAACAAACCATCGTGAAGCAAGGCTCTTGGGCTCAAACCTCAATGCTAAACTATAGCTAAACAAGCCATAGACGGCAGCAAACCATGGCTTCACGTCATAGTTTGTTGCCTGAAAAGAAATCATGGCTAGTCTGCTGGGTTGGCTTCAGATGTTCAAACAAGCCACACTATAGCTAAATGGCTTAGCGTTGTGTGAAACAGACCATTATGTCTTTATTGCTGTTGAATTTTAAATGGTTTCTTTTTGTGAGTTGACCTGAGAACTATGCCATAGGGTAGCCTATACATGGCATTAAAAAAATCCCATAGAATTTCCTTATTACAGTGGTGCCCCGCAAGACGAATGCCTCGCAAGACGAAAAACTCGCTAGACGAAAGGGTTTTGCGTTTTTTGAGCTGCTTCGCAAGACGAATTTCCCTATGGGCTTGCTTCGCAAGACGAAAATGTCTTGCAAGTTTGTTTCCTTTTTCTTAACACCGATAATACAGTTGCGACTTGACTTCGAGGAGCAACTCATAGAACGCGGTGTGGTAGCCTTTTTTGAGGTTTTTGAAGACTTTGGTGATTTTTGAAGCTTTTCCAAAACTTTTCTGACACCGTGCTTCGCAAGACGAAAAATTCGCTAGACGAAAAAACTCGCGGAACGAATTAATTTCGTCTTGCGAGGCACCACTGTACTGTTATTACTTATAACTGACTTGATTTAATAGTATATCTATTTTAAGATAAACGTTATTACTCTGCAAAGTAATCTGCCCATTTCCAAATGGGAAAATACTGTGCAGCTTTTTTTAACTAAAGGATAAGAATCCTTTAATCTCTAGAACTACTGCTGTTAAGTTTGACATCAGTGAACCCTGTCTTCCCTTTTCAAAAAAATATTCAGCCACAGCACTTGCTTTATATAGCACCAATCAATACAGTTTAAGAAAATCTTCAGCTTTAACCTCTCTTCCATGATGGACAAGGCTTGTTATGTTAACCTCAGCAGCATTCTGTCCTTCTAATAATGTGATGCAGTGCCTTACTCTACTTAGAAAGCAATCTGTGTTGACTGCCTCAGATTTCTTAAATAGCAAATAGTTGTACCGAAGCCTAAATAGGCTTTTTCCAACTGTTTGAGAATTTGTGGATGGGGGAATAAAGACAAGTGATTAATTGCACATTTCACTGTGAAAGAACGTTAATAAAAATATGTACACTACATGAGTTTTGTTTAACGTAGATATCAATTTCTCTGTCAAACATCCATAGTTTATGGAGTATTAAATAATTAGCAATCTTCACGAGGCAGACAGCTTTAGCATTGGTGATGTCAGATTGATACACTTATAATAAGCATACTAATATCCCCCTCATGTCTTCATATCCATCCGCTCATTGTTGATTGAAAAGTTGCCTTGTAGAGAAGATGATCATTGCATAATTTAGAATGGATGTTCAAACGATGGGCATGTTGTTACTCCACATATGACAAAGATCATTTGTCTCTTTAGAATACAGGAATCTCCCATTTGAAATAAATAAAAAAATGTCTAGTAGCACCTTAGAAATCAACTAAGTTTGTTCTTGGTATAAGCTTTTGTGTGCATGTACACTTCTTCAGATACATGCATTCTTCAGATGCATGCACACGAAAGCTTATACCCAGAACAAACTTAGTTGGTCTCTAAGGTGCTACTGGACAATTTTTTTTTTTATTTCGACTGTGTCAGACCAACACAGCTACCAACCTGGAATCTCCCAAGTCCCTGAAAAAATGTTTGTTTGTTTGTTTGTTTGTGAAGTAATGTTTTCTTTGTGTCAGGTCGCACTTTTACAGAATGTGGCATTAACCTGTTTTAAACAGAAGTGCTTTATCATCTTATGCTTGTCTTTAACTTTATCATCATTAACTGTTATTTTCACTCCTTGGCTGCCTGTATTACTGTAGAATTGCTGCTCATTTATACGTTTTTGACCGCCAGCACCCACTGCCTTTGTCACCAAACTGACACTATTTCTGGTCTGTCCTTTTTTTTCTTTTTCTTTTTTTTCTGCCCAACTGAGCAGCAACATTTGTTTTTCTCTGTCACTACTGGCTCACCTTTTGGCTACATTTCTACCACAATCAGCCCTCCATCAGAACTCTCCTCTATCGACTTCTGTGCTAACAGTTGCTTTAAACAAAAAACAAAAAAACCTATCTCCGTACCCACTTTCCTGTCTGACTTTGACTTCATTCTCCTCCTGTTATTCCAACCCCCTTTCCCTCCCCTCATTCATCTTGGCTGACCTCCACACTCATTTTGTCCCCTATGGCTGTGTTGCATGATGCTTTTATTCTCTTGCTTCTCCTTCTGACCTTCAGCTCTGGACCATCTCCATGTCATATAGATAGATCTCATGAATTTATTGTTAAAGACACTCTGCAAAAACATTGGGTCTCTCTCTCTTTCTCTCTCTCGGCTTTTAGGCTCCCTTTTCATGTTTCTGCAATTGTAACTTTCTCACTTCCATCCAAGTGAACATTCCTTCCTCACACTGTAATTCAAATGAGAAACAAACACTGTTGTAGTAAATACTTCTTAGCACACATGAACTTATGAAAATAAGGCACAAGTTCTTATTTTGCTATAAATTGGCTTAGACCAATTTCTGGCATAAAAAACCATATGTGGGACTACTAGATGATAGACAGACAGATAGATAGATAGATAGATAGATAGATAGATAGATAGATAGATATCCGACAAATACATAGTTGCCTATATATTACTGTGGAGATTTCCTTTCCTCTAAGTGATTTTGAATACTTGAGATTGGGAACAACACACACACACACACACACACACACACACACACACACACAGTATGGTGCATCCTGGCTCAGCTAACTATGATTGTGAGTTTAATGAATTTTCATTTTTCATGTGGGTGCAGGTATTAATTTAGCCATGGGCTTCCCACATAGGCTTATATTACAACCTTAGCAAAAGGTCATCTGCTTTTTCTTCTTCTACCTCTTTGGTTTCAATGAAAGAGTTAGACATGTGCTTAAATCTGACCCATTCAAATCCATGGGACTTAAGAAAGCTCAACTTGGGCTTTGAGCCATCCTTCTCTGTTTTAGTTATTCTTGCCCCTTGGAAAGTCACCTTTTGTCCTGCCTGTATAAGTTATGTAAACACTTTGAATGAGCAATTTATGGCTAGTGGCTGCTAATGTACACCATGTTCAGCATGTTTGCCAATAGACATAAAGGCAAGGCCATGTAGTCCTACTTGACCCATTATTGTGTTTCCAATTATCCCTGATGCTCCAAGAAAGAGAGATTAATGCATCTGAAGATGACATGGCAAATTACTGCCGCTCCCTAACCTTTTTTTAAATTGCTAACACTGTTGTAATCTGTAATTACAGAAATCAGCGTGAGAATTGTGGCACTGTATAATTATCTTTTCCTGATATATTATTGCTGAATGAATTATTAATCTAGATCAGTCTTGTATCATATTTGCAACAGCTAAAGAATCATCATAATAACGTACAATTACATTTCATTATTTTTATCTTTATGTTCTTGTTTTTGGATGTTGTAATTAATTTGGATTTTTTTAATACTCCCAAATAGCTGGTAACTTCACATGGTTGTAAATTATTTCATGTTCCAGCATTTGGCTAAAAAAAATAGGTGTGTGTCTCTTCTTCTCTTCATCCTACTTAGCTCTTAATGATTTTCAGCACAATCTACCAGTTCTGTTTCCTGCACATTAAATGGGAACTTAACAGAGGAATATGTCAGTCGATTTTGCCATTTGAATGATAAATGGAGAATTGGCTAGAGAATATCCTGATGCAAAGGGAATTATTGCTATTATAATTCATATTCTTGTTTCTGTAGTGGTATGAATGTTTCTGCTCCAGAACTGCAAAATTAGTGTTTTCCCCCCTCTCGTGTCATTTGTATATCACAAAAATAGCATAATAAATTTGCAGTAATATCTACAACATTTGCTTCATTATTGGTGGCCAATATATAAGATCTTGGTTCGTGAACTGGTTTAAACAGAAGCAAAGGGGAAACAGGATAGAGCAGAGTTAACAGATAACATTCAATATCTCATAGCTAAATGCCTAATCAGGAGCCCTTGTAGTTGTGCTTAGATTAAGTATGAGTAATAGTAATTTTTCCTCTTCTGTTCCCAATAAAACAATATAGTCTTAGTATATTGATGAATGTGGGAGGGGGGTTGGGGTTCAAAGTGAAGATAACAATTGATGTTTACAAGTCTTTCAAATTGGGCTAGTGGTCTTCCTTACTCGTAAATGGGTTAGCCAAAAAAGTGTGGATTTGGTGGAGTAGCAGCCAAGGGGTTTTGTAAGTTTCCAAGGTAGTTTAGTCTGTATTTCTTGGTCTGAGAGTGGTGCATTCTATTATAAAAGTCACATAACCAGTACAGACATTTTGCTTCCTCCTCCATCCGCCATCAGATTGTCGTGAAGCGTTGTTAAATAGTGGGTGGAAGGGGGGGGTGTAGTGGTGGCAGTGCTGGAGTCAGAATTCCTGCCTTCTCTTTCCACACATTAAGCATGGTTTGTGTGAAGCTGCTCGGGATTTTAGGCTGTTTCTAAATGCTGTGGTCTAAACCACTGAGCCTCTTGGGCTTGCCGATTGGAAGGTTGGCGGTTTGAATCTGCGTGACCGGATGAGCTCCTGTTGCTCTCTCCCAGCTTCTGCCAACCTAGCAGTTCAAAAGCACACTAGTGCAAGCAGATACCGTATTTTTCGCTCTATAGGACGCACTTTTTCCCCTTCAAAAATGAAGGGGAAATGTGTGTGCGTCCTATGGAGCGAAGACGCCATAGCCCCGCGACCCTCTCCCGGCTGGAGAGGTGACGTGCGGCTATGGCAGGAGCCTCTATAGCCGCGCGTCACCTTTCCAGCCGGGAGAGAGCGCGCGGGGCTAAAGAAGCACCCCGCGACCCTCTCCCGGCTGGAGAGGTGACACGCGGCTATGGCAGGAGCCTCTCCGCTGCGCCTTTCCGCTGCTCCCTGACCTGCTCTTTGGGGCTGGTGGTGGGCTTCCCCCCGCCAGCCCCAAAGAGCAGGTCGAAAGGAACCTGAAGCCTGGAGAGCGAGAGGGATCAGTGCACACCAACCCCTCTCGCTCTCTAGGCTTCCAAGGTAGCCACCTGTAGGCACCTTGTTTTAGAGCGGGAAAACAAGAGGGGGAAAGTTCTCCCCCTCTCTGTGCAGCGCCTCCTGCCGCTTCACTGAAGGGGCGCTGGGCAGAGAGGGGGAGATTTTTTTCCCCTTGTTCTCCCCCCTCTAAAACAAAGTGCGTCCTATTGTCCGGTGCGTCCTATGGTGCGAAAAATACGGTAAATAGATACCGCTGCGGCAGGAAGGTAAATGGCGTTTCCGTGCTCTCTGGTTTCCATCACGGTGTCCCGTTGCTCCAGAAGTGGTGTAGTCAGGCTGGCAACATGACCTGGAAAGCTGTCTGTGGACAAACACCGGCTCCCTCGGCCTGAAACAAGATGAGCGTTGCATCCCATAGTCGCCTTTGACTGGACTTAACTGTCCAGGGGTCTTTTACCTTCTGAAGATGTGCTAAGAACTCATGTTCATTTAATAGATATCCTTTTTGTTTTCCAGTTTGGAGTCCCTTGATGTCCGGTGTTGTTCTGAAGCATATAGCTAACGGTTCCAAAGTTAGGGTGAACAAAATGGGAGAGTAGGCAGCCTTGTGGATTAAAGGATAACTTGTAAACAGGATACCATTTTCCTTGATATTTTCTTACAGCCACAAGTTAGGTGTGTCAGGAATATCTCGAGGGTCTAGAACATAGGAATCTGCTTGGTATGTTGTAGTGGTTTCCTCTGTTGCTATGTGTGAGGCATTTGTGAGAACTTTTGCTCCTGTTAACATCCTTCAACCAGCATGAGAAAGTTCACCTTTTTCTTCTTCCATTGCTTGCTGCCATTCCAGAGGTAGGCCAGTTCCAAAAGTATTGAGATGTGTTGCTTCCAGTCTATTTGTTGCTATGACCTATATTGATCCTCTCATGACAATAAGACAGAAGGGGAAGCCCCAGTTATATTTAATTACAGTTTCTTGCAGTTTAATTGTGCAAGCACATAGATTCTTTCCTTTT